>NC_140029.1:215000-1415000 GCF_963513975.1 Fringilla coelebs | reverse complement strand
TCCAGGGGAGAGGAAGGAGTTGGGGAAAGCCATGAGTCTGCAACTTGAATTGTGGCCCTCTCATCCTACACACTCGTGCACAGTCATGCTGCAGCTGGAAAACCAAATATCAGGGTGGGAGGCATTCACTAAATCAGTCATCAGATTTAAACTTGGAGTGAAATCCATTTGTGGCCAGGCTGTGCCAGTGTGACACCAAGGGAACTTCGTGGGCTGCGCTTCAAGCGCAAACCTCGATTTGTGCACTTGGCCACGAGGTTTGGTGCAGCTCAGGCCCTGTTCAGCATCCCTTGGATGGCTCAGGGATTTGTTCTGTTCCCTTTGTGCCCCAGAACTGTTGGCTCAGATGGGAAGGAGCTGGGTTGGCATCCAGGTGAGCTGGGCACAGATTCCCTGCTGGCCTGGGCACATCCCAGGGGAATTTCAGTGGTGGGGAAATGTGAGAATGGAGAATCCCAGAATGGAGCCAGGGAGGGTTTGGGGTGGAAGGGTCTGGAAAGGGCTCCCAGTCCCACCTGGTGGGGATGCCACTCACTATCCCTTGGGCACTGCCAGGGATGCAGGGATGGAATTCCATCCCAGCCCTGCCCACCCTGCCAGGGAACAATTCCTCATTCCCAGTGTCCCACCCAGCCCTGCCCTCTGGCACTGGCAGCCATTCCCTGTGTGCTGTCCCTGCATCCCCTGGAAATTGTCTCTCTCCAGGTTTCCTGGGGCTCCTCCAGGCCCTGCAAGGCCACCCTGAGCTCAGCCCAAAGCTTCTCCTGTGCAGGTGAGCAATGCCAGCTGTGCCAGCCTTTCCTGCCAGCAGAGCTGCTCCAGCCCTCTGCTCATCCTGGAGCCTCCTCTGGGCTCTGCAGCAGCTCCAGCTCCTCCCTGGGCTGGGCCCAGGGCTGGGGCAGCTCTGCAGGTGGGCTCTCACCTGTGGGGCACAGGGACACAATCCCAATCCCTCTACTGGTCCCAGCTGGGGGCTCAGCCCAGGGCATGGGGGGCTCAGGGCTGGGGCAGGTCCAGCTCTCCCAGGGCTGCTCCCTCTGCTCATCCCAGCCTGGATGGATGCCAGCCTGCCCCAATCCACGTTCAGCACCAGCATTTTGGCTTTTCCCAAAGGATTGGTGGGCCAGGGGCAGGGTGGGCCACGGGAGGAGCTGCTGCCAGGGCAGGGCACAGGAGCCATCCCTGCCCCGCTCCATCCCAGACCCTCTCATGGCTCCAGCTCCCTGACCAGGGCACCCCATTGTCTGCCCTGCCCTGAGGGAAGTGTTGTGAAAATAAAGGGATGGGAATTGTGACAATGAAGGCGTTGGAGTTGTGCAAGGCCAGAGGAGCAGCTTTTCAAAGGTGTTTATTCAAATACAGACCAGTATGTAGGGCAGGAGAAGGAAACACTCCCAGCAAGGCTGGGCCTCGTTATTCCAAACCCCATTGAAAGCTCTGGCTGAATTTCTGGGCTCCTGAAGAAACTGGGGAGTCTTGGGGTGACAACCAAGGAGGAACCAGCAAGGAAGGGAACAAGTGCACATCTAAGGATATCAGGAAGTTTATTGGGGGAGATAAGGACTTTGTTTGGAGGCAGTTGGAATTGTGTGCTGTAAATAATGTTTGCCAACACGGGATGGCTGTGGGAAAGCAAACTGTGGAAAAGCTGTTGGGAGAGTCTGGCTGGTGCCACGTGGGGAGGGAGCAAGGGCTGGGGGAAAAACCTCCCAGGGCTGTGTGATGAAAAGCTCTTATCTGAAAGTGGTGATAGGAGAGAGGGAAACGAGGCTTCTGCAACCCTGCTGTGGCTTTGGAGGGAGTCTCCAAAAGTGCAGAGTCCTGGGGTTTTTGGGAAATAACAGGAAAGGGATTGTGGGCCAAGATGGAGCCAGGTGGGGACCAGGATCTGCTCCCAGGGAGCAGGGACAGGAGCAGAGGGAACGGCCTCAGGCTGGGCCAGGGCAGGCTCAGCTGGGACAGCAGCAGGAATTTGCCCATGGAAAGGGGGCTCAGGCTGTGCAAACCCAGAGCACCAGGAATATTTCTGTGTCTGCTCTGGGGTGCCCTGACTCTGACCCTCATCCATGGAGAAAGCTTCCCAGACTTCAGGATGGACTGGAATCCACAGAAGTGTGAAATGGATTATAGAGAGCAGTGCAGGTGTGTCACTGGGTGGGAAATTGAGGGTTTGGGGTTTTTAGTCTGTTATGGATGGCAGCAAGGTGGAGGGCACAGGGTGTGGTCCTGGGTTTCTTCTTCACCTTCTTCTTCCTCCTTCTCCATGGGTTTGGGTGGCATTTTGTAACTGGGCAGAAAAGTCCCCATTGCAGCTCTGTGGGATCAGTTATTGGGTTAAAAGGGAAAATAATCCAGGTGTCAGTTCTTCATTGGATAGTTCAGTCTTTAAAGACCTTGGAACCAGAGACTGTTGGCCATTTTGTGCCTTCTAATGAAAAGCTGCAGAACTCACAGCAGTGAGACTGTTTCACTGATAAGAAATAATCAACACCTGAGTGTGAACATGAAACACCATCTGGAGTGCCTTCAATCCTGACCCAGGGAAACCCACAACTGGTGCTGCCACATCAGGCCTTGGCAGGGGCTGCCCAGGGAGCTCTGCAGTGCCCATCCCTGCAGGTGTGCCCTGGAGGTGGCACTGAGTGCTCTGGGCTGGGGACAAGGTGGCCGTGGGGCACAGCTGGCACTCCGTGACCTTGGGAATCTTTGCCAGCCCCAGGGATTTTGGGATTCCATGAACATTTCACTGCTGAAATTGAGGAAGTCTCCTAAGGATGGGTGTGTTTTCCCTAAGATTTATAATAACCCTAATAAATCCCTAAGATATATATATTCATTTGGACTTTGATGGCACATGATTAAACCATGACACAGATAAACCGAATTTCAGGGTTCTGCTAAATTTTGGGATCCTGGGAATAGCAAAGCTCTCCAGAGGGAAATTCCTTCCAGTGATACAATAATTCACCAACTCCAGCTCTCCTCCTGGGAGACAGCACGATGCAATCGGCTGAGCCTCTCAGAACGAACAAGAAAGAGAATTTTACCTGAGTTCAGCGCCCGCCACGCCAAATTTCATCCCAAATTGTTGAAGTTTGCTGAGGTGACAGGTCCAGAAAATCACATTGTGCTGTTTCCCTCCTTGGCAGCTCCTCCTGGCAGTGCCAGTCGGACTTGGTGGATGTTGGTTTCTTTTCCAGCTTCCCCCTCTGCAGAACCCTGGGGATTTGAGACGCATTTCAGAATTTGGCCTTCCAAACTGGGGGCACCAAGCGAGCCTGGCTGCCTCCCAGGCCATGTCTGTGAGAATTGCTTTTTTATCCCTCTTTGGAATGTGGTCAATTTATAAGCTGTCCCCACACCCTTTCTCTGCAGGAGTCACTTCATTTCTTTGTGAGCTTTGCTGTTAAACTGTGCATAATTTGGGGTTTTTACTGTTCTCCCCCTGCTTTTGAGGCCACTTTGTGAGTTTTGAAAAGATGTTAATTTTCCTTTTGTTGTTTTCTGTCGACCACTTAATCCTTTCCCGTTCCAATTGTTTTTCTTATTGCTCCCCTCCAACTTCTCTGTTGTTTGAAATGTCTGTCATCCCAAACTCGCCTTTGTTCTCCCAACAATGATTTTGGGAGCCTCCCTGCCGAGGAACATTCCAAATGTGTGTGTGGCTGTGGATGGGGGATTTTGGCCTTCCCTGCTCTTTGACGCCTCTCCTTCCTTCCTTCAGCTGGGCTATCAGCAGATCCCAGCAGCTCCAGGCCTTCCCTTGGGATCTCATTCCCTGGCAGAGTCCCCAGCAGCTGGATGTCCCCCAGACTCCACCAGGATGGGTTCATTTTATCACTTTTGGGCTGGCCACGACTCCACTTTAGCTCAGAAAATGAACAACTGAAGTCTCCCAACCCTCCCAGCAGCTCTGCAAGCACTCAGGAGCTGTGTCCTTATCCTTCCTACCAGGTGGAAGCCATCCAAAATCGTGACTCATGCCCTCCAAGAGAATGGAGAATGGGCTGAAATCCCTGGGGGTGTTTTCTGATCGGAGGGGAAGTCCAGATATTTATCAGGTACTGAAATATTTTCGTTCCAGCTCAAAGAATTTCACCTCAAAAGACCCTCAGAACCGTCTCCAAAGGTGTGGGAATCACAGCTGGGGGGAATTCTGAGAATTTTGGGGTGGCAAGGGCTGGATCTTCAAGATATTTGGGTGCCCAGGGTTAGGTAGCAGCAATATTATCTCCCTGAGCCTGGAGTGGAGATCCTTAACTCAATTCCAACCCAGGCCCTGCAGGAATTCAGCAACTGAAGAGCCACAGGATGGAAATGGGACAGGGATGATCCAGGGATGATTATTGTCTCCAGGGGGCTGAGTGGAAGTGCCAAAGAGGAGGAGAGGATTTAGGAGTGTGACTTCTGCAGGCACAGAGAAGCCTCTGCAAAGAGACAGGCTTTTTAGGGATGGGTGGAATTCAAGGAACCTGCTTGGAATTTCTTGGAAGCTTCTGGGAAACTTCTTGCTGTTGGGATCATTTCCACGGGTATTGAAGCAGAGGGATTTGAAAGTCTTGGTACCCACACCAAAATTAGAGCTCCTGTTCAGTGCTGTAACAGCTCAGCATTTCCAGGTGGATTTTATCCTGGGTGGATGTGGCTTAGGAATGGGAATCCCTGAGCTGCTCCAAAAAATGGGCTCCTTTAGGAGAACTCATCACCCACGTTTGCCATTCCCACCCCAAATGGTTTCACTCCTTTTAAAAGCAAATTTGTGACTGGCCATGGCGCTTTCAAATGTGTGACCTTCCACCAAACCATGCTGGGCAAGAATTCCTGAGGGAATGCTGCAGGACACCAACCATTCCATGCAGGATCTGTCCCTGGGGATTGGAACTGGATTACAGAGGGCAGATTCTCACTCTCACCATGAAAAACTGGAAATCCTGGGAGAAATCCAATTTTTCCAGGGCATTTAGGTCAACAGCTGGGCTTGGAGCAGCTGAAGTTGGGTGGTTGCAGTGACATCTCCTCGCTGGCTGAGTGCAAGGCTGCAGGGTCACAGAATCATGGAATGGTTTGGAAGGGCCTTAAGGATCATCCCATCCCATCCCATCCCATCCCATCCCATCCCATCCCATCCCATCCCATCCCATCCCATCCCACCCCTGCCATGGCAGGGACACCTTCCAGTGCCCCAGGCTGCTCCAAGGCCCAGTGTCCAGCCTGGCCTTGGGCACCTCCAGCTGCTCCTACCCCACCACCACACCCTCTGCACAACTGGAGACCTCCCACCTTCAGGAAAAGGTTTTTCTCCTTTCCTGAAATTGTGACAATTCCTAAGGATCCTCCCAGTCCTGATTTGGACAATGCTGAGTCCCAGGTGAGGAGCAACAACTTTGCCTGGGGGAAACTTTTGACTTTGGGGGTTTTTCTGAGCTGGTGACAATCTGAGTTTTCAGGAGAACCAGGCAGCAGTTTCTCTGGGATTCTGGGAATCTCCATGGGAGGTGCTTTGCCCTGGACAGGGTCACAGAATCATGGAATGGTTTGGAAGGACCTTAAGGATCATCATGGGCAGGGACACCTTCCAGTGCCCCAGGCTGCTCCAAGCCCCAGTGTCCAGCCTGGCCTTGGGCACCTCCAGCTGCTCCTACCCCACCACCACACCCTCTGCACAACTGGAGACCTCCCACCTTCAGGAAAAGGTTTTTCTCCTTTCCTGAAATTGTGGCAATTCCCTAAGGATCCTCCCAGTCCTGATTTGGACAACGCTGAGTCCCAGGCGAGAAGCAACAACTTTGCCTGGAGGAAACTTTTGACCTTGGGGGTTTTTCTGAGCTGGTGACAATCTGAGCTTTCAGGAGAACCAGGCAGCAGTTTCTCTGGGATTCTGGCTCCATGGGATGGGATTTTTTCAGGACACCAGCTTGGGAATCACTCCCTGCTGCAGCTCAGGAGTTGTCCCATGGCAGATATGATCTTCCCTCAGTAAATTCATTAAGTGCACAAACACAAAGACTCCCTTTGGACAATTAGGACCACGAGGGAGGGGTTGGGAAGATGATTGCTCCCTCCTGGGAGGAGATGAAAGCCTCCAGTGGGAAGGAGAAGAGATTTTTCCTGATAGATCTTCAGATTAAACCCGAGGGGCTGCTTGAGCTGGAAGTCTGCCTTCTGTTTTGTATCAATAACTGGATTTCAAATGCTTGGCTCCCACTCCTGTTTGTAGGTAATGGTTCTCTGCTGAGCTCCCTCTGCTTTCTTGGAGGTGGATTAGGACATAATTAAATATGAGGAACTCTAACGAAAACCATGGGTCTATCAAAGCAAATTAACTGCTGGGTCTGGTTTGGAGCTTGGGAGAATCACTGCAAACAATGGGTTTGTTCCCTCTTCCCTGGGTGCTTCACTTCTGCCCTGTCTATTTGCAGCAGAATCCTGGGATTTGCTGCAAGCAAACAGAAAATCATAATTTTCTTGTGCAAACAAAAGGAGAGGGAGCTCCTCATGTTTATTCATGCCTCTGTGGTAACTACTGGGTGTAAAATCTACTTAAGCCTCTCTCTTTCACTCCTAGAGATGGAAAAAGGAGCCTTTTTGGAAATGAGAACCAGGGAATTTCTCTCTTGTTGAAGCAGCAATCAGGGTTTGTTAAATGGCAAAGAATTCATGCCTGGCTAGTGGGGCATCATTAAAGGTTCACAGAGTCCATGCAGAGACAGAAATTCAGGAGGAATCAGAGCCAGGGCTGGGTTTGGTCCGTGGCTGCTGGCACCTGGCTCTTCCCAAGGCTGCCCATGGAAGGGCAGAGCTGCTCTGTGGGACAGGGCAGGGAGAAGTCTCTGCCAAAGATAAACATTTAAATATAAGAAAAACTGGAAATTCAGGTGATGTTGGGAAAGGTCTTCGTGTTTGGAGATGAATTTGAAGGTGGCTGAGTTTCCATCTGTCCCATCTCTGCCTGTCCTCAGGCTCAGCCCATCCTTTGGTGGTGGCTGCATCTGCAGAGGCTGAAGAGCAGCTGGAACAGAGCCCAGGGAAGGTTTGGCCACCCAAAATCCAATTCTCTCCCTTCCTGTGTTTGCTGGAGCTGGGGATGTGCTCCTTGCCCTTGGAGGTGTGTGTGTGTGTTAATGGAGGGCTTTGGAGCTGCTCTCATTCCCTTTTTGGCCCTTGCATTATTTGAAATGTTTGCTCCCAGCACCACGAGCCCTGGATGCTGTGGTGGGAGGGAGGGGGAGCAGGGGAATCCACCTGGATTTCTGCTGCCCTTGGACAGCTCTTGGCATGCCTGGGTTCCCCAGAGGAGCAGCAGCCCAAACATCCCTGCTGGGTTTGGTCTCCAGAGATTTGAGGGAATCTCCCACCCTTGGGCTGCTGGAATGGATGGGACAGTGGGACAACCAGCCCTGGAGCTTTTCACCATGCAGCTGGAAATCCTCTGGGAATTCTCTGGCCTTCCCACGTGAAAATGAGGGCAAAAATTTCCACTCCAATCCCAAATGTGGTTTTCCTTTCCTCAGTTTGTTTGCTGAGTCCACTTCCCTGGCTGAGTGCACACTGAACACAACATTATGAACAGAAATATTATGAACAGAAATATTATGAACAGAAATATTATGAACAGAATCCTGAGCAGAAACCTCCCTGAATTCTCCAGCTTTCCTCTCACTTTCTGCAAGCAGGGAGAGATTTCTCAGGGAATTCTGTGGGAGGAGAATCAGCCCTGAACAGGGAATTATCAGCTGTCAATAAAGACCAACTCCAGTGATCATTTCCCCTTTGGCAGGGCCGTGGTTTGTGCTGAAAGCACTCCCAGGTTGTTGCAGATTGCAAGACTTTTTCAATGAAGTCCTTGAATTTCCTTAGTAAAAATGTCAGGCTTCAATTCCATTTTCTTGTCTGCCATGGGGAAAGCAGAGCTAAAAAGTCTTGACTGCGCCTGGCAGCCCAAATTTACACAAACTGTTTGTTGTGAAGCTTGTTGTCATCTCCCTGCCTGAATTTTTGGGATTATGTTTTATTTTTATTGTGGAAAACTGGAAAAGAATTCATGGAGAAGATTGAAAAAATCACTGGCAGACTTTTATATAGCTTTTATATAGATTTTCATATAGCTTTTATACAGCTTTTTATATAACTTTTGTATAGCTTTTATATGGCTTTTTTAACAGAAAAACCAACTTGGAATTCCAAGCTTGTCCTGAAAAGAATCCCTGGCTTCGTTTCTACTGGAACACATTAATTCAGACTAATTTTAGGCTGGCTCCTGGGATCCAGAGTGAAAACCTGCTGCCCAGCACGATGCTGGACACGGGAATCAGGCTCCTGCTCCCAACTTCCTTTTGGAGGAACCTCTCCCTGCCCCTTTCCCATCTGCTGTGCCCAGGGAGAAAACTTGGATGCTTTGAGACATCCTGTGTTGGTTCCACTCCCTGAGAAAAATGGGATTAGGGAAGGAATAGAATGAAGATATTTTCTGGGACCATTGGGATTTGCTGCTGGGATTTGTTAATTGAAGCAGGTTGGATAAAATTCCGTGTGTTTTTCCCTGTGTGAGAGAAATAAAGGGAAAGGTGGTGTCAAAAGGTAATATTCCCCAAAATATTCCTGCCCAGGATTCTGTGGTGGCTTTCCCTGGAATTCTCTGTCATTTCTGGACCTCACAGGGCACCCTTGGCTCACAGTACCATCATCCCTCCCCTAGAGTGAATGTTGGGAAGAAATTCCTCCCTGGAAGGTGCTGAGGGGGCCAGGATGGAATTGGGCTTGGAGCAGCCTGGGACAGTGGGAGGTGTCCCTGCCATGGGAATGGGATGATCCTTAAAATCCCTTCCACCCCAAACCATTCCATGATTCCACATCCAAGCAGCACCTTGTGCCATAGTGTCCCTGCATCCCCCACATCTGTTCCCATTTTTTAAGGCTGGAATTTCAATAATTTGGCCCAATTTCTTCTTGCCAAGCCCAGTAAAACTGCTCAGGATCAACTTCTAGGAAGTGGGAAAATGGGAGATTTATCTAATAGGAATTTCTGCTTCCCAGGGCTTCCAGTCTTGCTGACATCTCTGTAATTCCCCTTTTTCCCATTTTTCCAGGGAGGTGCTGTGCTTTCTATTTCCCAGCCACCCAAGGCCCTCAGATTCCTGGTGCTGGCTCCTCCTCATGCCAGGGATTTCCTCACATTTCACATTTGGAAATCCTTAATTTGCCAGAAAACCTTAATTTGTTAGAAATCAATAACTGTTAGAAATCCACAATTTGTTAGAAGGCCCTAATTTGTCAGAAATCCATCATTTGTCAGAAATCCATCATTTGTCAGAAATCTTCTTCACCTGTGTTTCCCACCTTGGCTTTCCCTTGGGAACATTAAATCCAAGTTAACTCTCTCTCTGTGAGCACACAAAACACACTCCCAGGGATCTGACATCTCTGTGGGATTTCCCACATTCCTGCTTGGAAAAGCACCACTTTTACTCCTCTGATTTGTTTTTATTGCCTTTATCCCTCCCCACTCAGCATTCCCTTGGACTCCTGGCCTTTCCCTGCTCCATCCCCCCATCCTCAGCTCAGCTTTGGCTCCAGTGATGTGCATGAGCCCTGGGGGATGTTCTGGCCACTGAGGGCTCCATCCTGCATCCAGACCTTCCTCTGGAATCCTGTGGCTTCCCAGTGCACTTTTCATGGAATCTCCACCACCATTCCCAGTTATTTTCCCAGAAAAGCCCCCTCCAGCTGCTGGACTGGGATCTCCTGGGGTCTGTTATTTCTTTGCTGCTGTTCTAACAGCTCCTTTTCCTGGGAATGCTGGACTTCATCCCAGTTATCTCCCAGTTTATCACTTGTCCTTCACTTGGAACTGGGCAAAAAGGCCCAGCCACCCCAACCTTCCCCACATCCCACCCCAGGCTGCACTCAGCTGCTCCAGGCACTGAACTCCTTGTCCAAGAGTTTTCCATGTCCCATCAGATATTCTTGGGAAAACTCCTTTGTTCCTCTCTTCTTCTTAAAGTGGTTTTTAGGAGCTTTTTCAAGTGAGATTAATGCCATTTTTCCAGCTCTGTTTTTAACCTGATGTTCAACAATCTCTTCCCTTTTTTATTTTTCGTGGAATCGTGGATCTCTCTCCTGGGTGAACCTCCACAATCATTCCTGCCTCTCCCTCCTGTGGTGCTGCTCCAACTTTGTCCTCCCAGTCATTTTTGACAATCTTGAGCCTTTCAGGAAGGATCTCCCCACTGGATAATCCAAATCCTGCTCTCCAACTTTGTCCTCCCAGTCATTTTTGACAATGTTGGGCCTTTCAGGAAGGATCTCCCCGCTGGATAATCCAAATCCTGCTCTCCATCGTGTCCCTGAGCTCCCCAAAGCCACAGAAACCCAGCAGGAGCTGATGTTTGGAGAAATTAATCCCTAAAACTTCCCTTCCTCTTCTTTTCTTGGGTTTGTTTTGGTTGTGTTGCTGTTTGCTTTGTAACCACCAACAACACAAAAAAACCCCTGGATTATCCCACCAGAATTCCTGCAAGAAAAGCTCTCTAATCCCAGCCTCTGGCTCCCTTCTCAATCAGCAGATTCCTAATTTAGGGGGAAACAGCTCCTCTTGCTTCTGCTTAAATTCTTGGATGCTTAAAAACAAAACCTGATTCCAGCCTGGGAGGGTTTCCTGCCACTGTGGATTTCCCAGCTGGATTTGGCAGAGCTGCAGGTGGGGCCAGGCTCTGGCTCTGCTCTGGGCAGAGGGGCAGGGGAACATCCCTGAAATCCCTCACTTGAGGATGAGGATCCTGCAGATGAGGGTCCCAGGCCTCAGGGAAGGCAAAATTTCACCAGGAATTTTCTCTTGCTCAAGGTTGTGGTTTTGGCCAAGCCAAGTTTCCATTGCCAGATGAAGAAATCTGGTGATTTTTCCAGATTTTTCTCAGTTAAACAGAGCTAGAACAAAAATGTCCCCTCAGGGCACGTCCCTTTGTCACCTCTCTCTTCCTCTGGGATTATTTTTGATCTCTTTTCCATTCTCACAATATTTTGGAATATTTTAATATATGTTTATTGTGGATTCCTTCACTTCTTTTTTTTTCACCCTCTTTATTTGTTTCCCACCTCCAGATTCTTGGAATCAGGCTGAGAGAATAAGGAATCGTGGATTGGTTTGGGTTGTGGCATTAAAGATCATCCCATTCCAGCCCCAGATAAAACCACCTGCTTGGAATTGGGGCTGAATTTAACCCCTGCCCTTCACAAGCACCTCCAGAACACTTCAAGGAAAGCATTTCTCACTTTGGGGTTGCACTTGGACCTCACTCCTACAGAAATTGAAAATATCTCAAGGAATTTTAAGGACAGGCTTCTTAACAGGGCCTGTAGGACACAGGGTGAGGGGAGCAAATTAAAAGTGACTTCAGATGAGATAGAAGGAAACATTTTTTTACAGTGAGGGTGGAAAAACACTGGGAAAGATTGTCCAGAGAGGTTGTGGACGCCTCACCAACATGGATGGAGGTTTAGGATCTTGGAGGTGTTTGTGTTTATTGCAGAGGGGAGTTGGGCTAGAAAATCCCTTCCAAACCATCATTTCATGAAACTTTAGACCCTCCACGACCTTCTCTTGGTGAGGGAGGGGAAGAGAGGCCTTTCCCAGGAATCAGGAATGTGGGTGGATCCACCTGGGGAAAGGAGAGGAATGTGGGGAAATGGCAGCAAATCCCGAGGCCATGTCCCTCTGCCTGAGGGATGGGAAGTGCAGGAGGGGAAAGGGAACCCTGTGGCCAGGTGGGAATTAGGATGGAAGAAAAACTGGGAATGAGAAGGGCAGAGTGATGGTGAGAGCTCAGAGTCAGCTCAGTGTCCTGCTCGGGAATTTCCAACTTCATCCTGCTCGGGAATTTCCAACTTCATCCTGCTCCTCCTTGTCCCTCCCAGGGAGTGCCTGGTGTGTCCTCCAAGGGAATCTCCATCCAGAGATGGAAACAGAGAGGAATTGCCCAGCTGGGCCTCCTGGGAGCAGCTCTGGGGGTGGGATGGTCCTCGTGGGGCTGTGAGCTGTGCCCAGGGCTCCCAGGAGCTGGACAGAGCCCTGGGGAATCTGTCCCTGGATGAAGGAGCCCAGGGGCGAGGGCTGGGGGATTGTCCCAGCTCAGGCTGGGGGATTGTCCCAGCTCAGGCTGGGGGCTCTGGTGGGGACAGGGGTGTTCTCTGTGTTCCAGGAATGGGGGGGCTCCTGCTCTGCCAGGCTTGGGAGTGGCACTGGGTGAAAACCCCAAAAATGGAATTTCTGCTTCCCCATCGTCCTGCACGCTCAGCTCTGAGCTGGTTCAGAGAATCCCAGAATCCTGGAATGTCCTGAGCTGAATGAACCCACCAGGATCATCAATCCCACCCTGCCCTGCCCAGAGCCCACCAAGCCCAGCCTGGGCATCCCTGGCAGCGCTGGCCAAAGGCTCCTGGAGCTCTGGCAGCCTTGGGGCCGTGCCCATTGCCTGGGCAGCCTGGGCAGTGCCAGCACCCTCTGGGGAAGAGCCTTGCCCTAAAATCCAACCTAAACCCCTCCTGGCCCAGCTCCAGCTGCTCCCTGGATCCCATCAGGTCACAGGAGCAGTTCCATGTTTCACCAGCCATGGGGACAGGGGACTGATCCCACGAGGATTTAAAGGTGACCCAGCTGGAGGGGTTTGTTCTTTGAAAAAAGTGCCTTCTAGAACACTGGGGGTTGACCCTTAATTTGTTCAGTTTTTACATTAAGCTGGGAAAAGTAAATGGATTTTCCAATCCAATCAGATTTATTTTGTTCTAGCCTGTTGGGGAATTCACCTTCCCAAGGAGGTGGAGCAGCAGAGATGCAAACACTACACAGAATTCCTCTCTGGACACCTTGTCCTGTGTGCTCAGACATCCCCAACTCTGGGAATGTTTCTTTTTACAACCACCAGAAGTTCTGCTGGATGTTAAAATGTTATTTTTGCACCCACTTTGCTGACAGCCAGAAGGTTCCTTTCCTTGGAGGAGAGGGGATCTCAGGGAGGATTCTGCCATGGGCTATGAAACATCAAAGCCAATCTTTTTCCTACTTCTCTCCCAGAAACCAACAGCTCTGAAATGCAGTCCCTGATGCAGAGCTGCCTTCAGGGCAGCACAAGCTCGTTATAACAGGCTAGAACAAAATAAATATGATTGGATTGGAAAATCCATTTACTTTTCCCAGCTTAATGTAAAAATGGAATGAATTAAGGGTCAGCTCCCAATGTCCCAAGAACCACTTGTTTCAGAGAACAAATCCCTCCAGCTTGTTCACCTTTCATCCTCTTGGGATCAGCCCCTGTCTGCTCTGGAGCTGAGCCCTCAAATTCAGCAATTTTCCTTTGCTTTCACTGGGCTGGGAGCTGGGATTTTCCTTGACCTGCTGCAGAGCCCAGAGGAGGCTCCAGGATGAGCAGAGGGCTGGAGAAGCTCTGCTGGCAGGAAAGGCTGGCACAGCTGGCATTGCTCACCTGCACAGGAGAAGCTTTGGGGTGACCTTAGAGCCCTTTCCAATGTTCAAAAGAGGTTTTGAAAAGGAGGAAGAGGGATTTTTTATACGGACAGAGAGTGACAGGACAAGGGGGAATGGTTTCAAACTGCCAGAGGGCAGGGCTGGGTGGGATCTTGGCAATGAGGAATTGTTCCCTGGCAGGGTGGGCAGGGCTGGGATGGAATTCCATCCCTGCATCCCTGGCAGTGCCCAAGGCCAGGCTGGACACTGGGGCTGGAGCAGCCTGGGGCAGTGGGAGGTGTCCCTGCCATGGCAGGGCTGGGATGATCCTTAAAATCCCAACCATTCTGTAATTCCACCATACAGGAAAGCAAAACCAGCCCTGAGCAGGGTTAGAGAGTGCCTGGATGTACAATTAACCCTCACTCACCAGGTACTGCCATCCTCCAGATTCCCAAGGCAGTCAGGGTTTGTGCCATTCCATGGGAATGACCTCAGCACTGCAATGATCCCTGAGCAGAGGCCACCAGAGCAGATAGGACATTTCTGTCTGGATGATGCTTCTGGAAGGAGGATGGAGCATTATTGAGTAATCCTGATCTGCTCTTCCACCCTTAAATACACTTCTAATCCAGCTCTGGGTGTGTCCTAACAAAGCTGGGCTCAGGGTGGGCTCAAGCCCTGTGTGAGGCACCATTGGTTGAATTTTTTGCACCCCAGCAGCATATTCTGAGTTTTTTTCTGATTCTTACGTGAATTTTGGAAAAGAAAATCCCCACAAAAATATCCCAGAAACATCTGGAAAGAGGATCCTCCATGAGGAAAGAGCCCCATCCCCATGGACACTGGATTTTACAGGTGCCCAGCCCATGACTGCTGAATGGTGAGCCAGGAGCATTTCCCAAAGGGCTCCACTGATCTGGAATTTTCCCTGGGGTTTGCCAAAGTGTCCCCAAGATGTGGGATTGATGGCCACCTCCTGCAGGACTGTCCCCACATTTTTTGGGCTCCCGTTGCCAGATCCCCCCTGCTGCCACTTCTGAGGGTCCCCTGAGGGATCAGCAGCTGCAGGAGGTGGTTGATGATTTTTCCAGGGGCAGATTTGGGCTGCAATTCCACCTTTCCTGTGCTCACATGGAGCAAGGTGGCTCAGAGGAGCTCCTCCCTGCTGTGAACACCTCCCAGATGTTGAGCACTGGGCAAATTCAGCTCTGCACAGGGGATGGGGCATCCCAGCCCGTCCTCAGGGTTTTCCTGGAGGGAATGGGGAGGCTGGGACTCCCCTGGACACAGGAGGACCCCTGGGTGTTGTGCTGTGAGAAGGTTTCTCACGTGACCCCCATGTGCCAGGCAGGAGCAAACAGCAGCTGAGTTTGGCAGGGGCCTTAAAAACATTTCCCATCTTGCTTGACAAGTGTCCATGAGATGGGAAAGAATTCCTCCCTGCCTGTTAGGAAACCTCAGCCCCAAACCTCCTCCTCCAGCACTGAAGCTGGCTGGTTGTTCCAGCAATTTCTCCCAAGCAGCACGTCCCACCTTCATCCCTGGCTGCTCTGGTTTTAATTTGTGTATCCTCAGGGTCTCCTCTGGAGGTCCCATCACAACAACCAGCCCTGGTGGCTGCTTTGAAGTTGCACCTGGCACTTGTGAGTCATCCCAGTAGGAAGGGCTGGGGTTGGGAAAGAGCTGGAATGTGCAGCTCATCCTTTAACACCGACTTTGGGTTGGTGGGGATGGCAGGGAAATGTCTCAAGTGCAGGAGGGGCCTGACATGGGGCAGATTTTGATTTTCCATCTCACCAGAGGCATCCAGAAGTGTCCTTTTCCATTCCCTGGGTTTTCCATGGAGGCAGGATTTGCCTGCTGGGAGCTGTGAGGAGTTTGAGCCTTTCCCTGGGCTGTACCCCGAGCCCTGTGGGCAGCAGGGCAGGGAGGGGGCTCTGCCCTCTGCTCTGCTCTCCTGAGATCCCACCTGGAGCAATCCTGGATGTGGAGGCTGGAGCAGATCCAGAACACAGCTCCTGAAGGGGCTGGAGCCAGGCTGGCAGAGCTGGGAATGCCCAGCCTGGGGGAGAGGAGGGGGTGTGGAGACCTCTCAGCAAATCCCAGGGTCTGAAGGGGCTCCAGGGAACATGGAAAGGGATTTTTCATCAAAAACTGGGGGGACAGCACACAGGGAATGGCTGCCAGTGCCAGAGGGCAGGGCTGGGTGGGATCTTGGCAATGAGGAATTGTTCCCTGGCAGGGTGGGCAGGGCTGGGATGGAATTCCATCCCTGGATCCCTGGCAGTGCCCAAGGCCAGGCTGGACACTGGGGCTGGAGCAGCCTGGGGCAGTGGGAGGTGTCCCTGCCATGGCAGGGGTGGCTCTGGGGGGGATTTGGGGTCCCTCCATCCCAAACATTCCATGGTCCCATGACTCTGTGTGCCCCCACATCCCTGGGCTCTGGCCAGCACCAGGTGGGACCTGCAGGGATGGCCAGGGGTTGTTCCTGCCCCTGAGATGGTGGCAGTGACCCTGACACCCTGAGGGTTTCCCAGCCCATTCCATGACTGTCTCCTCCATCCCAACAGGGATATCTCCCACTCCTTCCCACTCACCTGCTCCTCAGGCAGCCAGGAGTTGTTCCTGTGGAAAACTTTCTGCTCCAGGAGAGCAGGAACGTGAAAATTCTGCTACAAGCACTTCTTTTCTCACTCACACCTGTGGCTACCACAGGATACCCGAGGGGTTCCAGGGATTCTGGTCCGCCCTGTGTGATGCTCCTGCTCCCCCAGAAATCCCCAGACTCCAGGGCTGGCCCACAACCTGCAGCATTCCCAGGCTCCTGCAGGATGAAAGGCCCTCCTCCCACGTGGCTGAGTTATCATTATTTGTTGTTATCCTCTCCCTGATCCACTTGGGAAGACAGATGTGCATTCCTTCCCCCCCTCCCTTCCCCGAGAACTGATGAAACATGAAAATCACTTCTTAGGGGGAAAAAAAAAACCAAAAAAACCAACCACAAAGTCACCACAATTCATTGGGAGCTCGTTGGTTCCTAATCTCTGAAAATGAGCCAGGTCAAACAGCCAGGGCTCCTCTGATAAATTGTTATTCTTGGGGATTGCATCCTTCCATGGAAAAGTACTGGGCTGGCTCTGGGAGCTCCTCTCAGCCTGGCAGCAGCATCCAGCAGTGGAAAATTGCAGAGTTCCAGCTGCAGGGAGAGTGTTCAGGGCAGTATTTTCACATCTTTGGCTCCACACAGGCTTCCCTGGGGAAAACAGGGCTGGGAGCTCCTGAGCTGGGCACGGGGAGGCTGCTGCCCTGAAATGAGGGGCTGGATGAAAGAAACAGGAGCAAAAGAGAGCTCTGAGTTTGTGGAGTGCTCAGCTGGAGAGACAGGGAGGTTCCAGAGGGAATGCCTGGGAATTCTCCCTGCAGCAGAGCTTAGGGGTGCAGCTCCAGCTGAATTCCCTCTCCCTCTGAGGTGTTTATTCCCTTATTCCCACTCCCTGAGGTGACATTTGACAAGTCCTGGAGCCAGGGCTGGCTTTCCTCGGGAACACCCACCCTGGGGGCTGCTGGAGGGAGGAATTCCCTGCTGGAATTTCTGAGGGCTGTGGCAGCAACAAAAGGCACCAGGACAGTGGAGCAGGTGGGGATTGTTCCACTGCTCCGTGGAATCTCCCAGGGTGATTCCCAGGGACCTTGCAGGGAAAAGGCTCTGTCCTCTCCTTTTGGCTCTGGGAGGTCTCACCCCAGTGGGAGAATCAGCAAATCCCACAATGGTTTGGGGTGAGAGGGGTTTTAGGGATCACCCATCCCACCCTGCCAGGGCAGGGACACCTCCCACTGCCCCAGGCTGCTCCAGCCCCAGTGTCCAGCCTGGCCTTGGGCACTGCCAGGGATGCAGGGATGGAATTCCATCCCAGCCCTGCCCACCCTGCCAGGGAACAATTCCTCATTGCCAGGATCCCCCCCAGCCCTGCCCTCTGGCACTGGGAGCCGTTCCCAGCCGGGTTTGGACAGGGATCACCTTCCAGGGATGGCTCTGGAAGGAACCTGGACACCGGGAGTGAGTCCTGAGGGGGTGGAATTAAAACCACAAGGGGAGGGCAGAGGGAATCAGAGCAGGAATAATAAAACCTGGATTTGGGTTGGGGGAACTTAAAGCTCATCCCATCCCATGGCAGGGACACCTCCCACTGTCCCCAGTGTCCAGCCTGGCCCTGGGCACTGCCAGGGATCCAGGGATGGAATTCCATCCCAGCCCTGCCCACCCTGCCAGGGAACAATTCCTGCCCAAAGCAAGCTCTCAGTGTGCCAGGCCTGTCTGTTTTCCCAAACATTCCTTCCTCCAAGTTTTTGGGGTGCTTCCCTGCTCTGCCATCGCTGGCACTGGCAGCACCTCGTGCCTCTGATGTGTTTGTGACATCCCCAGAGCCACTGGGGGTGAAACCTGGGTGTGCTCCAAGCTCTCCTGCCACCCCAGGACACTGCTGGGCTGCCAGAGGAATCCAGAGGGTGCCAGAGCAGGATGCTGCCAGTTTTTGTTGCTGATTCCCTCTCGTGACAGGCACGAGGATGTGCATGGACAGGCAGCACGCAGGCAGCTCTGCATCTCCCACATTTTTAAAAATCTCAGTCTGTGTCAGTGGTTCTGGGTCGAGCAGCCACCTCAGAGTGATGTTTTTTGGGGAAGGTTTGCCTGGATGAGTTCAGTCATTCCCAAGAATAAGAATGATGTTGATTTCTCTATGCTGCATTAAAAACAAAATTATTCCAGAGGTTCTGCTGGGAAGCTTTGGTGTTTCCATGCTTGGATTTTGCAGGGGGATGCCACGGGGTCAGGGCTGTGCCTTCTGCTGTTTTTCCAAGGTAAACTGCCCCTGTTTGTCTCGCTCCCAAAATTTCACAGGTGTGTGTAGCCCAAAACTCATCCCTGAGGAATGTTCAGACCGTGACTTCAGGAGATCAGGAGAAGTTTGGAGCTGGCTTGGGAACGCTGCTGTGTTTGGCACAGAGGCTGAGGGCAGAAAAAAGGGGTTGGGGCCTCCAGAAATTAGAATTTCTGGAGGGATTTTTCTGGATTAAGACTTCTTCCCTCTGGTAGGAATGTCCTTCCACTCCCTCTCCCCTGCCAACAAGAACACAGATCTGCCCTGGGAGTCTGGAGGGCCACCACTGCTCATCCTCAGGGACTGCAAGTTATTCCCAAACCAGCCAAAACCTTTTCCCTCAGTGGGACCAAACCAAGCCCTGGCCCTCATTTTGGGTTTGAAGAGGACCAAATCCCCTGGGAATCTTGGGGGGGGGAGAGAAAAGATTCAAAAAGCATTTTTTAAACATTTCTTTAGCCATTGTGTCCCTGCCCTGTTATCCCAGGTCACGGTGTTTTGACTAACTGGGGAGGCAGTGGAGCTCTCCACCTCAAAACAAGGCTCCAAAATTCCAGTGCACAGCAAAACAGCTTGGTTTGGGTTTTGATCTTGCACTGGGATTCAGCCTGAGCAGTGTTTTTCCTGCTTTATCTCCATGATAAGCACTGGACACTGGCTGATAGGACACCTGGAAACTGTTTTGTTGCTGGAGAGTTCCAGAGCCTTCCTTTCCTCACTGATGGGGCAGCTGGAGGCTGACAAGGATCAGGGAGCTCTGCACACCTCAGGGTCATTCCCATTTGTTTCATTCCTGGTTTTTTCCCCACCCTGGGGACTGACAGCCCTTCCCTTGCTGGTTCTTCTCTACTCCTCCATCCCACCTCAGGAGCCTTTGGGCAGCCAGAGGAATCTTTCTTGTGGTGTGTCATTATTTACATGCCCAGTTTGAGTCATAGCTCCAATTAATGCAAATTTACCTCCAATTAATGCAAATTTACCCCCAGTCTTGTTTAATCTCCTCCTGCCAGGCTCACCGACCTGGCTGCAGGTTTCCTGCTGGTTGATCCCAAAACTCCCCCTATTTGACACCTCCTAAGAGCTGCCTGGATTGCTGAGTGCTGAACTACTCCAGAGCAGGATTTGGGAATTAATTTTGTTTATAATTCCTGGATTTTGTGTACGAGCTCTCCTATGAAGTCTCTGCTCATCAGCAGAGGTAAAAATAGGATTTATCCTGCTTTAAGGAGCCAATAAAGATGGAAAAAACAAGGAGTCCTATCTTCACAGGAGAGAAAAAAACTTGGGGGCTGCTTCTAAACACTCCTTGCCCCGAGCTGCCATGGCAGGAGCCCCATCCCATTTTCCAGCTGGAAAAGCAGTCAGTAAAAACACCTTTTATTGGGAATTGCCCCAGCACAGGCTGGAGAAGCTCTGGGCACCCCCCTGGGAATTGTTTCGTGTGGATTTAGGAAGCACTTGGATATTCTTCAAGCAAAGGCACAAAGGGTGAGTTGGGTTATTCCAAAAATATGGAAAATTGCTGCTCCTGGCACTGCATCCTGCCTGTGCTGGGCCTTCCATCCACACCCTGCAGGCAGGGAATGCCAGGCACCTCCAGGCTCAGGGGGGTTAAAATCCAGGCAGGTGTAAAAAAAACAGTCAGGTTTTAAATCCAGACAGGTTTACAAAACCAGTCAGGTTTAAAAAACCAGTCAGGTTTAAAAAAAAACAGGTTTAAAAAAAACAGGTTTTAAAAACTGCTCAGGTCTCCAAACTGCCCATGCTCACGTGGAGGCCTCCACACCCCAATGAAATTCCAATTAATATAAATTTGCACCTCAAATTTTGTCCAATCTCCTCCTTCCAGGCTCAGATCCCTCTGAACTGACTGAAGATCCCTCTGGATCTCAGTTTATCCTGGGATTTGTGTGCCCTCCCCTCTGCTCCTTGCAGAGCTGGAGGGAATCCATGGATATTTCCCTTCCTTCCCCCTCCTTGGAAAACTCAGTCTCAGCCTTAGGAAAGTGCTGGTGAGGACTGGCCAGGTTTTAATCTGCTTTTAAATTGGCCAGGTTTGAAACTTGAGTAGTTCCAGTGTCATGCTCAAGTTTTTCTTTGTGGAAACCAAACAGGAATATCTAAACAAGAATATAAACTGGGCAAACTGGTGCCTATGAAAGAAAAACCAAACAGTGACATTTCAACAAGGAAAAGTAACATTTAAAAAATGAAAAATAACATTAAAAAATAAAATAATTCACAGCCAAGGAGCCTCTGCTATGGTACTGAACTGCTGATATTTGCTAAAAGCAATGGGACTGTTTATTTAAAAGTAAAAAGGTCTGTAGCATAAAAATAAAGAAAAAAAGAGTTTATATATATTTTTATATATTAAAAATCTATATTATATATATTATTTTTATATTTTCTAATATGTGTTTTATAATAAGATATATAAATATATAATGATTATATATTATATGTTATATAATATTATATATTATATGTATATATATGTAATAATATATATGTACTAATATATATTTCTAATCTATATTATATAAAAATATGTAAATTTTATATATACTTCTATCTATCTATCTATCTATCTATCTATGTTTATACATTTATTTATTTATATATAGGGGTTTATATATGAGGGTTATATATATATATATATGCATTAGAGTTAATATATGTATATATATATATAATGTATAGGAGGTTTTATATACAGGGGTCTGTATATAAATAGCTGTGTGACAAATATTAATGTATAAATTTAACAGTGACCTGGCTGTTGCAGTGCTGTGTCACGTGTAAAGCAGATTTACCCCATATTTACAGTGATAATGCTGCACAGGTTTTCAGGCTTAAGTGATGCTAAAGGGACAAATTACAGCCCAAATTGCTTCAAAAATAATTTCCCTGTGTTCCCCTGGATCCCTGGCAGTGCCCAAGGCCAGGCTGGACACTGGGGCTGGAGCAGCCTGGGACAGGTGTCCATGGCAGGGGTGGGATGGGATGAGCTTTAATGGCCCTTCCACCCCAAACCAGTCTGGAATTCTGTGACTGATGGAATTTGCTGAATTTAACTTTTTCCAGGTGTTTCTCTTGTCCCATCCCCTGTCTCCCCCTTTGGATGTGTTGGATTCCAAGCTCATTGTTGGGGTTCATTCTCTTCCAGGAGTTGTTTTTCCACGATTTTCGTGCCCTGGAGGGTGGGATCTCATCTGGAACTCCATGAGGAGCAAAAGGCTCCTCCAGCCCTGGCCCAGATAAATTCCTGTGCGAGGGCAGCAGGCTCTGCTGGCTCGGAGCCTGCAGCAGGAATTGTGTCTGTCCAGGGCTGCTGAGGCAGCACTAAATCCAGTAAATCAGGGTAAAGCTGAGGGAGAAGGGTGTGAGCAGAGCCAGAGCCAGCACAGCCATTCCCTCTGTGCTCAGCTCAGGTGGCAAACAGAATTTCTGGGCCTTTTTTCTTCTGAAGGAGGAAGAAATCCCCCTCCTCTGGAGGCTTTCCTCTGGCAGAGGTTCCAAGGCTCCAGGATGGAGCCCAGAGAAGCTGTGGCTGCCCCTTGAGTGCCCAAGGCCAGGTCAAACAGCAGCCTGGGGCAGTGGAAGTGTCCCTGGATGGAAATGGATCTTTAAGGTCCCTTCCAGCCCAAACCATTCCATGATGTCTCCTGGCACAGCTCCATGATGAAGGGCCAGGTCACTGCTGGTGTTTCCACAGGGAAATGGGGAGAGGAATCTCCTCAGGTGTCTTTGTGGGGCACAGGCCCTGTCCTGTCCCCATGGCTGCCCAGTGTCCCCAGGCACAGAGATCCTGAGCAGGACCTGTGGGAAGCTGTCCCTGCTCATTCCTGGTGGTGGGAATTGATGATCTGCGAGGCTCAGCCCAAAGCATCCAGGGATTCCTCTGGATGGTGCCTGTGAGGCTGAGCCAGAGCAGGGGCTGGGCAGAGCCCCAGAACAAAGCAGGGATTTATCCAAAGGATCTCCTGCATGGACCCACCTGGGGCAGCACCAGAGCCCAGCCAGGGCTGCACCCAAGATGACCCAAAACGGCCCCAAAATGCCCGGCCGGGCACGGGGTCTCTCCCTGGGATCAGCTCTGCTCCATTTGCACCTTGCAGTTCATTGTCCCATCCCAGCTTCAGCCCCTGCAGTCCCACCCTGCTTGTTTTTCTCTCTGCAGCCCACGGGGTTTGTGCTCCTGGCTGAGATTTGGCTCATTTGTCCTTGGTGCCCAGCTGGAGCAGGAATTGTTTTGTCTCCCTGCTCTGTGCACAGAGCTCACCATCCCATAATATGAACCCAGACCCACACACTAGAGCAGCACAGAACTGAAAACACCCCCATGAGGGGAGGCCAGCTCAGGCTGGGAGTGGGATAAATGTACCAGGAGCGCTTTTAGTCCTGGGATTGTTTTCTCCTGGCAGGAATCAGGGAGTGAAACGTTTCAGTGCTCCCTCTCCCAGAACAGCCCTGCCCTCCCTGGCTGCCCTGAGCAGGGCTGGGGCTGCTCCAGTGACACCACCCCAAATGCCACCCCAAAAATCACCCACCCCAAAGGAGAGCCCAGCAATCCTGAGGGCAGGAACTGAACGTTTGGGATAAGCCTGGGGGCTGAGGGAAGACCCTTTTTTGGGGGGATTTTTGGCTGGCAGTGAGGGTGGAACAGGGGCCCAATCCCATCCCAAGCCCAGGAATCTGTCTGGACACCAAAATGAAACCTTGGGGAAATGTGTTCAGCTCAGCCAGGTGGAGCAATTCCATGAAAATCGGTTTGTGTGGGAACTGCTGCAGGCCCCAGGCTGCAGGGGTCACTCCCAGTGGGATCAGGGGTCACTCCCAGTGGGATCAGGGGTCATTCCTAATGGGATCAGGGGTCATTCCCAGTGCGATCAGGGATCATTCCCAGTGGGATCAGGGGTCATTATTCCCTACAGGATCAGGGGTCATTCCTGGTGGGATCAGGGGTCATTCCCAGTGGGATCAGGGGTCATTCCCAGTGGGATCAGGGGTCATTATTCCCAACAGGATCAGGGATCACTCCCAGTGGGATCAGGTGTCATTCCTAATGGGATCAGGGGTCATTCCCAGTAGGATCAGGTGTGATTCCTGGTGAGATGAGGTGTCATTCCCAGTAGGATCAAGGGTTACTCCTGGTGGGATCAGGTGTGATTCCCAGTAGGATCAGGTGTGATTCCCGGTGGGATCAGGTGTCATTCTAGGTGGGATCAGGTGTGATTCCCAGTAGGATCAGGGGTCATTCCTGGTGGGATCAGGGGTCATTATTCCCAACAGGATCAGGTGTCATTCCCAGTGGGATCAGGTGTCATTATTCCCAACAGGATCAGGTGTCATTCCCAACAGGATCAGGTGTGATTCCCAGTAGGATCAGGTGTCATTCACAGCAGGATCAGGTGTGATTCTCAGTAGGATCAGGTGTGATTCCCAGTGGGATCAGGTGTCATTCCCAGTGGGATCAGGAGTCATTCCCAACAGGATCAGGTGTGATTCCCAGTGGGACAAGGGGTCATTCCCAGCAGGATCAGGTGTCATTTCCAGTGGGATCAGGGGTCATTCCCAACAGGATCAGGAGTCATTCCCAACAGGATCAGGTGTGATTCCTGGTGGGATCAGGGGTCATTATTCCCAACAGGATCAGGTGTGATTCCCAGTGGGATCAGGGGTCATTCCCCATGGGATCAGGTGTCATTCCTGGTGGGATCAGGTGTCATTCCCAGTGGGATCAGGGGTCATTCCCAACAGGATCAGGAGTCATTCCCAACAGGATCAGGTGTCATTCCCAGTGGGATCAGGGGTCATTCCCAACAGGATCAGGTGTCATTCCCAGTGGGATCAGGTGTCATTCCCCATGGGATCAGGTGTCATTCCTGGTGGGATCAGGTGGGATTCCCAGTGGGATCAGGGGTCATTCCCAACAGGATCAGGTGTCATTCCCAGTGGGATCAGGTGTCATTCCCCATGGGATCAGGTGTGATTCCCAGTGGGATCAGGGGTCATTCCCAGTGGGATCAGGTGTCATTCCCCATGGGATCAGGTGTGATTCCTGGTGGGATCAGGTATCATTCCCAGTGGGATCAGGTGTGATTCCCGGTGGGATCAGGTGTCATTCCCCATGGGATCAGGTGTGATTCCTGGTGGGATCAGGGGTCATTCCCAGTGGGATCAGGTGTCATTCCCCATGGGATCAGGTGTGATTCCTGGCGGGATCAGGTGTCATTCCCACACAGAAAACCAGCAGGTGCCAGATCCCTCTGGATGCTGTTCCAGGCCTGCCATGCAGGGATGGCTTTTCTCACAGCAGGCAGAGGAAGCTGCTCTGGCTGGGGGCATTGCCACCGATCCCAGGTGGAATTCTGGAGGATTTGTCACCTTCTGCCGAGCAGGGAGAGCTCCCAGCACTCCGTGTTCCTCTGGCAGCCTGAAGTGAGCCTCCTGATGCATTCCTGTAGAGCCATGGAGCCTCCTGAGCTGCAGGGACCCGCAAGGATCAGCCAGTCCTGCACAGACACCCCAACAATCCCACCCTGTCCCTCAGAGCAGTGGCCAAATATCCAGATTTTTTTGCCTTTTTTCCCCCCCAGTCACTGTTTTTCAGAGCAGAGGTGAATTTTGCTTCAAAAACAAAGGCAGTTCTTCACATGAAACCCCAAAAATGTCATCTTTTGCTAACTAAAGATTTCTGAGGGATACTTTTATGCTCAACAACAATGAACTAAGAAGGGGTTGGGAAATGAACATTTTCTCTGTTTTCTCATTCTTTTGGATGAAGCCAATTGTAAAATTTAAAAAAAATCATAAAGAAAAAAAAAATAATTTTTTGGGGTAATGAATGGTAAATTATTCATGACTTTTTGGAAGAAGAAATAACAATGTGCCTTCTGTGAATATCAAGTCCAAGTAACCTTAGGGGGATGGGTTGGGCAGCGTGAGTCACACACAGGTTTTGAATTATTGATGTTCTCCAACTGCCAGAGCTCTGCCCTGAGTGTCCCAGGCCCTCCCAGGCAGGTGGATGAGTTCCTGCAGATCCACATGATGGAGGAATTTGGGGCCCTGCTGGGTTTTGAACAACCTCTCTTTGCCAAAGCCCTGCTTTGCCCAGGGGCTGCGTGCTCAGCATTGCTGTGAGGATGGAAACATTTCCATGTGTCCCACCTGGAATGTTCCTTGAGGGCACCTTCAGTCTGGGAGAGGGAAATGGAGGAGATTGGGATGGGAAAAGGCATGGAGGTGGTTGTGAGGAGTGCATCCCATGGGGCTCCCAGGCACAGTGTCCCTGTTTCCTGAGGCACAGCCCCACGCCCTGGGCAGCTCTCCATTGTTCCTGGTCATTCCCAGCCTTCCCCATTTGCTCCAAACCATCCAACCCCTGCAGAGATTCCTCCCTGATGGATTTGTTTAACTCCACTTTGCTTTAATTCCTGGAGCAGGGAAGTGCTGAGATGAACCCAACCTTTCTGGAAGAGCTCCTGCTCTGAGGAAGGCTCTCCAAGGGGAATTCCAGTGGTCAGCAGCCCTTGGAATGCTGGGGAGCTTCATCCTTGTGATTGATGAAGGCAGGAGAAGCTTTGACCAATCCTCTGTTATGAACAGAATTCTGAGCAGAACCCTCCCTGAGTTCTGCAGCTTTCCTCTCACTTTCTGCAAACAGGGAGAGATTTGCCAGGGAATTCTGTGGGAGGAGAATCAGCCCTGAACAGGGAATTATCAGCTGTCCATAAAGACCAACTCCAGTGATCATTTCCCCTTTGGCAGGGCCGTGGTTTGTGCTGAAAGCACTCCCAGGTTGTTCCAGTTTCCAGAGATGGGATGTGACCTCCAGCAGGGAAAGCCTGGATAATGGTGAATTATCAAATATTCTGGGAAAGGATTCCTGCCTGGCAGGGTGGGCAGGCCCTGGCACAGGGTGCCCAGAGCAGCTGGGGCTGCCCCTGGATCCCTGGCAGTGCCCAAGGCCAGGCTGGACACTGGGGCTGGAGCAGCCTGGGGCAGTGGGAGGTGGCACAAAATGATCTTTAAGGTCCATTCCAACCCAAACCATTCCATGATTCCATGATTCTGCTACTGGGAGAATCAGCAGGACGACTCTGCCAAGGTGACAGGGGAGGTTGTGCTGGAGTTTTTTAGAAGGAAACTCTGGGAATCATCTCCAGGCTGGGGAATTTCAGGAGTCACCACCAAGCTCTGCACAGACCTGCTCGTATTTCCTCCTCCCTGTGCCTGTGGTCATCCCAGCAGTGAGTAAATCTTTGGAATGGGAAGAGCCTCTGTCCCAGGCCATTCCTGAGGGGAAGCTGTGGCACCAGGGTGGCCTTGGAAGGTGTGACAAAAGGGGATGTGTGTCACAAGCTGCAGGATTCAGGATTTAGCAGGAGGTGATAACCTTATTTCTAATCAGAAAAGATCATATGAGCACATTGCATGATCACATTTGGGCTATTTGTTATTATGGATTACAATGAATTGAAATCCTTGCCATGTGTTCCTGCAAAAGGGGATTTTGTTACTGCTGTGGGAAGGACAGGGCTGAGCTGGTGACACTGCATGGCAGTGGCTCTGCTGGCTGGATCCCATCAGGTCAGCAGAACCCCAGGATCACCAAGGCTGGGAAAACCCTCCAGGATCACCCAGCCCCACCAGCATCACCCCAATCCCTGTCCCTGTCCCCAAGGCCACATCCAGGCTGCTCTGGGACAATTCCAGGCACTCCAAACCTCCCTGGGCAGCTCCTGCCAAGGCCTGACCACTCTGCCAGGGACATTTTCTGTCCCAGTCTCCAACCTGAGCCTGCCCTGGTGCCATTTGGGGCCATTTCCTCTCCTCCTTTCCCTGCCCCTCCTGTCAGGAGCTGTGCAGAGCAGTGAGGTCCCCCCTGAGCCTCCTTTGCTCCAGGCTGAGCCCCTTCCCAGCTCCCTCAGGAGTTTTCCAGCCCTTCCCCAGCTCCATTCCCTTCCTTGGAAACACTCCAGCCTCTCCATGTCCTCTCTGAAGTGAGAGTTTCAAACTCTTCCCCGGATTTGATGGAGTGCAGCTTGGTGTGACACGAGGTGACAAAGGTCTGGCTGAGCCCTTGAGCAGGAATCCAGCCAGCTGAGGATGTTCCCACCCTCATTAATCCCTGAAGGGTTGTTTTTTCCCCCAGATTTCTGTGACATAAACCTGGGATTTGCAAGGAAAATACAGAAATAAAAGTCCAGGTGGAAGATTCTCTTTTTTTGCTGAGGTAAATGAGGGTTGTGGATGAGCTGGCTCAGCTGGGAAGTGTCTGGAGATGGGAACTTCCAAAGTCTGGGGGGGATGTCTGGGAAGCAGCTTGGCCAAATCTCAGTAAAATCTTCAAATAAATTAAATTTCAACTTTCTTGCCCAAATTGAAATGCAATTTTTCAATACAGTAAATTTAATCTTTCTGGCCCAAGTTAAAATACGATTTTACAATAAATGATGTCTAAACTCTCATTGCCCAGATTTTCAGTACAGCCTTTAAAATAAATCAAATTTCAACTTTCTTGTTTTAATTAAAATACAAATTTAAAATCAATTGAACTTCAACTTTCTTGCTTTAATTTAAATACCCTTTTAAAATACCTTAAATTTCAACTTTCTTGCCCAAATTTAAGCACCTGTTGGAGGCTGGGATGAATCCTGCCATGCACAGCAGCTGGCTCTGAGAAAAGCCTGACCTGGGGCTTTCCTGATCCTGACTCCAAGGGTTTGATGCACAAGCTGAGGAAGATTTTTGAAGACAAAAATTATGGCAGAGAATCCCAGGATGGGGGAGATTGGAAGGGCCTCCAGTGCTCACCTGGTGCCACCTCCCTGCTCCAGCAGGGGAAGTTTTTTCCTCTTTTTTTCCCCTTTTTCCTCGGTTTTTTCCCCTTTTTTTCTAGCTTTTCTGGAGTTGGTGTTCCAGAAACTACCACAGAAAAAACTATCCAAGGAAAAGCTGATTTCCCAGGCAGAAAAGCTGGCAGAGGGTTTGCTTTCAAAGGCAGGTACAGGATTTAACCCCCTCAGAAATCAGAAATCCCTGCCTCGGCCCAGCTGGGCACACAGAAGGTCTCTGTGGCCAGGAGCTGAAGCAATTTTCTAAAAAAGGACAACAAAACTTCATTCCTGCCTGTGAGAAAGGCCCAAATCCGGGGTTTTTTTGAGGCTCATCCCCAGCCAGACCCTGGGTAATGATCAGGTATCTCCAGGAGAGGAGTGCCAGGAGTGCCTGAGGGAGTAAAGCTGGGTTTAGGCATTGTGAAAAACACCAATCACTTGGTTTTAAAATTTTAAAGGTTTGATAGTAATAAAATGGTTATAAAAATAGTAATATTATTAGAGTAATAATAATAATAATTAAATTTGGATTAGGACAATATGAGACAATAAAAACAAAGAGTTACAGACAGTCCAGGTTCCTTTTCTGGGCAAAATAACCCCAAAAAGGCCCCACGTGAACAGAGGATTAACCCTTCAAACACCAGCCTGTTGCATATTCACACACCTCACCCCTGGTGCATCAATTCCATTCACACCCAGGATTCTGGCTGGGCACTCTCAGCTTCTTCCTCTGAATCCTGATGGCACCTTCCAGGTGGGAAGAAGTTCATTTCTTCTGATAATGGGGCAATAAATTCTCTTTCTCTGAGACATTCAGGTGTCCTGTGGCTGCCATCAGGTGTGAGTCCTTTCTTTAAAAGTATCTTACATAGCATAATTTCTATTTTAACATTTTGTTATAACCTAAAACTATATTTAGCACACTACTTAAGAGAATTAATTCAGCAGAACTTTCTAACATAATACACAGAATATTCATTTGAATATTTGCCAAAAGCCAATCATAAAAAACACATTTTTCACAGGGATGGGAGGGCTGGAGGAAGATCTGGGTTTAACAGAATATTGAGTTCTTTAGAGCAAGGTGTTGCTGCTTGCCTCCAGGCAAAAGCTTTGCTCTGGAGGAAGTTCCATGGGAGGAAAAGAAGATGAGTGGAGTGACTTCACCCCTCCAAAGTGGAGTCACCTGCAAGAGAAAAAAAAACAGAAATAGTTAAATGTGTCCTGGAAAAACAATCAGGACTGACAGGAGGGGGAGACTCAGGATCTGTGGGCAGGAAAATGTTTTCTGCCTTTGGTTCCTGCTTGTTTTTTCCTGGGAAACAGGACTTGGTGGGCACCCTTTGTAAATAGGATCTCACCAAAGGATCTCGCTGAAGCTGGCACTGATTTTTTTTTCCTCCTTCTGTAAACAAGACCAAGAGCAACTGATTCTAAGAGTGAGAGAGAATTTGCTCCTCAGGAATAAAAACATGAGTTGTTAGAATGAAAAAAAAGCCTCAAAAATATGATTTGTGGCCTGGTTTTTATTTAGATCGGGATGCAGGATAAGAAATCTCTATATTTGGCTTCAATTCTTGATGAGAGAAGTGAAAAAAAAAATTTAAAAAAAAAAAGGGGGGGAGGGGGCAGCAGAAGTGGGGAGCTGAGAAAATTTAGGTTCCAGGCACATTCACAGGAGCCCTTCCAAGATAAATGAAGCAATCTGTGGATGTTGAGCTGGGCTGGGATTTCCAGCCCCAGATGTGGAGGGAGGCTGAGAACACTTCACACAGCTGTGGAATCTGCCAGGAGCCTGAACCTCCCTTTGGAGCAGCAACCCGGGAAGGAAGCAGACAGAAAAAAAGGTGGAATTCAACTGCTGGGAGCTCTGTCAGTCCAGACTTGCTCCTGGGAGGCATCAGAGGCAAAAAAAAGCAACTGGAGCTTGTCTGGGAGATGTTTTCTCCTGGAAACTTTATTAAATTTGCCTCAGCAAGCAAGAGGATAATGCAGGAATCCAGGGAGGCTGTCCAGCTAATTGCTGGGGTGAGAATGAAGAGAAACTGGCCAGAAGAGGCTTGTTAGAACTTCCAAGCTGGCCAAGAGAGGGAACCACGGTTCCTGAGTGAAAATTCCCTGGAATCCAAGCTGCTGAGGTGCAGTTTGGGTGTGCAGAGGGGCGTCTGGGAGCTCTTCTTGGAGCTCAGGAGCTGAGCCTGGGGGCCTGAGCTCCTCCTGCACCTTGGACAGCAAGAGGCTGCCCAGTCCATGTGGAACAGAGGGAAGGGTGGTCTAAATTCCCCAATAAAATAAATTGTTAGGCTTGAAGAGCTTAGAGAATTTAAAGATTATCTCGTTCCATGGGCAGGGACATCTTCCAGTATCCCAGGTTGCTCCAAGCCCCATCCAAGCTGGCCTGGGGAACTTTCAAGGATGGGAATGCTGAGAAAATTAATGCACAAACACCAGGGGTTTATGTCCAAAGAGGAGACAGAGGAGTCCTGTTACTTTATTCCAATCAAGGGAGAGGCCATGGGGCATTCCCCTGGGATGTCTCCAATTTTTGGAGGACGCAGCCTCCTTTTTATCCCAATTTCCCAGTTGCATTTCCCTTCTCTCTTTCCCCATTTCTGAGGTACCTAAGAGGTTCAGACTTCCCAAAACACCTGATACCAGAGATTCCCCTCTAATGTATAATGCTTCCTTTTCATTTTTAATTCTTATGGAATTTAGGGGGTTTTTCCCCATTTCTGAGGTACCTGAGAGGTTCAGACTCCCCGAAACACCTGATACCGGAGATTCCCCTCTAATGTACAACCCTCCCTTTTCATTGTTAATTCTTATGGAATTTCGGGGTTTTCCTTCCCCCTTGTTTCTTTCATCTCTCAATGTCTAATTTCATTCACCAGCAAAGCTAAAGTTCATTAGTAAAAGCAAATCTCTGTTTCCATTCATCACTCAGTGGAATCCTTCCCATTGTTTCTTTTATCTCCCAGTGCTGGTTTTATCTCCCAGCAGACCCACAGCTGGTTTGCAAAGACAAATCTGCCATTCCTCTCAGGAATGTTCTCTACTCCTCACTGTGCCTTCTCTTTGCTGGCAGGGAGGTGCAACCCCTGAGATGTGGAGGATGGAGAAGTCCTTCCAGCTGTGGCTTTCCCCAGGATTTCCAGTTTATTCCTGCACTGAACTGGGAGCTGGCCCTGCCATGGCTCCATCTCCAGCCCCTTGCAGAGCCCTGGTGGCCACCACAGCTGAGATGGGAGCTGGGAATGCCCCATGGAAGCAGCCCTGGGATGGTGGGATCAGGGAAAGCTGCTTGGAGCCTCGGCTCACAGAGGAGGAACTGCAGCTGATTTCTCACATCCACGAATCCTGATGTGAGCAGATGTTCTGCAGGATGTGGGAGGGCCAGACAATCCTGGAGGATTTCAGGCTCTCCTGTTTGGGCAGCTCCCAAGGGAAGGACTGGTGAAAGAATTTGTTTGGACAGTTCCTAAAATAAAGGGACCCTGGGCCAGAGTGTTGAGGGAATAGAAATAACAGCAGCAGGAATCCTGCCCTTTCCACAGGGGCTGCTCACAGGATGGATGTGGAACACACCAGGCTGGAATTTGACCTAGGGAAAACCTGGAAAACTTTTCAAAGGCCTGTGTGGGTGCAGCCTTTGGACATGGGAATGAACTCCTGGTGGATCCATGGGGCAGGGGAGGAGGGAGGCAGAGCTGCCTCTGCCTTTCTGTGCAGCAGACAGGTCTGAGGATGGGAATCTGGAGTTCCAGAAATCCCCCCTGAGAGCTGGGTGCCCACACAGCTGGGCACTGACACCCAAACCTGCCCCAGCCCTGCTGGTGACAGCAGGAGCTCTCCTTGCCAGGGATCCTGGCAGCTTTGTGGAGCTGCTGGAGATGGGAAGCACTGGGGAAGAGCTCCAGGGTGCTCCCAGCTCAGCGGGGCTCCTCTCCTGGGTTTGGGAAGGGAATCCAGGTGGATCTTCCTTGTGCTCAACCTGACCTGCATGGAAAAGCCTGGGAGAGCTTCCAGTGGCTGCTTCCTCCCCAGTGCTCAAGGCTGGGCCAGTTTTCATCCTCTTGGTGGCTCGAGTTCCTCTGGGAGCAGCTTCCTGGAGAATTTAGCTCCTGAGGCAGCTGCTGGTCCCACAGAGGGGACACCAGGAGCAGCTCTGGTGGGGCCACCAGCAGGAGCAGCTGTCAAAGCAAGGCAGAGCCCTGGTGATGCCTTGGGACTTGTTTGGACAATAATAGGGAGTAAATAGCAGGAATTGGGGCTAAAATGCTGCACATTATTGACTTCAGAGTCCTCTAAGGGGCTCGACTGAGCAGTGTTTGATTTGGGAGTGCAGCTTGGTGTGACACGAGGTGACAAAGGTCTGGGTGAGCCCTTGAGCTGGAATTCAGCCAGCTGAGGATGTTCCCACCCTCATGAATCCCTCACTCACCTTGGCATGAGAGTTCATGGAATCACGGAATGGGTTGGGTTGGGTTGGGTTGGGAGAAACCTTAAAGCTCATCCAGTTCCACTGGGTGCAGGGACACCTCCCACTGTCCCAGTGTCCAGCCTGGCCTTGGGCACTGCCAGGGATCCAGGGGCAGCCCCAGCTGCTCTGGGCACCCTGGGCCAGCCCCTGTCCACCCTGCCAGGGAGGAATTTCTTCGGAAGATCCAAATTCCTTTTGGACTATCCAAGTTCTGACCTCCTCTCCTGGTCTCCCAGCTCCTGGGTCATGGCTGTGTGAGCACCTTTTCCCAGTGTTGTTTTTTGCCTTCACCTCAGCTGTTGGGAAGGTGAGGGATCCCTCCAGCTACTGTTCCCAAATTCCTGAGGGCTTTTCCTGCACTTTGCTCAGCTCTGATTCCACAAAAAACTGGATTTGATCCCCATACTCAAGAGTTGCTCTCAATGACCCTGTGGGTCCCTTCCAGCTCAGAATATTTTGCCTTCTCCTTCTTTTTCTGTTTCCCCCTGATTGTTCTGTCCCTGAACTGGGTAATTAACATCTTTCTTAAAACATTCAGAACGTGAGGCAGCACCAGAGCCACTCTGGCAACCCAAACAAGTGAAAACCCCTGGAAGATTTAATGCCCTTGTTCCTTCTCCTGTGGTAAAATGTCAGGATTTGAGGAGAGAAAATGTTTTCTGCTGTGCACAGAAGGGGTTTGATTTAAGTGACCGCAATTTCAGACTCTCAATTGTGTTCTCATTCCCCCTCTCTCTTTCTTTACTAACAGCCTGGTATCATTTATTTCAAATTCTCCCTGTTTTCGTTGGAATGCAGTTAATTGGCTTGGAAGGAGGATAATCTCTTGAAGAAAAACATGCTTAGCAGGGAAAGGACTCCTTTAAGGGTTGGCAGAAAAAGCAGATTATGGCCAGATTCTTCGAATGCTCCGTTGGGCCAAACCCTGTTGGAATCGGTCAGGTCTTGCCATCAAAGGGTGATGTTTTTATGATTATTTATGTTGATTATTAATTAATGTATAACTGTGAGAGTTTAATTAGCCCTGCTCTTGTACAGCCAGAGAATGTTCACAGCAACAGCACAAACCACACACAATTGGCTGGTTGGAGTTGGAGCAGAGAAGGAAAAATTCCTGGGTTTCAGGCAAAACCCTTTGGCCCAAGAACCTTTCATCAAATCTGCAGGAATAACTCGTTTGGTTTGGGTTCCCCCCTCCCCATATCCCACAGTTCCCCCCTGGATTATGGAGAGGCTGAAGTGAGGGTTGGGGTTTGTTCTGGAACTTCGGGTCAGGGGCTGGAAATCAGGGATAGGATGGATTTCCATGTTCCTGGTTGGCCACAGGCATCGTCCTGGGGGATGGATGGGCACAGCAACTGAATCCCAGAGCCCCAGGATCACTGAGGTTGGAATCACAGAATGGTTTGGGTTGGAAGGGGCTTTAAAACCCACCCAGTGCCACCCTGCCATGCAGGGACACCTCCCACTGCCCCAGGCTGCTCCAGCCCCAGTGTCCAGCCTGGCCTTGGGCACTGCCAGGGATGCAGGGGCAGCCCCAGCTGCTCTGGGAATTCCATCCCTGCCAGGGAACAATTCCTCATTCCCAATATCCCATCCAGCTCTGCCCTCTGGCAGCCTAAAATCCCCTTTGTCCTGTGCACTCCCTTATAAAAAGTCCTTCCCCATCCATGTGGAAACAGAAAGGTGTTGGGAGCATCAGGGAAATAGAATCACAGAATGACTTGGGTTGGAAAGAGCCTTAAAAATCATCCAGGTGCTCCCCAGCCTGGCCCCACAGCTGGAGCTGGATAGGGAAGAAGTGCCCAGATCCTGCTGGGAAGGGAAGGGAAGGGAAGGGAAGGGAAGGGAAGGGAAGGGAAGGGAAGGGAAGGGAAGGGAAGGGAAGGGAAGGGAAGGGAAGGGAAGGGAAGGGAAGGGAAGGGAAGGGAAGGGAAGGGAAGGGAAGGGAAGGGAAGGGAAGGGAAGGGAAGGGAAGGGAAGGGAAGGGAAGGGAAGAGGGACAGGGATTTAGGGTTTCTCATGGGAAGAGAAGAGGACAGGGATTTAGGGGTTTGTCCCAGAGCACTGGCAGCCAGGCTGTGGAGGAGGGCAGGGAGAGCTGAGCTTGCCAGGTTCTTCCCAGGCCTCTGAGGTTGCTGTGGAGGGAGAGCCTGGGAGAGCTCCTGGGACCTGGCTTGGAGCTCAGGATTATTTATTAGGAGTGTTCCAGGCTGGGATCAGGGCTCCATTGCTGCCTTTCCCTTCCAGAGCTCACAAATCACTGCTGCTGCCTCTTGTCCCTTCCAGAGCCTCCAAAGGCTGAGTGAATCATCCCTCAGGAAACCAGGATTTTCTTATTAAGCCTTTGGAAGCAACAGACTGAAAATAAAGCTCAGCAACGTCTTGATTTAGCTTTTTTTTAATGAACTGCTGGGAATGTGAATAATGTTTGCTCTCCACATCCAACAAGGAGCTGGGGATCTGCACTGCCTGATTTGCTGAATCACTGCTGGGCTTGGAATGCTGGTTCTGGCCCAAGGGGAGGAAGAGGAGCTCACTCAGGAGGAAGGGGGATGGTGCAGAAGGGAATTCCAGCAGGGAATGCTGTTTGCAGGGGGGAGGGATGTTGAGATGGGCTCAGCTCAGAGCTTGCAGGCTCTGATAAAGCACTTTTGGGGTTTCTTTGCCACTAGGGTGGGAAGGAACCTCCCCAGCCATGGTTTGGGGCTCCCTGCACATTCCAGAGCTTTCCACCTGCTCCTACCTGTCCCTGGCAGTCACCTGTGTCCTGCTGCCTGGAGAGGGAGGGAAAGAGGAGATCTGGAGCAAGTCTGACAGGCCAGGGAGGAGGAAATCCAGGATTTATCCATGGCCAGGGTCATGGAGCAGGTCAGGGCTCCTAAAATCCCTCCCAGCTGCTTCTCTTGGTCATATTCCCAACCTTTCATGTTCCCTTTTAGTGGCAGTCCCTGGATACTCTGGTTTTTGGTTGATTTTTTGGGGGGGGATGGCTTGTCACAGATTCATGGATTGGTTTGGTTTGGAAAAATCTTTCCAAGATCCTTTTATTCCACCCCTGCCATGGCAGGGACACCTCCCACTGTCCCAGGCTGCTCCAGCCCCAGTGTCCAACCTGGGACACTGCCAGGGATCCAGGGGCAGCCACACTGGAACTGTTCCAGTGTCTCTCCATTCTCATCCCAAAAAATGTCCAATTTAAATCTGCTTTTTGTCAATCCAGACCTTGGGAAAATGTCTGTGCCCATCTTTTTTGGGAACATCCTCCATATATTGGAAGTGCAGGGGGTCTCCCTGCAGCCTTTTCTTTTCCAACCCCAACTCTCCCGTTTCTTCTTTATTAGAGGTGCTCCAGCCCTCCCAATTTCCCAGTGGGATCCTCGATTTTGTAGCCTCCTCTGGACCATCTGAGAGTGGTTTGGCTTCCCTCAAACAAAAAAGTCCCCCAATGATGATTTATAATCAATGAAATTTATTTCAATTCTTCTGGAAATCTATGGCAAATCCAAGGAGGGTTGTAGTAAAAACCAAATATTTTCCCTAAAAAAAAAAAAAAAATCACAAAGACATCATCAGGGTAATTGCAGCATAATTTGCTCCATCAATCCCAGAGTGGTGTGGGTTTTTTCCTTGTTTCTTTTTTCCTTAAAAAATAAAGGCAGATAAATGGGTAGAAAGCCACGCAAAACCAGCACAAAACAAACAAACAACAGCAAAAAAACCCTCATGATTTTTTAGCCAAATGTTTGGCTGTTGTTAATTAGGGAATCTGGGTTTTCTGGCTGACTTCTGGCTGAATTCCCACAGGGAATAAGGAGCCATATGCCCTTAACTAGGACTGACCTGCCAAGGCCTGGCTTTGTTGCTCGAGGCAATCTGGGAGGGTTTAACACCAGAAAGAAAAGGGAAAATAGAGAGAAAAACACACAAAACCCCCCAGTTTCACTCCTTTTTTTTTTTTTCTTGGAGTAGCCCAGGGAAGCAGCACAATGGTTAAAAACTGGGATGGAAGGGATGGGAGCCCGGTAAGGATATTTTTTTTAGGTAAATGGGCTAATTGTGAACCTTTACATGAAATAAAAGACTCTGAAATTCCTTTTAGTCTTTTTTTCTGGTCTGATTTTTTGCCTGGACAAAACTCCTACAAAATCCAATATTTTTATGTACAAATGAACATCATTTGTGGGCAAAACTCATTATTTTTATCTCAAATTTTGTAACTTTACCAGTCCAACCGCCTTTCATAAAAATCTGGGCTTGACTTTTCCTCTGGAACACAGTTCCTGCATGGAATTATCCTGTCCCACCAGAAAATAATTCTTTGGTGCATTTGTCCAAGGGGGAAAACTGCAACAAGACTAAAAAAAAACAATAAAAAAATCCCTGTTGACTTTGTTTCATTAAACTGCTGCTGAGCATCCTGAGTTCCTGACAACACAAGGAAAACCAGCAAAATATCCAAAATTAACAATGGGAATGGAGGGAATGGAGGGAATGAGGGGAATGGAGGGAATGGAGGGAATAAAGGGAATGTGGGGAATAAAGGGAATGAGGGGAATGAAGGGAATGAAGGGAATGGAGGGAATGAGGGGAATGAAGGGAATGAAGGGAATTAAGGGAATGTAGGGAATGAAGGGAATGAGGGGAATGAAGGGAATGAAGGGAATGAAGGGAATGAAGAGAATTAAGGGAATTAAGGGAATTAAGGGCTCTCCCAGTCCCATTCTGGTTTCTGTGCTGTTTCCCCTCTCCCAGTCAGGAGCAACATCCCAATATTTAAACAGACCCCTTGCAAAACATAACAAGGAACTTCTTGTTCCAAGGGTTCCAAATTCCCAGAAATTCCAAGTGGCCACTGGAGCAACTCCAAGGAGCTCCAGGTTGTGCTGAGGGAATATTGAAAGTTGGATTTGTTGTTCCAAAGCAGCTGCCAACCCCCTCCTGAGCTCATCCAAACTTTCCTCTCTCTTTACCTGCTCTGAAGAGCTTCCCACACTTAGAAACTCCCACTGGGATAAACATTCCTTGAGGAGATCCCCAAACATCCCTGGAGGAGATCCCCATCACTGGGATAAGCATGGCCTCAGTTCCAGATGCCTCAATTATGTCCTGGCTCACTTAAGGACTTTTTAGCTCTGAAGATACTGGAATTAAGCCTGGTTTTGTTTTATTTTATTTTATTTTATTTTATTTTATTTTATTTTATTTTATTTTATTTTATTTTATTTTATTTTATTTTATTTTATTTTATTTTATTATTTATTTATTTCATTTCATTTCATATTTTATTTCATTTTATTTCTTTTCATTTCATTTCAATTTTTATTTTATTTTATTTTATTTTATTTTAATTTCTATTTTTTTCCACAAGGATTTCCCACCCTAATCCAAGCTGGACACTCTGCTCTGCTCAGGAAGCCTCAGCAATCCCAAGGAATGGAGCAGGAGGGAGGAGATCCAAGGAATCCCTTGTGCCATCCCAGAATTTACCCAATTCCCTGGGAATAACTGCATTTCCCTCCCACTCCAAGAGAAACAATGGAAAACATTCATGTGTTGGTGCTGGAGTCCAAAATGAGATTTTTTCAGCACAGGGACATTTGGGAATATTCTGCTCTGTCCATAAAAAAAGGGAATTATGGAGAGACACAAAGAAGTTGTTTTTATCCCCCAGAACAGAGAAGGAATTGTTTTCCCTGACCCATCTTTTTTTTTGGGATGGTTTCTCTGGTGCTTGATGATCCCTGGGAGTAATTTACATTAATCCAAGAGTCTCCTCCACTGCCAGCCATGGAGTTCTGGGGGAACTGAATATCTTGGAAATTTCTGTCAAGTTTGTTTCAAAAGGTTGCAGTGAGAAGGCAAAGTTAGTGAATACACAAGGGTGGTTTCCTTAAAAAAAAAAAGGATAAAATTTCATTAAAAAATAATTTATGCAGCCATTTACGTAATGAACCCAATGGTTTAGGATTGATATCACTGATGTCTGTAATGACTTTAAGAAAATAAATTATATTTTATAAATTAGGGTGACAGGAGGCTTTGGAAATTTAAAATATATCTTGTACTTCCTCCCCAAGGAAAAAATAAAGTGTATTCTAAGAAATCAGCAAAATCAGGAAGTTTAGAAAACGGAAAAGTCTTTGCAAAATTGATTTTTTTTTGTATTATTATTTACAGTCGTTAGTTTTTACAGCAATGCTTTGCATGAAATAATTAAAATTTAAATCATTTTTAGTTGTGTGGGAAGAGCAGGGTGAAAAATGGGATTTTTAGAATTGATTTATTTTAATTAATCCTCATCAGAGAGATAAGAAATAACAGCTTTATTTGGCATTGGAGACAGCAAATAATTCTCCTAAACAGCAGCTCAGCAGGACACACAAACATCTCTAAACATGGGACAATTCCCTGAAAAATCAGCTCATTTTTATTTTATTTTGAAACAGGATCTCCCAGCTTAGAAAACTTCCCCATAGCAGCGATGGAACTGGGATGCTCCTCATGGATAAAAGGATTTAGGTAATTAACAGGCCAATTAAGCAGCAGGGGGGGGTGGGCCAAGCTGGTATTCCTCATTTTTGATGTTGTGCAGCTTTAGAGCTCAGGAGTTCTCCAGGATGGAAATAGGAGCTGTCCTCAAAAATGGGATTGTGGCCCATGGGAATGTTCATCCAGAGAGGAGAAACTGCAGGGAGAGCTGGAATTGTTCCTGGAGAGGAGAAACCCCAGGGAGAGCTGGAATTGTTCACCTGGAGAGGAGAAACCCCAGGCAGAGCTCAGAGCCCCTGGCAGGGCCTGGAGGGGCTCCAGGAGAGCTGCAGAGGGACTGGGGACAAGGATGGAGGGACAGGAGCCAGGGAATGGTTCCCACTGAAATGGGAGAAATTGAGGTGAGATCTGGGGAAGAAATTCTCTCTTTTGAGGGTGGGCAGCCCTGGCACAGGGTGCCCAGAGCAGCTGGGGCTGCCCCTGGATCCCTGGCAGTGCCCAAGGCCAGGCTGGACACTGGGGCTGGAGCAGTGGGAGGTGTCCCTGCCATGGGATGGGATGAGTTTAAAGATCCCTCCCAACCCAAATCCAGGTTTTCTTATTCCTGCTCTGATTCCCTCTGCCCTCCCCTTGTGGTTTTAATTCCATCCCCTCAGGACTCACTGCCGGTGTCCAGGTTCCTTCCAGAGCCATCCCTGGAAGGTGATCCCTGTCCAAACCCGGCTGGGAACGGCTCCAGTGCCAGAGGGCAGGGCTGGGGGGGATCCTGGCAATGAGGAATTGTTCCCTGGCAGGGTGGGCAGGGCTGGGATGGAATTCCATCCCTGCATCCCTGGCAGTGCCCAAGGCCAGGCTGGACCCTGGGGCTGGAGCAGCCTGGGGCAGGGGGAGGTGGCCAAGAAGGCCGAAGGCTCCCGGCCTGCATCAGGAATGGAGTGGCCACAGGAGCAGGGAGGTCCTTCTGTCCCTGGCTGTCCCTGTGTCTGTCCCTGTGTCTGTCCCTGTGTCTGTCCCTGTGTCTGTCCCTGGCTGTCCCAGGAGCAGGGAGGTCATTCTGTCCCTGCCCTGGGCCCTGCTCAGGGCACACCTGCAGTGCTGTGCCCAGCTCTGGCCCCTCAGCTTGGGAAGGACCTGGGGACACTGAGCACATCCAGAGGGGCTGGGAACACAAACCCTGAGAGGAGCCCTGAGGGAGCTGGGGGTGCTCAGCCTGGAGAAAAGGAGACTCAGGGCTGCCCTCATGGCCCTGCACAGCTCCTGAAAGGTGCCTGTGCTCAGCTGGGCTGGGCTCTGTCTGCAGCAGCACTGACACAGCCAGAGCACACAGCCTGAGCTGCACCAAGGGAAATACAGGCTGGAGAGCAGGGAAAAGGTTTTGCAGCAAGGGTGAGAAAGTTCTGGAATGGCTGCCCGGGGAGGTGGTGGAGTGCCCATCCCTGGGTGTGTTTAACAAAGCCTGGATGTGGCACTGGGGGCCAGGGCTCAGCTGAGCTGCTGGGGCTGGGCTGCACTCGATGGCCTTGGAGGTCTCTTCCAACCCAGGGATTCTGGGAATTCTGTGAACTCTGTGAATGATGTGTCCCTGCCATGGCAGGGAATGGAATAGGTTGATCCTTTAAATCCCTTCCACCCCAAACCACTCCATGACTCCATGGAAATCTGGTTTGCAGAATCTCTTCCAGAGCGTCAGGAAAGTCCTTGAAGAGGAGAAAGGGTTTTTTTTAAGTGCCTGGAGGAAAAACCAGGAGGAAACAAACCAGGGTCCTTCATTTTTCCACAAAATAACAGACTCAGTTTAACCCCTCCCTTACAAGCAGGGCTGTAACTGTGTCTTGAACGTGCAAGGCAAGCAAAACCTCGTTAACACCTGGACTAATGAATCCCAGCAAGGCTCTGAAGGATTCCAGCTGCACCTGGAAAGGCACAGATCCTGCTCCTCATTGATTTGTGTCACACAAGCCCAGGACAAACCCTCTGCCCAGGGGGCACGGGGGGCACACAGGGACTCCTCATCCACCCAGAGATCCAGGGTCAGGCATTCCATTTTCTGCCCACATTTTCAGGCTGTGCTTGTTTAATCCCACAAGTGTTATCCCATAAACACTTCTGGCAAAGAAGTGAAGAGCCCCAGCACCTGGGGCTGAGAGCTCTTCAAAAGATGAATTATAATTTATCAAGTGGTTCTTCACCTCTGAGGGAGCTGAGGCCTCCTGGAAGGAAAGGCCAAAAAAAAATGGTGGAAAGCAAAGGTGGATCTGTTTAAAGTGGGGTTTAGAAGGACTTAAAGGTTTTCCTTTAAGCTGTGGCTGCCCCTGGATCCCTGGCAGTGTCCCAGGCCAGCTTGGATGGGGCTGGAGCAGCCTGGGACAGTGGAAGGTGTCCCTGCCATGGCAGGGGTGGGATGGGATGATCCTTAACCTCCCTCCCAACCCATTCAGTGATTCCATGATTCCAATGATGATTAAATTATGGTTTGGGTGGTTTTTAACTACAGAGGATAAAAAACTCCCAGCCTGAGGAAAATCCTCCAAAGGAACAAAGATTTTTCCACCCTCTGGAATAACTGGGATGAGGAATTACCTCACAAAGATACAAAAGGGCAGAACACAAAGTGAAAATCAAGAAGTTCCTTTGTGTGTCAAGATGTTTCTCCAGCTGCAGAGCCCCAGGAGATGTTCCTTGTCCTGCTAAAGAGAACAAGGAATTCAGGACACAAACCTGGATCCTGCTGCCCACATTTCACTGTCAGTGAGGAGTGGGGCAGGTTTGGATCTCTCCTGCTCCTCGTGGCAGCTCCCACAGCAGAGGAAAAATCTCCATGGACCAGCCCTGATGGAGTGGGGGCACCCCTACAGGAGGGGGGTTAAGCACAGGAGAACCTCCTGGAGGTGGGATTCGTTCACAGCTTCCAACCAAATTCCTGAGGGGTTCTGGAAGGCAAAGTCAGGTCCACAGAGCAGCTACAAACAAATCCTGAGGAGATAAAAACGGCGCTCTTGTGCTTTTTGGCTTCTTTCTCTTCCTTTTTCTGCCTCTTTTCCCAGCTCTCAGATGTTTCTGGGCATTGTCCAGCAATTCATTCCTCACATCTGTTCATGGTTCATTCCTTCCTTTTCCTCTTGCGCTCCTTTCCCTTTTTATATTTTGCTCCATTTCCCCCCTCAGTTCCTGATTCTGCTTCCAACTGATTCCCTTTTTTCCTCTGTATTGATATTTTTGTTCCCCTGAGCTTGGTCTCTCCATGATTTCCTCGTGTGATAACTGAAGGCAGAGATTTGATATCAGTTTCCATGGAGTTCCTTCCTCTCCTGGAATTCTTTGCCCCCTCTTCCCCAGAAGTCAGCTTTTCAAATTCCCTAGAAACGCCAAGGAATTCTCTTTCCCTGAGATGTGTCCAGCCACCAGAGGAAAATGTTATCTGCTCTTTTCCACCCTGGATCTCAAGGAAAGAAAACCCAGCAGGGAACAGTTTGCTCTTGTATTTTATTCCATGTGGGATCAGCAGGATGAACCCTGATAAATTGAGGGTTTTCCTTGCACCTTTTGCTTTGGAAGCTCACAGGGATGATGAGGTTGGGCTGGTTTTTTCCAGGATCACAGAATGCTTTGGGCTCATGGATCATCCACTCCCACCTCCTTCCATGGGCCAGGACACCCCACAAAATCCTCCCTCCAGTCCCAGCCTCCCTCCTGGCACACACCCCCTCCTCCTCCGCCACCAGGATTCATCCCTGCCCCTTTTCCAAATGTTCCCCAAGCCCTTCTGCCCTGGGGCTCCTCTTTAAAGGAGAGAGTTTGGAGAGCTGGGATTTACAGAGCTGGGATTTGCAGAGCTGGGATTTGCAGAGCTGGGATTTACAGAACTGGGATTTACAGAACTGGGATTTGCAGAGCTGGGATTTGCAGAGCTGGGATTTAAAGAGTTGGGATTTGCAGAGCTGGGGTGTACAGTGTGGGAGTTTACAGAGCTGGGATTTGCAGAGCTGGGATTTACAGAGCTGGGATTTGCAGAGCTGGGATTTGCAGAGCTGGGATTTGCAGAGTTGGGATTTATAGATCTGGGATTTGCAGAGCTGGGATTTACAGAGATGGGATTTGCAGAGCTGGGATTTACAGAGCTGGGATTTACAGAACTGGGATTTATAGTGTGGGAATTTACAGAGCTGGGATTTGCAGAGTTGGGATTTGCAGAGCTAGAATTTACAGAGTTGGGATTTATAGAGTTGGGGTTTATAAATTTGGGGTTTACAGAGCTGGGATTTACACAGTAGGGATTTGCAGAGTTGGGATTTGCAGAGCTGGGATTTGCAGAGCTGGGATTTACAGAGCTGGGATTTACAGTGTGGGCATTTACAGAGTTGGGATTTGCAGAGTTGGGATTTATAGAGTTGGGGTTTTTAAATTTGGGATTTGCAGATCTGGGATTTGCAGAGTTGGGATTTGCAGAGTTGGGACTTGCAGTGTGGGGATTTACAGAGTAGGGGTTTAGAGAGTTGGGATTTATAGAATTGGGATTTACAGATCTGGGATTTACAGAGCTGGGATTTACAGAGTTGGGATTTACAGAATAGGGATTTGTAGAGTTGAGATTTATAGAGTTGGGGTTTATAAATTTGGGATTTACAGAGCTGGGATTTGCAGATCTGGGATTTGCAGAGTTGGGATTTACAGAGCTGGGATTTGCAGAGCTGGGATTTACAGAGCTGGGATTTGCAGAACTGGGATTTACAGAGCTGGGATTTGCAGAGCTGGGATTTACAGAATAGGGATTTGCAGAGCTGGGATTTATAGATTTGGGGGTTATAAATATGGGATTTGCAGAGCTGGGATTTGCAGAGCTGGGATTTCCAGTGGGAGCCTCCATGCCCTCCATGCTCCCTCCCACCCCTGATCCATGATCCACAAGCTCTGCTCCAGGCTCAGCTCCCTCCCAGGCCTCACCCAGTTCCTGTGAACATTTATGTTTATTTGTTTCTTTGGTTTGGGTTTTTTTGTTTGGTTGGTTTTTAATTCTGATTGTACCAAGTAAAACTGTTTCCATCTTTCCAATCAAAAGCTTCCATTTATTTCCCATCCAGAACATCCAGATCCTGAGCAAGTGAATATGAAATTAATTCATTCCAAGGTGTTTCCAAATGCTTCTGGAGGTGTTTCAGGGTGAGATCCTGCTCCTTCCTGTGCCCTCCTGGGATCACTCTTGCCTAGCTCTGAGCAGAATTTGGCCTCAGAGCTGGACATAAATGATCCAATAAATGACCAGGACAAATGGTTTATTGGGAGACCAGAGCAGCCCCTGGTGCCAAACTTGGAATAATTTCCCATCTGGATGCTGACCCCAGGCTTCTCTGCAGCACAAACAGAAATGGAAAATGGAATCTGTGTGTTTGATGTTAATCTTGGACGGGGGGTTTGCACAGGAAGGAAATGTTGGGAGTTGGGCCTGGCTTTAGGGCTTTATTCTTCCATGATGGAAGAGATCCATGGATAAACTCAGAGTGGGGTCATTCCATCCATTGTACCAACCATTCCTGGGGGAGACAGAAATTCCCCTTTTCCTGTCACTGATTTGTTCTTCAAATGGCCAAAGCAGCCCCTTTGGGTGGAAGGGGGAAAAGAAATCTAGGAAAACTTTAAACTGGATTTGCATTTCCTGGAAGACAGGGAACTTCTGAGGGAGATGAAAGGAATACATGGAATTTTTCTGGCAGCCCCAGCCCCCAGAGCTGCAGCCGGAGCCACGGCACTCCCAGGGGAGGAAGGATCATTTTCTGTGGAAATGCATCAAAATTCTGTGGAATTCTTGCACGTTCTTCCCGTGGGAAATGAGGGTGCAGCAGCTCCAGCCAAGGCTGGGACAGGGCTGGAGTGTGGAGATCAGAAATCAGGTTTTGGGGGGATTCCCATTGTGGGGATCCACATGGGAATCCCACATTTTCCCTCCAGGGAGAGATGACACAGAAAGTTTTCCTCCTGAAATCCATATTTTAAGGATGCTCTGCCCTGCTCCTGATCTTTGAGGATGCCCATTCCAGGTTGTTCTTTATTCCCTTGCAATTCCCAAGGGGTTGTTCTCCCTATTTTTGAGTACTTTATTAATGAGAATAATATTATTAAACACTAAAAGTATGATTCAATCAGATTTTTCTCACCCTTTCAGGTGTCTAAGGACCCTTTTTTGCATCCTTGGGAAGAGGAAAATGTTCCCAGGAGATATTGGAACAAAATAATAATAGGAGGAGGAGTAGGAGTAGTAGTAGTAGTAGTAGTAGTAGTAGTAGTAGTGGTAGTAGTAGTAGTAGCAGTAGTAGTAGTAGTAGTTCCATTTCCCTCATGGTTTATTCTTATTAATTTACAGAATATGTATAATCTGTTTTATAATATATTGATAATATTTGTTATCATTTTAATATCATTTTATATTTTTTCCACACAAACTGGCTTTCCATCCCTCCCCACTTTTTTTTCCCAGCAAAAAAACCCAAATTTAATGACAATTTCATCCCTTTCATCCCTCGATTCCAGGGCTCTGGGAGAAGGAAAGGGAATTAATTCCATCCCTAAGGGAAGGAGGTGATTTAGGATCCTGTTCACCCAGTCAGGGATGAGATTTTGGGAATAGTTCTGTGCTGGACACTGGGAGAAGCTTAAAAACATTCCCAAACCTGGGAAGTCTGGGATATTTCCTACTGCCCATCCATCTTCCCTGTCATTCCAGGAGTGATTTGCCAAGCCCTGGATCATTCTCAGGCCCTCGTTTTCCTTCCCACAGCCTTCATGAAGTGTCATGTCAAACTCACCCAATTCCTTCAGCCAAAAACACAAACAAACCCCAAACAGGATTTGAAAAAAGGGGAAAAAACAGGAATATTTGGATTGCCCTAAAGTGAAACATTCCCTTTTTTTTTTTTTTGTAATTCCCAGTAACAAACAGCTTTGAGTGAGCCAGGATTTAATTTTAAATAAAATTGAGTTGTTTGGATCAAATCCAACATCTCCTTTGGCCTCTGGGGTTTTCCAGCCCCAGAGTTTGGGTTTGCTGCAAATAAGTGCAGGGAAAAGTTCCTATTTCAGCTGGGCTGGAAGTGACAGGAGGGTTTGGCAGGACCTGCTGCAGAACTGGAGGGTCAGGAATCTGCTGCCTGTCCCAGGGGATGAGGCACTGCAGAGTCCTGAAGAATCAAGGAAAAAATTGGCGAAAAATTGAGAAAAAATTGAGGAAAAATTCAGGAAAAATCCCCTTTATCCCAGCCCAATATTCCCAGTCATCCCAACATTCTCTCTTTAAACTCACAGGGAATATATTTTATTTGCCATGTCATTATCAAATGATGGTTTGCCATCCTTTTATCCATCTTAATTTGGTAAAAAAGTAAAGAACCATCCTGGCTGAGAACTATTTAGCAATAATTAGTAATATTTCTTAATAATTTAGTAATGATTCCACGTGAATTCCACACCTTAAAAACCAATTAAAAGAATGCTTTCAAATTTCCAGGTGATTTTAAAAGCCATTCACATGTTTGGCTACTTCCCTTATTTTTAGAAACAGCCACAAATCAAATTATTAATACATAGAGGGAAGACAGACACAGCTTCTCCTTCTTCTTCTTCTTCTTCTTCTTCTTCTTCTTCTTCTTCTTCTTCTTCTTCTTCTTCTTCTTCTTCTTCTTCTTTTTATTCGTATTCTTGTTAATAATAATATTAATAAAAATTTTTTGTTTTATTTTTTTTATTTTTAATTTTTATTTTATTTTGTCCCTGCTGGAATCAGATCTCACATTTTCCCTCCAGGGAGAGATGACACAGAAAGTTTTCCTCCTGAAATCCATGTTTTAAGGGATGCTCTGCCCTGCTCCTGATCTTTTAGGATGCCCATTCCAGGTTGTTCTTTATTTCCTTGCAATTCCCAAGGGGCTGCTTTCCCTATTTTTGAGTACTTTATTAATGAGAATAATATGATTAAACACTAAAAGTATGATTCAATCAGATTTTTCTCACTCTTTCAGGTGTCTAAGGACCCTTTTTTGCATCCTTGGGAAGAGAATAATGTTCCCAGGAGATATTGGAAAATACTACTACTTATATTTATATTTATATGTATAAAATAATAATAATAATAATAATAATAATAATAATAATAATAATAATAATAATAATAATAATAATAATAATAATAATAATAATAATAATAATAATAATAATAATATCTAAAACCCTTCAAGAGTAGCTTCCTTCCACCTTAATTCCAGTGTTTTGCTGTGCTCTTGATGGATTTGTGGCAATCATTGGAGGAAAGCAATGGCAGTGGGAGGGAAGCAATCCCAGCCTGAATCCCTAATTTGTGATCTGCTCATTCCAGAATAAAAAGTGTTTGGAATTATGCAAAAAATGGAGAATTATTTGAATTTAGAGGCTGAGAGGATGCACAGCTCCCTCCTCCCCTTCCTGCTTCCAAAGCTCAGCTCCAGACAATCAAATCCCAAAACAGAGCAAGAAATTCCTGGGAATTTTCCTCTGGAATTGCATCCCATCTGTCTGAGGTGCAGGAGCCAGCCTTGGCAAGGGGGAATTTCTGGCATCACTGAATTTCTCCAGTGCTGCTCATTTTTGTTGTGGTTATTCCCAAAGCCTCTGGAACCCCCCCACAATCAGAGGGCATTTTGTGGGGACTTGCAGGAGCAGACAGGAGCAGCCCAGTGGGATTTTCCCAGGGGGATTATGGATTCCCCAGGCCTGCAAGTGTCAGAGAAAGATGCAGAAAAACAGGAAATAAATTGATTTTCCCGTGGGCACTCTGGGGTGAGCAGGGGGGGTTTCCCTGCCTCTCCCAGGACGGGGACCCAGGGCAGCTCTGCTGGCTCTGGGGATGTGATCCCTAAGGACTGGGAGAGTTTGGGAATGCAAACCCAGCTCACCAGGGGGAAACTCATCCCAAATTTGTGGTGGAATCCCTGGTTTGGGTTGGAAAGGACATTAAGGATCACCCAGTGCCAGCCCTGCCATGGCAGGGACACCTCCCACTGCCCCAGGCTGCTCCAGCCCCAGTGTCCAGCCTGGCCTTGGGCACTGCCAGGGATGCAGGGATGGAATTCCATCTCAGCCCTGCCCACCCTGCCAGGGAACAATTCCTGCCCAAAATCCACTTTCTTGCAGCGTCCTCTCCCTCCACCCTCCCGTGACAAATCCCTCTCCCACACACTGCCAGTCCCATGAAGGATTTCCAGCTTTGCCCTGGTTCGCTCCCTGGCCAGGATTCCTCCCTGGTCCAGCTGCAAGGCTGAGCATTCCCTGCTCCCAGCCCTTTTCCTGCCCCCCAGCATCTCTGCTGTGCCTCAGGTTGGAGCTTTTCTCTTTTTCAGGTTCTGTGCTGCTTTAGTGTGTGGCTCTGGGTTCATATTATGGGATGGTGAGCTCTGTGCACAGAGCAGGGAGACAAAACAATTCCTGCTCCAGCTGGGCACCAAGGACAAATGAGCCAAATCTCAGCCAGGAGCACAAACCCCGTGGGCTGGAGAGAGAAAAACAAGCAGGGTGGGACTGCAGGGGCTGAAGCTGGGATGGGACAATGAACTGCAAGGTGCAAATGGAGCAGAGCTGATCCCAGGGAGAGACCCCGTGCCCGGCCGGGCATTTTGGGGCCATTTTGGGTCATCTTGGGTGCAGCCCTGGCTGGGCTCTGGTGCTGCCCCAGGTGGGTCCATGCAGGAGATCCTTTGGATAAATATTTATAAAAAGATTAATTAAAATTTTAATAAATTGTTAAAATTCATTATTATTAAATTATTACATTTATTATAATATTGCATTATTATAGAATAATATGTAATATTACAATAGAATATAATAGAATAGAATAAAATATATAAAAGAATATAGTAATATAATATAATATAATATAATATAATATAATATAATATAATATAATATAATATAATATAATATAATATAATATAATATAATATAATATAATATAATATATAATGTGATATGATATGATATAATATATAATTTATTATTGCAATTCGATTTATTTAGTCTTTGTTATTTTAATAAATCTACTTTATTCTTTACCTGTGTCCAGCCTCTGTTGTAGGTCAGCCTTCCCAAGGCATCACTGGCACCTCACGTTTGTCCCTCATCCCAGGCAGCTTCCCACGGTTTCCATCCCCCCTGGAGCACCGGCTGCTCTCCCTTGCCCCAGCTGGAATGTTCTGGATGTCCTGGCACAGCTGGATCCTGTGTGTCCCCACCCCATCCTGGGCTCCCCCCAGAGCTCAGGGGGGCTTTGGAGCCACCCCAGCCTTTCCTGATTGTGGTGTTTTCAGGGTCCCCAGGAGGAATTGAGAATCTGACTCCATGTTCTCAGAAGGCTGATTTGTTATTTTATGTACTTATGTTATATTATAGAATACTACACTAAACTACACTGAAGAATAGAGGAAGGGCACAGACAGAAGGCTACAAAGAATGACAATGAAAGCTCCTGACTCCTTCCAGAGTCCGACACAGCCTGACCATGATCGGTCATTACACCAAAACAATTCACATGTTGGACAAACAATCTCCAACCACATTCCAAGGCAGCAAAACACAAGAGAAGCAAATGAGATAATATTGTTTTCCTTTTTCTCTGAGGCTTCTCAGCCTCCCAGGAGGAGAATCCTGGGCAAAGGGATTTTTCAGAGAATGTGACAGCGACAGCTGATGGATTTGCTTTTCCTTCTGGTTGGACTTTGGCTCTTGGTGGGAGAAGCCAGAGCATCCCAACAGCTCCACAGGTGTTTTGGGGAAGTTTGGCTCAGTCCTCGTGGAAATGGGGGATCTGCCAGGGATTTCTGAGGTGTTGTCTGCCAAGGACTGAGAGGGAAGCAGGAATGGGGGGATAAGAGCAGGAGGAAAGGGATGGCAAGGAAACCCTGGAGCGGGAAGTCACCTCTGAGGGAAGTTTTCTTATGTGGGAGAGGGAATATTTGGGTTGATGGCTCATCTGCTGGTTTTCAGAACATTTCATGGATGTTTCTCCTGGTGCCAACAAGATCTGTGGGCCCAGAGAAAGGGAAGGCACCTTTGGAATCCAGGAGATCCAAGGAAAACCAGGGCAGTTTGTGCTGTCTGTTAATGTGGGTGTCGATCCAACCCAGCCTGAGGGATGCCTGAAATTTTCCAGTGGTTTTGGGACCTTCCCAGGACTGGAGGAGCCAGTGGGAATTCCTGGAGTAACCCCTTTTGTGCCAGAAAATTCTGGGCAGGTTGTTCTGGGCAGGTTGTTCACAATTCTGGGCAGGTTGTTCACAATCCAATAACTTGAGGAGAGCACCAGATCTTTCCCAAAGCCTGCAGACACCTCTGGGCTGGGGTGATCCCATGGGAACCGTGGATCCCCATCCCAATTTCCCAGACTGTCCCACGGGAGTCCAGGAGAGGAAGAGCTGAAATAAAAGAAGGTCAGGTTGTCTTGGCCAGAGTGTAACTCCCTCCTAGAAAAGCCTGAAGCTCCAAGGACTTCACCTCCAAAGAGGTGTGGGCTGACATCCTGCATTCCCAAGGCTGGAGGTGGGGTTGGGATCCAGCTGGATCCCAAAATAAGCAGGAAATAACTGAGCAGTGACAAAGCCCCCCCAGAGCAGCAGGAATTTGTGCCTCTCTCCCACTCTGCCATAGCACAGAGGGTGACAAACACTGGGATACTTCTCCTAAAGTTCATCCCTAGGGAATCATCCTGCTAAAATCCTCTCCCAGGAAGGAAAGGTCTGCTCTCATCTTTGTTATGGAACAGGAATAGAAGCACAATAGTTTTTAACTGAAACAAAACAAAATCCCCAAATTGTAATATTTTTTTTCTTTTCCTTAAAACTATTTAAACCTACTCTAAACTGAACACCCAAAAAACCACCACCAACACTCACCTATAACCCAGCAAACGAAGCCTAAGCCACAACATTTATAACACCAAAACCACTCATTAAAAACCTAAATAAACCAAACTACAGCTCACAAAAAAAAAAAACTTTTCTAAATTTATCATCTCTTCAAAACAGCCAAAAATTGTATTATTTAATATTATTAATTTTTTATACTAATAAATACTTTACCTATTAAATGAGCAAATTTTTTCCACTTTTCTCAAAAAAAAAAATTCCCAAACCAATTAAAAAAAATAAAACCATTTTAATCTACTTTCTAAAAAAAAAAACCCTTCAAAATTTTCCCCCAAATTTACCCTAAACCAAACCAGCTCTTTATCCCCCTGCTGAAATTCCTGTGCTTATTTTAGCCCTTTGTTCATCCTGAGAATTCCAGGGGTGTTAAAATGCTCAGCTGCTCTCCTGGCTGGGCACAAATTTGGGCCTCCTCTTAAAGTTCACCAAAGGCATAAAAAAGGGGATAAATGGGGGGAAATAAAGGAAAACACTGCAGTTCTGCTCTCAGGAGCCCTGGGAGTGTTGGACTCTCCACAATTATTGGCAATAATTTGGGAATTTCGTGCAGAGACGAGCTGGTGACTCAGGAATTCCTCCTTTCCCAGACTGGATGCACTGGGCTGTTGGAGGTGATAAATTTGTGTCACTCTGGGTAATTCCTGGGCCAGAAGGACGAGGGGACTCCTCCAGGCCCTGCAAGGCCACCCTGAGCTCAGCCCAAAGCTTCTCCTGTGCAGGTGAGCAATGCCAGCTGTGCCAGCCTTTCCTGCCAGCAGAGCTGCTCCAGCCCTCTGCTCATCCTGGAGCCTCCTCTGGGCTCTGCAGCAGCTCCAGCTCCTCCCTGGGCTGGGGCAGCTCTGCAGGTGGGCTCTCACCTGTGGGGCACAGGGATACAATCCTAATCCCTCTCTTGATCCCAGCTGGGGACTCAGCCCAGAATAATTCCAATCTTCTGTTCCATTCCAAGAATCCAAGGCTCTGACCCTCTCTGGTCCATGACTCAGGCACTGCCAGGAAAGTGAAGGTCTGAGGATGAATGAGCTGCCTCACTGTCCACAGCCCCCAGAGCTCTGCAGTCAGCTCAGCTGAAGCCCTTGGAGCCATTCCCAACACTTGATCCCAATCACAGCCCTGCACCTGGCCCAGCTCTCTCCTTGGGACAATATGGGACCAAATTTATTGTGGCAGTTTTGTTTTCCTCTCTTTCCCTTCACCTCTTCTCCCCCTGGGAGCCCACTGGATCCTCTCTAGGATCAGACCCAAGCAGCATCAATGGAAGGGATTGTGCAGCAGAGCCCTGGCAGGAGGGCTGGGAGCATCCAGCTGTGTGCTGCTCTCCTGCTTTGATGTCCTTGGCTGCAGAGGGACACGTGGCTCAGACCACCCACGGGCCAGCCCGGCTCCTTCCTGGGAGAGGGATCAGGAACCCAGCACAGAACACCTGGAGTGGGAATTCTGTGTCCTTCCCTGCCTGCACAGGGACAGGATCCTGGCTGGGGCTGGGCCTGGAGGGGTTTAGGTTGGATTTTAGGGCAAGGCTCTTCCCCAGAGGGTGCTGGCACTGCCCAGGCTGCCCAGGCAATGGGCACGGCCCCCAGGCTGCCAGAGCTCCAGGAGCCTTTGGCCAGCGCTGCCAGGGATGCCCAGGCTGGGCTTGGTGGGCTCTGGGCAGGGCAGGGTGGGATTGATGATCCTGTGGGTCCTTCCCACTCAGGACATTCCATGGTTCCATGATTTGGCAGCCCTGGAGGGACATCTCTGGAGGTGAATCCAGGCAGGGTTTGCACTCTCTGCTCTCTCTGCTGGGGTTTTCCACACTGTGCTTTAAACTCCCCTCGGGTTTGTGACTTTATTTTCCAGTCTTGCTTCTCTTCCCAAGTGGGAAAGACACCAGGAATCACAAGGATGCTCAGTTTGAGGCTGCTGCTCATCCTTTATTCCTCACTCCTTCAGTAACATGGACTATGATTTCCACATTTAACATCCCATTAATACCAAGGGAGCTGAATGACAGAAAAAACAAAAAAAGCTCCAAAAAAAAAACCTGTGGGCACGAAGAAAACCCTGAGTTAAAGGCAGCTTATCAGGCCCAGCTGCTGCTTATCACCAATGCTCCATCTGCTCCATCTGCTTAGCATAAATAATTCCTTGGGTTTTTTTATTGGTGTCCTATGGTCCATCCAAACAATGAGCAAAAAAGAGAAACTGTAAATAAATTTTACAGTGTCACTAAGAGCATTCACATTAAGGGGAACTATTTTGAGGCGATGCCAGTTCTTAATAAATTGCTTTTATTCGGGTGTTTTTACAAGGAGAAAAGAAGAAAAAAGCAGGAACAATAGAAGAATGGAAAATGCTCCATCGCTCCTTTTAATAATAAATATTCCCAGGCTGTTCTCCTCACAAAGGAAGGGCCAAGGTTTTTATTTTTGCTTTTTTTTTTTGTGTGTGTCCATCCATAAAAAAGCCCCTGAGGCAGCTGGCTGGGCTCCCTTCCTGCAGTTTCCCCGGATTGCTGGGCTGTGGTGCCACCCCTGGGGCTGAACCCCAGCTCTGGGCACCGTGGGCTCACCTGGGCAGCCCAGGGTGATTCCAGACCCAAAGCTCAGCCTTTGGAAGGAGGAAAGTCTTTCCCAGCTGGTGAATTCCTCCAAGGGGCAGCAGCACTCCTTAGGAGAGCAGGTTTTCCCAGAGGGATTCCCAGTGTCCTAATTCCCAGTTCTGGTACTGGTTTGCTTTAATTTGTTGGATTTTGGATCCCACAGTCCCTTTCACCAAGAATTCCACCCAACCATCCCAACATTCCCCTGGGGTTCAGGCTCATCCCTCCTGAAGCAGCATCTCCTGGGTGCTCCTGGTTGAACCCTCCAGGACAAAGTGGATTTTACAAGGAAATTTTAGAGATTTCATGGGAAACCCTAATTTTGGGCAGCACCCAGCACAGATTCCCACAGAATTCCTGTCACTGAGTATGGGAACAGGGGCTCACATTCCAAGGGGCCCAGCAAAGATCCTTTCTTTGCCTCTCTTTCCAATTGTTTATTTCTGTTTCAAGGATGAGATACTTGTTCAAGCTCATCCCTCCTGAAGCAGCATCTCCTGGGTGCTCCTGGTTGAACCCTCCAGGAGTTAAATGTGGATTTTAAAAGGAGATTTCTGAATAACCATGAGATTTCATGGGAAACCCTAATTTTGGGCAGCACCCAGCACAGATTCCCACAGAATTCCTGTCACTGAGTATGGGAACAGGGGCTCACATTCCAAGGGGCCCAGCAAAGTTCCTTTCATTGCCTCTTTTTCCAATTGTTAATTTCTATTTCAAGGATGAGATAATTGATCTGTGTCTATTTTACAGCCCTCATGTGTTCAATTCCTGCCTGCAGGGATGCTGGGAAGCTTTGCCTGGCACCTCCAAACCTGAAGGCATCCTGGAGCAGCAGGACTGGGGTGTGGAATGTGTGGCTGTCCTGGAAATGTGACATCAGAATTATGGATACCCCATCAGGGCTGGAAAATCCAGTCCTAGGCTGAACTTGGCAGGTGCTGGACCCCCAGGCAGGAGCAGGGAAACAGGGGAAAAAATTCCAGAGGATTCAGCATTCAAAGGGAAGAAAATAATCACAGAATCATGGAATGGTTTGGGCTTGGAGGGACCTCAGAGCCCATCCAGAGCCACCCCACCCATGGCAGGGACACCTCCCACTGCCCCAGGCTGCTCCAGCCCCAGTGTCCAGCCTGGCCTTGGGCACTGCCAGGGATGCAGGGATGGAATTCCATCCCAGCCCTGCCCACCCTGCCAGGGAACAATTCCTCATTGCCAAGATCCCACCCAGCCCTGCCCTCTGGCACTGGCAGCCATTCCTGTGTGCTGTCCCTGCATCCCCTGGAAATTGTCTCTCTCCAGCTTTCCTGGGGCTCCTGCAGGCCCTGCAAGGCCACCCTGAGCTCAGCCCAAAGCTTCTCCTGTGCAGGTGAGCAATGCCAGCTGTGCCAGCCTTTCCTGCCAGCAGAGCTGCTCCAGCCCTCTGCTCATCCTGGAGCCTCCTCTGGGCTCTGCAGCAGCTCCAGCTCCTCCCTGGGCTGGGGCAGCTCTCAGGTGTGCTCTCACCTGGGCACAGGGCAGGGTTCCCTCCCTGGCCCTGCTGCAGCCCAGGGTTGGTTTCTGGGCTGCTTCTCCTCAAGACCAGCAGTTTATTTCCCCTTTTATTTGATTTTACTGCCTGGCCCCAGCTGGAGTCCCCTTTCCTCCTGCATGCACCTGGATTGGGATTCCTAAGGAACAGGATTTTTGTTGCTCTTGGCCCTGGAGTGTGAGCAGCTTGCTCCAACATTTCTCTTTTTTATGGATGTCCATGTGAGTTCAATAAAGTTTTTTGTCTGCTCGAGCTCTGCTGCTGTCTCCTCACTTGTAGGGGAGTGGGAAGCTGTGCCAGGAGTTTTCCTATTGAGGTCCAACAAAACCCTGACCCGTGGCGCCAGAGGAATAAAGGGGCCCCCCGTGGCCCTAAAGCAGCACTGGGAGCCTCATTAAAATTGATCTGGAATTCTGCAATTAATCAACACTCACCCAAGACAATGCAGTCAATTAATCAGGCACAAAATGCCCCTTCCAGATCACAGGCCCAAGGTTTGGATAAAAACCAAACCCAAGAGAAACTCCCAGTTCTTGGTCGATAGGGAAGGACCAGGATGTTTCAGCACATGTAATTAGCAATCAATTACTCATTAGGATTGCCCCACCAAGCAAACAGGGAGCACATCCAAGAGCTCTGAGTCCCTTTGCATCACTGGGCCATTATTTCATTTTAAAAAATGAAATTTAAAAGCTTGGACTGTGTAGAAGGCAAAGAGTTCATTCAGGCTCAGGGACTGGGGGGGTCAGGACATCATGGAACCATGGAATGTCCTGAGTGGGAATAAACCCCCAGGGATCCCCCAGTGCCACCCCTGCCCTGCCCAGAGCCCACCAAGCCCAGCCTGGGCATCCCTGGCAGCGCTGGCCAAAGGCTCCTGGAGCTCTGGCAGCCTGGGGGCCGTGCCCATTGCCTGGGCAGCCTGGGCAGTGCCAGCACCCTCTGGGGAAGAGCCTTGCCCTAAAATCCAACCTAAACTCCTCCTGGCCCAGCCCCAGCCCCTCCCTGGTGCTGTCCCTGTGCCAGAGCAGAGAGCAGGGCTGTCCCCAGGGAGCTCTGCCCTCAGGCTGCTCTGCTCCCACTCCCTGAGGATTTGCCCTTTCCCTGTTGGAAAAGCCCCCTTGGTGCACCCACCCCAAACTGCTGGGTGCAGCTCCAGGTGCCACATCCGACAGAGAGAGGATGGCCACGTCCTCCATGGAGTGCCCCAAGCTCTCAGGGCAGGGCTGGGTGGGATCCTGGCAATGAGGAATTGTTCCCTGGCAGGGTGGGCAGGGCTGGGATGGAATTCCTGGAATTCCCTGCATCCCTGGCAGTGCCCAAGGCCAGGCTGGACACTGGGGACAGTGGGAGGTGTCCCTGCCATGGCAGGGCTGGCACTGGGTGGGCTCTGAGGTCTCTCCCAACCCAATCCTGTCTGGAATTCCCTGACATTCTGAGTCCTGTTTCAATGCCCTGGGAGCAATGGTCCCAAGAGAACCATCAGGGTCAAAGCTGAGCTTTCTGCAGAGCTTCAGCCATGTCAGATGAGGAAACCATGGGGTGGTGCCAGACTTTTGAGGGAGAAGCTGGTGAGAAGAAGACTCCAGGTGTGTGCTGATATCCCTGACATGTGAGATGCACAAGTGGGGTTTTTTGGGAAAACCAGGAGTGGAAAAAGAACCCAAAACTTTTTTGTGTCCTGGAGCTGCTGGTGGCTGTGCTGGGAGCACACCCAGGGCAATGTTTGCTTCCAGGCAGCTCCAGCTTGCAGGAGTGTGGGATGGGGAGCAGGGAGATGCTGGAATGGTGCAGCAGGACTTCACCCTCCAGCCCTGAGCAGGGAGGAGCTGCTCCCACCTGGGGAAATGGGATTTGGCTTTTCCAGGGAAGGGAGGTGGGTGCTGCTGGCAGGAATGGGAGCAGCAGTCCTTAGCCCAACATCTCTGCCTGCTTTAATTGGATTTTGTGATCCAAACAATCCCAGCTGTTCCATTTATTCTTTAAGAATAAAGGAGACAACATTTATGATGTTCTTTGGGGGATGGGGGGAGGTGTGGCAATGTTCCTCTGGGGGGTCCCCAAATGTGGAATTTTTCTTCACTCTGGGTCACTAAATGTGGTGCTGTTCACAGGGGTCCCAGGACGAGGGAAGGGATGAGAATCCTGACTCCATGTTTCAGAAGGCTGATTGATTGTTTTATGATTTATATTATATTAAAAGAAAATGATATACTAACACTACACTAAAGAAAAAGATTCATCAGAAGGCTTGAAAGGAATAGAAAAGAATGATAAAATCTTGTGAGTGACCAGAGAGTCTGAGACAGCTGGACTGGGATTGGCCATTAATGAAAAACAACCACATGAGACCAATGCCAGATGCACCTGTTGCATTCCACAGCAGCAGATAATTAATATAATCATTGTTTACATTTCATTCCTGAGGCCTCTCATCTTCTCAGGAGAAAAATCCTAATGAAAGGATTTTTCATAAAATATCACGGCGACAGGGAGGGAAATCCATTTTGCTTTTCTTCTGTAACAAAACCCCAACTGGCACTTCCAGGGTGGCCAGCCCCAGGGAATCTTCTGAAGGATCAGCTTCCAGAGGGGGAGGTTCCTTTTCCAGAGGAGGAGACCAAGGGATGCTCTGGAAGGTCCTTCCTCTCCTGAGCAGCCCCAAGCCAAGGGTGGCTTCCAGGCCCTGGTGTAGGTGAACTTCCCAGACAAAGCTCCCCACTCCATGGCTCAAAACCCACCCAGAAAATGGGAATCCAGGCAGGAGTCACAATTCACAACTGGCATTTTGGGGATACTCCTGAGATGAGCCCTTTTTAAAATTATAACTTAAAAAATCATGACCTTGAGGCATGTGAAAGGAATTAGGGGCATGGAGGGGACATCCCAGTGGTTCCTGAAGCAGCAGCTTTGTCTCCTTTCAAATGTGAAGTTTTCATGACCAAATTTGCAGGATAGGGAGAGAAGTTCCACCTTTCCAAAGGCCAGTTTATGCTGCCACCAGTGTCACATAAACCCAGCTGGCTCCAAGCCTGGAGATGCAGCAGCAATGTTGATGCAGCAGATGATGCAGTAATTAAATAATTTGCTTATTTCACAGACTCCAGTGAGTGCTGAATAAACAGGGTATAGATATATTTTAAAATACAGGATATTTTCCCTATTGGACATTTACAAACAATAGGATAAATCCATAGGAGAATTTTTTTAAGTGTATTTTAAGAGTTTAGCAATAATGTGCTGCTCTGGGCACACTGGGTTCCTCCCAGGGAACAATCCCTCATTCCCAAGATCCCATCCAGCCCTGCCCTCTGGCACTGGGAGCTGCTCCCTGGGTCCTGTCCCTGCATCCCTTGTCCAAATCCCTCTCCAGCTCTCCTGGAGCCCCTGGAGCAGCTGAAGTTCCTCCCCAGAAGTCTCAGTTTCCCTGCTCTGAAGGGCTGCCACACATCTGTTATTTTGGTTATTTTTCTGTCACTCCTTCTCCCCCTGGGAATGGCCCCTCTCCCACCTGGAAATGGTGACTTGGCAGCTTCCAAGTTTTCCTGAGAGCTCCCAGCTGCCTGGATGTCAGCCTGGACAGGCTGAAGGTGCTGCTTTGTTTAGGTCAGGGAGCAGAGCAGCACAAAAGGGCTTTGTTGAGTTCCTGGGGTGTTTGGATTGTCCACAGAAGCTGTGCCCTGGATCTCCCTCATGTCCCTGTGCAAAGGATGGATTTAATGCTAAGTTCAGCATTGCCAGCTCTCAGGAAGGATGAGGAGGCATCTCCAGAGGGATTTTGGGAGTTCCAGTGATGGTCAGAGGCTCGGGGAACAGTTCCAAGCCCAAAGGAGGACAAACATCCCAGGTGGGAGCACATCCTTCATCTCCTGCCGGGCTCCTCTGAGCCCCAGCCCTGCTGTTTTCAGGGACAAATCCCAAAGATCCCAGTGAGGCCTTGTGCAGGCTGAGCCAGAGCAGGGGCTGGGCAGAGTCCCAGAATAAAGCAGGGATTTATCCAAAGGATCTCCTGCATGGACCCACCTGGGGCAGCACCAGAGCCCAGCCAGGGCTGCACCCAAGATGACCCAAAACGGCCCCAAAATGCCCGGCCGGGCACGGGGTCTCTCCCTGGGATCAGCTCTGCTCCATTTGCACCTTGCAGTTCATTGTCCCATCCCAGCTTCAGCCCCTGCAGTCCCACCCTGCTTGTTTTTCTCTCTCCAGCCCACGGGGTTTGTGCTCCTGGCTGAGATTTGGCTCATTTGTCCTTGGTGCCCAGCTGGAGCAGGAATTGTTTTGTCTCCCTGCTCTGTGCACAGAGCTCACCATCCCATAATATGAACCCAGACCCACACACTAAAGCAGCACAGAACCTGGAAATAGAAAAGCTCCAACGTGAGGCATCACCAGTGTCCCTCTGCAGGTGAGGAGGTCCCAGCAGGAGGGACCCCACAGCTGCCAGGGCCACTCTGGGCTGGATGTGACCCCAGGCCCAGGGATGGGGCAGGGACATTTCCCCTCTCTGGATTCTCCTTTCCCCACAGTCCCAGGGATGGGGCAGGGACATTTCCCCTCTCTGGATTCTCCTTTCCCCACAGTCCCAGGGATGGAGCAGGGACATTTCCCCATTTTGCTTTCCCCCTTTCCCCACCCTGCAGTTCCTATTTCCCTTGGAAGCTCCATCTCCAGAGGGTTCCCACCAGGGAGTCAAGTGGTCAAAGCCATTCCAGGAGTCACCTGGGCTGGTTCTGCTGGAATTCTGAGATTATTCCTCCTCCATCTTTCTGGGCAGGATGTGCCACAGATAAATCCAGGGAACAGAAATAATCTGCTTTAAAAGCAGCCCAGGATGGACTTGTTGCCTCTTCCTCCTTCAGTCTGCACTGGCACACAGGGTCCTCCTTGCCCTCCCTTCCATGAGCTGGAATTGTCCTTTAGATCCCATTTCAGGAGCCACAAAAAGCCAGTCACTAACCCAGCTGAGGCCTTCCAGGACCTTAAGGAGCCATCGAGAAAAATGGAGAGAAAATAAAAAGGCGGTGTGGAAGAGGCAGAGTGGATTTGTGCTGCAGGGATCTCCTGCACGTTCCTTGTTATGGAAAACCCATCAGAAAGAGGGGGAATAAACAAAGGAATGTGGGGCCCCAGCAGTGCAAATAAAAGCATTGTTAGCTGGGATGGGTGTTTGGGTTTCTCCCTTCCTTTGGGAGCTGCTGCAGAGGAAGCAGATTAGGGATTGCCAGCTCTGGCAAAATCGCCTGGTGGCATCATAATGACCTCATTATGGGCTGTAAATGAGCTCACAGCCTGGTTATGTGTTCGGGAAAAAACACCTCAGGAGCTGCCCGCAGGTGTGAGGTTAACCCCTGCCTTGCTGGGATCCAGCTCCAGGCAAACCTCAGAGCTCTGGAAGCCGGGAAGGGCCGGGATCCAACAGCTGCGGAGGCTGAGTGCAGCTGGGTGTCCTTCTGTCCATCTGCAGTGCAAACAAAAACCCTCCCTGCTTGTTTGTTTGCCTGGCTGCTGGTGACTGGGGATGACAAAATCCCCAAATCCCCGAGGCTGGCACAGCCCTGCCAGCCCAGGCAGTGCCAGCTGTGCCCCACGGCCACCTTGTCCCCAGCCCAGAGCACTCAGTGCCACCTCCAGGGCACACCTGCAGGGATGGGCACTGCAGAGCTCCCTGGGCAGCCCCTGCCAAGGCCTGAGCCCCCTTTCCATGGGCAAATTCCTGCTGCTGGCCCAGCTGAGCCTGCCCTGGCCCAGCCTGAGGCCGTTCCCTCTGCTCCTGTCCCTGTTCCCTGGCAGCAGAGCCCGACCCCCCCGGCTGTCCCCTCCTGGCAGGGACTTGTGCAGAGCCACAAGGGCCCCCTGAGCCTCCTTTGCTCCAGGCTCAGCCCCTGCCCAGCTCCCTCAGGAATGCTCCAGCCCCTTCCCAGCTCCTTCAGGAATTCTCCAGCCCCTTCCCAGCTCCTTCAGGAATTCTCCAGCCCCTTCCCAGCTCCCTCAGGAATTCTCCAGCCCCTTCCCAGCTCCGTTCCCTGCCCTGGACACGCTCCAGCCCCTCCAGGGCTCTCCTGCAGGAGCAGAACTGGACCCAGCACAGAGGGACAATCCCTGCCCTGCTCCTGCTGCTGCCAGGGGGGAACTCCAGCAGATCCAGCCCCCCTGGACTAAAATGCTTTCCAAGGTTGCTTGGCTGAGACCCCTCCTTTGGTTTTCCCTTGTTCCTTTACACCAAACACATTCCCTGGTGGAAATTGAGATCCCAGAGGAGCCCAAATCCTTCTGCCCAAACCAATTCCCTGCCCACCTTGCCCATGGCTCTTCCACTGGACCTGGACTCTTCCCATCCTCCTCACAATTCCCATTCCCTCATCCCTGCCCCCATCACTTTTTGCCTCTCTCTTTCTGTTCCTCAATATCGCTTTCCACATTTGGATTATGGAAAAATCTTCCAGGATGTCCTTGTTAGCCACAGAAAGCTCTCCCACGTCTCCTCCAGTTTTGTGGGCATGACAATGTGCCCATCTGGAATGAGAACAGCAGCATGGGACACACAGGATGTTCTGCAGGGCCAACACTCCCCAAACCCTTTTATCATGTGGGAAGGGCAGGAATGAAGCTCTCGTTGAGGCATCTCTGCTATGACCCAGAACTCTGCCAGGAGAGGCCCTAGACAATGTAAGATCCCAGTCAGGAACAGTTGTATGGAATTTTTGATACACTGGGAACATCTGGGATGGACAAAAGCATGGCCATGTCCCCCTGTATCTCTCACAAACCCAGAAATCCAAACAAACACAGCAGGTCCTGAAAATATCCTAAATATCCCAAAAATATCCTAAACCCAGGCAGAATTGAGAGGCAGAAGAAGAGGTTGTGTTCCAGAAAATCTGAGAACATGGGAACAAAGTCACCTTTAACAGAGAGACATTGCTGTTCCATGGATAACTGAGATGATGGATCCTCCTTTGCCATGGATTTGGATCTGGAGGCTGATTTTGGTATGGAGGGAGAGCACAGAGGGAATGGCCCCCAGTGCCAGAGGGCAGGGCTGGGGGGGATCCTGGGAATGGGGAATTGTTCCCTGGCAGGGTGGGCAGGGCTGGGATGGAATTCCATCCCTGGATCCCTGGCAGTGCCCAAGGCCAGGCTGGACACTGGGAGCAGCCTGGGACAGGGGAAGTGGCACTGGGTGGCACTGGGTGGGCTTTCAGGTCCCTCCCAACCCAAACCAGTCTGGAATTATTTGTTTTTTCCTTGTTTTTTTCCCCCAGCAGCCGTGAGCTCTGCCTGCTGCCAGCTCTGCTCTGCAGGATTTTCTCCTGAAATCCTGAAATCCTGCCATCCCTGTTCTGCATCCATTTATTGTCTCCTGTCACTGTCCATAAAATCTCTGGAGCAGAACTGAGTTTTTTGCTGTTCCCACCACAATGAGACACAAACCTGGTGACAGAGTTTCTGAGGCAACACGGTTTGACAGGAAGTAATGACATCCCATGGGTGACAGAAATGACAAATCCAGGCACGTCCCAGCAGGGAATGATGCAGCAGGATGAGATTCCAATTATCCTCAAGGTCAAGAGGACCAGGGGATCATGGACTCACTGAAGGAACTGGGTGGGAAGGGACCTCAGAGCCCACCCAGTGCCACCCCTGCCATGGCAGGGACACCTCCCAGTGTTCCAGGCTGCTCCAGCCCTGTCCTGGGACATTTCCAGGGATGGAACAGCCTGGCACAGTGGAAGGTGTCCCTGGCCATGGCAGGGGGTGGAATGAAGTGATCTTTAATCCCAACCCCTCTGGGATTGCTGGATCCACTCTGCCCTGTCCTGTTGCTCCTCTGGTTCCTGCTGTGGGTGATGGACAGTGAGGATCAGACTCATTCCAAGGCTGTTGCCAGGCTGGAACAGCTCCTGGAAGAGCTGCACTGCAGAGCCTGCTTGTCCTGCTTGAAAAACAGACTGAACCCAAATATCTGCAGCACTGCTTCAATCCCTGACCTGCCAGAGCCCTGACAAATGTCCCTCTGCAGTGACAGATTCCAGGGAGGCTGGAGTGGGCCGATGCTGATTTATCCCACCCCATGCTGTCCTTGCCAGCAGTGATGACTCTCTGCAGATGGAGAGGGAAGAAAAGGCTGGGGTGGTTCCTGAGCTGGATCCAAGGAGGAAAAGGAGCCATTGTGTGAGTGCAGCTGCCTCACTGGGCTCCTGGAAGGAGTGGGCAGTGGCCTCTGGCAAGGCCCTGAGGGGCTTGGCTGCTCCACCAGCTGTGGAAGCTTTGGGATGGGGGGAAATGCCAGGCATGAGTGGCTGTTACCCACAGCTCCTGCTCCTTCCAGTCTGCAGGGAACCAACCCAGGGTAACAAAGCTGTGGAGCTGGCAGGGGGTGCTTTAGATGGGGGTCTGCTCAAACATTTACTCCTTTCAAGCTGTTTTCTTGCTTTAAAACTGGTTTTAATGGGTGGTTTTAGCAGTTATTTGTGACAAGCAGAGAACTCTGCACAGGCACCACTCAGGAACATCAAGGTCACCTTGGAAGGTGTTAGGGATTAGAAGGGTTGGGGATTTTCCCTGGAGACACACAGAGGTTCTTTCCTAGGAATTCTGTTTATTCAAGCAGAAAATGTGCCTAAGAATCATGGAATGGTTTGGGTTGGGAGGGACCTTAAAGATCATTTTGTGCCCCCTCCCACTGCCCCAGGCTGCTCCAGCCCCAGTGTCCAGCCTGGCCTTGGGCACTGCCAGGGATCCAGGGGCAGCCCCAGCTGCTCTGGGCAGAGAAATCCTCAGATGCCACTGAAGTCATCCAGGATTTCCAGATCCACTCAGGCACAGGACATCCCCAAATCACCTGGAAAACAGTGACCTGTGTTACAGCTATTCACTAAAATGATCTGGAGCATGTCTGGACTTAGGAATTCCATAACCAGACCCTCACTGGTCCATACTGGTTCTACTGGAGCAGCTCAGATTCACACTGGCTGATGTGACCATGAAGATCCAATGATTTTTTCTTTTTTCCCATTTAGGGAGACGATTCCAAGGAGCTGGTGCTCACCCCCTGCTCTCAGTTCACAACTAAAACCCGGCTCTGCTGCAGCCTTAACTATTTTCCTTCTTTTCTGATCTTTTTCTCTGGATCCTGGAGGGAATAGCCCAGCTCACAAAGCAGGAGCTCCCTGTGGCAGTGCCATGAATGTTTCATGGAGAGGAGCCAGCTTTGTTCCCCGGGGTGCAGAGCATTCCTGGTGAACATTTCACCTGGCAGAGCAGCTGGTCTCAGAGCCAGGGGTGAAGTGTGGCATCCCTCAAACCCTTCATTCATGGCAGCAAGGAGCTGAACTGCCAGGGCCCAGCTGCCTCCCTGTTTGCCTGCTCCCAAGGTAAATCCTGCCAGATTTGCCAGAATCCAGGAGGGAAAGTTTGGGAGGAAAACAATGGGAGGAACTGAGCATTTTCCAAAAACAATGAGTGGGCTTTAAGGAAGAGGTACTGGAGGGTGAAAATTCCTGTTAATGAGCAGCTCTCCTCAGGAGGATCCAACACCCAGCAGAAATATGCAGGGATAAGTGGGAACAAGACTGGTCATGCAGGGAAAACAAAATGATCCTGTCCCAGGCTGTAATGATATCCCAAGAACTTTGGAGGTGATGCAAAAATTTCCACTGGATAAGGTGTGGATGGGATCTGCAGCAAATGAGCATTGCAGGGGATCCAGATCTGAGCAGTGGGATCATCACTGTGTTCAATAAAGTGCCTGGGAAATGGGTTTGCTTTGGGAAGGCTCTCCATGGAAAATATTTCATCCTTGGAGGACTCCTGAGAACCATCAGTCCTACAGACAGAGCCCCAAACACAACTCCCTGAGGTGGGAAAACCACGGGATCTCCAAGGGGGGAAAAACACTCAAGGTCATCCAGGGAGCTGGATTAACAGTGGGATGGGATGAGGGGAAGTGAGGAAGGTGAGAGCAGAGCTGGAGGTGTGAAAGGGAGGGAAAAGTGGTGAGCCAAGGAATGAAGATCCCAGGGAAAAACAGCAGAGATTGAGGAGCTGGTGAGGGGCACCTGGAAATTATTCTGAAGGGAAAGAGAAACTGAAACACTGGAGAATGTTGGGAAGCTGGGACAGCTTCCTGTGATTGTCCTCTAAAAAAGGCAGGGCACTGGAGGCTTTCTGGGCTTGATTTTTAGAGGAGGCTCTGAATTATTTCTCAGCACAGAACCCAGAATTTCCCCCCGTGCCAGCTGTGGCAGCCATTCCATGGATTTCCTTCTGGTGGTGCCCTCCCCCTTCTCTGCAGTGAGGATCCCCAGAATTCCCTCACCTGGGATCACCCCACAAATGTTCACCTTTCTGAGGCTCTGCCAGCTCCCTACACTGGGATTCCTGTGCCTGAGCCCTCTGGGACACGGATCAGGTCCTTAAAGGAGGAAACAAAATCTCCAAGCATTTTTGGGACGGGGTGTCTGGTTTTGCTGCTGGTTTTGCATTTCCCCTCAAAGGCTTCAGGTTTGTGCCTGCCCAGGGGGAGAGGCTTGGGATGAAACCTCATCCAAAACGTGCCTTTTGCAGTTCTGTTAGGGAAAAAAGAATAACATGGGGGAATTTTCCAGATTCCACCCAATCCATAATAAATTTCAGACGTTAATTTGCTGCAGCTGCTTTCTAACTCCTCCTAAGGCCACAACTTCACATGATTACACAACCACAGCAACTTTTATGGCTGAGTGCAAACACTACCCTGGTTTTGTTGTTCTACAGAAACCAGTGTTTGGTTTAAAGATTCCCTTGGATTCTTAATCCACTTTGCCTGGGAATCTCACTGGCACCAGCCTTCAATTCCTTTTGGGCCTCCTGCTTGCCACATCTCTGAGGGATTTGTGGCACACTGGGGGCAAATTGTGTGTGCAGCAGGAGCAGGGCAGGGATTGTCCCTCTGTGCTGGGTCCAGTTCTGCTCCTGCAGGAGAGCCCTGGAGGGGCTGGAGCGTGTCCAGGGCAGGGAACGGAGCTGGGAAGGGGCTGGAGAATTCCTGAGGGAGCTGGGAAGGGGCTGGAGAATTCCTGAGGGAGCTGGGAAGGGGCTGAGCCTGGAGCAAAGGAGGCTCAGGGGGCCCTTGTGGCTCTGCACAAGTCCCTGCCAGGAGGGGACAGCCGGGGGGGTCGGGCTCTGCTCCCAGGGAACAGGGACAGGAGCAGAGGGAACGGCCTCAGGCTGGGCCAGGGCAGGCTCAGCTGGGACAGCAGCAGGAATTTGCCCATGGAAAGGGGGCTCAGGCCTTGGCAGGGGCTGCCCAGGGAGCTCTGCAGTGCCCATCCCTGCAGGTGTGCCCTGGAGGTGGCACTGAGTGCTCTGGGCTGGGGACAAGGTGGCTGTGGGGCACAGCTGGCACTGCCTGGGCTGGCAGGGCTGTGCCAGAACCAGGGATTTGGGGATATTGGGCAAAACCCCAACTTCCTTCTGCTGGGGTGTGGAACACCTCAGTGGTGTCTCCTCAGTGGGTCCCTCACTCAGCCCAAGCTCAGACCCCTCTCCTGTCCCTGCTGTCCCCTCCCAGCCCCTTTGGACACAAACCCAGCCCTTGGCTGAGCTAAGAAAAGTTCTGCCTCTGCACAGAGCCAGCTTTGCCCGAGGACTCTGTCAGCCAAAATCACAAGGATATTTCTATTTAAATCCCATCCAGTGTGTGCACATTGGGAATATTTTTACCCTGGTAGCACACACGCCACTACCAATAAGGGGGGATTGTTTTTATAAGTTGGCTGTTAAAATCCAGCCTGGACTAAAAATTGTTGTAGAAGGTCTCAGCCTAGGAGGGATTTGTTTGTTTGGACAGGTTATTTAAGACAAGGAATGAAAATAACGAGTGGGTGTGGGCTGCTACCTTGCATTTTTCTGTTTAAAAAGGTCTTGCATGGTATTTTCTGGTGATTGGATCCTGACAGAATTGGAGATGGAATTAAAAACTTAGCAGGTAAATTCTGGGATTCTTTTTGAGGGGAAAAAAGTCCTCAGAGTGAGAGCAGCTGCCCAGCGAGTCTGGAGTGTTTCCCCACTGAGAATGCAACAGGAATATTCAAGGCCTGTCCACAGAGGTGGAATAAGCTGGAGTAGAAATGCTCAGTTTTGGGATTGAAGACTTTCCACACTTAAGGTGCTGAGCCTCTGGAAGGCCTGAAGAGATGGAATTGTGCTCCTGGATCTTCCTCATCCATAGGTGGAAGAGCTTGGCTCAGATAAATGAGTGCCCACCTGATGAGCTTTATAAAGTAAACACCCAAATTCTCACACGACCAACTGGCCTGCGCTCTCCAGGAGTTCCAGAGAGCTGTGCCACCTGAGACATGTGGACAAAGATTTGTAAAAACCCCCTGGATGTCCAAAATCAGGCTCCTAAATCCCTGCTTGGCCATACAAACAAACAAACAAACAAACAAACAAACAAACAAACACCCAAACACCTGATTTGGCAGCAGTGGCTTGGCCCCAGCTCCGAGGGCTCTGGCTGACGTGACTTGTCCAAAGCCACACAGGAAATCTGCTGCAATTCCAGGAATGCAGCCCAGATCCTGGGCTCCAACCACAGGCTAACTCTGTTTTCTTGGTCACAGCTCCTTCCCACAAGGCAGCTGAAGCTGGGATCTCTCTGAGGCCACAGCCAGAGGTGCCCACTGGGAATGGAGCTGAAGCTGGTCCTTGTTCTTGGAGTTTGGGAGTTGTGTGGAGACCCTGGGGCTCCTCAGGACACCCAGGATTAGGAACCCGAGCTCAAGGACACCCTACTCAGGAAAAAAGAAGGGAAAAGGGTGATACCTTGGGGTTTTGGTTTCTCTGCTCTCTTTGGTGTGCAGCTTTTAGCTTTATATTAAGTATTACTAGGACCTTTTCACAGGGTGGGGAAGACAGAACTATCCTGTTCTAGCTGGAGACTCATGGACAATCTCCTCAAACTTCAGCCCCAAAGCACAAACAACATGAAAAGAGGAGGGCGGGCAAGCGAGCAAGGAGGATGAAACTTCATCATTTGAAGTCATTAATTGCACAGTTAACTCCTGTATGCAAATGGACTAAAATTTACACAAATGTGAGATCTCATGACCAAGCCCTGTTTTGATTCCATCTTGGAGCCCACTGGGCAGAGCCAGGACTGTGGCTCCAGTACTGCCAGGGTGTGGCCTTTGAAGGCACAATAATAAATAAAATAAAAACTTCAATAAATACCCACTTTATTGCTCTTAACTCCATCTAGCCTCTGTTCCAGCTCCTTAAGGCATCAAGGGTGGGTTGGTAGAGCTGCTGTAGGCACAGAGAGGTGGGACAAGGTCTTCAATTTGCTTAATGAGCTGCACAGGCGATCATGGAATCATGGAATCTTTAATTGAGTTGGGTTGGGTTGGATTGAGTTGGGTTGGGATGGGTTGGGTTGGGTTGGGTTGGGTTGGGCTGGGTTGGGTTGGGTTGGGATGGGCTGGGTTGGGTTGGGTTGGGCTGGGCTGGATTGGGTTGGGTTGGGCTGGGCTGGATTGGGTTGGGCTGGGTTGGGTTGGGTTGGGTTGGGTTGGGCTGGGTTGGCCTGGGTTGGGTTGGGTTGGGTTGGGCTGGGTTGGGTTGGATTGAGTTGGGTTGGGTTGGGATGGGCTGGGCTGGGTTGGGTTGGGCTGGGCTGGATTGGGTTGTTCTGGGCTGGGCTGGATTGGGTTGGGTTGGGCTGGGTTGGGTTGGGTTGGGCTGGGTTGGGTTGGGTTGGGTTGGGCTGGGTTGGGTTGGGCTGGGTTGGGTTGGATTGAGTTGGGTTGGGCTGGGTTGGGTTGGGCTGGGCTGGGTTGGGTTGGGTTGTTCTGGGCTGGGTTGGGTTGGGCTGGGTTGGGCTGGGTTGGGTTGGGCTGGGCTGGGTTGGGTTGGGTTGGGAGGGTCCTTAAAGCTTTTCCATGGGCAGGAACACCTTCCCCTATCCCAGGTTGTTCCAACCTGGCCTCGGACACTTCCAGGGATGGGGAGTCCACAACCCCTGAGAGCAAGCTGGGCCTCACAGAATTCCTTCCCAATATCCCATCTCACCCTGCCTGTTCCAGTTTGAAGCCATTCCCCCTCATCCTGTTTCTGTCCAGGAGCTCAGATTGGTTTAGACACAACTGTTGTGCAGGTGAGGAGGTACTGGGGAAACAAAAAGCATTGAGGCAGAGTTTTTATGAGGAAATGTTGAGCTTCTCCTCAGGGTCTGTGCATTTGCCATCGTGCAGGGCCTGCCAGAGAGTTCCAAATGAGATCTGATGTAATTCCTGAGTCAAAAAGATAACAAAAGGTCTGTGTTGAGCCAGAGGACCAGAACTAAAAACTCCCTGGACATTGTACTCACACACTTATTGCTAAACCAGCCTGGACAATTACAAATTACAAAGCAGAAAATGTTTGAATGTTCATTTCCAGATTTCTCCTATCGAGGCAAACCACACATTCCTCTTTGGCAGGTGCCAAATGTGAGGATTTAAAGGAAATGTTCCTGGAGTTATCCGAGCATGAGGAGCACTGGAGTGATTTTCTGAATTGTTTGGGTTGCTCTGTTCTGATCTGAACAGATTTTCTCCTGTCTCGAAAGGAAATACACAGACCTCTGGCCTAAGAGCAAACACAGAAGATTTCAGGCTGTGCAATAGGAAGGGGGTGGGAATTGGGAATTGTCAGTGACAAGTGGGTTCTACTGGAAGTCCCATCTTGGATTCAACAATGGGATTGGTATCTTGATCCTCGCAGTTAAGAAATGTGGATTTCCACATCGGCCCCATCTTGCATGAATTACTGCAGATCTGACAAATCTGAGTTATTGGGCTCCTCCTGGGAGGTTTTTCAAGCCAATTGTAACAGCAGCTGATGGGAACCAGCTGCTCCAGCAGAATGAGGAACCAGATCCTTGGCATTTGATGAATTAATAAACCCAGGCACAATACAAATGTCAGCAACGGCCAGCAATCCTCCAGGAGAATGGGGAGCAAAAGGAAAAGAGCAGGAATGCAGCTGCAGCAGCTGTTTGGCCAGCAGGTAGGGGGGAACTATCTCTTCATGGCAAAAGCTTGGAAAGCTTTTCCATGATTCCCAAAAAAAGGAGCTCCTTGCATCTAGATCAGAACAGAAGTGCAGGGCTTGAATGAATGTCTGGCTGTTCATTTGAGGAGAAGCCAGGGAAAGGGAGAGGGATTGCACATCAATTGTCCAAAAGTGCAGGGTCAGAGCCTGTGAGAGTGGGAATGTGGCTGAAATGGGGGACAGAAATCCTTTCACTGGCACAGTTACCATTCCAGAGGCAAGAGGAGGGCCCTGCCTACAAATAAATATCTGAAAAAAGGGGCAGAGGGGCTTTGTCACAACTGACCTTGATTGTGCCAGGGTTTTGCATTTGGGTCAAACAGAAGTTCCCATGGAGAAGGGGCTCTGTACAGGGGATAAGCTGAGGAACTGAATCCCAGAATCATGGAATGGTTTGGATTGGAAGGGACATTAAAGCTCATCCCATCCCAGCCCTGCCATGGCAGGGACACCTCCCACTGCCCCAGGCTGCTCCAGCCCCAGTGTCCAGCCTGGCCTTGGGCACTGCCAGGGATCCAGGGAACGATCAAGGCCAGCTTGGATGGGGCTGGAGCAGCCTGGGACAGAGGAACTGTCCCTGCCCATGGCAGGGGTGGCACAGGGTGGGGTTAAGGCCCCTCCAACCCAAACCATTCCAGAATTCTGGGATCCTGACTGAGCTGCTGCTGTTTAGGGAATCAGTCTGGGAGCTGCTGGGTAATTCCCTGAAAAGGCAGCTCAGTGTTCTGTGGTGGTGGAAAAGGGAAGAAGCCAGGGAGCAATGATTAGAGAACTAAAGAAAATAAAAATGAATTTGCCTCTGTTCGAACCCATTATATGCAACCAGAAGAAAAGAGAAGGGAGGGAAGTAAAGCTGAGGAGAAATGTAGAAGGGATTAATAGATTGGAAAAGATGTGAATGGGAATATAGATCCAGAAAGTCCTGAGGAATGAGGAACAGGGTAATAAAACTGTTAATAAAAGAAGGAGAAGCTCTAATCAAAGTATCAGGCAGAGGTTTTAACACAGACTAAAGGAAGATCTCTTTAATTCCAGGTGTAATTAAGTTGTGAAAGCCTTGATCCCAGCACAGGGGGGAGGCCAAATGTTTAAATCTGTTTGGAGACAGTTTGGACAAATCCAGGTAGGACAGGTTTGTGTGAGCTGATGCACTCTGGCCACAGCCTCCAGCTCAAGTGGGAAATCCCAGAGTGCCAGGAATGCAGGAGGGCTGAGCTGGCTCCTGTGTCCTTCCACTCTTCCCATGGATGAACCACTGGATGCTCCATGCCATGAGAAAATCCATTCTGTTGGGATTCAACTCCCTATAAAGAGACATTTCAAAGGTGGTTTTCCTTCCCCAGCTCTCACAGACCTGGGGACTTTCTCCATAAATTAAAGATTGGTACAAACAAAGCAGGAAAATTCCATGACAGTTCCAGGAGCTGCAGTTATTGGAATCTCCCCCCTGCTGGTGGAATTCCTGCCCCTTGCCTCCTTCTGGGAAGGGATGGAATACTGTGGATGGAATAATGGAATAATCCCCAAAAGGAGCTGCCAGCCACAATGGACATCTCCAGCTCATTGAGCAGGGATTCTTTCCCAAGGTTGTCCTCAGGTTGTGGGTTTGGTTTTCCATGTTCTGGAGAAGAGGAGGCTCCAGGAGAGCTCCTTGAGGCCTTCCAGTGCCTTAAGGGGGTTATAAAAAGGAGGGAGTTTTTATCCACAAATAGAGACAGGAGAAAGGGGAATGGTTTCCCACTGCCAGAGGGCAGGGCTGGGGGGGATCCTGGGAATGAGGAATTGTTCCCTGGCAGGGTGGGCAGGGCTGGGATGGAATTCCATCCCTGCATCCCTGGCAGTGCCCAAGGCCAGGCTGGACACTGGGGCTGGAGCAGCCTGGGACAGTGGGAGGTGTCCCTGCCATGGCTGGGGTGGGAATGAGACAATCCTTAAGCTCCTTCCAATCCAAACCAGTGTGGAATTCTACAATTCCATGGTTGAACTGATAATATTGGAGAGTTCCTTCAAACACAGGGGTTTTTCCAGGGAGCACAAAGGTTTTGCAGAAATTACTTTTCTGGGGAAATGTGCTTTAAATTTTTCACTGGATGTTGTGGAGTTACATCCCTTAAACTTCCCAGGAAAAACTTTCCCTCCCTGAATGGAATTGACCTGTTGTGATCCATTTGCTGGGATTTGGTCGTGGCATTGTCCAATTCCCAGCATGGATTTATGCAGGATATCAAACACGAGTTAACCCTGGAGTCAGACCTCACTCAACAACAAACATTCCACTGAAATATCCACAAGATTTTTTTTCAACGGGAAAATATCCCAATAAATTCTCAACTGGTCAAAACATGTAAAAAAAAAAAATGCTGCATCTAGGTATTGTTTGAAACCCTAAATATTCAGTTTTCATGGAGAAAGTCAATCAAGGATGTTCCAGGGAGAACTCTGCTGAGCTGGTTGGCTGCTTTACTACGGAATAGTCAAATATTCCAGACCTTGAGCCGCTCCTAAAGTTATTTAAACAGATTAAAGTCGGATAAGGGAAGCTATTAATTCTTCAATCATATGATCTTATATTTATTCTCATAACCAAATCCTATTCCCACCCCCTCAGTTCCATGAAATAAATGTGGATTCAGACTCTGCCTCCAGTTCAAAAGAGAAATTAAATTACAGTAAGTTTGCTTTATATGGAATTGCTTCATCAGGAGGCAGAGTTCTTCTAATCATATTTAAATATAGGCACTGGAAGCCAAACATTGACCGGGGGTTAAAGGAATATTATGGGGGATTTAATGAAAACCCATTTATAGAGCATAAAAAGAATTTTAAATCACGTCGGGGTAATTCGAGATGATCCCAAATGCAGCGATGAACTTCCACAGCCACTGCCATGTCTTGGAAATGAGATTATTGAAAATCATGATTGGAATGGCTGTGGAAGTGTAAAAAAATGGTGAGAAAGGAGTGGGAAAACGGTGAATTCTGGCTCCAGTGCAGCTGAGATTTCTACAAGGTCGATAAGAAGTGTGTTCATGGCTCCCAGGATTTTCTCTTCCTTTGCTCATCACCAGCACAGCTGGGACTCTGTGCTTGGGAGAAGAGCAGGTGGGAAGGGGCTGGAGCCCCAGGAGGGGCTGAGGGAGCTGGGAATGGGGCTGGAGAATTCCTGAGGGAGCTGGGAAGGGGCTGGAGAATTCCTGAGGGAGCTGGGAAGGGGCTGGAGAATTCCTGAGGGAGCTGGGAAGGGGCTGAGCCTGGAGCAAAGGAGGCTCAGGGGGCCCTTGTGGCTCTGCACGAGTCCCTGCCAGGAGGGGACAGCCGGGGGGGTCGGGCTCTGCTGCCAGGGAACAGGGACAGGAGCAGAGGGAACGGCCTCAGGCTGGGCCAGGGCAGGCTCAGCTGGGCCAGCAGCAGGAATTTGCCCATGGAAAGGGGGCTCAGGGCTTGGCAGGGGCTGCCCAGGGAGCTCTGCAGTGCCCATCCCTGCAGGTGTGCCCTGGAGGTGGCACTGAGTGCTCTGGGCTGGGGACAAGGTGGCCGTGGGGCACAGCTGGGGCTGGATGACCTCGGAAGTCTGTTCTAGCCCCAGAGATTCTGGGATTCTGGGATGAAGCAGCACTTCTGCCACTGCCTGGGGGTCTCTGCCTTTCTCCCTGTCCCCCTCAGCAAAGGACAAACTAAGAAATCACAGTGTTTAAAAAAACCAAAATCAGCAGCCTGGGAAGAAGGAGAGAGTGCAGGAAAGATGGGATGGGGAGAACTCGCTCCTCCTCAGCCAACACCTTCTTTTGGCAGTGCCACCTCCATGAGTCTCCTCAGGCAGCCCAGCTCAGAGCTCCTGGAGCCTTTCTCTGCAACCCTCCAGCCTGGCCTCAGCAGGGTCACTTCACCTCACCCTGGCACTTCCAGCACTCCCTGTGGAATATCTCGAGGCCACGCAACCACAAATCCTAGAGAAACAATATTTAAGTTTTCGAAGACAATTGCCTTGTTTTTAAGCCCAACCACTGGCTTGGCCCAGGGTATGGATTTTGTGCCTGGCAATCTCCAATTTGCACCAGATGTGAAGGAAAAATATTCCCTACACATCCCCCAAAGTGCCCAAATTCCTTCTCCTTTGTGTTCCCTTAACCTCGGCTTCCATCCCACATAACTCCCCTCACCTCAACTATGCTCTGTGGAATAACATTGAATTTTGGTCAGTTCATTGTTGGCTTTGTTTGCCCTCGGTGTGTGACAGCCTTGGCTGGTGGAGGAGGAATCCAAGATGGGAATCCAATCCTTTGCCTTCCCCTGCAGGAATAGTTTCCATTCTGGCCCCTATTTTTCACACTCTCCTGACTTTCCAAAACACTCACCTTTGGACATGGAGTTTTCCACGGGTGGTGTTTGCCTGGAGGTGAAATTTGCTTGGGTGAGTGAAAGTTGGAGCAAAGATGTGGCTTTTACTTTATGGGAGAGTGGAAAAACCCCATTTTGTTGTTCCAGGTTGAGGGGAAAGCTGCGTAACCACGTTTCTAAGAAGGGCAGATCTGCTGAGGGTTGGGATTTGATGGCACAGCCAGAGCTGCTGGACTCATCCCTGGGTCTGCAGGGGACAAATTGTGCCCAAGCAAGCAGCCACCCCAACTTATTCCTGGCCCTTTTTCCCTGTGTAAGCACAAACCCAGGAGCTGGTTTATCTGGAAAAGCTAAAGTTAAATTTCTGATAATTTATTGGAATGTGTTCCATGAGCTCGTGTGTCAGGGAGTTGTTTGTCCAGGTGAATCAGGAGAACTGAGTGGGATGAAAAGTGTTGGAATCTTCCTTGTGCTGTTGCTTTTCTTTTTCCTGTTTAAAACACCTCCCTGAGGTCTGCAGGGCCTGGAGCTGGAATAGAAGCTGGGGAATCCTGCATGGAGGGATAATTGTCCTGCTATGGAATTGTGGAACCCCAGAGTGCTTTGGGTTGGGAAGGACCTTAAGGATCATCCCATCCCATCCCATCCCATGGGCAGGGACACCTCCCACTGTCCCAGGCTGCTCCAGCCCCATCCAGCCTGGCCTGGGACACCTCCACACCTGTACTGCTGAGAAGGCTCTTCCAGGTCACCTTTAGTAATTAACAATAATTAGCAGCTCACCAGGAATGAACAGCACTGAGAAGCTGCAGCTCCCCAGGAAGTTGTCACTCCATGGGTGACATTGGACAGGGAGAAGTCCCACACTGGGGTGGGTCATTCCAGCAGCAATTCCAGGAGCAGTGCATGGACAAACCCAGGGATCCCTGTCTGTCTGTCTGTCTGTCTGTCTGTCTGTCTGTCTGTCTGGGCTGCACCTGGAGCTGCCCTGAGGGAGGAGCAGAGCTCCCCATCCCTGTCCCTGGATGAAATTCCATAGGTGTGGCAGCTGTCCCACAAATCCCAGCAGCATTTCAGTCCAGCTCAAGCCCTGCCCTCAGTCTGGACTCCTCTGGAGCACGAGGCCAGACCAGGCAGCTCCTGAGGCCACCTCCAGCCTGACCTTCCCATGACCCCACATCACATTCCAGGGCTGGCTTTGCCACGTGTCCCCTGCAGTGCCACCAGGGAGCTTGGCAGAGCCATGCACTGCCTGGATTATTCCCTGTTCCCACTGCCCAGGAGCTGGGAGAGCATCTCCCCCTCTCTGGATGAGTTTTACCCCACGGTGCTCCCCAGATTTGTCACTCACAGAAGGTTTGGCTGTACCTGGGCCTCTCAGATCACCACAATCCCTGCCCCTCCTGGAAGTCCCCACCTGCCACCCCTGTCCTGCTGTTGTCACCAGGCACCAGCCCCACACTGGGATTATCAGCTCTGTGACCCCCAAATGACCATGGGGGAATTCAGCTCTGCCCTGAGCTCCTGCCAAATGTGTCCTGAGTGCCTGGGAGAGATCAGAGAGTCATGGAATGTCCTGAGCTGCAGGGACCCCCAGGGATGCCCCAGTGCCACCCCTGCCCTGCCCAGAGCCCACCAAGCCCAGCCTGGGCATCCCTGGCAGCGCTGGCCAAAGGCTCCTGGAGCTCTGGCAGCCTGGGGGCCGTGCCCATTGCCTGGGCAGCCTGGGCAGTGCCAGCACCCTCTGGGGAAGAGCCTTGCCCTAAAATCCAACCTAAACCCCTCCTGGCACAGCTCCCTGGGGGCTCTCAGGTCACAGGGAGCAGAGACTGGAGCTGTCCCTCCTTCTCCCCTCCCATGGAAGTTGTAGCTGCACTGAGTCTCCTCTCAGTCCCCTCCATCTGGGTCATGTCCTCAGCACCCTGCCCCAGGGGCAGCAGCAGGGACAGGCCAGGGTGGGAATGTCCTTGGGGGTGAGAGAGCAGGGACAGAGGTGAGGACAGTCCTGCAGGTCAGCGAGTGCAGAGCGAGGCTCGTGTGGTCAAATCCCTTTGTGGCTGACAAGTGTAATCCTGTGGTCCAGGCCCAGCAATCAGCACTGGCCTCACACAGAGGAGCTGCTGGCAAGGAACCATTCCTGAAAGTCAGCTCCCATGGCACTGCACATCTGGAACCGCTGGCGGCAGCCACTCCAGGGTCACTGACATTCCTGTGCCCAGGGAGCAGGGTCAGGGCACTGGGAGGAAACTGGGGGGGCCATCACATGCTGGCCTGACCTTTTCCTTCCCCTGGCTGCAAGGCACAGCTCAGATCCCTCTGCCAGCTCCCTCTGCCATGGCAGCAGCTCCAGCATCAGGGGGATTTGCTCTTCTGCTTCCCCAGCTCTGTGGTAACAGAGGCTGGAATAAAGGGGGTCCATGGCACTGCCCCCCAGAAATGATAAAAATGAAGAAGCTCAAAAAATAGTAAAGCTGAAACAGCCCCAGGGCTTTCAGTTCCCTGCTGGCCCCATGTCAAGGAGCTCTGTGATCCTGGAGGTCCCACTGCAGCTCCTCAGAGGGACAGCCCTGATCTCTGCTCTGGGACAGGGACAGCACCCAGGGAGGGCTGGGGCTGGGCCAGGAGGGGTTTAGGTTGGATTTTAGGGCAAGGCTCTTCCCCAGAGGGTGCTGGCACTGCCCAGGCTGCCCAGGCAATGGGCACGGCCCCCAGGCTGCCAGAGCTCCAGGAGCCTTTGGCCAGCGCTGCCAGGGATGCCCAGGCTGGGCTTGGTGGGCTCTGTGATCAAAGCAGGAACAAGGGCAGTGGAGTGACCTGAAAGAAAAAAATCCCACTGGAATTGGAAGCTGGAGGCCACTCCTGGCCTTCTACCAGGAGGGATTTCAGTGCTGCTGCTCAGCACCCAGCAGTGACATCTGTGGGACATCTGTGCCCCAGCTCTGCTTGTTGTCACTCCTGGAGGTACCCCTGACCTCAGCAGTGCTGCCCACACCTCATTTACTCCATGGCCTCCCTCACACAGATCCCAGAATCCCAAATCCCCGAGGCTGGCACAGCCCTGCCAGCCCAGGCAGTGCCAGCTGTGCCCCAGGGCCACCTTGTCCCCAGCCCAGAGCACTCAGTGCCACCTCCAGGGCACACCTGCAGGGATGGGCACTGCAGAGCTCCCTGGGCAGCCCCTGCCAAGGCCTGAGCCCCCTTTCCATGGGCAAATTCCTGCTGCTGTCCCAGCTGAGCCTGCCCTGGCCCAGCCTGAGGCCGTTCCCTCTGCTCCTGTCCCTGTTCCCTGGCAGCAGAGCCCGACCCCCCCGGCTGTCCCCTCCTGGCAGGGACTTGTGCAGAGCCACAAGGGCCCCCTGAGCCTCCTTTGCTCCAGGCTCAGCCCCTGCCCAGCTCCCTCAGGAATTCTCCAGCCCCTTCCCAGCTCCCTCAGGAATTCTCCAGCCCCTTCCCAGCTCCCTCAGAGTGTTTTCCTGGCTTCCCAAATCTCTTCCCAGTTGAGGCAGAAGTCTCTCTCCCCATCTCAAATGGTTGCTCTTCTGATCTTGAAAGTATTTTTTCATTTTTGCCCTCCAATTTGCCTTTTGTCCAGTTTGGCCAGAGACCTCCCTGTATCCCAGAGCTCCTGCAGCTCCACTCCATGAAAAATCCCTGCAGGCAGCACTGCCAGGGATCCAGGGGCAGCCCCAGCTGCTCTGGGCACCCTGTGCCAGCCCTGCCCACCTTCACAGGGAATCATTTCTCCTCCATTTCTACTCCATGGCAGTTTTGGGACGTGTCAGAGCCCAGCACGAAACTCATTATGTAAATGAGGCGGGATCCTGGTGATATTCCTCAGTAACGAGCAGCAGACCTTGAATCCTGACCTTTCCCTACTGTTGGGTTTTCTCTGCTGCTCCGTTTGTTGGGTTTTGGTTGTTTTTTGGTTTGGTTTTTTTTTTTTTATGGCTCTGTCCTCGCCTCACCAGGCCCGAGCCGGGTGGATTGGGCACAACTGAAGGTCAGGAGCATTTTCCTGCCAGCTCTGCCCATGGAAGTGGCTGGAGCAGCGCTGGAGGGGGGTGTATTTATATTTATGGCCATGCAGATGAGCTCGCAGTTGGCGGCGTTCCTGCTGGATGGAGCAGGGATGGAGGGATGCGAGCACAGCTCTTTAGGGACACGCTGTGGTGGCTCCTGAAAACGCCAAAAAAAGGAAAAAAAAAGGCAGCACAACCCTGCAAGGTGTTTTGGTTCCTCAGTCCCACTGATTTAAACATGGATGACACACCATGAAGATTTGCATTTTTCTTTGCCTTCCTGAAAGGACTCAGCAAATCCATGTTTTCCTTTGAACTCATGGATTCCATAGCTCCTGCCACCAGGAAACCTGCCAGGGATCCAGGGGCAGCCACAGCTTCTCTGGGCCCCTGTGCTGGGGCCTGCCCACCCTCCCAGGGAGGAATTTCTTCCCAATATCTCATCTAATTCCATTCTCTGTCAGTTTAAAATCATTGTCCTTTGTCAAAGGGGAGGTTAAAGCACCTGGTTACACCTTAGAGAATTCCAGATAGGAATGTATCCATCATCCCAGCCAAATAATCACAATAGGGTCTTCCTATTTGGCCATTCCTCCATGGCCTGTTTGGTTTATAGTTTGTTTTTTGTAGGTATTTAATTTTATAATTTTTTTAATCTACATATGCAAACAGCAGGAGGATCCCATTTGGACTGTTGACACGGACTTCTTGTTGACATGGACTTTTTTTTACTGGAATGATATCCAAAGGGAAAGATAAACATTTTGCTTCTTTAATTGTCCCTCCCAATAGGAAATGGGATTGAGAGCAGTGATTCCAGCTGGAGCTGGGACCTGCATCCTCCAGGGTGCTCCAAGAGAAAAGCCAAGGGACGTCCTGCTGTCCTGATTTATGGAAAAATGTGTCTCTGGATGAGACTAAACCCTCTCCTGCTTCCCTGGCAAAAGTGCCCCAGATATTTTTCTGTCTAATCAGGCTCCCTCTCGTTTATCAGGATGTTTAGGCAGAGCTGGAGGTCAAACAAACGGCTCCATGCTCGGCCAGGCACGGGCTGAGACGGAGCCTTTGGAGTAAGGAATGGGAACAAACCTCCCCCCCACAGGTCTGGGCTCCTGAGAAGTGGGGACACGAGTGACACATCACTCCCCAACCCACTCTCGACAACTTGTGGTTTTAATTCTGATATTCTTGGCAATATGTGGGATATTTATCAAAATTCAAACCCAAATAAAGCACAAAATATGGAGTTTTAGGGATCAGTTTGAAGAGAAATTCTGGGTTTGATAAAAGGTTTCTGACCTCCCTTCTGGGATTAAATTACTCCAGGTGAGCCCTGAGCTGTGGGATCTGTGTTTGTATTTTAGTGATGCAGAACTTGATCATTCTGGGTGTGGGTTGGCAAAGTCAGCCCCCAGAGATGGGGATCCCTCCTGTTCAAGGCTCTTTGTCTTCAGCCAAACCATCCAAACCACCCCATGATTTGAAATTTGGATCTTTGGAATTTGGATGTTGCTCTGGAGGAGGATCAGTTTGCCAGGAGGAACCTTTCCATTTGGGATCAGCACTCATGGCACAGCACTGAAATCCCAGCTCAGATGGGAAGGGATCAACATGAGGAATATCCAGAGCTGAAGCTCAGCTCCTTCCACAGAGGAATGAGTGGGATTCAGTGTTGGAATCCAGATTTGTATCTGAGGGAATTGTGGTCAGGAAGGTCAGCTCTGCCTCCTCATCAAACAAAATTCCTGAATTATGGCCCTGAAGAGGTAAATGCTGGCTTTTCCCTTGGAATATCTTTTGGGATAACCTCAGTGGAGACACACATGCAAAGCCAGGAGTCTGTCCTGGGAAATCCACTGATTCCCAGCTCCACAGGAACAACAAGCTGAAGGTCACTGGTGCAAACAAATAAACACCCACTTGACTCCAGACTCTTGGATGTTTGTGGGGACCAAATCCTGACTTTTAGCTGGAATCTGGTGTCTGTTATCACCAATTTTCATTAGGAACTTTGTGTTGGTTTTTTTCTGCCACTAGAACAGCAGTAATTCCTGAAAATCAAGCTCCAGGATTGCCCCCCTAGGTAGAACACTGCACACAATCCCAGATTTACACACACACCAAGGTCTGCAGGCACACCGTGAAAAATCTGATTTCTTTTCAAAATGAGCGTGAATTTTGATGGGAATGGTAATTCCTTATCTTTGTTCCATCCTCAGGTCAGTGAAAGGCAGTGCCAGAAATACCCATGGCTCTTAAATGTGGCACTGGAACAAAGAAAAAAGCAGGATCAAAAGGCACTTCCATGATGTTGGTGGGATAAATGGATAAACCAGGGTTTTCTGGCCATCACACTAGGAGAATTGTAGAAATTCCAAGGTGAATCAACCCTTCCTGGCTTTCTCCTGGAGCTGTTTCTGGAGCCTTCCATGGAGACGCCAGGACGTGTTTCTAGAGAGCTGGACATGAGCAGCTCCAGCAGGGCAATTATCCGCAGGGAATCCAATTAAAAGATTACTGTTCTCCAGCCAGGAGTGTTCTAGAGATGCACAGAATTATCTGTTGAAATCCCTCAGGCAGCTTACCCGGAATAACCCTCTCCTGGATCCCCTCCAGCTCCCAGGGGAGGCTCCGGCTCAGGAAATCATCTCGGTGCAGAGCAGCCCCAGCTCCACGTGAGCAGCACTTCCCAGCAGGACACAGGGAACTGCGCCATCCCTGCCTCCCTACATGCAGATAACGGCAGCAGCAAGGTTCCAGGGGCTTTCAGAGAGATGGGAGGAGGCTGCTGAAAAACCTCTGTGGGTTTGTGGCACTTTGCAGAATCGTGGGATGATTTGGGTTGGGAGGGATCTTGAAGATGATCCCATTCCCACCCCTTGGCCATGGCAGGGACACCTTCCACTGTCCAGCCTGCCAGGGATGCAGGGGCAGCCACAGCTGCTCTGGGAATTCCATCCCAGCCCCTTCCCCTCCCCTCCCAGGGAACAATTCCTCATTCCCAAGATCCCAGCCATCCCTGCCCTCCTTCAGCTTACAGCCATCCCCCCATGCTATCACTCCATGCCCTCTTTGACCATGGGAACACCCAGAGCTCTGGAGTGCAGGTTATCTCCCGAATCCCACAGAGGGAGATGACCCCATGTGACCCAGCAAACCAGCATGAGGACTTGCCCTGGCTTCCAGAACCTTCCTGAGGGAGCTGATGCTGGATAGGTGTGGGAACTCAGTGCACCTCTCCTGACGTCCAGAGCTACCGAGAGAACCCTTGGGGGGCTCGGGAGCCTTGGGATGTTGCCAAAAGTACCTGGTGGCTCAACTTTGACCCTACAAGAGATGTACCACCTGTATATGGGGATATGAGAATCACTGGTGTTTAAAGGATATAGAAATAGCACAATTACAGGTCAAAAGACAGATTTTAAGATTTTGGTACAGGGGGGTTGGAAAAACAAGATGGAGGGAGTTGGGGCCTGCCACATGGTTCTTCCTCCTTCTTCTTGTCTTCCATTTTCTGTGTGATGTAGGTATTTTTGATAGGTTCATAGTAAAGAGACACTTAGTAATAAAAATGATAAGTATTGGAGACAAAAGATAAATATAGTTTACGTAGTCTTTGTTATAAAAAGATACGACCGCCCTGTGGGCAGGCAGAGTGCCTTTGGCTGCCTCGCTAGTCGGACCCCGGCTGGGCAGAAAGAAAATTTTTGTAGATAAGAAATAATAAACAACCTTGAAGACCGAACCTGAGAGTCCAGCCTTGTCTTTTGGAGCCCGGGAAGCGAGCCCATCTCACCCTTGTCTGGGCAGAGACAAATAACAGCCAGCCCGGACAGATAGGGGATATTGGGAAGCCAGCCCGACTCAGAGCAGGCTCAGTGCAGGATCCAGAGCATTCCCGGGGGTGCCAGGTCTCCTGGGTGCCACCAGACCCTCACCTGGAGCCAGGCTGGGTCCAGGGCAGGGCTGGCCTCTGCCTGCCCCTCCAGAAGGGAGGATTTTCTGCTGGAAGCAGGAGCTGGGTTGCGAGAGCCGTTTGCGCAACGGGAGCGCAAATGGGCGCGAGGTCAAGGCAGGGGGAGGAAACAAGGAGCGAGGAATGTTCCTGTGCTCATGCAACACATCCCAGGTTTCGTGGGCAGGGATTTCTTAACTCCTGTGCTGACACCCTTGTTTGCTTTCCTTGGGTTGGAAATGATCAGCTCTCCTCGCTTTCAACCACGTGGGAAGCCCCACATAACCCCAGACTCCGGGTTTTGTGCGGCCTCAGGATGAGTTTTGGCCTCCGTGACCTCCCGGGATGGTTGTGAGTCAAACTGAGATTTTTCCTGCCAAAATAAACAGCAGTGGAAGTGGAATTTTCTCTGACAGTCGGGCTCAGAAGATGCCACTGCTGGAGGTCGTGTGGGGTGGCTGCCCTGGTTTTTGGGGTCATTCAAACGTCCTGACCTGGCCTTTGCTTCTCCTCTGACTGTGCAGCCCCCACTGGGACCACAATCCCAGGGCTCCATCACAGTCCCAGGAATGGGAATGAGCCTCTCTGGGCTGTATCAAGTAAAAAATAACCAGCACTTCTTTAATTGTCAGTTACAGGGTGCAGCCAACCCAAAATATGCAGCAGTTCTAGACCTGACTTGATGTTTCTGCCAAACTCTGAGCTCAGCACAGGTTGTACCCAGTGGCCAGGTGCCCATCCCAGAATTCTGGCAGGATTTGTTCCTCCTGTTCCTGACTGTGGCACAAACACAGCCCGGACCTCACCAGTAACACCACCCAGAATCCCAGAATTGTTGTGGCTGGAAGGGCCCTCTGGGGATCAGCCAGTCCAACCCCCTGCCCAGGCAGGGTCACCCTGAGCAGTGACACAGGGACACGTCCAGGTGGGTTTGGGATGGCTCCAGAGAGGGAGGATCCATCACCTCCCTGGGCAGCTCTTCCAGGGCTCCATGGAAAAACATCTCTCCTCAGGTTGAGGTGGAGCTCCGAGCCATGTCTCCTCCCCAACTCTGTAGAAATAATAATAAAACAATCATTAAAATTAGAAGGGATTAAGATACATAAACTTGTGAGTTCCTACGTCTGGTTTGCAACCTGCCGTAGGGAACATTCCCTTCCCGTGGCAGTGGGAACAAGATCAGAATACCAGGAAAAGCTTCCAACAGAACAAGGCTCAGGAGTGTCCTGGATTTTTTTCAGAGCTCAGGAGGGCTGGGATTTAATCCTTGACTTCATCCCTCTGTCTCCTAAACAGCCTTGTTTTAAAATGTGCCTGGAAGCACAGGAGTATTGCTAAGGAGTCAGGGAAGTGGTGGAATTCTCCTGACCATGGGGATCGGGCCGCTTGTTTTCCTGAGGAATTATGGAAACAGATCCTTCACTCCTCCATCCACTTCTCAGGAATAATTCTGTAATTCCATGAATATGTGGGTTACCAACACCACACTCAATGAAAATGGGTGTTGATGGGAACACAGCTCCAGATCAGGCTCTCCAGGGGCTGCTCCATCCCAATGCCCCGTGGAATTCCATGGGCTTCACTCGAGCCAGGAGAGCAGAACCAGTTTGGTTCTGATCTGGAAACCAAAGCCGGCCCAAGTATCCCCGCACCTCCATCCTGATCCACCTCACAGCTGCCATCAAACCCACTCTGAACATCCATGGAATACACCAATGTCCATGGAATACACCAACATCCATGGAATACACCAACATCCATGGAATACACCAATGTCCATGGAATACACCAACATCCATGGAATACACCAACATCCATGGAATACACCAATGTCCATGGAATACACCAATGTCCATGGAATTCACCAATGTCCATGGAATACATCAATGTCCATGGAATACACCAGCATCCATGGAATACACCAATGTCCATGGAATACACCAATGTCCATGGAATACATCAGCATCCATGGAATACATCAATGTCCATGGAATACACCAACACCTATGGAATACACCAATGTCCATGGAATACACCAATGTCCATGGAATACATCAACACCCATGGAATACACCAACGTCCACGGAATACACCAGCATCCATGGAATACACCAATGTCCATGGAATACACCAATGTCCATGGAATACATCAGCATCCATGGAATACATCAATGTCCATGGAATACACCAGCATCCATGGAATACACCAATGTCCATGGAATACACCAGCATCCATGGAATACACCAATGTCCATGGAATACACCAGCATCCATGGAATACACCAATGTCCATGGAATACACCAATGTCCATGGAATGCACCAGCATCTATGGAATACACCAATGTCCATGGAATACACCAACACCCATGGAATGCACCAACACCCATGGAATACACCAACATCTAAGGAATATACCAACATCCACGGAATACACCAATGTCCATGGAATGCACCAATGTCCATGGAATTCACCAATGTCCATGGAATACACCAATGTCCATGGAACACACCAACATGAGGGTGTCCCTCCTGGCTCACCCCCAAGTCCAAGAGGGACACTCTGGCACACAAAGCACCGTGAGGGGGGCAGGTTGGGATTTTCTTCTGAGCCCTGAAGAACTTTCTAGAAAGTTTCTGGCTGCTCTCCTGCCCTCCCCTTTTTACTCCCTTTGTTCCATCTGAAGCTCCATGAAGTCCCAGCACCTTTGCCCCAGAAGGGAGGGTTTGACAGGAACATCCAGGTGACCTCTGCATCCTTCCTTGGCCTCCTCTGTTTCCCATTGACAACTTGTTCCCCACATGCATTTTTTTTTTTCCTTTTCCCACCCTCCTCTTTCCTGCCTCTCCCTCCTCTTTCCCAGACAGGGTGGGGAGGTTTTAGGTGAAGAAATCCATCGAGGGGATGGACAAACCTGAGGGATTAAGGACGGACACGCAAGTGGGGCAGGCATGTGGTCACACCTCCCCAGACTAATCCTCTGCTGGGACTGGACACGATGTCCTTTTACTCAAACCCTCTGGATGCATTTTCCCTCTGTGAATCAACCTCTTTTGGAATGCTTGCACCTCCAGTGTCCTGTGGCAGCTTAGCAGTGTGAAGGAAGCAGGGGTTAGGGTGAATCAGGAGATTCAGGATCTGGATCCAGCTTCTAGGCCACTGTGGTGAGGAGATGAAAGGAGAAGGAATGAGACTGGAAAGCAGGAGTGCTGCTGTGGGAATTCAGCCCTGTCAGACTCTGAGCTGTCCCTGCCCACAGGAGCTGTGGCAATCAGTGGCCTCTGCTGCTGCAACTGCTGCTCTGCTTTGGGAGGACAGGACTTGGCAGGAAAATGGGATTCAGCAGGGCTGCCTCGGCCCATTTCCATTCCCTGGAAACCCGAGGCTCAGGAGGGGGTGGGTGTGACAAGTGGCAGGAGGGCGGGATGGCTGTGACCACTGCACACCTGGGCTGCAGCTTCTGGGAACTGTTTCCCACTGCAATCCCAAATAAAACCTCAGGTCTCCCTGAGGCCAAACCATGAACCTTTGGCCCTCTGGTAACATCTGCAGCCTCACTTGCCTGTCTCTGGAGTCAGGTGTGGAAGTGGAGAGAACCTGGAACCGCAGAATGGTTGAGGTTGGAAAAGACCTGTAAGATCATGGAGTCCAAGGTGTAAGAGAGCACCACCATCCATCCCAAAATCACGTTCCAGAGAGCCATGTTCCAAGAGTTTATGGCTTTGAAATCCCTCCAGGGATCTGTCTTTTGGGCAGCCCCTGCCAAGGCCTGAGCCCCCTTTCCATGGGCAAATTCCTGCTGCTGTCCCAGCTGAGCCTGCCCTGGCCCAGCCTGAGGCCGTTCCCTCTGCTCCTGTCCCTGTTCCCTGGCAGCAGAGCCCGACCCCCCCGGCTGTCCCCTCCTGGCAGGGACTTGTGCAGAGCCACAAGGGCCCCCTGAGCCTCCTTTGCTCCAGGCTCAGCCCCTGCCCAGCTCCCTCAGGAATGCTCCAGCCCCTTCCCCTGCCCTGGACACGCTCCAGCCCCTCCAGGGCTCTCCTGCGAGGGCCCACCGTGATTCTTCAGGGAGGCTTCAGCTCCAGAGGTTGTGTTTATCTGAGCAAATGCCAGGACAACAAAAAAAAATCCATTGGAATGCGGTGGATCAGGACCCACTTTTATTTCCAGGGCTCAGAGTGTGGCTGTCAAGTGTGTAAAGATCAGAGCAGAGGGCCCAGCTCGCAGCCTGGCCGAGGGACGGGGGGGACAGGAGGGACAGTGGGGTCTCCACGCCGCCACCGCTGCTGGTTCCAGCACTGAGGGCAGAGGAGCTCTGCGTTCCTGCGTTCAGGTTTTCCACTCCATGGAAGCAGAGGGGAGGTGGGGACAGACAGCACCTTGCTGTGTGACTGTCCTTGGTGACATTTGTACTTCTCATATAGCTCAGAGCCCCTGGCAGGGCCTGAAGGGGCTCCAGGAGAGCTGCAGAGGGACTGGGGACAAGGATGGAGGGACAGGAGCCAGGGAATGGCTGCCAGTGCCAGAGGGCAGGGCTGGGTGGGATCCTGGCAATGAGGAATTGTTCCCTGGCAGGGTGGGCAGGGCTGGGATGGAATTCCATCCCTGGATCCCTGGCAGTGCCCAAGGCCAGGCTGGACACTGGGGCTGGAGCAGCCTGGGGCAGCGGGAGGTGTCCCTGCCATGGCAGGAGTGGCACTGGGTGATCTTCACGAGCCCTTCCAACCCAAACCATTCGGAAAAAAACCCCAAACAACCAATTAAACAAACCAAACCCCCCAAAACCTCCAGCCCTTGCTGCTGTCAGTGATTCTCTTTGCCTCCCATGATGTTTTGACAGAGGTTGCCCTCAGGTCCCCAGAGGTTGCTGCAGTTCAGCTGCAGTTCAATATTTTCATTGCAGCTGAAAGAATGGGGAACCCCCCCACATTTCAGAGGGATCAGTGTGAGCACCTTGAGTTTCTCTTCCCCTCTGAGGGACACACACCCCTGAGCATTTCAGGTGTCTCATCTGCTCTTCCCAGCCAGAAACATCCGTGTTTGCTTTTCCAGTTCGAGGTTCTGTGCAGCCAACACCCTCATTTATCCCCTGAAGCTTTTGCAAGAGCACCACATAAAACCATGGCAACAAAGCTGGGCAACAAAGCTGGGCACTGCAGCCTCCTCCTGCCTCCCATTTCTCCATCCCTGCAGCAGAGCTTTTCTTGGCAGGATCTCCTTGCTCTCCACCCCTCCCTGACAAGAAGGTGCAGCAAGTTCTCTTCTTCCATGTCCTAAGTGTGATAATTTATTTGTGGGGAGTTTTGAATAAGTTAGACATGGGATTTTCATACAATTTTGGAGTTGTTTTTGATGATGTGGTTTTGTTTTGGGTTTTTTTTACATTGGTAGGAAGGGTGAGTTTGCCTTACATTGTTATAATATGGTTTAGAAGGTTACAAGACTTTTAGTTATAAGACTTTTTAAGGAATTATTGATTAATAAAACACTGTTAATAAGGATATTTATGATTTTAACTTAATCTTTAAATATTGTGTCTTATGGACATATTACAGTGTAAGCATTTTTAGTTAATTATGTTATGACACATCAACTTTATAGTATTGTATTTTAATGTCTTTGTTTATTTTTATAACTGCTTTTAATTTTAGTTAGTTCTGAAACTTCCTTGCATTTCAGATTCCAACACTAAGGGAAAGGACGAGAGGAAATGGCCTCAAATTGCACCAGGGGAGGGTCAGATTAGGGATTACAAACAAATTTTCCTTCACAGAGTGGTCAGGCCTTGGGATGAGCTGCCCAGGGAGGTTTGGAGTCAGTGGAAAGGTTCAAAAGGAGTCTGGATGTGGCCCTGGGGACAGGGTTTGGGGTGATGCTGGATGCCCATGGAAGCCTCTCGGTGATTCTGGGATCCTGTGACTCTGGGATTTTCCTTTAGCCACAAAGGACCATCCCAGGTGTCCCTCTCCAGCAGGGATGGAGGACAGGGCACCCTGATGTGCTCTCTGACCTTCAGCCATGGAGTTCCTGCAGTATTTAGAGAGGTCTGTAGCAGACAGGGATATTTTGGGGCAGCCTGTCAGGATCCCTCTGGACACAGCCAGCACTGCAGCAGATCAGCTGTTCCTGTGATCCTGGGGGAAAAGCTGGGCTCAGACAAACCCAAAGGGTCACAACAGGGGATCAAACACTAAATGGAACCTCAGGGCTCCAAAATACCCCAAGGGTTGGCCCACCCAGCACTCAGAGACCCCAAAAGATGCAAGAACTGATCCATAAGAAAGCAGCAGTCCCAAAGGGTTTCCTCAGTTAAAAAGAAAACCCAGCCTGCACAGGGCAAGGCATCCAAAGGGCAAAGTTTGTTTCTTGCAGTTGATGCAGGGAAACAATGGAATATTGGGAGAAAAAGGGATCAGGTGCAATGAAAACTCCTCTGAAGGGAAATGTCAGGGGGAGATCATCATTGACAACACTCCTCTGCTATTCAGGAGAATCACAGAATCAGTCAGGTGGGAAAAGGCTCCCAAATCATGGCACAGGGACAGCACCAGGGAGGGGCTGGGGCTGTGCCAGGAGGGGATTAGGTTGGATTTTAGGGCAGGGCTCTTCCCCAGAGGGTGCTGGCACTGCCCAGGCTGCCCAGGCAATGGGCACGGCCCCCAGGCTGCCAGAGCTCCAGGAGCCTTTGGCCAGCGCTGCCAGGGATGCCCAGGCTGGGCTTGGTGGGGAAAAGGGAAGGGAAAGGGAAAGGGAAAGGGAAAGGGAAAGGGAAAGGGAAAGGGAAAGGGAAAGGGAAAGGGAAAGGGAAAGGAAAAGGAAAAGGAAAAGGAAAAGGAAAAGGAAAAGGAAAAGGAAAAGGAAAAGGAAAAGGAAAAGGAAAAGGAAAAGGAAAAGGAAAAGGAAAAGGAAAAGGAAAAGGAAAAGGAAAAGGAAAAGGAAAAGGAAAAGGAAAAGGAAAAGGAAAAGGAAGGGAAACTCAAACTTTGGGTGTTGAGCAGCCTGACTGCTCAGTGCTCACCTCTTGTGCCCAGATCAGCAAAGGAAATCATTGTTCTTATCACTGCTGGTGCTACTGGTTTATTCATAGAAACATGGAATGATTCAGGTTGGAAGGGACCTTAAAGATGATCCCGTTCCACTGTGCCAGGTTGTTCCAAGCCCCATCCTGGCCCTGGGCACCTGCCAGGGATCCAGGGGCAGCCACAGCTGTGCCAGGGCCTGCCCACCCTCACAGCCAAGAATTCTTCTCTAATAATTCCTAATAATACTATTATTATTATTATTATTTTACAGAGGTCATCTTTACTCTTCTGGCTCACCAAAAAGGGAGCTGCACCCCTGCTTATCCCCAGGAAAGCTCTTTTCCAATATCTAAACTTGCAGCAGTCAGCACAAAGGCTCAGTCCCAGATCCGACAGGATGACTGATGCAAGCTGTCAGCCAATATTTGACTTTCCAGGTAAGATTAGATTTAGCTTTTAATTTAATATAAACATAAGTGCAGTGCAAGGCACTTATTTCACAGGCACCTGCTGCCAGCCTTGTGCAGGCTCCTCAAAGACATCCCTGCTCTTTTGGGGGGTTTCATCCCATTATCCAGTGGAGTTGGAAAATTCTGAGTGTTCTGAATCTCCCTAGGGAAGGACACAGCAAAGGTAAGCTGCTGTTACAAGTCTATTTCCTCCTGAAAAAGGATAGTAATTTTTGATGTAAACCAAGGGAAAAGCAGGTTCTACAGACAGCAAAGGCAGTTTGTATTTATATTTTCTCATTTAGTTTTATTAATTACCTTTATCCCTTATATTTGAGCATGTGGGAGGGGGTAACTGCAGAGGGATCCACCTGGACGTGTACCCAAACCCTTGTGTGCACAAAGGCTGAATTCCTGAATTCCTGAATTGGAAAACATCCCAAATTTTTTATTAGCAATGAAAATTCACTGCCTCTTTCCCTTGGATGCAGCCAACTCCTCGTTCTTGAGGATGGGACTGGGAACAAAGGGCTTTGGGGGCAAGATTTCTACTGGTTTTAGGGCTCGGGTGGTCTGGAGAGCTGAAGGAATTGCCCACATTAAAGTAGGACAGCTGGGTGGGAATGGGATTGGGTGGGAATGGGATCTGGGTGGGAATGGGACTGGGTGGGAATGGGATCTGTGTGGGAATGGGATCCGTGTGGGAATGGGATCCGTGTGGGAATGGGATCCGTGTGGGAATGGGATCTGGGTGGGAATGGGACTGGGTGGGAATGGGATCAGGTGGGAATGGAATCTGTGTGGGAATGGGATCCGTGTGAGAATGGGATTGGATGGGAATGGGATTGGGTGGGAATGGGATCAGGTGGGAATGGGATCCGTGTGGGAATGGGATCGGGTGGGAATGGGATCCGTGTGGGAATGGGATCTGTGTGGGAATGGGATCCGGATGGGAATGGGATCAGATGGGAATGGGATCAGATGGGAATGGGATCCGGGTGGAAATGGGATCTGTGTGGGAATGGGAGCCATGTGGGAATGGGATTGGGTGTGAATGGGATCGGGTGGGAATGGGATACATGTGGGAATGGGATACATGTGGGAATGGGATCTGTGGGGGAATGGGAGCTGTATGGGAATGGGATACATGTGGGAATGGGAGCCATGTGGGAATGGGATCGGGTAGGAATGGGATCGGATGGGAATGGGATCCGGGTGGGAATGGGAGCTGTGTGGGAATGGGATCTGTGGGGGAATGGGATGGGATGGGAATGGGATCCGGGTGGGAATGGGAGCTGTGTGGGAATGGGCTCTGGTGGGATTGTGATTTGCGTGGGAATGAGTTTGGGGTGTGAGTTTTGGGAGAGAATGGGAGCTGGTGGGAATGGTATTGAGTGGGATCACGTGGGAACAGCTCTGGTAGGAATGGGATCTGGGTGGGAATGGGATCCGGGTGGGAAGGAATGCTGAGGTGGATTTTCCTCCTGTGGGACACACACCTGGTTCATGGGGTCTGAGCAGCACTGGGGTCTGAATTTTGGGATAAATGGGATCAAACACGGCTTTGCAGTACCAGGCAGTGTCTCTTCCCCTTTGGGGACTGTCCCAAATGGTCTCTGAGGCCACTCCAGGGAAGAAGTCTCAGCCTCCATGTCCCTCCCACGGCTTTGTCTTCTCCTCAGGAGCAATCCTTCTTCCCTGGGAGATTCCCCTCTGTAGGGAAGGGACAGTGCCCCAAACCCAGTGACAGGGCCATGGGGGCCTTCACCAAAGTGTCCTCCAGAGCAAAGGGACTTGAGTGGGCTCCAGGATGAGCAGAGGGCTGGAGCAGCTCTGCTGGCAGGAAAGGCTGGCACAGCTGGCATTGCTCACCTGCACAGGAGAAGCTTTGGGCTGAGCTCAGGGTGGCCTTGCAGGGCCTGGAGGAGCCCCAGGAAACCTGGAGAGAGACAATTTCCAGGGGATGCAGGGACAGCACACAGGGAATGGCTGCCAGTGCCAGAGGGCAGGGCTGGGTGGGATCTTGGCAATGAGGAATTGTTCCCTGGCAGGGTGGGCAGGGCTGGGATGGAATTCCATCCCTGCATCCCTGGCAGTGCCCAAGGCCAGGCTGGACACTGGGGCTGGAGCAGCCTGGGGCAGTGGGAGGTGTCCCTGCCATGGCTGGGGTGGCACTGGGTGGGCTCTGAGGTCCCTTCCAGCCCAAACCATTCCAGGATTCTGAGTAGGACCTCCTTGGGTCTCTGAACATACTGAACCACTCAGAGATGGGGATTCTCAGCTGAGCTAAGGCTGCACCTTCAAGTGTCAGAAGGTGACTGTTACCAGATAATTGACATAACACTGACAAAATACTCCAAACCAACTCTTTGAATACAGACCTCTGATTTAAAAGAACATTTTCTTGTCTTTAGCAGCATAATTAGCAAGGATGGCCAAGCTGCAGAACTTCACTTGGGCAGTGGAAGATATTTTCAAGGAAACCTTCCTCAATTACATGAACAGCTGGAGGAGGAACATGACAGAAGCAGCGAATAAACTGCAGGCTGAGGTGGCTGCTGAAAACTTTGACTACGTTATCCTGTACCTGATGGTGATGATTGGGATGTTCTCCTTCATCATCGTGGCCATCCTGGTGAGCACTGTGAAATCCAAGAGGAGGGAGCACTCCAATGATCCCTATCACCAGTACATCGTGGAGGACTGGGGGGAGAAGTACAGAACCCAGGTTCTGAACCCTGAAGATCTCAAGTGTGTGATCCATGAAAACCTGGGGGCAAGGGAGAAAACCAGCCCAGAGTCACCTTGACTGTCTGGGAACGCCAGCAGTGAGGGATTCGTGGAGTCACACAGAGGGAACTCACTGGAATTCCAAAGAGCTGTGGAGGTGTTGATTAAATTTACACACTGGAATTCCAAAGAGCTGTGGAGGTGTTGATTCAATTTACACACAGGTCAATGGATAATGGAGTCCTGAGGAAATCAATGCAACAGTTCCTGAGAGGATCTTGGGAAAGTCCAAGAAAAATCTGTGATTGTGCTTCCCTTTGATAGTCTGTCCTTTGGGAAAATAAAGCCATGACAAGGATAACTTGATTATTTGAGCATTTTTTAAATCCACAAGCAGATCTGGATGTTCCCACCTCAGAATAACTGTGAATTAGTGCTGGTCAAAAGTGCCAATTTAGATCCAAACTGTGTGACTTAAAACCACTTTAAAAATAACCTGAAAATATCCAGTGAAATGTCCAATCTCCACACATTGACTGCAGAAGCAATTAGGGAATGAATCACAGGAGGGACCTGATACCTGCATACACCCACTCCCAACTCCTTTTTAGTGATCTGATTCCTTTTTTTCACTGGTGTTAAATAATAAATGACAAAGGGCTTCTTTTTTTGGGAGCCTTTGGCTTGTCTTGGACACAGGTTTTGAGATTTGAGCTGATGCCATCACTCTCCAGGTGTGCTGGAGGTGCAAAAGAAGCACAAGCAGCAGGCTGAAGGAAGGGATTGTCTTCTCTGCTCGTGAGACCCCACCTGCAGAGCTGCCTCCAGATCAACACCAGCAAAAGCTGGAGCTGCTGGAGAGTCCAGAGGAGCTCATGGAGCTGTTTCACAGAGCCCCTCTGCTCTGAGCCAGGCTGGGAAGCTCCAGGGAGAGCTGCAGAGGGACTTTGGCAGGTTTATGTCAGATGTTAGGAAGAAATTCTTTCGTGCGAGAGTGGCGAGGCCCTGCCACAGGCTGCCCAGAGAGGATGTGGGCTCCACATTCCTGGAAATGTTTAAGGCCAGGCTGGACAGGGCTCTGAGCAACCTGGACACCTCCCACTGCCCCAGGCTGCTCCAGCCCCAGTGTCCAGCCTGGCCTTGGGCACTGCCAGGGATGCAGGGATGGAATTCCATCCCAGCCCTGCCCACCCTGCCAGGGAACAATTCCTCATTGCCAAGATCCCACCCAGCCCTGCCCTCTGGCACTGGCAGCCATTCCCTGTGTGCTGTCCCTGCATCCCCTGGAAATTGTCTCTCTCCAGGTTTCCTGGGGCTCCTCCAGGCCCTGCAAGGCCACCCTGAGCTCAGCCCAAAGCTTCTCCTGTGCAGGTGAGCAATGCCAGCTGTGCCAGCCTTTCCTGCCAGCAGAGCTGCTCCAGCCTTCTGCTCATCCTGGAGCCTCCTCTGGGCTCTGCAGCAGCTCCAGCTCCTCCAGGGCTGGGGCAGCTCTGCAGGTGGGCTCTCACCTGTGGGGCACAATCCCAAACCCCTTCCCTGATCCCCAGCTGGGCACAGGAGACTCTGGGACCTCGCCGCGGTCCCTGCGGGAGCTGCTTTATGGCAGAACCGGTAATTGTGAGGGAGAAAAGCGGATCACCGCCATGCCCAGCGCCGCAGCCGAGCGGGCGGAGCGGCCCCGGCCGGGCCCGGCGCTGCCGCTGCCGGGAACTCCGTGAGGGAGCGCCGCCCCCCCGCCATGGCCGCCCGGAGGTAGGACCGGCCCGGGCCCCTTCCTTCCTTCTTTCCTTCTCCCTCCCTTCCTTCCCCTCCCGGCCCCGCGGGGCCCCGGCGGACCCCGGCCCGCATCGCTCCCCGCAGCCCCGGCCGCTCTCCGGTGCCGGGCCTGCTGCCTGCCCTGCCCGGCCTGCCGCTGCCGCTGCCCCTTCCCCACCCCGTCCTTGCTCTCCAGGCCTCGTCCTTTCTCTCCAGCCCCCCTCCTGTCTAATCCGCCCTCCCGTCCCTCTCTCCAGTCCCTTGTGTTGCTCACCCCGCTTTCCACCATCCCCAGCCCCCCTTTGCTCTCCACCCGCCCTTGCTCTCCGTCCCCCACCGTTGTTCTCCAGCCTCTTCCTTGCTCCCCAGCCCCCTTATTTGATATCCGCCTTTCCCTCCTTGTCCACCAGCCCCCTTTCCTAGTTCTCCATTGCCTTCTTTCCTCTCCAGGCCCTCCATTCTTGTTCTCCACTCCCTGCCTTTCCCTTCAGCCCCCCTCCTTATTCTCCCCTTGTTCTCCAGCCCCCATTCCTTGTTCTCCCATACCCCCTCCTTTCTCTTCAGCCTCCCTTCCTTGCTCCCCATCCCCTTTCCTTGCTCTCCACCCCCTGCTTTTCTTGCTTTCCACCCTCCCTCCTTGTTCCCCAGTCCCTTCCTTCTGCTCCAGCCCAGGGCAGGGCTGGGATCCAGGGGCAGCCACAGCTGCTCTGGGCACCCTGTGCAGGGCCTGCCCACCCTCCCTAATTCCCAATATCCCACCCATCCCTGCCTTCTGGCAGTCCACAACCATTGCTCCTTGTCTTGGTACACTCTGCCCATATAAAAAGTCCCTCTCACTCCTTTTTTGCACTGGAAGGGGCTCTAAGGTCTTCCTGCAATTGTCCCTTCTCCATGCTGGACAATCCCAGTTCTCCAGCCTCTTTCCAGAGCAGAGGGGCTCCAGTTTTGGGATCATCTTTGCGATCCCTGGTGATGCCATGGTGGAAGAGCCTGATGTGCCGCTGGCATTTCTGGGTTTGGTTTGATTTTAATCCAGCCAATGTGAATGAAACATCCCATCTGTTCTGCTCCTGTTTTCCAGAATTTGGAGTATGTGAGGGGCTACCAGAGGAATCACTCCTGTTTTAATTTCTGCTTCATCAGGTACGAAGGTCTTGATGGTTTTTTCAGCTGTTTTGATGGTGCTTGAGTTGGAACCTTGAGTTGATCCAGAATCAGAATCAGGTGTGGGTTGGAAAGGACCTTAAAGATCATGTCATTCCAAGGCCTGCCATGAGCAGGGACACCTTCCAGGTTGCTGAGAGTCCCATCCAGCCTGGCCTTGGTGAGTGACACCCCTTTTCTAGGTCAGAAATGTCACATTTAAGTGCACTCAGATAACTCAGTGGCTCGGTGCTTTCCAAGGCCTCGTGGCTGGAGTTGTACAGCAGTCCCCAAAGGAATATCTCCAGCCCCATTTTGTGGGAATGCTGGAGTTCTTGGCAGGCAGGGTGAGATGTGCAGCCTGCCAGGACACCTCCAGGGGGTTTGGATGCTCTGGATGTTCTGGGGATGTTCTGTGGTGCCTCGGGGCTGTCTGTGCTCTGCAGACCATGCCCTGAGAGCCTGGGCTGGGCTGTGCTTCTGGGGAGGGCTGGAGCTGCAATCCAGGCTGGCATTCAGCTCCCTGCTCCACCACAGGCCTGCCATGTGCCTGGGGCCAGCTGTGGGGCTGTGTTGGACAAGGCAGAGCTGGGCAGAGGTCCTGGGGCTGGAATCAGGGCTAACCCCAAGATCTGGGATGTGGTGCAGCCCTCCCTGAGGGACACGACCCTCTGCAATGAGCCTGCTGTGCCTGCAGAGGATCCCAGAGGGTTTGGGGTTCACAGGGAATTGCTGATCTGCTTCACCAGACAGAATTCCCTGGGACAAGGCTGCAGACAGAGCCCAGAATGCCAAAATCCCGGCATGGTTTGGGCTGGGAGGGACCTTAAAGCCCATCCAGTGCCATGGGCAGGGACACCTCCCACTGTCCCAGGCTGCTCCAAACCCCATCCAGCCCAGCCTGGGACACTGCCAGGGCTGGGGCAGCCACTGTGGCATTTGTGAAGGAATAAAACCACAGCAGTGCTGTGAGGGCCCTGACAGAGGAGGAATGATGAGGAGGACTCCATTGATAGCAGCAGGCTAATTAATTACTTTATTATGCTATATTATTCTATACATCTAAACTGAATCTGCCAGGCACTCCACCCTGCACACAACTGCAGAGCATTTTGTGGCTGTCACCCGACACTCCTGACACACACACACACACACACACACTGCTGGCCCTGACAGGCCAGGGAAACAAACCCCATCCCTGTGGGGAAACCATCTCCACACTGCATTCTGCTGGGGCACAAACACAGGCACAGCAGACGAGAGAAGAATTGTGTTTTCTTTCTCTGAGGTTCAGAGAATGTGAATCCCAGAAATATTCCTGGGGAGAATTGTGCCTTGCTTTTCTCCCTGAGGAGAAATGTGGGGCTACGTGGAACTGCAGAGGGGGCCTGGCAGGGCAGTCCCAGGGAATCCCTGCCAGCCTGGGGCTGGTTCATCCCAGCTCTGGAGCATCTGTCAGGGGATACCTGGCAGAGCCTGGTGCTGCTGTCCCTCCTCACGTGGCTGCACACAGGAGCTCCTGGCAGGTGAGGGGAGGGAGCAGTGCCCTTGTGTGGGGCCCAGGCCCTGTGTTTGCCTGCATTTCCCTGGGGAGGGAACAATGCCTGCCTGTGGATGTGTTCCCTGCTCCTTTCTGTGCCTTATCTCCTCAGGAAAGGCAAACACACCATTCCAGCTGTTGATTTAAGATATCCCAGCCTTGAAAAAGCAGTGTTGGGGCTTTTTGCTCTTGCACTGATGACCTCAGTGCTCATAAATGGTGTTTTTTAAGTGTGAAGGGAATCCTGGAATGGTTTGGATTGGAAGGGATTTCAAAGCCCATCCAGCCTCCATGGCAGGGACACTTTCCACTGTGGCAACCTGGCCTTGGTCACTGCCAGGGATCCAGGGGCAGCCACAGCTGCTCTGGGCAAAATCCTCCCCTTTCCCCACTTTTTCCCCTCTTCCCACTTTGTTCTCCCTGCCCTGTGCTGCTTTTTTCAATCCTGAGGTCTCCACTGGATTTCATAAGGGCTGGGATCAGAGGGAGGCTGGAAAGGCCAGGAGATGATTGGGGAGAAGTGCTTGGCCCTGGAGGCTGGTGTGATGTGGGAGTCCAGCCTGGAGGGAGCAGTGACATTCCCACTGCACAGGACACTGTGGGGACAGAGCAGCACAGGTGTCAGCTCTGGGGAGCATTCTGGGATTACAGCAAACATGGAGGGAGACTTTGGACAGGGGATGGAGGGACAGCACACAGGGAATGGCTGCCAGTGCCAGAGGGCAGGGCTGGGTGGGATCTTGGCAATGAGGAATTGTTCCCTGGCAGGGTGGGCAGGGCTGGGATGGAATTCCATCCCTGCATCCCTGGCAGTGCCCAAGGCCAGGCTGGACCCTGGGGCTGGAGCAGCCTGGGGCAGTGGGAGGTGTCCCTGCCATGGCAGGGGATGATCTCCAAGGTCCTTCCAACCCAGACCATTCCATGATTCCATGAAGTAAAAATACATTTTCTTGGAACAGCACTGACTCCTGTCACAGCCACCCTGACATTTCCTCAGCAGGAGGAGAAGCTGCACAGTGAGGATCAGCACAGAAACAGTGACTGATGAACAGGAATTTGCTGGTGGCTGCCACTTCAGGGCTTTGGTACAGCTGGGTCTTGGTCACTGTGGAGGAGTGGGAATGTTTCCAGAGGGGTCTCAGCAGGGTGAGAGGGAAAAGGAGAGGAGAGGATGCTCTGGATGGAGAAATTAGAAAATCTACCCAGAAACTGAGCAGGACAGGAGCTGCAAGAACATTTAATTTCTGCAGGGAGCTCAGCAGCTGCTCTCTGGTGTGGTGCTGGTTTATTCAGCCCAGCTTTTCACAGTGCTGGAGTGTTCCCTCCTGCTTTTCCACTCTTGCTCCATGGACAGGAAAGGCCTCCAGAGGTTAATTTGGATTCCAGTAGCTGAGCAGAGAGCCCTGGGCAATGCTATGTGTGCTGCAGCCTTTTCATCCCAGAAATTCAGCTTGGGAATGGTTGGTGACCACTCAGGGCTGCAGGGAGTGCTTGCTTTGCTAACCTCTATATTTATAAACTTAGTATGGAGAATTAAATGAGTCAGTCACAGAGGACTAAGAAGTTAGAGGATTAATCCAATGTTCAGGCTCCAAACAGAGCAGGTGGGCTTGGAAACCCTCAAAAAAGCCCCAAGGCAGCTTCTGTGAGTCCCTCAGTCCCAGCAGAGGCAGGGAGGGGGAGCACACACAGCTCCAGCTTCCAAAGGCAGCCATGGTTTCCATGTTTTCCATGGGGCAGCTGTCAGGGTGTGGAATTCCAGCCCCAGCACCTGCCCTGGGCTGTCAAAGCCCTGCCCTGCTCCTGTCACTGAGCCCCAGAAAGGCCCTGGAGGACCCTGGGGATTGCTGGGGATGAGCCCCTACCAGGGCAGGCTGAGCTAATTAACAGCTTGCCTAATTCTCTCTCAATTTCTATTTCTCCAGGAGTTCATTTTGCCTTTTTTTTTTTTTTTTGTTTTCCATTTCTCCAAGAGTTCACTCTGCTTTGTTTTCCATTTCTCCAAGAGTTCATTCTGCTTTGTTTTCCATTTCTCCAAGAGTTCATTCTGCTTTGTTTTCCATGTCTCCAAGATGCTCCTGCCCTGCCCTGTGCCTCCAGGAGTGTGACCCCCCCCAGTCCTGGGGCAGCCCACAGCTGAGATGGTGGCCTTTAACTGGAAGGTGAGGCTGGGGCAGGTTCCCAAAGCAGGAATTGCTGCTCTTTCCATGTGGGATGTGTGGGGTGGGTTCTGATGGTTCCTTCCCCAGGGGAGGGTTCTTTGACCCCACCCTCTCAGGGACTGGGGATTTCTTCTTGTCCTTCCTTGCCAGATGTGCTTGCCCCAGGATTTGCTCTTGGGGCCTCCCATGTTAGACCTGGGCTCACCAGAGCTCTGCTCATCCCCTGCTCCTGCCTTTCCTCTTTCCAGGTTTTTCTCAGGCTGCTCTTCCCTCAGCTGCTTTTGTTACTGGAGGGGAATTTTTCCAAAGTATTTTTGGGGTTTTGGGGCAATGAAAGCTCCGCAGGGTCTTTTGTCAGGCACCACAGTGTTGGAGCAGGCACCTCCTGCATGGTTGGAACAAGTCCATGGAGGGAGGCTCCAGGATGATCCCAGGGCTGGAGCAGCTCTGCTGGCAGGAAAGGCTGGCACAGCTGGCATTGCTCACCTGCACAGGAGAAGCTTTGGGCTGAGCTCAGGGTGGCCTTGCAGGGCCTGGAGGAGCCCCAGGAAAGCTGGAGAGAGACAATTTCCAGGGGATGCAGGGACAGCACACAGGGAATGGCTGCCAGTGCCAGAGGGCAGGGCTGGGTGGGATCTTGGCAATGAGGAATTGTTCCCTGGCAGGGTGGGCAGGGCTGGGATGGAATTCCATCCCTGCATCCCTGGCAGTGCCCAAGGCCAGGCTGGACACTGGGGCTGGAGCAGCCTGGGGCAGTGGGAGGTGTCCCTGCCTGTGGAAGTGGATGAGCTTTGAAATCCCTTCCAATCCAAACCATTCCATGACTCTGTAATTAACAATTTGAACACATGAAATCAAACTTTCCCCCAGCCCTGCCTCCCCTGCCCTGGTGTTGCAGAGCTGTGGTTCAGAGCTGCTGCCTCTGTGATTGTGGGGAGATTGACAGAGCCTGGTGCTGTTTCTCCAAGCTCCCTGCTGGTGTAGGGACACAAGGCTTGGCCTAAATTCAGAGCTTTGATGCGTCCTGACAGCTTTGGGAGATCCTGAGGGAACAGGGTGAATTGCAAGTTCACAGAGTTACCACAGAACCTTGGAATATCCTGCTGGGAAGGGACCCACAGGGATCACCCAGTCCAAGGCCTGGCCCTGCACAGACCCCCAAGAACCCCCCCCCATCCCTGGGAGGCCTGCTCAGGGCCCACCACCCATTTCCATTGCATTTTCCTCTCCCATGTTTTTATAGCATTGAAAGGCTCTGTGCAATTCCAGGCATTCCAAACTGGTACAGCAATCCTGGGATTTTTCACTTTCCTCCCAGTTTGAAGGTGTTTATCTGCACCTTCCATATCTGAGCAGGTTCAGGACAAAATTGCTGTGAACTAAGATTTCCTGGAGTGTTTTTTGGGGATCCCATCTGAGAGCTGATCCCCAAGGATCCATCACTCGTGAGGATTCTTCAGCAGCTTTTCCACTTTCACAATTTCCCTAAAATACTCAGCTCTTCCTATTTTTCAGCTCCAGATGGTGCAAATAGTGCTGGAAAACGAGCAAAAGTAGTTCAGGGCTTGAGGGAAGGGGATTTTTCTTTGGCTTTGTTGCTCTGCCTGGTTTAATTTACCACAGAAATAAAAACCATGGCGAGAAAGGAGCATCAATATTGGAATGGAAGATGCAGAGCATCCCTATAAATTCATTTTTAATTTTCCAAGTGTTCCAGAAGTGCCTAAACAGATTCTTTGGCATTGCAGGCTCTGGAGAACTTCCCACTGCTGATGTACATTTTGGCAGCTAAAACATTGATCCTTTGCTTGGCCTTTGCTGGAGTCAAAATGTACCAGAGCAAGAAAATTGAGGAGAAACTGAAGAGGGAACGTGAGGAGAAACTGAAAGCAGAAGCAGAGAAGAAGGATGAGTGAAGAGTGCCTCAGGTGTGGGATGGATTCAGTTCCTGGGCTGGGACAGTGGTATTGTTAATCCCAGTGGGATTGATTGGGAATGTGCAGTTAGCCCTGAGCTCTTGGGATATTTGGGATGTTTCAGGGGATTTGCTCTCTCATTCTCTGTGGGACCTGCATCAGCCACTGTCCTGTTTGAGGATGTTTTAGCACAATGTTCCCTCTCTGGTTTTGTCTCCCTGGGTTTTTGTGCCTGATGCCCAGAGAGAGGAATAAATTGGGAATAACTGCAGGGGAGCAGGCAGGCAGGATGCTGCAGGCAGAGCTCTGGGCCTGAAGTCACAAAATAAAGAGAGAAAATAATCAGCCTTTCTAGAGGAGTGAAATTATTGTCAGCTTGGGGGTGGTTTAGCTGGAAAGGGCAAATTCCACACCTGGAATTCCCAAAGGGACAGGTTCTGCCATGGAACATCCACCATGTAGAATTCCCTGAGAAAAATGCACATTTTTTCTGCTTGAAAGAGCAAAATGAACATTACAAAATTCCCTAAATTTGGGATTTTCATTCTGAAGTTCCCGAGTTCTTCCCCTCTGTTTCCAAAGCTGAAGCAATCCCTGCATTCTTGGAGCAAATCCATGAGCAGAATGAGTCCTGCCTGGTGCTTGGATTCTATTCCCTGCCTTGCTTGTCATTTTTGGAGCAGTTTGCTTCACTTCTCCCTGTTCTGCAGCAAAATGGGAATTCTATTCCTGCCTGCCCTTTGGAAGCTCAGTGGGAGTTTGATGTCATGTTGCTCTTTATTGAAATAAAATCTTCTTTCCCTTTCTGAGGTCATCCCCTCCCATCTAAAGACACTTAAAATCTTTCCTCAATTTTATTTCCACCCTGTCACTGTTTTATTCCCTTTATTCCCAAGGATTGGGAATGGTGCCTAGAAATGAGGCCCTGGGAAGAACCATGGGAACAAAGTTTTTTTCTATTTACACACAAAAAACAACAACAAAACAGACAAAAAAACCCCACAACAAAACCAAAGGGGTTTTTCAGTCTCCTGCTTCCAGCAGATTCAGAACTTGGCTTTGGGGCAGATTTTGGGCACTTCCCTGGTAAAGGAAAGGTTGGGCAGGGCTTGGAGCAGCCTGGGACAGTGGGAGGTGTCCCTGCCCATGAGCTTTAAGGCCCCTCTAACCCAAACCAGCCTGGGACTCTGGGCTTCTCTGCAGTGTTATCCCAGGGAATTCTGTTTGGCAAACCCCACAGCTCCAGGGATTTCTGCACCAGGATCATCCCAAAACCTCAGTGCCCAGCAGGTGACACCACCCTTGGTGTTCAAACCTCTCTGATTCCACAGAAACTCCCTTCCCACTCCCCTGAGCTGCCCAGCTTGCTAAATTCTGTCCTGTCCTTGCTAAATTCTGGGATTTGGAGTGAGGAATTCCCCCATGGAGCTGGGAACAGCTCCAGAGGTGCCCTGTGAGCACTGGAGCCCTGTGCCTGCTCTTCTCACTGCTCTGTCCCCACCCTGCAGGTTCCTGACACTTGGATTCCCTCCCCAGGAGGATGAAGGCTTCCTGGAAAAGAAGGATGGGTAACCTCAGAGTGACACTTAAATTATCTGTGTTTTTATATGTACAAAGCAGCTGAGCCTCTATTTATGCAATAAAAAAAATGTCTTTGTTTAAAAAATACACGTGGGTGCTGCTTCCTGAAAGGATTGGAGCTGCAGGGGAGGCACTTGGGAAGGATCAGCTGCAAGGAGGTGGCTGGGATGGAAGAGGAAAACACTCTGGAGAGAAAAACAGAGGAGAAAATGCTCTGGATGCATCCTGGGAGGCTCCAAAGCTCATGGAGAGGCAGAAGGAAGTGGAGAGGGCTCAGTGCAGCTTTGCAGCTGCTTCCTGCAAGGGTCAGGCTGTGGGGCCTGCCTGGAATCAGGAGGGCAGTCCCAGGAGAGGAGCAGCTCCAGGACTTCCTTGGGCCCATGGAGATCACAGGAGGAGTTTCATGGCAGGAGGTTTATCCTGAGGAATCTCTTTGGTTCCCTGTTCCCTTTCTCAGCCTGGGGGCAGCTGTTCCTGCCTCTGCAGTGGCACCAAATCCTGGAGAACTTGGGCATGGAATCCTGGAATGGTTTGGGTTGGAAGAGACTCAAAATCACCTAAAATCACCTTGTTCCACCCCTGTCATGGCAGGGACACCTCCCACTGCCCCAGGCTGCTCCAGCCCCAGTGTCCAGCCTGGCCTTGGGCACTGCCAGGGATCCAGGGATGGAATTCCATCCCAGCCCTGCCCACCCTGCCAGGGAACAATTCCTCATTGCCAAGATCCCACCCAGCCCTGCCCTCTGGCACTGGCAGCCATTCCCTGGCTCCTGTCCCTCCATCCTTGTCCCCAGTCCCTCTGCAGCTCTCCTGGAGCCCCTTCAGGCCCTGCCAGGGGCTCTGAGCTCTCCCTGGAGCTTTTCCATCTCCTGGACACTCCCAGCTCTCCCAGCCTGGCTCCAGAGCAGATTTAGGTTCATCAACAGAGAAATAGAAAAACACAGCAATAAAGGCTCAGGTGTGGCAGCGCCTCAGGGACCTTCACATCCCCATTTCCATTCCAGAGCCTTCTGGGAGTTAAGGAGAAGCAGAATTTTTCCAGTGCAGTGGGGAGAGGAGGGAAGAGAAAGCTGGAGAGCCCTTGGAGAAGCCCTGAGCTCAGCCCTCACCTGAGCAGGGAGCACAGGGAGCTCCCTGGAAGTGCAGGGATCTTCAAATCTCCCTTTTCCTGCTGTCTCCTTGGAGACTGGAGAACAAAAGCAGTGCAGAATGCCATTGCCAGCCCAGAGAAATGTCCTGCTGTGCAATATCCTGCTGGATCCTACAGAAATCCCTGCTCCAGCAGCCTCAGAGGAATTCCCAGCATCCCAGGGAATGCAGAAGTTCCCCTTTGATCCCAACACTCACCTGAGCATGCCAAGGTGAGCTGGGGGAATTGAATTCAGCTCCTGGGGTGGCAGTGGGCACAGCCTGGTGCCCTCCTCCCTGAGGGAAGCACAGGAATTCTGGTGGAGGCACTCCCCCAAACCTCCCCAGGGAATTGTCAGCTCTGCTGACCCCAGGGGCTTGGCTCTCTGCACTCACTGGTTATTTTTGAATATTAGCCCCAGTCTGGAGTTTTTAGGCTGTGCAGAGTAGATTTTTCTAGGAAAAAATAAAAATAATAACAGTGATGAGGGATTTTTTTAGCTTTTCAACTTCTGTTTTGTGAGCAGAAATCACAATCTCCCTTTGCAGCTCCATTTACCACCAAAGCCACTGAGCACCATTTAGCACCCAAAGCAATCAAGTCTGGCTTAAAATCATCCCTGCCAAAGATGTGCAAGAAGGGAATTAATGCTCTTTGTTTGCCCCTGAATATGGGGGAAGGAGCTGTGAGGAGTCTCCTCAGAAATCCTGCAAATAACTGCACATTCCTGCCTCTGCAGCCAAATCAGGAAAACCTTCGCAGGTAAAAGACTTCAAATCCTGATTTTTAGAATCCCAGAGTGGTTTGGGGTGGAAGGGATTTTAAGGATCACCCAGTGGCCACGGCAGGGACACCTCCCACTGCCCCAGGCTGCTCCAGCCCCAGTGTCCAGCCTGGCCTTGGGCACTGCCAGGGATGCAGGGATGGAATTCCATCCCAGCCCTGCCCACCCTCCCAGCCAGGAATTTTCTCCCAATATCCCATCCAGCCCTGCCTTCCTCCTGCTTGAGGCCATTCCTAAATTTCAGTGTAGCATCAGAGCTTGGGATGGGGATGATATAAAATCATTTCCAGGATAAGAGGAGGTCTTGTGCAGCCCTGTCCCTCCCCAGACAGACCCGTGGCTGTTCCTGGCTGCTCAGGGGCAGTCTGAGCTGTGCTCTCACACCTTCCAGGTGATTTCACCTCTGGGAGTCCCTTGTGCCACAGCTCGAACAGGAAAAAGCTGCAGACACTGGGGGGAGACAGCTGCTCAGCTTTGCTGCATTTCTCCTTCACAGACCAGCTGGGGGCCTGGAATTCGGAAAGAATCCCAGAATCCCCAAATCCCTGAGGCTGGCAAAGCCCTCCCAGCCCAGGCAGTGCCAGCTGTGCCCCATGGCCACCTTGTCCCCAGCCCAGAGCACTCAGTGCCACCTCCAGGCCTTCCTTGGGCACAGAAAGGTTTTCATGGTTAAAAACAGATTTAAAAGAGGAAAAGAGAATTCAGTTCAGTTTCATTTCTGAGGGAGAGGAGGCAGCAAGGATAGAGGGCCTTGGAGTGCTTGGTGTATCCCAGGGTGGGAAGAGCCCTCCAGGACCATCCAGCCACCATCACCCTAAAGCCTGTCCCCAAGTGCCACTTCAACACCAGAGGATCTGCTCAGAAACCTCTTGGAAATATTCCCTTCCCAAAAAACGAGCCAGGTCACTGTGGTGCCCACAGAGCACAGGGTCTCTCCTCCTCCCCAGTTCCATAAAATTCCTCTTTTCCAAAGCAGGGTTCAGGCTGCACCTCCCTTGCACAGCTCTGTGTTTCTGATATTGTCATTGTCACCAGTGCCAAGTGTTGAAGACACAAAATAAAAGGCTTAAAATTCAAAACTGGTTTCTAAAATTCCAGTTTGCACCTTTAGGGTTCCTTTTATTCACATGAAGGCTGTGTGGGTTTAAACAAAAGCTGCAATCCTTGTGGAGTGATCAGAAAGGAGCTGTTGGGATTTTAAGGGAAACAAACCAAACTCTGCCAGGTTCTGAGGTGACTCAAGGGGCTGCTGGAGTAGGGAGCTCAGGGCTCTGGGATTTCTGAGGTCTTAAAATGAAAATATGAACCTTCAACAGGACAGTTTTGTCATTAAACTTTAGCTGAGATAAGCTCAGCTTAATTTGAGTCCCTCTGAAAGCTTTTAGTCTGAGACTTCTGCCAGAATGACCCCGGGCTGGGGCTGGAGGGAGGCAGAGCTCCCTGAGCAGCCTCCCAGGGGATCCAACCTCCAAACAGGGATCCCAACATTTCCTTCCCTGCTTTTCCTCTTGGGAATCAGCAATTCCAGCTGCTTTTTCCTGCTCTGCAAATGTTCTGTGTGGGAGACAATCCTTCACAATTCCCTGGGATCCCAGCTCCAGTCTTAGCAGGATTCCTTCCAAGGATGCAGCATCCTCTAATTATAGCACATATGACATAGTTAATGAGTTAATATTTATTAATTATTATTAACCTCAGCCTTCGAGGCTAATGGGGAGCTGATGGACCTCACATGAGTGAGTTGGAATATCCTGAGTGGGAATCACCCAGCCCCAGCCCTGGCCCTGCCCAGACCCCCCAACAATCCCAGTTTTTCCCTGGGAATGTTGTCCCAACACTCCTGGAGCTCTGCCCAGCACTGCTGACCCAAGGAGACTGAGGACTTTGCTTTTTCCTTTTCCACTCATTCCCACATCTTGGCTTGGACAATTTTTAAGACAAGGCAGGATGGCAGGAGCAGCTCCTTCCTCAAATTCCTGATGGGTTTTTGGGGAGCAGATGCCAGTGGGAACCATCTCAGGATCATCCACACACACAGAGATTCCTTCCTGCAAAGCTCTGCCTGTGAGCTGAATGGAGATGTAAAAAATAAATACCAAAAAAACCCCAAGAGATGGATTTATCCCAAATCACAGCTGAGGTGTGAACATGGCATAAATCTCCACTCTGCTGGAGCTTGCTGAGCATCCAGCAGTGCTGACCTTGGTGGGACTGAACCATGGAACTCCTGAGTGGGAATAAACCCACAGGGATCAGAGAGGAGCCTGGAAGTTCCCAAATTCAGGAATAGCTGCCAGTAACGTGAAATTTATCCCTCCCTCAAGCCCTCTCTTCCAGCTGTTCCTGAAACCAAAGGTTCCCTGAATAATCCCAGTCCCAGTGTCCCCCTGAAGGTCACTTAGCTCAGGGTTTGCTGAGTCTGGAGAGCAGGGAGGTCTGGGGACAGACAGGGTGGGAATGATTAAACAGGAGGAGGAGGAGGAGCAGAAAAAAAATATCTTGGGCAGGAAAGGTGGAAACCTTAATATTGGTCTGGAATGGAGACTAATGCCAAGCAAAGTGCTCCTGATGTCATGGAGTAGTAGTAGTAGTAGTAGTAGTAATAATAATAATAATAATAATAATAATAATAATAATAATAATAATAATAATAATAATAATAATAATGGAATTCCTGAGTGGGAAGGGATCCCCCAGTGCCACCCCTGCCCTGCCCAGAGCCCACCAAGCCCAGCCTGGGCATCCCTGGCAGCGCTGGCCAAAGGCTCCTGGAGCTCTGGCAGCCTGGGGGCCGTGCCCATTGCCTGGGCAGCCTGGGCAGTGCCAGCACCCTCTGGGGAAGAGCCTTGCCCTAAAATCCAACCTAAACCCCTCCTGGCACAGCCCCAGCCACTCCCTGGTGCTGTCCCTGTGCCATGATTTGGGGGCCTTTTCCCACCTGACTGATTCTGTGATTCTCCTGAATAGCAGAGGAGTGTTGTCAATGATGATCTCCCCCTGACATTTCCCTTCAGAGGAGTTTTCATTGCACCTGATCCCTTTTCTCCCAATATTCCATTGTTTCCCTGCATCACCTGCAAGAAACAAACTTTGCCCTTTGGATGCCTTGCCCTGTGCAAGGTTTTCTTTTTAACTGAGGAAACCCTTTGGGATTGCTGCTTTCTTATGGATCAGTTCTTGCATCTTTTGGGGTCTCTGAGTGCTGAGTGGGCCAAGCCTTGGGGTGTTTTGGTTTCCTGAGAGACCCTGAGGCTCCATTTAGTGTTTGATGCCCTGTTGTGACCCTTTGGGTTCGTCTGAGCCCAGCTTTTCCCCCAGGATCACAGGAACAGCTGATCTGCTGCAGTGCTGGCTGTGTCCAGAGGGATCCTGACAGGCTGCCCCAAAATATCCCTGTCTGCTACAGACCTCTCTCAATATTGCAGGAACTCCATGGCTGAAGGTCAGAGAGCACATCAGGGTGCCCTGTCCTCCATCCCTGCTGGACAGGGACACCTGGGATGGTCCTTTGTGGCTAAAGGAAAATCCCAGAGTCACAGAATCCCAGAATCACCGAGAGGCTTCCATGGGCATCCAGCATCACCCCAAACCCTGTCCCCAAGGGCCACATCCAGACTCCTTTTGAACCTTTCCACTGATCCAAACCTCCCTGGGCAGCTCATCCCAAGGCCTGACCACTCTGTGAAGGAAAATTTGTTTGTAATCCCTGCTGGAGCTGCTCCCTGGTGCTGTCCCTGTGCCAGGAGCAGAGGTTGGAGCTGCAGCCCCTGAGGGTCTCCCCCAGCCCCTCCAGCTGCACATTCCAAGCCCCCTCAGCTGCTCCTTGTGTGGCTTTGCCCATGGTTTGGGCTCTGTCCCAGAGCTGTGGCTCTGTCACTGCAGCCCCATGTGGAAACAGCCCAATGTGCCACCCAGGGGTGTGTGGGGACAGCTCAGGTAAAATCTCCACAACCTGAGTTGATTTTTCCCCCTGGATTTGATCCAAGGGCCTTTTCCTGGCTGTGAGTGACCGAGGACTGGCAGGTGGCACAGCCCAGGTCCCTGCCCAGGTTGGTTTTGGTTGGGAGCTGCCTTGTCTCGGCTGCTGGAGCAGTCCCAGCCTGTCTGGGCTCAGCTGGACCTCGCCTGGCTCAGTGTGGAGCACTTTGGGACAATCCCAGCTGCTGACAGGAATTCCTGGCAGCTGCCCCAGGTTATCCCGTGGCAATGAGCTCCTGGTGTGCTCCTGCAGGGGAAAGGTTTCTTTGGGCACAAAGGAGTGATTTGGCTTTTATCCACATGGATTCCCAGCTGGCAGCCATTCCTGCTGGATCAGAGGGAGCTCCTGGAAATGCCCACGTGTCCCAGCATCCCCACAAGGCTGTTCCAGCCTGTCCCAAGGCTGGGATGTGGCTGTCACATGGAGGAGGATGGATGTGGCTGCTTCCTGTTGATGCCATGGAGCACAGATGGGTGACTCTCCTTTTTGATTATCCTTTTTTTTTTCTCCTGGACTTCCTCCTGCTGCTTGGCTTTGCTCCCCAGTGCCTCACTTCCCATGCTGTGACCCTTTTGCCATCCTCCAGCTCTTTTTATCTGCCCTGACTCATTTCTCTGACCTAAACTCGGGCTCATTTCCCAGCCTGCTGCTCCTCAGAGCCAAGCCCCAACAAATGGCAGCTCCAACAGTGGAGCTGCAGAAATGAGTCTGGGCCTTGAGTCTGGGCTCTGAAGCAGCTCTGTTGTTCTGCTTTTCTCACACAGACCATCATTAGGGTGTTCCCTCCTCCTCCCCTGCCTGCTCCTCTCCCACCTGGGCCCTGCAGGAAGGAATTCCAAGGAATAAGTTCACAGGGACAGAGCATGAGCTTTGAGTGATGTCTCCTGGCTCTCCATTCCTGGCCACCCTTCTCCCCCTTCTCAGTGGGCTCCACTTTGCCTGCCCACTCAGAAAAGCTTTTATCCCAAAATCCCAAACCATCCAGCTTGGGAGAGTCCTCCAGGATCCTCCAGTCCCACCCTAATCACCCCTAAATTATGTCCCCAAGTGCTTTTGGCCCTGGGTTGCAGCAAGCTGTCAGGACTGAAGGCTTGAAAATGGGGGGAAAATGTTCCTATTTAAAATGTTCCCATCTGAAAATGTGTTGGGTAATGGGGTGATCCATTACAGAGCTGCTCCAAGAGCTGGAGGAAAAATTAGTGTTTGTGGGGTTTTTCCCCATGAAGATGAGGCTTGGAAAAGCATTTAGGTGTCATTAGTCAATGAGACTTGGTGGAAATTGAAGGGATTTGCCCCAATTCCAGGGATTTGCCCCAATTCCAGCTCGAGTAGAGGGACATCTGTGACACCTTCTCCCCCAACATTTGCATCTGCCTCTGCCTCTTATCCCTATGCAAAGATCCTTTGATTATTTCCCCCCACATTTTAGGGAAAATCTCCACACACACAGAGCTTCCTGAGTGGGACCAGAGCTTGGCTTTGCAAAGTTCAACTGCCCTGAGCCTCCCTCCAAGAGCTCCAGCTGGCAAACCCAATAAAATACTGGGGATTTCAAGCCCTGCTGAGGAGCTGGGGTGTTATTTCAAGGGCTCTTGACTAAGGTGCTGCTGTTGGGAAACATCCTCCCATTAACTTGAGTCAGATGTTCAAGGAATTGCTCGTGGCCCCAAATTACCAGTTGAGTCACAGCTGCATCAGCCACAATATTTTCCTTCCCCACGAAGGGTTACAGGGTTTTGTGGCAAACATGGGCTGTAATTATCCTATAGAGCAGCAAAGGGGGACTGGGGGAAAGGCAAGGACTCCTCTTGGAGGGGTTGCTGTGAAACCCCAAAGTTCCTTGGGTTTCAGACTCAGCTCTTTTTCCTGCCCACGGGTTTCCATGATGTTAAAAGGGATTGGGGAGAAAAGCTTTGCCAGGCCTCAACCTCCCAGAGGGAAATGGGAAGAGATTGGACAAAGCTTTCCCAGGAAAAGGAGAGCATTCCATTTTTCCCTTTGTTTTCTGGGAATCTGGCAGGAAACTTCCCCTTTCCTAGTGCTTGTTTCCTTGAAACCCTTCCTGGGGGCTTCCCCCTTGTCCTCCCAAGGAATCCAAAGCAGGGAGGACAATTCCTGTGGCACAGATTGCTTCCTTGGGATATTCCCTGGTGCTAAATGGAGGGGAAGCAGGGGATTGGAGTTGTCCAGCTTGGAGGAGAGAAGGTTCTGGGGAGATCTCAGAGCCTTCCCAGGGCCTGGAGGGGCTCCAGGAGAGCTGCAGAGGGACTGGGGACAAGGATGGAGGGACAGGAGCCAGGGAATGGCTGCCAGTGCCAGAGGGCAGGGCTGGGGGGGATCCTGGCAATGAGGAATTGTTCCCTGGCAGGGTGGGCAGGGCTGGGATGGAATTCCATCCCTGCATCCCTGGCAGTGCCCAAGGCCAGGCTGGACACTGGGGCTGGAGCAGCCTGGGATGGAACAAGGTGGGTTTAAAGCCCTTCCAACCCCAAGCATTCCATGATCCCATGACCCTCTGGTCCCATTGCTGGTCCCATGGGCTCTGCTGTGTCAGGGGGGCAGGACACACCTTCCCATGCAGCAGGGTGGGAGCACAGCAGAGCCTGCTGAGCCCTGGAAGCAAAGCCCAGGGAGGGAGCAGGGCCAGGGCTCTGAGCCCTTTGCTGTGACTGGGTTTGGGCTCCTTCTCCTTCCTGCAAACCCAGACACAGCAATGGAGTGTGTGCTGCTGTGACTGGAGCTGCCCCTTGTCCCCAGAGGGGTCAGCAGGGCAGGGCAGGGCAGCAGGCAGGGGTGAGCAGAGCTGTGGCTCAAGAGCAGCCCAGGGCTGTGCAATCCCTGCCTTTCCCCGGGGCACAGAGGCACCACAACCATTCCTTTCCTCATTCTGATTTCACAGCACTCCCAACCCATCAGCACAGCCTGGGAGGGGCAGCTGAGGGAGCTGGGGGGGCTCAGCCTGGAGCAAAGGAGGCTCAGGGGGACCTCACTGCTCTGCACAGCTCCTGACAGGAGGGGCAGGGAAAAAATGAGGGGAAATGGCCCCAAATGGCACCAGGGCAGGCTCAGGTTGGAGATTGGGACAGAAAATGTCCCTGCATTGGAATGAGCTGCCCAGGGAGGTTTGGATCAGTGGAAAGGTTCAAAAGGAGTCTGGATGTGGCCCTTGGGGACAGGGTTTGGGGTGATGCTGGATGCCCACGGAAGCCTCTCGGTGATTCTGGGATTCTGTGACTCTGGGATTTTCCTTTAGCCACAAAGGACCATCCCAGGTGTCCCTCTCCAGCAGGGATGGAGGACAGGGCACCCTGATGTGCTCTCTGACCTTCAGCCATGGAGTTCCTGCAATATTGAGAGAGGTCTGTAGCAGACAGGGATATTTTGGGGCAGCCTGTCAGGATCCCTCTGGACACAGCCAGCACTGCAGCAGATCAGCTGTTCCTGTGATCCCAAGTGTCCCAGAGCAGCCTGGATGTGGCCCTTGGGGACATGGTTGGGGGTGGCACTGGATGGTCCTGAAGGGCTCTTCCAGCCTTGATTCTTCTGGGATATTTAGGGGAGCAATTGCTGCTTCAAGACAATGTGGAATTGTGTGCAGCGTTAAGATACCAGGACAATAAAATCATTCCTGCCCCTCTCCAGTCTCTCCCTTTCTCTTTCCCCCTCTTTCCTCCATTTCCCATTCCCTGCCACTTCCCTGATGAGCAAAAACAAACAGATGTTCCTGCTGAGGAGTCTGAAGCTGAGAAAAGTTGGTTATTTTTCATTTCCTATTCACATCTCAGCTCTGGAGAATGAAATCTGTGGATTCTTCTGAAGGCAGATGAGACTCCCTTGGTTTGGATCTCTGCCACAAAATTTCCCATTTCAATGATTTCCACACACAGGGGAATTACAGCACAGGTTTGTCCCTTTAGTGAATCACATCTTCTGTCTTTTTTTTGTTTTTATGGTCTTGATTCTCTCAGACTTCCACAATGATGAACACCACAATGTAAATTGGGATCTATTTCCAAAAAAAAGGGAATAAAATGTTCAGTGAACTTGGAAAAACTGTTTAAAAATACCATTTTGCATCACTCAGTGTGGGAAATCACTGAATTCGCTAATTAATGGCACGGGGAAGGAAAATCTGCCGTGATGAGGTGCCAGATTTTATCCTGAGAGACTGAATTCGTGCCTTAAAGCCTGAACCAAGCACTAATTGCTGGGAGCTTACCTTCCAGGGAGATTTCTCCCACCTGTCCCTGAGAAGTTCCTTGCAGACTGCTGGAAGTGAAGTGCTCGGTGTTGGGAGCCACTGAGCTGGCACCAGGTTTGAGAGGGAAAATTGGAATTTCCCATTTTCACCAGATTTGAATGTGGCTGCAGTGGGAAAGTCACTTGGAATTCTTCAGCCTTATTCAATTCCCTGCTCAGGAGCAGATCCTGCCTTGGAGTCAAAGACAGCCTTGATCCATGGAGTTCATTTTCCAGCCTCTCTCTGTTGAAATTTGGGGAATTTACACCCAAGGCCAGGTCTCATGGCTCCCATACCAGGAATTTGTCCCAAGGATGGTAAAAGGGATTTTTGGCCCATTTTTGTGTAAATTATCTGTTCCTGATCCAAGCAGAGCACAGATGCACCTGGTCATGGGGTACACCTGAAATGAAACATTTGGATTTCAAATTCTCTCTTTTATTAGTGCTCTTTCAACATGTGCTTTTATCCTTAATGAAGGATACCAGGAGCAGAACCTGATAATCCTGCTGGAATTATTGATTTTGCAAAAAGCACATTTAAAGACCTGCTGATGGCCTGAGGTCCCCCAAATGAGTCATTCATGGATTCACTGTTAAAGGAATGGATGAAAAGTGTGGGAAGAAAAGCCTGGAGGGAATTGTCCCCGAATCCTTTTGGGACCCTTGGCACCCAGTGGAAGTACAAATCCTGTTATCTGTCCCCTCATTTGAAGGTGCTGTTTCACAGAATCACAGGGAGGGTCAGCTTGGGACATCTGGTGCCACCTCCCAGCTCCTGCATCACCCAGAGCCCTGGGCATGGGCTTGTGGATATTCTGGAATATTCCCAGGGAGGAGACTCCAGCCCCTCTCTGGGCTCTGCTCCAGCTCAGTTCCTTGTGCAGGCTGAGCCAGAGCAATTCCAGGGGCTGGGCAGAGTCCCAGAACAAAGCAGGGATTTATCCAAAGGATCTCCTGCATGGACCCACCTGGGGCAGCACCAGAGCCCAGCCAGGGCTGCACCCAAGATGACCCAAAATGGCCCCAAAATGCCCGGCCGGGCACGGGGTCTCTCCCTGGGATCAGCTCTGCTCCATTTGCACCTTGCAGTTCATTGTCCCATCCCAGCTTCAGCCCCTGCAGTCCCACCCTGCTTGTTTTTCTCTCTCCAGCCCACGGGGTTTGTGCTCCTGGGCTGAGATTTGGCTCATTTGTCCTTGGTGCCCAGCTGGAGCAGGAATTGTTTTGTCTCCCTGCTCTGTGCACAGAGCTCACCATCCCATAATATGAACCCAGACCCACACACTAAAGAGCACAGAACCTGGAAAATAGAAAAGCTCAAACCTGAGGCAGAAGTTGTGCCTCCTGTGCAGGGAATTGCTGGGCTCAGCCCACTGACTCTGACCCTCACTCATGGAGAAAGCTTCCCAGACTTCAGGACAGACTGGAATCCACAGAAGTGTGAAATGGATTATAGAGAGCAGTGCAGGTGTGTCACTGGGTGAGAAATTGAGGGTTTGGGGTTTTTAGTATCTTGTGGATGGAAGCAAGGTGGAGGGCACAGGGTGTGGTCCTGGGTTTCTTCTTCACCTTCTTCTTCCTCCTTCTCCATGGGTTTGGGTGGCATTTTGTAACTGGGCAGAAAAGTCCCCATTGCAGCTCTGTGGGATCAGTTATTGGGGTAAAAGGGAAAATAATCCAGGTGTCAGTTCTTCATTGGATAGTTCAGTCTTAAAAGACCTTGGAACCAGAGACTGTTGGCCATTTTGTGCCTTCTAATGAAAAGCTGCAGAACTCACAGCAGTGAGACTGTTTCACTGATAAATAATTAACACTTAAATCTGAACATGAACTACTGTCTCAAGTGCCTTCAATCCTGACCCAGAAAAAGCAATAGATCCTGGCTGGGGCTGTGCCAGGAGGGGTTTGGGTTGGATTTTAGGGCAAGGCTCTTCCCCAGAGGGTGCTGGCACTGCCCAGGCTGCCCAGGCAATGGGCACGGCCCCCAGGCTGCCAGAGCTCCAGGAGCCTTTGGCCAGCGCTGCCAGGGATGCCCAGGCTGGGCTTGGTGGGCTCTGGGCAGGGCAGGGGGGGCACTGGGGGTTTATTCCCACTCAAAGTCCCTGTTAATGGAGCAACTAGGGTGGCAATTATCACTTACATCCCAATTATCACTTACATCCCAATTATCACTTACATCCCTATTACCCTCTCCAGGGGTCCTTATGTCATTACCTTCCCAGTCACCACATTTGAGATTCCAGCTAAAAACCATCACAAAAATATTTATTTTACACACATTTTCACATTTATTTTAAAATGCCAACTAAGAACATCATGAAATTCAGAACATAATGAAATACACAGTGACTGTAGGGTTTTTTTTTTTTTACTGCTGTATTATATTACAGCTAAAATTAAGTTTGAAATTTAATATTTTATTTTTATCTAAATTAAATGTTTTGTAGGTTTCTTTTTTTTTTTTTTCCCAAAACCAACTCTCCACAGGGAATTTGGTTCTCTCCCAGACTTACACAAAGATCAGGATTCTTTTTCTAACCAACACCATCCCCAATTTAAATAATCTCTTTTCCTTCCCGCTGGCTGATGAATTCCTGAGCATGAGCTGAAGTCCCACACCAAAGCTGTATTCCTGGTGTCAAAAATACTTTCCAAAAATGGGTAATTTTAGCTCTGCTGGAACCAAGAGAGAAAAACTTGCCCAAATCAAAGATGGCCTCAGGATGGAAACACAAAAAGGTGGGAAATTTAGAAAATAAATTAAGACAATAATTAAATCAAGAGCCTTCTACTCCTCAGAACAGAGTCAGTACAAGAGCTGGTGGTTTCCTGCTGAACCAGGGAGAGACTTTGTGAAACCTGATGGAGTTTGGGGCTGGGCATTAGGAATTCTCAGCCAAGGCTGAGTTTATCCCACTCCCCTCATGCTTCTGCCTCATCCCAGTCACCATTCCAGGTGGAAATAGTGAACATTGGACTCTGCAGGATGGGGATTTCTTTGGGAGTTGGAGCTTTTATCAGTGTGGTTTTATCAGCTGCATCTCCCTGGCGTGGGGAGGGAAAAGCCAGGAGGCAAAAAAGCTCCAAGGGGCTGGGACAGAGTGGTTGGGAAGGGAGCAAAGCCACCAAGGAGATCCTGGGTGGTCAGAATTTGATTTTCCTCTCTCCTTTTGGGATGTGGAGCCCCCAGTGCAGAGGGAAGGAGCCACCTCAGCCACCTGCAGGAGGTGGTGAAGGTGTGAGCAGGAGCGGGCTCATTCCCAAGGGAACATCAGAGTCCTGTCATCCCTGGGCAGGGAATTTGCTGCTGGAAGCTCAGTTTGCCCCTCCCTGTGGAATTCAGCTTCCAGCCTGGCCCTTCCTTGCAGCAGCCACTGGTGCAGGAGGTGAAATCCCTGCCCAAAATCTGGAGTGGGGGATGGAGGCTGAAGCCTGGATCTCACCTTGGAATGAGGCACCTCCAAAACCTGGAGCTCACCATGCAATGAGGCACCTCCAAAACCTGGGTGTCACTTTGGAATGAGGCACCTTCAAAACCTGGATCTCAGCAAGGAATGAGGCACTTCTGAAACCTGGATGTAACCATGGAATGAGGCACCTCCAAAACCTGGATCTCAGCAAGGAATAAGGCACCTCTGAAACTTGGAGCTCACCTTGGAATGAGGCACCTCCAAAACCTGGATGTAACCATGGAATGAGGCACCTCCAAAACCTGGATCTCACCATGGAATGAGGCACTTCTGAAACCTGGATCTCACCATGGAATGAGGCACCTCCAAAACCTGGATCTCACCATGGAATGAAGCACCTCCAAAACTTGGGTCTCACCATGCAATGAGGCACCACCAAAACCTGGGTCTCACCATGGAATGAGGCACCTCTGAAACTTGGATCTCACCATGGAATGAAGCATCTCCAAAACCTGGGTCTCACCATTGAATGAGGCACCTCCAAAACCTGGATCTCACCATGGAATGAGGCACCACCAACTCTGCTTCCTGATGCTGGTGCATGGAAAAATGCTGGCTGTGCAAAGCAGGAATTCTCAGAGCTGCTGGAAGTCAGGCTGGAATCTCCTCTCGGTGCTGGCACGGCAGAAATTGGATCCAATTCTGGATGGTGCCCCCGTCCCTTTCTGGAAAACAGCCCCAGTGGGGAGAAGGAACAAACCTGGAAGCTGCAAATGTTGTTCCTACCTTTAAACATCTCCCCTTTTCCAGCTGAGCAGCAGCAATGGGAATGTGGCTGCTGGGAGCTGGAGTTGTGGGCACCTTGGGGAAGCCAAAGGAACAGGATCCAAAACCAACTCCAATCCCTATCTGGCCCCTGCTGGATCCAGTGGCTGGGAATATGCACCTGTCCAAAAAAGGAGAGGTCTCTGCTGGAAAGCTGAACCTCTGGAATTCCAAGGACAAGTGTGGAAAGCCAAGAGAGTGGTTTGGATTTCAGCTTGGATATCAGCTGGAAGCAGCAGCCTCAGAACAGTTCTGAGGAGATCAGGCTCTGAAAACTCCCTTTAAGGATGTGGCCCACATGGAATAAATCAAGTCCAGATGGTTGGATTGGCCCAAGCAGTGGCAAAAATCCCATAATAGCAACATTTTATCATGGCAGAAAAGGATTCAGGAAAATCTGGGCCAGAAAAACATCACAGTAGCAAAATGAGAAGTTCCAGACAGTAAAAACCTGTGGAAGGAGAATTAGGAAACAATGCTCCCTATAAAATTGTTGGGAATTCTTTTCCTGTCAGTAACAAGGAGCAAACACACAAAGGAAGAAAAAGGAGGCTGAGAGGAACCCCCAACATTCAGACTCACAATTTTATAGGATTTCATAGGATTTTTACTCCTATAACCAAATGCCTCGAGGTTCTCACAGTATCTGCCCCACTGGTCTCCAACCATTTGGATTTGCAGACTCCAGAGCTTTTGCCAGTGAATTCTTGGACCAAGTGTAGCAAGCTGGAACCCTCTGCCAGCATTTCCTCTCCACAGCTCCCACCCTGGATTCCAGGACCCTGCAGGGCACAGGCTGAGCTCTCCTGAGCCCCGTGGGGACCTGCAGAAGGCACCCCAGAGCTGCAACACCCCCTGGTTCCTGTGAGCACCCTGGGGAAGCAGCAGCAGCTCCGAGGGATTCCCTGAGGAGAGGGGTGGCACCAAACCCTGAAGGGATTATTTGGGATCGATGGCAGAGCGGTGTCACATCCCCAAGGGCTGAGAGTTGTCCAGGGGTGCTCTGGGAGGGACATCAGGAGCATGGAATGGGTTGGGTTGGAAAGGGACAGTAAATCCCACCCAGTGCCCCCCTGCCATGGCAGGGACACCTCCCACTGCCCCAGGCTGCTCCAGCCCCAGTGTCCAGCCTGGCCTTGGGCACTGCCAGGGATCCAGGGATGGAATTCCATCCCAGCCCTGCCCACCCTGCCAGGGAACAATTCCTCATTGCCAAGATCCCCCCCAGCCCTGCCCTCTGGCACTGGCAGCCATTCCCAGCCGGGTTTGGACAGGGATCACCTTCCAGGGATGGCTCTGGAAGGAACCTGGACACCGGGAGTGAGTCCTGAGGGGATGGAATTAAAACCACAAGGGGAGGGCAGAGGGAATCAGAGCAGGAATAATAAAACCTGGATTTGGGTTGGGAGGGATCTTGAAGCTCATCCCATCCCATGGCAGGGACACCTCCCACTGCTCCAGCCCCAGTGTCCAGCCTGGCCTTGGGCACTGCCAGGGATCCAGGGATGGAATTCCATCCCAGCCCTGCCCACCCTGCCAGGAACAATTCCTCATTCCCAGGATCCCCCCCAGCCCTGCCCTCTGGCACTGGCAGCCATTCCCTGTGTCCTGTCCCTGCAGCCCTTGGGAATGGGATGTCCTGGTCCTCCTCATTCTCCTGGTCCAGGGCAGCCAAGTGTGGAAGAGCTGCTGAGAAATGCACGACCACTGTCCAAAGCCTGCTGCAGACCAAACAAGTCCAAGTCCAGCACATGGCTCCAGATCCTTGGAATAACCTTCATTCCTTGTGGAATGGCTGGACACAGATCTTCAACCCTTTCCCATCATTTGAGGCTGGACACAGGGGCTGTTCCTGCTGGCACAGGGCTCCCAAATCGATTAGGGAATCAGGAATAGCAGGAAGCAGGCACAGACACACTGTCCCAGCTGGAGGCAGCAGCAAAGGAAGGGTGATCCCTTCTCCTGAGAGCCAAGCCATGAAAACACAACAATGGAAGAGCAGCCAAGAGGGAATTCATCTCCAGCCCCTCATCCAAAGGCCTGGAGCTGGAATAGCACAGCTTCCCCTCCAGTGCCTTCACAGCTGCACGTGGGAAGCTCCCCAAGGAGGAAAACGATCCCTGCCTAGGCTGAACAGAAGGAAAATGAAAATAAACCATTCTCACACATCCCTGAGGACCGAGTTGGAGCTCAGCCCCTCGGTGCCGGGCTGGTTTGCGCCACCCTGCCGCTGCAGGTCCAGGAAGGCAGCGCTGTTGATGATGACAAAGGTGTCCCTGGTGTCCCTGGTGTCCTTGCTGTGGCTCTGGGGCAGCTCCAGCTGGCCCCGGGGCGGGCTCAGCTTGCCCGAGTACAGGTAGTCCATGTAGTTCTCGGGCTTGCTGGAAACGATGTTGCTGAGCATCATGACAAAGAGCAGGAAGCCAAAGAAGCCCACGATGATGAGGATGTAGAAGGAGGCCATGATCTCCTCCTGCAGCTCCAGGGCAGGGTTGCTGTAGTTGTTGAATCTCAGGGCCTTCTTTTGTTCCATGTGGAGCAAACTGGGCAGCACTGAGCTGCTGTTGGTGTGGTTGCTCAGAGCCATCGCAGCTTCCACTCCAGAGGCCAAATCTAAACAAAACAAAGGGAAAAAGAAGGGATTAGCTGAGCCCAGGGCCCTCACACCACTCCCTATCCTCTGCTCTGGGCATTCCTGCCCTTGGGATGTTCAGCTGGAGGAGCCTGAGCTCACCTGAGCTGCAGCTCCAGACTCTGCTCCCTGGGACAGGGACAGGATCCTGGCTGGGGCTGTGCCAGGAGGGGTTTAGGTTGGATTTTAGGGCAAGGCTCTTCCCCAGAGGGTGCTGGCACTGCCCAGGCTGCCCAGGCAATGGGCACGGCCCCGAGGCTGCCAGAGCTCCAGGAGCCTTTGGCCAGCGCTGCCAGGGATGCCCAGGCTGGGCTTGGTGGGCTCTGGGCAGGGCAGGGGTGGCACTGGGGCATCCCTGGGGGTTTATTCCCACTCAGGATATTCCAGGATCCATCCTCCAGCTGTACATCTGACAGGCAGAGCTCCACAGTGCAAGTCAGGGCAGGAATTCAGGGAATGCAAAGTTGTGCTGTCTGTGGAACATGGGCAGGGCTCACACAATTCCCCCAGGCTGCTTCTGTTCTGCTGGTGATGCAGCACCAGAGCCAGAACTTGGGAATAACCCTGCCAATTCCAGGGACTACCTCAAGGGAAAGTAACCTCAGCAGGAGGAGAGGAAATCAGTACTGGGATTGCCACAGAATCATGGAATGGTTTGGGCTGGGAGGGACCTCAGAGCCCCCCAGTGCCACCCCTGCCATGGCAGGGACACCTCCCACTGTCCCAGGCTGCTCCAGCCCCAGTGTCCAGCCTGGCCTTGGGCACTGCCAGGGATCCAGGGGCAGCCCCAGCTGCTCTGGCAATTCCATTGCCTCCAAGCAAACCACAAAATCCTGACATTCTGAACAATCCAAAGATGAAAAAAATTTTTGCTCCATCTCCCAATCCCACACCCAAAAATAAGCTCTTGGCAGCAACAATTTCCCAATTTTGACAGAAACCCATGGATCATTTTTAGCTCTCTGAAATGCCTTCTTTGAGAAGAATGTGACAATCTCGGGAAAGCTTTGTGCCAATCTGCCCATGAGGGCTGTAAATCCAATCCCAGAGTTTCATCCCAAACATGCAATTTTTTGCTAATTTCAAGTCATTCCCTCTCCTGGTGCTGAGGCCCTGGCACAGGGTGCCCAGAGCAGCTGGGGCTGCCCCTGGATCCCTGGCAGTGCCCAAGGCCAGGCTGGACACTGGGGCTGGAGCAGTGGGAGGTGTCCCTGCCATGGAATGGGATGGGATGGGATGAGATTTAAGGTCTCTCCCAACAAAACCATTCCATGATTCCTTGGCTCTGTTTTCCTTGGGTTTCGTCCTGTTTTGCTCATCAAGGGTCTTTAAAAATGAGCAAACAGCCTCACCCCTTGCAGCCAGAGCTCAGGTGCTTTACAACACCTGAGGGGTTGGCTCTGCCTGGAATTTCCTACAAGAACCTATTTGGAAATGGAGTTTAAAAGTTTTTAAAGCAGGTTTTAAAAAGTGGGCTTAAAACCGTGCGTTCACATTTAAGACTTAAAATTAATGTGGATTAGAAAATTAAAAAAATAATCTGAAAAAATAAGGAGACTAAAGAGAGAGAGAGAGATGTATATGGGATATACATACACACATATGTATGTACATTATATAGAGAGAGAGAGACATATATCTATATGGTATATATATACACACATATATATGTATACACATATTTATTTACATATTATATATCTATATAGAAAAATAGATTTAATATATTTTATAAATAAAAATATAAATTTTCTATTTTATATCTATTTATATATTAAAATATATATATACACATATATATGTATATATTTTTATATACATGTATATGTATATATATGAGAGAAATAGTGGATTTGTCTTTACAAACAAGCTGTGAGTCTGCTAAATATATTTTACGTATTTATATTTAAAAATATATGTATATATACACATACATATATATATATGTGTGTGTGTGTGTGTGTATATACATTTATATCTACATATATATGTAGATATATGAGAGGAATGGCAAATTTGTCTTTCCAATCCAGCTGTAGGTCTGCTGGGAGATAAAACCAGCTCTGGGAGATAAAAGAAACAATGGGAAGGATTCCACTGAGTGATGAATGGAAACAGAGATTTGCTTTTGCTAATGAACTTTAGCTTTGCTGATGAATGAAATTAGACATTGAGAGATGAAAGAAACAATGGGGAAGGAAAACCCTGAAATTCCTTAAGAATTAACAATGAAAAGGGAGGGTTGTACATTAGAGGGGAATCTCTGGTATCAGGTGTTTTGGGAAGTCTGAACCTCTCAGGTACCTCAGAAATGGGGAAAGAGAGAAGGGAAATGTGGCTGGAAATTGGGATAAAAAGGAGGCTGCATCCTCCAAAACTTGGAGAGACCCCAGGGGAATGCCCCATGGCCTCTCCCTTGATTGGAATGAAGTCAAAGGACTCCTCTGTCTCCTCTTTGGACATAAACCCCTGGTGCTGTGGATTCATTTTCCTGACACTGCTAATGGCTGTGCTGGTCCTGCTGGGCTCTGACTGCTCCACCAGGAATCTCCTAATGCCCCAATAAAACCTGTGTGATCTGGGATTTAGGGAGATTTACAGGCACAGCACCCAGGGCTGGGGATGCTCCAGGGAATCCCAGGAATTCCAGCAGCTCTGGGTGTGTGGGATCACGAGGCTCAGGTGTGGCTTTGAGCTGAGCAGGATTTGTTTTTTGTCTCTATAGGAAAACAGAAAGGCAAAATCCCTTCCAGATTCCCAAAGCCCATGGATTATAAGATCATGGATTATAAAATTTTCAAGCATTTTTAATGTATTTTAATGTGTTTCTCTGTGATGGGGAGGAGAAATGTACACAAATCCCCATGTGTGCATGGATTTTATTTATTTTTATCTCCTTGTGAGGCAGGAGATGGTGATCACAGAATGGGCTGGGCTGGAAGGGACACTCAGTCTCCTCCAGGGAGATTTTTATAGATAAATTTTATATTTTTATATATAAATATGTGTTTATATATAAATACATATTTATATCTGAAATAAATATATGTGTGTGTATCTATATATCATATATATATTTATATGTCTCTCTGTCTATATAATACATATATACATATAAATGTGTGTGTATCTATATCCCATATACATGCTCTCTTTATATATATATATATATAATTTAAAATATATATGTGTCTTTTATATATATATATATATATAAAACTGAAACTTGTAGCTCTGTTTTTGTATTTTGTTTTTCTGTCAACTCCTGCCACCATTGGAGTGGGACTGCTCCTGGAGTACCAATTTTGGGGGATTTAAAATTGACTATAAAGCCCAGAATCCTGATTTTTCAGGTGCTCAGACTTTGCTTTCTAAGGGAAGCAGTGTCTTCTGCTCAGTGACATGTTGGCCAGGCACTTCAAATCTCAATATTAAAAAAAAAAGCTAATATAAAAAAAGTCAATACAAAAAAATCAATATATTAAAAATATTTTTGAACCCATATTTTAAAAATCAATATATTAAAAAAATCAATATCTAAAAAAAATCCCGGTATAAAAAAATCCCAGCATTAAAAACTCAATATATTAAAAAATTCTCAATATATTAAAAAATCTCAATATACAATAAAAATAAAGAAATAATATGAAAAATATATAATGGATATATATATATATACACACATAAATATATATACATATATTTACTTTTTATATATAAATATATATTTATATATAAAAATATAAAATTATATATAAAAATATATCTGGAGGAGACTGAGTGTCCCTTCCAGCCCAGCCCATTCTGTGATCACCATCCCCTGCCCCACAAGGAGATAAAAATAAATAAAATCCACGCACACATGGGGATTTGTGTACATTTCTCCTCCCCCTACACAGACAAAAAAATTAAAAATACGTTAAAAATCCTTTGAAATTTTAAAATATTGAAGTACATTAAAATTTCTCCTACCCCTACACAGACAAAAAAATTAAAATACACTAAAAATTCTTTGAAATTTTAAAATATTGAAATACATTAAAATTTCTCCTCTCCCTAGACAGACAAACAGATGAAAATACAAAAACAGAGCTACAAGTCTCAGTTATATTAGAGAGAGAGAGAGATATGTATATGGGAGATATATATACACATATATATGTATATACATATTAGAGAGAGAGAGAGAGAAATATATATGGGATATATATACACACATATATATACATATATTTGCATATATAAATATTTTTCTATTAAATAGATATATTTATATAATTTTAATATAAAATATATAGTGTATATATAAATATATATTTTATATTAAAAATGGATATATACACATAGATATATATGTATGTGTATATATAAGCCTATATATATACATGTATATATAAACAAACCTATTTCTATGTATATACCTATAATATATGTTATATATACACATTTTATAGATGTATATATTTATATACATGTATATACACACAACATATCCATATCTATATATCTCTATATATCTATATATATCTCTCTCCATATATATACACACATATATATACATATATTTGTATATAAATTTTTTTCTATTAAATTATGTATTTCTATAATTTTAATATAAAATATATCGTGTATATATAAATATATATTTTATATTAAAATGCATATATGCACATAGATATACATGTATGTGTATATATACCCCTATCTATACATATACATGTCTATATAAACAAACCTATTTCTATGTATATACCTATAATATATATTATATATACACATTTTATAGATGTATGTATTTATATACACGTATATACATACTACATATCCATATCTATATACCTCTATATATCTATATATCTCTCTCCATATATATATACACATATATATACATATATTTGTATATAAATTTTTTCTATTAAATTATGTATTTCTATAATTTTAATATAAAATATATAGCGTATATATAAATATATATTTTATATTAAAAATGGATATATACACATAGATATATGCATATGTGTATATATACGCCTATATATAGATACATGTATATATAAATAAACCTATTTATATGTATATACCTATAATATATATTATATATACACGTTTTATAGATGTATATATTTATATACATGTATATACACACACATATCCATATATATTTTTTTATATATATACAAACACATACATATATATACACATATATATACATACATACACACACACATATATAAATATATATATAAGCCTATATATATACATGTCTATATAAACAAGCTTATTTCTATGTATATTCCTATAGTATATATTATATATACACGTTTTATAGATGTATATATTTATATACATGCATATACACACACATATCCATATATATTTTTTTATATATATACAGACACATACATATATATACACATATATATACATACATACACACACACATATATATAAATATATATATAAGCCTATATATATATACATGTCTATATAAACAAGCTTATTTCTATGTATATTCCTATAGTATATATTATATATACACGTTTTATAGATGTATATATTTATATACATGCATATACACACACATATCCATATATATATTTTTTAATATATATACACACACATACATATATACATATACATATATATATATACACATATATATACACACACATATATATAAAATATATATATATATATATATATATATATATATATATATATACACACACACCTACTGCCTCCCTATACCTAATGCCATATTTAACTAATTTTTAAACACCATTCCCAATAACAAGAGAGTATTTTCGGAGTGGGCTATAAACCCCCCCAATAACCGCATCCAAAGCAATTCCCAGAATAATTAAGGACTAATTAAAGCAGCTCACGTGTCATTAGCGCAGGAGGCGGCGGAGGCTGGGCCGGAGCTGGTTTACCTGCCCGCCGCTCCCTCACCTGCGGGCCGCCTCTGTCCGTCTGTCCGTCTGTCCGTCTGTCCGTCTGCCCCCGCGTCCGTGTGTCCCGCCGGCTGCGGCTGCTCCCGCATTTAACTATTTAAGGGGCGGAGGGGAGGAGTGGCCTGGCTGGGCTGGGGATAATCGCAGCAGGGAGTGGCCGGGCAGGCGGGGACAGGATACCCGACCTGGGAGGATCCTGCTCCGGGAAAAGGGACAAAAAGGGACAAAAAGGGACAAAGGTGTCCCTGGAGCGAGCACAGCCGGAGGGTGGCACCGGGCAGGGCTGCGGGGTGTCAGCAGTGCGGAAAAGGAGGCAGGGAAGTTGTTCTGGTGTTGGGAACAGAGGGGATGGTGGCTCTGCCGGGATTTTTGGTTATTGGTCATAAATCCCCCCAAATTTGGGCGGTTTTAGACTCAGGGGCTGTCGGAAGTGTCCTGGTGCTCCCTCGCTGTGTTTGGATGCACCAGAGGGATCACAGAATCGTGGGAGAGCCTGAGCTGGACAGGAGCCACCAGGATTCCTGAATCCAGCTCCCAGGAATTCCAAGAGCCTGGAAAGAGCCCCCAGGATCCCTGAATCCCCCTCCCAGGAATTCCCTGAGCTGGACAGGAGCCCCCAGGATCACTGAATCCCATTCCCAGGAATTCCCAGAGCCTGGAAGGAGCCCCCAGGATCACTGAATCCCACTCCCAGGAATGCCCTAAGCTGGACAGGAGCCCCCAGGATCACTGAATCCAGCTCCTAGGAATTCCCTGAGCTGGACAGGAGCCCCCAGGATCCCTGAATCCCATTCCCAGGAACTCCCAGAGCCTGGAAAGAGCTCCCAGGATCACTGAATCCCATTCCCAGGGATTCCCAGAGCCTGGAAGGAGCCCCCAGGATCACTGAATCCCTCTCCCAGGAATTCCCAGAGCCTGGAAGGAGCCCCCAGGATCACTGAATCCCCCTCCCTGCCCTGCCCAGACCCCCAGGAGCTGCCCCTGTCCCTGCTCAGGGCACACCCCCAGCCCTGCTTCCCCTTCTGGAGAAAGGATGGGCAAGGAAAGTAGCCAGGAGTAGGGAAGAGGATGCTGGAGGAGGCAAGCTCACTATCTGAGCTCCCATCTCCTGCCCCAAGCCCTCCCAGCCTGTTCTGCCAGCCGGGCAGGGGCGTTTGAGCAGCTCAGTTCCACCCCTGGCCTGCCAAATGCCCTCCAGGAGCCACACAGAGCCCGGGCAGCCCTTGCAACACCCCGGGTTCAGCCGGGATCCGGAGCACAGGCAGCTCCTGGCCTCGGGTTCTGCTGCCAGCAGCTCGGCTGGGGCAGGAGGAGAGCTCAGCTGCCTTTTCCTGGGAAGCAGGAGGGTCCCAGGGCAGCCAGCAGCCTTTGGGAAGCAGCAGCAGCAGCAGCTGAATTTGCGCATTTAAACAGCAGCAGTTGAATTTGTGCATTTAAACAGCAGCAGCTGAATTTGTGCATTTAAACAGCAGCAGCTGAATTTGTACATTTATATTCAGACCCGTTCCTAAATCTGCCTATGGCACTCAGCTCCTTTTTCCCCCACCATGTCCAATCTCCTCTGCAGAGCACACAGAGCTGTGAAAGCCTCAGCAGCTCCTGAGTGAGCTCCACCTTTGGCTAACAAAGGCAGAAAAGGGGAGAAAATCAGGAGCAGGAGGTGCTGTTTGGAGGAGTGTAACCATGATATTTGATGAAAAATCTTTTCTTTAGGATTTTTCCTCCTGAGAAGCTGAGAGGCCTCAGGAACAAAATGTGAACAGTGATTGTCTGCTGCTGTGGGATGCAGCAGGTGGAGCTGGGATTGGGCTCATGTGGTTGTTTCTAATTAATGGCCAATCCCAGTCCAGCTGTCCAGACTGTTTTAGTCAGTCTGAACCTTGGTTATTCATTCCTTTTCTATCCTTAGCCAGCCTTCTGATGAAATCTTTCTTTCTATTCTTTAAGTATAATTTTAATATAATATATAATAAAATAATAAATCAGGCTTCTGAACATGGAGCCAACTTTCTCGTCTCTTCCCTCGTCCCACGGTCACAGAGGAGAGGAGAGCTGAGGGCTCCAGGGGGAAGGAGAGGCTGGGAAAGCTCCTCATTCCTGGATAACCCCGGTGCTGCCAGGCTGAGGGAGCTGTGTGCAGCTGAACCCCAGATTTTGGGGCAAAATGTGGTGCTGAGGGGTTTAAACCATTGCCAAGAGCCAAACCCACAGCTCTGGTTCTCAGAGCTGGAGTGTGGACATGGAAAATCCACCTGGATCCCAGGATCACCAGGGTGGGAAGGGACATCCAGGATCACCCAGTGCCACCCCAGCATCACCCCAAACCCTGTCCCTGTCCCCAAGGCCACATCCAGGCTGCTCTGGGACAATTCCAGGCACTCCAAACCTCCCTGGGCAGCTCCTGCCAAGGCCTGACCACTCTGCCAGGGACATTTTCTGTCCCAGTCTCCAACCTGAGCCTGCCCTGGTGCCATTTGGGGCCATTTCCTCTCCTCCTTTCCCTGCCCCTCCTGTCAGGAGCTGTGCAGAGCAGTGAGGTCCCCCCTGAGCCCCTTCCCAGCGCCCTCAGGAGTTTTCCAGCCCTTCCCCAGCTCCATTCCCTTCCCCAGCCATGCTCCAACCTCTCCATGTCCTCTCTGAAGTGAGAGTTTCAAACTCTTCCCTGGATTTGATGGTTCTTTGGAAACCAGTGGAAAGTCCAATGGAAGTGCAGAAGGACAAGTGTGGATAACAATCCATGGAATTCTGGCCCTTGATCACCTGCACAGGGTGGGGGATGAGAGGTTTGGGGGGTTTATTCATTGGGAATTTTCCTGATTCTCTGGGAGAGACACAGAATCCATGAGTCCAGCCTGCCCTGGAGAGGAGCTTGATTGCTAATTAAGGACTGTGATTAGTGCCAGCCTCTAACTGCTGACCTGGTAAGTGTGTGAGGGTGGACCCCTCCCCAGGCATTCCTGGGAAAAAGGTGCAGGATTCCTCCTGTCCTCAGCAGGGCAGGACAGTGGGGATCCCACTCCTCCAGCAGGAATCCCAGTCCTCCAGAGCTGTGGAGCTTTTTGGGGTTTTTCTGCCAAGGTTGGGAATAAATGTGTGGGAGGGTATTTCTTGTTGGACTCAGTTGTTTATCAGTTCTCAGCTCTGTTCTTAACCCTGAGCTCTGCAGCACTTCACTCTCACAAATTAAAAATGGAGCCCTGTCTCTCTCCCCAAGACCTTTGAAGGACAAACTGTCCAATTAAGAAATGACACCTCAATTATTTTCACTTCTAACCCAATACCCAACCACCCGTGCCCACAATGGGGACTTTTTTATCCAATGACACAAAACCACCCAAACCCATGGAGAAGGAGGAGAAGAAGGAGAAGAAGGTGGAGAAGGAGGAGAAGAAGGAGAAGAAGGTGAAGAAGGAGAAGAAGAAGGTGAAGAACAAGGAGAAGAAGGAGAAGAAGAAGGTGAAGAAGGTGAAGAAGAAGGAGAAGAAGAAGGAGAAGGTGAAGAAGGAGAAGAAGAAGGTGAAGAAGAAGGAGAAGAAGGTGAAGGAGAAGGACCAGCCTCACCCCAAAACCTCCACCCTGCTTTCTGTCTCTTACTGCATTCTAAACCCTTAACTCCATGTGCAAACCATATTCAGTCTCTTGTGAAAATGAGAAAGTTTAACAAAGGCCAGCAGGAGATAAGGACCACAGAGCAGAGGCTGTCCCAGCCAGGTGTATTTTGGCACTCAGCTGAGAGCACACTGGTGTTTTGGGGATATTCCTTGAATACTTTCCCCATTCTTTTACCCTGCTGTACATTTATAGATTTTATGCATAGTGAACTTTGTCTTCAAACCTCGTTTGCATCTTTCAAGAGTTGTTTGGGATGGCTCCTCTCCAGGTCTGCCTGTTTACAGTGTGCTTTTCTGTTGCTGTTGTAGTTTCAGTCTGTTCTTAGCACTTCCAGGTTCTCAGCCTCAGTCTGCACTGCCTTTAGGAGGTGAGTGTTAGCAGTCAGCACATTTGTAGCAAGTGTTCTCATTTTATGTTTATTGGACATTATCTCATCTAAGCAGACATTTCAATAGAGCAGAGCTGTTTCATTACTATGCCCAAGCTTAATTAATAACAGAAATAAAATTTACATCTTTATAACAAAGTAACTTTAACACCACACATATAAAATCCATTTCAATATCTGTGAAAAGCCAATATTATAATATTTATCTCTAACAGCCTGAGTTTCCCACCCTGTGATATCACACACTTCTATCCAAACTGCACCCCCACAATCCCAGTTCTGTCATTCCATTCTGGAAGCTTCTCCAGGCCCCCAGGTCACTGCAGTGTTCTCTGGGGTCAGTGCCTGGCAGCACAGACAGTCTGGAATTCTCAGTAAATTCTGGAATTTTCAGTGTCCAGGGTTCCAACACCAACCAGCTGCCATTGCCAGGGCTGGGGGAAGGAGCTGGGATGGTGCAGGATCTCCAGGGGAGGGTGGGAATTCTGGGAGTGTGGAATGAGGAGGATTTCTGCTGGAGCCCAGGGCACAGGGAATATTTCTCTGCCTGTCCTGAGAAGTCCTGACCCCCAGGAGAACTCTGCCTTTAACCTTCATCCATGGAGAAAGCTTCCAAGCCTGTGGGATGAATTGGAATCTGTGTGTGTGAAATAGACAGAGGTAGAGTTTATCACAGGGGGAAAAACTCAGAGTTTTGGGGTTTTAGTATGGAGGTGGGTAGAAGACAAGATGGAAGATTTTGGGCACTGCCTGATCTCCTTCTTGTTCTTCATCTGCTCCATTTTCTGCCGTGTTGGGGGCACAGAGTGATTGGTGAGAAAGAGCCACAATGCAGATGTTAACATGATCAAACAAATAATTAGTTATTAGCAGGAAGGTAGAACTAAAATGTGTTCTAAAAGTTGAATTGAACAAAATAGCTTTAAAAGATCTTCAACCTGTGTGTCTTGTGACTTTTGGTGCCTTCTCTTCGTACACTGAGATGCAGAGGAGTACTGAACTATTGATAAGAGACAAATAAACAACAACCTGGAGACCAAAAACCAAAAGTCCTGTTTGTCTCTCAGTTCTGGCACAGAATTTTTTCGGGGTCTCCCCATCAGGGGAACCTTGGGGGGGTTTCCCAGATTTCCTTCCATCTCAGTTTTCCTTCATCTTCCTCAGCCTCTGTGCTGATGGTCCTGAGGGACATGGAAGATTCCCCAGTTTTCCTTGGATTTCAGTGGAGTTGTAAGGAAGTTTCCTTCTCTTCCTTTTATCCTTCCCAAAATGCTCGGAAGCTTTGGTGCCCTTTCAGCAGCTGTGGCTCAGGAATTGGGGCTTTGGTGAGGAACAAAACTGGAGGCAAAACCTGGAGCCAGAGCCGTGTCCTGCCCAGGGTGTCCCCATCCCTCCTCCAGCCACAGCCCTGGAGACAGCCAGGGATGGTTTGGAGCAGGGTGGCAAGAAATAAACCTGCCAGTCTGCCAGGGATGGCAAATCTCCTGGGAAGTGCCCATCAGCTTTATGGGACACAGGCCAGGGCACAGCTGAGGATTTGGTTCCTTTATTCCTGAAATTCCATTTTTTTTAAACACACAAGGCGAGGAAACAATCAAGAAAGGCTGTTTTAGTCCTATTTCGTGGGAAATAGATTTATAGAATTATAAATTTGAATTATAAATTCAGAATTTCTTTATATATTTATATATTTATATATTATATATTTTATATTTATATATTTATATATTATATATTTTATATTTATATATTTATATATTATATATTTATAATTTTTATAATTTTATATTTTATATTTTTATATATTTATGTATTATGTATTTATATATTTATATATCTATATATCTATATATCTATATATCTATATATCTATATATCTATATATCTATATATCTATATATTTAATATTTCTTTATGTATATATAAATATATATAAAGAAAATTCTGAAATATTTATATAAAGAAACTTCTGAAAGCCTAACAAAAAACTCACCTAATATACGTCTATATACAAATGCTCAGACAGGAAATGCTAACTTAGAAGTACCATAAAATAAGACAAACGTTGTTGAAAGAAAAAGGAAACCAAAAGCAAGTTTCAGAAGACAGCCTTACAAATAAAACCAAATATTTTAAAGAAATAAAACTATGAAAGATACATTGTAAGACCCACGAAGAGTAATTTTAAATAATTAGCTTTAAAACATTTACAGCATAATATAACAAAAGCTTGTAAACCCAAAAACACTTACAGTGTGTTGTAATCAAAAAATAGTTAACTTCTGAGTGTAGCAGTGTAAATTATAGCATCTATATTGGCCTTCTCATACTGATTGTAGTACTGTAAATTATAACATTTATATTGGCTTTCTCATAAAACTTAAAATGGAATAAAAATTTTTTAAACACCTCTCAGTTACCCCATCTCTAAATAAAAAAAAAATAACCTTAGCCAGTATTTTTGCCCAAATATTTTATATATTTATATAAATATTTATATAAATATTGGATTTCAAAGCCTCAAAACCCTGGATGGGCTCTTTGGGAATTGCCCTGATCTCTGTCCCCTCTTCCTGGCAGCGCAGGCAGGACATGAGCAAAGCCCTTTGAAATGCCAAAGGGCAGGAATGGGGCAGGAGGGAGGATCCGGCAGGGATGAGCTCCAGGCTGGAGCATTTCCCAGCCCCGCTCCCCTCCCAGCTTGTTTTGCAGCCTCCAGCCCCGGGACACACGAGCCGGATCGTGTCTGACATTTCCTGTCCAGCCGGGGCGGCGGCGCGGAGGAAGTGGGGCACGGGAATGTCTGGATGTGACAGATGTGACACTGCCACCGGGGATGTGACACCGCCACCGGGGATGGGACACTGCCACTGGGGCTGTGACACCGCCACCGGGGATGTGACACCGCCACCGGGGATGTGACACTGCCACCGGGGATGGGACACTGCCACCGGGGATGTGGCACCGCCACCAGGGATGGGACACTGCCACCGGGGATGGGACAGCCGTGACACCGCCACCGGGGCTGTGACACTGCTACCAGGGATGGGACACTGCCACTGGGGATGTGACACCGCCACCAGGGATGTGACACCGCCACCGGGGCTGTGACACTGCCACCGAGGATGTGACACTGCCACCGGGGATGTGACAGCCGTTACACCGCCACCGGGGATGTGACACTGCCACCGGGGATGGGACAGCCGTGACACCGCCACTGGGGATGGGACACTGCCACCGGGGATGTGACACTGCTACCGGGGCTGTGACACCGCCACCGGGGATGTGACACTGCTACCGGGGATGGGACACCGCCACCGGGGATGTGACACTGCTACCGGGGATGGGACACCGCCACTGGGGATGTGACACCGCCACCGGGGCTGTGACACTGCCACCGGGGATGTGACACCGCCACCGGGGCTGTGACACTGCCACCGGGGATGGGACACTGCCACCGGGGATGTGACACCGCCACCGGGGATGGGACACCGCCACCGGGGATGGGACACTGCCACCAGGGATGGGACACTGCCACCGGGGATGGGACACTGCCACCGGGGCTGTGACACTGCCACCAGGGATGTGACACTGCCACCAGGGATGGGACACTGCCACCGGGGATGTGGCACCGCCACCGGGGCTGTGACACTGCCACTGGGAATGTGACAGCCGTGACACCGCCACCGGGGCTGTGACAGCCGTGACACCGCCACCGTGGATGTGACACCGCCACCGGGGCTGTTACAGCTGTGACACTGCCACCGGGGATGGGACAGCCGTGACACTGCCCCCGGGGATGGGACACCGCCACCAGGGATGTGACAGCTGTGACACCGCCCCCGGGGATGTGACACCGCCGCCGGGGCTGTGCCCCGCTCACGTGAGAGCCCCGGCGGTCACCGGGGACAGCGGCCCCGGGGCTCGGCCACAGGCGGATCCCTGCACGTTATCCCCGGGACTCCTCCCAGAAAAATCTGGGTCATGCCCTGGCAGGTGTTTGCTGCGGGAGTGAGCCATTCCCACGGCTGGGATGCTGAGGGATGACCCTTCCCCAGCATTCCTCCTCTTCCTCCTCCTCCTCCAAAGCGTCCTGGAGGCAGAAGCCCTGAGGATCATCCCCTTCCCATGGGCAGGGACATTCCCATGGGCAGGGACACCTTTCCCTATCCCAGGTTGCTCCAAGCTGGCCTTGGACACTTCCAGGGGGATCTTTTGGGAAGTGTTTGCTGCAGGAATGAGCCATTCCCAAGGCTGGGATGACCCTTCCCCAACATTCCTCCTCCTCCTCCAAAGCATCCTGGAGGCAGAAGCCTTGAGGATCATCCCCTTCCCATGGGCAGGGACACCTTTCCCTACCCCAGGTTGCTCCAAGCTGGCCTTGGACACATCCAGGGGGATCTTTTGGGGCTGTAGAGAGTTGTGCAAGAGCTGGGGGAGACTTGTCAGAGGCCAGAGATATTTTGCATGGAAAATCCCTTCCCAGGACCCTGCTTGGGCAGGGGGAGGATCTGTCCTGTCCTTCTCCTTGGTCTCAGGGGTGGCTGAGCCATCTTGGCTTCCCTGGAGATGCCAGCTTGGCCAGGGTCTGGAGCACCCCTGGATGGCCCTGCCCACTTGGAAATGAATGATCTTTAACGGCCCTTCCAGCCCAAAGCATTCCAGGATTCCATGGATGTGCCAGTGCAGGTCAGACCCACTCACAGATCCCATTCCCAGCTTCCTGCTTCCCAGGCCTGGCTCTCTGACCTGTTTGTGTCACTCAGTGTGGCTGTGAGGAAAAGCTCCTCTGAATCCCCCAGGATTTGTGCAAAACACTCCCTCAGCCTGATCCTGCTCCAGGGAACAGCTTGGTGCTGCTTCTTCCTGCAGGAGCCCGAGATGTTCCCAATATTCCTCTCAGCAGGAGGAGAACTCTGGAAAACTCCTTGCACAGGAGCACATCCCATTAAAGAAAAGAGTTTGTGTGAGCCTGAGGGGAAGAGAAATGGTGTTGGACCCTGCACAGTGAGGGATTCTGATGGGAAAAGTCACAGAAAGTTCAGCTTCTTTCTTTCTTTCTTTTTCTTTCTTTCTTTCTTTTTCTTTCTTTCTTTCTTTCTTTCTTTCTTTCTTTCTTTCTTTCTTTCTTTCTTTCTTTCTTTCTTTCTTTCTTTCTTTCTTTTTCTTTTTCCTTCCTTCCTTCCTTCCTTCCTTCCTTCCTTCCTTCCTTCCTTCCTTCCTTCCTTCCTTCCTTCCTTCCTTCCTTCCTTCCTTCCTTCCTTCCTTCCTTCCTTCCTTCCTTCCTTCCTTCCTTCCTTCCTTCCTTCCTTCCTTCCTTCCTTCCTTCCTTCCTTCCTTCCTTCCTTCCTTCCTTCCTTCCTTCCTTCCTTCCTTCCTTCCTTCCTTCCTTCCTTCCTTCCTTCCTTCCTTCCTTCCTTCCTTCCTTCCTTCCTTCCTTCCTTCCTTCCTTCCTTCCTTCCTTTTTCATTCCCAAGCTTTTCCAGCATTTTTTCCAGCCTGTTTGCCTCTGAATGCATTCAGCTTTCTCACCACTGGGACAGGACTCCCCAGGACAGACCTCCACAGATTTTGCTGCTTTCCTGCCATTCTCAGACTCTGCCACAAAATTCCAATTTTGACACTGCTGTGACCCCATGGGCAGCTGGGCATTTCCAAATCCACAGGGCCTGGGAGCAGCTGGATGGGACCTGCCCAGAGAGGCAGAAGTGGAAGCAGGAGGTGCCAGCAGAGCAGGGATATTTGGGGCTGGGAAGAGATCTGGGTGTCACAGGGCCAGGCTGGGCTGGGCTGTCCCCTGTGCTCCCTGACTCTGCAATTCCTGCCTTCCTCTTGCCCCTCTCCTGAAGATTTCCAGGGGAAATGGGTTCATCTGAGCCACCTGCCCTGGCATTTACTGCGTTTCCCCAGATGCAACTGGGACAGGCTGGTGTGGTCCCTGCAGGAGGTGCAGCCTCATCCTCCTCCTGGCGTGGGGAATTCAATGGAATAAACCCATTAAATGTATGGAATAAACCCCCAGACACATCTGACAGACACAGCAGGTTGGGACAGCTCTCTTCTCCTTTCTGAAAATCCCACAGGCAATTTAACTCTCTGCAAATCCCTAAATAATGCCACGTCACCAGGAGAATGCCAGGACTTGTCCTGTCCCACAGAATGAGCTCCAGCCTGTGTCTCATCCCAGCCTAATCCCAGCTTCATCCCTGCCCCATCCCATCCCTGCCCCATCCCAGCTCCATCCCAGCCCCATCCCAGCCCCATCCCAGCCTAATCCCAGCTTCATCCCTGCCCCATCCCATCCCAGCTACATCCCAGCTCCATCCCAGTCTCATCCCCATCCCTGCCCCATCCCAGCTCCATCCCAGTCTCATCCCCATCCCTGCCCCATCCCAGCTCCATCCCAGCCTAATCCCAGCTTCATCCCTGCCCCATCCCATCCCCATCCCCATCCCCACCCCATCCTCATCCCCACCCCATCCCCACCCCATCCCCATCCCCATCCCCACCCCATCCCCATCCCCATCCCCATCCCCATCCCATCCCATCCCCATCCCATCCCATCCCCATCCCCATCCCCATCCCATCCCCATCCCATCCCCATCCCATCCCCACCCCATCCCCATCCCCACCCCCATCCCATCCCATCCCCATCCCTATCCCATCCCCATCCCAGTTCATCCCAGTCCCATCCCATCCCCATCCCATCCCAGCCCATCCCATCCCCATCCTGTGTGGGATTCCCCCCAGGGCCTGGCTCAGAGCCACATCCCGCCTCTGCCGCTGCCGACTCAGCCCTGGCAGCAAAACTCTGCCGCTCCCCCTTGAGCTGTGCCTGGGGAGCGACCAGAAGCAGCCCCAGGGTGAAATCCCCGCTTCTGTGGCCGTGCACGTTTTGGGCCGGGCTCCAGGGACACGGGCGCAGCGCTGTCACCTCCCGGCCAGAGGGGAGGCACTGCCACTCCCATCCTGTGCTTCACATCCTGTTTCCAGCGCAGGCTGCACATTAGGGAGCCCTGGGCCAGGACAACATCATCACGTTGGGACAGCTGAGCCAGCCCTGGGGCTGCTGGGGACACCAGGGGACCAGAGGAGCTGTCCCCGCAGGAGGACCAGAGCTGAGCGGAAAACTGAGCGTGAAACACTGGCATTACAGAGCTGGTGAAAGCTGGAAATGCCCAAGAGCTTTGTGGCTCTTGTGTTTCACTGCTGGGTGTGGGAAGCCAGGAAATCCCTCTGGCTGCCCTGGAGGGCTCGAGCCCTGCCCAGGGGGCTCAGAGACCTCGGCACAGAGCCCCAGACCCCCGTGCCTTTGATTTAGTCCTTGGAAAAAACAATTACCAACCTAAAAACAATTACCAACCTAAAAACAATTACCAACCTAAAAACAATTACTAACCTAAAAACAATTACTAACCTAAAAACAATTACCAACCTAAAAACAATTACCAACCTAAAAACAATTACCAACCTAAAAGCAATTACCAACCTAAAAACAATTACCAACCTAAAAACAATTACTAACCTAAAACCAATTACTAACCTAAAAAGAATTACCAACCTAAAAACAATTACCAACCTTATATGAAGAATTACAAGCCACGGAAGTTTAAGTAGAATGGTGGGGAATTTATCACAGGTGAAAAATAGATTTTTGGGGGTTTTTAGAATGGGGGTTCAGGGGCAAGATGGAGGAATCTGGGTGTGTCCAGCCTTTCTCCTTCTTCTTCTTGGCCTCCACCCTCTGCTGTGGTGGTGGCACTTTTGGATTGGTTTCAGGTAGCAGCTCACTGTCTAACACAGGTGATGGGTACTGGGAAGTTATAGTAAATATTGTACACGTAGTTTTTAGCATAAAAAGATAACACTGCCCCAGGGGTGGCCAGAGTGCCTCTGACTGTCCTGGTGAGCAGACCTCAGCAGGTCAGGAGAAAGAAGTTTATAGATAAGAAACAACAAACAACCTTGAGAGCAAGAACTGCAGAGGTCTGACTCCTTCTTCGACTGCTGGGCTGGGAAAAGAGACTTTGTGACACATCTGGGGGTCACTGTGAGACTGTGGCACACCTGGGGTCACTGTGAGACTGTGACACATCTGGGATCACTGAGACCGACACATCTGGGGTCACTGTGAGACTGTGACACATCTGGGGGTCACTGTGAGACTGAGTGACACATCTGGGGTCACTGTGAGACTGTGACACACCTGGGGGGTCACTGTGAGACTGTGTGACACACCTGGGGTCACTGTGAGACTGTGACACATCTGGGGTCACTGTGAGACTGACACATCTGGGGTCACTGTGAGACTGACACATCTGGGGTCACTGTGAGACTGTGTGACACACCTGGGGGTCACTGTGAGACTGTGTGGCACACCTGGGGTCACCGTGAGACTGTGACACATCTGGGGTCACTGTGAGACTGACACATCTGGGGTCACTGTGAGACTGTGTGGCACACCTGGGGTCACCGTGAGACTGTGACACATCTGGGGTCACTGTGAGACTGACACATCTGGGGTCACTGTGAGACTGTGTGGCACACCTGGGGTCACCGTGAGACTGTGAGGCACATCTGGGGTCACTGTGAGACTGTGACACACCTGGGGGGTCACTGTGAGACTGTGTGACACATCTGGGGTCACTGTGAGACTGTGTGGCACATCTGGGGTCACTGTGACACTGTATGACACATCTGGGGGTCACAGTGAGACTGTGTGGCACACCTGGGGTCACAGTGAGACTGTGTGACACACGTGGGGTCACTGTGAGACTGTGTGACACATCTGTGAGCAGCTGGAGCCCCGAGAGCTGGGAGCCATCAGGGATCAGAGAAGGGCACAGGCTGGGAAAGCTCTGCCCTGTCCCCACAGCTGTGGTGGCCCTGCAGGGCATGGCTTCTGCTGTGGTGAGCTCCTCCAAATCCACCTGGAGCTGCCAGCATCACCAGAGTCCCAGAATGTGCCAGCTGGAAGGGACCTTGAAGGCCATCCCATCCCATCCCATCCCATCCCATCCCATCCCATCCCATCCCATCCCATCCCATCCCATCCCATCCCATCCCATCCCATCCTATCCCATCCCATCCCATCCCATCCTGAAAGAGGGGTCTCCTTGAGCCAGGTCTCACAAGTTCTGGGAGATCTATTTCACACCCAGGATGGCTCAGCTACCTTAGAAGGCAGAAAATCAGCAGGATGGCTTCTGTGCTAGTGTTGGAAACCAAAAGGTTTTCATAAAGTATTCATTATTAATATAATAATATTAATAAAATATTATATTATATTATATTATATTATATTATATTATATTATATTATATTATATTATATTATATTATATTATATTATATTATATTATATTATATCACGTTATGTTATAATATAATATAATATATATACATATAAATCTATATATATTTATAAAATATATAAAATTATATATAATCATATATTTATATATATTTTTATATATTTATATATATTTATATAAAATAAATAAATTTATACATAAATATAATATATAAATATATAAAAATATATTATATAAATATATATAGTATTATATAATTATATTATATATTATGTAATTATATTATATATAGTAATATTATATATTATTATAATGTAAATATATATTATATAAAATATAATATATAAATATATAAAATAATTTTATATATATTTATATATATTTTTATATATTTATATAAAGTAAATAAATAAATAAATATATATAAAATTATCCCTATTTTCTAAATATATATAGATTTATATGTATATATTATAACATAACATAACATAACATAACATAACATAACATAACGTAATATAATATAATATAATATAATATAATATAATATAATATAATATAATATAATATAATATAATATAATATAATATAATATAATATAATATAATATAATATAATATAATATAATATAATATAATATAATATAATATAATATAATATAATATAATATAATATAATATAATATAATATAATATAATATAATATGTATTATTTTATTGAAATAATAGTAATAATGTATTAATAGATTGTTAATAAAGTTTTACTAAAATGTTAATTATTAATAATTAATAACAAATAAATTATTTTTAAGATAATAAAACTCTTTACAGGGAAAAACAAATCCAGGTGCGAGAGGTTCTTGCCCCTGGTAAAACACCTCACCAAAGCCATTGGTGCCTTTGTTCTCTTCCTTTTCTATTAAATTGCTCAGGTGGGACTTTTTGGCTCCTGTCCACTTGGCCATCCTTAAGTTTGAGGTGAAGTCCCCAGGCCTATGAGATGGCTTTTCACCTCATTGAGGAGAGAAACTTCTGGGCTTTTTTCCTTTTAAAGAGGACAAAGGAGAGTTTTGTCACTCTGGGGACACATTTGATACCCACCCAGGGGCAGCTGGGCATTTCCAAATCCACAGGGCCTGGGAGCAGCTGGATGGGACCTGCCCAGAGAGGCAGGAGTGGAAGCAGGAGGTGCCAGCAGAGCAGGGATATTTGGGGCTGGGAAGAGATCTGGGTGTCAGGGGCCAGGCTGGGCTGGGCTGTGCCCTGTGCTCCCTGGCTCTGGAATTCCTGCCTTCCTCTTGCCTCTCTCCTGAAGATTTCCAGGTGAAATGGGTTCATCTGAGCCACCTGCCCTGGCATTTACTGCATTTCCCCAGATGCAACTGGTGAGTAACTGGGACAGGCTGGTGTGGTCCCTGCAGGAGGTGCAGCCTCATCCTCCTCCTGGCATGGGGAATTTAATGGAATAAACCCATCAAATGTATGGAATAAACCCCCAGGCACATCTGACAGACACAGCAGGTTGGGACAGCTCTCTTCTCCTTTTTGAAAATCCCACAGGCAATTTAACTCTCTGCAAATCCCTCAAAAATGCCAGTGGAGAAATGAAGAGGAGAAGCTGGAGCAGGGAATGCTCCAGCCTCTCTTGGTTCCCACTGAAGGAAATTCAGGAAGGAGGAGGAAACCTGCCCAGAGTGGAAAAAAGAAGGATCCTTCAGAGCTCCTGGTGATTTCCCCATTTCAGTGACTCCTGGGGGTGGAAATGAGGAGCAAAACACACATGGAAAAATCCAGGAGAGGCTGCTGAACGTGCAGAGGTTGGATTAAATGATTATTAATTAAATAAAGACTGTTTCTATTGCCTGTGTTGTGCACTCAGCTGTGCAGCACCTCTGGGATTGGGATCAGGATCAAATCATGGAATATCCTGAGCTGGAAGGGACCCCAGGGATTGAATCCAAGCCTTGGTCCTGCCCAGACCCCCCAGAAATCCCATCCTGGGCATCCCTGGGCTGTCCAAACGCCCCTGGAGCTCTGGCATGAACCTGGGTGTTTCTCAGCCTCTTACTTTTATTCCAAATGCCTTTTATTCTGTCACAATCCCTTTCTCCAGGTCAGGATTTGGATGAAGAACATCTGGGCTGGTGGTGAAGAGAGAGATCTCCCTTTTTCTGAAGGAGAGGCAGAAATAGAAGGAGAACAGAGGATGGATTTTGGGTGTCAACCCCACCCTGGGTAAATCCCTGAGTGGTGCCCGTGCTGGTTTTCCTATTCCTGCACCACAACTTTTGCATATTAAGGTGAAAAAATAAAAATATGGGGAGAATTTGATGTTTTATCCCTCGGGGTCCCGCCCAGCCCCGAGTCCCTGGGAGTGGGGCTGCTCTGGGGGGAGTTCCAGAGGTGGAAACCTGGGGGAGGATGAGCATGGAAATGGGGGGAGACAGAGACAGAACTGGTGGGGCTGTGCCAAAGGAGCATTCCCTGGAGAAAAGCTTGGGGTCAATCCCCAGGGTTAAGTCACAGAATTCCAGGCTGGCTTGGGTTGGAAGGGACCTCAAAGATCTTCCCATTCCAGCACAAACCATGGCAGGGACACCTCCCACTGCCCCAGGCTGCTCCAGCCCCGTGTCCAGCCTGGCCTTGGGCACTGCCAGGGATCCAGGGATGGAATTCCATCCCAGCCCTGCCCACCCTGCCAGGGAACAATTCCTCATTCCCAGTGTCCCACCCAGCCCTGCCCTCTGGCACTGGCAGCCATTCCCTGTGTGCTGTCCCTGCATCCCCTGGAAATTGTCTCTCTCCAGCTTTCCTGGGGCTCCTGCAGGCCCTGCAAGGCCACCCTGAGCTCAGCCCAAAGCTTCTCCTGTGCAGGTGAGCAATGCCAGCTGTGCCAGCCTTTCCTGCCAGCAGAGCTGCTCCAGCCCTCTGCTCATCCTGGAGCCTCCTCTGGGCTCTGCAGCAGCTCCAGCTCCTCCAGGGCTGGGGCAGCTCTCAGGTGGGCTCTCACCTGTGGGGCACAGGGACACAATCCCAATCCCTCTCCTGGTCCCAGCTGGGGGCTCAGCCCAGGGCGTGGGGGGCTCAGGGCTGGGGCAGGTCCAGCTCTCCCAGGGCTGCTCTCTCTGCTCATCCCAGCCTGGATGGATTCCAAGTGTGATATATGTTATAAAATAATTTGTGCTAAAGGGAATTAAAGCCGCAGCATCTTGGGTACCCACCCAGCCAGCGTGGGGCGGCCAGCAGCGATAAGCTGCGTGATAAAGAGTGGAGATTCAAACACCAGGAGGACACTGGCTCCAGGGATGGATGTTTCAAGGGATGTTTCATCTGACAAGACCCCAGCAGGAGGCTTTTGATAGGCATTGTCAGAATTTTATCCCAAAAGTTTTCACCTGACAGGATTCCAGCAATTATCCACCGGTTCCGGCAGCAAGAAAGAAAAACTACAATAATATGCTAAAATATGCTAAAGAAGGGCCCCTCCCAGAGCCCAGAAGACTGTATAAAATGGACCCCTTCAAAATGCCTTTTTGGGGACTGTCTCAGTTGGAAAGTGCCTGCTAAGGAAGACAGGAGCCTCCCCTGAAATGGAGAAAATTGCTATAAATTTTAAATTAAGGGGCTCTCAGGCAACAAAAATTATGGGAGCAGGAAATAACAGTTCTTTAATGGGGAAGAAAATAAAAAGATGAAATAAACAATGCAGTAAACCAAACCAACACTGCCAGAGCCAGAGCACAGCCTGGCACCCTGTGGGTCAGGGCGCTGGCAGCAGGGCCATTGGAATTGTGGCTCAGCCCTCCTGCAGGGCCAGGGGTGGTTCTGCTGGAGCAGGGATCCTGGAGAAATCCAATTGGAATTGTGGCTGCAGCCCTCCTGCAGTGCCAGGGGTGGTTCTGCTGGAGCAGGGATCCTGGAGAAATCCAATTGGAATTGTGGCTGCAGCCCTCCTGCAGGGCCAGGGGTGGTTCTGCTGGAGCAGGGATCCTGGAGAAAGGTGCAGAATCCTCTGAAGATCCAGGGACAGAGGCAGCTGCTGTTCCTCTGGGAATCCAGTGGAGAAGCTGTGCTGGTGTTCCAGAATCTCCAGATTATATCCAGGTAGGAATGTTTGTCTCCTCCCCCTGGGCTCACATCTCCCAGTGGGATGCTGTAGCTCTTATCAGCCATGCAGGGACATTCAATCCCTGTTATCAGCTGATGTCTCCCCTGAGGGAGGAGTGGGTGTGATCACTCAGAGAGATAAGGCAACCTGCCCACTTGACCCCAGACACCTGCCATGCAGAGGGTCACAGAGTACATCCAGCCTTGCAGTGTGGAACAGGGACCCACGGGGGCTTTGGTGGGATAGAGACCAAACCCTGAGCCTGGCTCGGAGTCGCTTGTGGCTTTCTCCACATTTACACTTTGATCATTCAATACATCTCCTCAATTATCAAATTGGAGCATTCATTTATTCCAGGGGTGTTGCCCCACCCCAAGTGCAGCCCCTGGCCTGGTGAAGCCTCAGCAGATTCCCCCTCGTGGAGCTGGCTCAGCTCCCTCTGTCCGGCTCCGGCCGCATCCCCGGTGCCCTCCCGCAGCTCCTGCCCAGATTTGTGCTCTCCTGCAGCCACTCCTTGGGAAAGGCTCCCTGGAGCCTTCACCAGCCGAGGGCTCCAGCTGGATCAGGACACTGGGACCCAGCTTGGGGCAGTGATAACAACGTGTAAAACTGCAACAGGATGCCAGGGAAATACTACAGGAGATAAGAGCGCTTATCAGCTGTAAAGAATGTTCTGCTCGCTTCTGATTGCTCCTATCTTCTATTTTTATCAGTTTCCTCCTGCTTTTCTCTGAACAAGTTTCCAGGTTTAGCAGGTCTGACCCAGCCAGCTGCAAATAAAGATAGCCCTGATAACTGCAAATGGCACAGGGCAGCTGGCTCCAGCCTCACCGAGCCTTGGGCTGGGAAGGATTTTCCAGCTGGACTGTTCAGGCCCAGGGATTTAATCTCCTGATACAGGACCTCCTTGAGCCAGGTCTCACAAGCTCTTGGAGATTTATATCACACCCAGGATAGCCCAGCTACCTTAGAAGGCAGAAAATCAGCAGGATGGCTTCTGTTGCAGTGTTGGAAACCAAAAGTTTTAATAAAAGGCAAAATAACAAAACTCTTTACAGAGGGAAACTGAGCTAGGTGTGAGAGGTTCTTGCCCCTGGTAAAACACCTCACCAAAGCCATTGGTGTCTTTGTTCTCTTCCTTTTTCTAGTAGATTGCTGAAGCAGAACTTTTGGCTCCTGTCCAATTGGCCATCCTAAAGTCTGAGGTGAAGTCCCCCAGGTCCTATGAGGGTCTTGCCTAATTGAGGAGAGAAACTTCTGTGTTTATTTCCTTTTTAAGGAGACAAAGGATAATTTTGTCACTCTGTCAGCAGAGGGCACATTCCTATAATCTCCCATCCCTGCAACTCTGAAGATTTCTGCTGCTGAAATAAAAACCCACCTGCTGTGGGTGCAAGTTCTCCATGAGAGGGGAAATGAGAGCTTGGAGTTCTCCAGGATGGGGAGGGCAGAGGCTGAGCCCCCATCTCAGTGGGTCACAACTGCCCCAGAGCAGCACAGACTGGCTGCCCTGGCTCTGGGCTGCCTGGAGATGAACTCCTGGAGCCATTCCTGGGATGTGCTTCCCCCAGTGCTGCTGCCCTCACCTTTCCTCCCCTCCAAAAGGAATGAATAACAAGGCTCAGACTGACTAAAACAGTCTGGACAGCTGGGCTGGGATTGGCCATTGATGAAAAACAACCCCATGAGCCCAATCCCAGCTCTACCTGCTGCATCCCACAGCAGCAGACAATCATTGCTCACATTTTGTTCCTGAGGCCTCTCAGCTTCTCAGGAGGAAAAATCCTAAGGAAAGGATTTTTCATAAAATATCCTGGCTACACTCTGCAGCTCTCCTGGAGCCCCTCCAGGCCCTGCCAGGGGCTCTGAGCTCTCCCTGGAGCCTTCTCCTCTCCAGGTTGAACAATCCCAGCTCTCCCAGCCTGGCTCCAGAGCCCTCAGAGCATCTCCAAGGCTTCCTCTGGACTCACTCCAGCACTCCCATGGCTTTTTGGAGCCCCCCTGTCATTCCATGGAGCTGGGGGTGCCCCCAGCCTCGGCTGCCCTGGGCAGGGAGCTGTGCCCAGCCAGCCCTGGGGGCTGCAAGCCCTGGGAGTCAGCTCCAGGTGGGGAATTCCCCGAGGATATTCTGATATTTGTGCAGCTCTGGGTGCTCTGGGAGGGGCCCCAGCAGAGCCTGGCCCTGGTTAATCGGGTGGAGAGAGGGGACGGGTGAGTGGGTGCCCGCCGGGGAGGATCTGCCCCCTGCCCTGAGCCTGTGGAACAGGTTGGGAGGAAAAAACAACATCTGAGGCCACGAGCAGGGCTGGAGATTCACATTTTATTGCTCTGCACAAGCAAAAAAACCAGAGAGGGGGAGAGAACTCCAAGGCTGAAAGGTGCAAGCCCACGGTGGGGATCCAGGGGGGAGAGGGTGGCACAGCAGAGCTCCTCTCTGTTTTAATTGCAGTGAAATAAAAAGGCAGAGCTGCTAAAAGGGGGAAAAAATGGGGTGGAATTGGTGCTGAGCATCACCCTCCTCACAAATAACCCCCCTGGAGCTATGAAAATAAAATGACCCAAAATCCCTGAAAATACCTGGGGGGGAGGGAGAGCTGCAGGAGGGAGCCCTGGGGATGAGCAGCACTCCAAGGGTTTAATGCCATTCAATGTTTTCATGAATTGAAGGTTTTAACTAATTAAAGGGTTTCAGGTCATTAAAAGCAATTTTTTAGTGTAAGTTTAAGCCAAGTCCAAGGGCCTGGCTCTGTAAATCCTCTCCCAGGGCAAGTCCTAAACAGTGAAATCCCAAAAGAGCAGAGCCCAAGCTGAGAAATCAACATTTTTCCAGAGCTGGGCTTGGGTTTTCGTTCCTCCAGAGGAAAAATTGACTGGGATAATTAAGTTGCTGGAGATTTCCCAAGCTGCTCCAGACACCAAAATCGTGGATCTTGTCCTCAGCTTAGTGCTAGGTACTAAATAAATACAATTTTTAAAAACAGCCCTGAGTTTTGAGTGTCCTGAGTGCTCTGGGAACACAGAGGTGGCTGGAATATTGCTTGGGTGGAAGTCAGTGCTAAAGGAGTGCCTGGAAAAGGCTCTGCTGGGATTGCTTCTCTCTCCATGCTCTTGGAAGCAGCTGCCCTGCTCCTCTTCCCAGCCTCCCTCAATCTCTTTCCTCTCCAGCAGCTAAAAATGGGATTTGTGTCTGCAGGGCAGAAGGAAACTCCCCACTCCTGCCCAGAGCTGCTTCCTTCCCCCCAAAGCAGCTCCAAGCTGGCAAAGCTGATCCTTCAGGGAGCACAGTGCCCAGGGGAGGTGGATTCCTCCTCTCCCAGGCAGGGGAATTTGGCTGCCCTGTCCCTCCTGTGCAGGAGGGAAAAGGAGGGAAGGGCAGGAAAACCTCCCTGGATTTTGTGTTGGATCCTTGGATGGGCACCTGGGAGCTGCCCAGGGAGCCTGAGCTAAGCACAGGCAGCACCTCTGGGGGATTAAACAGCAGAAATTGTGGAATTGCTCTTCCCACAGTGGAAATTCCCTTCCCAAGCAGGGGCTGGTGCAATGATTAATTGGGATTGGAATTTGGGAATGTTCCCCACATCCAGGGCACAGACCCACTCTTGGCACGTGGATTTTGCTGCCAGGATCAAGCCCCATCCATAGGAAGGAAATTAAATTGACTGGTCCCAGCAGGAGCAGCCTGGGAGACCTGCTAGGAATCAGAATCCTGGAATCACTGGGGTTGGAAAAGCCCTGCAAGGTCTTTGAGCCCAGCCCCTAACCCAGCATCAACCCTGTCCCCAAGTGCCACCCCCATCACAGTCACCAAAGTGTCCCTCCAAAGTCTGCACTCTTCCATGGAAATATATTTTCAGGAAAAAAAAAGGGAATCTTTTCCTAATATTTTATCACTAAGAGGGGCATGATTCTGAAGGGAACAGGCTAGTACAGCGCTGCACAATTCATAAAATCATTATTCTAAGCTGGACAAAAATGCAAATTAAATCTTTCAGCTGCTATTTCTTGGGGGAACTTGGTCTTTCTGGAAAAGGCCATGCTTGGCAATTAACACCTCTGCCCTGCCTTTGGTTCTAATTAGGTCCTAATTAGGCTCTAATTTCACACCAGCAACACCGAGATTTGTGGAGAATCAGAGAATCCCAGAATGGGTTGGGTTGGAAGGGGGATCAAACCCATCCCATCCCATGGCAGGGACACCTCCCACTGCCCCAGGTGCTCCAGCCCCAGTGTCCAGCCTGGCCTTGGGCACTGCCAGGGATCCAGGGATGGAATTCCATCCCAGCCCTGCCCACCCTGCCAGGGAACAATTCCTCATTCCCAGGATCCCCCCCAGCCCTGCCCTGTGGCACTGGGAGCCGTTCCCAGCCGGGTTTGGACAGGGATCACCTTCCAGGGATGGCTCTGGAAGGAACCTGGACACCGGGAGTGAGTCCTGAGGGGATGGAATTAAAACCACAAGGGGAGGGCAGAGGGAATCAGAGCAGGAATAAGAAAACCTGGATTTGGGTTGGGAGGGATCTTTAAGCTCATCCCATCCCATGGCAGGGACACCTCCCACTGCCCCAGGCTGCTCCAGCCCCAGTGTCCAGCCTGGCCTTGGGCACTGCCAGGGATGCAGGGGCAGCCCCAGCTGCTCTGGGACCCTGTGCCAGGGCAGGTTCATCCCCAGGATCCCCTCCAGCCCTGCCCTGTGAGGGATGAGCCCTGGCCCAGGAGGTGAAGCTGACGAGTCCGCGGTGCTCCCGGTGAATCCCGACGTTCCCTGGCAGGGATCCCCACACGATGCCCGTGCCAGGCCCTGGGGCAGCGCTGGGATCTCCCAGATCCATCAGCTTCACCAGCCCTGCTCCTGCAGCCTGGCCAGCACCTGTGGCTCCGCAGAAGGGCCGGCAGCTCCCCCGGCAGCGCCGCTCGCCATCCTGCCCTTCCCTAGGGAGATTTCTCCTCAGGGAGCCTGGTGGCCGGCTGCTCCACGGCCAGCTGGTTCTCCAGGACGCAGCAGAGCCTGCAGCTCTCCAGGAGCTTGGCCTGCAGGTACTCCCTGTCCCTCCTGCGCCAGGTGTCCGAGGCGATGTAGGTGCTGTAGGGGTCGCGGGGCCCCTCCAGGCGCCGCGCCCGCAGGTTGGTCACCATCACCCCCACGGTGAAGAAGCCAAAGAGCCCCAGCATCAGCAGCACGTAGATGATGGCCAGGCTGCCACTGCTCTGCTGGAGTGGAGCTGAGCTGTTGGAGCGTTCCAGGCACTCCTGGAGCAGTTTGGAGAAGAGCAGGTTTGGGGCCGTGGTGTTGGGCTGCATTTCCTGGGCTGGGCGGTTCCTCCTTCCCTTGGCTGGAAAGGGATAAAAGTCAGGGGTGGTGTTAGATGAATGTTGGATTGGGCTCTTTTCTGACCCAGAGATGGGGCAGCTGAGAGGTGCTTTAAGAACTTCTATTCCATTTTCAGTCTCTTGTGAAGGGTGAGACATTACAGATGTTATAATTCACTCCATCACAATCAGAAGCCAATTATTTCCTAATTACCATACTCTCAAAGTGTTTCTTGGCCTATCAGCTTTACCACACCATGCTCTAAATGTCCTTAATCCACTCATCTAAAATCACCCCTCGTGGGTCCCACTGCAATGCATCTTTCACAGTTCTGTTTCTCCAAACTCTCCAGTCTGATTTGCAAGGCCATCCTTTGGAACTTGTTCCTAGCTCATCTCTCTCTCAGCAATGTCTGTCCTGTTCCAGGGCATTTCTAAGTCAGCATTTCTTGTCTCAAGGTTTGCACACAGATGCCCACTGGGTGAGCCTTGAGGCCCTGAGAGCTCTCTACAAATCCATTTCCCACATTTCCTTCTCTCTTTAAGGGAAAAAATTTCTGTGATGAATCCCACAGATAAAGATGGGATTTCTTCTGTCTCCCTTTCCTGGTTCCCCTGCTCAGTGAGGGATTTGAGAGCCTGAGTGTGATGCCTCCAGTCTGAGCTTTTCTCTTTTCCAGGTTCTGTGCTGCTTTAGTGTGTGGGTCTGGGTTCATATTATGGGATGGTGAGCTCTGTGCACAGAGCAGGGAGACAAAACAATTCCTGCTCCAGCTGGGCACCAAGGACAAATGAGCCAAATCTCAGCCAGGAGCACAAACCCCGTGGGCTGGAGAGAGAAAAACAAGCAGGGTGGGACTGCAGGGGCTGAAGCTGGGATGGGACAATGAACTGCAAGGTGCAAATGGAGCAGAGCTGATCCCAGGGAGAGACCCCGTGCCCGGCCGGGCATTTTGGGGCCATTTTGGGTCATCTTGGGTGCAGCCCTGGCTGGGCTCTGGTGCTGCCCCAGGTGGGTCCATGGAGGCCTTTCAATAAATATTTATAAAAATATTTATTTCAAATTATTTTAATAAATTATCACATTTTATTATTAATTTATTAAATTTCTTACATAAATTAAATTTTCTATTGTAATAATAATTTATTACTAAATTATTGTTTATTTAGTCTTTAACATTTTAATAAATCCCTACTTTATTCTGTAACTCTGCCCAGCCCCTGCTCTTGCTCAGCCTGCACCAGGCATCAGTTTCACCTGGAGAGCTCCTCTCCTCTCCCACCTGCAACCCAGCCAGGGCTGAGTCCACCCCCAGCACCACCTCCAGAAGCCCCTGGGGCTGCACAGCTGCTCTGTCCTGGTGTGGGGCTGGCACAGATCTCACCCCGAGCTCCCTGCTGCTCTCTGAGCTTCAGGACCCCCTCCCTGAGCCCCCCAGGCAGGAGGGGGGTCCCAGCCAGGGGGACAGCTCTGATCTCTGCTCTGGGACAGGGACAGCACCAGGGAGGGGCTGGGGCTGTGCCAGGAGGGGTTTAGGTTGGATTTTAGGGCAAGGCTCTTCCCCAGAGGGTGCTGGCACTGCCCAGGCTGCCCAGGCAATGGGCACGGCCCCCAGGCTGCCAGAGCTCCAGGAGCAGGAGTTGGGGACACCCAGAAGCTCCTGGAAGGCCAAAAGCTCCCAGGCACAGCCTCTGCTCTGTCAGTGTCACACCAGGGGCTCAAGGGTCCTTTTCCCTTTCCATCCACCTGTAAGTCACTTATTGAGAGGAATCCTGTCAGCACTGCATTCCCAAATCCCCAGCAGCCAGGTAAGATCAAATCAAAAACTCTTTTTGGGGTTGGGAAGGACCCCAAAGCCCACCCAGAGCCACCCCTGCCATGGCAGGGACACCTCCCACTGCCCCAGGCTGCTCCAGCCCCAGTGTCCAGCCTGGCCTTGGGCACTGCCAGGGATGCAGGGATGGAATTCCATCCCAGCCCTGCCCACCCTGCCAGGGAACAATTCCTCATTGCCAAGATCCCACCCAGCCCTGCCCTCTGGCACTGGCAGCCATTCCCTGGGTGCTGTCCCTGCATCCCCTGGAAATTGTCTCTCTCCAGGTTTCTGTAGCTCCATCCGAGGCCAGGCTGGACACTGGGGCTGGAGCAGCCTGGGGCAGTGGGAGGTGTCCCTGCCATGGCAGGGTGGCTCTGGGTGGGCTCTGAGGTCCCTCCCAACCCAAACCAGTCTGGAACTCTGTGATTTTATGACCTGTCCCTGATCCCTGCAGCCGAGGGGTGCCAGAGCTGCCAAAGCCATCCCAGGGCTCCGAGCCCAGCCGGGTGTGCAGAGGCCAAGGGAGCCCCTGGAGAGCTCTGGAGAGCTCTGGGAGCACCCCAAACACAGGGAATTGCAGCTGGATCTGGCACCTCATGGAGCTGCTGCCAGCTGTGGGATGGTGCCCCGACTGGCACTGGCACTGGCTGCTCCCCAAAAAAGGCACAGCACGAGGCTCTGTCTGCCCCAAGGAGCTGGATCCTGATCCCACAGCCTGGATCCTGATCCCACAGCCTGGATCCTGATCCCTGAGCCTGGATCCTGCTGCCACAGCCTGGATCCTGATCCCACAGCCTGCATCCTGATCCCACAGCCTGCATCCTGATCCCACAGCCTGGATCCTGATCCCTGAGCCTGGATCCTGATCCCTGAGCCTGGATCCTGCTGCCACAGCCTGGATCCTGATCCCTGAGCCTGGATCCTGCTGCCACAGCCTGGATCCTGATCCCACAGCCTGGATCCTGCTCCCCTAACCTGCATCCTGCTCCCTGAGCCTGGATCCTGACCCTACAGCCTGAATCCTGATCCCACAGCCTGGATTCTGCTCCCCTAACCTGGATCCTGCTCCCACAGCCTGGATCCTGCCCCAGAGGAGGGCAGCCAGCCCAGTGGGCACCTTCAGCTCCAGCCCAGCCCTTCCTGCCCTGTCTGGGCTGATCTCCAGCAGCTCCAGAGGAGCAGCTGCTGCCAGAGGCTGCTGGGCTACCAGGGGTCAAATGGAAAAAGGGAATTTTCTGTCCTGGAATGCACCTAAAATCTGTGACACTCAGCTTTGGAGCTCAACAGGAATTCTGTCCTCGAGCTTTGGGAGCTGGGGAGAGCCCAGGGGAGGCTCCAGGATGAGCAGAGGGCTGGAGCAGCTCTGCTGGCAGGAAAGGCTGGCACAGCTGGCATTGCTCACCTGCACAGGAGAAGCTTTGGGCTGAGCTCAGGGTGGCCTTGCAGGGCCTGCAGGAGCCCCAGGAAACCTGGAGAGAGACAATTTCCAGGGGATGCAGGGACAGCACACAGGGAATGGCTGCCAGTGCCAGAGGGCAGGGCTGGGTGGGATCTTGGCAATGAGGAATTGTTCCCTGGCAGGGTGGGCAGGGCTGGGATGGAATTCCATCCCTGGATCCCTGGATCCAAGGCCAGGCTGGACACTGGGGCTGGAGCAGCCTGGGGCAGTGGGAGGTGTCCCTGCCATGGCAGGGGTGGCTCTGGGTGGGCTCTGAGGTCCCTCCAACCCAAACCATTCCAGGATTCCATAAAAAACTGACTCTTGGCTGCCTCTGTTTCTCTTCCCTGCTGAGCTTTCAATGCGGTTTTTATCACACAAACAGAGCTGGATGTGAAGTGACAGATTTTAGCAGCATTTTCTCAGCTCTCCCAAATCAGAGCAGCTCTATTTCCATTTCCACCAAGCAAACATCTCCAGCCCTCTCTCCTCCTGCTGCCAAAAGCGTCAGCAGCCAGCCCCAGACACCCAGGCAGCTCAGAGGAACACTCACCTGGAGAAAACAGCTCTAGCAGCATTTCCTGTGGTTTGATGACACAGAAATAAAGCCTGTGCTGCTCTCAGAGCAAAAATCAGCGCAGCACATCACCCACCTCCCTGATTTTCTGCCTTCCAAACGTTCTGGTGCCTCTGCAGTGCCACAAAGGATCCAGTGACCTCCCTGGCTGGTTTCCCTGCCATTCCTTCAGGGATGAGTGGCTGTGACACCGTTCCCATTGCACAAGGCAGCCCCATTTCCTCACCCCAGCTCCTGGGAATTTTGCAACCCAGGGCAGCACCCAGGGCACTGCTCCTGCCCGAGCTGGGAGGGAGGGAGGGAGGGAGAGCTGCTGCAGGGAGGGGTCTGCAGCTCTGGGCTCTGCAAACCCCTCCTGCAGCCCCCACCTGGGGGTGGGAGAGCCTCTCCTGCCCGCCCCAGCCCAGCCCTCCCTGCTCACCTGGGCAGCGCCACCCCAGCTCCTGGAATGGCTTCAAAGAGCAGCACCTGTGCAGTGGGGGACGTGGAATTGTCCCCAAACCCCCACTGAGTTGTCCCCAAACCCCCACTTTTCTCTGATCACAAGCCAGAAATCCAGTTTTCCTGCAGTAGCATATAGATAATGGCATATAGATCCCAATCCCAATCTCAATCCAATCCCATCCATCCCAATCTCTCCCATCCCATCCCAAGCTGAATATGAAACCAGCCCCACCCCATCAATCCCATCCCATGGATCCCATCCCATGGATCCCATCCCATCCAACCCCACCCCATCAATCCCATCCCATGGATCCCATCCTATCCAACCCCATCCCATCAATCCCATCCAACCCCGTTGGGCACTGAATTGTCCCCAAAGCCCCAATGAATTGTCCCCAAAGCCCCAATGAATTGTCCCCAAACCCCAGTGAATTGTCCCCAAAGCCCCAGTGAATTGTCTCCAAGCCCCCAGTGAATTGTCCCCAAAGCCCCAATGAATTCTCCTCAAAGCCCCAATGAATTGTCCCCAAAGCCCCAGTGAATTGTCCCCAAAGCCCCAATGAATTCTCCCCAAACCCCCAGTGAATTGTCCCCACAGCCCCAGTGAGTTGTCCCCAAACCCCAGTGAATTGTCCCCAAACCCCAGTGAGTTGTCCCCACAGCCCCACCGTTCTCTGCTCCCAAGGCAAAGCTGTTTCCCCGCACACAGCCCGGAGCTGTTTCCCCGCACACAGCCCGGAGCTATCCCGCTATTCCAAGCTGGGATCCGGCACCGCTCCCCAGACCCCCCCAGCCCGGCCGATCCCGGGATGCAGCAGCCCCGGCTGGGCTGGAACAGCGAACAAACCCCGGCGGCGGAGCCCGGCTCCGCTCCCCCATCGGTTCAGCCCCGCTGAGCTCCCGGGCTCCCGCAGATTCCCAGATTCCCATTTTTCCCCGTCCCGCTCCCGTCCCGGTGCCCGGACACACCTGCGGGCTCCGGCCCCTCCTGGGCAGGGAGGAGATGCCAGCCCGGGCTGTCCTGGGGCTGAGCTGCTGCAGGGCCACCAGCCTGCTGTCGCTGTCACTGTCCCGTCCCGGCACGGGGAGCAGGGAAAAGCCGGGCTGGGAGGAGGAGGAGGAGGGAAGGAGGGAAGGAGGGAAGGAGGGAGGGCAGCAGAGCCGTGCCCGCTGCAGGTGCCCAGGTGGGAGGTGCTCAGGGGGCACCGCAGCTCCTGGCACGGGAAATGTGCGGCCAGAGCAGCACGGGAGAGAGGGAACCATGGAATTCCTGAGCGGGAATGACCCCCAGGGATGCCCCAGTGCCACCCCTGCCCTGCCCAGAGCCCACCAAGCCCAGCCTGGGCATCCCTGGCAGCGCTGGCCAAAGGCTCCTGGAGCTCTGGCAGCCTCGGGGCTGTGCCCATTGCCTGGGCAGCCTGGGCAGTGCCAGCACCCTCTGGGGAAGAGCCTTGCCCTAAAATCCAACCTAAACCCCTCCCATGGGTCAGCTCCAGCCGTTTCCTGGGTGCTGCAGCCCCAGGAGCTCTGAGCTCTGAGCTCTGAGCTCTGCTCCAGGAGGGCTCCAAGGCTGGGACATTCCCAGTGCTGCTGTCCTGGCCCCTGGCACTCCCCAGGCTCCTTCCCCCAGGGATATTGCACATTCTGGGCTGGCAGGAGCAAGGGGGGCATTTCAGGCCTCCCCTCAAACACCTCCCTGGTGTTTGGCTTCCTGCAGCCAACCAAAACCTCAAAATCCCACCCCAAATCTCACCCCCAGCTTCCCACGGGAGGGAGAAGCTCTGTGGGTACCACTGAGGCACAGGGAGCTCATCAGTGCCCGCCTGGGAGCTGTAAAATGAATTTATCAGCGCTGAAAGAGGCATTTGAGCTCCTTCAGGGGCTGCTGCTGGTGTGGGGTGACATCCCCTGAGCATTCCTGGCCAGGGCACATCCCAGTCCATCCCTGTTCTCTGGGGCTGATGAGGGTCTGGAGGCCACTGTCCCTGCCAGGGCCATGGGATGGGATAATGGGATGGGATAATGGGATGGGATGGGATGGGATGGGATGGGATAATGGGATGGGATAATGGGATGGGATAATGGGATGGGATAATGGGATGGGATGGGATGGGATGGGATGGGATGGGATGGGATGGGATGGGATGGGATGGGATGGGATGGGATAATGGGATGGGATGGGATGGGATGGGGATGAGGATGGGGTGGGATTGGATTCAGATTCAGATTGGGATGGGAGAGATTGGGATGGATGGGATTGGATTGAGATTGGGATTGGGATGGGATCCATGGGATGGGATTGATAGGATGGGATCCACGGGATGGGACTGATGGGATGAGATCCATGGAGTGGAGTTGGATTCAGATTCAGATTGGGATGGGAGAGATTGGGATGGATGGGGTTGGATTGAGGTTGAGATTGAGATTGAGATTGAGATTGGGGGTGGGATGGGATTGATGGGATGGGATTGGATTGGATTGAGATTGGGATTGGGATGGAGATTGGGATTGGGATGGGGATGGGGATGGGGTGGGATTGGATTCAGATTCAGATTGGGATGGGATGGGAGAGATTGGGATGGATGGGATTGGATTGGGATCCATAGGATGGAATTGATGGGATGGGATCCATGGGGTGGAGTTGGATTCATATTCAGTTTGGGATGGGATTGGATTGAGATTGAGATTTGGATTGGGATTGGGGAAGGGATGGGATTTATGGGATGGGATGGGATAATGGATGCAATTGATGGGACAGGAAAATGGGATAATGGGATGTGATCTATGGGATTTATGGGATGGTTTGGGATGGGATTGATGGGATGGGATGGGGTAATGGATGGGATTGATGGGATGGAACAATGGGATAATGGGATGGGATAATGGGATGTGATTTATGGGATTTATGGGATGGGATTGATGGGATAGGGTGGGACTGGATTGAGATTGGATTGGGATGGGGTGGGATAAAATGGGATGGGATGAGATGGGATTGGATTCACATTCAGATTGGGATGGGATGGGATAAAATGGGATGGGATGAGATGGGATTGGATTGAAATTGGGATTGGGATTGGGATGGGATGGGATGGCCCCTCCTTGCCTGGCACTCTTTGCCAGCTGCTGTTGCCTGGGCAGCAGCTGGAGAGAGGAATTGAGGTGGTGATGGAGGCATTTAAACAAATGGATGGAAGTATCTCAGCATTTTCTTGCTGCCCACCTTTCCAGAGCTTTATTGCATTTTTCCTCGGGGTGAGGATGCAGCCCCTGCCTGAGCTGTGCCTGCATCTCAGTGAGGGAGCAGCCTGTGGGATCCATTTCTGATGCTGACCCAAATCTCTGGTACAATCTGCCTTTCTGCCTGCTCAGTTCCCCCCTCCAGTTCAGTTCTCCTCTGTCCCTGGGAGCCTGCAGCAGGATCTGATCCTCCTGAATTCCCCCTTGGAGGTGAATTTTAAATCCTGGCACAGGAGCAGGGGGGCCAAGGAAGAGGGAGAAGCTGAAGGGGTGGCCCAGGCTCAGGAGGAGTCACAGGGGAGGAGATCCCCTTCCCTTCCCAGTTTGGGGCCAAGCACGGCCCCCCAGCCCCTGGGGTGTGAGGAAAGGCTGTGGCTGGGTGTGTGAGCTCCCCAGAGGACTGAAAGGTGCCCCAGAGTTTAACCCAGCCCGGGAGCATCGCCAGGAAAAGCTGTGGGAGGACAGGACGGGGCTGCTCAGGGAAAGTGCCCTCGTGGGTAAATCCCTTTGGGACAGGAAGGGGTTAAATCAGCGCTGCAGAAGGCTCAGAAGTGGGGCTGGGGCAGCAAAGGCTCCCTCGGGGTGGCCACAGGGAGCTGGATCCGGGAGAGAGCCACGAGGGAGGAGGAGGAAGAGGAGGAGGGTGTGGGGGGTCAGTGACAGCACAGTCAGGCCCTGCTTCTTCCTCACGGGGGAAATCTGGGACAAAATCTGATCCTGTCCCTTCCCTGGGAGCCAGCCTGCCTCTTCCCAGCCTGCCTCTTCCCAGCCTGCCTCTTCCCTGGGAGCCAGCTTGCCTCTTCCCAGCCTGCCTCTTCCCTGAGGGCCTGGAAAGGGATGTGGGACAGGAGCAAGGGTCAGGGATGGCAGAGGATTGGGGATGGCAGAGGTGGGGATGGCAGAGATTTGGGATGGCAAAGATTTGGGATGGCAAAAGGTGGGGATGGCAGAGCTGGGGATGGCAGAGGTGGAGATGGCAGAGGATCAGGGATGGCAGAGATTTGGGATGGCAGAGCTGGGGATGGCAGAGGATCAGGGATGGCAGAGGGTTGGGATGGCAGAGGGTGAGGATGGCAGAGGATCAGGGATGGCAGAGGTGGGGATGGCAGAGGATCAGGGATGGCAGAGGATCAGGGATGGCAGAGGATCAGGGATGGCAGAGGATTGGGATGGCAGAGGGTGAGGATGGCAGAGGTGGCCGTGCCAGGGCAGGGAGCTGTGGGGGCAGGCTGGGCCCAAGGAGGGCTCTGGGGCCATTCCTTGTCCCCTTCTGCCAGGACAGGGCTCTGGTGTCCCCAGGCAGCTCTGGGGTCCCCCTCCCACCCCACAGGACACAGGAGGGGGCTGAGGGTGCCTGGGTGGGAGGGAACCCCCTCTGTGGGGACAGGGGGGCTCTGCTGAGCCCTGGTGGGGCAGATCAGGAATCCCAGCCCAGGGAGGAGCTGGAGCTGCTGCAGAGAGCCCAGAGGAGGCTCCAGGATGATCCCAGGGCTGGAGCAGCTCTGCTGGCAGGAAAGGCTGGCACAGCTGGCATTGCTCACCTGCACAGGAGAAGCTTTGGGCTGAGCTCAGGGTGGCCTTGCAGGGCCTGGAGGAGCCCCAGGAAAGCTGGAGAGAGACAATTTCCAGGGGATGCAGGGACAGCACACAGGGAATGGCCTTGAACTGAAAAATTGCAGATTTAGGTGGGATATCGGGAAAAAATCCTTCCCTGGCAGGGTGGGCAGGGGCTGGGATGGAATTCCCAGAGCAGCTGGGGCTGCCCCTGGATCCCTGGCAGTGCCCAAGGCCAGGCTGGACACTGGGGCTGGAGCAGCCTGGGGCAGTGGGAGGTGTCCCTGCCATGGCAGGGGTGGCTCTGGATGTAGGAGTCCTCTTTGCCCTCCTGGATCTGTCAGTAGGCACAGATTTCATTTCATTTCATTTCATTCCCCAGGGCAATGACAACCTGTGGAGTGATGGGATCCCTCGGGAAGTTTCCTCTGGAAGGTGACAAAGGACATTTCCCAGCACAGGGTCTTGCAGATCTCTTGAAACTGCATTCCTGGGAGCCTTTGGGTTTTAATTCTGCCTCATTTTTGTTTTGAGGAGAGAAATATTGAAATAAGAATGGGGAGCAGACACTTCAAAGTTTAAATACACTTTAAAGTGTATTGAGCTTTAACTTTAAAGTTAAAATACACTTTATTCTTTCAATGAATGTTCCCTTTTCCTTGAAAAGCTGCTGCTGTGGCCCTTGTGCAGGAATAGATGAGGTCCAACATGTTCCTGTCCAGACCTTTATCTGTGGCATGGTAACCCCTGAAAACCATGGGGGAAGGAGCAGAGCTGTACAAACCCTCCCTGGCAGAGCTCTCTGGACTCCTGAGCAGGAGGGAGGGAGAAATAACTCAGAATTCATTCAATGACTCAGAATTCATTCAATGACTCAGAATTCGTTCAATAATTCAGAGTTAATTCAATAACTCAGAATCCATCCAATAACTCAGAATCCATCCAATAACTCAGAATCCATTCAAATAATTCAGAATCCATTCAATAACTCAGAATTCATTCAGTAACTCAGAATCCATTCAATAACTCAGAATCCATTCAATATCTCAGAATCCATTCAGAAATCATTTGGTTTCTGGCCCCCAGTGCCCCGAGCTGAGCCCAGCTCCCGGCAGGCCCCAGGTCCCAGCTCTGCTCCCAGGGGACAGGAGGTGGCCAGGCCATCCAGTGTGTCCCCCCTGCTGCCCAAGGCCCTGGCCAGCCCCTTTGGGATGGCACCTCCAGCTCAGCCCAAACCCTGCACAGACAATTTTGGATTGGGCTTTTCCTTCCTACAAAGGATGGCCAAGAGGGAGACATAACTCACTATGTGCTGCTAGTGCTATCCCAGCACTAATGCAATTAATTCATTAATTAATTACAACCTCAAAGCTCTAAAACCAAGGGGTGGGAGCACCTGGTCCCCCCCTTTGCACCATCTCTGCCAGGATCCAGAGCTTCCCTTGGCAGCAGCAGCTCAGGGATGCAGCAAATGCACTGGAGCTGGGGGAATTCCTGCAGCTGGGAAAACTGGCTGCACTCTGCAGCCTGCCTCTGAAATGCAGTTTAGAGTGGAGGGGAAAAAACAAACCAGTGTTAAATTAAAAATGTGCTGAGAGCTGCAGCTTTGGAGGGGCTGGATGGGGAGGCTCCCGACCCCCAGAGCCACCAAATCCCATTAAAGGGAATTCCTGTCCTGCAGAGGAGTTCTGAGCCCTCAGCTGAGGCACAGGGACTGCAGAGCTGATGCTGGGGAGGGTGATTCAGGTGGGGCACCCCCGATCAGCACCCACAGCTTTAATGCCCAGGCAGAGGAGATTTGGATTAGTGGAGGGGATTGTTCCCAGGGCTGCCCTGAGCCACAAACTCATCCCCATGGCACAGGGGGCCCAGAGCAGCTGGGGCTGCCCCTGGATCCCTGGCAGTGCCCAAGGCCAGGCTGGACACTGGGGCTGGAGCAGCCTGGGGCAGTGGGAGGTGTCCCTGCCATGGCAGGGGGGGCACTGGGTGGGCTCTGAGGTCCCTCCCAACCCAAACCAGTCTGGGATTCTGGGATCCCCTGAGAGATCATGGGGGTTATCATCTCCCTCAGGCTGAGCAGAGGGAGGAAGGGGAGACCCTGGATCCCAAGCTCAAACAGACATCCCAGGAGCAAACAGAACCCCAGAATGGGTTGGGTTGGAAGGGACCTTAAAGATCATTTTGTCCCACCCTGCCATGGCAGGGACACCTTGCACGGTCCCAGGCTGCTCCAGCCCCAGTGTCCAGCCTGAATCCCATCCCTGGAAGTTGGTCCTTCCTCCCAGCATTGAAAGTGTTGAAAACCTGACCTGGTTGATCTCCTTTGATCCTACAGCAAAAATATCATTGAACCCTTGGATTTTCCTCCCCAGAATCCAACCAGCTCAGAGGGCATTTTGCAGCCCCATTTTTATCAGCAGATCCCAGAACCCCCAAATCCCTGGTTCTGGCACAGCCCTGCCAGCCCAGGCAGTGCCAGCTGTGCCCCACGGCCACCTTGTCCCCAGCCCAGAGCACTCAGTGCCACCTCCAGGGCACACCTGCAGGGATGGGCACTGCAGAGCTCCCTGGGCAGCCCCTGCCAAGGCCTGAGCCCCCTTTCCAGGGGGAAATCCTCCCAGAAGCAGGGATGTTTCATGCTCAGAAACCAATTTCCATGGTGGCAGTGTCAGAAGAATGGAAGAACCAAGATTCCCCCACGGTGACCTGTCCAAACAGCCCCTCCAAGCTCCCAGGAATCTGCACCAAGTCACTGGGGAATGTCAGGAGAGGAGGGTCCTCCATGCACAAGGAAAGACCTCAGAAATATCCCAGTCCAGGAGAGGAGCCAGATCCCAGGGGCAGGGGGACATTCTGTGCTGAGAGGGAGAACTGGGAAAGGCATTTCTGCTGCCTGGGCTGGAGCTCTCTGCCCGCAGCACGTCAGCCCCAGCCTTGCCTCCCTTATCAAGGAAGTTTTTCAGAGGCAGCAGCAGCCCTGAGTAATTTCTTTATCTCATTTCCTCTTCTTTACAAGTGCCTGTGTTATGGTGTGAGGCCCAGATAAGCTTTTCTCTCCAGGCAGCCCCCGTGTGTCTTCCTGCTGGGCTGGTTTTGCCCTGAGCACACACAGATGGGGCAGCAGCAGCTGATTCCCAATTCCCACCCTTCCCACACCTCGGGAGTCTCAGTTCCTGCTCCACTGATTCCCAGTGGAGTGAGAGGGTTGGGAGTTCTCCTGGATGTGCAGCTACACCCCTGCAAGCTTCACTGGGGAGCTGGTGTGGATTTGTGTAAGAGCAGATCTGCTCTGTCCTGAGCTGCTCATCCCTCCTGCCCCAGTTTTCCATGGATTTAACCATGTCAGGAGGAGCAAATTCATTCCAAGCGTGGTGTGAGTGAAGTCAAACCTCACTCACGGTCTCCAGGCAGAGTCAGAGCTGTTGGAGCTGCTTCCAAAACTCCTTCCTGAGCAGCAGCAGAGGAGCCAGGCCATGGAATCAGGAATGGTTTGGGCTGGGAGGGATTTAAGGACCATCCAATTCCATGGACGGGATTTCCACATCTCAGCTTGTTCCAGCCTGGCCTCGGACACTTCCAGGGATGAGACAGCCACGGCTGTTCCTGGATTTCTGGAAGGTTCCCCCACGGTGGGGTGGCAGTGGAGGGGCTGTAAGGTCCCTCCTGGCATTCCAGGGCCATTCCCTGGCTAGCACAGGGCTCAGGGCAGCGTTCCTGCGGCCTCTCTGCTCACCTGTGTGGGCTGAGCTCAGCACTGAAATCCTTACCTGGAGCAGCACCTGGCTGAGGAGGAGAGCACCAAGCCCTTCTTCCAGGCAAATCCTTCTCTTCCTTCTCCAGCTCAGCACCGTGGGGCTTCCCAGGAGCAGAGAGGCTGGAGATGACCTCCAGGGCTGAGCCCACCCTGCCCAAAGTCTGCTCCCCCTCAGCTCCTGCTCACTACAAACTGACAGAGCTGAGCTGTGTGAGAGGTGGAGGAAGTGCTGCTGCTGATAATGAATTGATTTTGGAGTGATCATCTGCCCCCAGTGTCTGAGGGGGGGTGGAGGCAGAGACTGAGCTCCCCAAAGTGCCCAAAGAGGCTGCAGCCACCCTGCCAGCGTCCTGGCACTGCTCAGAGGGGGCTCCAAATTCATCTCATCCCCCCTGCCATGGCAGGGACACCTTCCACTGTGCCAGGCTGCTCCAAGCCCTGCCCAGCCTGGCCTGGGACACTCCCAAGAATGGGGCAACCACAACCTCTCTAAGCCCTCTGAACTTCAGAGCTCCTTCCTTCTCCTGAGCTTTCTGCTGCACTTTGCATGACTGATAAATGTGTTTTCCTTTCTTTCTTTCTTTTATATCAGAAGAGAAAAAAGGAAAACGACAGCATAGGGAGGGGCTGGGGTTTAGGGCCCTACTGGAAATGTTGTGGATCATCAAAGCTCCAGGGGAAACTTACAGAAGATTTCCAGTGCCTGAAGGAGCTTCAGTAAGGCTGAGGAGGGACTTTTTACAAGAAGATGGAGTGACAGGAGGAATTCAAGATTAGTGAGGAATTGTTCCCTGGCAGGGTGGGCAGGGCTGGGATAGAATTCCATCCCTGGCAGTGCCCAAGGCCAGGCTGGGCACTGGGGCTGGAGCAGCCTGGGGCAGTGGGAGGTGTCCCTGCCATGGCAGGGGTGGCACTGGGTGGGATTTGAGGTCCCTCCAACCCAAACCAGTCTGGGATTCTGTGCCCACAGGGATGGACAGGAGCAGGCACAGCCCCCAGAATCCCTCCCACCCCATTCCCCAGCCCTGAATCTCACCCAGGTCCTTCCCCCTCTGCTCTTGCCCTTCCCCTGCCCTTCTCAGGTGCACATTTATCCACCCAGGGACTTTTTCCTCTCACCCCCCATATTTTCCTTACTTCAGGCATTTCTTTTCTTCCTGGGCAAACAAGTCATCCCAGTTTTTTTTACTTCCCTCCCACTCAAAACAATGGGTCAGGCAGGGAGTGAAACTGTCCCTCCTTAAGCCAGGCTGCCACACATTCCTCCTGCTCTCAGTAAGGGGCTGGTGCTGAACTCAGGATCCCCATTCTTCCCTGGCCAGCTGGAAAGGCTGAATCCTGCTCTGGATCTCAGCCAGGACTGAAAAAGCCTCTGGTGCTGCCCATCCTGGGTTTGCTGCCTCAGTCACAATCCAGGGAGAACACCAGCACAAGCAAGGGATGAGCTGACCTTGATCACAAGGTTTGTAAAAGCTGGACTTCATTTCTGAGATGTTTAATGAGCTGCTCTGGCTCCCTCCTTTTAAAAATTCCCAAAGCTCTGCTGCCTCCTGACTGAAAGGAAACATCCTCAGAGGACAGGGTGCAGGTAAAGGAAAGGCTGAGGCTGCAAATGGCTTCAGACCCAAACAGAGGCACTTTGGAGCACCCACATTTACCATAGGAGAGCAGTTCTTTCATGGACAGCCCAAACAGCTACAAAACCCATTGGATTCTGCAGAATCCCCAAATCCCTGGGGCTGGCACAGCCCTGCCAGCCCAGGCAGTGCCAGCTGTGCCCCAGGGCCACCTTGTCCCCAGCCCAGAGCACTCAGTGCCACCTCCAGGGCACACCTGCAGGGATGGGCACTGCAGAGCTCCCTGGGCAGCCCCTGCCAAGGCCTGAGCCCCCTTTCCATGGGCAAATTCCTGCTGCTGTCCCAGCTGAGAGTGGTTCTGGATTAGGAATTGGGAAGGAATCCTGCCTGTGAAGGTGGAGAGGCCCTGGCACAGAGGAGCTGTGGCTGCCCCTGGATCCCTGGAACGTTCAGCTCCAGCCTGGGGCAGTGGGAGGTGTCCCTGCCATGGCAGGGGTGGCACTGGGTGATCATTGAGGTCCCTTCCAGCTCAGCCATTCCATAACTCTGTGATTACCCCACCATGCCATTCCTAATGCCATGACTAAAGGATTTACTAATTTTAAGCCTCCTTTGTTTGTTCCACACAAGGAAATGGAAAAAGTGAATTCCTGTTGATCAACCCCTCTGCCAGATATAGCACATTATTCCTTTTGTTTGGAAAGTTTTGTTTCCAAACACCAGCCATTAATCAAAGCCCATTAATGCAGCACTTTGTCCATCCAAATATTTTCCAGCAGATCTCACCAAGGGGATGTTTTTATCCTGGAGTTATGACCAGCTCCACTCCCATCAAAAAGCTCAGCATGGCATCACCTTTTAACCCAAACTGAAACAAATAATTGGGATTTTTGTCCATTTAGGAGTTTTCACCACCTGTGACCATCACAGGAGTGCTCTGGACAGTGGGGAATGATGAGGGGCTGGGAGCTGGGGGAACACTTGAATCCTTTGCCTTGAGGCTGGTGCTTGTTTGGAATTCTCCTCCACCCAGCTCTGCCCCAGCAAAGCTGAGCTTTACCATCCTCCCTGCTTCCCATCCTTCACTGAATGTAATAAAGCTTCTGATGGCAAATTAATTAAACACGCTGACAGCTGTGATTTGATTGTGGGGGAGGAGGGAACCTCTTGGAAAGAGTCAGAGAGGTGTCCCTCAAAGGGAATCTTTCTAGGGCAAAGCAGAGACTGGAAAACAAAACCTTTGTTTGCTCGACTGCGCTTGGAGTTCAAAATCCGCCCCTTTTTTCCCCACACAACAGAAAAACATTCCATGGGACTTTTTTTTCTTTTGAATCTCACCCAAAAATTCATGTTTGGTGTGAGAGGGACCTTAAACCCCATCCATTCCAGCCCTGCCATGGGCAGGGGCACCTTCCTCTCTGCCAGGCTGATCCAATCCCTGTCCAATCCAGCCTTGCAGAGGTGTCCATCATCTGGGGCTGCTCATCACACCAGCCAATGAACCAGGACACAAAACTGCTTAAAATACCGAGAAACAAACCTGAAATAATCAAGGGATCAACACTTCAGTTTAATTAAAGCTGCAACATCCAAATTCTCTGTTGGGTTTGGATCACAGAATGGGTTGGGTTTGGAGTTGGTTTTTTTAAAAAAAACTGAGATCAAAACCAAATTATCTGCAAATGTGGCTTTTACAGGGTCAAAGGATCATCAGGGTTGGAAGGTATCTTCAAAATCCCCCAGCAGCACAGGCATCACCCCAAGGGCCACAACCTGAACACTCCCAGAGACTCCACCACCCCCCTGGGCAGCTCATCCCAAGGCCTGACCACTCTGCCAGGGACAAATATCTTTACTATCCAATCTGCACCTCTGACAGCTCCCAGCACCACCTGGAGAGCACAGATCCAGCCTGTGGTGGCTGGGCCAGGCCTCCAGCAGCCACCCCCGGCCAGGTGTGTCCAAGCAAGGCTGCTTTTCCTTTCAGGGTGTGCCAGGATTTCCATCCATGCCCCAAAGAGCCACCAGCCAACAAAGCAAAAGGACTCAGGGCAAAGTCAGTGCAAATAACTGGGGAGTTTTCCCCAGTTCAAAAGGAGGAGGATTGCTTCCTCCCCAGCTCCACCCACAGCACAAAAGGCTTCTGTTCTGTCTCCCAAAGAAAAATCCCCTGGCATTTCACTTTGATTGATGATACACAATAAACTGAGGCAGGAACCCAGTGAATGTGTTGGGTTGGGACGCAGGGACTCCAAACATGGATCCTGCCCCATTCCTGGGGCTGCCCAGGCCCAGGGACCCTGGAACCCAGCCCTGGAGGAGCTGGAGCTGCTGCAGAGCCCAGAGGAGGCTCCAGGATGAGCAGAGGGCTGGAGCAGCTCTGCTGGCAGGAAAGGCTGGCACAGCTGGCATTGCTCACCTGCACAGGAGAAGCTTTGGGCTGAGCTCAGGGTGGCCTTGCAGGGCCTGGAGGAGCCCCAGGAAACCTGGAGAGAGACAATTTCCAGGGGATGCAGGGACAGCACACAGGGAATGATCTTGAACTGAAAAATTACAGGTTTAGGTGGGATATTGGGAAAAAATCCTTCCCTGGCAGGGTGGGCAGGGCTGGGATGGAATTCCATCCCTGGATCCCTGGCAGTGCCCAAGGCCAGGCTGGACACTGGGGCTGGAGCACCCTGGGGCAGTGGGAGGTGTCCCTGCCATGGCAGGGCTGGCTCTGGGTGGGCTCTGAGGTCCCTCCAACCCAAACATTCCATGGTTCCATGCTTGTCCCTGGCCTGATGCTGAGATCCCCTGCAGCATGGGGACCTCTCCCCATGGCTTCTGTCCCAGTCCCTCTGAGGGGAGCTGCTTTGCTGATGCAGGGATTGAGGGATTGGTGGTGCAGGGATTGAGGGGTTGGTGGTGCAGGGTTTGAGGGATTGCTGGTGCAGGGATTGAGGGATTGCTGGTGCAGGGTTTGAGGGATTGCTGGTGCAGGGACTGAGGGATTGCTGGTACAGGGTTTGAAGGATTGGTGGTGCAGGATTTGAGGGGTTGCTGGTGCAGGGTTTGAGGGATTGCTGGTGCAGGGATTGAGGGATTGCTGGTGCAGGGATTGAGAGATTGCTGGTGCAGAGACTGAGGGATTGCTGGTGCAGTGTTTGCTGCTCCCTCTGGCAGCCACCCATCCCATGGGAACTGGAGATGTTTGGAAGCAAAGGAAGCAGCACCTGCAGAGGGTAGAGCCCTGGTGGCAGCCAGGCTGGGATCATCAGGACTATGGCATTCCCAGAGCCAGGATCCAGGATTTTGCAGTGCCAGCACTGGGGTTTGTGGTGACTGATGGCACCAACCCAGCACCAAATCCCCCCCCAGGCAGGAGGTGGCCGCTCCCTGGAGTGCCCTTGGGATGTAGGGAATTATTATCCCGTGGGAATGGAGCAAACCCAGCCCTTGTGTGCCGGCCCTGGTGCCCAGCAGGCAGGCTGGGCTGTGCTGCAGCAGCCTGGGGACTCAGCAGGACGAGTGAAGGTGTTCAGTGCCAAGGACACGCTGGCAGAGCTGCCCACTCCGGCCCTGTTCCCGCTCCCTGCCTCCAGGAAGGACTTCCCAGAACTCCCATCAATCCTGGCTGCCACCAGAAATGGATTTCCAGTAGGATTTCACATCCAAAGTGTTCTGGTAAAGAGCTCTGAGAGCTGTCCCTGTGCCAAGGGAGCTGAGCCATGGGTTGGGGTGGTGCCTGTGCCACCCCACTGGTGCTCAGGGATTTGTCCTTCCTGGCCTCTTCATCCCCCACAGCTGAGTGTCTCTGCTCACACTGCAGCTCTTGAGACAGATTTTTTTTTCTGGAGCCTGATGTTTGCCAAGGAAAAGCATCACTGTGAGCTTTGGTGGACAATTAATCACAGTGTTCAATTAGCCCTTCCCTCCTCCTCCTCCTCCAGCCCCTTCTGGAATCATCTCTCCCATTCCAAGGCTTCCTCAGCTGCTGCTCCTGACCTCAGGAGCTGCAGAAACAAGCAGGGAACTCAAGAAGCTGCAAGGAAGGTTCTGTCCAGCCCAGCCATTTCTCAGATGTGTATTTGAGAGGCTGTGTGTGAACCCCTGAGAGCAGGTGGAGGATGTGAGGAGCACACACAGGAAACAGAATTCCTGGGGAGGGAATTGCAGGATCCTCCTGCTGCCACACTGAAGGTCAGAGCTGCTGGCTGGAGGCAAACAGGGCACTTGTGGTGAAGGACACTGGGAAAGAGTTTTGCTTCTTGTTAGAGAGTAAGAAAAGCTGCAGGGAAAAATCTGAGTTTGAATTACATTTCCAGTCTGTGTAAGGTGGCTCTGTGTTTCTTGGATCACAGAATCCCCAAATCCCTGGGGCTGGCACCCTTGTCCCCAGCCCAGAGCACTCAGTGCCACCTCCAGGGCACACCTGCAGGGATGGGCACTGCAGAGCTCCCTGGGCAGCCCCTGCCAAGGCCTGAGCCCCCTTTCCATGGGCAAATTCCTGCTGCTGTCCCAGCTGAGCCTGCCCTGGCCCAGCCTGAAGCTGTTTCCTCAGGGAATCTTCCAGAAGGAACACAGGGCTGCTGTACCCCCCAGGATAGTCTGGATGAGCCCCAGCTCTTCACTCTGAAGTCTCAGACAACACTAAAAAAATCCACATTATATTAAAATCCTAATTCAAAACCAGCCAAGAGCAGCCCCAAGCGATTTGCTGAGTAACCCTGCCTTCTGCAGGAGCTCAGCTCTGGGAGCTCTCCTGGCAGGGCAGCAGAATGGAAACTCTGCCCTGGGTTAATGACAGGGCAGTGGTGCTGGGGCAGCTCCCAGCCCAGCATTCCTGCACGTCCCAGCAGCTCCTGCTGATTCAGGAGACAGCCTGAGCAGCCAGAATTTGTCCAGCAGATTAAAAAGCAGGTGCAGCACATGGTAATCCCTCTGCTAAACCGGGATTGTGTGGGAGAGGCATTCAGAACTTTCCATGCCTTGGCAACACGTGGAGCCACCCAGGCTCCCACAGCCTTCCAGGGAAGGCTCTGGCACAGTTTGGGGAGGGCTGTGCTGCTGAGAGGGAAAAGCTGCTTTTATGGCAAGTCCTGCATTTTCCCACTCAAATAACATCAATTAATGGATCATTACTTTACTTACAGAGCCTCAACCCAGCATGGTTCAGCTCCTAGAAAAGGTTAAAAAAAATCCATGCTGCTGTTAAAGACACTTAAGAGAATCCTAGAATTGGGCTGGGAGGGATTTTCAGGATCATTTTCATGTCCCACAGGCAGGGACACCTCCCACTGCCCCAGGCTGCTCCAGCCCCAGTGTCCAGCCTGGCCTTGGGCACTGCCAGGGATCCAGGGGCAGCCCCAGCTGCTCTGGGAATTCCATCCCAGCCCTGCCCACCCTGCCAGGGAACAATTCCTCATTCCCAAGGTCCCATCCAGCCCTGCCCTCCTTCAATTTAAAGCCATTCCCTGTGTCCTGGCACTCTCTGCCCATGTACAAAACCCCCCTCCCTCCTTTTCAGAGCCCCCTTCAGGCTCTGGGATGGGCTCTGAGCTCTCCCAGGAGTCTCCTCCAGGCTCTTCCCATCAGCCTGACAGGGACTCTCAGCAGGGAAGCACTTGGATGAACTGTCTGTAAATCCCACACCCCCTGGGGATTGGGATCACTTCTACAGAGCCACGAGTGGCACCCAAAATTTACCTTTTCCATCTGGAACCAGCCACTTTTCTCTGTGGGTGGCCCCACGTGCTCCTTCAAAGAGAAGAGATTTACAAAGGGAAATGCAGAACAGCAGTTTGTAAAGGTGGGATCATAAAATCATGGAATGCTGAGGGCTGGCAGGGATGTCAAAGATCTTTTCCAACATCTGCTGTGGGGATGGGAGCCAGAGCTGGAGGCTGAGTGTGGAGCTGGTTTTATTCAGGATAAAGCCATTGCTGGATATTTAGCTCCACCTATGGGCACCTCCTCGTGCCTCTGGAAACCCTTCAGATTCAGCCATTTAGTCCCACTTTAAGGCTCTAATCCCAGATTTTCAAGGTGAGAAGAGCCCTTCAGGAGCATCCAGTCCCACCCCAGCAGCACCAGCATCACCCCAGGGAGACATCCAGACTCCTCCTGGACACTCCCAGAGACACTGACTCCAAACCTCCCTGGGCAGCTCTGACCAAAACACCCCACAGATTTTAAGAGGGGCATGAAAAAAGAAATTCCTTTCAGAAGGGAAAACTATTAACTTGGTTTATGTTAAATGGTGTCAGGAAGCTCTGATCTCTAGCCCTGGGCAGCCAACAGGTGTCAAGAGGATGCCCCAGGCCCCTCTGAGTGCTGCCAAGCAATGGGACCAGAGCCATGGGCAGGGGCTGAGCCCAGCAATTCCCCTGCACAGGAGACACAACTTCTGCCCTGGGCAGTGCCCAGCCCTGAGCACAGACCGGGGGGGCTCTGGGGGCTCCTCCCTGGGACATTCCAGAGCCACCTGGACCCAGCCCTGTGCCCTGGGCTCACTCCAGTGAAGGGAATTTTTCTTTCCCGATCTCCAACCTGAGCAATCTCCCCTGGTGCAATTCCAGCCCATTTCCTCTCCTCTTTTCCCTGTCCCTCCTGTCAGGGAGTTTTGGGGAGCACTGAGGTCCCCCCTGAGCCTCCTCTTGGCCATTCCAAACCCCCCCAGCTGCTCCTCCCAGGATGTGTTTTCCAGCCATTTCCAAAGGAACTCCAAACAAAAGGAATTCCTGGCAGGAAAACACACAACACTCAGCATGACAAAGTCTGGAATGTGACAGTTCCCTGTTATCAATGGAAATTTTGTCAGGGAAGATAAATCCAGCCCTGCCAGCTCCATCCTGTCCCCTCTGTGCTCCTGCCTCACGGCCTGTAACACTGAAAATTTGGTATTATTGGAAAGCTTAGTGTCAAAATGTTCCTTACCAGTGTCTTGGGGAATGTCTTCATCATTGTTTTGTCTTTCCAGATCCAATTATGAATTATTAAAAGCATTAGCAAGGAGTAATTCCCTGGAAAATGTTTCTGAAGTGTGTTGGGCAAAGCAGGATAAAAGCAAAAAGGAAGAACTTGTGTTCCCCAAGCCAAGCCAAGGGCAGAACTTGAGAGGCAGGTGATTAAGCCATGGGCAAAATCCCTGCTGGAATTGTTCAAAGATGGTTCAAAAATTGTTCAAATGGCTCCAGAGCTCTGGAGCTCATTCCTTCCCCACCCCTGGCAGGTCTGGGCTGAAGGAGAACCTTCTGATGCACTGATCCAGTGTCAAACTGCAAGGTTTCCCCACTTGGGGCTGCTCTGGAAAACAAAACCAATTAAAAACCAACTCTGGTCCTTTCGAGGTCGTTGCCTTCACCTCGATAAGGAGGCACCAGAAATTCCTTTCTGCCATCACAGGACTTCCATCCCTTCCCACAGCAAAACCTTCAGAGTTTCCCTTAATTCCTTTTGCAACAAAAGGACTTCAAGTTATCAGGTAAAGCCATTTAATACTGATGTATTTCTGTATTCCAGGAGCTTCAGAAATCATGGGATGGTTTGGGATGGAGGGACCTTAAAGCTCATCTGACTCCACCTTCCACCAGCCCAGGCTGCTCCAAGCCCCAACCAATCTGACCCTGGACACTTCCTGGGTGGGGAATCCAGAACCTCTCTGGAAAAAAACCCAAATCATTTATTTTTTAATAGAAATAATTCATGTATGATGAATGCACAGGGATTATTCTGGAGCAGGAGATGCTGACACCTTTATTAGGAACTTGAATAAGGTTTGGAACATCTCCCACAGGGTTTTATTCATGAGCAGATTCTCCCATGTGGAGGTCATGCAATTCTCTGGAAACTTTTTCAAGGCATCAATTTATGAGGGCCTTGCACAACATTCTGCCCCTTTGAAGCTGAAAATTCCCATTTTGCTGCTGAACTTTGAGTGGCTCTGTGCAGAAAACACCAGGACATTTACAAGAAGACAATAAAATATTTTAATTTCAATCTGCCCCGTGCTATACAAGTGTATAAAATACCAACTAAGCATCCATTAGAACATTACAAAAATAACCAGAAAAAGCAAGCAGCACACTGGAGTCATGAGGACAGGAGGTGGCAGATCCAACCAGGAACAAACTGAGAGCATTCCAAGATTTCCATGGTTCCCACATCAGGCAGGGGTCAGGTATTAAAATGACAAAAATCAGATTTATTGATGGTTTGAATTGAAAAGCAGCTCTGCTTTTGGAGGGAACACAGCAGCAGCCACCTGGGTTTCTAGTGCCAAAGTCATGCTTTGATTTTTCATGGAAAAAGGACAGGACAGGAATTGTTCCCCATGTTTTGAACTGAATGTGGTGAGACACAAAGTCCAGCAGTCGTCTGAGAAACATGGAAAAGTCTTGGAAAGGCTTCAAGGCAGTTGTGGCAAACCTTCAAAGTTTTTCTCCATTAATTCCTTTATTTTGGGTGTTGAATGCAGCACGTGGAGCCAGCTGAGGGTAACCCAAAATAATCTGATTTTCCTGGGTGTCAGCTCCAGCAGTCCATGGAATCAGCTCTTCCCAACAGCTGCCATGGAGCCAGGGCCACTCAGACACCAGAGCCAGGCTCTGTTCCAGTTCCCAGGGAATAACAATCCAAGCTACAGCAGGAAATTCAGTATATTCCTGCCTCTAGGCCCACATTTGTGTTCCAGTCAGGAATTCCAGGCCTTCCAGAACACCCTGCACCATGGCCTGGAATGGCTCCACTCTTTTTAAAACAAATATTATTTAAAAAACCAAGGTGTCAACCAGGAATTTCAGTCAACATTTGCTTCAATCTCTTCTCAGACCAACTGTGGCAAGAGCAAACCAGGAGAGAGCCACAGATTGGTTCCTAAAAACACAATGAGAGGCTCCAACATCCCTTTTCCAAGACCCCAAGTGGCATTTTCTAGGGATAGCAATTCCTGCCTCCTCCCAAAACATCCTGAACCCTGTTTCAAGGTGAGGATCTCCAGTTTAAAAAACAGTATTAAAATATTTCTGCCATCTTTCTTCTTTGAAATTTGCATTTAGGAGCCTTTAAACACTGCCATAAAAAAGCCCTAAAGCTTCTCCCACATATTCCCACTGCTCAGATCAGCAATCCTTGGCATTAAGCATTTCATCCCAGCTGAGTTTGGAAGCAAAGCTCAGAAAGTTTGGATTTTTTGATATCCAAAACCAGTAGAAAAAGATCCAAGTGTGCAGCTTGGAGTAGGAATGGACAAGGAAAAGGCACTCCAGCTCTCCTCACTGCTTCCTGGGTGGAATTTTCCAATCCCAATCAAATCTTTACTCACCAAAAATGCAGATTCAAGTTTCTCCATCTCTTTTTTTTCCCCACTGGAAAAATCCCCCTGCTCTGAATATGCACCATCAGCATTATTTGAGTCCTTTTTTCCCCCTTCGAGTCAAAGCTCCCAAACAAATCCTACTGAAGATATAAATTACCTGAACTTAAATAATTTAAAATCCATGTGTTCCAACAAGTCTCCTATTGCACATTTTTCCACTGCTTTGCCAGGTAAAACCCTCTGCAGGAATTCCAAAGGTTGAAATTTTAAAAGCACAACTTCCAGAGCACCAAAAGCAGGCGCTGGAGGAATTGGATCCTGCTGGAAAACGAGTGCCAATAAAACCAACTATAAATATACCATGTATGTACACATCCAGGAGGAATTCTGGGATGCTGAGATAATAAATACTTTGAAACAATTCCCAGATTTCCAGAAACTTGGGAGAAACTCTAGAAAAGAAAGCAAATTACTTGAGAGGACCAAGAAGAAACATGCACAAAACCTAGCGTAAGAAAAAGGGTTCAATTCCCCAAATTCCCATCACGTCTCCAACCCTGTTATCCCAAGGTTTCCCAAACACCCGTCAGGGGTGTCACAAGAAGGAATTTTCCCCCAGAACAAGCCCAGTTTGTCCTGTTATGTCCCCAAATGTCCCCTTCTCCCATCCTCCGTTCCCAGCGCGTGGGAATTCACTCAGCACACGGACCAACACTCCAAACTGAGCAGGGAATTCCTTTATCTGGAGCAAACCTGGAATTCTCCTCCTGCAGCTGCTGCTGTGCCACCGCAGCCCGGCACTGTTCCACTGCAAATCCTCGGAAAAATCCTTGGAACGGTGGATTTCCCCCGGAGGGAGCGGCAGCCCCGCCGGCTCAGCTCAGGGAGGCGGGGCTGTAGTCGGGCCGGCGCGTCTGGATGATTTTGGGTTTGGGTTTTTTGGGCTCCTCCTCGGCCTCGCCCTCCTGGTCGCTCTCGCACACGTGGACGACCACGCTGGGGGTGGTGGCTGTGGCAGCGTGCAGCTCGTACTTGTCCCCTGCGGGAGGGAGAACGGGAATTCCTCAGGAAAGGGCGCCCGGGGCTGCTCCGTGTGGGAATTCCTCAGGAAAGGGCGCCTGGGGCTGCTCCGTGTGGGAATTCCTCAAAGGGCACCTGGGGGTGCTCCGTGTGGGAATTCCTTAAAGGGCACCTGGGACTGCTCCATGTGGGAATTCCTCAAAGGACACTTGGGGCTGCTCCGTGTGGGAATTCCTCAGGAAAGGGCACCTGGGGCTGCTCCGTGTGGGAATTCCTCAAAGGGCACCTGGGGCTGCTCCATGTGGGAATTTCTAAGGGTACCTGGGGCTGCTCCATGTGGGAATTCCTCAAAGGGCACCTGGGGCTGCTCCATGTGGGAATTGCTGAGGAAAGGGCACCTGGGGCTGCTCCGTGTGGGAATTCCTCAAAGGGCACCTGGGGCTGCTCCCTGTGGGAATTCCTCAGGAAAGGGCACCTGGGGCTGCTCCGTGTGGGAATTCCTCAGGAAAGGGCACCTGGGGCTGCTCCGTGTGGGAATTCCTCAAAGGGCACCTGGGGCTGCTCCATGTGGGAATTCCTCAAAGGGCACCTGGGGCTGCTCCATGTGGGAATTGCTGAGGAAAGGGCACCTGGGGCTGCTCCATGGGGGAATTTCTAAGGGCACCTGGGGCTGCTCCATGTGGGGAATTTAGGCAGGGAATTCCTGAGGAAACTGGACATGGTGACTCTTTAATGGGGTTTTTGGTAGGAAATTCCTGAGGAAAATCACCTGGGGGCTTTTCCAGGGGGGATTTAGGAAGGGAATTCCTAAGGAAATGGGACATGGTGACTTTTTATTGGGGTTTTTGGTGGGGAATTCCTGAGGAAAGGTCACCTGGGAGCTTTTTAATGGGGTTTTTAGATGGGGAATTCCTGAGGAAAACTCACCTGGGGGCTTCTTCATGGGGGATTTAGGGGGGGAGCTCCTGAGGAAATGGGACATGGTGACTTCTCAATGGGGTTTTAGGTGGGGAATTGCTGAGGAAATGTCACCTGGGGGCTTTTTAATGGGGTTTTTAGGTGGGGTATTCCAGAGGAAAACTCACCTGGGGGCTTCTTCATGGGGGATTTAGGGGGGGAATTCCTGAGGAAATGGGACATGGTGACTTCTCAGTGGGGTTTTAGGTGGGGAATTCCTCAGGAAATGTCACCTGTGGGCTTTTCCAGGTGGGGAATTCCTGAGGAAATGGGACATGGTGACTCTTTAATGGGGTCTGAGGTGGGCAATTCCTGAGGAAAGGGCACCTGGGGGATTCTTCATGAGGGATTTAGGTGGGGAATTCTTGAGGAAATGGGAGATGGTGAATTTTTAAAGGGGTTTTTAGGTGGAAAGCTCCTTAGGAGATGTGATATGGTGATTTTTCAGGGAGGAAAATTCCTTAGGAAATGGGACATGGTGACTTTTCAATGGGGTTTTGTAGGAAATGCAATGTGGTGTATTTCTGATGGCGTTTTAAGGTGGGAAAATTCCATAGGAAATGTTCAGTAAGAGGGAAAAATAACCAATTTTTAATGCTTGGAAAGGCCTAAAATATTTGTTTTAAAGTTTCTTTTTTGTTTTCCAAAAATTTGGAAGGAAGACTCAGAGTAAAGGAACAGCAGCATGGGGCAGCTTTGGACTCCCACACAAACTGAGGCTGCTCTGTTATTTATTCATTTATTAATTTTTTTACTTATTTATTCCACATGTTCTATCACAACCAACCTCTGGTTCCAAAACCCATTGCAGGGAAATAAAATCTTTGATAAAAATATTTGATAATAAATTATTAAGATTATTTAATTAGGAGAATTCTTGATGGGAAGTTTTAAATCCCAACATGCAGGAGCTCAAAGTTGTGCCCTGCCTTTTTCTCCAGCCTTTACAATTCCCTAAATTTGGAGGAGAACAGGAATTTTAAAAATACTCCAGTAAAATGAATCTGGCACAGTTTTCATTCTCTTTAATCTTATTAATGAGAATAATTATTCTCATGTAATAAGAATAATTTAATTCTCTTTAATGCTATTAAATGTGACCATTTTTCTCTCCCCTATAATTAATAATACTGCCCCAAACAGGTTAAATCCGAACTGGATTGAAGGAAAGATTAATTTGCACCAATTTTCATGGATAAACTGTATAAAACATGGGAGAAAAGGGAAATCAAGGGATGAGATAATTAATTACTGGGGAAAGGAGGGGCAGGAATTTATCCCTCTTAAATTCCAAGGAATTTTAGATTCATACTGACAGTTCCTCCTATACACAGTAGCAGTTTCCTCCTCTGAGGCAAACAGAAATTAAAATACATGGAAAAAAAAACAGAAATAAGAATGAGTAGAAAATATAAATAGAAAGAAAATTAAAGAAAATAGAAATAGAATTAGAAAATTATAAAAAGATATAGAAATAAATAGAAATGGAAAGAAAATAAATATAGAAAGAAAATATAAATAGAAAGAAAAATAAACAGAAATAAAATATAAATAAAAATAAAATAAATACAGCATATAAATAGAACTAAAATAGAAATGGAAATAAAATTAAATAGAACTAAAGTATAAATAGAAAATAAAAATAGAACTAAAATATAAATAGAAAGAAAAATAAACAGAAAATAAAACTAGAACCAAAAATAAATAGAAAGAAAAATAAACAGAAATATATTTTTTTAAAGTTTTAGAAACCCAGGAAGCTTTGAGGTGTTTTCCTCCACCAAAATTCTGGTTTTTACACCTTCTTACCTGGTCCTAGCTTGGAAATTGCATATAAAAGGTCGTAGTTAATGACTGGAGTGGCATCCTCCACTTGTTTCCAGTCCACAGGAGGAGAGGCAGGAGGGGAGATCAGGAACTGCTTGTCTGGGTTTGGGGGGGCCAGGTGGGAGCTCCCGATGTGCAAAGTCTGCAAGAGAAACCAGAAAATCCCAAAGTGTCCCTGAATGCCTGAATTCCTGCATCCCTCCATTCCTGCATCCCTGAATCCCTGCATCCCTCCATTCCTGCATCTCTGAATCCCTGCATCCCTCCATTCCTGCATCCCTGAATCCCTGCATGCCTGCAACTCTGCACCCCTGAATTCCTGCACTCCTGCATCTCTGAATCCCTGCATCCCTCCTTTCCTGCACCCCTGAATTCTTCCATTCCTGAATCCCTGAATCCTTGCATCCCTCCATTCCTGCACCCCTGAATCCCTCAATTCCTGCATTCCTGCATCACTCCATTCCTGCATCCCTGCACTCCTGCATGCCTCCATTTCTGAATCCCTGCATCCCTGCACTCCTGCATCCCCCCATCCCTGCACTCCTGCATCCCCCCATTCCTGCACCCCTGAATCCCCCCATTCCTGCACCCCTGAATCCCCCCCATTCCTGCACCCCTCCATGCCTCAATTCCTGTATCCTTGCATCCCTGCACCCCTCCATGCCTGCATCCCTCCATGCCTCAATTCCTGTATCCCTGCATGCCTGCATCCCTCCATGCCTCAATTCCTGTATCCCTGCATCCCTGCATCCTTTCCTCCCTGCATCCCCACATCCCGGGGCTGCCGTGCCCTGCCCGGCACTCAGGGTGGCAGCACCAGCCAGGACACCTCTCCCAGGGAAATTGCACTGGGATGCTCTTCCCTAAAAACCAAACCGGGGCCTTCCACACCTCCAGCAGGACAGGGCCTCTAAAGCCTCATGACAAATGGTGCAGGGAGCCATCCCCAAAAGTGAGAGTGGAGGGAATTCCAGCAGGGATGAAAATAACCTGGATCATGGGAGGTGTCCAGCACCATTGCATTCATTTTCCCACTCAATTTTCAGAGGGAAAAGCAGCTGGAAAAGCAGCCTGATTGCCAGAGCCCGAGTTTGGGCAGAGCAGGGAGCTCCAGAGCTGCTCTGGGGGAGATCCCCAAGACTGGGATGGGCAGTTCCAGCCTGGAATGTGCAGATCCAACACAAAACGTGCAGCTCCAGAGCCTGGACTGGGCAGCTCCACACTCTGGATCCCCCAGGGACTCCCTGGGTGCTGGCAGAGCCCACCCAGCCTCCCCCAGCTCTTTAAATTCTTGGAATGTGCTCATTCCCGTCCGAGGTTATAAAAAAATGGGGAATACCAACAGCCTCCAAATCTCTGGATTTGGATCTCTGGAACAACACTGATTCTCTAATTAATCTGACAAAAAATGACCATGAAGGAATTCAGGGATGCTGAGATAATAAACACTTGGAAACAATTCCCAGATTTCCAGAAACTTGGGAGAAACTCTAGAAAAGAAAGGAAATTACTTGAGAGGACCAAGAAGAAACATGCACAAAACCTGGTGTAAGAAAAAAGGCCAAGTTTCCAAAGTTCCCATCATCTTTCCAACCCTTTTATCCCAAACCCAAAATTGAACCCCAAAACTGGGGTTTTCCAAACACCAGTTTGGAAAAATAAATCCTCCACATCAGCTGGAGGATTTCTGGGAGTCAGAACAAGGAGAGCTTTAATCCCCCCTAGGATAATCCCAAGCAGCTTTTTTTACCTGAGCAAAATAGAGTCTGAGTTCTTTTCCAAGGAATTCCGTCTTGTCCAGCTGGATCCTGGCATCTGCTGCAGACAAAGGGTTGCTGAAGTTTATTCTCACTCTTTTGAAGCTCTTAAAATACTGGAAGGTGAGGTCCCTGTCATAGGGGTGGAACAGGGATTCAAATTTGGCCTGGAGAGAAAGGAGCAGAGGAGAAAATCAGCATTAAACACGAATAAACTAATGTAAAATGAGAAGTTATTAACAAGGGCCAACTACCATTCTTGAATATTGATTATTGTAACAGCTTTGTTTCTTTTCCTTTTTCTTCCTTTTTCTACCTTATTTCTCTCTATCCTCAAAATAGATTATTATTATTATTAATAAGTGATATTATCACCTATGATATTATTATCAGAAATAAAGGTTGGACAAGACACTCTGATTTAGCTACAGAAGATATTGAAATGTTTCTTAGAAAATTAATACCCAAAAACCTTGGAAAAAAACTCTGCCAAACCTTTGCCCAAATGTGCAAATTTCAATGGAACCACCACAATTTTTAATAGAGAAACATGAAAAAATCCTGATTTTCAAGTTAAATGTGATTTTCTTCAGTGACTCAGCACAAAGAATGAAGTCCATGAACATCTCCTGCTTTCCTGCTATTTTTAATTTAATTTATGGAAAGTGCTTGCACTGTCCCTGCAGGATTCCAGACCAAGAGAGACACAAGAGGAGGCTCTGGAGCTGCCAGGCCCTTCCAAGTCTTTTATTCCAATGGATTCAAATTGGGGGAATTTCCAGGTATTTTCTCTCCCTAAAAGCTTCCCAGAAACTCAGGATAAAGCCACAATAAACATTATTCCATTGAGGGCTTTTTACTACAAGATTTTGAACTAGTAGGGGGAAAAAAAAGCAGAGCTATTATATAAGAAGGCAGAAATTAATTCAGAATTTCATTTTCCTCCCTGGGAAGCTCCACTTCACACACTCACCACAGCTGGGTATAAAATCATTCTGTTTCAAAGAGATTTTAAAATCAGAGCTGTTCTGCTTCTCCAACTTCTTCAGAACGAGCTCTGAAACAGCAGCAGGACCCTCCCCACACAGAGCTGGTGTTTGGGAGCCCCAAAGCTGAGATGGAACCATGGAAAATACACCCCAAAACTGCATTTCCAAGTTCCCATTCTGCATTTAAAGACAGAGAGATCTGGGTTTGGGGGCTTTTTTTGCAGCTTTTTTTTTTTTTTTTAAGATTTACTTATTTATTCATTTATTTATGTGATTATAGAGGTCAGAAATGCCACTTTATCACTATGACACTTAAAAGAAAAAGTTATTTTTGTCCTTAAGGTATCTTAGCAGTAACAGCTCACTGTATCAGGACTGATAAGTATTTTATATTCTTTTATATTTACATTATTTTTTTATTTTATATTGCCAACCAGCTAAATACAGACCCAAGAGGATTTCTTATAGTTTTAAGAGGAAAAAAATCCCATGAGAAGTATCAAATGGATTACAAATTCATCAGTAAAGGAACAGCAGCATGGAGCAGCTCTGAACTCCCACACAAACTGAGGCCGCTCTGTAATTTGTTCATTTATTTACTTATTTATTCCAAGTGCTCCATCACAAACAACCTCTGGTTCCAAAACCCATTGCAGGTAAAATAAAATCTTTGATAAAAACATTTCATAATAAATTATTATTTAATTAGGAGGATTCTTGATGGGAAGTTTTAAATCCCAACATGCAGGAGCTCCAAGTTGTGCCCTGCCCTTTTCTCCAAAATCTCAATTACAGAATCCCAGAATCACAAGGGTGGAAGAGACCTTCAAGATCATTGAGTCCAACCCAGTCCCAACACCTCAAGTAAACCCTGGCACATCCAGGCTTTGTTAAACACACCCAGGGATGGGGACTCCACCACCTCCCCGGGCAGCCCTTCCAGTACTAATTAAATATTTGCTGAAAATACAGAATACACCACACAGTCCAAGAAGTCTGGAGGGAAACTTGAGACAATTTTCCCAACCACAGAGGGCTAAAACTGAATAATTCCCAGAGTTGGAATCATTCCCATCAGACCAGCCTGCTGCAGACTCCCAAGCTCCAAGGCTTTTATGGCAAACTGTCACTGTCACATTTTCTGAAAAATCCCTTTGCCAGGATTTCTTCTCCTGGGAAGCTGAGAAGCCTCAGAGAAAAAGAAAAACAGTATTATCTCCTTCGCTTCTCCTATGTTCTGCTGCTTTGGAATGAGGTTGGAGATTGTTTATCCAACATGAGAATTGTTTTCACTTAATAACCAATCACCATCTGGCTGTGTCGGGACTCTGAGGAGTCAGCCACGAGTTTTTAATTAGTATCTTATTAAGCATTCTATCTGTATCCTTTTTTTATTCTTTAGTATAGTATTCTTTACAATAATAAATAGAATGTAATATAATATCATATATATAATGTAATATAATATAATAATAAAGTAGCCTTCTAAGACCATGGAGTCAAATTGCAATTTCCTTCCAAGTGCAAGCAGCACCTCCAGAGTGGAGCTACCAGAAATAACCCCAAAAAGCAAAACCTACCCGTGTTTCTGGCCGGGTGAAGAGCTCCCCATCGGCCAGGCAGGCGATGAGCGAGCCGAAGCTGTAGTGGAAGTTACGGAAATGCATTTTGGGGCCGGGCCCCGGCGATCCCGCAGCGATCGCGGCTGCTCGGGAGCCGCGGCCGCCGCTCGCAGCGTTTATAAGGCAGAGCCAGCCCAGCCCCCGGTGACAAAAAGCTCTCCGAGCATCCCGTGGGTGACAGCGAATTCCTGAGCACAGTCCCGCATGCTTGGGAACAAAATGTAAGCGGCACTGGAAAGAGGTGACGTCAGTAATTAGTCAGCTTCCCTCCGCTAATTACCGGGAGCATGGAAAATGCAGCCGAGCCGAGCGGGGCAGCTGCCGGCCAGGCTCTTGCAGCATAGTTTCCACTGGCAGTAATTCCATGCAGCTCCCACTCCGAGCTGCCACGCATGGAAAATGTTCCTGCCCTGGCACAACGCTCCAGGAATGGGCTGGGGAGAAGGCAGCAGGGAAAATGTCTGATTCTCATCCTCCGGGGATGGGACACAAATCCCTCAGCTCAGTTCTTGTTCCACCCAACAGCCACAGGTGGAAATGTTCTGGGAATAGGCTGGGGAGAAGGCAGCAGGGAAAATGACTGATTCTCATCCTCCGGGGATGGGACACAAATCCCTCAGCTCAGTTCTTGTTCCACCCAACAGCCACAGGTGGAAATGCTCTGGGAATGGGCTGGGGAGAAGGCAGCAGGGAAAATGTCCAATTCCTGATGCTCTGGGGATGGAACACAAATCCCTCAGCTTGGTTCTTGTTCCACCCAACAGCCACAGGCGGAAACACTCTGGGAACGAGCTGGGGAGAAGGCAGCAGGAAAAATGTCTGATTCTGATGCTCTGGGGATGGGACACAAACCCCTCAGCTCAGTTCTTGTTCCACTCAACAGCCACAGGTGGAAACATTACCCTGTGTTAAAACAGAATGATCTAAAAGCACTTAAGTTTTTGTGTTATAATTTTGGAGCTGCAGTGCATGGGAGAGTTCCAAATAGCTTGTGAAAGCTTCAGTTTAAACTTCATTAATTACATGAAATGGTGATGAGCTTTTTTTAGTGGTTCTTGCTTTAAAAAAAAAAAACAACAAACACACAAACCAAAAAAAAAAAAACAAACCTCCCAGCCCCCTCAAAAAAAAAAATCCACAAATAAAGACCACAAAAAGTTATGTTCTGTGCTGCTTTTTGGGAAATGCTTTGAGATTCAGGTGTCCCAGATAATGTCAGGAATTCAGGTTCCAGGCATGGGCTGGGGAGAAGGCAGCAGGAAAAATGCCCAATTCCTGATGCTCTGGGGGTGGGACACAAATCCCTCAGTTCTTGTTCCACCCAACAGCCACAGGTGGAAATGTGGAGATAGATTTGGGGAAATGATTTTCCTGCCATCACAAGGAGGATTCGTTTGGAAGCTTCTTCAAAGCAGCTCTGTGCATTAATTACAGTTCTCACCTCATTAAAACCTTTCCCAGCCCCGTGGAGCAGGGAGGGTTTGTCAGGGCTTGCTTTGTGCCTCTTTTTCCTACCAGGAGCCTGCCCAGCAATCTGCCGGCAGGGTTCTAGCAGAACCTGAGACACAGCAGGGAGCAGCTGTGCAACCTGAATTCCTGACATTTTCTGGGACACCTGAATCCCAAAGGGTTTTGGGATCTTTTCCCAAAACACAGGGTTTTGTCGTCTTTTCTTGGTGATTTTTTTTTGGAGGGGGTGGGAGATTTTTTTGTGTGCTTGCTTTAAAAAAAAAAACAAACCAAAAACCACTAAAAAAAAGCTCATCACCGTTTCAAGTAATTAATGAAGTTTAAACTGGAGCTTTCACAAGCTATTTGGAACTCTCCCATGCACTGCAGCTCCAAAATTATAACAGAGTCAAAAATCTTACGTGCCTTTAGTTCATTCTGTTTTAACAGAGGGCTATGACAGAAGCACCAAGTTTTAGGGAATACCTGCAAACAACGCACAGTGCTAAGTTTAAAACCTGATTTCATCTCTATTTAACTACCCAAAACTTTGCACATGAAGACTCTTCTCCATTTTTAGGGGGTTTACTTGCTAAATCCCCATCTAATGTCAAACTCTCTGCTGTTCTTAGGTTACCTCAGTGTAAAAGTTACCACAGCATGAAAAGAATATTTAATACAAATTTTTAGAACCTTTTATTGGAAGGCATCACTTAAAAATCCCAGGATCACTGGAAAAGCACTTCAAGACTACCAAGTGCCACCTGTGACTGAATCATCACCCACCTTGTCCCAGCCCTGAGTGCCACATCCAGACATTCCTTGGACACCTGCAGGGAGGGGCACTCCAAACCCTCCTGGGAAGCCCCTGCCAAGGCCTGAGCACCTTTTCTGGGAAGAATGGGATGAATTCCATCAGTGAGGAAGGGATGAGAGATCTGCACTGGGCACACACAGAAATTCAGGATTCACAGAGCCCAGAAAACCACAGTGAGCACATCCTAAACCCTGTCCCTGCCCTGGAATTTCTGTCAGGTACCCTCAGTTCTGGGATGGGGAAGGAGCAGGTGTGACTCCATAAAGCAGAGGTCAGGATGCTCAGCTGGAAAGAATGGCCATGACTCACCTGAGCACAAAGGCAAACAGGCTGCCCACATGCCAGGGAACTGCAGCTCCTGATAAGAAAGCAGAGCAGGTTCCTGCTCCAAGCTGGCACAGCCCTGGGTCACTGCAGAACCTCTGGGGACATTTCTGTCCCTGGAGCTCATGAGGAGTAAAACAGTAAAAATCTCTCTGACTGCCATCCTCAAAGCCACCTGCACAGTGCTGAGAGCCAGGGGAAATGGCTGCAGCAGCCACCCCTCAATTAGAACTTTGTCAACTAATCCAGGACTAGAGCCTGCTAGGAACAAACCAAGTAGGTCTGAGAAATGCAACACCTCACAAAAGAATTTTTTCACAATATGCTCCATATTTAAAAGAAATATTTAAGTCCTACTGATGCCCACAATGTTTTCAGCTTGGCTTTTTAAAACCCCAAAGAATCACTTGTAGTATGTTCCCCTTTGTCACCATCATCATGGTTTTCTGACATGGTTGTGTACCAAATCATGGAATCACAAAAAGGTTTGGGCTGGAAGGACATTAAAGCCCACCCAGTGCCACCCCTGCCATGGCAGGGACACCTCCCACTGCCCCAGGCTGCTCCAACCCCAGTGTCCAGCCTGGCCTTGGGCACTGCCAGGGATCCAGGGATGGAATTCCATCCCAGCCCTGCCCACCCTGCCAGGGAACAATTCCTCATTCCCAAGATCCCACCCAGCCCTGCCCTCCTGCAGCTCAGGCCAGGACTCTCAGTGTATTAAATAAAACTCTTTGAGTTATTAACACCAAACTCAAAAGAAAAAGCCCCAATTCCCACTGCCCCTGGTGCAGGTAATGAAGAGCTGTTTGAGGAGAGCCCTGAGATGATGTGGAAACCACGAGGCAAAGCTCCAAAAGCCCCACTGCTCAACCTGAGTGTTGCAATGTTCCCTCCTGGAAGGTCTGGTACCCACAGCAAACAACCCTGGCTGGGACAGGAACATTGCATTGCAACACCTCAGGAGTCCTGGATTTGATGTTCTGATATTGTCAGAGAGCAGCTTTTCTGCTCCCTTATGTCCCTTCAGAGAGTTTGCTGCTTCCTGTCCTGTCTTTGAGACTCCCTGATGAGCTACAGACAGAACAAGGGCAAAATCACCAGCCCTGGAGGAGCTGGAGCTGCTGCAGAGAGCCCAGAGGAGGCTCCAGGACGAGCAGAGGGCTGGAGCAGCTCTGCTGGCAGGAAAGGCTGGCACAGCTGGCATTGCTCACCTGCACAGGAGAAGCTTTGGGCTGAGCTCAGGGTGGCCTTACAGGGCCTGGAGGAGCCCCAGGAAACCTGGAGAGAGACAATTTCCAGGGGATGCAGGGACAGCACACAGGGAATGGCTGCCAGTGCCAGAGGGCAGGGCTGGGTGGGACACTGGGAATGAGGAATTGTTCAGGGCAGGGTGGGCAGGGCTGGGATGGAATTCCATCCCTGGATCCCTGGATCCAAGGCCAGGCTGGACACTGGGGCTGGAGCAGCCTGGGGCAGTGGGAGGTGTCCCTGCCATGGCAGGGGTGGCTCTGGATGGGCTCTGAGGTCCTTCCCACCCAGACCATTCCATGGTTCCAAGGTGCTGCTGCACTCTGGGAATGAAAGCAAAGGGCTCAGAGCAGTGGGACAGGACAGCAGGGTCAGCTCCACCTCCTCAGCTTTCACCTTTCCCTTGGAAGCTGCAGATTCCAGGGCTCACATTCTGGGAGTTGAGCTCTAAAACTGCAGACAAGGCGCTCAATCCAAACCTAAAGTGCTCCCAAACACCAAGACCACCTGAGAGATTCTCCAGCACTGCCCAAGGACAGAAATGTGACAGAGACCTTTTCTGGAACATTTTTGGGGGCTGGAAGGACAATCAGAGAGTCCAATAAATGTATGAAGTACTGGGAACACAGAATGACTGAATGCCATAATTAGCTCCCCAATTTCACCTCCATGCAGTAGAACAGGAAAGGCACAGAAGAGAAGGAAGTGAGGCCACAGAAGCAGGAATCAGGCAAGTCACCAAAAGTGCCAATAACTCCAACATCAAAATGAAATGCCAGAGAAGGGAAATGAATGTGAACTTAAATATGCTGGGAATTCTCGAAGTTGATAAAATTACCTCCAAGAGTCATAAACCAGAACAATCCAGTCCATTCTCTCTCCTCCCTGGCAGGTTTTACAGCTGCCCTTGGAGATGCTCTTTGTGTAATCCCTGCACTCCCACTCCAGACCTGCTGCTCTTTTCCTATCAACACATTGCTTCTATTCCTGTCTCCATGTTAATTATCCTGCCTCAGCCCTTCCTCAGGACAGGGATAAACATCTTCAAGTTATCTGCAATGAAAATCATACTGGTTTCATTTTCCTGGCACAGCCTTACTCTCATTTTACTAGCTAAAAATGAATCCACATTCCCAACCACTCCCCTGCTCCCACAAAAAAAAAAAATCCCCAAAACAAAAAAAGCAAAACAAAACAAAAATCATAAATTCCCAGACTAGTTTGGGTTGGGAGAGACCTCAGAGCCCACCCAGTGCCTCCCCTACCATGGCAGGGACACCTCCCACTGCCCCAGGCTGCTCCAGCCCCAGTGTCCAGCCTGGCCTTGGGCACTGCCAGGGATCCAGGGGCAGCCCCAGCTGCTCTGGGCACCCTGTGCCAGGGCCTCACTGTCCCCTGAGTAAAGAGTTTCTCCCTAAAATTTCTTTAACATTAATGCTGGGTGATAATTCTGCCTCCCTTCTCCTCCCCGTGTTTGTGACCTGGGAGTGCTTGGCATTGGAAAAATGTATAGGGCTAAGTCAGAGGCATGAGTGGGTGTGGAGCTATGCCAGGCATGGCCGTGCCAGGCTCCCGGGGCTCAGGCTGCTGGAGGAATCTGGGCAGAAAACTGTTCTGAAGTAGGACTGCTCTGTTTTACTTCATGAGAAATCCTGTCAGACTTGCAGAAAGAAATCCTGCCCAGGTTTCCTTTCAGACACCTTTTCCAGAGCAGCTGGGCTGCCCCTGCATCCCTGGCAGTGCCCAAGGCCAGGCTGGACACTGGGGCTGGAGCAGCCTGGGACAGTGGGAGGTGTCCCTGCCCAGGCAGGAGGGTAACACTAAATCATCTTTAAGGTCCCTTCCAACCCAAACCATTCTGTAATTCTGTGACAACTTCTGCTTTGTGGTTATAAAAAGCTGTGGTTTAAAGTTACATATCCCATGTTATATTTTCTGCATTCTTCAGAAAGATGTAAGTGAAACAAATCCATTCCTCCAGCAGGGAAATCATCTGCACAAACCAATTTGTTAATAAGCTCAGAAGTCTGTGGGATCACAGAATGAACTGCACAAGAAGCATGTGCAGACTTATTTACAGTAAAGGAGTCAGAGCACAACAACACAAGGCCCCAAAGTGGTTTTCCCAATGACAGTGTGCCCTGGCTGGAGCCAAGGAATGCCCACAGCCCGTGGAAAAGGGGCAGCAGCAGCTCCTGTGCCCACCTGTGCCCCAGCAAACACAAGGGCCCAGTGCTGCACAGCCCTGCAGGAGTTTCACCCCCACTGCCCAGGCAGGCAGAGCCCAATGTCTGGGCAGGTTTGAGCAACTGGAAGGATCTGATTCCATGGAATGGGGCACAAAGGCCTGGTGTGCTGGGACTGCTGGGGTTCATTCCTTGAGCTTCACTGCAGCATCAGCCTCCTTACATGGTTGAGACAACTGAAGATGGCAAAGCTCCTGTACAGCCAGCAGCAGGCAAAGATTTCTCTGGTACAGAGCACGTTAAAAACTTTCTAGCCAATAGCACATTGCTAAAGCTCCCAGACAATTGTTCTAGCCAGTCACTAAAAGCACACAAACACCTGCTGCACACAGTGCCTGCTTGTCTGCTTTCCATGAACAATACACAATACTCCATTATTAACTTTAAAACCTTCTACCACCTTGCTAAGCATATTTTTCTCCAGTCTTAAGGTCTATCTTAGCCAAGCCTAAAACTCAAGCTCTTGTTTCATGTCCTTGCTTGCTGTACTGTTGTAACTTTTCTGCTTTCAGACTTTGCAGCTGCAGCTAGCTCTAAGTTTTCTGCTCTGTTTCTGTGTTGCTTTCACAGCTTCCTCCAAGTCCTCTTTCCTTTACTGTGTTCCCCACAACCTGCCTGGGCTCCACCCAACTATGCTGAGGGCTCGTCTCAAAGGAGGAGTCCGTGGTTCTAAAACTCCAGCACTGGGCAATTCTGAGATCTTTTCAGAAATACTGCTAGAAATATCTATCAGAGCATTAATTCAGCACACTTAGCACTGGCTAATGGCACCAGAGATATTTACTGTGAAGGATAAACTCAGCTGACAAGAAGAGTTGAAAAGCACATGTCTGGGGGGCAGCGTCACCCCTGCTTTAGACTTCCAGCTATTCCAGGAAAATCTTCTCCTGTTCCAAACAGAAGCAGAGGAATGAGTGCCCATTTTCTATGATGTCAGGCAAACCCACAGGAAAGCCAGTGGAAAGTTATGAGGATTCTGCACCTTAAGACACAAGACTCAAATACAAACTTATGACTCAAACACTTTTCTAGACCTGGAGTTACAGCGGGACAAATGTCAATGAGTTTGTAAAAAAACTCTGCCTATTTCTACTGTCTTTATTTCTGTTTAAACTCATTAACTGCTTTACTCTCATTCCAAAATTATCTACAGGTAATGTATTTATAGTAGAAAAAGCACATTATGAAACACCTTTTGCAGTAATTGGGTTGGGAGATTAGAAAAGGGAAGGAGAAAGTTCTTGCAAAGTCAATCCAAGAAACATTTCCTTCACCACAGAGAGAGAATTTGGGTCCAGATCATCAAAACAGCCTTCAAGAAGATGCTTTTTAAAAATCTATGCAAATTCCTGAGCAGGCCTGTCCAGCAATAATATAATTAATCCATTATATGTTGGGGTGAGAGAAAATAAACAGCCAAAGACAACAGGAAAAGCCAAAGATGACAAGAAACCACAACAAAAGTAATCAAGAACATTCCCATGGCCAGCTGCACTTGCAGTGCTGATTTTTATTTCTATTTCTGACAGAAAGGAGGAAAGAAGGAGACAGGGACAGGAGTCCAGGGCCCAGCTCACCATGGAACCTGTGCTTGCCACCCCAGGAAAAGCTAACTCTGGAAAGGGAAGGGCAGGAAATCCTCCAACAACTCCTCTGCAGCTTGCTGAAGGCTTCTCTAAATATAGCTGTCTATATAAATCCTTCCTCAGAGTGGAGGTGAAAAAAGGGGGAAGAGGTGGAAATTCTCCAAAGATCACCTCTATTTGTCAGGAACTATAAGAGGACAAGGACTTTGAAAACAAAATGGGTTAACAGGGCATTTTTCATACTGGAGAAAAACTATTTACAGCAGAATTGAAGGAAGTGATTTGTTAAAAATGCTCCTGCAGGCCCCAAGACAAAAAGAGGTTTCTCCCAAGCACTGGGTAACAATGAAATAAAGGAAGCATGAGAGACTCCTACCACAGCAACCAAGAAAAATCAGCTCCACTCTGACCTTTTCAAGGTTATTTCTTTGAATTAATAGCTCAAAGGGGAGAAAACCCATCTAGACAGTAATTAACAGATCTGTGGAGCTGCAAGATGAAATAATTCAAGACAGAAAGAAGGGACATGTTCAAACACATCACTACTGAAGCAAAAAGGGGCTCTGGATCATTACTTCTCGAGTGAGGGGGCACCTTCTGCATGAAGAGCTGGCTGTTTTGTGAAGAGGGAGCAGCTGTAAAGTTATTTATAAGTGAGACTGAGCAGAGGGAGAGGTGCAGAGCAGGGCACAAGCTCCCAGTGGGATTCCTGCATTCCTGCATGCTCTGCCAGCGAGCACCACTGGAGCCCTGCACAGCACCAGGGCTGGGGACACGCAGGGCTGGGCTGGGACACAGGGCCATGTCTGGGGACTGAGCAGGGACCACATTTCAGAGGAATGAATTTAACCCAGATCTGCTGAAATGCTGACAGTGCCACAAGGAGAACAACCCTGAGCAGCCAAACATGGAGGGATGGGGAATGGAAGCTCCCACACAAACACAGCCAGATGTGACAGCTCCTGAGAGAGGATGGGGGGTGAAAGGGACAGGAGCAAAGCTCAGGGAATCCCAGAGTCCCCAAATCCCCGGGGGTGGCAATGCCCTGCCAGCCCAGGCAGTGCCAGCTGTGCCCCACGGCCACCTTGTCCCCAGCCCAGAGCACTCAGTGCCACCTCCAGGGCACACCTGCAGGGATGGGCACTGCAGAGCTCCCTGGGCAGCCCCTGCCAAGGCCTGAGCCCCCTTTCCATGGGCAAATTCCTGCTGCTGTCCCAGCTGAGCCTGCCCTGGCCCAGCCTGAGGCCGTTCCCTCTGCTCCTGTCCCTGTTCCCTGGCAGCAGAGCCCGACCCCCCCGGCTGTCCCCTCCTGGCAGGGACTTGTGCAGAGCCACAAGGGCCCCCTAAAAACCTTCCCTAATTCTCTCCCATGGGAAGAAGGGAAAGTTCCCCACAAATGATCCAGCAGTGCCACAATCCAGCTCAGCTGACAGGGCTTTACTCAAACCCCATCCAATCGAAGCCAGGGCGGTGAGAGCTCCCCCAGATCCAGATGCTCCCACAGAAGTGAAGCACATCCCTCCCCAATTCCTGCCTTCCAGCAGCAGCCACAACATAAACCAGTCACAGAACACTGACCCCAAACATGGCTCATTATTAAAACAGCCCAGTGCCAAGCAGCTGAGATCAGTTTTGCTCTCATGTGTAAGAGCAGTGATGAACAGACAACAGGAGAGGAGCTTTCAGAAGTTCAGTTCTGTGCTGGTTGTGTAAGGCTGGGATCCAGATTCAGATTCCAGAATCTGAAGGAGCCACAAGAACCATGGAGAGAGACAGTTCCCAAGGGCTGGAGGGACAGGAGCCAGGGAATGGCTGCCAGTGCCAGAGGGCAGAGCTGGGTGGGATCTTGGCAATGAGGAATTGTTCCCTGGCAGGGTGGGCAGGCCCTGGCACAGGGTGCCCAGAGCAGCTGGGGCTGCCCCTGGATCCCTGGCAGTGCCCAAGGCCAGGCTGGACACTGGGGCTGGAGCAGCCTGGGGCAGTGGGAGGTGTCCCTGCCATGGCAGGGCTGGCACTGGGTGGGCTTTGAGGCCCAACTCAAACTATTCCGTAATTCCAACAGGCATAACACAGTGTCTTCAAAATATTTATCTGTGGAAAAGGTTTTACAGAAACTTCTGTAAGCCACAGAGAAGTCTGATAAGAGGATCCATGTCTATCCCTGAAAGAATTTCCTACCAAGGTCATTGACACAGAAACCAAGAAAGGAAGAAGGATAAATAAGAGAAACCTGCAACTGCCTGTTCCAATGAGCACTTGCTTTTCTTTCCTGACCAATGAGTAAAGTGTGAACTCATGAGTTTTGTTAGAGTGTACAAAAGGCATGCATGCTAGAATAAAACCAGGTTTGAAGCCTTCTGAAAATGGAGTGTTGCTTTCTATTGTCTCCATCACAACTACAACATATATCCACTTCTTAATGTTAGAGTAAGAGCCTGATGTCAGCATCTCAGCCTTTTAAATATTCCTTGAGGAAAAAGAAAAATAGCTCTTTGGCCTGCTGGCTTGATGACACACACACTGATCATCACAGCAGCACCAAAGGCAGGTGGAAATTTTGGTTCAATATGAATCCATCTCCACTGAAACTCCTCTGAGAAGACCAAAGAAGTCAAGATATTTTTACCTCACTTTGTACATTCAGGATAATGAAGGACATAAAGATAAAAGGTCAGTACAGAGGAAAAAAAAGCAAAAGGAACGAATCTGTGTCAGCCTGTCTGTATTCCCTACTCAACATCTCAATCAAGAGTCAATCACTGCCTATTAAAGGTTCAGGTAAAGCAATTACAGAAGCCCAATTACTTTTTCTTTGAGCAACCAAGGTTTTGCTTCCAAATCAGTTCTGAAAGTCAAAGGGGCTGGAGCGTGCCCAGGACAGGGAATGGGGCTGGGAAGGGGCTGGAGAATTCCTGAGGGAGCTGGGAAGGGGCTGGAGAATTCCTGAGGGAGCTGGGAAGGGGCTGGAGAATTCCTGAGGGAGCTGGGAAGGGGCTGGAGAATTCCTGAGGGAGCTGGGAAGGGGCTGGAGCATTCCTGAGGGAGCTGGGAAGGGGCTGAGCCTGGAGCAAAGGAGGCTCAGGGGGCCCTTGTGGCTCTGCACAAGTCCCTGCCAGGAGGGGACAGCCGGGGGGGTCGGGCTCTGCTCCCAGGGAACAGGGACAGGAGCAGAGGGAACGGCCTCAGGCTGGGCCAGGGCAGGCTCAGCTGGGACAGCAGCAGGAATTTGCCCATGGAAAGGGGGCTCAGGCCTTGGAACTGCCCAGGGAGCTCTGCAGTGCCCATCCCTGCAGGTGTGCCCTGGAGGTGGCACTGAGTGCTCTGGGCTGGGGACAAGGTGGCCGTGGGGCACAGCTGGCACTGCCTGGGCTGGCAGGGCTGTGCCAGCCCCAGGGATTTGGGGACTCTGGGATTCCCTGAGCTTTGCTCCTGTCCCTTTCAGCCCCATCCTCCCTCAGGAGCTGTCACAGCTGGAGGGTTTGGACTCTGCTCCTAGGAACAGGGACAGGAGGAGAGGGCCAGGGGAGTTTTCCCTTCTGAGTTTCACCTGCACTTCCCCACTGGAAGGCCTCCAAATTCTGCAGGCTGGAGTTTCTCCAGCAGAGCTGCTCATTCCTCAAGGCCCATGGAAATAAAACAGGCAGCACTGCCCTGAACCCTGTATTTACTCCCCCCAGAACAGCCAAATGCCACCTTTATCCAGAGGAGTGTCTTGCTGGTCCCTGCTCCCAGAGGCTGCTCTTCAGATGTTCAGACAGCTTTTGGAAATTTGGTGTGGCTTAGAGCCAGGATAACCCCCAGGTGTGATTCCATGGGCTGCTCCCCCTCCCAGTTGGGCTCCAGCTGACCCAAGCCCCCCCAGAGCTGTCACTGCTCCCTGATGACATCTGCTGAAGGAACAAGCCTGGTCACTGTGCAGCAAACAAAGCTGGGCAGAATGGTTTGAACAGGCAGCTTTTTCTCAGGGCATCTCCAAAACCTGTGAAACAATTTTGTTTACCATTTAATCCCAGACTGGGCTGGGTCAGAAGGGACCCCAAAGCTCTTCCAGTGCCCCCCTGCCATGGCAGGGACACCTCCCACTGTGCCAGGCTGCTCCAGCCCCAGTGTCCAGCCTGGCCTTGGGCACTGCCAGGGATCCAGGGGCAGCCCCAGCTGCTCTGGGCACCCTCCCCACCCTCCCAAGGAAGGATTTTTTCCTAATTCCTTTCTAAACTTTCCCTCCATCATTTTGAAGCCATCACCTCCTGTCTTGCCACCACAAACTGCTGTAAAACCCTCTTGAAATTTCCAATCTTATTTCTTCCTCCTTCACTTTAAATTCTCACCTTTTTTTTCCAGGTGAGAATTCCTGGCTTAATCCAGAATACTATTCCAGGGCTGTGAATTGCCAGCCCAGGCCTGCTCCCATTTCACTTCCTAATTTTCTGGATCTCAATTCAACAGCTGTTCTTGAGATAGAAGAAATAAAATCCTCCAGAAGGCTTTCTGCATCTATTGCTGTTATTTCAAAGGGAGAATAAAGAAGAATCCTGGACTATCATTGATGCAGTTCCCAACCTGGGCATCCCTGGCAGCGCTGGCCAAAGGCTCCTGGAGCTGTGGCAGCCTCAGGGCTGTGCCCATTCCCTGGGCAGAATTCCTCCCCCAATGAATTCCCACTGCAATCACAAGCACTGCTCTGCAGGGCCACGCCTGGGGCTGTGTGTCCTTCCAGCACAAAGCTGCAGTGCTGAGGGAGCCCCGTGGAAGTGGGGCTGGGCAGCACCTCTGCATGCCAGGGAGGCTCCTGGGAAACCAATTCCTGAATTCCCACACAAACTGCAGCCACTCCACAATGACTGCACTGAAGGATTAAAAAAAGATTCAAATAAACCCCTGATGATTCTTTAATGCAAATTCCAACTGCAGTGCCAAGAAGGAGCTGTTTTTCCTGAAGACTTACAGGATACATTTGAATAGCTTCAAATGTATGAGCTGGTGTCATTTTTGCATTAGGAGATCCAAATATATTCAAATAAAATATCCAGAGTTGTGCTCTGTCACACAAGGGCCATTTACAGATTCCATGGGCCACAGTTTTCCAGCCAGCCATCTGAAAAATAAATACCTGCAGTGTGCTTCTTCCATCCTTGGAAAAAATCTATGATTTACACTTCCATTTCCAAGCATTAAACACTGAATTCCTGTTCACTGAGTGGGAACACAAAAGTGGGCACTTGGAAATTCCACTACAGAGTAGCTGAGTAACCACCAGCCTCATTTAGAAAACCTTTGAATGTGGGAAATATATTCCAAAATGTAAAGGCTTTTTCCAACATGTTTCCACTCCTGCTGGGAACACACTCAAATGATCCAGAGTAAATTAATGATGACTTTGCCCTCATTTTGGGTACTCAAAAGGAAATAAACATTTTCAGACAGTATTTCATGGCAATTATTTTTCTATTCATCTAAAAATAAAATCACTCAATTTGGTAAAACATTCCAACACCTGTGCCATCCAGGATTTCCAACCAAACCTGCTGAGGGAAGAACAAAACCCTCTAAGGAAAATCCAGAAATCTCTCTGCTTTGTTCAAAAATTGGTATTTTGGAATAAAGGGATGTGAGCTGAGGAATTATGATGCTCATTTATCCCTAATTCACTGAAAGGGAAGGAAAATGTCCCTTGAAGGGCTTTCTCCAAGTCATCTTGGGAGACATTTCCCCAAATCATCAGAGAGTAGCCAAATATTGAAATGTCTGGAGCCTCTCAGAAAATCTCCACCAGGAAAAAGGGTTAAAGGACAAGGGAGAAATGAAAAGTGTATTTGGCAGAGGATGCAGGCTTGGGGTCTTAAGAATCAAAGGCCAAAAGTGACAGGAAGAATTGCAAATGGCTCTCTGAGGCATTGCAAAGTGGACACAAATTGTGGAGAAATAAAAATTCCAGTGGATGGAGGGGTGCAGTGAGAGGGTCAAGCTTGGTTCTGTGAGATCCAGAATGGCTGAACTTTTAAAATGTCTTCAGGTGGATTGAACTGGAACTGAGGCATCATCCACTTTCCCAGGAAATTCAAGGTGTTTAAGCATCATTCCTTTACTTTGCCCTCTCCCAGAGCAGCCCAGGAGCTGAGCAGGGCAGTTCAGAACAGCTGAACACAAAGGCAGCAGCTTTCATTTATTAATAACAAAAATTCAACCTCTTCCCCCTGGCCTGGCTGGTTTAATCCAGAATACCTCCATGCATGAGCTGTTCCCACAGGAAAAGAAACCACCACCACCAAACCCAACACACAACACACCAAAAAACCCAAACACAACCCAACTTCCTCTGCAGCTCCCTGAAAATCCTGCATGCATCACCTTTGGCAGAGGCAGCTCTTGGCAAAGAAGTGGGAGCTGCAGAAAATAGGACTTGTCAGGCATTCAATATTCAGCTTCACATCTCTGACAGGATAAAGCAGCTCTTTCCAAAGTATCTCTTTCCAGAGCCCAGGAGCTGCCCCAGACACTTGGATCCACAGCCCACTCCCAAAAATTCCCCCAGGATTTACTCCAAGAATGATGAAAGCTGCACTCCCTCACCCTCCTCACATTTTTGGTGGCATTTCTGGTTTCTTTTAGCCCTGTAAGAGCAGAATAATGAACACAGATCATGTTAAAACCATGGAGGTTCCCACACTGCCAGGCATTTGCAGGGGCAAAGCAGAGACTGGAGATAATTACACTGATAACATGAAATAATTAATTCATCATCAACCAGAAAAGAAATATTTGGCCAATTTACTGCCTGTGAGGACACCATTCATTGCCAGTTCCTCCCCAGCTCCCCTGATTATGACAGCAGGAAAATCCAAGGAGAAAAGGGAAATTCAGTGAAAAGCCCTTCTGGCTGGTATTAAATGTTATATTTATTTCAAAATAAGCATTTTTAGAAAGTCAATGAGCAGCAATTTTTCACTTGCTCTTTTCATGAGAGCTTTTGAAAATGGGTGTCCCATGATCTGTAGAGAATCATGGAAAGCTGCCCCATTTCCTGATAGGCAAAGGGTGGCCACTGCAGCATTTCTTTGACTAATTCCTTCCACTGGGTTTTCCAGAAGTGATTCATGGCTGTACTCAGCTTTCCTGGAAAACATTTCTCTAAGTCTGCAAGGTATGGAAAGCAGGGTGTTCTCCTGGGCTGGCTTCTAACTGGGAATCTTTGTGCCTCTCTCCCTCTAAAGACAAACAGCAGTTTTAATAACTTCATTCTATCAACTCTGATTTAATTATTTTTCCCCTAAATATCAGAAGAAAACAAAACTGATACATATCTTTTACTCTATTCCCTGCATATCCTCATTTATTAGAACTCCAGCCTTGGAAGCCTAAAAACCAGGTGCCTTTTTCTATTATTTTACTTTTATTTAAAGGAAATTCAGAAAGAGCCTCCCTGAACACTTATATCACCTGTTAAATTTTGTTCTTTTCTTGGAAGTCACAAAACTACAAAGAGTTGTTTTACCTAGAGGGACTGTGAAATAATTACAAGTTCCATGAGACTCCATGGCTCACTGGTTCCTAAAATCCCTCAGGTGTCACTTAAACCCAAGACACAGCAGTGAGACCAACTCAGACCTGCTCCAAGTCCTGCTCAGCCTCTGATCCAGCTGAGTCTGGAGGGTGCTGCTTCAATAAATCTTCAAAGCAGTCCCCAGGCCCCTCATCTCCTCTTATTTTCCATAAGAAATGTAAGGGAACTGTGATTCCCATGCAGATCAGTGGTGGGGATACCAAAGCTCCCTGGGACATTTTCCACACTATTTATACCTGGGCTGCTGCCTCTGTGCAATTCCACAGGAAACAACTCCTGCTCTCCCTGCCCAGAGCAGCTGGGGCTGCCCCTGGATCCCTGGCAGTGCCCAAGGCCAGGCTGGACACTGGGGCTGGAGCACCTGGGACAGTGGGAGGTGTCCCTGCCATGGCAGGGCTGGCACTGGGTGGGCTTTGATGTCCCTTCCACCCCAAACCATTCCATGATTCTGTGATCCATTCTAAGACCAGAACAGGTTTCCAGTGTTGCAAAATGTTCCAAGTGAAGGTCAAATAATAAATCTGAGGGTGATAACACACTTGGAGGAATTAATAAGCTTTCAAAGAATCCCAGACTGGTTTGGGCTGGGAGGGACCTCAGAGCCCCCCAGTGCCCCCCCTGCCATGGCAGGGACACCTCGCACTGCCCCAGGCTGCTCCAGCCCCAGTGTCCAGCCTGGCCTTGGGCACTGCCAGGGATCCAGGGGCAGCCCCAGCTGCTCTGGGAATTCCATCCCAGCCCTGCCCACCCTGCCAGGGAAGGATTTTTTCCCAATATCCCACCTAAACCTGTCATTTTTCAGTTTCAGGCCATTCCCTGTGTGCTGTCCCTGCATCCCCTGGAAATTGTCTCTCTCCAGCTTTCCTGGGGCTCCTCCAGGCCCTGCAAGGCCACCCTGAGCTCAGCCCAAAGCTTCTCCTGTGCAGGTGAGCAATGCCAGCTGTGCCAGCCTTTCCTGCCAGCAGAGCTGCTCCAGCCCTCTGCTCATCCTGGAGCCTCCTCTGGGCTCTCTGCAGCAGCTCCAGCTCCTCCAGGGCTGGGCCCTCAGACTCTTTCAGAATTTGTTTACTGCTTTTTTCAGCCCCCAAGCCCTGTTTTGGAAAATCCCCCCACTCCTTTCCCCATGGAGGCAGAAAGGGCCCAAAGCTCCCAGGAGGGCTCTGTCCTGAGCTATTCTGGTGTGTTTGCAGCTGGTGCCACTCTCCAAGGTATTTCTGAGGAACCGTATTAAGCTCCTGCAACAACAACGCTTCAGTCAAAGGAAAAACTTCTGCTGTGTGCTCAGCCCTTCAGCAAACACTGCCAGCAGGACTGTGCCCGTGTGAGCAGCTGAGCCTTATCATTTTTTCCAGATGAACTGGGTTCTGATTGAAGTACTCTAAAAAGCTTGGAGTGCTTTATTGCAGGGGCTGGACTAGGAGGAAAGCACATGAATGCACCCAAGTGTTCTCCACAAGAACAGCCTGGCTGTGATTGAGAGCCCCTTTTAGCAGGCAGAGTTTCACAAACTCTATTTCATATTTTTTAGCACCACAAACCAATCATTTCTCAAAGTGATCTGATCCAACAGCCTCTACCTTGATAGTGCCTAAAGCCAACTCAGAAAATCACAGCTGACATTTCCAACCTGCCCAGCAGAGCAAGGAAAGAGCTTAAACAGCATTTCCAGTTCCACCTTCTGCAACCTCAACGTTACAGCAAGGGCTGAAATGCCAAATTAGAGAGTCTTCAAATCAGCATTTGCAATGCAAAGCCCTAATCAGTACAGGCAGCAACAAAGGGAGACTCAAATAACTGGGGGGGAGGAGAGATTAAACAATAATTTGCAAATACATGAAATAAATACAGCCAGAGCTCTCTGCTCATTAGTGAATTTGGTGTCCCACATCCAATCTATTTTAAAAAATAAAGATTCTTCACTTTCAGGCTGACCTGATTGGGTTGACAGATTAAAATCTTTCAGCATTTCTTTGTTCATGGTGATTGTTTGTGTTTAGATTTATGGATGCAGCTCTTTCCCCCAAATCCTCATGGTCTGTCATGTTGCAGCTGGATTTTGTTCTCCTCTCCCTCAGCTGTCACAGGATCCTTTCCCTTGGGCTGAGAGTTTATCCTTGGGCAATTTTTAAGGATGAAATGATGGGGGAACTGCTCTGCTATAATGATGCAACCACCAGCACCAAACACTGAACTGGGGCACTTCAAACCCAGCTTAGTTCAGGGCAGGGTGACACAGAAGGAGGATTGAAGTAACTCTGCTTTCCAATTTACAATCACTGAGTGATCAACACCTCATTCCTGTCATTCCATCTGCTCCTCCTAGAACCAAGGATTTTTAAAATTTATTTCTTCTGGAGTTTTTTTAGATTTTTACCTTTTAAAGCATCATTACTCACCAAGGCACTGGAAAGGATGGATCTACTACAAATAACTCCAGGAGCTGATGAACAGTGAGAAATAAACACCTCTCAAAAATAGCCCCCACTGTCAGCATTTGTTTCCCAGCCCAAAGTGGTACCTAAATAGCACCAAGCCAGGTCCCAGCTCCTCCTCATCCCCCTGAATTCCAAAGCACTATGGGGCTGGATCTCACTCTTTATTTACTTCCTGCACTGACAACCCCAGAGCAACCAGAGGCACTCACTAAAATCATCTTCATTTAACCCAGGCCCACTCTCCCACGAGGGCTGGAGGGACAGACACAGGGAATGTGGAGGGCAGGGAGGGATGGGATTTGGGAATGAGGAATTGTTCCCTGGCAGGGCTGGGATGGAATTCCATCCCTGGACCCCTGGCAGTGTCCCAGGCCAGGCTGGACACTGGGGACAGTGGAAGGTGTCCCTGCCATGGCAGGGCTGGCAATGAGACCATCTTTGATCTCTTCCATCCCAAACCATTCTGATTATATTCAATAAAAACCTCATTCTCAGCATTTCTCACCAGCCCTGTGAACCATGGAAAGGACTCCCAGCAGTGCCTAAGAATTATTCAGCTGCTCATTATTTTATACTGGTTCATTAATGCCCTCTGACTAGCAAACATTTTGCAGCCATTTTGTGCTTCCCACACACCTTCAGGCCTGTATCACCTGTGGACTCAGAGGTTTAAGATTTCTTTTCCTGTTTAACTGCCATTTCTGAAGAGTTAAAAAAAAAAAAAATTCTAAGAGGAAAGGCAGTTGTCCCTGAAGTATTTTTCTAAATTTTTGTGGTGTTTTCTCAGCTGTGACAGGTACAAGAACTGTCCCACTGAGTGAAGATATGACCATAATCCCACTGGAGTAGGATGAAAAAGACTTCTGTACTTAACAATTTATTATCATGAAAAGTGCAGCTGTATTATGCCAAAACTATGACTTGAGGGAGAGCAAAGATAAGGATGAAAAGAGCAGGTGTTTGGGGTTCTTTTCATTTCTAGTTCCTTCTAACATGACAGCAGGATTTGTTTAACTCAAATATTAAAGATATCATCCCAGGCAAAGCAGAAGCTACGTGCTCATCCTCTGACACATCCTCTGTGACTAAGGGAAAAACAAAAGGAAATAAAAAATTCAACTTTAACACAGGAGGCTTTGGAAAACAACAGGAGCTGGTCAGAGCAGGCTGGTATTTCTGTGATCTTTAAAGAATGACATTTTCCACTGCAGTCACAGAAGGAACAATGGAAGAGAAACTTCAAAAATATTTTCTAAGAATGTTCTGGGAGGGTAGGAAAAAACTCAGAGCAATTACAAGAAGTTTCTGCATTTCAAAGAACAAATCAAGTGTACCTGGAAATTTCAAAAGTATTTCAAAAGCAATGCTAAAGATCATGGAATGGCTTGGTTGGAAGAGACTTGAAAGATCATCTAATTCCAAACCCCTTCCACTATCCCATCCAAGCCCCTGATAAAATAATAAAAGATAATAAAAGGAGTCACAGAAGAGTCTGGAATTTATCCCAAATCACCTGCATTTTTGGTGAGGTTAATGCCTGACACACTGTAATTATCTTAGACATTAATTAGTGACACATCAGCAGCATACTGGCATTTAAAGCTGTTAAGGTGTATAACAACAGAGCTCTGAGGATACGTTTTATTTCTTTATTTATTCATATGGGGAAGAACCCACCTGTTTTGATTAAAGGGGCAAAAATGTCAGCATTAGAAAATAATTCTTGAAAGTATTTTAAATTCCTGAATATTCCAGGCAGTGGTTTTTAGGTTAGGAACTCCCACTTGCTGAAAGCCAACACAGTTCTGCATCTCTTTCCAACTTCTGCTAGAGAAATGTCTGGATGTGCCTTCTTCCCAGCAGGGGAGATGGAACATCACTGCAGAGCAGTGGGTAAGGACAGAACCCCACTTTGGCAGCTGAGGAAGGAAGGCACAGATTAAGGAACAGCCTCTCCTGACACCACCTCCTGTGAAGAATTCCTGCACTTCAGCTGCTCTGGGAGAGCTGAGGAGCTTTTGTGTTGGGACAGATCCCTGAGAAATTTCCAGAACTGGGTTTATTTGTACCTTACATGGATTCTAAGCCTTGCCCAAGGGGAGAACACCCCACTAGTGTGGGAAGCAAGCTCGGTGGGGTGGGCTGGTTTTGGGTCTGGAGAGGCCCTGCTGATCTCACCTGCCCCGAGCTGATTTCTCTGCATTGCACAACCCCGGGCAGGAGCTGTTCATACTTTCCACTGCCTGCCCCTGCAGCTGCTTCATCCTGGAGCCCCAGGAAAATTCAACCTTTCATCAGAGTTTCCATGAGCCAGGCAATGCTGGCTCCCAGCTGGATGGCACCCAAGGGCCAATGAATCCTGCAAAGGAATGGCCACACACCCAGACCTGGGCAGACACCCCAGCAATTCCCACTGATTCCCCCTCCACGAGCTCTGCTTGCCACCAGAAACTCCCTCTTATTATTTAACATCACAACCTGCAAGAAATGGACATTTTAGTTCTTACTTCATCTTCTTTTTCCATAGTAGTGGACATTTTAATTCTTATTTCATCACCTTTTTCCACAGATATGGACATTTTAATTCTTATTTCATCATATTTTTCCACAGCTATGGACATTTTAGTTCTTATTTTCTATTTCCACAGTAAGGGACATTTTAGTTCTTATTTTCCATTTCCACAGTAAGGGACATGTTAGTTCTTATTTTCTATTTCCAAGGTAATGGATATTTTAGTTCTTATTTTCTTTTTCCACAGTAATGGACATATTCCTGCTGCAGCTTTCAGGGACTATCAACAATTCTATACTAAAATAATCAGAGATGGGAGTTGTTCTTAAAGGATTTAATAATATTATCTCACTTGCTGGGTTATCAGAAAGGAGGAGGGTATTTTAACTACAAACCCACAGAAGTGTTTTGTTTAACTATATGGATTATGAATGGGGAAAAAAATACAAACAGGAAAAAAATCCATTTATTCTAACAATACAGCTTGGCTCTTCTGGCACTTCACCAGCTCAGCTTCCTACTTTCAGGAAAAAAAAAGGAACAATTCTCCTGTCTTTCAGCCTGCTCTTCCTGGAAAACAGCCTGAATTTTAAGAGGCCTCCACACAAACAGCCACTTGTTCTGAATTCAGGACCAAACCTTCAGGAAGTTTCCAGAATGGTTTTCAGTCCATACAAGAAAATAAAGTGATTTTGGGTTACTTGGCTGCATCAAAAACTCCAAAATTTCCATTTATGGGTTTTTTAATGATTATTTTTACCAATGTGGGATACAGACATTATCAATAAATCAGTTTATCAAAAAGCCCTGAACTCCCACAGCACTGCTGTACCAGAGGTGCTCTCTCAATTTTCCTGCTGCCTTTTGCATTTCAGCAACACAAAGGAAATCAAATCCAACTCCCGAGAGCTCAAAAACCAAGAGTTGTTTGCCAGCACCAAAATAACTCCAAAGAAAACCTCAAAAAGCAAAATTACATCCAGCCCCTCACTTGTGAGCCTCTGAAAATCTGCCCAGGGAAGAGGGAAGTTATATTTTATTAAATGAAATTCACTGAGTATTGACAGCTCTGCTTTTGTGAGTGATCAATCAGTGACTGCCACATTTAATGAAATTAATTCTGGGCATCTCTGGCAGTAAAAGATGCAGGGAGGAAGAGAGCAAAGGTCTAAAGCAGGTCCTGCTGGAGGATTCTGCTCCCATCCAAAGCTGGCAGCACCTCCCAGACTCCATCTAGGACACTGTCACATCCTAAATCCCTGGGCCTGGCAGCACCACCCACCAACCACCTCGTTTTCAATATCAGCATTCCCAAACATTTTAGGACAATGACTTGCATAGCTTAATTATGCATCACACCCACAAAAAAAATATTTCAAATGGTATTTTAGAGCTCAGTCCCAACTTCAGGTTCACTGAACACAGCCCACACTTCAATCATTCCCAGCATATTTCCATATTTTAAGAGGAAAAAAAGAACACCTGGTCAGAAGAAGAGATAAAACCCCAATGAAAACTGCCCCAAATGGCCACTGAGGAAAGTGCTTAAATACCAGGAATAAAACCCCAAATTTAACCAAACCCAGCCAGGTCAGGTGTTCCTGCCCAGGGCAGAGCTGGAGCTGGATCATCCTGGGGTCCCCTCCAACCCAACCCAGCCCAGATCTTCTGTTTGCAACAAGAACAATCCCCAAACTTCACTGGAATTTCTGCTTAACACCAATATATGAATTTCCATCATTGTTTTTTAATTATTTCCCTCATCTTCAGTTCTCCTGCCCTTCAGTTATGACAGCAAGTAATGCTACTTATTAATAATCAGTCTTAGTTATAAATTTATAAACACTGCTTGTTAAAACTTGAATAAACTACTGGATGAACTACTTCAGCAATAAACTGTCACAGAATTCAACCTTTGCTGCTAAAAAGACTTGATAATTTAAGCCTGTGCTGCATGGGACAGCTCAGTGACTGCTGATATTAATAATTCTTTAATGCTGATGCTGTTGAGGGGTGTTTGGGCTGAGTTTCAAGGCAGTCTCACCTCCAAACCACTGCACTCATTTCCATCTTTTTCATGAATGAATGAATGGGACAAGAATCCTGGGAACAAAGCTCCACTTGCTCCTGCAAAAGGCACAACCCAAGGACATGAGGAAAAGCTCTCCAGAGCACTGTGATGTAGATTTGGTGCTCCCAGGGATGCCTCAGCTTTGAGCTTTTCTATTCTTCACATTCTGTGCTGTTTTAGTGTGTGGGTCTGGGTTCATATTATGGGATGGTGAGCTCTGTGCACAGAGCAGGGAGACAAAACAATTCCTGCTCCAGCTGGGCACCAAGGACAAATGAGCCAAATCTCAGCCAGGAGCACAAACCCCGTGGGCTGCAGAGAGAAAAACAAGCAGGGTGGGACTGCAGGGGCTGAAGCTGGGATGGGACAATGAACTGCAAGGTGCAAATGGAGCAGAGCTGATCCCAGGGAGAGACCCCGTGCCCGGCCGGGCATTTTGGGGCCGTTTTGGGTCATCTTGGGTGCAGCCCTGGCTGGGCTCTGGTGCTGCCCCAGGTGGGTCCATGCAGGAGATCCTTTGAATAAATATTTATTAAAAGATTTATTAAATTTTATTTTAATAAATTATTACATTTTATTATTAAATTATCAGTAAATTATTATTTGGTCATTATTATTTTAATAAATTTCTGCTTTATTCTGTTACTCTGCCCAGCCTCTGCTCTAGGTCAGCCTGCACAAGGCATCACCAGGAATTTCACCAATGTTTTCCTAAATTTCCCTCTGGTTCTCCAAGAAAATGCAATTGTTAATCCTGGCACAGCTCAGACCTCGTGTGGGATCTTTCTTCCAGACTCTGAGCTCAGGATTGGAGCACTGGATCCCAGGGAAGTAATTTTTGTTAACAACTCCAACACTGAGGCTACTCATGACAATTTTACAACTCTGCTTTTCTAGCTTTAGGTATTTTTAAGGCACCCAACAACCACCTTGTGCAGCAAGAGTTATTTGAATATTTAAAGAAATATATAAATATTATATTTTCCATTTTTTTCTGCCTATAAAAGTATTTGTATTGTTTGCTTGAACCACTGATCAGCCCACTTTGAGGACTTCAAAAAGTGAATTTTTGACACAGAAATAATTCTTTTGGAGACCTGCAAAAGGTTCAAGTGTGATATAAACCTGAAGCTGCTCAAAATACCTCCACTTAACTAAATACCTCCACTTCCAGAAGTTCTCATAATGCAAGGTTTCTCATTTTCTTGTAATGGTTTTAGTGTTCAAAGTAAATCCAGATTATTGAGATGTGATTTTAAACCACACTCTTAACCCTGAGCTTTTTTGGAAACCAGAAGCATTAAAAACTATAAATACTGTCACAAAAAAAGATATATATTTTTTCTTGGCAGAGGAAGAATGAAAACCTTCAAAATATATGCAGGTGCCAATAATTAAGTTTTACTTTCCCATTATGAAATATTTTGCCAAAACCAGAGCTGTGGTCACAAAAATCTATAAATGTAAAACCACTTTTTTTTTTTCTAAATCTGCTTTTAAAATGTTTTCTTTTTAATGTGATCTAAGAGGCTTAAAAAACGTGAAGTAAAAGGATTACAAGGCACGTGGCTGAGGCAGGAAGAGATTACCAGAAAATTGAGATTATTTGTAAAGAAAGTTTTATAAATGCTCCTGAGAAATCTGCTAAACTTCCTGCAAAGCAGAAGGAATCCTTTAAACACTTTAAAAACCCCAAATCCACCTCCTGATGATTTCAGTGGCTCCAAGGCAATTCAAATGCCCCAAAGCAAAGCTCCTTTAAGTGCTTTATTGCCAGCTGAGACCACCCCAAACTGGAGAAGCACAACCTGGGAGCTGCAATCCCCAGGACTCTGCTTCTCCTGAGTTACACAACTCACCTGCTGGGCTTTACCTTCAAGCACAAATATAATATACTCATTTTTTTAATAAATAATTGCAGATATTTAATAAATAATAGTTTCCAGCCAGGTCTGGGGGTTATGTGAGGACACAGGCTCAATTCCAACTCAGAGTGCACTTCCAGCAAGATGAATTTGTTTAATAATTCAGTTTTCCAGTGAAGTTTTCCCAGAGAAAAGCTGTTCCCATGACAGAACTACCTGCTTCCAGTTTCTCCATGAATGTAAGTTGTTGGTAATTATGGAAAACTTGCTGCTATGTTCATTAATTTGCAAAAATTAGCATATTAAGGTAATAATCACAGAATCATTAAAGGTGGAAGTGACTTTCCCAGCAGAACCATCATGGAAATAAGACAAAATAAAGTCTAAAATATGGAAATGGGTTTAAAATATGATTTTTAAACACCTAAAATGTCCCTAAGTGCCTCATCCAAACACTCCCAGAGATGGGGACTCCAGCACCTCAAAATCTCAGAAGTATTTTCAAGGAATTTAGGGGAAAATTGTCTCCATCAAAAATCTCTCCTAGCCCTAAACCCCAACGATTTTCTGAGGAATGAAATTCTTTGCAGGAACCCTTTGTGCTCCTCCTTGCCCAGCTGAGAGGTGCCCACAGAGAAGGGAAATGGAAACTGGCTTAGGGGTTTTTTGTTAAGGTTGGGATTAAATGTGTGAGATGGTAATTTTTGTTTATTTGTTTTTATTTGTATTACAGTTTCACAAACTGTGAGTTTTATAGTATTTTATTTGCATAAATTAAAAATTGAGTTGTATTTTTATAAGGGTTTTAAGGATAAATTGGTTAATTAAGAAATGATACTTAAATTATTTTTACTTTTAACTAAATAACTACTTGTGATTTGTAATGTGGATTTTTTTATTTAATTGCACAATATTATTAATGAAGAAGGTGAAGAAGAATAATTAGTTTCTGTTTTAAAACTTTTATCTGGTTTTATATATATTATGATTTTTTCAAACTTTAAACTCTAAGTTTTCTACTATGTGATGTTACACTCTTCTATTTAAACTCCACAGTTATAATTTTAGTTCTGTTATTTAATTTTGGAAGTTTTCTTCACAGCTTCAGGTCAAATGCAGCGTTCTCTTGGTGTCAGTGCTTGTCAGCACAGCAAGTCTGAAATTCTCAGTAATAACCAGGGTTCCAACAAGGCAGAAATGAAACTATTTCATTTTTGAGCCTCGCTGTGCCCGTGCCAGAATTGTGAAATTCCCAGGGAAGTTTGGCACATCCCTGGGGATGACAGGAGCCAGGAAAACGTTTCACCTGCTTGGATCTGACAGCACAAATTCCACCAAAAAACCCTGAGTGTCCTCTACTGACAGAAAACAGCCCTTAAAAATGGAATATCACATGAAGAGGATGGAAAAACACAACAACCTAATTGGATATTAGCTACTGATACATTTTCTTAAATAAATGAGTACACAGGGACACAGTTTTAAAAATAAAATCCAAGAATTACAATTCCTCAAGCACACAGTCAACACCTAAGCTACCAAAAGCTGCAGATCCAATGTAAGACAGTGCAGAAAATCCAAATTTTTCCAAAGGTAATTTGCCAATTTGAAGACCAGAAAAAAAAGAGTTTTGTCAGTGGTAATTTCCTGTACAAATATACAGAGTTTAAAGGAATTCCTGAACTGTGCTTTAGAAAACTTGAGAGCAAGTGCTTAGGTAAATTTAATTTTTTCTACTCAGAAAGATTTTGGGACTGGTATTAAGAAACTGGTCATGAAGAACTTTTATTTCTTCTGAGAATAAACTGTCATTTAGCAGAATTGACAGGAAGGTCTGGTTTTCAGAGACTGATCACAAACCATCTAAAGCTTCTGATTTCTCAACTGGGATTATCAACACCTCAATAAAAAACATGAAAGAACTGAAAAGGAGGAAGAAGAGGAATATTCAAGCAGCACTTCCAGTACAAATGATGATCTGGGAGGGGCAGAATAGAAACAGTGATCAGTGGCTGTCTTGCCTCACCTTTGATTGGATCAATCCTCCTCAAATAGGGCAATCCAGGATTATTAAGGGGCCCACTGAAGGGGGAAAATCCCATTTAACTGGAGAGAAAAGGTATTTTAGGAGGGCTACATCTGCTGGGAAAAGCAGAATGTTCACACAGAAGAACCAACCAAACACAGGGAAATTCAGAGTATTTACAAACACTGAGTGTGAGGATCCCTTCAACAGCACCAAATTCCACAGCTCTGCTGCACAAGTTGGAATTTTCTGGGCACATTCTCCACCAAACCAAAGGAATTTTCTTAAAGTTCACCCCCTAACCAAGTGCAGCCTTTCAGAACTACCTTGGAATCCTTCTCAGGTGATTCAGACAGTGACATTTCAGTGTGACCCCATCACCTCACACCTGAGTCACAAAATTCCTGCATTTCCTTGGACACCAGAACCACCAAATGCTCTGCAAAACTGGATAAACCATGGGACAATGCAATATTTTCCTCATTTTTAATAGAACTTTGTTTTTCTTAAATCATCCAAATGCTGAGGGCACCTTTCACACCTCCAAAATCTGGGATACAGCCTTAGGGCCTCATTTCACTTTCTCTCTCTGCACCTTCCTGACATTTGGCCAACAAAACAAACTAAAAACATGTCCAGTCCATGTGGGTTCCTAAAAATGTCACTTATTTCCAGCTTTCAAGAGTTATCAGCTCTTCCCAGCTCTGTAACTTTATAAAATGAAGCTAAATTATGTATTTCAGTGCTGAAATTCAGTAACCACACACCTAAACTGATTTTTCATCTATTAAAAGTCTGTGGGCACCTACCTTTCAAGGATCTCCACCTGCCTTTTTTTTTTTGAAGTTTTGTGCTGCTTCTAAAACTTTGAGACTTTTCTTCCCCCCTGGAGACAGATATTTATTCAAGTTCAAGGCAGTTCTCTCATTCTTTACCTTAGAAATGCAATTTATGCAGGATCTGCACATGTTGTCATCCATGGTGAAGACAACACAGTTATACTGAGATGATGAGACTCAAATTCATTTGCTATCACTGCCTAATCTTTCAAGTCTGTTCTGTTTAACTCAAATCTGTTTAAAAATTAAGCACCTCCCCCACTATGAAAGGGTTTGATAGCAAAAACAAGAAAAAAAGAATAGAACCACAACAACAGGTGCATCAAACAAAACCTTAAGCACAAAGCTCAGGCGAGGGTGGTGCAGGCATATTTTATTTCATTCCTGCTTCATGCAGAGCTTCACCCTGGGCTACAGGTTCAGGAAGCAAAGGAATGAAGGCAAAATAGCTGTAGGTGTTGAAAGTCCCAGAATCATGGAATCACCGAGGTTTGGGCACCATGGAGCGCCAGCTGTGCCCCACGGCCACCTTGTCCCCAGCCCAGAGCACTCAGTGCCACCTCCAGGGCACACCTGCAGGGATGGGCACTGCAGAGCTCCCTGGGCAGCCCCTGCCAAGGCCTGAGCCCCCTTTCCATGGGCAAATTCCTGCTGCTGTCCCAGCTGAGCCTGCCCTGGCCCAGCCTGAGGCCGTTCCCTCTGCTCCTGTCCCTGTTCCCGGCCCGCCCCGGCTCCACCCTCGGAGCGGGCTCAGCTCAGCCCAGCCCGGCTCGGGACGGGGCTCCCGGCAGCACCGAGGGGCCGGGCAGGACACGCAGCCACGGCCTCGCCCCCTCATCCCCCCTCCCACGAGGGTTCTCTCCCACAGAGAACCGCGACCGGCCCAGCCCCGCACCCCGCGCCCCCTCACGGCTCCCGGGCCGCCTCACCCGGTACGGGCCGTCCTGGAAGACGCGCGGGTCCAGGTTGCAGGCGATGGTGGCGGTGGGCAGGTCGCGCAGCGCCACCGCCTCCATCTCGCGGTCAACGAAGCTCCACTCCGCGTCCGCCTCCTCTTCCTCCTCCTCCTCCCCTTCCTCCTCGTCTTCCCCGGGCGGCGGCGGCTGCTGGAGCGGCGGCTCCTCCATGGCCGGAGGCGAGCGGAGGCGGCAGCAGCAGCGACGTCGCTGAGGCGGCTTCTCCCACCCCCCGCCCGCCATCTTGTTTCCCTCGCCCCCGTCCCGCAGCAGCCAATCGGAGGCCGCCGCCGCGCCCCCCTCGGGCCGCGCGAGCCAATCGGAAGCCGCCGCCGCTGCGGCAACAGGTGGCGCGTGAGGCCGCGTCCGCCATGTTGGGCGAGGGCAGCGCCGTGAGGGAGCGGCTGAGCTGCCGCCCACACAATAAATTATATTTGTATAAAATATACTATAGTTACCATCTATACTGTATATTTAGTATATATTGTGTATGTAGTGCACGTACGCACTATGTATAATGTATTATAGCTGAAAATTTACCATATAGCATACCATATTATTTACCATATACCATATATTATTATATCATATATTATTACAATATACCACATATATGATAATTCTATTCTATTACCATCTATATTATAATACCATATGTTATTATAATATACCATATATTATTTACCATATAGTATACCATATATATATATACACACCCTATAGTGTGTGTACTGTATTTATAGTATTTTTGTATATTATATGTAATATAATATATATTAAAATATTCTGTGTATATTATGCTGTATGTCTATGTGGTATATATTTAATATACAATATATAGCATATAAAATGGTGCTTTATGTAACAATATACTGTTACTACATAACAAAATATACTGTGTGTATATGCGGGAATATATATAGCATGCAGTATATATAATGCATATAACACATGCTGTATATAATTATATACTGTATGTATATGGATATATTTTTTTATATAAATTACTGTATATAATGCATTATTATTGCTAAAGAGAGAAAGACATGAGCTCCATGTCCCATCCCTGCAAGTGTTCAAGGCCACGTTGGATGGTCTATAATAGAAATGATAAATATTGATATAAAAATGCCACATGAGTAACAAAATTCCTCACTCAAAGACTTAAAACTCAGCTGAAAATTGCTGCTGTGTGTGTTGTAATTCTTTTATCTGCCTTAGGGACAAGCTGACCCACCCTTGGTGTGCTTGCCTGGTTAGTCTGACCTAAGAGTCCTAGACAAATATTTTTATTATATTTTTAATATTTCATTGTATACACGCCTTATCTATGTAAAATATTTTATGTAATAATATGCCTCTATTTATTTTTATATCTACATTGCACCCCCTTCCAGGGGAAGGCCCAAGCTTCAAAGGTCACCGTTTTTTATAAAGTTATTGGGTTTTTATGAAGTTTTAAAATGAAGTTATTGTATTGTTATTGAAGTTGTTTTTATGAAGTTATTATTATGAAGTTATTATTATGAAGTTATTTTTTATGAAGTAACTTTATGCAGTTATTTTTTCTGAAGTTATTGTGACAGTCACACACCTCTAAACATCCCGCACCAGATTTCTTCAGCCTCTGTAATTGGTTTGGATTTAAGTCTTTATTTGAGCCTTTTTCTGAGGAATAAGCCGAATACAAGCTGGTTTTGTGATCAATTGTGCTGAGTGACATAAAATCTCCGTCCTCTCAGGTGCAGACAGGTCTGTTAAAAGAAAAGCCACTTCCCTGAGCGAGCCCCAGGTGTTTAACCCAAACCCAGCCGAAATAAAGCCATTTTTAACCCAATTCTTGGATGCTTCCTGACAGGGCTGGTGACACTTTCCCCTCCGAGGAGCAAATCTCTGGATTCTCTGCAGCAGCAGCAGCAGCTCCAGCCCCCCGGAGAAATCCCACCTGAGGAATTTCCACCTGCAATCTGCTGTTCCAGGGAATTCAAAAACTCCAGGAGCAAAAGCTGGCGGGGTGAAATCCCTGTCCCTGCGGGCTGGCATCCCCGGCAGGAAAAGCACCGGGAAATGGTCACGGGAACCACAAGGTGCCTATTGCAGGTCTGAGGGGAACAGGGGTCATTAATTGTATTTTCTGTAATTAACTGGGGCCGAGGGCAGCGGAGATCGGGCTCTGCAGGGCTCCGGGGCCAGAGGACCTCCCTGCCCCAAGAGCCCCGCAGTTTGAAGCATTAATTCAGCCGCAGAGGCCAGAAAAGATAAATAAATCAGGCTGCACGTCCCCACTGTGCAGGTTTAGCTGTTCGTCCTTTCCCTTCTCCGGGGCAGGGAACGGAGCGGCGGCTCCACCGGGAGAGGCGGAGGGAGGGAAAATGGGTTTGGGGCCGGTTCAGCGTGAGTGAGGGGATTAGCGCTAATGATTAACGCTAATGATTGAGTTCCCGCAGGAAAGGGAAGCGCTCCCAGCGCTGACACCTCCATCTAGCGGCCACGGATCCCCCCCATCCCAGGGGATTCTCCTGCGAGGATCTGCCCCCAGCGCCCCGCGCTGCCAGGGGAAATGCGGCGGGTACGCTGCAATTCTATAACAGGGACTGAATAAAACAGGATAAATGTGGAATAAAATAGAGAATAAAACTAAAGAAATGAAAAGAAAGAGAATAAAATAGAATGAAATAAAATATAATATAAAATAAAATATAAAATAAAATAAAATTAAAAAAAATAAAATATAAAATAAAATATAAAATAAAATATAAAATAGAAGAAAATGAAATTTAAAAGTAAAATAAAATAAAATATAAAATAGAATAAATAGAATAAAATAGGATAAAATAAAATATAAAATAAAAGGAAATAAAATATAAAATAAATTATAAAATAGAAGAAAATGAAATTTAAAAGTAAAATAAAATAAAATATAAAATAGAATAAATAGAATAAAATAAAATATAAAATAAAAGGAAATAAAATATAAAATTAAATAAAAAATAGAAGAAAATGAAATTTAAAAGTAAAATAAAATAAAATATAAAATAGAATAAATAGAATAAAATAGAATAAAATAAAATATAAAATAAAAAAATGAAATAAAATATAAAATTAAAATAAAATAAACTATAAAATTAAAATAAAAAACTAAAATAGAAAATAGAAAATAGAATAAAATGAAATAAATAAAAGGAAATAAAATAAAATATAAAATAAAACCTAATAAAATTAAATGGAATCACATGAAATATAATAAAATGGAATAAAATGAAATAAAAAATAAGCTATAAATTGAAATACAATAAAATAAAATATAAAATGTAAAATAAAATTAAATGGAATAAAATGAAATTAAAAAGTAAAATAAAATAAAAAATGTAAAATAAAATGAAATGGAATAACATGAAATTAAAAAATAAAATAAAATATAAAATGTAACATAAAATTAAATAGAATAAAATGACATTTCAAAGTAAAATAAAATATAAAATAGAAGAAATTGAATGAAATAGAATAAAATAGAATAAAATGAAATAAAATATAAAATAGAATAAAACGAAATTAATAAAAGGAAATAAAATAAAACGTAAAATAAAATGAAATGGAATAACATGAAATTAAAAAATAAAATAAAATAAAATAAAATAAAATAAAATAAAATAAAATAAAATAAAATAAAATAAAATAAAATAAAATAAAATAAAATAAAATAAAATAAAATATTGGTTATCATTCAATGGAGAAAAATGAACATCACAGAATCCCAGAATTACCAAGGTGGGAAGAGACCTTTAAGATCACCCAGCAGCACCAAGCGCTGTCCCCAAGGGCCACATCCAGCCACCTCTGGGGCACTGCCAGGGACAGGGACTCCAGGCCTCCCTGTGCAGCTCATTCCAATGCCTGACCCCTCTTGCCATGGAATTCTTTCTCTGAAATCCTCTCTGAACCTTTAGGTTGTGCTGCCACAGACATTCTGCTTTAAGAGCCAGTCGTGAGATATTGTCAGGAAATGCAGCTGCAAGTGGTGAATGGCAATGGTGAATCCCTTGGATGCTGTTGATAAAAACACCAGCAAATATTAAAACAGTGGTCTATTGTAAAAATTAAAAAGTGATCTATTTAAAAATTTTAAAAAGAAAGAAAACAACAAAAAAGAGAAAATCTGGTGAATGTTTTCCAGCTGCAATCTGCTGTTCCACAGAATTCAAAAAATTCAGAAGCAAAACCTGGCAGCAGGAAATTCCTGTCCCTGCAGCCTGTGTTGTTCCAGGATGAACATCTTCCTTGGGGAGAGGTCTGGACCAGGTGTGAAACCACTTTTAGCAGCTTTAAGAGAAAAAAAAAACACTCCTGAGATGTTTTCAGGGCTGGATCTGCTTCGCTGGGCACAAAGAATAGTGGGGAGAGGCTCCAGCTAAACGTGGAGCACGGGGAGAGTTCTGGTCACAGAACAAGAACAAATGGCCCCAGTGATTAAACAGATTTAAGCAAGAAATAAAACAGAACTTTAACAATATTTAGCATCAGAATAAGCTGTTAAACGAGGCTGGGGATTTCCTTCAGGTCTGTTTTCTTTTGGAGGGCACCTGCCTTGCTCAGAGTGAGGTAAAATTAAAGTATTGCGATTTTGGGTACTTTATAAACTCCCTTTAAGTGTCTGGACCGTGTGGGAGAGGCTCAGACCTCTGTGAGTGGGAGACTCTTAGGGTGAACAACCTGTCTGAGAGAAAGGAGCCCAGAGGGGCTGCTTGGCACAGGAAAAGCACCCCAAAAAGGTAAATGGGGACTGTGCTGGACAGGATTTGGAGTGAAATGTCCCAGACCTGAGGCTCTCAGGAGGGGTGCAGCAAACAGGAGGCAAAGCCTGGGAAGGAGCCACTGACTGGAAAGGCCAAACTGCACTTGGGAAAAGCAGGAGCTGTCCCAGGGCAGGGGAGGATCACAGATCATGGGGTGGGGTGGGTTGGAGGGACATTAAAATTCACCCAGTGCCACAGGCAGGGACACCTCCCACTGCCCCAGGCTGCTCCAGCCCCAGTGTCCAGCCTGGCCTTGGGCACTGCCAGGGATGCAGGGATGGAATTCCATCCCAGCCCTGCCCACCCTGCCAGGGAGGAAATTGTTCCTAATATCTGATCTAAACCTGTCATTTTTCAGTTGGAAGCCATTCCCTGTGTGCTGTCCCTGCATCCCCTGGAAATTGTCTCTCTCCAGCTTTCCTGGGGCTCCTGCAGGCCCTGCAAGGCCACCCTGAGCTCAGCCCAAAGCTTCTCCTGTGCAGGTGAGCAATGCCAGCTGTGCCAGCCTTTCCTGCCAGCAGAGCTGCTCCAGCCCTCTGCTCATCCTGGAGCCTCCTCTGGGCTCTGCAGCAGCTCCAGCTCCTCCAGGGCTGGGGCAGCTCTGCAGGTGGGGTCCCACCTGAGCAGGGCACGGGGACAAAATCCCAACCCCAATCCCAATCCCAATCCCTGTCCCGGGGCACAGAGCCCTCTCCCAGCTCGGGGCTGTGCTGGGCACCAGCAGCGCCTTCTCCTCTCTCCAGTCCCTCCCTGCTCCCCCTCCCCGAGCAGCCCTGGCGCTCTGCCCTCCGTGTCCTCCGTGCCAGGACTCGCTGCACCCGCTGCCGAGGGCGCTGCCACCCTTGGGTGCCAGCCCAGCCCTCCAGCATCTGTGTCCATCCCTCCATCCCGGGTCACCCTGCTCCTCTTCCCGAGCTTCCTGCTCTGCCCCGCTAAATCCGCTCCTGAATGAGGCAGGGAAGAGAATTAACAGGAGAGGTAAAAGCTTCTTTGGGTGTTTGTTTGGGTTTTGGTTTGTTTTTTTATTCCTTTCAGAGCAATCAGTAACAGCCCCGGTTACTGATTTACAGCAGGGCTCGGTCACGAGTGCTGTGGGACAAACGGGTTTGTCAGGCAGAGCTGCTGAGAGGGAATAATCAAAATAATGGAACAACATTTCAAGAAAACCTCTGTCAGGGCTGTTGAGAGAAAGAGAAAGGTGGGGTCCTAATCCTGGGAAAAGGAAAAATCATTGAAAAGGAACGTAAAGACAAGAAAAAGAGGGGGAATGGGAAAGTAAGGGAAGAAAATGGAAGAAAATAAATATTTAAAATAAAAAGATTAAAAATAAAAAGAAAGAAAAAGGAAACAGGAAAGGAGAAAGGAAAGGAAATTTCAAGGAAAGGAAAGGAAATTTCAAGGAAAGGAAAGGGGAAAGGGGAAAGAAAGGGAGAAGAGAAGAGAAGAGAAGAGAAGAGAAGAGAAGAGAAGAGAAGAGAAGAGAAGAGAAGAGAAGAGAAGAGAAGAGAAGAGAAGAGAAGAGAAGAGAAGAGAAGAGAAGAGAAGAGAAGAGAAGAGAAGAGAAGAGAAGAGAAGAGAAGAGAAGAGAAGAGAAGAGAAGAGAAGAGAAGAGAAGAGAAAGACAAGAAAAAGAGAAAAAAAGGGAAAGGAAAAGAAAAAGAGAAAGACAAAAAGAATGAGAAACAAAAAGAAAAAGAGGTAGAAAAAGAAAAGTAAAAGAAAGAAACAAAAAGAAAGAAAAATGAGAGGAAAAAAAAAGAAAGAGAAAAAATTAAAAAGGAAAAAAGAAAAGGAAAGGGAGAAGGCAAAAGGGAAGGATTGCACCATAACCTCCATGAAAATAAAATGGTCATTATGAATAAGACAAATTCTCATTGTACCTCTTGACTGCACATGGCATGTGCTTCTACATCAGCAACTCGTTAATTTGTATTGCTGCTCTGAAGTATTCCAGGTTTTGTTCCCAAAATCCATAATTAGCACAAGTTCCCTGGGGTGGGAGGAGCCCTTCGGGATGTCCCAGCCCTGCTGCCACCCCAGCATCACCCAGCCCCACATCAGTGGAACCAACAGTTCCTTTAAAAGACATATTAAACTTAAAAGTTCCCTGAGTTTTGCAAAGAAGAACCGGAATAAAAGCCAAGATCAAGTGGCAATGGTGCAGAATGGGAGGGAGATTAAAAGCTGTGAAAGATGAAATAAAATTAAAACAAAAGTATTTTTTAAAAATCAAATGAACTGTGATTAGGGCTTATATTCTGATAAACAGGCACATTAAACCAGGAAACATTTAAAATAAAAGTTTGATGTAGTAGGAGTTAAAATAATGAAGTTCAAGACAATCTGGGCGCTTTATTTAAAGTGAACAAAATCTCTGGGAGCTTCCAAAAGCTTGGAGTTATTTCCAGGCTCCCAGGAAAATGGATCTAACTAAGCTCGCTAAGGAATTTTGCGGAGCACAGTGAGGAAAGCAGCGTTTATTACCCGGGAAACTCGAGGCTGTTTAATGAATTCCGAGGGTGGAGGCGGCCCGGGCACTGGGCTCGGGGCAGTTTCATTTGCAGTTTGATTTTGAGGGCTGCCTTTCATTTGCCTGGGGCAGGTGAAATCCAGCTGAGGTCGGAGTCGTTTTCCACGCTCACCTCCCGGATTCCAGGAGCAGGGAAGGAGGAGGAGGAAGAGGAGGCGAGAATGAAATCACAGCTCCTCGATGAGCCCGGCAAGGGCTCTTGGCTTTAAACACCCGAGAGACCCCCGAGCAAGGGGGGTTGGAACTGAGGGTCCTTCCCTAGGGCAGGAGGAGGAATTCGGGAAAAGCCTCCGGGAGCGATCGGGGGAGGGAATTCCCGAGCAGAATCAAAAGCCTGGAGTTGTCCAAAAGGAGCCAACACGAGGTTCCAGGGCAGCCGCCAGGACTTTGTGCTTCTCAAATTCCAAATTTAATTCCAATCCGCGATTTGATTGAATTAGACTAAAAATCAATAGAAAATATCTGTTTTTCACCTTGGCTTCATTATTCTATTGCTTCATTATAACAGTGCTGCTTAACCAAAATAAAAGGAAAATCAAGGATTCTTTTGGACAATGAGCAGGTTTAAAGTACTTGAGTATAGCGAAAATGACAGAGTTTCATTTCTTTGCAAGCTTTGTTGCTGTTTTTTAACACGCTCTGGAATTATTATTTCCGAATTTAACTCCGGGCTGCTCCGCTCCCTGTGGGACGCCGGGAATTCAGGAATTGAGTGAAAAACAGAAGGAAGAGTGGGACTCGGCATGAAGGAGCATCTCCTCCTCCTCCCTGCTTTTCCAGCCTCATTTTGGGGTTTCTTTGGGTTTCTGCGCTGCCCAGCCCCGCACCCGGCATCCCCCTGTGCCCTGCCCGTTCCTGCCTTTCCCGAGCGCCCGGAGCAGCTGGGGAGGGCCGGGATTGCCCTCGGGATTGCCCCGGATCGGCTCAGCACAGATGGCACCCCCGCGACCCGCCGGGCTGCCCACCAGCACACCCCTCCTCCTCCTCCTCCTCCTCCTCCTCCTCCTCCTTCCCTCCCGGCCGCGAGACGATGGAATTTCGCAGCAGGGAATTTAGGAACCCGGGACAAACGCAATGAACATCCGTGTGTTCTGAAAACAGGAAAGAATTCCAGTCCTCCAGCAGAATTCTTTCACTCGCAGCTTTGTCTTTCCCGCAGTTAAAATAACATTTAAAATAGGATATAGAACTGGTTTATGTACAAATACAGGGCTCTGGGGTTATTTTTCCATCTCAAAAGGCATTAAGATTCAGAATTACTATATAAATGTTGATAATACTGTATTCACATTCTTTTATAGATAATTTTTATACAAGTGATTGGAAGTTTTATACCACAAGTAATTCTTATCTGCAGCCAGGCAGTTTGGACCTGTCTGTGTTTATCCTGACAAATCCCTCCCTCCCTCCCATGCTGGGGACACCCATTTAAATTCTCCCCCTTTTCTGGAATCTCGACTTCCCTCTAATTCCCAATGCAAAAAAAAATCGGGAGCAAAAGGAATTTTTTTCCTTACCTCTGACTGCAAAAAAATTACAACTTTGATCTACAGTCGGGGAGGAGAAGGAGTTACAACAATCCGAGCGAGTCCAGCCTAATTAAAACCCCCCAGGGATAAAAGTTGTTCCCACCAGACTGCGAGGGGATCTTCGGTTGGGGCTAAAGTCCGACATCTGTGAGCATTAATTAATTAATTAATTAATACCTGCGCTCATCCTTTAATAAAGGAGTGTGTGCTAATCCTTCCCGGGGCCGAACTCCGAAAATCAAATTTATTAGCCTAGGGCTGTTTTAGAAACAGATGGGGTGTAAAGAGCTTGACGGAACGGGGGAGCGTGAGATTAATTAATTGTTAAGTAATTGAGTAACGAGTGCGGGGAGCAAGAAATGCAAAGCTGCCACTGGGACAGGTCTGAGTTTAACATCGCTGCAGTCCCAAAACTCCTCTGGGAAGCCGAAGGGTGTGAAGGGACCTCTTGACCTGTCTGCTCCTGCTTCCCCCTGTCCCGGTGCCCTCTCACGGCTCAGTTCCAGCAGAATGACAAAAATCTCTGCTCCGGGCTCCAGGGAGAGCACAGAGATCCCTAACGAATTATTCCTGCTGCGATTGCATCGAGAACTCCGCATGAGGTTTGTGTCCTACAAAGAGAATTAACGGCTGGCTGGGGGCTGTTAGTCCTCAGCTCTGCCTCTGCAAGGCTCCGAGAGTATTTAACGAGCTAATCTTTTGTTAGGCTTAAACCCTGCGCCGATGTTCACCAGCAGGCACGGCTTAGCACTGAAAGGGATTTTTGTTGGCTTTTGGTCTGGTTATCGCTGAAAGGGTTTGGGTTTTGTTGGCCTTGAAATTCTCACCTTGTGAGAGCTGAAAGCAGGGAGCAGGTAAATAAAGGCAAATAGGATGGTGGTGTTAATGGATAAGCTGTGCAGGGAATAGGGCACAGGCAGGCAGCTCTCCTGTGGTTCCACCTGGTCGGCAGGACACAAATCCTGGGTCAAACTGGGAACCTGAGCAAAACATGACATGTACCCAAAGGATCTGGGTGAGAACCCAAAACATTGATGGACCCAAAGGAGCTGTGCAAGAACCCAAAATATTGACAAACCCAAAGGAGCTGTGCAAGAACCCAGAACATTTAATCACCCAAAGGAGCTGTGCGAGAACCCAAAATATTGATGGACCCAAAGGAGCTGTGCAAGAACCCAAAATATTGACAAACCCAAAGGAGCTGTGCAAGAACCCAGAACATTTAATCACCCAAAGGAGCTGTGCGAGAACCCAAAATATTGATGGACCCAAAGGAGCTGTGTGAGAACGCAAAATGTTCAATATTGGGATCTTGGGAATGAGGAACTTTTCCCTGGCAGGGTGGGCAGGGCTGGGATGGAATTCCCAGAGCAGCTGGGGCTGCCCCTGGACCCCTGGCAGTGCCCAAGGCCAGGCTGGACACTGGGGCTGGAGCAGCCTGGGGCAGTGGGAGGTGTCCCTGCCATGGCAGGGGATGACCTGTAATGTCCCCTCTGACCCAAACCCTTCTGGAACCCTCTGACAAGTCCAACCTTCAGGCCAAAGTTAAGCCTTCAGCAAAGGTGAGGATGAGTAAACCAATATTATCTCTCCCGAGGTTACTGAATTACTGTGCCATTCTACTGGTATCAAACCCCGTAAGAGATCGGGGAAATAATTGCCTCAGGATGGTCTCACCTGCAAGACCTCCAGTTCGCAGGTGCTGAGTTCCTGCTCCTAAATCCTCACGAGCCTCTGCTCCTGAATCTTCCAGGAACATTCCTTCTGAGCACAGCTGCCTCCATTCTTCCGTCTCACTTGGGCTGCACCTCCGGGGAGCATCAAAGAGCTGCAGGATTGTTCACAGATTTGCCTGTTCACGTTTTATCGGGGCAGTGTTTGACCTGCTGCAATGATTTATCCTCTGGGATTTCCCCGCTCCTGTCGGCTGCATCTTCCCCCTGCACGCCCCTGTGCTCTATCCCTGCTCTGTTCCCTCTCAAATATAAAAAGTGGGCTTATATACACAAATGTTTAACTGTTGTGGATTTTTAATTATGATACCTCACTCCGGTCAGCCAACTCTGCCTCCACTGCTCTGTCGGCACCTAGAAAATCAGGATTATTTTCCTTATCCCAAGGAAAAGTTATAACTTCTTTCTCAGCAGCTGCCGGCTCTGCCCAGGACACGCCGTTTCTCACCCCATTTAGATGCAAACTCGCAGAGGATCCTCACACATGAATGAAAACCGCTTAAAAGCATGCAAATCCAGGTGTTTATTTCTTTACGCGGAGGGTTGTGTTGTTCCCTTTTGCAACTTTCGCCAGCTGATAAGGACACATTTCCCTTTTTAACAGCCTTTGGAGCAGCCCGAAGCGGTTCATCCGTGTTTTTAATAAAAGATGCGGGACCGTGGGGGCTGTGCCGTGTCAGTGCATCAGCAGCGGTGCGGATGTTCAGAGGGTGCCTTCCTACACCTGATTGGGAAAATGGCACCCGAGGCCAGCAGAGCCTCAGCCGCACCTGCCCGCAGGTGTGTGCCAGGCTGGGGACAGCAGCGCCGGGGACACCGCGCCGGGGCTGGGAGCAGCAGCCGAGGGGCAAAGCAGGGCACGAACGGGGCGGGGGGTGCGAGGGGAGCCCCGAGCAGGTGCGGGGAACGCACACAAACACAAAGAGGAGATTTTTGGCCACTCTGCAAAGGCTCCGGTGCCTGCGGGGCGGGGGTCACCGGGGGCAGCGCTCGATGCTCCGTGGTTCTGCTCCAGAGCGTGGCTGGGCAGGGGCTGTGCCCGGAGCGGTGGGACGGGGCTGTGTCCGGGCAGGGGCTGTGCCCGGAGCGGTGGGACGGGGCCGTGCCCGGGCAGGGCAGGGGCTGTGTCCGGAGCGGTGGGACGGGGCCGTGCCCGGGCAGGGGCTGTGCCCGGAGCGGTGGGACGGGGCTGTGCCCGGAGCGGTGGGACGGGGCTGTGTCCGGGCAGGGGCCGTTCCTGGAGCGGTGGGACGGGGCTGTGCCCGGGCAGGGGCCGTTCCCGGGCAGGGCAGGGCCGTTCCCGGAGCGGGGGAGGAGCGCGGCCCCAGCCCCGCCGCCCCGGGCCCCGCGCCGGCACCGCCCCCGTTCCCGTTCCCCCGGCCGTGCCCGGCGCTGCTCCGCGGCCGCTCCGCTGCTCCGGCTCGTCCCGCGCGTCGCGGCGCTCCCGGCATGGCGGAGAGCCCGGGGCGGCCCCCGGAGAGCAGCGGTGTCCCGCGGGAGGGAGGCGAGGACGAGGCGGCGGCGGGGGCTCGGCCCGGGCCGTGCCCCGAGGGGGCGGCCGAGCCCCCGGACGGGCCCGCGGAGCGGCCGCGGCTGAGCGCGGAGGCGGCGTCGGAGCCGCCCGGGGACAGCGGCTCCGCCGAGAGCCCGGGGACACCGAGCGGGGCCGGCCCGGGGCACGAGGGGCAGCCGGGCGGGGAGCCGGGGCTGACGGACGGGCCCGAGGGCTCCGCGGCGGCCAGGACAGAGCCCGAGGGAGAGGCGGTGGCAGCGGCGGGGACGGAGCCTGAAGGGGCAACGCCGGGGGGGATGGAGCCCGCGGCTGCGAGCCCGGCGGGGACGGCGCACCAAGAGGCAGCCCCGGCAGCGACAGAGCCCGAGGACGGCGCCGCGGCCCCGGCAGGGACGGAGCCCGAGAAAGCAGCACCGGCGGGGACGGAGCCTGAGAGAGAGGCGGTGGCACCGGCGGGGACGGAGCCCCAGGTGAGAGAGGCGGTGAGGGAGGAAGGCCCGGCGGAGAGAGAGCCCCAGGAGGCGGCCACGACTGTCCTGGCAGAACCAGAGCCTGAGGAGGCTGCGGCGACAGCCCCGGCGGGGACAGAGCCCGGGGAAGCACAGGGGACAGCCCCGGTGGGGACAGAGCCCGGGGAAGCACAGGCGACAGCCCCGGAGGGGACAGAGCCCGGGGGAGCACAGGCGACAGCCCCGGAGGGGACAGAGCCCGGAGAGGCGCAAGGACGGGCGGGCCCAGATGGAACAGAGCCCGAAGAGGCTGTCGCGACAGCCCCCGTCCCCGAGGAAGCTCCGAGGGAGGAAGCCCCGCCGGGGACAGTCCCTGAAGATGCGGTGCAAGAGGCAGCCCCGACGGGGACAGAGCCCGAGGAGGCCGCAGTGACAGCTCCAGCGGGGACAGCCCCCGAGGATGCGGTGCAGGAGGCAGCCCCGGCTGGGACAGTCCCTGAGGAGGGGGCGTCCCCGGTGGGGACAGACCCCGAGGATGCTGCGCAGGAGCCAGCCCCGTCGGGGACAGTCCCCCAGGAGGCGCTGGGGACAGACCCCGAGCATGCGGTGCAGGCGGCAGCCCCGGCTGCTGTGCCAGTCCCCGAAGAGGCGGTGGGGACAGTCCCTAAGGGTGAGCTGCAGGAAGCTGGGACAGTTCCCGAGGAGGAGGCGGCCCCGCTGGGCACAGTCCCTAAGGATGAGCTGCAGGAGGAAGTCCCGGTGGGCACAGTCACCGAGGAGGCCTTGAGGACAATCCCCAAGGATGCGGTGCAGGAGGCAGCCCCGGGTGATGTGACAGTCCCCGAGGACGCGGTGCAGGAGGCAGCTCCAGCAGGGACAGTCCCTGAGGATGAAGTGCGGGAGGCAGCCCCAGATGATGTGACAGTCCCCGGGGACGCCGTGCAGGAGCCAGCCCCGGGTGATGTGACAGTCCCCAAGGATGAAGAGCAGGAGCCAGCCCCGGGTGATGTGACAGTCCCCAAGGATGAAGAGCAGGAGCCAGCCCCAGGTGATGTGACAGTCCCCAAGGATGAAGAGCAGGAGCCAGCCCCAGATGATGTGACAGTCCCCAAGGACGTGGTGCAGGAGGCAGCCCCGGGTGATGTGACAGTCCCCGAGGATCCGGTGCAGGAGCCAGCCCCGGGTGATGTGACAGTCCCCGAGGATCCGGTGCAGGAGCCAGCCCCGGGTGATGTGACAGTCCCCGAGGATGTGGCGCAGGAGCCAGCCCCGGGTGATGTGACAGTCCCTGAGGATGCAGTGCAGGAGGCAGCCCCATGTGATGTGACAGTCCCTGAGGATGCGGTGCAGGACCCAGCCCCGGGTGATGTGACAGTCCCTGAGGATGCGGTGCAGGAGCCAGCCCCGGGTGATGTGACAGTCCCTGAGGATGCGGTGCAGGAGGCAGCCCCGGGTGATGTGACAGTCCCCGAGGATCCGGTGCAGGAGCCAGCCCCGGGTGATGTGACAGTCCCCGAGGATCCGGTGCAGGAGCCAGCCCCGGGTGATGTGACAGTCCCCGGGGACGCGGTCCCGGCAGGGCCAGTCCCTGCGGAGGGCAGCGCGGAGCCTCCCGAGAGCCGCGGGCCAGCGCAGGGGGCCTTGCCCGCCCCAGGGCCCCCGGGCGGCGGCCCCCGGTCCCCGGGCGGCCCCGGTGGCGAGGCGGAGGCGGAGCGGGGACCGCCAGCCCCGGCGGGGACAGGAGCCCCGGGGCCCGAGAGCGGCTGGGATCGGAGCCTGAACGGGGAGCGGGAGCGGGAGCGGCTCCGGGAGGACGGGACGGGCTCGCCGGGCGCCCCGGAGGAGGAGGAGGAGGAGGATGAGAAGCAGGACCACGACATCTCCCTCTTCGTCAAGGTAAGGGCGAGGGGAATCTCCGTAGGGAATCTCCCCTTCCTGATAACGTTCTGAGAAGCATCAGCCTCAGGAAGAGACCCCTGGAAGAACAGAACACCAGAATTCCCTGGAGGCTTTCACTGGGTGCTCCTGATTTCCATTAGCCCACGGAACAATATCATTTATTTCCTTTAGGTAACGATAGCCCTTATCCCCGGGGTGCTAAAGGATCCTGGGGGGAGGAATTTGAAGGTGGCAGGCGCAGGGCCAGCCCGGCCAGGGTGATTTGGTTATTAACGCCCGATATAACCTTGTCTCTGCCGCCGGATTCCCTCAGGAATCGCTGGCATGAGGAGCTCTCCGCGGGTTTCCAGATCCCCAGAATGCAGGGAGAGGGGCTCTGTCACTGGGGCTGAGAGGGAGGAACCTGGGAAATGTCATTTCAAATGCAGTGCCGGCATTTTCTATTTTCTAACGTGAATTACGGGTGAGGTTCAGAGAATGGTCCCAAATTGTGGCAAGGCTGAACTCACAGTCAGGAAAGAGCATCCCTTGGAATCGTCCAGTTCGTGTTTGTTTGAAGGGAAGGTTTGGGTTACAGGAAAAAAGAGAAAAAAAAAAAGTAAGGGAAAACTAAAACTAATCTCTGATATTTTATTGAGTAGAGCTTTAGATCTTTCTGCCCTGTGCTTGAATCCCATCAAAATCCCTGGATTTGACATGGGAACAGCAGCCATCCACAGAGCCTTTAGAGATGGGGATTTTTGGTGTGAAGGAGGTATCTGGAGGTGATTTCTTCTTTCTTCTCTGACCCCTCTGGACTAAAATGTGGAGCAGGGTGGGATAAACATGAAGCTAAGGAAATAAATCCGGGGAAGCAGAAGGCATCTGGGATCTTCTGCTCCACAAACCATCCCATCCTGTACCTCCTGAGCGGGCTGAGGCTGCTTCTGCCAGCCAGAATCCACCAAAATTCAAATTAAAATTAAAACTTGGTGCCTTCCACTTTAAAGGAGGAAAACATGCCAAAATGAGAGAGCAGCCTAGAGAACAAGAGCGTTTGTTGTGACTCTGTGGTCCCCAAATATTAGGATTAAACATGGGCTTTGAAAATCTTTGTGAATTCATAAAAGGAGAAGAGAGGAGCATTTTTGTGATGTGCTTAATATTGGTAATTTAAGAATGCCTAGAAAACAATCCAGCTGCTTTTCTAATTATTTCTGTATTACAAAGCTTGAGTATTTTACCTCACCTGGAGCTGGATTTTTCTAGTTGGGCTTGGATTAGTTTTCAGTCAGAGGCTGGCATGAGTTTGTCCAGGAAAAAAAAAATCCAACTGGAGAGCTCAGTGTCTCCCCAGGCATCAACATGGCCATGCCATGGTTTGGCAGCACAACACAAATACAGAGAAATGAAAAAATAAATCCCCAAATGGGAGAAAATGCACAAGAAAACAACCCAGGGAAAGAGCTGGAATAGTCCTGGCAGTTCCCCTGCTAGGGGAGATTATCCCAGGCCAGGCCCACATTAAAATGCTCTGATAATGTGAACATGTTCTGAGGAACATCAGCCTCAGGAAGAGACCCCTGGAAGAACAGAACACCAGAATTCCCTGGAGGCTTTCACTGGGTGCTCCTGATTTCCATGAGCCCATGGAACAATATCATTTATTTCCTTTAGATAACAATTCCCCTTTTTCCAGGTGTTCCCAAAGGTCACCCAGGTGTCCTTTCCTTGGGAATCCAGTGTCCCTGGTACCTTGTGCTCTCTGCTCTTCAAGGGCTTTTTTCCTTCTGCAGCAAAAGCTCTTTATTGATCAGAAAACTTCTGTAAATGTCAGAATTTATTATTTTTTTTTACCAATTTAAATGTACTTGAACTCTCACTCAAATTCACTCCATTGATTTTTAAGCAACAGAACATTTATTTAAGACTTAAGAGCTTATTTCTAAATTGAAATTGCTTTCTAATTGCTTATGGATGGAAAACTCAACAGAATCACAGCTGCAGGCTCCAGAATTCCAAAGATTCCCCAGGATTTCTCTGTACCACAAACACTGGGCCAAACAACCCAGCTGGAGCACAAGGCCTTGCTCATCTCCCTCGGTTTCAGGGTTAAAGGGATTTTAGTCAAAGCTGGCCATGAGCACAAGGGAATAGATTTATCCAAGGAGAAGCAGGGGGTTTATCCCCTTTGGTCACATTCTTGGTCTCTACAGCATTTCTCTCCGTTCAGAGGGAGATTTCATTCCCATCAGAGGCTGAGGGGACTCGGCTGCAGCAGAATTTCCCCGAGATACCCTCGAGTGACTTTACACAGAGCAGTGCAGAGGTACAGAAAGGGCTGGAAAGTGAGAAAGGAAAAGGGAGTACAGGAATGGGAACAGCTGCATCCCTGCCTCAGGGTCTGTACCCAGCTGGAATGGCAATGGGGGTTTCCTAAAAACAAACAAAAGTAAATCGTATTTTCTCTGGTGTGATGAATCTGGGGCTTCAAGAGAACTTAGATTATGAAGCAGCAACTGAATTTTGAGTGCTGTGGGTAAGAAATCCGTGGGCAGCAGGAGCTCAGCTCCCTGAACACCTGGATGTCCTTCCAGGGGAGTCTGGGCTGCACCTGGTGCTTGGAGTAAACACTGGAATTGTCCCCACTGAGGAGGTGCTGGTGCTGAAAATGCTGATTTTTCCTCCTCACTGGGGGTGTAACTGCTGGGCTGGGTGTGGCACACAGCCAGTAACGTTTGTGCTGTGCCCAAATGCAGGTGGGCAGCTCTTCATGGGCCTCTCTTGGTGCAGACTCACCACAGGAGCTCAGCATTTCAGCGATCTCAAAAAGGGAAATGAAATATTTCTGTCTGCAGGAACCTTGTCTGCAGCAGAATTTCCCTGCACCGCTCCTGAGATACCCTTGAGGGACTTCAACTTGTGCAGAGTTACAGAAAGGGCAGAAAAATGAGAAAGGAAAAGGGAGTACAGGAATGGGAACAGCTGCATCCCTGCCTCAGGGTCTGGAATGGCAATGGGGGCTCTGTTCCCGTTTGTTCCACCAGCTCCACGCTGCCTTCTGCCCCCTTCTCCTCACTCCCTCTTTTTCTCCTTCCTTGGACCTTGTCTCAGGGGCCACTTGAAAAAAAAGTTAAATCCTAGCTTTAAAAATCCTGTCATGTTTTTTGTAAGTTTCTTCCCCCCACTATTCCTTTGGATATTTTCATTTGCACTGTGAGTGAGACTTTTGTTTTCTTAATTGAGGAGTTATGAAAGCTCTGGGCTGGGGACAAGGTGAGCATGGGGCACAGCTGGCACTGCCTGGGCTGGCAGGGCTTTTCCTCTTGTATTTGGGGTTGGGTTTCCCATTGTATTTCCTATTCCTGTTGTACTTGGGTTCCCCCCAGACAGAGGAAGGAAGGATGAACCTGACTCCATGTTCTCAGAAGGCTAATTTATTATTTTATGATAGTATATTATATTAAAGAATGCTATACTAAATTATACTGAAGAGTAGAGAAAGGATACAGACAGAAGGCTAAAAAGATAATAATGAAAACTCATGACACAGCATGGCCCTGACTGGGCAAGGAGTGAAAACAACTCCCAGCAGAATGCACTGGAACAATCACCTGTGGGTGAACAATCCCCAAACACATTCCACATGAGCACAGCACAGGAGAAGCACAGGAGATAAGAATTGTTTTCATTTATCTCTGAGCAGCCCCGAGGCTGCAGGTGCCCCGAGCAGGCTCCAGCCACGGCTGCTCAGCCCTGAGCCCTGTGGGAGCAGGAGCAGCAGAGCCCCAGGGCTGAGCTGGGCTCTGTGGCTGCACAAAAAGCTCCAGGACTGGTTTCTCCCAGGCAGAGCAGGAAGCTGGCTCCTTTCCCGAGGGGATTTGCCCTCTCACAGCTCCCTTTGAAGGCTTTTTCAGCTGGAACACGGCAATCCCAGGTTCCCTAAAGCAGCTTAGAGGAGCAAATTCCATCCCTAACTCTCTGGGCTGTTGCTGGCTGTGCTGGGGCTCCAGGAGCAGCAGCTTTCCTGGGGCTGGGAATGGGATGGGCTGCAAGGTCCCCCCCAGCCAAACCTTTCTGTGGTTCTGTGATTCCAGGAGTGGCTGAGGGAGCTGGGAAGGGGCTCAGCCTGGGGAAAAGGAGGTTCAGGGGGACCTTCCCCAATTCCCTGGCAGGAGGGGCAGTGGGGTGGGGTCGGGCTCTGCTGCTGTGTCCCAAGAGGAGATGGCCCTGAACTGCACCAGGGGAGGCTCACATTGGAGAGCAGAACAGAATCTTTCCCTCTGGGAATGGCCAGGCCTTGGCAGGAGCTGCCCAGGGAGGTTTGGGGTCACTGGAATTGTCCCAGAGCAGCCTGGATGTGGCCTTGGGGACAGGGACAGGGTTTGGGGTGATGCTGGGGTGGCCCTGGGTGATCCTGGGGGCTCTTCCCACCCTGGTGATCCTGGGATTTAGACAGCAGACAGACCAACATCCTTTTCCAGATGGACATCAACCAACAGACAGAAATCAGAGATCAGAAATACAAAGTTGCACCTAAGTTATTTTTGTATGATTTAGTCAGAAGCACTGATTGGTTTGGGTTGGAAAGGGCCTCAGAGCCCACCCAGTGCCACCCCTGCCACGGCAGGGACCCCTCCCACTATTCCAGATTGTTCCAAGCCCTGTCCACCTTGGGCCTGGGGAGCCACAACCGCTTTGGGTAAATATTTCATCCTTTGCCTGTGCTTGGAAGTGTTAAATCATCTCTGTGTGCCCCAGGACTGCTCAGGCCTCGCCCCTGCCCATCCCCAGTGCCCATTTCTGTGGTTTGAAGGTTGGTTTAAAAAAAAAAAGAAAGAAAAAAAAGGAAAAAAAGGAAAGTGAAGGTCTTCCAAGGTTCTGCCCCATTCCTGTTGTTACTCCCTCCCAGCTGACTGCTCAGTAAAGCCCCACACCGTGGGTTCTGCTCAAAGTCACGTGCTGGGTAAGCCCCTCATTAGGCAGGGAGCCCTTTCCTGCTTTCCTGCCCCAGCACTCAGCCTGGATTTGGAGCTGCCTGGAACCAGCAGGGTCTCCTGACAGATCAGCCAGCTGCCAAATTCCACCCTCTGTGGGGCTCTGCCCCTGAACTCTGCCTTTGCACAACTGCTCCTTCTGTGAGCAGCACAGAGCAGCCCCAGGGAGGGAATTCTGCTGGGTCTGAAATTCCACTTCAGCCCCTGAATCCTGTGGGAAAATCCACTTCAGCCCCTGAATCCTGTGGGAAAATCCACTTCAGCCCCTGAATCCTGTGGGAAAATCCACTTCAGCCCCTGAATCCTGTGGGAAATTCCACTTCAGCCCCTGAATCCCATGGGAGAGCCCAGCCTTGCTCAGGAGCCTCCCTCTGCCTGTGGGACACGGTTCCCAGGGGCTCGTGGTGGGACTGGGTGAGCTGGAAGGGTTTCTCCCAAATGTCATCATCTGGGCATGTGGGGATCGTCCTGCAGCTCTGCCAGGGAGTTCTCACTCTGCCAAAAATATTCCATTTTTTTGAGGCTTGACTGATGTTTTCTGTAGAGGAATAGCAAACCATTTATATTCACAAATGTAAAACATCAGAGTGGGGAGGGTGATGTTCTGGAAAGGGATTTGACCAATTGCTTGCAAAACACATCTGTACTAAAATCAAACTATTAAGAACATCAGGGGGAACTTTGGAAAGGGCATTCTTTAAATAAAAATGTGCAGTAGGTGGTGTCCCTGCCCGTGGCAGGGGTTGGCATGAGGTGATCTTTAAGGTCCTTCCAACCCAAACCACTCCCTGATCCCACCAGTGCCATTTTCGTGGCAATACCTCTGTGAATCCTTTCCTCCAGGGTTGTGTGGACCATGCAAATCCATCTTTAGGACTCTTTCTTGGTTTAAATTCTGTCAAGCAGAAGTGATGATGGAAGTTCTCAGTAAGCCCAGGATTTTTCAGGCTGCTCATCCCTGGTGATGCCACCTAGAAGCAGAGAGAGACTGTGGGAAATAGATTTATATAAAATTTTTAAATGTTTAATTTTTAAAAAATCTTTCTGACCACATCTCTGGGTCAGAAAAAAAATAGAATCCAATAAATGACCTCTCCTCTTCAGAGCTGGGAAAGGGAATCAGGCAGAGAAGGGAAAAATGAGAGTTTATGGGAGGGGGAGTGGAGCATGGAGACTCCCAGCTGTGCCAGCACTGAGTTTATTCCCTGTGCTGTCCCTGGGAAGGTCCCACAGATTAATTATCCTGAATTAATAGATTAATAATCTGAAGGTTTTGGGCACTGCCCAGGGAATGGGCACAGCCTGAGGCTGCCAGGGATGCCCAGGCTGGGCTTGGTGGGCTCTGGGCAGGGCAGGGGTGGCACTGGGGCATCCCTGGGGGTCCCTGCAGCTCAGGACATCTCCTGATTATCTAAAAATGAATTAATTGTCCCCCTGAGTCTGCCCAAGTGAATGCCCTGGGAAGGGACCCAAAATCTCCTCACTGAGCTAATGAAATGTCTCCCTGTGTGCATCTCCACTTGCAATCTGATTATTTCCTGATAAAAGCTCAGCTCAAGTGGCTCTGCTCCAGTTGCTCTCAGGGACAGCACTGCCTCAGCACCAACAGCTTTAATTCTTTCCTAAAAATGCTGAGTTTCTCCCAGAAAACAGCTCCCACTGCCTGGCACTGCTGGTGCAGGCACGGGGACAAAGGTGGAATTTCCTTTTTTGCTTCATTTCCCCCCACATCTGAGCACATGTAAGAACATTGCAAACATTCAGAAGTGGAGTTGTCAGAGAGGAAAGCCAAAAGCAGAATGGGAGCAGTGAAAGCAAAGCCCTGCCTGAGTTATTCACCTGGGGCAGGTACAAACCAGTTAAACATTGACTCAGGTTGCAGAAAAACTCCCATTTGTGTCTTGGTGAACCATTGACATTTCCCTGGTGCCTGTTGTGGAAATGATTTTTAAAATTCTCTGTATTTTGTAAATACAGAAAAACCAGCTTTTTTCATAATGGGGCAGATGAAACTCAAAACAGGCTCCAAATACACCCCAAATGCTTCAGCATTTTGAAACCTGGGGTAATAAAGCCCCACCAAGAGCTCAGCAGAAGCTCAGGGAGGAGCTGCAGGGATCCCCAGGATCTGGGGTCGCTCCTGGGGTGCAGGGAGATCAGCCTTGGGCCCGGGGGTTCCCATTCCACTCCTCAGTTGGCATTCAAGGCTCTCCTTTCATGGACAGAGCTGGGTTTGTCCTCATCTCCCACAGCAGTGAGGGGCTGCGAGGAGCAGGATGGGAGCAGGAACTGGAACTGACACTGGGAATGGAAATTCAATTTTATTCCATTTTCACATGTTCTTGGAGGGCACCTTCCCCCTGCAGCTGACAGGGTTTGTTTCATTCTGGACCAAAAAATCACATTTTATTCTATTCCTATTCTATTTTATTCTTTCTATGTGGACCAAACCATCACATTTTTTTCTATTTCTATTCTTTCTCTTTTATTCTTTATTCTTTCTATGTGGACCAAAACATCACAAATTATCTGAGGTGAAAAAAACTCCCCCACTCTTTCAATATTTCACTTTTACCCATTGATTTAAATTAGGAACATCATTGGCCAAGTATTTTCTACCCAAAGCTGCACAGAAGAGCTTCTTTATCTTCAGTATTTCTTAGAGTTCCTGAAGTTTTCTTACTATTCTTTAGTATTTCTTATTTATTTACTTATTGGTTTCCAGCACAAATCCCAAGTATTTGATACATATCACGTATTGTACACAACTTATATTAAGTATAATTTATTAATTTAACTATAATTTATTAATAATAATTTAATAAATTATCATTTAGTTTGTTAATTTATTTTATAATTTGTTAGAATACATATACTATTTATATGTATTAAATATATTACATCTCATAATTTCAATTTTACTGAATTTATTACATATAATTTCTTACATAGAATTTATACACGTATAAAATTGATATGCATATCCATTTAGAAATATAATTTATAGATATAATATAATATAATATAATATAATAATATTTATAGTTTATATACATACTATTTATATGTATTTATTATATTACATCTCATTTATAATTTCAATTTTACTGAATTTATTACATATAATTTCTTACATAGAATTTATACACGTATAAAATTGATATGCATATCCATTTAGAAATATAATTTATAGTATATATAATATATAATTTATAGTTTACATACTATTTATATGTATTATTATATTACACAACATTTATAATTTCAATTTTTACTGAATCTATTACATATAATTTCTTACATAGAATTTATACATGTATAAAATGGATATGCATATAAATTCAGAAATACAATTTATAGTTTCTATATATCTATATAATATATAATTTATAGTTTACATACTATTTATATGCATTATTATATTGCACATCATTTATAATTTCAATTTTTACTGAATCTATTACATATAATTTCTTACATAGCATTTATACACGTATAAAATTGATATGCATATAAATTCAAAAATATAATTTATAGTTTCTATATATCTATATAATATATAATTTATAGTTTACATACTATTTATATGCATTATTATATTGCACATCATTTATAATTTCAATTTTTACTGAATCTATTACATATAATTTCTTACATAGAATTTATACACGTATAAAATTGATATGCATATCAATTTAGAAATATACTTTATAGTTTATAGAATATATAATTTATAGTTTACATACATGATTGTATTACATCTCATTCATAATTTCAATTTTTACTGAATCTATTACATATAATTTCTTACATAGCATTTATACACGTATAAAATTGATATGCATATCAATTTAGAAATATACTTTATAGTTTATATAATATATAACTTATAGTTTACATACTATTTATATGCATTATTGTATTACACATCATTTATAATTTCAATTTTTACTGAATCCGTTACATATAATTTCTTACCTAGAATTTATACACGTATAAAATTGATATGCATATCAATTTAGAAATATACTTTATAGTTTATAGAATATATAATTTATAGTTTACATACTATTTATATACATTATTATATTACACATCATTTATAATTTCAATTTTTACTGAACCTATTACATATAATAATTACATATACATAGTTTATAGAATATATAATTTATAGTTTACATACTATTTATATGCATTATTGTATTACATCTCATTTATAATTTCAATTTTTACTGAATCTATTACATATAATTACATACATATACATACATACCTAGAATTTATACACATATATAATTGATATGCATCTCAATTTAGAAGTGTAGGTTATAGTTTTGATGAATTTAGAATTATATAGGCGGTTTTTCTATGATTTTGGCTGCAGTCTGTGTTTAGCCTGGAGCAGCCCTGTGCCCTCTCCCGGAGCACAAACCCCTCTTGTTGCAGTCGGGACTCCGGGGGCTGAGCCGGGATTAGGAGCGGCAGCTCAGCAGGGACAGAGCGCGGATTCCTGCCGGGATTAGGGCTAAGAGCCTTCGGGCTGTGCTCGTGACCGGGGAACGCTCCCAGGATCCTGCCTGGAATTTTCTCTGGTTCGTTCCACGGAGCACAAACAGCTGCACAGGGAATGGGCGGCCCAGGGAGGTTGGAATTGCTGCTGGCAGGTGCAGGGCACTGACCTGGAACTGCGTGCACCTGCCCTGCCTCAGGGGCTCCGGGCTTCTCCCGCTCCTGGAAACCACCCGGGAAACTGGAATTGCACTGGGGAAGGGTTACAGGGAGAGCAGAGCAGGCTGGGGACACTGCCAGGGATGGGGCAGCCTCCACCCTCAGAACTCCCTCCTAAAAGGAGACAAGAATTCATCATCATCATCACCATCATCATCATCATCATCATCATCATCATCATCATCATCATCATCATCATCTTCATCATCTTTATCATCATCATCATCATCATCATCATCATCATCATCATCATCATCATCATCATCATCTTTATCATCATCATCATCTTCATCATCTTTATCATCATCATCATCATCATCTTTATCATCATCATCATCATCTTTATCATCATCTTCATCATCATCATCATCATCATCTTTATCATCATCATCATCCTCCTCTGCTGAGGAAGGAAACAAATGGTGGTGACTCCTGGGCCCAGTGAGACACAACCCAAGGACAGCTCAAAATTGCAAAAAGGCAATTATTGCTGTAGGAGAAAGATGCTCCCAAATTGGGCAGGATTAATTCAAACCCTGCTGAAGTGCAGCTCAAGTTTTCCAGTCTTTCAGCGCACAATTGAATTTATCATTTAATTTTCCTATGCTCTGCCAAACCCTGCAGCTGCTGCAGTGGTTTTTAATGCAGGTCTGGTGTAGGGTGACACGTTTGAGGAAAGAAACCTGCAATTTGCATTTTGCATTTGTAATTTCATTGGATTTTAGGGATTTAAAAATACCCAAAACCTGTAGAGAGCCATAGCTGGAAATTCCATGAGGGGCCTGGCCCAAGGCAGCAGCCTTGTTAAAAATATCTCACAACATAAATAATGCCCTATAAATAAATAATAAACATCCCATAACATAAATAAATTAGACATAAATATCCCATAAATAAATTAAATGTTAAAAATATCTCATAAGTAATTGAAAGTCATAAATACCTCATAAAAAATAACATGTTGAAAATATCCCAGCATATATAATATGTTAAAAATATCCCATAATATAAATAATATCTCATAAATAAATAATAAACATCCCATAACGTAGACAACTGAAAGTCATACATATCCCATAATAAAATAACATGTTAAAAATATCCCATAATATAAATAATACTCCATAAATAAATAATAAATATATCCCATAACATAAATAAATTAGACATAAATATCCCATAAATAAATAATACAATAAAAATATCCCATAAATAAATATGTAAAATATATCCCACAACATAAATAATACCCCGTAAATAAATAATAAACATCCCATAACATAAATAACTTAAAGTCATAAATACTCCATAAAGAAATAATATGTTAAAATATCCCAAACATAAATAATATCTCATAATTCAATAATAAATATCCCATACCATAAATAAATTAGACATAAATATCCCATAAACAAATTAAATGTTTAAAAATCCCATAACATAAAGAATATGTTAAAAATGTCCCATAAATAAATATGTTTAAAATATCCCATAATGTAAATAATACGCCATAAATAAATAATAAACATCCCATAACATAAATAACTCAAAGTCATACATATCCCACAAATAAATAATATGTTAAAATATCCCACAATATAAATAATACCCCATAAATAAATAATAAATATCACATAAATAAATTAGACATAAATATCCCATAAATAAACAATATCCCATAAATATCCCATAATATAAATAATATCCCATAAATATCCCATAATATAAATAATATCCCATAACATAAGTAATAAATATCCCATAACATAAATAATACCCCATAAATGAATAATAAACATCCCATAACATAAATAACCTAAAGTCATAAATACTCCATAAAGAAATAATATGTTAAAAATATCCCAAACATAAAAAATATCTCATAAATAAATAATAAACATCCCATACCATAAATAAATTAGACATAAACATACCATAAATAAATAATATGTTAAAAATATCCCATAAGTAAATAATATGTTAAAAAATCCCATAACATAAATAGTATCTCATAAATAAATAATAAACATCCCATAACATAAATAACTGAAAGTCATAAATATCCCATAAATAAATAATATGTTGAAAATATCCCGTAACATAAATAATACCCCATAAATAAATAATAAATATCCCATAACATGAATAAATTAGACATAAATAACCCATAAATAAATAGCATGTTGAAAATATCCCATAATATAAATAATATCCCATAAATAAATAATAAATATCCCATAACATAAGTAAGTGAAAGTCATAAATATCCCATAAATAAATAACATGTTGAAAATATCCCAATATATATAATGTTAAAAATATCCCATAACATAAACAATATCTCATAAATAAATAATATCCCATACCATAAATAAATTAGATATAAATATCCCATAAATAAATTAAATGTTTAAAATATCCCATAATAGAAATAATATCCCATAAATAAATAATATCCCATAACATAAATAACTGAAAGTCATAAAAATCCCATAAATAAATAACATGTTAAAAATATCCCACACCATAAATAATACCCCATAAATACATAATAAACATCCCATAACATAAATAACTGAAAGTCATAAATACTCCATAAAGAAATAATGTTAAAAATATCCCATAACATAAATAAAATATTTAAAATATCCCATAACATATCCACCCTGCAGGCTCGGCTCAGCCCGGAGCAGCCCCAGCCAGCTCAGGGGGTCCTGGGCTCAGGGGAGCTCTGCAGGGGGAAAGAGAATTGAATTCCTCTCTCTGCAGGGGGAAAGTTCATTCCTTTCTTCACCTTCAGTGTAAAGTTAATTCCTCTCTGTGCAGGTGGAAAGTTAATTCAATTCCTCTCTGTGCAGGTGTAAAGTTAATTCCTTTCTTCATCTTCAGTGTAAAGTTAATTCCTCTCTCTGCAGGTGGAAAGTTCATTCCTTTCTTCACCTTCAGTGTAAAGTTAATTCCTTTCTTCATCTTCAGTGTAAAGTTAATTCCTTTCTTCATCTTCAGTGTAAAGTTCATTCCTTTCTTCACCCTCAGTGTAAAGTTAATTCCTTTCTTCACCTTCAGTGTAAAGTTAATTCCTTTCTTCATCTTCAGTGTAAACTTACTTCCTTCCATCACCTCCTGTGTACAGTTAATTCCTTTCTTCACCTCCAGTGTAAAGTTAATTCCTTTCTTCACCTCCAGTGTAAAGTTAATTCCTCTCTGTGCAGGTGTAAAGTTCATTCCTTTCTTCATCTTCAGTGTAAACTTCCTTCCATCAGCTCCAGTGTAAAGTTAATTCCTTCCATCACCTCCAGTGTAAAGTTAATTCCTCTCTGTGCAGGTGGAAAGTTCATTCAATTCCTTTCTGTGCAGGTGTAAAGTTAATTCCTTTCTTCATCTTCAGTGTAAACTTATTCCTTCCATCAGCTCCAGTGTAAAGTTAATTCCTCTCTGTGCAGGTGTAAAGTTAAGTTAATTCCTTTCTTCATTTTCAGTGTAAAGTTAATTCCTTCCATCACCTCCAGTGTAAAGTTAATTCCTTTCTTCATCTGCAGTGTAAAGTTAATTCCTTTCTTCATCTGCAGTGTAAAGTTAATTCCTCTCTGTGCAGGTGGAAAGTTAATTCAATTCCTTTCTGTGCAGGTGTAAAGTTAATTCCTTTCTTTATCTTCAGTGTAAAGTTAATTCCTTCCATCACCTCCAGTGTAGTTAATTCCTCTCTGTGCAGGTGGAAAGTTAAGTTAATTCCTTTCTTCATTTTCAGTGTAAAGTTAATTCCTTTCTTCATTTTCAGTGTAAACTTACTTCCTTCCATCAGCTCCAGTGTAAAGTTAATTCCTCTCTGTGCAGGTGGAAAGTTAAGTTAATCCATTTCTTCATCTTCAGTATAAAGTTAATTCCTTTCTTCATTTTCAGTGTAAAGTTAATTCCCTCCATCACCTCCAGTGTAAGGTTAATTCCTATCTGTGCAGGTGTAAAGTTAAGTTAATTCCTTTCTTCATTTTCAGTGTAAAGTTAATTCCTTTCTTCATCTTCAGTGTAAAGTTCATTCCTTTCTTCATTTTCAGTGTAAAGTTCATTCCCTCCATCCCCTCCAGTGTAAGGTTAATTCCTCTCTGTGCAGGTGTAGAGTTGATTCCTTCCATCCCCTTCCCCTGGTGTCTCCTTTAGGCCCAGCTTTGGCTCTTTCATCCCCCCAGGGTTTTCTAAAAACACTTCCAGAAATCCTCTGGCCTTCCCTCAGCCCTGCCCATGGGCTGGGAACAGAATTTCTGTTGCATTTTAAGTGAGGAGCAGAATTTTCATTCATTTTTTGTTCAGTACTGAGTTCGTAGTGCCTGAGTGCTGCTCTGAAAGTTTCTTTGTCCCTGAGGAGGAAGGAAACAATTTATAAATAAAGAAAGAAATAATAATAACATATAAAGAATAATACCTTATAAATAATAATGCATAAATAAATAATAATAACTTGTAAATAACAAGAACTTATAAATAATAATATTTTATAATAAGAATAATTTATAAATAATAATAATTTATGAATAATAAATTATAAATAATTAATTATAACTAATTGGGGCAAGTGGGAGAGTGGGAAGTGCTTATTAAGTGAAAAAAAATGAAGGGGAAAATCCCTTTTTTTTAACCTAAAGGAGTGTCCTGCTGCTGTTTTCACACCTCTCTTGTTGAACTTCCCTTTGGGGATGTTACACCCAGCAAGAATCAACCCTGGAAGAGCCAAAAATACAATTTATCTGCAGAAATCACTAGCCACATTTTAACTGAAATATATCTTTGGGGTTTTTTTTCTGCTATTTGGCTGAGTAAACAAACAGCAGCTGAAATATCTGATTTTAGTGCTGGGTGTTGGTGGGGCAGAGCTCTGGGGCTGTTGAAAACCTTTGGAATAATAAGTGGCACAATTGGGACCTTCTCCTGAAAATGCATTTTTAATTGCAGCTGCTGTATGTTAAAATTCAGCCCAGGATTACAATTCCAGCATCTCAAGGGTAACATTTCAAGCCCAGCAGGTGGCACCCAAAGGGTCCTGTAAAATTCAATGTTTGGGGGTTCCTTCTGCAGCCCCAGGCCATGCAAGGAAAACAGAGAATTTCCAGGGGATCCCAAGCTCTGGATCAGATGTGATCTGACCCAAAGGGAGCAGAAAATGTTAATAAGTGCATTGGAGTTGCATTGAGCAAACAGAAATTCATTATAATTTCAATTTTTATGGCATTCTTTAACAGCAGTACTGTTGCCAGACAGAAGTAACTTTCCATTTTTAAAATGTTTTTGATAGACACTATAATTTGATATCTTTAATATTAAATATATTTTTATTAAATAATATGAATTATATCTATAATATAAAATATTATTATATTTTTTAATATTGCTGAAACAGAAGTAAATTTGGTGGGGGGTTTTAAGGGAATGAAAACAGAAACATTTCCAGGTGATCCCTTCCTGACAGAAAGCTCTGGGTCGGATGTGACCTGACCCAAATGGAGCAGAAAATGTTAATAAGTGCATTGAATGAACAGAAATTAATTATCATTTTAATTTTTATGGCCTCAGCTTCTCAGGAGAAAAATCCTAACGAGAGGATTTTTCATAAAATATGTCCGTGACAGGGGGGCATTGAGCAAGCTTTAAAATTGAAGAAAAAATTTAAATTAAACCTTAAATAATTTTTTTTTTTTTTTGTTAATAGAGGATATCTGTCACAGCACACTGCCAGAACATGGTTATGTCTGGAAATTTGACATTTAGGGCACAAGTCCCTGGCAGGAGGGGACAACCAGGGAACAGGGACAGGAGCAGAGGGAACGGCCTCAAACGGCCCCAGGAGAGGCTCAGCTGGGAGGCTGGGAAGAATTTCTATATAAATAAAAAAGTATAAATACAAATTTATATAAATTTATATACTTTGTAGAATTTATCTAAATTTATCTAAATTTTATAGACATTTCATATACAGTTTATATTAAATTATATTAAAAATTTATATAAGATTTAGCTAAAAATAGAAAATTTTAGTATAAAATTTAGGTAAATTTTATATAAAATTACAATTAATTATTATATTAATTATATTAATCCATCTAAAATTATATCTAAAATTTTATATTAAAATTGTATAAATGTTTCTTAAAATGCATATAAAATTATATAAAATATGAAATTTATATAAAATTCAGGTCACTATATAAAATTACAATGTATTATTATAATAATTATATATATATATTTATAGACATTTATATACATAACAAAATTTATCTAAATTTATCTAAGTTTTATAGAAAATTTAAAAAAATTATATCAATTTTTTAATATGAAAATCATAATTTTACAAATAAAATTTATATAAGATGTAGGTAAATTTATATAAAACTACGATTGATTGTTTGATTATTATATTAATTATATAAATTTATATACTTTATAGAATTTATATAAATTCATCTAAATTTTGTATAAAAATTAGATAAAATTATAGATAGATTTTTATAATTAATTGATATGATAGATAAAATTTTATATAAATTTATCTAAACCTTAGGGAAATTTAGATAACATTATGATATATTAATTATTAATTTTATATACATTTATATAAATTTAGATAATTTCTACCACACGAGTGGTCAGGCCTTGGCAGGAGCTGCCCAGGGAGGTTTGGAGTGCCTGGAATTGTCCCAGAGCAGCCTGGATGTGGCCTTGGGGACAGGGACAGGGTTTGGGTGATGCTGCTGGGGCTGGGTGGTGCTGAAAGGTTCTTCCTGCTTTGGGAATTCTGGGATTCTGGGATCAGCCTGAGCTCTGAGCTGGGATTCTGGGATTCTGGGATCAGCCTGAGCTCCTGAGCTGGGATTCTGGGATTCTGACTCTGGGATCAGCCTGAGCTCCCAGCTGGGATTCTGGGATTCTGGGATCAGCCTGAGCTCCTGAGCTGGAACTCTGGGATTCTGGGATCAGCCTGAGCTCCCAGCTGGGATTCTGGGATCAGCCTGAGCTCCCAGCTGGAATTCTGGGATTCTGGGATCAGCCTGAGCTCCCAGCTGGGATTCTGGGATCAGCCTGAGCTCACAGCTGGAATTCTGGGATTCTGGGATCAGCCTGAGCTCCTGAGCTGGAACTCTGGGATTCTGGGATCAGCCTGAGCTCCCAGCTGGAATTCTGGGATTCTGGGATCAGCCTGAGCTCCTGAGCTGGAACTCTGGGATTCTGGGATCAGCCTGAGCTCCCAGCTGGAACTCTGGGATTCTGGGATCAGCCTGAGCTCCCAGCTGGAATTCTGGGATTCTGGGATCAGCCTGAGCTCCCAGCTGGAACTCTGACATTCTGGGATCAGCCTGAGCTCCCAGCTGGAATTCTGGGATTCTGGGATCAGCCTGAGCTCCAGCTGGTATCCCCCAAATCCCCTCCTGTTCTCCCTGGCAGAGCTCCCAGCCCTGTGGGTGTCCCTGAGAAGCTCCCGGGTCTCTCCCTGTCCCCTCCCTCAGTCTCTGAGCCCACCCTGGGCACAGCCCAGGGCACTGCAGGTGCCACCAGAGCAGGATCCTGCTGATGCTCAGGACAAACATCTCCCTGCATCCTCAGGAGAACCCTGGGTCCCCTCAGCTCTGCCGTGGCTGGGGCAGTGCCCAAAGCTCCTCAGTTCCTCCGAGTTTCTTCATCCCCCAGCTCAGAGGGGCTCAGGGAGCAGGGCACCCAGCCCAGCCTGCCAGGCCCTGGCACTGGGTGTCTGTGGTGCTGTTCACAGGGGTCCCAGGACGAGGGAAGGGATGAGAATCCTGACTCCATGTTTCAGAAGGCTGATTGATTGTTTTATGATATGTATTATATGAAAAGAAAATTATATATTAACACTATACTAAAGAATAGGAGAAAGGATTTCATCAGAAGGCTTGAAAGGAATAGTAAGAAATGGAATGATAATAAAATCTTGTGAGTGACCAGAGAGTCCGAGACAGCTGGACTGGGATTGGCCATTAATAAAAAACAACCACATGAGACCAATCCCAGATGCACCTGTTGCATCCCACAGCAGCAGATAATTATTATAATCATTGTTTACATTTCATTCCTTGAGCCTCTCAGCTTCTCAGGAGAAAAATCCTAATGAAAGGATTTTTCATATCATATGTCTGTGACCGGGGCCTGCAGAGGCTGTGGGTTCTCCACCCTGGCAGGGTCCCAGGGCAGTTTGGATGGAGTTTGGAGCAGCCTGGCACAGTGGAAGGTGTCCCTGCCATGGCAGGGGTGGCACTGGAGGCTTTCAGGTCCCTCCCAAGCCAGCCCACTGGGATGGTGCTGGGCACACAGCTGGCAGCACAGCTGGGCAGGGGCAGCAGGGTTGTGGCAGCTCCTCCACCTCCAGAGGTGCAGCTGGGAAGGAGCTGGTTCTTGGCTTCTTTTCTGCCTCTGTCAAGGCCAGGATTGAAGCACTCTCAACTGCAGTTTGTGTTCAGACCCAGATGTTTATTATTTCTTATCTGTATTACAAGTTGTAAGTTCTAGAGCATTCTACTTACAAGATACAAAATGGCTCACTGTCTCTCTCTCCAAGGCCTTTGGAGGACAAACTGTCCAGTTAAGAAATGACACCTCAATTATTTTCCCTTCTAACCCAATTACTAATTCTTCGTGCCTGCAGTGGGGACTTTTTTATCCAATGACACAAAACCACCCAAACCCATGGAGAAGAAGGTGAAGAAGGAGCAGCCTCCACCCTAAAGCCTCCCCCTTGCTTTCTGTCTATCACTGCATTCTAAACCCTCCAACTCTGAGTTTCCCACCCTGTGATATCACACACTTCTATCCAAACTGCACCCCCACAATCCCAGTTCTGTCATTCCATTCTGGAAGCTTCTCCAGGCCCTCAGGTCACTGCAGTGTTCTCTGGGGTCAGTGCCTGGCAGCACAGACAGGCTGGAATTCCCAGTGCCCAGGGCTCCAACAGGAAGGAGCTGGTGGCATCCAGCTCATCTCCAGATGCACCTGCCTGCTCCTCCCCACAGGGCCTGTCCCCATCAGTGTCCCCAGGCTGCTGCTCCTGCCCTGGGCACAGCCTGGCACAGAGTGGGGGTGCCACTCCCAGCCCCAAGGGCCACCATGAGCCTTTTCCCTTTTCCCCTCGGGGTGGGTAACACCTGGCACCAGAGGTAGGGTGAGACCAGATGGAGCTGTTGTGCACTAAAATGCACATTTAAATGCACATCTTCCATTCTAAGCCCTGCTGGCAGCGTTTCAGGCTCCATTTTCCAAGATCCACAGCAGTTTTGTGTCTCCTGGCAGCAGAGCACTGCTCTGAGTGGGAGGAAAACCACAATGGCAGCTTTTGAGCAGCTCTCAGCTTTGCCACCTACAAAACAAGGCTTTCCTGACAGAAACAAGGCTTGTCTGAGCCAGCAGTGCAGCTGGCCCAGCATTGTTGAGAGTTCTCATCCCCTGGCAGTGCTGGAGGCACTCCTGCTTTTCCCAGCGGTTGTGGGGCAGAGAGCTCAGGGATTTCTCCAGGGAGGTTCCTCAGGTTCACAGGGAGAACCAGACGATTTCTGCAGTCCTTGCCATGCATCCCTGCAGCTCCTGCCTGCCCCAGGCCAGGCCCTTTTTCCCAGCCATTGAGCTCTTTGTGAAGGTGAGCACTACGCAGTGTGTGCTTGTTTATGGAGGAGTTTTTGCTGTATTTGAGATTTGTTTGATAGCACTGAGCGAGGGAGAAAGGACAAACAGAACTGTTTTGTTTCTGTGTCTTGTTGAGTCATAAGGGCTGCAAATCCTAATGAATTAACCTATTAACTGTCAGACACTTGGGTTTTAATACTTCTGCCCCTGATTTAATCTCAATTTTAAAGCTGTGCTTTAGGAGAATCATGTGAAGGGCTTAAAAATGAGACCCCTGCTCTCTTGCACCATGTCTCACCCAGCAGCACCTCTGCAAGACTTTGCCTCATTTTAACAAAGCCTCTTAACAAATTGCAATATAAATTGCCTGAGAGCAGCACTTCTGTGGCCACCTTCTCCAGGGCTCCCAGAGCCCTTCAGGTTGAAATTCTAAATTAATTGATTTCTTCTGCTTGTTCCCTTCAGTGCTTTAGACATGATATCTTTGTTTAGGCTGGTAAATATTTCTCTGTTCCTTTCCTGTGGCCATAAACTGATTTAACTCTTTTTAATCTTGCAGTGACTCGTGCAGATTTATGTTCACATAGACAAATGAGATGGAGGCTGTTTCCTTTGGAGGGACTGCTGTGATTTACACACAGATGTGTTTATAATTTGTAATTTTTCCAATTGTAGGCTGGCAGTGATGGGGAAAGTATTGGGAACTGCCCATTCTCTCAGCGCCTCTTTATGATCCTGTGGCTCAAAGGTGTCATATTTAATGTCACAACCGTGGATCTGAAAAGGTGAGATTGTGACTTTTCATTCTGACATTTTAACTGTGCAGCACCGCTTTCCCAAAACAGGGCTTTTAAAGGGTGACTCTTTTCTGCCAGGCTGGGAGAGCTGTGTGTGTCCAGCCTGGAAAAGAAACAATTCTGAGACCTTCAAGCCCCTTTCAGTGCCTCCTAAAAAGGAGGGAGAGGGACTTTGTGGTGGTGTTCACAGGGGTCCCAGGACAAGGGAAGAGATGAGAATCCTGACTCCATTTTTCAGAAGGCTGATTGATTGTTTTATGATATATATTAAAAGAAAATTATATACTAACACTATGCTAAAGAGTAGGAGAAAGGATTTTATCAGAAGGCTTGAAAGGAATAGTAAGAAATGGAATGATAATAAAATCTTGTGAGTGACCAGAGAGTCCAAGGCAGCTGAACTGTGATTGGCCATTAATTAAAAACAACCACATGAGACCAATCCCAGATGCACCTGTTGCATTGCACAGCAGCAGATAATTATGATAATTCTTGTTTACATTTCATTCCTGAGGCCTCTCCACTTCTCAGGAGAAAAATCCTAACGAAAGAGTTTTTCATAAAATGTGTCTGTGACAGGACTTTTCATGGCTCTTTCTTTCCCAGAAAACCTGCAGACCTGCAGAACCTGGCCCCAGGCACCAACCCCCCGTTCATGACCTTTGATGGGGAGGTGAAGACCGATGTCAATAAGATTGAGGAGTTCTTGGAGGAGAAGCTGGCGCCGCCCCGGTACCGCATTCCCAACCCCTCAGGGCTGGGGGGATCCCCAGGGGCTGCTCCAGCTCGGGGGGACTCTGAAACACAGCTGGGGCCAGGGTGTCCCTGGGGTGTCCCCAGGCTGTCCCCAAGTCATGGCTGTGCTGCTCCCAGTGCTGTCCTTCATCCCAAGCTCACTGCTGGGCATTCCCAGGGCGTGGAATCCATCCCGTGGAAACCTGACCTGCCCCCTGCTCTGAGCTGGCCTCATTTGAGGCTCCCCTCTTCACACCACAGAAATCCTTGTGCTTCCTGGGTGCAGGGAGGTCAGGGTGACCGTGCTGCTCTCTAAAACCACCTGAAGGACACTGCAGTGAGGTGGGCTCGGGCTCTTCTGCCAAGTTCCAGGGGAAGGGATGAGAGGAATTGGCCTCAAGAGAGGCTCAGATTGGAGACTGGAATAATGTGTTCCCTTCAAGAGTGGTCAGGCATTTGGAATGAGTTGCCCAGGGTGGATCACCATCTCTGGAAGTTTTCCAGGCATTTGGAATGAGTTGCCCAGGGTGGATCACCATCTCTGGAAGTTTTCCAGGCATTGGAATGAGTTGCCCAGGGTGGATCACCATCTCTGGAAGTGTTCCAGTCATTGGGATGTGGCCCCTGGAGACATGGTTTGGGGTGGGGATGGTGGGACTGGATGGTGCTGAAGGTGTTTTCCATCCTGGTGATCCTGGGATTCTGTGAAGCTGAGGGCAGTGAATGCCTCAGTGTTGGGGCTCTTTCAGAGTGTCCACATGAGCCCACCAGGCTGCACATGAGGGTCTGAGTTTCAGATTTGTCCTCCCCCACCCCAGCAGCTCTTCCTATCTCACACCAAACCTCTCTGCCCTCCGTTGTCCCAGCATTGTGTCCCCTACCCCAGAGACCTTCTCTCCTCTGGGATATCAGTCCTCTCCCTGTGCTCCCTTCTCAAGCAGCCAAACTTAACTTAAACCAGGGAAGCAGCTGCTTGCCTCCACTTTTTTCCCTTTTTCTCCATCCCTGGCAGTTCCAGCTCCTGGGATGGCTGCTGCCAGCTTGCTGATGGCCCAAGTGGGCTGGGCCAGGAGCCCCAGAGGAGCAGCAGTTCCTGTGAGTGGGGATTTTCCCTCCACTCCTCCTCATGGCAGGATCCACCTGGCAGGCAGCCTCACCTCTGGAGGAGAAAGCTTGGGAGACACCCTGGGGTGTTTGGGCAGTGCTTGCAGCAATAACCATCATTTCCCATTGCCCTCAGGAAAAGATATATATAGGTGGGGTTTAAAAGAAGTGATTTTTAGTTTAGGATTTAGTTTAGGTTCCCTTTGAGTCCTGCGTGGCTGTATGTGGCCACCCTACAAAGAAATGTGTATTAATTAGTGGAGACAAAAATAAAGGATAATTGGGTCACTTCTTTTTGTTTCTCTGAACTCCTCAGGTATCCCAAACTTGCACCGAAGCACCCTGAGTCGAACTCTGCAGGAAATGATGTCTTTGCAAAATTCTCTGCATTTATAAAGAACCCGAGAAAAGATGCAAATGAAAGTAGGTGCTGCATTCCTGTCATCAGCCCTGGGAGGGAGAAAGCAGACCTGTGCAGTTGTAGGACACTCCTGGAGATGTTCCATTTCCAGCTCAGGTTAAACTGATATTCCAGAGGGTGGAGGCATTGGAAATCTGTGCCTGTTCTCTCCTTTAATGGAGAATTCCAAGAGTTGGTGAAATCAGATACTGCTGTCACCATGGCGGCACCAATTCCAGCCTCTCCTCCCTCCTTCAGCTCTGGGGTCTGTGAGGCTGCACCTTCCCCACAGCTCTGCCAGAAGCCCAGCCCTCTGGAAATGAGGGATTCCCTATTTCCACGAATAATGAGGACCCCAGCCCTTTGGCACATCCCCAAAGCAGGACCCTCATGAGCACCAGGGTGAGATGAAATATTAGGGAGAAATCCTTTCCTGTGAGGGTGGTGAGGCCCTGGCACAGGTTGGTTGTGGTCTCCCCATCCTGGCAGTGCCCAAGGCCAGGCTGGACACTGGGGCTGGAGCAGCCTGGGGCAGTGGGAGGTGTCCCTGCCATGGCAGGGCTGGCACTGGATGGGCTTTAAGGTCCCTTGCAAACCAAACCATTCCAGGACTCTGTCCTTCAGCTCTCAGGCCTGATCCTTGGGTTGGCTTTGAACACCCAAAGGTGCATCCCAGGGCCCTGCTGTTGTCACTCCAGCCTGGCTTTGAACACCCAAAGGGGCATCCCAGGGCCCTGCTGTTGTCACTCCAGCCTGGCTTTGAACACCCCAAGTGGCATCCCAGGGCCCTGCTGTTGTCACTCCAGCTGTGCTGCCCTGCCTGGGCAAGCCCTGGCCCCGTGGCTGCCCGGGCAGGAGTCAGTGGGAAGGCAGGCCAGGCCACGGTGCCAAACCCCGCCCCAGAGAGGGTTTGAGGAGCCATTCCTGGTAACAACAGCCCCAGGATGGTTTTTCCCAGAACTCCCTTTAGCTCCTTAGAGCCCTTATCCCAGCATTAAGGTTTAAGCCTAGGATCAAGGAATTGCAGGAGCTGGCACAGCCAGATGTCTGGGCTGGTGCCAGGAGACAGGATGCAGGAGTCGCTTGGTGTCACGGGGACCTTGGTACAGCCTTGAATGATCTTTTTATTGTCTTAACCCAGATTTGGAAAAATCTTTGCTTAAAGCCCTGAAGAAGCTGGACAACTATTTAAATAGCCCCCTGCCTGATGAAATCGATGCTTACAGCACGGAGGAGATCACTGCTTCCAGCCGGAAATTCCTGGATGGAGATGAGCTCACTTTAGCAGATTGCAACCTCCTACCAAAGCTCCACATAATCAAGGTTTGCATTTGCTTTTTTAGCCTCCTGGAGAGAAGGGAAGTACAGCAGCTGAATCCTTTTCTAGATTGTGGAAACCCCCCCCAAAAAAGTTCCCTTGGTGGGGAGATCCTTAAAAAGTTTTGTATTAGGATTAAGAGATGGACAGGACTTTTGGGTTTTGGTCTCCAGGTTGTTGTTTATTTGTCTCTTATCAATAGTTCAGTACTCCTCTGCATCTCAGTGTACGAAGAGAAGGCACCAAAAGTCACAAGACACACAGGTTGAAGATCTTTTAAAGCTATTTTGTTCAATTCAACTTTTAGAACACGTTTTATTTCTACCTTCCTACTAATAACTAATTATTTGTTTGATCATGTTAACATCTGCATTGTGGCTCTTTCTCACCAATCACTCTGTGCCCCCAACACTGCAGAAAATGGAGCAGATGAAGAACAAGGAGATCAGACAGTGCCCAAAATCCTCCATCCTGTCTCCTACCCACCTCCATACTAAAACCCCAAAACTCTGAGTTTTTCCCCCTGTGATAAACTCTACCTCTGTCTATTTCACACACAGAGATTCCAATTCATCCCAAAGGCTTGGAAGCTTTCTCCATGGATGGAGGTTAAAGGCAGAGTTCTCCTGGGGGTCAGGACTTCTCAGGACAGGCAGAGAAATATTCCCTGTGCCCTGGGCTCCAGCACTAGATGGCAGAGGGATCCTTTCTCTATTCTGGGGGCACACCCAGGGACACTGAGGCCATTTCCTTACAGCCAGGGTGATCCTCACTTTGATGGCTGCAGCTCTGGAGGAGCTGTTTCATATCTGTGCTGTGACTGCAGTGGCTGAGCTTCTCCCAGCCACAGGGATGAGATGAGTGCTGCAGAGGTGTTCTCATCTGCATTTCACATGCAAAGTGCACATGACCACAGCCAAGGAAGGTCATGTTGTATTGTCCATCCCCATTTCTGTCTCTCCCATGTTTAATTTCCAATTCTGACAGGGTGGCCTCCACCCAGTGCCTCCCAGGCAAGGCTCCCAGCCCACTCCTGCAGGACTGTGGAGCACCCACACACACCTGAATAGCTCCAGTGGCCTGGGACTGGCGTTGTCACAGCCCAGAAGGCTGGAGAGGGGTTTTTCACAAGGGCATGGAGTGACAGGACAAGGGGGAAGGGCCTTGAGCTGAAGGAGAGAAGGGTTAAATAGGATATTTGGAAGGAATTGTTCCCTGGCAGGGTGGGCAGGCCCTGGCACAGGGTGCCCAAGGCCAGGCTGGACACTGGGGCTGGAGCAGCCTGGGGCAGTGGGAGGTGTCCCTGCCATGGCAGGGGTGGAACAAGATGAGCTTTAAGGTCCCTCCAACCCAAACCATTCTGTGATTCTGTGATTCTACTCCGCAATGCTCTGGAAGAGAAATGAGCACACTGGAATTTCACTGGTTTCAAACAACAAGGTCACTTCAGGAAGTTTCCTGTTAGACTCCCACTCTGTCAGAGGAAGAGGGGATCCAATTGTTTTCCAACCCCTCCACAAGTGAAAACTTTGCCCAGCCATGTCCTGGCTGATCCTACTGCAGACAGCAGCCAGGGATGAGCCCTTTCCCACACCCAGGTACAGCAAACCCTGGGGTCAGGGGAATGTCTGGAGAAGGACACAGGAGGAATGTCACACTGCCACATCGCCCCTACTGCCTGCAGGCAGGGATCAGGGCTCAGCCAAGAGTTGTATTCCCTGCTCATTTGAAATTAAGGCTTTTAATTCATATTTTTCCTCTTTCTGTGAAAGTTTTCAAGTTTATTCCTGTAGGTTTATTCTGTTCATTCTGGCTTAAGTTTGCTGGGTTAACCTTCCAGTTTGTTCTACTGGTCCACATGGCTTTGCACATCTTTAGCAAGATATAGACAGAAATAGAGATATAGGCACAAAACAAATCCTTTACAGGAAGTTCAGCAGCTTTCTCCACCCCATGTCTTCGTTTTATGTCTTTTCCTCTTCTTTGCCCTTGGTCACCAACAACACCAGACTCACATGTAGAAATGAAAAATGGGTATAAAGAGTAGGCTTGGGGTGTTTGGGGTTTTTGCAGATTGCATGTGTAATGATGTTTTTCTTCTTTATCCTTTGTTCTTTTAATGAAAGGTCGTTGCAAAAAAATACCGAAATTTTCACTTCCCGCCTGAAATGACAGGGATTTCCAGATACTTGAAAAATGCATATGCAAGAGATGAATTCACAAACACGTGCCCTGCTGACCAGGAGATTGAATATGCTTATTTGGATGTGGCAAAGAGAATGAAGTAACCTGAAGATGCCTCTGTTTATTGCTTCTGTGATGGACAACAGCCAAGCTGGAAGAGTAAAAACCAGCAGAGATTCTGCAGTGTGATTTTAAGTTCTGCTATTGGCCAATCCTTTTATAATGATTGTATTGCATTATTTACTCCTTCTTAAAATAACAGTGTGTGTGTGTTTGTGTGTCTTGCATGCTGGAAAGTCGGTTGTCCATTCCAAGGAAAAGGCATCCATCAGTGGTAAAGGTTTGTAGGATTTAGGGGAGCAGTGTAGGTCACACACTTACAGCAGTAGCACAGACTAAATGGCTGCATTTTGGGAAGATTTAGACCTGTTTGAACACTTTGAACCTTTTGTTAGTGCTGCCTCTGGTATCTGCTTCACAACTCTTGCCAAACTTCACCTTTGACTGGATGGTTTCTCTCTGCTCCACTGCCCTGACCCAGCAGCCCCTGACTGACCCAGGGGAGAGCCCAAGCTGCAGGTGGGAGCACACCTGATGTCCCCCAGGCCTCTCCTCTGGGCTGGAGCCCTGCAGGGCAGCTCCACCATGAACAATTCCTTTTCCCATTGCAGGAGTCTCCTTTGGTGTGAAAAAGACAGAAAGAAAGGAGAATTCCTGCCTTCCCTATTGTACTTGGGTTCCCCCCAGACAAAGGAAGGAATGATGAATCTGACTCCATGTTCTCAGAAGGCTAATTTATTTTTTATGATACTGTATTATATTGAAGAATATGATACTAAAACTATACTAAAGAATACAGAAAGGACACAGACAGAAGGCTAAAAAGATAACAATGAAAACTCCTGACTCTCTCCAGAGCCCTGACACAGCTTGGCCCTGACTGGGCAAAGAGTGAAAACAACTCCCAGCAGAATGCAATGGAACAATCACCTGTGGGTGAACAATCCCCAAACACATTCCACATGAGCACAGCACAGAAGAAGCAAATGAAATAAGAATTGTTTTCATTTATCTCTGAGGCTTCTCAGCTTCCCAGGGGAAAAATCCTGGGTGAAGGGATGTTTTTAGAAAATGTGAACATGACACTTCCCCTCTCTGAGGGCTGCAGAAGTCCTCAAGCTTCCCTCCTGCTGCTCACACAGAGAGAACGCTGGCCTAGGGACTCTCTGCTGCTGGATTTTGGGCAAGGGAGGAGGGGGACACTTGGTTGTCCCTGTGGACAGAAGAAATGGGTCCCAAACACTCATGTGGGATTTGTCATCCTTCAGTGATTCTTACTTGGTTTTGGAAAGCAGAGAGGAGGAGGAGAGGGCCTAAGAAAGGAACAATCCTTTGCGGATTTTCTGTTTGTATTTTCTACCTTTGTCGAGGTCTGGATTGAAGGCACTTGAGACAGTCATTTGTGTTGGGACTCAGGTGTTTATTATTCCTTATCAGTAAAACAGTCTCACTACTGTGAGTTTTGCAGCTTTTCATTAGAAGGCACAAAATGGCTAACTGTCTCTTCTTACAAGGTCTTTTAAGACTAAACTATCCAATGAAGAATTGACACCTAGATTATTTTCCCTTTTAACCCAAAAACTGATCCCTCAAAGCCTGCAATGTGGACTTCTCTGTCCAATTACAAAATACCACCTATACCCATGAAGAAGAAAGAAGAAGGTGAAGAAGAAGAATCTGTCTCAGCCCTAAAACCTCCATCTTGCTTCATATTTATCACTATATTCTAAAACCCCACACTAAGTTTTCCACCCTTTGATGTTACACACTTCTAACCAACTACACACTCATAATCCCTGTGCTATTAATCAACTTTGGAAGACTTCTCCACAGCCCCAGGTCAAATGCAGTGCTCTCTTGCAAGTCTGTGCCTTTCAACACAGAAAGTTTAAAATTCTCAGCATCTCAGATTCCAAAAATCCTTCTGCACCCCCTGACAGGAGGGGGCAGATTAGTGGGGATAGGGCTCTGCTCCCAGGGAACAGGGACAGGACAAGGGGAAACGGCCTCAAGCTGGGCCAGGGCAGGCTCAGCTGGGACAGCAGCAGGAATTTGCCCATGGAAAGGGGGCTCAGGCCTTGGCAGGGGCTGCCCAGGGAGCTCTGCAGTGCCCATCCCTGCAGGTGTGCCCTGGAGGTGGCACTGAGTGCTCTGGGCTGGGGACAGGGTGGCCGTGGGGCACAGCTGGCACTGCCTGCGCTGGCAGGGCATTTCCAGCCTCAGGGATCCAGGGATTCTGTCAAGGTTATCCCAGAAGAAATAAAAGCTAATGCCGGAGAAAGGCCCTGCCCTGGGGCAGCACAGGAGCAGCCCCGAGGCTGCAGGTGCCCCGAGCAGGCTCCAGCCACGGCTGCTCAGCCCTGAGCCCTGTGGGGCTGCCCAGCAGGAGCAGCAGAGCCCCAGAGCTGCTGCTCCAGGCCTGGCCGGGCTGAGTTGGGCTCTGTGGCTGCACAGCCCCGGGCAGCTGCTGCCGCAGGGATCTGTCCGACAGCGCAGAGCTGCTGCTGCCTCGGCTGCGGCTGCAGCGGGGGAAGCCCTCCCGCCTGCCCAGGGCTGCTCCAGGCAGGCAGGGCTGCCGAGGAACTGCCCCAGCCTGGCTCCCGGGCCACAGGCAGCGTCCGAGCGGGGCTGTGCTGGCTCCGCTCTGGCGGCTGCACAGCCCTGCTGCCAAGGGCTCTCTCCCAGCACAGCTCTCTCTCGGCCGGGCCCAACGCGCGCCTTCAGTTCGCCTGCAGAGAGCAGCGCCAGCCCTGCCCTGCCCGCCCGGCCGGCAACTCTCCCGCTGGGCTGGGGCTGAGCACTCACTGCTCACTGGGGACTCCGTGCCGCTGCCTGGGAAAGGACATCGGCACCGCTGAGAGACTGGAAATGAAACCTGGGCACTCTGTTCTTGTGCCTTTTGAGAAACTTTATTAGAAAATAAAAACATTCTTCAACAACGGGAACAGTGTTGGCATATTAGAATATATTGGAATTACAGCATATGTTATATTAATGGTTTAATATTAGAGACTGTAAAATAAATATACAATATGAAACAAAAAGAAATTGTTTGTTGGTTTTATTTATTCATTCAATTTTCTCTTAATTTTTCTATTCTTATCCTTCTTAATGTTATTCTTCTTCTCTGTACTAATCTTTCTTACTACTCTTCTGCTTTGCTACTTCTATGTGTTTTTAAATTCTTATTCCTATTCCTATTCCTACTCCTACTCCTATTCCTAGTCTTCCTTTTCTGCTTCTTCTACAAAGTTTTAAATTCTTCTTCCTATTCCTAGTACTCGTCTTATTCTAAATTCTTATTCCTATTCTTCTATCTATCTTCAAAAAACTTTCTCCAATTTGTCTTCTTTCTCTTCTCTCTGTCGCTGTCTTCTTCATCTTCTTTGTCCTCTTTGTCCTTGTCTTGGGGTGGTTTGTGCTTAGAGTCTGTTCCAGGAGCCTCTCTGCCTTGCGCCCAAGAAATGGCTGCTGTACCTTCCAGGCCCGGGGCCAGGTGTGTGTGGGGCAGGGCAGGGGGAGCTTTGGGCTCTTTGGGTGGGCATTGTCCAAGCCTCACTGCCCAGCTGTTGGTGGCTCTGCCTGGTGCAGTTTTGCTTGGCTTGCTTGGCTTTGCTGGCCCACCCAAAAGCTTTTCCCTTCCCTGCCTTGCAGGAGCTGCAGCAGCAATCTTTCAGCCCCTCGAGCTGAACCCAGCAGCTGCTGCTCCCACACCAGAGAAGAGGGACCAGCGGGAGGGGTCATCTTCATCTATTTCATCTTCTTCACCTTCTTGGTCTTTATGTTCTTCATTTTTTCCTGGTCTGTTCTAGTCCTCGGGCCGTGGCCTGAGGCAGGGACAGCGGAACAGCCCCCGCAGCGCCCGCAGCGCCCGCCTGAAGCGGGAGGGACGTTTCCTGGGGGCAGCCGGCTGCCCGCGGAGGGCCTGGGCTCCCAGCCAGGCAGGCCAGGGGCTGCGGGGGCTGTGCAGGGCGGGCGCCGGCCCTCGGCTGCACGGCTCCTGTGCCGGGCACTCAGCCCAGGCCTCCCGAGGGAAAGGCACTGGGAGCCCGTCTGCCCCAAAAACTTTCCATCTTTGCTCTTTCTCCTCTTCTGGGGGCAGCTCCAGCGTGCTCACCTTGTCCCATTCATCTTCCTCTGGGACCAAGGGCTTGTTCCTGATGCCGTGCTCGGCCTCATCTTCACAGGCCTCCTGCATGAGCCCCGTGTCACTGTTGTTTTCCCAACTGGAGTGTCCTGAGGGTCTGCTGCCATTCCCTCTGGACACATCTGGGGCAATGCAGGCTTCCCCTAGGTCAAGGTCTTGGCCAACATAATCATCCCAGTTGGAAAGTTCTGTACGCCTGATGACATCTCCTCCGGGCAGCACTTGCTCGATGTAATCTTCCCAGTCTGAGGTGTCTGGGGAGTTGCTGACTTCTCCCTGGGACAGTTCTTGCTCCAAATATTGCTGCCAGCCAGAGAGTTGGCGGTGACTCGTGACTTCCCTGTGGGGCAGATCTTCCCCTGTGTAACGTTCACAGTCTGCCACTTCCTGGGACAGCTCTGGGTCTCCAACGAGGAAAGGCTCCAGGTCATCCAAGAACTGCCAAAATTTCATTTCCTCATTGGAGCCGCTCATCCTCTCGGGCACTGCCAGCACTGACCCCGCTGCCGCCTCCTCAGCAGCTCTGGCTGGGGCAGCAGCTGCCGGCTCGGCCTCCGTGGGACGGCCTGGGGCAGGAGAGGAGCTGGGCAGGGCAGGGGTTGCCCCTGCTGCCACCTCTGTGCCCAGGGGACTGGCAGAGCTGGGCCCCCCTGGGCACAGAGCCATGCTGCCCTCTAGACCAAACTTGATGGCCTCTTCCACTTTGGGCAGCTCCTCAGCAGTCGGGTTGCCCCCTGAAACCACCATGATGTTCTCTTCCAGAGGTGACACCTTCTCCAAAATTGTGCTGTCCCCTGGAACAACCTCAAGGACCTCTTCCACTGAGGACAGCTCCTGGTCACTTGCACTGTCCTCTGGAATGTCCTCAATGTCCTCTTCAACTGAGGATGTCTCCTGGTTACTCGTGCTATCCCCTGGAGGGACCTGGATGTCCTCTTTGACTTTGTACAGCTCCTCATCACTCGTGCTGTCCTCTGCAATGTCCTCGAACTTCTCTTCTACTGAGGACAGCTCCTCATCACTTCTGCTGTCCTCTGCAGAGACTTCAATGTCCTCTTCCACTGAGGACAGCTCGTGGTCACTTGCCCTGTCCCCTGCAACAACCTTGATGTGCTCTTCCACGGAGAACAGCCCCTGGTCACTTGCACTGTCCTCTGAAATGTCCTCGATTGCCTCTTCCACCGAGGACAGCTCTTGGTCACTTTTGCTGTCCCTGGGAACAACTTCAATGTCCTCTTCCACTGAGGACAGCTCCTTGTCACTGGTGCTGTCCTCTTGAATGTCCTCGATGTCCTCTTCCACTGAGGACAGCTCCTTGTCACTGGTGCTGTCCTCTTGAATGTCCTCCATTTCCTCTTGCACTGGGGACAGCCTCTTGTCTCTTGCGCTGTTCCCTGGAACAACCTCAGTGTCTTCTTCCACTGAGGACAGCTCGTCGTCACTTGTGCTGTCCTCTGAAGAGACCTCAATATCCTCTTCCACTGAGGACAGATCCTGGTCACTTGTGCTGTCCCCTGGATTGGACTCGATGTTGTCCTCCACTGAGGACAGCTCCTGGTCACTGGTGCTGTCCTCTTGAATGTCCTCCATTTCCTCTTGCACTGGGGACAGCCTCTTGTCTCTTGTGCTGTCCCCTGGAACAACCTCAATGTCTTCTTCCACTGAGGACAGCTCGTCGTCACTTGTGCTGTCCCCTGGATCGACCTTGAGGTTTTCCTCCACTGAGGACAGCTCCTGGTCACTTGCGCTGTCCCCTGAAGAGACCTCAATGTCCTCTTCCACTGAGGACAGATCCTGGTCACTTTTGCTGTTCCTGGGAATAACCTCGATGTCCTCTTCCACTGAGGACAGCTCCTGATCATTCATGCTGTCCCCAGGAACAACCTCGATGTCCTCTTCCACTGAGGACAGCTCCTTGTCACTGGAGCTGTCCTCTGGAACATCCTCGATGTCCTCTTCCACTGAGGACAGCTCCTGATCACTTGTGCTGTCCCCTGGATTGGACTCGATGTTGTCCTCCACTGAGGACAGCTCCTGGTCACCTGTGCTGTCCTCGTGAATGTCCTCGATTGCCTCTTCCACTTCAGACAGCTCCGGCTCGGTGTTGCTGTCACCGGGAGTGACCTCGATGGCCTCTTCTACCTGGGACAGCTCCTCATCGCAGGATGAGGGACAAGGCTGGGAGTTCTCCTCCTCCTTCACTGCGCACACAGGCTTCTCCCCAGAACGGGAGCTCACATCCTCCTCCCCTGGCAACAGCTCTTGATCTCCCAAATCTTCCCCTCGGGACAGGAGAAGCTCGAGGGGCTCCTTCTCCTTGGCAGCTCCTGCTGGGGCAGCAGCTGCCGCCTCGGCCCCCGTGGGACTCTGTAGGGAAGGAGAGGCGCTGGTTAGGGCAGGCACTGCCTCTGCTGCCACCTCTGTGCCCACGGGGCTGCCACAGCTGGGCCCCCGGGGGGACAAGGCTCAGGCTCCTCCTCACTCACTGGGAGCAAGGATCTGTCCCACATCTCAGAGTTGATGTCATTTCTCCACTGGGACAGCTCCTGCCTGCTCACATGTTCCTCCCACTGGGACAGCTTTTGCTCACTGCCATCGTCCCACCAGGGCAGCTCTTGGGCTGCAGCGTCTGCTCCTTGGGACAGCTCCTTGTCACTGCTGGCTCTCCCCTGGGACAACTCCAGTGCTCTCTCTTGTCTTCCCATGGGCACATGTGGCAGTGCACATCCTGTCCCCATGGTCAGAGGCCTTGGTACCTCTCACCTTCCCTCTGGGAAAGCTCTTGGGCATCGTCCCATTGGGAATCCTCTGGGACACTCACATCTCCCTGCAGGGAGAGTTTGTGGAATCTTTCATTTTCTCCCCATCCCAACTCCTGCTGCCCACCCACATTTATTTCCCACTGGGATATCTCTTGGCTTGTCACACACTCTTCCCACTCCCACACCTCTTGGTACATCTCACTGAGGACTCTCCCCACTGCTGCAGCTCCCGGACTGTGACAGTTTCTTCCTGTTCCTAGAGCTCTTGGTGTGTCCCACCTCTGCACTGGGAAACTTCCCAAACTCTCACACGTACCTGGAACTGGTACAGCTCTAGGCTGCTCCTGGATCTCTGCTGGGACATTTCTTGCACCCTCAGTTCTTCTCTCTGGTACGTCCTTCCCACTGGTAAGGAAACCTTCCCACTGGGAAAGCTCACGGTCCACTTGGGCAAAGGGCCTCTCCTCCTCCTCAGTCTGTGACAGTGGCAGGTCTGACCTGCCCACTGCCCCCAACCACTGCCCGCTGGGGGCCTCCAGCCAGCTGGGCAAGAGGCTGGTGACCGGGAGTTGGAGTTGCCTTTGTCCTTTTCGCTGTCCTTGTCTGCCGCTGTCGGCCTCTGTGGCTGTGGGCGTCCAGCGCAGACAGACAGACAGACACAGGGAGCTGCTTCCTGCACAGAGAGCGGCTCTCCTGTGACTGGGCACCCCAGGGCTCTGCGCCCCTCAGACACCCTCAGCCAGGGCGGGGCTCCCTGATGTCACAAGGCTCTCTGGCCACCACCACGTCCCACATCACAAAGGGCCCCCACACCGTGTGCCTGTGTCACAAAGGGCCACCGCCGGCCGCCCGACATCAGTGCAGCAGCCAGACAGCGGCTGGCAGCAGCCCCGCACTCGTGGCCTTTGGCCCCTGCTGTGCCCAGAGCCCTGAGAGGCTTTGGCCACGCTGCCACAGGACAGCCCCGGCCCCACGGTGCAGAGCCCTGGCTCTGCCGGCTGCGCTGCCCAGGGCACGAGCAATTGGCCGCACGGACGGGCCGGGCACTCGTGGGCAGCGGCTGCAGGAGCCGCGGGAGCCCGGGCAGCAGGGCTGTCCCTCAGGGCTCTGCCGGGCACCGGGGCTCGCTCCCTGCTGCCCTCGGGGCGCTGCCCAGGGCTCCCCGCCCGCCGGGGCCGGGCCCGGGCGCTGAGGGAGCGGCGCCGCCATCGCTGCCGCCCTCAGGGGCTCTGAGGGGAGCGCGGCTCCCGCCAGCCCCGCTCCGCCCGCACGGGCCGCACCAAGGCGGAGCACAAAGACAGACGGCGCTGAAATTGTGTCCGTGCCCCGCCAAACGCGCCCGGACAGCGGCCCCAGGGGCTGCGCTCGGCTGCGGCAGCATCGCCACACGGCTGCCCCCGGGCCGAATCCCTTGTGCCGATAGCGGGGCCGGGGGCGTGCGATGGGACACGAAGCACACGGCCTTCAGCCTCTTTGGGAGAAAGAAACGAGTGCTTGAGGCTGTTAGGGAGAGAAAACTACTCCCGGGGGCACTCGTCGCTTTTACATGGGGCTCAGAAGGCAAATCAATGCTAAAAATACATCATTATGAATATATCTGGGTCAAAAGTCATAAAAAGGTAGTTCGGAGTAACGTCTGCTGACAAAAGATTTATTTTTAAAAAAAACATATTATTTAAAAATATGTTCAATCTGCAATTTTTTCACTCGTTGTTCTTGCCTTTTTAACATACGAATTCCTTGTTTCCTCTCATTTCTTTTATTTTGGAAACATTTTTTCCTTGATGCTGCACAACTGAGCAGCATCAAGGAAGAAATCAGCAGCTGGGTCCAAGGCTTCAGAATCGGTGTGGAACTCCAGGAGGACTCACACGCTTCAGCCGTGTGTGCACACAGTCACAAAGCACCTCTCCTTTCTGGGGCTGCATTGCAGCACACAAGGAGTAAAATCAGAGTTGCTCCTGTTCTCACAGTTAAAATGCCTCCTTGTGCAAACTCCTGCTGCAGCCAACTTAGTGAGCATGAAACAATATTGGATTCCAGAAGCTGGGAGTTGGGGTACCCTTTCTTCTTGTCCATGTCTTAGATCATAAATTCTTATTCCTATTCTTCTTCTTCAATACATTTGTTCATATATGTCTTGTTTTTATTACTCTTCTACTGTGCATTACTGCATTTCAATTCCTCTTCATCATCTTCTTAATCTTTGTCTTCTTCATGTTCCTTGTTGCCTTCATCACCTTCCCAGTGTTTGTCTTGTGCCTATTGCCGTTTGCTGGCCCAGCTCGCTCTGGCGTTGGCAGCCCCGTGAGAGGCGCAGCCCTGCAGGGAGGGAGGCTCTGTCGGTGCCGCGTCTGTGCCACTCCTCCGGCCATGGCCTGGGGCAGGGACAGCGGAACAGCCCCCGCAGCGCCCGCCTGATTTCAGCTTAGCAGGTCTTGTTTTCCTCCCGTGTGTGAACCCGGGCACTGACAATGTCCAAGACATGTCCCCATGGGAAGCAGATGAGGACAAAGGGCTCTCTCAGTGGGAAGTGGATGAGGATGCTTGGCTCTGCTAAGAGGCACAGCACCATTCCTGGGAGCTGTCCCAAAGGAGCCCGGGGAGTGGGGGAGCAGCTCCCTGGATGTCTCTGCAGCAGAGGATGGCTGGGATGGAAGAAGAGATGGACAAGGGAAGGGGAACCCCAACTCCCCTGCTGCCCCAAGCCAACTGCTGAGCCTGCAGAGGAGGCCAAGAGTGAGGCAGGAGGCAGAAGGAGAGGCCAGTGCAGGGGCCAGAATCTTTGCTCTGCCAAGACAGCCATCTCCGTCCCATGTTCTTGCCCCACTCAGGGTGGCCTAGGAGGGCACAGCCCGCGTGTCCCCAAGCTGGCAGCTGCTGCCTGTGCTGCCCATCCCCTCGGGGGCTCAAGCCATGGAGCGCAGCCTCACAGGCACGGCGCTGGAGAGACAGAACAATGACAACGAGCTGTCCCATGGGGGAAACGGCAGTGATAAGGAGCTGTCCCCAGTGGAAGAGGCCATCGAGATCTCTAGGGGACAGCAAGAGTGACCAGGGGCTGTCCCCTATGGACGATGACAGTGAGCTCTTTCCAGAGCACAGCACAAGGGACCAGGAGCTGTCCAAAGTTGAAGAGGCCATCAAGCCCTTCCCAGGGGAAAACAGCAATGACAAGAAGTTGTCCCCAGTGTTAGGTGACAATAAGCTCTCTTGAGGAGACAGTAAGAGTTACAAGGAGCTGTCCCTGGGTGAAGAGAAGCATAAAAAAGAGCTGTCCCCAGGGGAGAGTGACAGTGAAAAAGAGCTGCCCCAAGGGGTTAACTATGAGGATGAGAAGCTTTCCCCAGGAGACATCAAACACGAGACAGAGCTGTGGTTTGGGGAAGACTATGATGTCTTAGCCATGTCCCCCTGGGAAGAGGATGACAACTAACAGCTCTCCCCTTGGGAAGAACATGAGGATGAAGAGCTCTGCAATTGGGAACAAGATGAGGATGAAGAGCTCTCCCCTTGGGAAGAACATGAGGATGAAGAGCTCTCCTACTGGGAAGAATGTGAGGATGAAGAGCTGACAAGGAGGGATCTGCTTGGTGATATAGACAGCAATTCAAGCTTGTCAGCTGAACTGCCAGTACTGGAGAAAGTGTCAAGGCATCAGATGGTGCTGGAATGGCCGGAAGCCAATTTTCCCAACAATTTTAGTGCTGAGGAAGAGGAGGAAGAGAACAGAGCTGAAAGACACCAAAGACTGTCCCATCTGAAAAGGTGCAAGGACAAGGTGGAGGCTCAATGGCATGAGCTATTTGGCTCCATGTGATCTCTTGGTTGCAATGACAGTGATAATCTGCTTTCCAAATGGAAGCACTGTGGAGTTCAAGAGGTGATGCAAGGGGAAGTTACCATCCAGGACAACATGTGGAACAAAACCTTGGGCTTGCTGGATGACAAGGACCCCCTGGAAGGGCCCAGCTGTTCCAGGCATGTGGGCACACAGGTGGCAGCAGACTCAGCCAATGCCCTGCCCAGCACCTCTCCTATCTGGTGGGATCCCTCGGAGCCCAAGGTGGCAGCTGCTACTCCGAGCAGAGCTGCTGTGGAGGAGGAGATTCCCCAGCCTCTCGCTCTGGAGGACAAAGAGGCAGCAGCTCCTTCTGTGCGCACTGAGGAGAGGACATCACCAGGGACACAGAGCCCTCTCATTGTCCTACACAATACTCCAGCCAGCAGCCAGGCTGAGCTGTGCACGAAGCAGAACATCAGCAGTGAGACCCTCAGAGAGGTCTGCTGGACATGCAGGCTCTGAGACGCTCGTCTGCTGTACACGGCAATGCTGCCGCAGCCGAGCGCAGCCCCTGGGGCCGCTGTCCGGGCGCGTTTGGCGGGGCACGGACACAATTTCAGCGCCGTCTGTCTTTGTGCTCCGCCTTGGTGCGGCCCGTGCGGGCGGAGCGGGGCTGGCGGGAGCCGCGCTCCCCTCAGAGCCCCTGAGGGCGGCAGCGATGGCGGCGCCGCTCCCTCAGCGCCCGGGCCCGGCCCCGGCGGGCGGGGAGCCCTGGGCAGCGCCCCGAGGGCAGCAGGGAGCGAGCCCCGGTGCCCGGCAGAGCCCTGAGGGACAGCCCTGCTGCCCGGGCTCCCGCGGCTCCTGCAGCCGCTGCCCACGAGTGCCCGGCCCGTCCGTGCGGCCAATTGCTCGTGCCCTGGGCAGCGCAGCCGGCAAAGCCAGGGCTCTGCACCGTGGGGCCGGGGCTGTCCTGTGGCAGCGCGGCCAAAGCCTCTCAGGGCTCTGGGCACAGCAGGGGCCAAAGGCCACAAGTGCGGGGCTGCTGCCAGCCGCTGCCTGGCTGCTGCACTGATGTCGGGCGGCCGGCGGTGGCCCTTTGTGACACAGGCACACGGTGTGGGGGCCCTTTGTGATGTGGGACGTGGTGGTGGCCAGAGAGCCTTGTGACATCAGGGAGCCCCGCCCTGGCTGAGGGTGTCTGAGGGGCACAGAGCCCTGGGGTGCCCAGTCACAGGAGAGCCGCTTTCTGTGCAGGAAGCAGCTCCCTGTGTCTGTCTGTCTGTCTGCGCTGGACGCCCACAGCCACAGAGGCAAACAGCGACAGAACACGGCAGAGACGAGGAGAAAGGCAACTCCAACTCCCGGTCACCAGCCCCTTGCCCAGCTGGCTGGAGGCCCCCAGCGGGCAGTGGTTGGGGGCAGTGGGCAGGTCAGACCTGCCACTGTCACAGACTGAGGAGGAGGAGAGGCCCTTTGCCCAAGTGGACCGTGAGCTTTCCCAGTGGGAAGGTTTGCAAACGACATACCAGAGAGAAGAACTGAGTGACCAAGAAATGTCCCAGCAGAGATCCAGGAGCAGCCCAGAGCTGTACCAGTTCCAGGTACGTGTGAGAGTTTGGGAAGTTTCCCAGTGCAGAGGTGGGACACACCAAGAGCTCTAGGAGCAGGAAGAAACTGTCACAGTCCGGGAGCTGCAGCAGTGGAGAGAGTCCTCAGTGAGATGTACCAAGAGGTGTGGGAGTGGGAAGAGTGTGTCACAACTCAAGAGATATCCCAGTGGGAAATGAATGAGAGTTGGTAGCAGGAGTTGGGATGGGGAGAAAATGAAAGATTCCACAAACTCTCCCTGCAGGGAGATATGAGTGTCCCAGATGATTCCCAATGGCACGATGCCCAAGAGCTTTCCCAGAGGGAAGGTGGGAGGTACCAAGGCCTCTGACCATGGGGACAGGATGTGCACTGCCACATGACCCCATGGGAAGAGAGAGCTGGAGGGAGCTGGAGTTGTCCCAGGGGAGAGCCAGCAGTGACAAGGAGCTGTCCCAAGGAGCAGACGCTGCAGCCCAAGAGCTGCCCTGGTGGGACGATGGCAGTGAGCGAAAGCTGTCCCAGTGGGAGGAACATGTGAGCAGGCAGGAGCTGTCCCAGTGGAGAAATGACATCAGCTCTGAGATGTGGGACAGATCCTTGCTCCCAGTGAGTGAGGAGGAGCCTGAGCCTTGTACCCCCGGGGGCCCAGCTGTGGCAGCCCCGTGGGCACAGAGGTGGCAGCAGAGGCAGTGCCTGCCCTAACCAGCGCCTCTCCTTCCCTACAGAGTCCCACGGAGGCCGAGGCGGCAGCTGCTGCCCCAGCAGGAGCTGCCAAGGAGAAGGAGCCCCTCGAGCTTCTCCTGTCCCGAGGGGAAGATTTGGGAGATCAAGAGCTGTTGCCAGGGGAGGAGGATGTGAGCTCCCGTTCTGGGGAGAAGCCTGTGGGTGCAGTGAAGGAGGAGGAGAACTCCCAGCCTTGTCCCTCATCCTGCGATGAGGAGCTGTCCCAGGTAGAAGAGGCCATCGAGGTCACTCCCGGCGACAGCAACACCGAGCCGGAGCTGTCCGAAGTGGAAGAGGCAATCGAGGACATTCACGAGGACAGCACAGGTGACCAGGAGCTGTCCTCAGTGGAGGACAACATCGAGTCCAATCCAGGGGACAGCACAAGTGATCAGGAGCTGTCCTCAGTGGAAGAGGACATTGAGGTTGTTCCTGGGGACAGCATGAATGACCAGGAGCTGTCCTCAGTAGAAGAGGACATCGAGAATGTTCCAGAGGACAGATCCAGTGACAAGGAGCTGTCCTCAGTGGAAGAGGACATTGAGGTTGTTCCTGGGGACAGCGCAAGTGACCAGGAGCTGTCCTCAGTGGAGGAAAACCTCGAGGTCAATCCAGGGGACAGCAGAAGTGAGGACGAGCTGTCCTCAGTGGAAGAGGACATTGAGGTTGTTCCCAGGGACAGCAAAAGTGTCCAGGAGCCGTCCTCAGTGGAAGAAGACATTGAGGTTGTTCCAGGGGACAGCGTAAGAGACAAGGAGCTGTCCTCAGTGGAAAAGGACATCGAGGACATTCCAAAGGACAGCACCAGTGACAAGGACCTGTCCTCAGTGGAAGAGGACATAGAGGAAATTCCAGAGGACAGCACCAGTGACAAGGAGCTGTCCTCAGTGGAAGAGGATATTGAGGTCTCTTCAGGGGACAGCACAAGTGACGACGAGCTGTCCTCAGTGGAAGAAGACATTGAGGTTGTTCCAGGGAACAACGCAAGAGACAAAAGGCTGTCCCCAGTGCAAGAGGAAATGGAGGACATTCAAGAGGACAGCACCAGTGACAAGGAGCTGTCCTCAGTGGAAGAGGACATTGAAGTTGTTCCTGGGGACAGCAAAAGTGACCAAGAGCTGTCCTCAGTGGAAGAGGCAATCGAGGACATTCCAGAGGACAGTGCAAGTGACCAGGGGCTGTTCTCCGTGGAAGAGCACATCAAGGTTGTTGCAGGGGACAGAGCAAGTGACCACGAGCTGTCCTCAGTGGAAGAGGACATTGAAGTCTCTGCAGAGGACAGCAGAAGTAATGAGGAGCTGTCCTCAGTAGAAGAGAAGCTCGAGGACATTGCAGAGGACAGCACGAGTGATGAGGAGCTGTCCTCAGTGGAAGAGGACATCCAGGTCCCTCCAGGGGATAGCACGAGTAACCAGGAGCTATCCTCAGTTGAAGAGGACATTGAGGACATTCCAGAGGACAGTGCAAGTGACCAGGAGCTGTCCTCAGTGGAAGAGGTCCTTGAGGTTGTTCCAGGGGACAGCACAATTTTGGAGAAGGTGTCACCTCTGGAAGAGAACATGGTGGTGGTTTCAGGGGGCAACCCGACTGCTGAGGAGCTGCCCAAAGTGGAAGAGGCCATCAAGTTTGGTCTAGAGGGCAGCACGGCTCTGTGCCCAGCGGGGCCCAGCTCTGCCAGTCCCCTGGGCACAGAGGTGGCAGCAGGGGCAACCCCTGCCCTGCCCAGCTCCTCTCCTGCCCCAGGCCGTCCCACGGAGGCCGAGCCGGCAGCTGCTGCCCCAGCCAGAGCTGCTGAGGAGGCGGCAGCGGGGTCAGTGCTGGCAGTGCCCGAGAGGATGAGCGGCTCCAATGAGGAAATGAAATTTTGGCAGTTCTTGGATGACCTGGAGCCTTTCCTCGTTGGAGACCCAGAGCTGTCCCAGGAAGTGGCAGACTGTGAACATTACACAGGGGAAGATCTGCCCCACAGGGAAGTCACGAGTCACCGCCAACTCTCTGGCTGGCAGCAATATTTGGAGCAAGAACTGTCCCAGGGAGAAGTCAGCAACTCCCCAGATGCCTCAGACTGGGAAGATTACATCGAGCAAGTGCTGCCCGGAGGAGATGTCATCAGGCGTACAGAACTTTCCAACTGGGATGATTACGTTGGCCAAGACCTTTCCCAAGGGGAAGCCTGCATTGCCCCAGATGTGTCCAGAGGGAATGGCAGCAGACCCTCAGGACACTCCAGTTGGGAAAACGACAGTGACACGGGGCTCATGCAGGAGGCCTGTGAAGATGAGGCCGAGCACGGCATCAGGAACAAGCCCTTGGTCCCAGAGGAGGATGAGTGGGACAAGGTGAGCACGCTGGAGCTGCCCCCAGAAGAGGAGAAAGACCAAAGATGGAAAGTTTTTGGGGCAGACGGGCTCCCAGTGCCTTTCCCTCGGGAGGCCTGGGCTGAGTGCCCGGCACAGGAGCCGTGCAGCCGAGGGCCGGCGCCCGCCCTGCACAGCCCCCGCAGCCCCTGGCCTGCCTGGCTGGGAGCCCAGGCCCTCCGCGGGCAGCCGGCTGCCCCCAGGAAACGTCCCTCCCGCTTCAGGCGGGCGCTGCGGGCGCTGCGGGGGCTGTTCCGCTGTCCCTGCCTCAGGCCACGGCCCGAGGACTAGAGCAGACCAGGAAAAAATGAAGAACATAAAGACCAAGAAGATGAAGAAGATGAAAAAGATGAAGATGACCCCTCCCGCTGGTCCCTCTTCTCTGGTGTGGGAGCAGCAGCTGCTGGGTTCAGCTCGAGGGGCTGAAAGATTGCTGCTGCAGCTCCTGCAAGGCAGGGAAGGGAAAAGCTTTTGGGTGGGCCAGCAAAGCCAAGCAAGCCAAGCAAAACTGCACCAGGCAGAGCCACCAACAGCTGGGCAGTGAGGCTTGGACAATGCCCACCCAAAGAGCCCAAAGCTCCCCCTGCCCTGCCCCACACACACCTGGCCCCGGGCCTGGAAGGTACAGCAGCCATTTCTTGGGCGCAAGGCAGAGAGGCTCCTGGAACAGACTCTAAGCACAAACCACCCCAAGACAAGGACAAAGAGGACAAAGAAGATGAAGAAGACAGCGACAGAGAGAAGAGAAAGAAGACAAATTGGAGAAAGTTTTTTGAGGATAGATAGAAGAATAGGAATAAGAATTTAGAATAAGACGAGTACTAGGAATAGGAAGAAGAATTTAAAACTTTGTAGAAGAAGCAGAAAAAGAAGAATAGGAATAGGAGTAGGAGTAGGAATAGGAATAGGAATAAGAATTTAAAAACACATAGAAGTAGCAAAGCAGAAGAGTAGTAAGAAAGAGTAGTATGGAGAAGAAGAATATCATTAAGAAGGATAAGAATAGAAAAATGAAGAGAAAATTGAATGAATAAATAAAACCAACAAACAATTTCTTTTTGTTTCATATTGTATATTTATTTTAGAGTCTCTAATATTAAACCATTAATATAACATATGCTGTAATTCCAATATATTCTAATATCCCAACACTGTTCCCGTTGTTGAAGAATGTTTTTATTTTCTGGTACAGTTTCTCAAAAGGCACCAGAACAGAGTGCCCAGGTTTCATTTCCAGTCTCTCAGCGGTGCCGATGTCCTTTCCCAGGCAGCGGCACGGAGTCCCCAGTGAGCAGTGAGTGCTCAGCCCCAGCCCAGCGGGAGAGTTGCCGGCCGGGCGGGCAGGGCAGGGCTGGCGCTGCTCTCTGCAGGCGAACTGAAGGCGCCCGTTGAGCCCGGCCGAGAGAGAGCTGTGCTGGGAGAGAGCCCTTGGCAGCAGGGCTGTGCAGCCGCCAGAGCGGAGCCAGCACAGCCCCGCTCGGACGCTGCCCGTGGCCCGGGAGCCAGGCTGGGGCTGTTCCTCAGCCGAGGCAGCAGCAGCTCTGTGCTGTCGGACAGATCCCTGCGGCGGCAGCTGCCCGGGGCTGTGCAGCCACAGAGCCCAACTCAGCCCGGCCAGGCCTGGAGCAGCAGCTCTGGGGCTCTGCTGCTCCTGCTGGGCAGCCCCACAGGGCTCAGGGCTGAGCAGCCGTGGCTGGAGCCTGCTCGGGGCACCTGCAGCCTGGGGGCTGCTCGTGTGCTGCCCCAGGGCAGGGCCTTTCTCTGGCATTAGCTTTTCTTTCTTCTGGGATAACCCTGACAGAATCCCTGCATCCCTGAGGCTGGAAATGCCCTGCCAGCGCAGGCAGTGCCAGCTGTGCCCCACGGCCACCCTGTCCCCAGCCCAGAGCACTCAGTGCCACCTCCAGGGCACACCTGCAGGGATGGGCACTGTAGAGCTCCCTGGGCAGCCCCTGCCAAGGCCTGAGCCCCCTTTCCATGGGCAAATTGCTCCTGCTGTCCTAGCTGAGCCTGCCCTGGCCCAGCCTGAGTCCGTTCCCTCTGCTCCTGTCCCTGTTCCCTGGGAGCAGAGCCCTATCCCCACTCATCTGCCCCCTCCTGTCAGGGGGTACAGAAGTTTTGTTCCTTTCTTAGGCCCTCTCCTCCTCCTCTCTGCTTTCCAAAACCAAATAAGAATCACTGAAGGATGACAAAACCCACACGAGTATTTGGGGCAGGATGTCACCCATTTCTTCTGTCCACAGGGACAACCAAGTGTCCCCGTCCTCCCTTGCCCAAAATCCAACAGCAGCGACTCCTCAGGCCAGCGTTCTCTCTGTGTGAGCAGCTGGATAGAAGTTTGAGGACTTCTGCAGCCCTGAGAGAGGGGAAGGCAGGAATTCTCCTTTCTTTCTGTCTTTTCCATACCAAAGGAGACTCCTGCAATGGGAAAAGGAATTGTTCATGGTGGAGCTGCCCTGCAGGGCTCCAGCCCAGGGGAGAGCCCTGAGGGACATCAGGTGCGGTCCCACCTGCAGCTTGGCACTCCAAAGCCGTGCCAGGAGTGGGAAGCCTTGAGCAAAAACAGATTAACCAGAACCACACTTGATCTGTCTCCTCTGGCTCACCGCACTGGGAGGAGGCTCTGGATCAGTGATGCAGGGCAAGCCTGGGAAATCAGGAGGAGCTCTGATTGTACTCCGTGTGTGCTGCCCTGCAGCCCGGGAAAGGAGAGGGGCTTTGGTGCCCGGCTGAAGCCTGGGAGTCCTCCGGGAGCTCCACGCCCATTCTGCAGCCTTGGAGGCAGCCTTGGGTTTTTCCCTGGTGTTGCTCAGCTTTGCTTCAATGTTTCCAAAATAAAGAAGATCACAGGAAACAATTTTAAAAGTTCAAAAAGACAAGAAAAAAATGACAAAACTTTGCAGATTTTCTAGCATAGTTTTTTCTCTTTCTCTCTGAAATCCTTCCCCTGGCAGGGGATATAAAGTTGTTCTTGCATGGGATCTGAGTGCCGAGCTCAGTTTTGTGACACATTGTAGGTGGGGTTTTTTTCCCTCCGGGGCTGAATCCTCTTTCCATGGTCAGACAGGCTGGTGGGAGGAGCTGATTGAGACCTTAACCAAGGAAGACGGAGTGAGAGGAGGGTCCACAGTGCTGAGGGTGTGGGGAGGGCTTGAAGGGTGGGAGGCACCGAGGGGATGTTGCTGGGTTCCTCTGGTGAGGGTGGAGCATCAAGGGGGACAGGGCAGCTGCAGGTCTGGCTGCCCCTTCCACCTCTTATCCTTGGCTTTAGGAGATCAGAAATCATTTGGAGCTGGAGCAGGAACTGCAGGAAGATCCTCCTGGAGGACTCCTTTTGTGCAGGCAAACAGCAGGGTCTGACACGGTAAGGGAAAATAATTCCATTGAGACGTCCCTCTCTACAGCCTTCCTCCCAGCACCAGGAGTCCTTGCAGCTCTCTTTTCCTCCAGCAGCTCTGTTCCTGTCTCCAGCCTTCCCTCCTGGACCAACTCACTCACCAAATTTCCTCTCTTCCAGCATGCTTTTGCTTGGCTTTGCAAAAAAACATCCTTAGTGTCCTCACGGGGAGGTGGAATGGGAAAGTGAATTTTTCCCAAAGGGCTGGAGGCACTGCTTGCTTTCACTCTCTTCCCAGTTCAGAACTTTAATTCATTCTGCTTTAGGAACTTCGCAGAATTGTGAGATTATTGGCAGGGCGGGGGGGTGTGGGTGTGGAATTGCTTTTAAAACCACTTTCCTTTTCTTTGGTAACTGTTGTTCCATTCTGAAGCCTGGCAGAGAGCGTTGGTGCCCTTGCTAGAGACAGAGCAGTTCTAACTCATCTTCACATTCACAGCCTCTTCCAGGGACTATTTCTCAGGCAGTGACAAAAGGAAGGACAAAGCCTGACACTCTGGATTGTTACCCATCAAAAAGGCTAAGAAAAGTCTTGTGCAAGAAAATCAGTCCTGGTAGAGCATGAGGCTCGTGCTCTCTGTTTGTACACCTAGAGCACAACAGCTGACATTTAAAAGCAAATAACCCCCAAAACTCTGCAGTTCCCAGGGCAGGGCTCTGAGAATTCCTGACATTGTAGCTGGGCAATTCAAGAAGGGTGAAATAGAGAGAGTTAAATTGGATTTTGTAGTGAGCAAAGGCAGAGTAATCCTGTCTCAGGAGCTCCAAGCACAATTCTTGGTGTATCACAGCTCCATGAACACCTTGCCTGGAATATTCTCCCTCAGTGTCACCATTTAGCTCCTGTTTGCCTTGGGAAGCTGCACAATGAATTAAACCCAGGGGTTGTAATTCCTCAGGAGAAGGCAGCAGCACTTGCTGCTGTCTGTGGTACCTTTAATTTACGGTCCCTCTCCTGGCTAAGGACTGGTTTCTCCATTAGCACCCTCTTAAAGGTCACCTTCTGGAGTGCATTTTTCTCTCTGACATTTGTCCACATGCAGCACATAGGGAGAAATTAGGTTTGCAGATGTGACCTATGATAACATTTCTGAAATAAATCCAAAGTAATCTGCCACGAAATATTGCTGAGGAGCTGCTCGAAATGTCAGTGTGCCAGTGAGATGAACAGTTGTCTCTTACTGAGCGTGCTGCTCTGCTGAAGTGTCCTCCAAGCAATTGTCCATGGATAAAATCTCTCCTGAAATCTGCCTTTGCCGTTTACTGCTGAGCACGATTGCACTCTTAAATGCTTCTAGACCAATCACAGCCTTCAGACTGAAATATGTTTATTAAATATGAAAAGGAGATGAACAATTACATTTTTATTTTTGCATATCTATTTATTATATAGTTATTCATTATACAGATATTCATTGCTTCTGTCTTATATATTTTATTATAATTTGTTTATTAGATACAGATTTTTTTAAATTTAGAAACAAATACATATATAACATATAAATTATGTATATAAACATAAATATGTTTTATACATATATGTATACATATATGTATAAAAATATATATTATATATATAAAAATATAATTATATATATAAATATATTAAATATATTAAGTACATAAAATATGGATATAAACATATGTATAAAATATATTAAAGTACTTTTTTAGAGCATTTGTATGACACTTTTAGTCCTGTCCTGTGCAGTTGTGCAAAGAACCTGATTGAGACCTACTCAAGGCATGATTATTTCCTATCTGTGGGTGCTTAAGAGATGAAATCTTGACTCTGCTGGAAGAGGTGGGGACAATTCCCAGTGCATTTGTGTCCACATTTCACCCAGATGTGACCAGTGAGTCCATCCAGTGGCACTGCTGGCACAGTCGCCGTGTCCCACAGCCTGTGAGCCCCTTTGTGCCCAAACTGGGTGAATGTCACCCCAAGGCTGTGGCAGTGGGATGCAATCCCTGTGCTGTTGGCTGAGGGCAGGGGTGCTGCTGTTGAGACAGGGATGGAAGGAAAGACTCCAGGCTCCAGGTGAATCAGAGGGCTCTGTTTAATGAAAGCAGTGGGTCTTATATAATGTGACTCGCTAAGGTGTAGTGTATTTGCAGGGTGCCCCAATGAAGGAAGGAAGGATGAATCTGACTCCCTGTTCTCAGGAGGCTAATTTATTATTTTATTATACTATATAATATTAAAGAATACTATACTAAAGAATACAGAAAGGACACTTACAGAAGGCTAAAAAGATAATAATGAAAACTTGTGACTCTCTCCAGAGCCCTGACACAGCTTGGCCCTGACTGGCCAAAGAGTGACAACAACTCCCAGCAGAATGCAATGGAACAGTCACCTGTGGGTGAACAATCTTCAAACACATTCCACATGAGCACAGCACAGGAGAAGCAAATGAGATAATTATTGTTTTCCTTTTTCTCTGAGGCTTTTCAGCTTCCCAGGAGAAAAATCCTGGGCAAAGGGATTTTTCAGAGAATGTGAATCTCACACTGTTGGTGACTATGAATAACACACTCTAGAGAACCATAACTATAACCAATGGTTACAGAAAGAGATAATAATTGTTTGAATTCTTTCCTCTAAGATTCCCAGGCTCAGCCTGGGAGAAACTGTCTCTGTTTTTTCTTTGGCTGAAGTGAGGGTCTCCACAGCTGTGTCCTGCAGGGCCATGGCTGAGCGGGTGCTGGTGATCGGCAGCGGGGGCAGGGAGCACGCCCTGGCCTGGAAGCTGGCCCAGTCCCCCCACGTCAGACAGGTGTTTGTGGCTCCAGGAAACGCAGGCACTGCTGACAACGGGAAAATCTCCAATTCAGGTAAAAAGCAGGGAGAAAAATCCCCATCCAAGCAGTCAGCACTGCAGCAACTGAGACAAACCAGCTGGGCAGGTGTGGTATTTGTTGGGTCCCCAGGACGAAGGAGGAAAATGATGAATCTGACTCCATGTTCTTAGAAGGCTAATTTATTATGATATGATATTATAGAATACTACACTAAACTACACTGAAGAATAGAGGAAGGGCACAGACGGAAGGCTACAAAGAATGACAATGAAAGCTCCTGACTCCTTCCAGAGTCCGACACAGCCTGACCATGATCGGTCATTACACCAAAACAATTCACATGTTGGATAAACAATCTCCAACCACATTCCAAGGCAGCAAAACACAAGAGAAGCAAATGAGATAATATTGTTTTCCTTTTTCTCTGAGGCTTCTCAGCTTCCCAGGAGGAGAATCCTGGGCAAAGAGGATTTTTCAGAAAATGGGATGGTGACAGGCAGGTATAGTAAAAGCAGGGCAACTCTGACAAGGGGGAGAAAATGATGCATCTGACTCCATCTTATCAGAAGGCCAATTAATTACTTTATTGTACGATATTATTCTATATTACATTATATCTAAACTGAATCTGCCCAAGCACCCAGCTCACTCAGCTGCCAGTCCAGTCCCAACTCACACACCTGGATTCAATTGGTCAGTGAATCAAAACACTCACACCAGAATCCAACTCCCAATTCCCTTCAGGTGAACAATCTTCCACAGTGCATTTCCCTTTGGCACAACAAATGAGATAAGAGTTGTTTTGATCATTCTTTTCTCTGCTTCTCTCAGGTTCAGAGAATGTGAATCCCACAGGCAGGTGCCACAAATGATTGAAGGCACAGATTTCTGCTTTATTTCTGAATTCCAGAGCTGCCTCCTGAAACACCCTGGTCTCTTTGTTTTTAGCCTTGCTGCTTAAGCTAGTGAGGCTTATATGAGACTGCATTTCTACACTTCATCTCTTCCACTCTTGTGCTTGAATTCAGTGACCAATTCCAGTGAAACTTAACCCAGGAGCAGAGGCCTCAAAGTTCTTAATTCTGAGCAGAAACATCTCTGTGTCTGCCCAGGCTGCTCAGTGAAATTTAGCTGCATCATCCAATGCTTTGAGTAAATCTTTACACAGCTGTTGAAACTAAACTTCTTTCCCAACCTTAAGTTGTATTTTTCAAAGTTGTTATTGTTGTGATAAACAGCTTTTAAAAATACATCCTGATTCCACATGGCAAGTAAAAGACATTTAATCAATTAGCAGATGTGTATTAAAAACGGTAGTGAAAATTGGAGTTGTCCCCAGCTCCTTTTGGACTCTGCTATTATTACATTGATATTCCACTTTGCCCTTAGTGGGCTGCTTCATTATTTTAACCACACTTTTAGGAGGAGAGAAGAAAGACATTCTCATCTCCTGTCTGTTATTTAGGCTTTACATTCACCAGTTAATTATTTTTCCTTTTCAGCTGTATTAGTGAGCAATCACACTATTGTCACCCAGTTCTGCAAAGATCACAACATTGGGCTAGTGGTGGTCGGCCCAGAAGCTCTTTTGGCAGCTGGTAAGTTACTAAAATAATTAAATAAAACTAATTTGACAGAAAAAAAAAAAGGTATGAATGTAATATAATTATAATATAAATATAATTATACTATGCATATAAATATGATTATGATATAATGAAATTAAATTATAAGAAAATTAAGTTGTTATATAATAAAATAAAAATATGACAAAATAAAATAAAATTGTAATAAAATAAAGTTATAATATAATAAATAATTATAATATAATATAATTAAATTGTAATAAAAATATAATATAATATAATATAATATAATATAATATAATATAATATAATATAATATAATATAATATAATAGTAATGAAAAGATAATATCATATCAGATATAAAATAATATCATATCGAGAAAAATCAGCACTTGAAATCTGCTTTAAAATGGGGGGTAACTGTGGGAGTGCTCAGTAAAGTACAGAGCTAAAGAGCCCTAAAAGCAAAGGCTGTGAAGGGTCAGTGGATATTCAGGAGCTCCCTTGGAAGGTGAATGAATTCTCTGAGACAAAAGGAGGTGTAAGTAAGGGATGCTGGAGGGGAATCTCCTTTTGTCACACGGCTCCTGTCCCCAGAGAGCCCTTGGTGCTTGTGCTGTTTCCTGGCTCAGGGACCAAGAGCAGCACCCTTGGTGCTTGTGCTGTTTCCTGGCTCCTGTCCCAAGAGCAGCACCCTTGGTGCTTGTGCTGTTTCCTGGCTCAGGGATCGTGGATGACCTGAGGGCAGCAGGAGTTCGGTGTTTCGGGCCCCGGGCCAGGGCAGCCCAGCTGGCCTCCAGCAGCAGCTCCAGCAAAGCCTTCCTGCAGCGCCACGGGCTCCCCACGGCGCGCTGGGCAGCCTTCAGCACCCCCCAGGAGGCCTGCAGGTTCATCTCCAGGTAAATGTGCTGCCATGGGCTCCTCTGCCATCACCTGGGCACCCCTCAGCTCCTGCTGCATCAATCAGCTCTGTAATTAGAGACAGCTGATGAAGGGGTGGGTGTGGAACTGCTGGAGCCAGCTTGGGAGAGCTGGGGGTGCTCACCCGGAGAGGAGAAGGCTCCAGGCAGAGCTCAGAGCCCCTGGCAGGGCCTGAAGGGGCTCCAGGAGAGCTGCAGAGGGACTGGGGACAAGGATGGAGGGACAGCACACAGGGAATGGCTGCCAGTGCCAGAGGGCAGGGCTGGGTGGGATCTTGGCAATGAGGAATTGTTCCCTGGCAGGGTGGGCAGGGCTGGGATGGAATTCCATCCCTGCATCCCTGGCAGTGCCCAAGGCCAGGCTGGACACTGGGGCTGGAGCAGCCTGGGGCAGTGGGAGGTGTCCCTGCCATGGCAGGGGTGGCACTGGGGGGGCTCTTCCAACCTTTTGTGATTCACAATTCTGTGAACTGCAGCAGGTTGATTTTTCTGTTCTGAATTCTCAGCTCTTCTTCTCTTCCATCTGATCCTTCAGGATGCTCAATAAACCATTTATAAGACAAAAAATTGTAATAAAGAAAAGTATTTCAACAAACCTTTCTGTTAGTTAAGGGCTGAGAATCATTTCTACTCAGACAGATGCCAGCAAAACGCTCTCTGAGGATGATTTGGAAGGTTCTGGTCAAACATCCATAAGTAAAGGAGAACAGTCCCATTTCTCTGCCTGTGGGTTCTGTTCCCTGACTCCTTGTCCTTGCTGGCAAGTGCTCCATGTGGGAAAAACTCATGCAATTTCTGGGGTGTTTCTAATATTTTTTTTTTTTATGAAAAGGCTTTTTTATTAATGGTTGGGAATAAAACCAACCTTTTCACTGGCTTTGCTCTGTAAGCACTCCCAGTTTATGTTGCTGCCACACGGAGACAAGGCCAGCACCTTCTCTGTCAGCAAGTGCAGGGCTCCAAAGGGAAAACGTGCCAGGTGTGCCCAGAGAGGTGGGGACAAGGGGAGCCTGGGTGGTATAAACTGGGCTGAGGTTTAACCTAACAGAAATCACAGTGTGGAATGCAGAGTGAGGTGTTCTTTCAGCAAACAGGACATTCAGCCCTTCAAAAACGTTTTATTTGGCTGTTCACAAGCCGGGGGGGACTGGGTAAAGTTAAAATCCACTCATTACCATTTTAACTTCTGGATCTAGCTTCTGTTTCAGAGTAAGTGGGGAAATTCTGGAGGTACAGTGGGAGTGTGGAGGGCATCCAGGAGCAAAGTGGAGATGTCCCTGGATTCCCTGGGTGCAGCAGGGATGTCTGACCCCCTCTGCTTCCCTTAAAGCACAGACTTCCCTGCACGGGTGGTGCGGGCGCGGGGGCCGGCGGCCAGGAAGGAAGTGACCATTGCAGCCAGCAAGGAGGAGGCCTGCAGGGCTGTCCAGGAGATTATGCAGGTAGAAAAATCCTTCATTTACCCCTGCCAGTCCAAATCTTGGTGCTCTGTGCTCTGGGAGTTTGTAATTCCTGCTACAGGGGGGGCAAGTATTTTTGGGAGAAATTGTTCATTCCACCCAAGAGTTTCCCTGGGTCTCCTCAGACTCCTCCTGTGTGCCCCAGGCAGGGCCAGGAGCTTTTGTGACTGAAATTCTGTTCTAGCCTCGGGTCCCACTTCTCTGCCCCTCCAAACTGTAATTTTTCCTTGTCTCCCAGGCCTGATAGGGAATCTTCCAGTGTTGCCTCCTTATGTCCACATGAAATTCCACTGGCTTTCCCCACTGGCATTCAAGCAAGCTGGCACTTCTCATATATGTTGGGTTTTTTGTTAAAAGAAAACTCAGAGAGGATTTAGGCAGTGAGTTCATATCTGCTCACTGGGGATTTCTTTTATTTTGTTCTGTCTTTTACAGGACAGAATGTTTGGAGAGATGGTTGTTATTGAAGAACTGCTTCAAGGGGAAGAACTTTCTGTAGGTATTGATGGTGTGATATTGTGCTTTTACTCTTTGGCATTATTGCTGTGCTTCTGTATAAACACCCATGTTTATTGTTTCAAATTTCTTTCTTTTCTTTTATTTGCACTTTGACAAATGAATATCTATTGCATAACATGCAATCTAAGCCCTGTGTCATGCTAACCAATGCATGTTGTCAGTAGATTTTTCTTCTACATTAACAATGACATTGCATTTAGAGTGGTCATATTAGAGGGGATTTTTTTTTTCCCTAAAGTGGCCCCAAACATGTTTTTATGGACTTTGCCTTGGTAATTCGTGTTACATCTGTAACTTTGTGATAATATTGAGTGCCTCTTTTAGGCTATTCACATGCCAGAGGACAGGCATGTGTTCCCATGTGACTCAAAATCTGATTCATCAAAAGGGAATTGCAATGAGAGCCCCCATTTCTCTTGGTAATTTAAACATGAGAAAGAAATGATGAATCCTTCAGGTCAATGGGCTTGTAGCAGAATAAATGGATCTAAATGGATTCTGAGAAACTCTTTACTCAGAAGGTGCTAAGGCCCTGGCACAGGGTGCCCAGAGCAGCTGGGGCTGCCCCTGGATCCCTGGCAGTGCCCAAGGCCAGGCTGGACACTGGGGCTGGAGCAGCCTGGGGCAGTGGGAGGTGTCCCTGCCATGGCAGGGGTGGCACTGGGTGGGATTGAATATCCTTTGCTGTGGTGTTGTGAAGTCCCCAGGACAAAGTGAGACATGAGAATTTGACTCCACATTCTCAGAAGGCTGATTTATTATGATATGATATGATATCATATATCATAGTATAAAACTATACTAAAGAGAAAGGAGACATCAGAAGACTGGAAAAGAATGAATTATAAAAACCCGTGACTGACCAGAGTCCTGACACAGCTGGACTGGGATTGGCCATTAATCAAAAACAATTCACATGGAACCAATCAAAGATGCAGCTGCTGGTGAGCAACCTCCAGACCACATTCCAAAGCAATCCAATAATTATTGTTTACATTTCTTTTCTGAGGCTTCTCAGGAGAAAAATCCTGGGCAAAGAAGATTTTTCATAAAGTATCACGGTGACACTGCAGTCTGGGCTTCTGCAATTTTTACATTTTCCAGCAGAACTGAGCCTCAGCCTGTGGCCATTGTCACGCTGTCACCTCTGCGCCTGTCTCTCTCCCTGCAGTGCTCCTGCTTCACCGACGGTGTCACCGTGGCCTCCGTGCCCCCGGCCCAGCCCCACAAGCGGCTGCTGGACGGGGAGCAGGGTCCCAGCACGGCAGGGATGGGAGCCTATTGCCCCGTGCCCCAGGTACTGCCCCTGCTCTGCCCAGCCCTGCTCTGCACAGCCTGCAGGGCCCTGCTGCTTCTGGAGGGCTCCCACCCCACCGGCCATCCCCTGGGCTGGCATTCTCTGCAGCAGCCTCTCTTTTACCTCCTAAGCTTTGTGTTTCTCTGCTCCCTCTGCAGCAGCCTCTCTTTTACCTCCTCTGCTACTCCTAAGCTTTGTGTTTCTCTGCTCCCTCTGCAGCAGCCTCTCTTTTACCTCCTCTGCTACTCCTAAGCTTTGTTTCTCTGCTCCCTTCAGCATCACGTCAGGAATCCCTGCAGAATTCCCTGTGTGCCCTGAACATAACCCGGGGTGCTTGGTGGTCCTTCCAGCACTGCTCACCCCGTTTGCAGTGGGTGTTTCTCCAAGGACAGAGGCGCTCTGGCTGGGTTCAGCCCAGGTTCCAGTCCCAGACCTCCTTCAGAAGAGCCCAAACCCTCTCTGGAGGCAGAGCAGAGAGATCTCCCCCCCTCAGGCAGCAGCACCCCACGGGAAGGAGCAGGGCTTGGGGGAACAGCAGCAAAAATTGTAATAAAGAAAAATATTTCAACAAACCTTTCTGTTAGTTAAGGGCTGAGAATCATTTCTACTCAGACAGATGCCAGCAAAACGCTCTCTGAGGATGATTTGGAAGGTTCTGGTCAAATATCCATAACTAAGGGAGAACAGTCTCATTTCTTTTCCTGTGGGTTCTGTTCCCAGACTCCTTGTCCTTGCTGGCAAGTGCTCCATGTGGGAAAAACTTGTGGAACTGTGTTTTTTTTTTTTTTTTTTTAATAAAACCAACTTTGCACTGGGTTTGGTCTTTAAGAACACCCAGTTTGTGTTGCTGCCTGTTCCCTGCTCCAAGGGGAGGAGCAGGGCTTGTGGAGCACAGCAGCAAAATTGTAATAAAGAAAAATATTTAAGCAAACACCTGAGGCAGCTCCTCAGCCCTGCCCAGTCCCTCCAGCAAGGTGCCACCACTGCCTCATGCTCTGATCTGGTTGTCAGGTTCCAGAGGCTCTTCTGGAGCAAATCAGGGGTGCCATCCTCCAGCAGGTCGTGGACAGCCTGAGACAAGAAGGAGCAGCCTATGTAGGTGAGTGAGCACCTGAGAGCCAAGGTGAGCCCCTCTCCAGGTCACTTCATTGTCAGAGGCTGCTCCTGAGTTCCAGATGGGGTTTGTTTGGAAAAATAACCCAGCAGCAGCTCATTTTTCATGCAGTGTTCAGCCTCACTCAATTTGGTTCACAATTTGTTTGAGAGGGAACCTTGGCCTTGTTTCCTTAAAACAGCACGATTTTATGAAATATTTTTAAATCAAACAGATTTATTTGCATTCAGAGCAGAACTTATATTTCAGTCCTGCAGTACTGATCTCTCCTACATCCAACAATGTCCATTTTCTCCAGATCTTTATCCAGAGGCTGTTTTGGAAAAGGCAAATGGTGCCCACAGGTGCCACTTTAATGCCAGGGGCTGCTGTTGGCACTGAGATCTCAGACCTCTCAAGAGCTGGACTCCCACCCACCTTCAAATTCTGCTTTTGGGGGCCTTTTTACAGTGCCTGAGTGAGAGTGGAGTGGGAGTCGAGTAAGAATGGAGTTGTGTGCACGATGCCTGAGAACCTTTGCTTCAAATGTGGGGTTTCAGATCTGGTGCCCTGCTCCTCAGGTGGCTGCTTGTCACTTTTATGGGCATTTGGGAATTATCATCACTTCAGAACTCTTGCCCCTCAGGCCTTCTGATTTGCAGAATGCTCTAAAATGCTCTGTTTCTTTTAAAGGCATTCTTGAAAGAAAGAAATCAAAGTTGAAGTTGTTTGCTTGGCTTTGTGTCCAGGTGTGCTGCAAACAGGTTTGATGCTGACCAAAGAGGGGGTGAAGATTTTAAACTTTAAATGCCAGTTTGGGGATCCCCAGTGTCAGGTGAGTGCAACACACTGGAAAATGAGAGATGCTCCATTCTTTTACCTCTTCCTGTTGTAGTTTATTTCTAGGGAAAGGTCTGGATGTGAACACCTTAGACAATGTCTGAGGTAACATTTTGCCTCATCAGCTCCTGTGAATTATTAGTTAAAAAATCTGTTCCTCAGATTTTGTTTTTCTGGATAGAAGCAGAATGGGAGAGGCCTAAATTTATGTTCCTTCTACATTAGCTCACACCTTATGTTTCTAAATTTATGACTGGTGCCGAAAGATGCTGCAAATTAAATTAAAACCCAGAGTTTCCAACTCTACTGGCTTGGCACATACAGATTGTATCCCATCAACTGAATTCTTCCTAAGGTGAATTTCAACAAGCCAGCAAAATAAAAATTACCTTCCATCACTCTGAAAACTTTTCTACAGGTAATTCTCCCTCTGCTTAAAAATGATTTTTATGAAGTGATTCAAGCAACACTTGATGGCAAACTCTGCAGCTGCATGCCAACCTGGCTGGAGAACAGAACTGCTGTGTGTGTGGTCATGGCCAGCCCAGGATACCCAGGAGACTCTGACAAAGGCATGGAGGTAACAGGTAACTCTGGGAGCCTGTTAGTTATTTAATTCCTTCCTCACAGGGCTCCAGGGGCTGGGCAAGGCGGGCATTGGGATATTCTGTGTTCAATATTGACTTAGAGATTAGAGATAGGTATTCAATATTCATGTAGGTATTCAATATCCATATAGATATTCCATCTACATCTATTAGATAGAGATGTTCAATATTCTTTTGGATATTAGATATATTCAATATGCATATAGATATTAGATATAGGTTTTCAATATTTATATAGATCTTTGATATAATGTTCAGTATTTGCATGGGTATCCAATATCTATATATATGTTAGACATAGATACTCAATATTCATAGGGATATTTGATATCAATATTCAATCTTCTTACAGATATTAGAAAGATATATTCAATATCCATATAGATATTCCACAGAGATATTCATGATTCATTTAGGTATTCAATATTCATTTAGGTATTGGATATAGATATTGAGGATTCATACAGGTATTCAATATTCATTTAGGTATCAATATCCATGTGGATATTGGCTATAGGTATTCAGGATTCATACAGGTATTCCATATTCATTTGGATATTTGATATAGGTATTCAGGATTCATGCAGGTATTCAATATTCATTTGGATATTGGCTATAGATATTCAGGTTTCACACAGGTATTCAATATTCATTTAGATATCAATACCATTTGGATATTGGATATAGATATTTATACTGGTATTCAATATTGATTTAGATATCACTACCATGTGGATATTGGATATAGTTATTCAGGATTCATACAGGGATTCAATATTCATTTGGATATTGGCTATAGATATTCAGGATTCATGCAGGTATTCAATATTCATTTAGGTATGGAATATTCATTTGGATATTTGCTATAGATATTCAGGATACACGCAGGTATTCAATATCCATGTGGCTATTGGCTACAGATATTCAGGATTTATGCAGGTATTCAATATCCATGTGGCTATTGGCTATAGATATTCAGGATTCACACAGGTATTCAATATCCATGTGGATATTGCCTATAGATATTCAGGATTCACACAGGGATTCAATGTCCATCTCCTCTGTCCCAGCACTCCTGGTTCAGGTCCCATGGAGATGTTTACAGTGTTTAAAACCAGAGGGAGCAGTTGCAGAACCATTTCCTTCCCACTCAGCCCCTGCCCTGCCAGTCCCACCCTCTGCTGGTGTCAGTCCAGCCCAGCACCTCAGCTCCTGGCCAGGGCTCCCCACTTTTGGCCTCAATTTTTGGCATTTTCTCTCTGAGGAAAAGAGAGATTCTCCATTTCTCCATTGCCCAGGGCCAAGGTCGTGCTCTGGTGCCTCATCCCTGGCAGGGCTTCTGACCCCCTGCTTGTTAATCACAAACAAGACAGTCAAGCCAATGGAATTCAATCCATTCTTTAATTATTCTTTTATTTATTATAATTTTCTTATTATTTCTTTAATTCATTAAAATTCTATAATTATAATTATTATTATTTATTTAATTATTATCTTAGTATTCCGCTATTATCTTCCACTTCAGAGTTTCATGGGGTTTAATTGTTTTTATTCTCTTTTTCACATTGAATCACATATTTTTGGATGATGCTTTCAGGGTGGGATTGTTGGGATGTCCTGTGCAGGGCCAGGGGTGGGACTGGATGGTCCCCATGTGTGCTTCCAGCTCAGAATATTCTGTGATTCTCTGATTTTAATAGCTTGACAAACTTTTTATTCTGGAGTATTCTTTAAAACAGGATGCAAAGGGGTTGGATTTCCATTGCAGGAGGGCCAGAGGGAGGAATTCCTTGAGTCTGTAGCAAGGAGAAAACTGTGCTTGGTTCTCATTTCCCAGGTGATGGCAGCAGTTCCTCCTCTTCCCTTATCAAAACAGGAATCTAAACAAACTGTGCTTGGTTCTCATTTCCCAGGTGATGGCAGCAGTTCCTCCTCTTCCCTTATCCTCCCCTCCAAACAGGAATCTAAAAAACTCCAAACCTTGCACAGTTTTGCTTCCCTGTGCCAGAGCAGCCCCCGTGGGTCTTTGTGGAGCAGTTCCAGGTGTTGCAGGGAACTGTGTGGAGAGGACAGGATGGAAGAGTGGGGGAGAGCAGAGGTAACATCAGCACTGATGGTTAAAGTCAGGGGGAGGGAGAATCCAGGCAGGAAAGGGCTGTGGATTGTGAAAACCCTGCACAATTCCCCACAGATCCCAGAGAGAGCACAGCTTTCCTGGCACAGGGCAGGGATGTGTCCTGTGGGGGCTCCTGGATCCCACATTTCTGCTCCTGTGGGATTTCTTTCTTTAATTTTGGGGTGCCCCAGATGTGGACTTGTAGGAGAGAGCCCAGAGGAGGCTCTAGGATGAGCAGAGGGCTGGAGCAGCTCTGCTGGCAGGAAAGGCTGGCACAGCTGGCATTGCTCACCTGCACAGGAGAAGCTTTGGGCTGAGCTCAGGGTGGCCTTGCAAGGCCTGGAGGAGCCCCAGGAAAGCTGGAGAGAGACAATTTCCAGGGGATGCAGGGACAGCACACAGGGAATGGCTGCCAGTGCCAGAGGGCAGGGCTGGGTGGGATCTTGGCAATGAGGAATTGTTCCCTGGCAGGGTGGGCAGGGCTGGGATGGAATTCCATCCCTGCATCCCTGGCAGTGCCCAAGGCCAGGCTGGACACTGGGGCTGGAGCAGCCTGGGGCAGTGGGAGGTGTCCCTGCCATGGCAGGGCTGGCACTGGGTGGGCTCTGAGGTCCCTCCCAGCCCAAACCAGTCAGGGATTCCATGATGGGATGGCTCAGAAGGAGATTCCTGGGCCCCGTGCAGTGGGATGCCTTTCACTGATGATGCTGTTTCTCAGAAAAAAGCAAAGGTGAAAATTTCTCTTGTTGTCCCTTGACTGATTAAAGGACTTCAACCTTTAGTGTTTTGTCCACAGAAGATAATGGATCTGGGAAAGGTCTGGAAAACACACCCTGGGAGGAGCAGCTGAGGGAGCTGGGGGGGCTCAGCCTGGAGCAAAGGAGGCTCAGGGGGGACCTCACTGCTCTGCACAGCTCCTGACAGGAGGGGCAGAGAAAGGAGGAGAGGAAATGGCCTCAAATGGCACCAGGGCAGGCTCAGGTTGGAGACTGGGACAGAAAATGTCCCTGGCAGAGTGGTCAGGCCTTGGCAGGAGCTGCCCAGGGAGGTTTGGAGTCCCTGGAATTGTCCCAGAGCAGCCTGGATGTGGCCTTGGGGACAGGGACAGGGTTTGGGGTGATGCTGCTGGGGCTGGGTGGCACTGGGTGACCCTGGGGGACTCTTCTCACCGTAATTCTGAGACTGTCCACAGAGAATGCAATTCCAAACCCTCAGAGAATCCCCAACTTTCCTTTGCAGGGCTCCTGCAAGCCGAGGAGCTGGGGCTGCAGGTGTTCCACGGGGGCACAGCGCTGAAGGACGGCAGGGTGGTGACCAGCGGTGGCAGGGTTCTGTCCATCACTGCCGTCAGGCAGGACCTGATGGAAGCCCTGGGAGAAGCCAACAGGGGGGTGGCCACCATCCACTTCCAGGGGGCCACCTTCAGGAGGGACATCGGGCACCGGGGCCTGCGGCTGCTGCGCCAGCCCCTGTACGTGAGCGCAGCCCAGATGTTCCTCCCTGCCTCTCACATCTGGGCCAGCTCTGCTGGCCTGCAGAAGGGGTCACTGCTGCTGCCAGCTCGTCCTTCCCTCTCACAGGGCCCTGATGTACAAGGACAGAGCCGTGGGAGCTGGAGCCAGGGAGGCTTTGAGCTGTCTGCCACAAACATCAGCTGTGAGAGGCACCAGGGCAGGTAGGGCTGGGGAGAATCCGGGGATTCCCTCAGTGTTTGGTTTCACTCCCCTGGGGGCTGGGCAATGCACTCGTGGCATTGAAACTGAGCTTGGGAAATTGGGCAGCACAAAGAAAGAAAATCAATTTCTTTCTTGTCACTCCTCTTATGATTAATTAACAAACACCTGCCTTGCCATGGAGGGGATTGTGCTTCCTCAAGGGGCACAATGGGGAGGAATAGCGTGGAAATAAAGAAATTAAATAACAGTAATAGAAACACTGGAGCAAAGGAGGCTCAGGGGGCCCTTGTGGCTCTGCACAAGTCCCTGCCAGGAGGGGACAGCCGGGGGGGTCGGGCTCTGCTGCCAGGGAACAGGGACAGGAGCAGAGGGAACGGCCTCAGGCTGGGCCAGGGCAGGCTCAGCTGGGACAGCAGCAGGAATTTGCCCATGGAAAGGGGGCTCAGGCCTTGGCAGGGGCTGCCCAGGGAGCTCTGCAGTGCCCATCCCTGCAGGTGTGCCCTGGAGGTGGCACTGAGTGCTCTGGGCTGGGGACAAGGTGGCCGTGGGGCACAGCTGGCACTGCCTGGGCTGGCAGGGCTGTGCCAGCCTCAGGGATTTTTTGGGGATTGGGGATAATTTGCAGTTCTTTTCTTGGTGAGAGTTGTGGGTATTTTATTTCCCATAAATCCAGTCCATGCTGTGTTTGTCTCAGGAGGTCGCTCAGAAGGAGGAGGCTTTGCTGCTTTCTTTGACCTGAAGGCATCTGGGTATGATGATCCCATCCTGGTGTGCCAGACCAAGGGCCTTGGACCCAAACTGCAGGTAATCAGTAATTCACTGCCAGCTCCACTGCAGCACAGCTGTTGGCACCTGCTGTGGATTTTTACAATTTTTTAAATTATTACTTATTTCTAAAATCATCTTTATCTCTGAAAATAGAGATCTTCTTCTCTCTTTGGGGGTATAGGGTCTTATAATTTTTCTCTCTTTCTCTGTTTACACTTCTTATAGATTACAACTACTTTACTATCTGGTACCTTTGGTGTGCAGGCTTTTGTTTGATATCAATTTGAACACTTTCATCTCTCTTTACTTTCATGTGTTGTAGGGAAAAAGATTTTTTCTCTATAGTTTTGCAAGAGGACTTCAGCCTTAAGATTAAGGCATTTCCTCATTCCCCCTGTTTGGAATTTGAATTTTTTTACTGACTTTGATGTCTTTATGTTGTTTCTTTGCATGTTTGTATCTTGTTGTATCTTGGACTTAGATGTTTATTTGTTTTTATTATATTACAGTCTTACAAGTTGTGAGTTTTACAGTACTTTACTAACAAGGTATAAAATGGAGCTGTATCTCTCTATTAGGTTTTTTAAGGATAAACTGTCTAATTAAGAAATTACACTTAAATTATTTTTACTTTTATGTTAGTAACTAACTACTCATGACTCCCGTAGATTTTTTTATCTAATTACACAATGCTACTTAAACCTATGAAGAAGGTGGAGAAGGAGTAGCTTCTGCTTAAAAACTTTTCTCTTGTTTTATATATATTACTACATTCTAAAACTTTAAATTCTAAGTGTGATATTACACAATTCTGTTTAAACTACACACCCATAATTTCAGTTTTATCATTTAATTTTGGACGCCTTCTCCACAGTTTCAGGTTAAATGCAGTGTTCCCTTGGGGGTCAGTGTTTGATAGCACAGAAAGTCTGAAATTCTCAGTAATCAGGGTTCCAACCACCTGCCAGGGCTGTTTCAGTGCCACAGCCAGGGCCAGCAGCTGCCCCCTCCTGAGCTCACCACAGTGGGCACCTGAACTTTGGAAATTGTTATTTCTGCAAGGCCTGGGCAGCATACTTAATTGAGGATGAGGGTATTTTGTGGTGAGATGATAACAACCCAGAATTCAGCTGAAAACTTGAGGCACTGAACCCCAGAATTTCTGCTATAAACTGGAGAGTCCTGTGGCTTTGAGGAGGGTCTGTGTGGAGGGGCACAGGGAGTTGTTGGAATGAGAACTGGCAAGCTCAGCTAATAAATTGTGTGTGGAGAGGGAGAACAGGTCAGGGCACTGGGGAAAGGAAGGATGGAAGACATAAACATTAAAGAAGCTGAGAAATAAAGAATTTTAACTAGCCAAGAACAGACAGGACAAGCTGAGTTAGGAATATATTTCTGTAGAGAATTGGGGTAAATTGAACCAGGGATATATTTATGTATTGAATCAGGAGAAGCTGACCTGGGGATTTATCTATCTATTAAATCAGGAGGTTTTCAGCCATCAGGAGAGTGGAGAGCTGAAGCTCCTTTCACTGTCAAGCACAGCAATGTCCCTTGTTTCAAACAGTTTCTGCCTTTATTGCCAGGACAACAAACAGCAGGAGACTGAGCAGAATCCTCCTGAAGATCTCTGGCAGTCTCACATCCTCAGGCACCTCTGAGCATGAAAAAGTGATTGCTGCAGGCTCTTGTGGGCCTTTGTCCCCATGCTTGGCACAGAGACATCCCCAGCTGTGTTCCCAAGGTTGTTCCTTGGCCAAGGACAGGTTGGCAGCTGCCTGCCAGGATTGCTCCTGGAGCAGAGGCTGGAGGTGCTGTCATGCAGCAGAGGCCATGGGGTGCCTGTTGCCATAGCACTCCTCAATCCAGCAGCCAGGGAAATCAATCAGGAATCCAAGCCCAGGCTCTGTCTGGGTGCTGCTCCCTCCCCACTGGGAATCCAGTGGTGTTTATGCACATTGTCCCCCACCCATCCCTCTGTCTGGGCCTTTTCTGCAGGTGGAACTGTGTCACTGAAAGGAACCTCCTTGAAAGTTTATCCACTGCTGATCTTAAAAGCCTTCTGCGCCCTAAATCATTCTCTGAATTCAGAATTCTGTGATCCCTGTGTAACCTTTGTCCATGGCAGCCGTGTGAGCTGAGCAGGAGGCTCCAGGGTACCCCTGAGAGCTGGAAATGTCAGAACTTCATGGGAGCCACAACACCTGAGCCAGGTTTCCTTACTGGTGAAAGGCAGACACCCCGAGGGCTCCTTCTAAAACCAAACAGCAACTTCCCTGAGGGACCTGTCTGTGCTTGACTAAAGACCTGCCAGGGCCTGGAGGGGCTCCAGGAGAGCTGCAGAGGGACTGGGGACAAGGACAGAGGGACAGGAGCCAGGGAATGGCTGCCAGTGCCAGAGGGCAGGGCTGGGTGGGATCTTGGCAATGAGGAATTGTTCCCTGGCAGGGTGGGCAGGCCCTGGCACAGGGTGCCCAGAGCAGCTGGGGCTGCCCCTGGATCCCTGGCAGTGCCCAAGGCCAGGCTGGACCCTGGGGCTGGAGCAGCCTGGGGCAGTGGGAGGTGTCCCTGCCATGGCAGGGGTGGCACTGGGGGGGATTTCAGGTCCCTTCCAACCCAAATCATTCCATGATTCTATGATAATCATGGAATTTCTATGATAATATTCCAGAAAGCAAACAAAAAAAAATCTCAAAATGACAATTTCTAGGTAGCTGAAATAGAATTTCTCTGGCTGAAATTCAAACTAACATTAAAAAAAAGCAAATTAGATTTTTCTTTTTCTGTCTGCAAGAAAATGAGCTGTTTTCTCTTGATTTCAACCAGGTAATGCAGCAGGTTCTGTCTTCCATGTATGTCCTGTAGTGCTTCCTTTCAGAGAAAAGGTTTCTGCTGATTTCACTGATGAATAATTGAGTTTTGCCTGTTTCTCCTTCCCACCATGTTTTGCAGCTGGCCCAGGTCTGTAAAAGACACGACACCATCGGGCAGGACCTGGTGGCCCTGTGTGTCAATGACCTCCTGGCCCAGGGGGCTGAGCCCCTCTTCTTCCTCAGCCATCTGGCCTGTGGCAAACTCGATGCTGAAGTGATGGAAACCATCAAAGAAGGAATAGCTGAGGCTTGCAGGAGTGCAGGGTGTGCTTTCCTGGGTATGGACCCTCCTCTCCTCTGAGATGTGAAGGGGCTGAGGTTGAATTTATCACCAGAGGAGTGGACTTGGGAGGTGGAGGCAGAATGTGGCCCTGGAATTGTTGGTTTCTGTTTGGTGGAAAAAAACAGTTGAGAATTTGTGCTTCAGTTCTTCCTGGTCTGAAACATGGGTCAGCACAGAAAGGTGGGGTTTAGTATTTGTGCAGTTGGATCCTTGCTCTTCCTTCTTTATCCCTGAGCCAAGGAGATCAGAACTGGAAGCCTCACACTGTTCACTGTTAATGTTTCCAAGCCCTCTCCCATACTCAGGAAGGTGCCACGTGAGTACCAGAATTAATAATGACAAATCACTTATTCTTTCATGCAGCTTTGTTTTGTTGGAGTCTTGAGGTAAAGTGACAAACCAAGAGGGATTTAAAAAATACATCTGAATCTTCTTAGGCTGTGTATCCCTGATGTGCTGCTGACTTTAGGAGATGCCATACATTTAAAATGGTGTTTAAATTTAGGCTTTGAGCTGAGGGAGGGCAGGGTTAGGTGGGATCTTGGGAATGAGGAATTGTTCCCTGGCAGGGTGGGCAGGACTGGGATGGAATTCCATCCCTGGATCCCTGGCAGTGCCCAAGGCCAGGCTGGACGCTGGGGCTGGAGCAGCCTGGGGCAGTGGGAGGTGTCCCTGCCATGGCAGGGGTGGCACTGGGGGGGATTTAAGATCCCTCCCAGCCCCCCCCATTCTGGGATGCTGTGAGCCAAACACAACCCCAAGCGGGGGGCGCTGACGGCTCTCTCCCCTTGCAGGTGAGGAGGTGACAGAAGCGGCAGCTCCGTGTCCCCCGGGGCACTGTGACCTGGCGGGGTTCGCGGTGGGCGCGGTGGAGCGGGGCCAGCGGCTGCCGGGGCTGCAGCGAGCCCAGGAGGGGGACGCGCTCCTGGGGCTGGGCTCCCCCGGCATCCACGGCCGCGGCTTCGGCGTCGTGCGGAGGATCCTGCTGACATCCTCGCTGCGCTGCTCCTCGCCAGCCCCGGGCAGCTGCGGGGACACCACGCTGGGTGGGCTCTCCTTCTTCCCCGGGCGTTTGCGGGGCCGGCGCTGCTCCCGTCGGGCTGGGTTCGTCGGTCTGTGGGGTGGGGATGGTGCCCAGCGCTCTGCGGGAGTGAGCAGCACTCCTGCCTCCTTCCCAAGGCCTTCTGCAAGGACAGGGGGAGAACCTGGCCAGGAAGCACTCCCAAAAACACCGCACGACCTTTGAAACAAACCCTTTGAATTCCACCTGGAGAATGGAAGGCTCTGGGAGAGCTCAGAGCCCCTGGCAGGGCCTGAAGGGGCTCCAGGAGAGCTGCAGAGGGACTGGGGACAAGGATGGAGGGACAGGAGCCAGGGAATGGCTGCCAGTGCCAGAGGGCAGGGCTGGGTGGGATCTTGGCAATGAGGAATTGTTCCCTGGCAGGGTGGGCAGGCCCTGGCCCAGGGTGCCCAGAGCAGCTGGGGCTGCCCCTGGATCCCTGGCAGTGCCCAAGGCCAGGCTGGACACTGGGGCTGGAGCAGCCTGGGGCAGTGGGAGGTGTCCCTGCCATGGCAGGGGTGGCACTGAATGAGCTTTAAGGTCCCTCCCCAACCCATTCTGTGATTTTTGATTCTAAACCTTTAAGTACCTCCCAACCCAATCCATTCTGTGATTTTTGATTCTAAACCTCTCCTGAGGTTTTAAGCAGGACTGAGCTGAGGCTGTTGATTGCAGGAGATGTTTTGCTGACCCCAGGGAAGATGTTCAGCCCAGCTCTGCTGCCCATCCTTCGCTCAGGCCACGTGAAGGGCTTTGCCCCCACGGCCGAGGGGCTCCTGGGGGGCATCTCCAGGCTCCTGCCCGAGCACGTCAGCGCCGTCCTGGGTGAGTACTGAGGGGTTCCTGTGGCACAGAGCTCAGGCCCACCTTGACCTTCCAGCCTCAGCTGTGGAATCCTCAGAAGTGTCCCTGCAGAGGGGAACAGCCCCAAGTGGCTGCTTCCCAAGGGGCTGCCAAAACCATTCCAAGTCATGAACCCCACTCCTTGTTGGAGAAGGGAAGTTCCAGAGGAGATTAAGGGCAGCACATCTCCAGGACAAAAGGTGTGGGAGAAGATTGTGTGTTCCTCAGGACACCTCTCCAAACAACACATTGTGACCAAATACTGAGGTTTGGTAGGGCAATAAATTTGCATCATTTGCTCCACACACCCACATTTAATGGAATTTTTGGTAGTTTCCCCAGCACATCTGCCATCTGTGAGTAAGGCAGAACTTTTTGTGATGAAGCCGAAATTGGGCAAAGAATTCAGGAGTTTGATTCACTAAAGAAAACCATGTTCATGTCAGTTTAAAAATACAGTGGGGATGGGGAGGGGGAAAGAAAGGTGTCTGTGTGTTGGGTTGTGTTTCTCTAGAATGAAATTGGAAAGCAAAGAAAGAAATTTCCAAGGCCAGGCTGGACACTGGGGCTGGGAGCAGCCTGGGACAGTGGAAAGTGTCCCTGCCATGGGAAGGTGTCCCAGAGGATGGATTGAGATGGGTTTAAGGTTCCCTCAGCTGGGACAGCAGCAGGAATTTGCCCATGGAAAGGGGGCTCAGGCCTTGGCAGGGGCTGCCCAGGGAGCTCTGCAGTGCCCATCCCTGCAGGTGTGCCCTGGAGGTGGCACTGAGTGCTCTGGGCTGGGGACAAGGTGGCCGTGGGGCACAGCTGGCAGGGCTGTGCCAGCCCCAGGGATTTGGGCATTCTGTGACAGCAAGAATTGTTCTCTACCAGCTCTTGTGACACGTCCCTGTCATTGCAGACAGTAAATAATAAATAATAACAAACATTTGTGCTGCCCACACACCAATTTCAATCTTTCCCAGATGCTCTCAGCTGGAAGATCCCTGAAATCTTTGGCTGGCTCTACAAGGAGGGGAACCTCTCTGCAGAGGAGATGGCTCAGAGCCTTCCCTGTGGGATTGGGGCTGTCTTGGTTGTGCAGAAGGAGCTGGCCCAGCACGTTCTCCAGGACATCCAGAGGCAGCAGGAGGCCTGGCTGATTGGGAAGGTGGTTGCCCCTTGTCACACAGGTGAGCAGGTGTCCTCATGGGACTGAAGAGACTCCCTGTTGCAAAGTCTGTATAGTCCACACCACTTTGCTGTTGTTTCACTAGGCTGGAGGCTGCTGGACACCTCCACAACTACTTTTCAGTATTAAATGAGAAATGAGTTCCTGTTTCAGAGTGGCAGCACCTGGATACCCTCTTCCCTTCCCTGAGGCTTCAGGGAATCCCTGTGCTGATTGTTCCAAAAATCAGGGGATATTTTACCACACTCATGGTGATAACTCCCCTCCTGTCCAGCCCTTCCCAGCTCCCACAGACCTGTGTAAAGGCTGAGGACAGGCCACAGCTTTGTACAGTCACGTGTGGTGATGGTCAGGCTGAATCCTGGTGTGGCACTGACTGACATCCAGCAGGACATGAACCAAAATTCCTCTGGAAACCCAACAGTTTGAGCAGCCAAAATGTCACCTCAGCTCTGTCAGCATCGTTTTTAGTGTCCTTTTGCAACATGGGAGGTATAAAAGATGGGACTAATCCTTGAGAAGGCCATGCCTGGGCCTTTGTGAACAGCTCTGTGAGCAGGTAACACCAGAGACCAGCCCAGCTCCTGGGACCTGGGTTGTTCAAGCACTGAATCCCTCTGGAGCTCTGTCTGTGCCAGCACAAATTCACTGCTGATGCAATTTCTTGTTGTTGAAACATTATTAATAAGCTGCACAAAGTCAGTTTAGAAGGAAAGGTAAAATCTAACACTTTTCTCATGTGTTTGGAGCAGGTTCTCACATTGAAGTGGAGAATCTTGCAGAGGCCCTGCAGCTGAGCTGCCCCCAGCAGCTGCTGGACCCCAGCACTGCCGAGATCCAGCCCCAGCCCAAGAAGAGAAAGGTGAAGGTGGCTGTTCTTGTCTCTGGAGCAGGTGAGCTGCCACTTGTCCTGGCACAGAGAATGTCCTCACACAGGAGAGGCTGGTTCAGGTGTGTTCACCTGGCCTGTCTTCCAGTGGCATCTCCAGACCCCTCAAAGCCCCGGGTTTCACTTTAAGTCAGAGTTGTGTTGCACTTCTTAAAAACTGAGCTTTATCAGTGCCCCCACCCTCAGTGCTGTTTGTGGATGAGCAGATCTTTCTTGGAGCAGCAGCTGAGCCCCTCCCAGGGCCGTGGTGTAGCAGAGTGGGGTTTATATGGTGGATGCTGCTACCTATAATCCCCAATAAGCATCTCCTGTGGAAAAGCTGCTTGGGGAGGCATTCAGGCAAGGCAGTCAAGTCCACTGTGAAAAACACGTTCACTCTTCTGTGAAAATGTAAAAAGTTCAATGTTCAGTAAAGGACATCAGGAGACAAGGACCACAGAGCAAAGGTGATTACTCAGCCAAGAACACCCTGTTATCCTTGGGGATACCCCTTAGATACCTTTTCATTACATCAGCCCTTTGCATATTCATAGACCCTTATGCACAGTAAACTTTTCCCCAAACTACTTCACATGTTCCAAGAACTGTTTAGCATATCTTCTTCTTGGGTCCACTTTTTTAGAGCATGTGTATTCCTTGGGTGTGGTTTTAGTCCTTTTTTTATCATCACCTCCAGTTTTTGGGTGAGTGCTGATAGCTGGCACATCTGTCCAGGTGTGCTCATCCTGTGCTCGTTGGGTGTTATCCCATCCCAGCAGGCATTTTAACACAGCACACTGATATCAGCTATTTCACTGAGCTTAATGAACAGCAGAAATAAAAGCCATATCTTTATAGCAAAGTTACTTTAACACTACACATACAAAATCCATTTTAATATTTGTGTAAAGCCAATATTATAATATGTATCTATAACATCCACACACCGCACTCAGCACAGCTAGCTCAGCCCAGAGAGGCAGAAGGGCATTTGCAGGGTCAGTTCCAGCGAGGTTTATTTCAGCAGACTGAAGGGAAACCAGGGACAAAAGACAAAGCCATGTGGGGAGCACAAGGTTAAGTGTGGGGTCGGTGGCCAATGGTCTGAGTGCACTGGGGTGGCACAAGGGCAGGGCAAAGGGCACTGCCCTACAGGGACCATGGGGCAGCCACCAGGGATACCACAACCAATGAGGGAACAGGGAAAGGAGAATTTGGGACTTATGGGGAAGGGAACAGCAGTGGTTCATTGTTAAGCAAGAGTCCCTGGGGAAGTCCTCTCTGTCCGTCCAGGTGGGGAAAACTCTGTGGTAAATTCTTCCAAGGCAGGGCTCTGGGGATTTCCCTGAGGGAAGGGTTCAGAGGATTGCCCAGGGTGGGTGCTGACATGTCCCCCTCTCTCTCCCTGCTGGAGGCACGGCCCTGCCTGCCCTCATCGGCTCTGCCCGGGAGCCGGGCAGCTGTGCCCAGCTGGTGCTGGTCATCTCCAACAGACCCGGGGTGCCGGAGCTGCGCAGTGCCGCCCGCGCCGGGATCCCCACCCGGGTAAGCGCCAGAAACCACGGCTCACCTTGGAAGGGTTCAAGGGTTTGGTCAACAGGAATCACAGCAAAAGGATGAAACAAGGAAAAACTGCAGCGCTGGGGACTGCCCTCGTGGCTGCCCACCAGCAGCAGGGCTTCATCTTCAAGATTGGTGCTTTGCCTTTTACACCCCTGGGGGTGCATCAGCCAGCCCTGGTCCCTCCCAAAGTCTGTCAGCCACCCTTCTTTGCAGTTTTTTGGTGGAGACTGCTTTCTTGTAACTTTATTGGAGGTCAGGTGTTGTCATGATTCCCCCCAGCACCAAGCTTTTCCATTCCTGACTCTCCCATGCAAGGGGTTTATGCACATGGATTCTTTCTACCTGTCCTAGACAGCCCAGGCTGTCTGGTGGCAGCAATACAGAGGGAGGGAAAGGGGGCTGTGGGGAGAACAGAGGAGATCTAAACCACAATAACATAACTATACACCTCTAAAGCTTCTCTTAATACACACACAGTATTCATCCCTTAATTGCAAGAGCCAATCATCTCATTATCCATCTCTAACAGTAAGGACACATCCCCTTCTTTCTATTCCCAGCTGCTGAGCCTGTGGCTGGTCAGGAAGTGCTTGCTGAGCACTGAGGTTTCACTTCAGTGTGAAACTTTCCCCATGGATAGAGCACAGAGCTGGGAATCCTCACTGGGCTCTGGGGGCTTTTCCCAGCTTGGCAGGGAGTGCTGCATCCCAGGGAAGGGCTTCCAATGGGTGGTTTGGGTCTGAGATTGCAGCCCATGAGCCTCAAGCTTTGGCTGAAATCAGTCAAACTTCAGGTTCTTTAGAGCACAGGAATGTGTTGTCTCCTGGGTTTATCCCTCCTTAGTATCACAGAATTCCAGACTGTGTTGGGTTGGGAGGGACTCTAAATCCTCCCCAGTGCCACCCCTGCCATGGCAGGGACACCTCCCACTGCCCCAGGCTGCTCCAGCCCCAGGGTCCAGCCTGGCCTTGGGCACTGCCAGGGATCCAGGGGCAGCCCCAGCTGCTCTGGGCACCCTGTGCCAGGGCCTGCCCACCCTGCCAGGGAACAATTCCTCATTGCCAAGATCCCACCCAGCCCTGCCCTCTGGCACTGGCAGCCATTCCCTGTGTGCTGTCCCTCCATCCTTGTCCCCAGTCCCTCTGCAGCTCTCCTGGAGCCTTCTCCAGGATGAAAATCTGTGTCTCACATTGTGCCCAGTCCCATACAAGTTTTCTCCTGCCTTTGGGCCACAAAGCAGCTCTTTGGGACAGGAATTTGTTCTGGCTTGTTCCATAAAAACCCCTGGCAAGGGACCACCAGCATTGAATGAGAACATTCCATGACTTGGGATGTCAAAAGCAGGAACTCCCCCTTCTGACATCAAGTGGGTTTGAGCAGGTGTTTTTACAGCTGTGCACAGATGGAAATAAACTCTGTTAGAGGCTGTCCCTGTGTGGAAATGGTTCTGAAGCAGTTTCTTCAGCTCCTGAGTTGGATTCGTATGATATTTTTCTGAGTCATGTCTAAAAAAACCTGATACCAAAATTCACTCACATTTTCACAGGCAAAAGCACAAAGTTTAGTGAGCCCCTTGTTTGAAGGTCCTCAGGAGAGTCAGGAATCAGCACTCACCTGGGGCCTGGAAATGGGAGGTGGGGTAGAGATAAAAGACCTCCTCTTCCTCCCCTTACCCAGAGGGTCTGGCCCCTTGACTCCACCACCTCCCTGGGCAACTCATTCCAAGGCCTGACCACTTTTAAAAGGGAAAAATTGTTTCTAATCTCCAATCTGAACCTCCCCTGGTGCGATTTAGGGCCATTTCCTCTCACCCTTTCACCTGGGACATGGCAGAAAAGACTGACCCCACCTCACTGCACCCTCCTTTCAAATCCTGGAGTGGCCTGGATTTAACCTGGTTTGTTCCTCTTAGTTGCCCAAGCAGCTGCTCCCAGTCCCACCTTTTGCTGTGTCTCACTGCCCCAGGTGATTGATCACAAATTGTACGGGAGTCGCTCGGAATTCGACAGCACCATTGACCGAGTCCTGGAGGAATTCTCTGTGGAGCTGATCTGTCTGTCAGGCTTCATGAGAGTTCTGTCCAGCCCTTTTCTCCGAAAATGGAAAGGTAAGGAATCAAATGCAAAAGAGAAACTAAAGCAGGGGTGGCTGGTCTCACCAGGATTCCATTGTCAGAGTTCCTTGTCCTTTGATTAAATCCCTCAGCCCTGCTGGCACTGCTGACATTCCAGAAAGGAAACCCTGTGCTTCCCTCTGGCAGTGGGACTGTGGGAATTCTGGTGTGGGAATTCTGAATATGGGATTCTGCTTCAATTCCTTCTGGCAGTGGGACTGTGGGAATTCTGGATATAGCATTCTGCTTCCACTCCCCCTCGCAGTGGGACTGTGCTGGGATTCTGGCTGAGGATTGCCAGAGGATCCCCTCGTGCTGCCTCAGCAGTGAGAGAGGGGGCAAATGGGGTGTGGGGTGGCTCTGTGCCTTCCCCAGGGCAGGAGCTGTGCTGGGGAGTCCTGCTGAACACAGCCCCTGCAGTTCCCACTCAGAGAAAAATGGGAGAAGATGGATTTATCCATTCCCAGGAGGGATTTCTCCCTCCTGTGGTGCCCTGCACACCCTGACACAGCTCTGTGCGTGCCCCAGTGAGTTAGTGAAGGATGAGCAGTGAGTTAATGCCAGCTATTGAGGCCTTGCTCAGGAATTACTCACTCACTGACAGCCTGGACAGGCTCCTTTGGGAATGTTGCTGCACCCGTGCTCCTGGAAGAGCAGGATTCCCTCAGAGCAGTGATGCTCAGGGTTTGCACTGATAATCACACCTCATTTTATTCTTAAGGAAATTCAGGTCAAATTATCTTTATTTTTTCCTTTTTTTTTTTTTCTTCTCCTCTCACGCTGATGCCCAGGGAAAATTTTGAATGCTTCTCCATCGCTTTTTCCACTCATCAAGGATGGGAATGCCCAGCAAGAGCCCCTGGAAAGTGGGTTCAAAGTCGCAGGCTGCACTGTGCATTTCGTCCTGGTGAGTGGCCTCAGAACTGGGGAATTAGGAAAATGTGGAAGTTAGCAATTTGTTTTTTTCCTTTTCTTTCTGGGGGCAGAAACAGGCAGAGGTAACAGGTGTGGGAAGGGGTGGGAACCGTGGGATTGTTACCAGTAAAAACCGGGAAGATTTGGGGTTGCTTGAAGCCCCGTGTTCTTCCCTTGCATTTCGGGGTACGTTTTTGCCGTTTCTCCTCCTCCCAGGAGGAGAAAAAAATCTCTTCTTCCCGCACACCCCCACCCCAGCCCCTTCCCCAGTGCTGCCCGGCCCTCCCTCGCTCTGTGCCCGCAGGAGGAGCCGGGCGCCGGCGCCGCGATCCGCCGGGAGCCGCTGCCCGCGGGGCCGGGGGACACGGAGGCAGCGCTGGGCGAGCGGCTGCAGGAGGCCGAGCTCAGAGCATTCCCCCTGGCCCTGCAGCTCGTGGCCAGCGGGGCCGCATGGCTGGGAGCCCACGGAAGAACGTGCTGGAGGCGGGAGAGCCAGAGGCCGAGCCCGGAGGAGGAGCCGGGACGCGGAGCGGCCTCTCCCGAGGAGCCTCCGGAAGGCGAGGGGCTCCGGGGCTGACCCTGAGGGGCTCCGGGGCTGACCCTGAGGGGCTCCGGGGCGGACCCTGAGGGGCTCCGGGGCGGACCCTGAGGGGCTCTGGGGAAAACCCTGAGGGGCTCCGGGGAGGACCCTGAGGGGCTTTGGGGCTGACCCTGAGGGGCTCCGGGGAAAACCCTGAGGGGCTTCGGGGCTGACCCTGAGAGCCTCCGGGGCGGACCCTGAGAGCCTCCGGGGCGGACCCTGAGGGGCTCCGGGGCTGGCCCTGAGGGGCTCTGGGGCTGACCCTGAGGGCTCCGGGGCAGATCCCGAGGGGCTCTATGCCGGTCCCCGAGGGGATCTGGGCCGGTCCTTGACGGGATCTGGGGAGGCCCCAGAGGGGCTCAGGCTCTGCTCATTATCCCTCCTCTTCCCTTCTCCTCCATGTGCTTCTCTTGGATGTCTCAGTATCTCAAGTTTCCCTTCCCAGCCTTTTCCCTGAGATCACAGCTTTCATTAGACCCCCTTGGAAAATCCAGGGTGGGAGCGAGGCTGGCTTTGCAGGTTTGGAATTCCTTCGTTCCTGTAAAGGACAAAATGTGTTACATGGACAGGGCTCAAGCTGTAAAACTGATCAGGTGTTTTCAAGGGCAGTTCATCCTTGCAAGGGATCCATTTCTGTGGCAGAGGAGCAGGAGCTTCCCAGAGTAACCCCAACTTGGACCTGCTGCTGCAAGAGTGGGACAACAAAGTCATGGAGCTGCTGGAGAGAGCCAGAGGTGCCACAGAGCTGGTCCGGGGCTGGAGTCCCTCTGGAGCCAGGCTGGGAGAGCTGGGGGTGCTCAATTGGAGAGGAGAAGGCTCCAGGCAGAGCTCAGAGCCCCTGGCAGGGCCTGAAGGGGCTCCAGGAGAGCTGCAGAGGGACTGGGGACAAGGATGGAGGGACAGGAGCCAGGGAATGGCTGCCAGTGCCAGAGGGCAGGGCTGGGTGGGATCTTGGCAATGAGGAATTGTTCCCTGGCAGGGTGGGCAGCCCTGGCACAGGGTGCCCAGAGCAGCTGGGGCTGCCCCTGGATCCCTGGCAGTGCCCAAGGCCAGGCTGGACCCTGGGGCTGGAGCAGCCTGGGCCAGTGGGAGGTGTCCCTGCCATGGCAGGGCTGGCACTGGGGGGGATTTCAGGTCCCTCCCCAACCCAAACCTTGTGTGACTCTGTGAAATCCCATTTCACATCAGGCTCACATGGCAAAATATCAGAATCTGGATCAAGGTGCCTGTGATGGAGATGGAGATTGGATTTGGGACATCTCTCTCTGTTGGCCTCTCTGGCAGAGATCCAGCTGCTCTGATCAATAATGGGATATTGATTCCCTGCACAGGCAGTGATTTCACCCCTCCAAGTCTTTATTTCCTCTGCCTTCCCTGGCTGGAGCTGTGACCTCCCCACTGACCCCCGGCCCCCACACCATGTACAGCCCCTTCTCTCCTCCCCCCTGCAGCCCTGGGAATCAATTCCAAGGAAATACTTGTAGATAGAAATTTTTATTTTAATTTATAGACTTTATTTCAAATCCCAAAGGAGAATATGCCAACATGGGAGTAGCGTCAGGACATCAGAGCCCAGAATAAAATCAGCTTTCTCTGTGTTAAAGGGGGGCTCCAAACCACCTCAAACTTTGTGTGTGGGAAACTTGATCCTTTCGGTAAGAACATTAAAATGGTTTCATAACTATATGAAAATATTAAAAGAAAACCACAAGTGTTGAGCTGCACAAAAACACCAACTGTTTTCCAAATGTCCATAATTCCTGGGTGTCCCTCAGTGTTATTCCAGGTGAAAACACTGGTTCAAGAATAAAGGCACTTCAGAATTCCTGAGGAATGTTTCACAAGCCAAGGACATGTTTTGTGTCTGGTCTTTCTACTCATATAAAAAAATAAACCCTGAATTTGTGGGAATTCACATGGGAATGCTGCAGACAAAAGGGGCAGCAGACACTGAATGCTGCTGGCATCTGGTGGACAGCAGATTCAGGGAATTGGAAATTACAGGGTGTGGGCCAGATGAGACCCACCACCATCAAACCAGGAAGCAAACGGAGAAAATCCAATAACTGGTGTTTGGGGAGGCCAGTTTTTCCTGCTCTGATGAGGTTTTTAGAGTGGAGGGTTCTGCCTTTGTCTGTCTCTTCCATTGCAGTTTCCCTGAGCAGCACCTCCCAACACAAGGAGGGTCCCTGTTAGGGAGCAGCCCCGATGTCTGGCAAACAGCTGGATATTCACAGCTGGATATTCACCATATTCCCCACCTGGCAAAAGTGGAAGCTAATCCCTCTGCTGGAGCCAAGCCATGTGAAAAAGGCTTGTACACTTCCCAGCTGCCAGCCCATTGCTTGTGATTTTGCATGGAAAGGTCTCCAGTGCTGTCTCCAGCCCACCGCAGGGCTGCTGGGGCTGTCAGGAAAGCGACTGAGAGAACCAAAACGTTGGCCAAGGAAGCGATTAAAATTAGGAAGCACTTACAGGAGCCACTGCTGCCCCCTCTGGGAACGGCCCTGAAATTCCCACTGATGGCTTTCCTGGGATTTGAACCTTGAACCGTGCGAGGCAGGCGAGGGGCAGGCCCTGCTGGAGCCCAGCTCTATTTCCAGTAGATCTTGCCCGCCTCGCCCACGCGCACGGCGCCGCTGGCCACCAGCTGCAGCGCGGCGGGGAAGGCGCGGTGCTCGGCCTCCTTCACCCGCTCGGCCAGCGTGGCCTCCGTGTCCCCCAGCTTCACCGGCACGGCCTCCTGGAAGATGATGGCCCCGGCATCCACCTCCTCCTGCAACGGCGACGGCAAGGTCAGGGCTGGCACGGGAGGGGAGGCCTGGGGTGCCTCGGGGAGCTGGCAGGAACTGGGGTTTGGGCTGCTGGGACCGGGAGAGCAGGGGCTGGGGCTGGCTGTGGTCTGGGAAGCGTTCAGAGAAGAGCAGGAGGGAGGCAGAACAGCAGGGAGCAACAATTCCATCCCAGAAAAGCCCATGAGCCAGGGACAGGAGGGGCTGGGCTGGGCAGGACATTCAGTCAGAGGGGGAATGAGCCAAGGGCCGCACGGAGCCAGGACAGGGATCCAGCAGATCTTCCCTGGAACATGGCTGGGGCAGATCCCTACTGGGCAGGGGTTGTTCCTCAGCAGCTGCCACACAGAGAAACCCCAAGTCATGGCATAGAGAGAAGAATGCAGTTTTCCCCTCTGTTGGGAAAAGTGATTCCACTCCCTTTCTCCAAGAGAGAGCAAAAATCCTGAGACAGATTCCAGCAGCAGAGGGAAGAGGAGAGGCAGAGTAGAACCCTGAGAAGTGACCAAAAGGAAACCAATGATCGCTGGCCTGAAAAAACATGGCTCTGAAGCTGAAACCTCTCTGCTCTTTCTTTGCTTAGGGTCTGACCAGCATAAATTGTCAAGTTTTTCTCTGTTCCCACAAACATTGGATCACTCCTTAACAAACCCTGTGCCATTTCCAGTGGGGTTTTTGTTTGTTTGTTTGTTTCTATTTTTATTCTTTTCCTTGAAAACAAGAAACAAGGCAGGTTTAGGATAAAACCCAGGAAGTTTGGGCCATGTTTAACAAAGCCTTTGGCTTAGCCAAGGCCTTACATAACTATTCCCCCACTCCAGTGGGTGGAAGGCAGCAGTGGGATGCTTAGGGAAGAAGTTCCCTTAGGGAAAGCTTAAACTCCAGGACAAATTATCCATTTCCATTCCTTCTCCAGAGCCAGCAAACTACAGCACTGTATGGTCACAATCAAATCTCCACCTCCTCTGGATACAAAGTTCTGAACACAGAGGGCAGGTGATCAAACACAAGGGTTTAGGGTGCTCCCAGCAGGCTCTGAGGTAAGAATGTTCAAAGGGGAGGATTCCAGAGGAGCAGGAGGTGCAAATGTTCAAAGGGGAGGATGAAGAGGGGCAGGGAGGTGCAGATGTTCAAAGGGGAGGATGAAGAGGGGCAGGGAGGTGCAGATGTTCAAAGGGGAGGATGCAGAGAGCCAGGGAGGTGCAGATGTTCAAAGGGGAGGATGCAGAGAGCCAGGGAGGTGCAGATGTTCAAAGGGGAGGATGCAGAGGGGCAGGGAGGTGCAGATGTTCAAAGGGGAGGATGCAGAGAGCCAGGGAGGTGCAGATGTTCAAAGGGGAGGATGCAGAGCGGCAGCAGGGGTACTCACAGCCACGAAGTGCACGGTGCAGCCCGTGACCCTGACCCCGGCCTGCAGCACCAGCTTGTGCGCGTGCGCTCCCTTGAAGGATGGCAGCAGGGACGGGTGGATGTTCAGGATTTTCCCTGGGAAAGCAGAGCTGAGGTTATTGGCTTTTAGCACTTTTAGGCTGCTCAAAGGGCCATAACCAACAGAGGAACAAAATCATTTGTGGAAAGGATTTTTCACAAGTTTTGAAGATGCCTGCAGCCAGTCAGCCCCAAGTGCTGTGGTGTCTGTGTCTGAATTAGCAGAGTGCAGTTACAATTAATGGCTAAACACATTTCCCCAGGGATTAATAATGACTAATTGGCTGATGTAGCTGTCCCTTCCCTCAGCACTTTGTCCTTCTTTGATCACAAAATCATTTAGGCTGGCACAGCCCTGCCAGTGCAGGCAGCCCCAGCTGTGCCCCACGGCCACCTTGTCCCCAGTCCAGAGCACTCAGTGCCACCTCCAGGGCACACCTGCAGGGATGGGCACTGCAGAGCTCCCTGGGCAGCCCCTGCCAAGGCCTGAGCCCCCTTTCCATGGGCAAATTCCTGCTGCTGGCCCAGCTGAGCCTGCCCTGGCCCAGCCTGAGGCCGTTCCCTCTGCTCCTGTCCCTGTTCCCTGGCAGCAGAGCCCGACCCCCCCGGCTGTCCCCTCCTGGCAGGGACTTGTGCAGAGCCACAAGGGCCCCCCTGAGCCTCCTTTGCTCCAATATTTCTATTGCCATTATTTTATTTAATTCTTTCTGTTATTTCCATTCTACTCTTCTCTCTTCCTGGCAGCACCACGGGGACACCCTGCCCATGGAAATCTGGGCAAGTTACAGGAGGCAAATGTCCCACCTGATGTCCAACGATGTTTATATCTAAAAAAACCCCATTTTAAGCATCAGCATCTCCCTCCCTGCAGCTTGAGCCCAAGAAGTTTCAGAGACAGTGGGCTGGAAATACCACCCTGCTCCTCTGCCTCCATCAGAGTGGGATGTGGGTTCCTACTTGCTTGGGTTTGTTTGGTTCTGTTTTCACCTGTGCTTTTTTAACACTCACAATTAACACTTTAACCTGTCCTTTGTTAACAGCCATAATTCACACTTCCCGGCTGTTAAGCAAGAAAGTTTCATAACTCCCACTCAGTGTCCTTGTGACTGTGAGAGAAAGAAAAAGGAGCAGCAGCAGGAATTGATTCTTCCTGGATAATTCTGGGGGGGTCAGTGGCCAGACATGCCCAGGACAGGGTCTTGCAGCTGGCCCAGCTCCCTGGGCTGAGCTCAATGTCTGAGCTCAGATCTCATGGTCCCAGCTCAGGTTTTCAAGCTCAGTCCAGTTCTGGACATTTAAAAAATGAGTTTAACTCTTCTGTCTGGAAAAAGTCTTTCCTTTTCTCTCACACCAGTCATGCAGGTAAAGCAAATGCTGCACTGTGCAGGACAAGGATCAGTGCTCTGTCCCTGAATCAGAAGGTACTAAAATCCTTTTTTTGTACAAGATTCTGCACTAGAGGAGGTTCTGTTCTGTCCTCTACAGAGACTGCTCCACACACATCCCCTGGAATCAGAGATTCTGTTTCCTCCTGAGAGCTGCCTACAGCACAGGCAATTCCATCTCTGGGCCCTGAGTGGGCCAATTCACCAATTCACCTGACTGGCTTCACCTGACAGCTTCAAAACCACACCAAGGAGCTCAGGAGTGCTTGCTTTGCTCTACTGATTTTAAAGAGATGTTTGAAAAGTAGTTCAGGTGTGAAATGTTCCTGGCACACCCAGGGGAACACAAAAGTCACCAAAGAGCAGTGAAAGCTCCTAGGCAGAGGCTGACCAGGCTGTGCCTGTTTTGGGTAGGTTTAGGTAACCCTGGCCCCAAAGCAGAGCAAGCAGCAGCTGCTCTGTGTGTTCAGGACTCCCTGGGAAACACAGGAGGAGAGAAAAGGAACAGCTGGGGAGGGAGGGCAGGCCCTGAAGGTGTCACCAGCCTCTCAAAGAGCTGGAAAATAAAAGATGAGCAGAGTGGAGACACTGAACATTCTGAGCAAGCACAGCCTGGATCTGCCTGTGGAATGCCCCACCCAGGGACTCAGGCAGCTCCAGCATGTGGCCTGGGACTGGCCAGGGCTTGTTACCAAAACTGCAAAATGCTGCCCAGCTGGGTGGTTTGACAAGGACCCAGAGCAGTTCCTCTGTCAGGGGAAGGAATCCTCAATGGCTGGGTGCTTACCTCTGCCCTGCACCTCCTGTGTGCAGAGGCACAAAGCCTTCACGGCCTTTTAAAAGATATTTTCTAAGAAATCAAAGGCTACCAGACCTGTGCTTGTCCTTGGCTTCCTTCAGCCTCTGCACAGGTGCACTGCCTTTCCCTCTCATCCTTTTCCTTGCAAGATGGGAAGAGTCTGTGGAATAATCCCAGGATGATTTCACAGAATCCCAGGATGGGCAGGGTTGGAAGGGGACCTTGAAGATCACAGAGTTTAATCTGGTGCCCTCTCTCTTTTTCCTGGTGACAACCTCTGGAATGCCTTGGTGCACATGCACAGCCCCCCAGCTGTGCTCACCTTCCCATTTCTTGACAAAAGGACCCGAGAGGATGCGCATGAACCCGGCCAGGCAGATCAGCTCCACCGAGAACTCCTCCAGGACTTTGTCCACGGCGCTGTCGAACTCCGTGCGGCTCTGGTACCTCGTGTGCTCCACCACCTGGGGCAGCCCAAGACACAGAACAGGGGTGTGGGGGCAGCTCCAGCAGGAAGAACAGCTCCTTAATGCCCAGCTGACAGACAGAGTGGGGCCTGTGCTCCTCCCCACAGAGATGGAGCAGTGGAACAAACAAGTTTGGCTTCATAAGCCCACGGCTCTCGAGCCCATGGAACACCCCACATGGATCTGTAGGGTTTCTGTGGATCACCATGGAACACCCTACAAATGCAGGGCTTTAAGCCATCCTGAAGTCTTCCAAAGATTTTCACCCACTTCGAGGCCTCTGGCAGTCATAAGCAGTTGAATCTTGGCAAAAACTGTACCAGAAAAGCTTGGAAAAAAGGCTGCTCACAAACTCCTAAACCAGCCCCTACCCCATAATCATGGAATCCCAGAATCCCAGACTGGTTTGGGTGGGAAAGGACCCCACAGCCCACCCAGTGCCACCCCTGCCATGGCAGGGACACCTCCCACTGTGCCAGGCTGCTCCAGCCCCAGTGTCCAGCCTGGCCTTGGGCACTGCCAGGGATCCAGGGGCAGCCCCAGCTGCTCTGGGCACCTGTGCCAGGGCCTGCCCACCCTGCCAGGGAACAATTCCTCATTGCCAAGATCCCACCCAGCCCTGCCCTCTGGCACTGGCAGCCATTCCCTGTGTGCTGTCCCTCCATCCTTGTCCCCAGTCCCTCTGCAGCTCTCCTGGAGCCCCTTCAGGCCCTGCCAGGGGCTCTGAGCTCTCCCTTCTCCAGGTGAACACTCTTAGCTCTCCCAGCCTGAGCTGTGTGTTCTCCATCCAGGATATATCCCCTGACTTAAGCATTACCTAACTGAGAGCACCCAGTCTTCAAGGGAAGCACCTGTTAATGGCCACCAGAGTCACAGGGGCGTTTGGGAAAAGCCAGGGCTGCTCAGGTGACAGGGACAGCAGGCACTGGGCACAGAGCCCAGCCCAGCCCAGGGCTGAACCAGCCTCTGCTCCTGTGCCTGTCCCACCCCTCCCTCCCCAGCTCAACCCCCCAGGGCCCTCAGCTCTCCCACACTGCTTTTTTCCTGTTAACCACATTTCCCTCGTGCCCTTTGTGTCCTCCCAAGGAGGAGCTGGAGGAGCAGCACAGATCCCAGCACTATTCAAGGAGCAAAGCTCTGGGCCCCCGTTTCCCTGTGTCTGTATTCAGCAGTGAACAGTGAATAGTACAAGGTTTCCCAGTGACAACAGGATCATTTCAGATCTGCAGCACAAAGGCAAGGCACACAAAATCCATGGAAGTTCAGGGAGCACTGGGAACGATTCCTGGAGAGCCTGAGGCAATACCCAGGGAGTCAGAGGAAGGCCCCACTGAGTGTGACCTCTCTATTCCATTCAAATGAACCACCAGGTCATTTTAAAATTAAATTCACATAAAACAGATTGGTATTTCAGTGTTGATGCCCTAAAGTCAAGCAATTGACAAAGCTTAAGCTGTAACTGAAAGTTTTATGCTGGTTTAATGCAATAACTGTCCCCAAAGTATCAGGATTGCTGGCAGAGAAGGAGAAAAGGAAGGATTTTGCTGTCAGGTACTTTGCTCCTAGGCCAAGTTCACAACAGACCAAAAAGAAAAGCCAAGGCTCCCTCCCAGCCCATGTGTTAGCCCATAAAATTCATCAGCACCTCCCTGCTGGAGTCCCAGCCAATGGTGGCTAATTACAAGAGGAAATGCTCACCCTTGTAGGAATCCCAGCTCTCTCAGCTTTCCTCAGCCCCTCCACACCAGGTTTGTTGGAGATGACCAGAACTATCTGTGCATAGCTGGTGTCTTTCTTCGTGCTGTTGATGAGGGCTTCCAGGTTTGTGCCTGGGGGAGAGAGAATAACTCATGGATACTGAGAATAAATAGAGGGAACAGCTGGAAGAGGTTTTAAATAAGCAGCACTGTGGGGGAGACCAAACCAAACAGCTCTGATGAAACATTAATCCTTTTTTAATTGATTTGCTGGGAGCTGATTCGGACAGCTGAAGGCCTTTTCTGGCAGCTGCACTTGGAAACTGTAATTTATAGCACTGGATTGGTGGCCTTAGTGATTGGGAATACTGGAAATAGAATAGCTGGAGTGCCTACATGGCCAGAAGAAATGCTGATCTATCTGTGAAATGATGCTGCTGATCCTACAGGGACCAGAGTGGGAGCCTGAATCTGGGCACATGCAGAGGTTTGGGGACAAACTGAACACAGGTGCAATTCACAGTTTGCAGCAGAGGTTAAAAGAGGTTTGTGACTGACATCAATCCAAGCACATCGCTCCTGCCTGCTAGAAGCCTACCAGAGTGCCCATGGAGAACTGCAGGGATTTTAAATCCAAGCTGAAGTTCTCTTCTCCACAGTCTGGACTTCAGGGTAGCAAAGAGAACTCACCTGTTCCAGAGATGAGGACAGCAACCTTCATTTTGCCTGTCTGGATCTTGCCCTGGATGTGGCTCTGCACACACAGGGACCTGTTTGCTTGCAGGGCCCGATGGAGATTGAGGACTTTAACACTGTCAGAGCCTGAGCAGGTATAAGGGAAAACCCAAAAACCAGCAAAACAAAGTATTAGTAAAGGGAGAAACAGAGAGAGGAGAAAAGCACCCATGGAAGAGATTAATGAACTGTCAGTTCAATACCCCCACAAAAATGTCAGGGAGGTGCCAGTGAAGAGGTGTTCACCTCATGAAGGCTCACAAATAAGGGAATTGCCCTTTGCTGTTGCTGATTTCCCCCCCAAGGAAGATCAAGCTGCAAGAACCTTTCTGTAGGGGCACCACTTTGCCGATGAGCCAGGCGGTCTCGTGTCCCTGGATGTCCCTGAGGACCTGCTGGGCCATCTCCTTCTGAACCACCAGCACTGCCCCAACCCCACAGTTGAAGGTCCGAGCCATCTCCTCCTCAGAGAGGTTCCCTTCCTTGTGGAGCCAGCAAAAGATTTCAGGGATCTTCCAGGTGAGAGCATCTGAAGAGAATTGGAAATACAGATCAGAGTGGAAATTGCTACCAATGGACTACAATTATTGGGGTGTTAAGAGGCAAAATCTGTCACAAAAATCCCCCACTGCCCCAGTTCCAACCAGGTGAGGATGATTTACAGCAGCACAAAAATGCTTCTGGACACAGCACTGGAAAGGAATTCCAAGGACAGGAGATTTCTTTCTTGTCATGTTCTCTTCGAAAATGGTTCTCTCCCAATTTCTACAGATTCATGGAATCACAGAATGGTTTGGGTGGGAGGGGACCTTAAATCCTGATTCCCAAGATCCCACCCAGCCCTGCCCTCTGGCACTGGCAGCCATTCCCTGGCTCCTGTCCCTCCATCCTTGTCCCCAGTCCCTCTGCAGCTCTCCTGGAGCCCCTTCAGGTCCTGCCAGGGGCTCTGAGCTCTGCCTGGAGCCTTCCCCTCTCCAGGCTGGACATTCCCAGCTCTCCCAGGCTGGCTCAGAGCAGAGGTGCATATACACATAAATTATCAGAGGATGAGTGGAAGATGATTAATGTGCAGTTCATGATTTCAGAACTCACTGTTAATTCCTTATTTTATTGTACTACCCCGTGAGCTCTCACAACCTGTGCCAGCCATTTCCCTTTCCATGCCTCACCCTCCCCAGCAGTGAAACCCCTGTCCTGCACACCTGAGGGGAGAGTGCTGAGGATTAATGAAGCCAAACAGCAGGAACTCTCCCTGGGCTCACAACCACCTCTGAATGCTAATTGAAAACTTCATGAGTATCATTTAATTAGCAATAATTTCATAGGGAATGGCAAATGGTGACAGCTGACTTGGGATTGCTGGTAAGGTTGTTTTCTTTTTGCAAGTGTCCTAGGAAATCCAATCCCTAACACCCCCAGGGGAAGGAATTCAGTGGGGAACAGTCTTTCCACCACACAGAGTTTTGTCTGGCTCTGGTTCAGCTACAAGGGAAAACTCAAACATTTCCAGACTGACAAGTCCAACTCCTACAGCACAGATCAGCTGGTGTGGCCACAGGCTTCCACAGGAAGCCACATTAAGGTGAGGATTTTTCCACAGCTTTCCTTCTCTCTCACCTAAAACGACGCCCAAGGACTCTGGGAGCACTCTGGGGATGTTTTCCAGCAGGCCCCCTCCGGTGATGTGGGCGTAGGCTTTGACGTGGCCCGAGCGCAGCACAGGCAGCAGCGTCTTGCTGTAGAGCTTGGTTGGGGTTAACAGGAGCTCTCCTGCCCAGGGGAGAGGGAAAAAGCATGGAGAGAAATGGGAATCAATACAAAATGGGGGAAATCTCAAAACAGCAATTTGCATAGTAATGGGTTTGTACTAGAGAGAAGCACAAAGTTCTACCTTTTTTTTTGTAAGCCCACAATTAATTATTTATCCCCCTCCCTTTGTTTCTTCCCTGCACATGTGACTCCCAGGAAAAGAAGAAGATGAAAACACTCCAAAGACGGAATGATTTTTTTTTTTTTGGTGCCTGAGAAAAGTTTCAAAGGCCCAGCCAAAATAAGTGTGCCAGCTGTCGGGAGGAAGCTCGGGAGGAAGCAGTACCCAGAGTCTGATCCCCGGAGACACCGACGCGGGAGGAGAAATCCAGGGAGGACTTCTCCACGATCTTCCTGACGAGGCTGAAGCCGTTGCTGTGGACCCCAGAAGATGCCACCCCAATGACCACGTCCCCCTCAGTGATCCTGTCCAGCTGGGGCAGCATCTGCCCTCTCTCCACGGCCCCCACGGCGAAGCCGGCCAGGTCGTACTCGCCGGGGGGATACATCCCAGGCATCTCGGCTGTTTCTCCTCCTGGGGACCAAAAACACAGCAAAGAGGTGCTGGAAAAGCCTGGCTTTAATCATGGAGTCCCAGAATGGTTTGGGTTGGAAGGGATTTGAAAGCTCATCTCATTGCACCCTGGCAGGGACACCTCCCACTGTCCCAGGCTCTCCCAGCCCCAGTGTCCAGCCTGGCCTTGGGCACTGCCAGGGATCCAGGGGCAGCCCCAGCTGCTCTGGGTAAAATCCTGCTTTTTTCTCTCCTCTTCCCACTTTTCACTCCCTGCTCTGTGCTCCATCTTCACCTGCTTTTTTTAGTCCTTGGGTTTCAGCTGTATTTAATGAGGGCTGGATCAAATGGAGGATGGAGAAGTGCCTGGCCACCCAGCACTTAAATCCACAGTTAATTGTGCAAAACCAAGCAAGAGACGAGCCCTGACCCCCTCACTATCAGTGGGGTGATGAGTTAAATTTGTTGAGCTGAAGGTTCAGCTCTTGCAGAAAGGCCTGTGGAGTTTGAAAGTCTTGAACTGGAAATAAAATCTTGACATTTTGGTGGTTTCATCACAAGGTCTCACCTAACACAGACCTTGCTGCAGCATGAATGGGGTGATTATATTTGATAAATGCAGAGAACACCTTAAAACAAACATAAAGCTGACCAACAGTTCATGCAGGAGAAAAGTAAATCAAGGCATAAAGAGCTTCTTGTTTAAAGCTTATAAACAGACCCAAAATGACACCCACTGAGAAAGGACTTATGTTCCTAACTTTCCTAAAATTTGGAAAAAAGAACAGAACCTTTTCTCAACAGCTAACCTAAATCTGTATCTAAAACTAATCTAAATTTTAAACTAAATTTTTAAAGTACTGTTTCTTTCCACTGTGATTCAGATCAAGTTCCCTGAAAGCAAAGACATGGAACACTTTGCTTTTTTACTCCTCCCAGATTTTTCCACAGACTAGGAAACCAGCTACATTCAAACCAACTAAAGGACCTTGCAGAAGATTTTTCAGACCCCCCTGAGAAGTGTTCCTACCCAAAAGAGCACATCCAGCTTTCCTGCAGGCATCAGCAATTCCTGCAATGACGCCCTGAGCCACCTCCACGTCGAGTTTGCCACAGGCAAAATAATCCAGGAAGAAGAGGGGCTCAGCTCCCTGGGCCAGGATGTCATTGACACACATGGCCACCAGGTCCTGCCCGATGGTGTCGTGTTTCTGGCACTCCTGAGCAATCTGCAAGACACAGGAGAAGCCTGGGATCAGCTCTGGGCCCCTGGAGCACAGGCAGGGTCTGCAAGGGACTGAAATCAGGAGCAGAGTCTGTGAGCAATGGACCAGAATCCCTCCAGGTGCTCTTTGAGGAGCAGCTTTGTTTATTGTCCTCTCCTAACTCTCTTCAGGAATTATTCCTGTCTCCACTGGCACACCCAAAAGGCACTGAGAAGGAAACTGTGCTGCAAAAGGGTTTCCTTGCACCCCTACCACAAGAGCAAACATGGGATTAAATATTTTTTCCCATCAATTAATCTTTTTTGAGGGTGGAGATGCTGCCTTTGTGAAACAAGATTCCTGATTATATTCTTAGTATTTAAAACCCAGTTATTTATTTTAGGCACCTTATCAACTTTTGATCATTGATATCACACCAACTTCTGGCTATTTACAGGTATTTAATTCTTTTGCCTGAAGAAGGGCAATTTCAGTTTCCATCCCCTTTTTAGAAAGGCCAGTAGGTATTTTTACAAGACAACTGCTGCTTTCTGACAGAACCTTTTCCCTTCTGTGCTGTTTTTCCTTCTTTGGGTGGATTTCCACCTTACCTTGAGTTTGGTGCCGACGCCGTCGGTTCCAGACACCAGGATGGGATCTCTGTAACCAGCTGCTTTCAGATCAAAGAGCCCAGCAAACCCTCCAAGCTCTGCATTGCAGCCTGCCAGCCAGGAAAAGGAGAAACAGCCCAGCTTTACTCCCAGGGGCTTCTCCAGCATCTCCACCACACATTCTCTCCAAGGTTTGGCAACACGCCTGTGCTTTGTCACCAGGAAACTCTTCTCTGCCATTTAGAAGCTTTCCACTGAAGAGCTCCTAATCTGCTTAGGTTGGCTTTGCCTTTTTAATTTATCACTAGCCTAAGCCTAGAAGTCCCCAACTTTGTGACTGAGCAGTCAATAATTCCTGTAACTGAGAGATTTCCCCCTTGCACTCAGTGTTCCTGTGAAACACAGGAGGAACTGTGGTAGGATTGTTGTACTGGTGTGAGAATATCTCTTCTTCCCTCTATATATACCTGACTTCACTAGAAGGTTCTCACTTCATTTGAAATAAAAGGGCCACTTCATAAATGAATATTTTAAACCTGTCTGAAGAATTACAAGGACTTCTAGAGCAAGATATGCCTGAACCCCAAACCCAAGGATGAATAAATGCTGATTCAACCAAGCAAAATAGGGGGGTTCCACAGCTACCTCAGGAATTCTACATCTCATAACCTTTCTAAACATTCACCCCAAATGATGGAGTTCACTGGGCAAGAAATAATAATCCATGGAATCAAACAGTACTTAATGGTGAAATTTTTGCTTGCATTTATCCTTACACAGTGCTGAACTGTGCTGTCTAACACTCCTGGCATTCAGGAGATGGAGTTCAGAGCCATTTGGGGGTTAAAAGCTGTGCATTTGGAATAAAATCACAGGCATTTGCTTACCACAGGTTTTCTTGTGTCATCTAGAAACAGGCAGGACACATAAATAGGAGCTTTTTATCAAGATCAACTGGTAAACCTCACTGCCAAGAAGTGACCAAAGCAGGAGCAGAAGGTTCTTGTCTTACCTGACCTTGATGTGGCTGCAGCAAAGGGTTTGATCTTCTGCACCAGCGTGTTCCCTGCTTCAATGTCCACCCCACTGTTTTTGTAAGTCAGTCCTCTGGAAGAGTGGGGAGAAATGGGATGGCAGCTGATTACTGAATGTATTTTCAAATAATATTTCCTTCTTTACACCCCTGAGTGGGTGAACTGTGCAGAATCCCATCCTGCTGCCTGAGGAGGCACTGCCAGGAGCAGTAGGTGGATAATTCCAGAGTTCTAAAGATGCTAGCAGGGCACTGGGATCATACAGTCAAACCCCAAAATAAAACCAACACCTAAACCCCTGACAAGGTAAAACAGGCAGCACAGCCCTGATTTTGCAGGGTTTGAATCCACACAGGCCATGGAGTCCCAGCTGTGACTGATCCCCACCTTGTCCCCAGCCCAGAGCTCTGAGTGCCACCTCCAGGCCTTGAGGTGTCGTGGGAAAGCTCCAAACCAAACTAAGCCCAGAAATGCATGGCTGGGTCAGAGCAGGACTGAGCTCAAGTCACTTTTGCACCCACAGGGTGAATCAATAACCCCCAGGATCCTTCCAGGGCTTTACAGCTGCAGCTTTAAGGCTGCCTCTCCTTGTCACTGCAGTGATCCCACCTCAGAAGCAGCCATGCCTTCCTTACTTCAATGGGCCTTCTATTAAAGGATATAAAATGTATTTCCTTCTAAAGACCCAGGTTCCCAAGGTGGGGTCAGCAATCTAGGAGATGTCTGTAAGCTCTGGGTGGGGTTTATGTAAGAGCAACACCCTGGTACAAACTGGTGTCACCTGTGTGTCCCACAGCTCCCTGGGGACACGAAGCACCAGCTCATGTTTACAGAAGGACTTTCCATTTTGGGGCCAGGGATTTAATGACTTTTCACTCCAGCAAACACAGCTCGTGCCAGTTGAGCAGTTGTTATTCCCAGGCTGTCAATGGCATGAACCAGGTGCATCCCTATTTTAGATCCATCCCTGTTTTCTCTCTCCTATGGATGGGATTCAGCCTGAAGTTTAAATTCTAAGGGTGTTGATCAACAAGGACAAATACAACAAAACAACTGAAACCCATTTAGAATTGACTCAGCTGAACAAAAAAATTCAGTTAATCCACAAAACCCGTCTCAGGAACCAGGGCAAGAATTCAGCAAACACTGAAAAAGTTAGAGACAGACACAAATGCCTACAATTGCACTAAATTAAGTAAATATTTTTGTACTCTGCTTATTAAAACTTATTTTAAGATGTGGGAGGTTTTTTTAGGATCAAAGATATTTCTGTCATGAAGATCATTGCTGGAATATCTGGAATTGATAAGACTTCAAGTGCCAGAAGAACTGGCCCAGGAGAAGTGTTGCCAGGAAAATCCAAAGGTGTCTGCACTCACAAAACCTGGCAAGAAGACAAGAATTGCCCCAGGCAGCTGTTCAGGCTGTGGATAAGACTCAAGGAAATATTGGCCTGCAACAACCAGAGATCAAAGTCAACACCTTTCAGTCTGAATATGATAAATGTCCACCAGATTTGCACCATGTTTTTAGGAGTATTCCAAATTTGTTAATTTTTTTTTTTTTTTGCTATCTGCTTTGATCCTTTAAATGAATCATTAATTCTTTATTAATTCTTTAAATTTTCTGGAATACTTTTCATTAAGCATTGTGGCTATTTTCCTGAGGTGAAATGCCTCAGGACTGAATCCTGCCAGGCTGCCAAGAGGAGGCGAGTCCTGACTTCCAGAGCCATCCCCCTTCCTTCCCTGAGTCCAGAGGGGATTTTGGGGCTTGGAGCACCCTGGGAGAGTGGAAGGTGTCCCTGCCATGGCAGGAACAGGATGAGCTTTAAGGTCCTTTCCAGGCCAGCCCAGTGTGGGGCTCTGGCCTGAAGCATCCCTGTGCTGCCCCGTCAGGAGCAGAAGGTGGAGCAGCCTCCAGGGCAGCACCTGCAGAAGCCCCAGGAGCCTCCCGGTGCAGGAGGGATCCTCCAGGCAGGCATTCCAGGCAGGAGCCCTGCTGGCTGTGGCCCACTGTGGGAGGGAACTGCTCCAAGAGCCTCCTCTTGCCTCACTGACCTGGCTTTTTTTTTTCTGCTACAAATCCCAATTCCACCTTTTCACATCGATTTGTCAACAGATGCAGAGCACTTGAGAGAGAAAGAAGACTAAATACCAACACCCTTGTTCTTTTAGGAAGTTTATTGATGATAATTTTACAAAATACTAATCAGGATACACTGCCAGCAGCAACAGAACTGTCACTGATGTGCTTCCAAGCCTACAAAATAACCCCTTGGGAAAAGACATGGTGGGAGCTCACTGGAGCAGAGCAGGTTCTTATTAGGTAAAAATGAGTTTTAAAACTACAATGAGCTTTCAGGAACATTAGAGAGGCAACAAGACACCCTGCTATTAAAAAAAAAAATCAACCCCACAGCCATATGATCTCCAGTGTCTTACAGTAAATAGTGAGCCAATTAAAGGAATGAGAATGGGAAGAAGTGATGAATCCTACCCTGGTGTTAGGCAGCTATGCCAGTAAAAAATAAATCCCAACAAGGTAGGGGGTTCAAGGTGATTTTAACCATTTCTAAAAGCTAGAAAAGAACCAATAAGCCAGCCTGAACTCTGTTAATATATAAAATCCCAGAATCTGCTGAGCTGGAAGGAACACACAGGAATCATGCAGTCCAAGCCCTGGCCCTGCACAGACAGCCCAAAAATCCCACCCTGGGCATCCCTGGCAGTCCTCTCCAAATGCTCCTGGAGCTCTGGCAGGTTGGAGCTGGGACCACATTTCATGATATTAAATGATTTTTCATTTCATGATATTAAGTACCAGACTTGTGGACATGGGCAAATCTGTGATCCAAGACAAACCCAGAGCAAACCTGTGATCCAAAGTTCAAGGAGCAGAAGCTGACCTTCCCTAAACCAGGCCTAACAACTGCAGCAACACAGATCATTCCTGTGTGCTTGTCACTGCAGTTTAACTCAGATTTAGGAGAGTAAGAACATCAGGCACTTAAAATATTCCTGCCTTGGCTGGTCTTGCTGAGGTTGAGTACAAGGATGGGGCTCAAACTTGTCCAGAGTTACACAGAATACCAACAGAAGTTGTTACTATCACCCAGGGATGTGCTTAGCTCCTTCTCAGCCCCATCACTGCCGTTTCAGGGATTGGGAATATCTACCTGGATTGCCTGAGGAAGGCTATGGCCCGGTGGCCAATGTCCCTCCTGAAGATGGCCCCCTGGAAGTGGATGGCAGCCACCCCCAGGTTGGCCTCCTGCAGCGCCGTGGGCAGGTCCTCCTTGATGGCCGTGACTGTGAGCACTCTGCCCCCGCTGGTCACCACCTTGCCATCCTTCAGGGCTGTGCCTGCGTGGAACACCTCCAGGCCCAGCTGCTTGGCCTTAGCGAGCCCTGTGGGTGGTGTGAAAAACAGCAGCTCTTGGTTAGAATGCTCTCAGTGAGGAGAGGTGGAGCACTTGGGGTCTGAAAGGCACACCAAAGTCAGGGTGATCCTGCTGGGAAATGGGAATAAATCTGTAAAAATACCTCTGGAGGAGACACAAGTCTAGCTGTGTGCTCGGGGACGTGGGAAGAGGTGTTTAGCTGGCACACAACATCTGATTCCAGCTGGGGTTTTATGCCTCAGTGACATAAACATCAGCATCAACGTGACCCAAGAACCCTGATCAGAACCACCTGACTGCAGCAGCAGGCATTAAATATCAATGCTGTGCCAATATCAAATAACAACAGTGTGGAGAACTGAAAATACACCACAATAAACTGAGATGTGTGAAAATTCAGCTGCTCTTGCTGACCCAGAACCAGGGTTTCTATGGATCTCAGTTCCAGTGATTCACCTTCATGCAGCAGGAGAGAACAGGGAGAGGCCAGGGGGGATGAGCCTCCTGCAGCTGCTCCTGCTCTATTTACCTGTTATTTCCAGGCCCTTGGGATAGGTCCCTGGGTAGCCTTGACTAGCCATGACCACAGTCACAGCTGCACTGTTCTCTCTCCAGGCTGGCATGGAGCTGGCCAGCCTCCTGTTGATCACTGCCTGCATCACCTCGTACAGGTCACTCCTGAGCAGGGGCAGAATCACCTGCAGGAACACACAGCAGCAAGTCAAACCAGATCATTGTCTTCCCTGGCCTTGCAAAGACACCAATGCAGCTGGAAAAGCAGCATTAAATATGCCCACATATTGCACTTTCACACATCAGACATGCAGTGCATAATCTGAGAGCCCTTAAAAATATTGTTCTTGAAGAAAATTTCTGTGGATAAAGGAATTGCTACATATGGAGAGGAAAGGGTGAGGACAAAGAACCTCATTTGTTCTGAAGAATAGAAATTTAGAGTTTTGTTCCACTCGTCAGTGGGGAGCAAGGAAAAATCCAGAATCCATTCCAGAAATGACAGGGAAGTGCTGAGCTCTCCTCAAGCTGACCTTTGCAAAGCCCAGATTAGAGTCTGGCCTACTGAAATGCTCTCTGGAATGGAACAATTTCATTACAGACCTTCTGCCTTGAACAAACAACCCAAATGCTTTAAATCCTGGTGATTTAAAATTCTGATCATTCACCCCAAATCTGGTTAACAACAGCAGTAGATGGTCACAGATTTTACTCCTCCCATAATGCCAAATTGTACAAAATAACTCACCTGACACTCTGGGTCACCAAATCTGCAGTTAAATTCCAGAACTTTGGGCCCATCTTTGGTGAGCATTAATCCAGCATAAAGCACACCTGGAACAAAACATGATAGATAAAGCTCTCTCAGGAACTCACTTGTTTTGAATCTGTTGATAACAGGGTTTAAAAGGCTGCCACCTGTGCTCAGTGAATTTGAGAAATGGTAACAATACATCAGGCAGAAATAGCTGTCACCAATTTACAGCTTATTTTGGAACATTTTCCGTTCTGCTCCTCCTCAGTTGAGGAATTATCCCCTGTTCATGACCTCTTGATTTCCATGGACTCTGAATCAAGGCTGGTACCAAACCCAGTTCCTAATAAATCAAAGCTGTTTCCCTTAACCTCCAGTGTGTGTCAGGCTACAAAGAGGAAAAAGCAAAATAAAAAGTTGTTCTCCTTATGATTAAAAATCCCAAAGTCTTGTACATACCCAAATAGGGGATTCCTTCTTTCCTCATGCCATCAACAGTCTTCTGAAGAACAGTCTCTCTGATCTTCTGCAGCAGATCTTTAGAAATCTGATATAAAAGGATTGGAAACCAGAGTTTGTAAAAAGGGAGGGCTTGGTTTTGTGTTAAGAGCCAAGCAGGATTCTTGGATGGTGTTGTGGTTTGAGAGGAAGTAGGTTTTTTGGGATGCTGTGGTCAAACCAATAGGTGCTCAGATTTGAATATTGGCCCCTGGTGTGGCCACTGAGGATATGGATACACCTCTGAGAACACAGGGGGTTAAAAGCTGAGGACTCCCAGGGGAAAACTCTCTTGGGTTCTGTCTGTGAAAGAGCTCAGAGCTGCCCTGCCTGGCTCCGAGCTGGGAAGCCACAAGGCCTGAGTGAGGTAGGCTGGGGCCTGGACAGAGAAGGGAGGAGAAGGCCCTGCAGGATGGAAGGGTGGAAAAGAGAGAGACAGAGGTGCCTGTGCCACCTTGAGATTTGATAGCACGGCCAGCCGAGAAGGAGAAGGGGGAGTGCGGGCAGAAGGTGCCGGCAGGGCAGCCGTGGGAATTCTGCACAGGCCGAGCCTGAGACTTTTAACCCTTTTTTGGATGATGAGAACCTTACAAATGCTGATTCCTCCTGGAGTTGAATGAGAAGAGAGATATAGGTGAGATAAGAGGAAATGGGCAAGTGTGATGAAAGTCCGTGCAAGTGAAAGATGTCAGAAGAGTTGAGAAGAATCCTAGGTGGGAGGAGGTGATGGAGTGGCTTTGGCTGGACTTTTCTTGTATAGCCATGGACAGAACCATTTTTCCTGTGACACAGAGACTGCATTTAGGGGGGGAGGCAGTGGCTTGGAGCCAAGAGTGTGCAGTGATGTGAAGGAGCGCACAAACAGAGATGATGACGGGTGAGGAGGGTGGTGGTGGTGGTGCCCTCCGGGAAGAAGAAGAGGTTCTCTGTTCTCGGGATCCCTCAGCCCCAGAGGATGAAATCTGGGGGGAACACGTGTCCCAAAGGTGAGAGACTGTGCTTTTATGGAACTGGGCAAAGCATCCTTGACAAGGAAAACCCCAGAAGCAGCTCTGGTCCACGCACAGTGGTGAGAGCACTGGGCATGGAAGGAAGAGGTCAAGATGGCAAAATGATCTCCGAAGGGGAGGCCACGTATGACAGGGAAACACAAGAGATTTCAACTGTACTTCCAGGGGAAGCCCGTGGTGCAAGAGAGACTCGTCTCTCCTTGATGAACTGAGAATTGATTACCTAAAGGGTGGTGATGGACTGAGAGTTAGTGATCTGAGGGGTGGATGTATTCGAAATTTGGTAGGGGGACGAGGAGGAATGTGACATGTAAGCATGTAAGGTTTTCATTCCAAGTTCTGTGTGTTTCTCTTTATATATAGTTGTAGGTTAATTCAGTTTTTCCCCTTCTATTCCTAAGCTGGAGCCTGCTTTGCTCTATTTCTGATCACATCTCACAGCAGACACCAGGGAGAAGGTATTTTCATGGGAGCACTGGCATTGTGCCAGGGTCAAACCATGACAGATGGCCTCTTGCTCACTCCAATGGAAAGCTAAGAATGTTTTTCTCTCTATTTCTGCCAACAGAAGTTCCCTATCAAACAAACCCCAAACTACCTTAAGCCACAGCCAAAATTCACCATGAGCTTTGTCTGGCACAAAGCAAAACTGAGGGTTTAGGCCCTTGGTTCTGGTGAGAAGCATTTCCTAACTTAAATCCCAATCAAAGACAAGGCTGCAGAAGTAACACTGCCCACTTTGGAATCCCAAGTCACTCAGTGGAGATACCCTCCTCTTTAGAGAGGGTTGTGGAGCTGGGGATTTACTTGGCCATGTCTGCTTTGGGCAGCTCTTCCCATCCAGCAGAGCCCATTCCCTCCTGCTCCTCATGCTGGAATGAAACATCCCCAGTGGCTCAGTGACAGCTGCAGTGAAACATCCCCTCCCCAGCCCCTTTTCCCTTCCTTATCAACCCTTCCTCACCTGAGGAGCTGGGGAATAAGCTCCCATCCCCCCTGTGTTGGGGCCCTCATCTCCATCCATCAGCCTCTTGTGGTCCTGGGCCGGGGGCATGGGAGCAATGGTGACACCATCACTGAAACACAGGCACTGAAACAAGGACAACAGTTAAAGTTCCTGGGGATGGTTACAAGTAAAGTGCAATTAGAGTTGATTTTCAGTGTGACAGAGGGATATTTAAGTGGATAAATTCTGCCTCCCTGAGAAAATAAATGATGGGGTTCAAAGCATTTGGCTTTTCCTCAGGAAGCAGGAACTCATTTTGTGTGACCTTCCTTCAGAAATCAATAAAGCCTAGAAAAATTATACCATCAGCAGTTGCACTGAAAAGAAACACTCAAAAGGTTTTTTAAAAAATAATTAAAATACTGCATGATGGAAATTACTTTTTCCTTTGCCCTCCCTGGCCTGGAAGGAAGGAATTACATCCCTTTCAAGACTTCCTTTTTTCTTGCTGATAAAGCTATTTACTTTACTATAAATTATTTCTATTGCAGTTGTTTTTGTCCTCAGTATCTTCAGAATAACAAGGCTGCAACTTCTGGAACTGGATGATGTTGTGCACTCAAACTGGGTAATGGTGGACTAATGGCAGCAGTATTCAAAACCATTTTACAATTCTACAAATTATAAAACCAGCAAGAACCTGAAATAAGCCACACAGGTGTCTGTAATTTTATTTATAAGCAGGGAATGGTTTTAACTTAACTAATAAAATCCTCCACTCTGTAGGTGAAGGCACTTAGTGAACCCCAAACAATTAAGAACAGGTAGAACCAAAGTGCTACAGTGAGATGCACTTACAGAAATTTCTTCTCCTTCAAGAAGTTCTTCAACAACAACAGTTTCCCCAGCTGTGCCAAAACTCTTATCCTACAGTGAAACAAAATCTCTTTAGCTCTCTTTCAGTTTTAAACTACTGCAAATGCAACAAGAAATAGGGATTTAATACAGCCAGCTTTGAGATGATGAATCCATTCTCCCCCCCAGGGATGTCAGCACTGGTGAAATCCCTACTCCTCTTCTCTTTGTCCTTAAATAAATGCAGGGTTTATTTGTGAATATTTTCAAATGGAAGAGGGTATTTGTCATTACTGAGCAATTCCTCATGCTCTGCCTTCTGAAATTCACCCCAACAGCAGTGACAGCCAAGCGTCCAGTCTGCACTTCCAATGGATAAAAAAGTGCAATTTTATACAACACCTGGGAAGGGAGCAAGATTCTCAGCTGCCAGTGCAATGCTTGAACACTGAGTGCATATTCTGGGTAATTAAGAAATTAAGAACATCCAACCCACACTGCCAAGGTGATTTTGGGGGTCTCTAGAAATCTCTAACTCGGGTTTTTTGTAGAAGACATTGGGCCCTGTTCAGACATGAACTGTGCAGTGACCACAGACCCCCAAAATGTGACTGCAGCACCCATGCCCTGACTCCTGAAGCACAAGTGTGTCCCAGAATGTGTCCCATGGATCAGCAGAGCTCCATGGAATTTCAGGGTGCTGTGCTGCTGACACCAGCTGAGGGCCTGACCTGGAAGCCTCAGCTCTGTGTTCCCAACTGGGCAGATAAAATTACTTTACTTGGCCTCACTTCAAATCTTGATGCTCCAAATACATCTGTGGAATATCCTTACTCAATGCTGGGATTATTTCAAGTGGAGTTCACACTATTTGACTACACATTGAAGTGCTGTGCTTGCTCCTAATGGTGCTTGTGAAGACCCACCTCAATCACTGAGGAGGTCACTGAGGGACCAGATGGATTGCAGGATTCTCATACAGAGAAAAAAAAAAGGAATTGCATATAAAAATAAATGAAAAAAAGGTTGGGTTTTCATGAAGAATGGTTTTATTTCAGCCTACAGGGACTGCACCTCAAGCCATAAGTACAACAGAGTTTCACAGCTGGCCAAGTAAAAGGTTTGATGTCTCACAGCCACGTCCCTATTACATGAAATAAGGAATATCTGTGATGCTCTGAGGTGGTGAAGAGCTGGTTTGGTGTGAAACATTCCTCCTCACCTGCATGATTTCAGTGACAGCTTTGCAGGCCTCCTCCTTGGTGGAAGCCACGATGACTCCTTTGCCAGCTGCCAGGCCACTGGCTTTGACAACCAAAGCAGGGAAGGTGGCACTGCCAAGGCACAGGACAGACATTCAACATCAACAATCCTTGCAAGGACATTTTGAACATTTCAAAACTTGAAAAATCAAAGTGCTTCTCAGTTTTCATGGCAACCTTATTGAATAACACACAAATCACACCAGGCTCCTCTTGTTATGCTCTGCCTGAGAAAGGTTCCTGATTCTTTTCCCCACCAGGGAATGGGAATCAGGGAACAGTCCCTTGACAGTTCATTACTTATTTCCATTTGGGAATTTACCCTTTTATCATCTGGGGTCACCTGGCTTGCACTGTGATGAGCAGATCACCAGTTGCTGAGTAATTCTCCAGGTTTTTTTGGTGGAGAAAAGGGATAAGAAGGCAGCACAGATGGCTCTGGGCTGCTCCCTGCCTCTCCCCAGCAGGCAGACTGACAAAAAAATAACAGCTTGTCGTGTCCTACATTCTCCTGTGAACTGAACACTGAACTTGCATTCCATTTTAGAGCAGGAGGAACCATTTTTCTCAGACTTGCTGCAGTTTGAGAGAGTCACGGTAGGTGATCCTTTGAAACCTTTGCAGCTGTTCCATCCCAATAGTATGGACACCTGGGCAATCATTGCACTGGTTTGGATATCCAGCACCTGTCAGTAAGAACGTGTCTAAAATGACCAGAACTGTACCTGTTGATGAAGGCACATGCTGCTTTGGGATCAGTGAAGGATTTCCATCTGGCAGTGGGGATCTCATGACGATCCAGAAAGGCTTTGGTAAAGCTCTTACTGGACTCCAGCTGAGCTGCCTTTGCTGTGGGGCCAAAACACTTGATCCCAGCTGCTGTCAGGTCATCCACAATTCCTAAACAGAAGACATGTCATAAATCTCCAGATGATCTATGGGGGTCAGGCCAACCAAGTCCAGGGCTGCACTGATTCCTTGGAGCAGGAAGGCCAGGAATAGAAGTCATCTGTGTCTGCAGTGCCTGCTTTCCTCACTGGAAGCAGGAGCAGTCACCCTGCAGCACTGCAGGCCCTCAGGATGTGCTGGCTTTGGGAAGGGATGACAATCCCCCCTTGGTTTATGACACCTTTGAGCTAAAAGTTAACATAAGTCCTTGGTGAAGTTGCCAAAAGGTTTAAGCAGAAAAACTACCAGCATGTTTATAATTAGTTTTTTTTACCAAGACTGAAATTATAATTATTTCAAAACATGAGAACTCCATAGGAAAACCAAAACTGGCTTTCTTGCTCACACATTATCCTTCAGAAATTCCTTTTCACCTTGGCACAACTCTGGATTTCAGGGAAACTGCTCCAGAGGATCTGTTGCCATTCAGACTCTGCTGAGTGATGCATAGACAAGGACTGAAATTTACTTTTCTTCCTAAATGCTGAAGGCAGTGATTTCCAGCTTGTGTCTCTTACCAGCAGCAAGAGGAACCTCAGGACCAACCACCACCAGCCTGACGTCCTGGTCTCTGCAGAACTGGGCAACAGCAGCATGGTCACTGATTGGAACAGCTGTTGGAGACAAAAGAGGGAAAGATCCCATCCACAGGTGCTCCTCAGCACTGAGTTACCCCAGAGCACTCCCCAGCCTCCCCTTCTGAGCTGCCAGCTCACTGGGAACCTGGAGGAGTGAGGCCCACACTGACAGAGACTCACCCAAAACACAGCCCCAAACCCCAGGCAAAGGCTCTGGTGTGACATCCACTGTCAGAGTCATAAATCACAGAATCCCAGAATATCCTGAGCTGAAGGGACCCCCAGGGATGCCCCAGTGCCACCCCTGCCCTGCCCAGAGCCCACCAAGCCCAGCCTGGGCATCCCTGGCAGCGCTGGCCAAAGGCTCCTGGAGCTCTGGCAGCCTGGGGGCCGTGCCCATTGCCTGGGCAGCCTGGGCAGTGCCAGCACCCTCTGGGGAAGAGCCTTGTGCTGCCCTGCAGCCTGAGCTGCCCTGGCCCAGCCCCAGGCGCTCCCTGGTGCTGTCCCTGTGGCAGAGCAGAGCTCGGAGCTGTCCCTGCGCTGCCCCTCGGGAGGAGCTGCAGCCCCGGGGAGCTCTGACCTCAGGCTGCTCCAGGCTGAGCTGGCCAAGGCACCTCGGGGCCCCTCCAGACCCTTCCCACCTCCACAGCTCTGTCAACCCACCCTGCTCCTGAAGGTGAAAAAAAATGCTCTGGGATGCCCTGGGCTGCCAGCCAGCTGACTGCTCTGACCCCCAGCCTGTTTGCCAGCACAAGCAGCATTGCAAAGAATCCAAGAAAACAAAAACTCTTAAAGAAAAAAAAAATATTATTTCTTTCCAGCAAGTCTCCTCCCTGAGAAGGGTCACCATGGAGCTTTACAGAGGTAAGACCAGGCTGGATGGGGCTTGGAGCAGCCTGGGACAGTGGAAGGTGTCCCTGCCCATGGCTTTAAGGTCCCTTCCAACCCAAACCGTTCCACAATTCTGTGATTTTATGATCTTGTTGCCAGGGGAGTGTTGGGGATGAAGCAAATGGCTGGTGGCTGGTTCCAGCTCATCTTTTTTCTTTTTCTTTCTTTCTTTCTGTGGTACTACCTAAAATTTGCACTAAACTGAGCCCTCTGGAAGCAAGGGGAATCAGAACTTTTTGTTTTACATTATTTTAAACTTAATTAAGAACGAAACTGTGCTGTCATTATGGCTGAGGATATGTGGGCTTGGGCTGTTACAACCATTATCTTTCCAAAACCAAACATTCAATGTGATGACACTTGGAATGCCCCAAACTGTGCAAACAAAGGAGTCCTGCACCACAGACAGTAATGTCAATCCCATGACCCAAGTTACGCAAAAGGCCCTGCAATGCTCTGCTTTTATCATGAATAAACAGAGCCAAGGTCTGCAGGGATGGCAGAAGAGAGATGAGCCCAGTGTGGATTGGCTGCTTGCACAGGGAGGAGACTGCACACACCAGGGCACGGGGCTGGCAAAGGGAGCACAGGATCCCAGGATCACCAGGGCTGGAAGAGCCCTTCAGGACCATCCAGTCCCAGCCAGCATCGCCCCAAACCCTGTCCCCAAGGCCACATCCAGACACCTCGAGGACACTTCCAGAGACAGTGACTCCAAATCTCCCTAGCCAACTCATTCCAAGGCCTGACCACTCTGGCAGGGAAAAATTATTTCCAATCTCCAATCTGACCTCCCCTGGTGTCATTTAGGGCCATTTTCTCTTGTCCTTTTCCTTGGGACACTGGGAGCTGATAGTCTCCTCCAGCCAGTTTCTGGATGAGAGAGGAAGGGGATGACAGGATTTTGGTCAGTCCCACTGTGCTCCCCCTACCTTGGACCAATAAATTCATAGAGTCCTTGAACTCTAGACCTCAAAGCCCACCCAGTGCCATCCCTGCCATGGCAGGGACACCTCCCACTGCCCCAGCCCCAGTGTCCAGCCTGGCCTTGGGCACTGCCAGGGATCCAGGGGCAGCCCCAGCTGCTCTGGGCACCCTGTGCCAGGGCCTGCCCACCCTGCCAGGGAACAATTCCTGCCCATAAAGTTTCCTGATTCCACAGCAGAACCTACATTTTGGTTATAGATTTACCCTATTCAGGTGGGGTGGGGGAACACCCAGACAGAGCACAAATAAAAATCACCTCCTTGGCACCTCTTTCACAGCCCAATTGTTTTGTTCCCCCAAGAAAGGCATTTGACTTCCTAGTACAGCTGATGCCAGCTGACTTCTGGCTCATCCAAAAGCACAACCCACCTGGGCCAGGGCTTCCCCCCACAGGGAACAGTTCCTAATTCCCAATATCCCATCCATCCCACTCTGGCAGTGGGAAGCCATTCCCCCTTGTCCTGGCACTCCAGGCAATTCTGTCCCTCTCCAAGCAGGAAAGGAGAGAGCCTGGAATTCACCCCAGATTTCTTGCTGCAGGTCTGATCTCATGGTATGAGCAGTGAGTGTGGCACAAGATTGACACAATGGAGAAATGTCCTAACAACAAACAGGAAGGAACAAATCGTGATGTTTCTCCATGATTTTAAGTTTCCTCCCAAATATCCTTTTTCTTGGGCTGTTGGCTGAAAGGGGGCATTTCTGTAGCTGTGTTTGACTGCTTGAAGCAACAGCTGAACATTCTTTTGGAACCAGACAGGAGGACCCTGGCCCAAGGCTTTCAAGGGTGGAGCTTAAATTTCAGAGCACAAGTTACACTGAGAGGTACAACGTGACAGAAGGAGGTGTCAGGATGGTGAAGTCCATTCACAGATACACCTTGATAATTCAGCAAGCCATTGTCTGTGCTTCTGAACCAAAACTGCCCTGATAATCCACCTAAATTAAATATAAACCTATATTTAGGCACCCGACCCAAATCCCACTCTATTGCTGGAAACAATTACCAGCTCAGATCAACCAGAAAAAATAATTTTTCTTACTTCAATACAAAGTTTGAAAGATTTAAGGTTATTCATAATTTTCGGTCACTTTTTTGTATTTCAGTAATCACCCAAGACCCAGAGCTGCAATCCTAATTAAAGGCAATTCCATGACCCACGATGGGATGATGAACTTTCAGAGCCAAATCTTGATTGTGCCAAAAAAAACCCCAAAAAACCAGGGAAGGAATTTCCCAGACATTCCCAGATATCCCAAGTTTTGTTGCCCACACAACATAACAGGGCTCATGTGCTTCTGACAGGCAACTCCTCATTTTCCACCCTGAGTTAAATCAAGGCCCCAGTGACAGCACTGGAATTCCTGAACAGGTGAGACAAATTCTTTCCTTAAAAACCAACATAAGTCAAACTCTGCATAAATTCTAGGCTCTTCCTGGAGTGCTCATCTCGCCTACAGTGAAGATTTTTCTCCCAAAGCACAGGTGAGCCCATGTGCAGAACAAAACCATTTATTCCACATGGAAATTTCATAGACCTGGCTTGAGATCAAGCATTTCCCACTACTGGTACAATGTTTTTCATGAGATGAAAGAGAGAAAAAACCAGGGGGGGATTTAAAAAGGCACAGCTTGAAAAAAACCAGTGGAACTCCCATTCCACAGACCCTGCAGCCTGGCACTGACCCCACCTAGCACAAGGGTAAAGAACTGGAGTGAGGAGCTCACTCATGATGCTGTGACTGGACAAAGAAATTCAGGACAAAGTTCTTTCAAAGGCCTGTAATTAGGCATTCCAAGGGAATGCTGTTCAATAATTACCTGCTGGACAAGAACCTGGCAGAGCTCAGATTTCCACAAGCAACAACACAACACAAAGCTACTCCCACAGCAACAGAACTGCAGGAAATAGATGTGTTTGATCCTCATTGCCATGCACTCTGAGGGACCACGAACTATCACACGTTCTGAAGAGAAAACAAGCTTTAGGCAGGTTAAAGTCCCCAATTCAGGACCTGTATCATCTTAGCACGAGTTCTAACATCATTATAGTGCAAGGATTTTGTATCTCCAGGGCTTCATACCTCCTCAAAGCTTTCTGGCAATGCAGCTCCTCTAGGCACTGACTGTCCTTGCAGCAGTCATCTAACACCTCTTCTGCCAGAGCTCACCAATCCACTCTTTTATCCCACTTGTTCTTATGGGCTACAGGTGTGGCCTGTTAAGATCAGGCCTGCTTCTAATCTTTAGTAATGGATCCAGCTGCAACTTATTGGGGATAAGATTACCTTCTATACCACCTTCATTTACCCATGCTCTATCCCCCTACAATTCCCCCATTTTTCTTTTAACCACAGAGTTGCAGCTTTTCCAGAGGTACACATTCAAATAAATTAACACCATGACATATCTGTACATTTCATTTAGAACTAAGAGTTATACAAGTGTTCCAAAAGCATATCACAGCACAGACATATATATTTCTAAATGTTAGTTCAGTTCTACAGCTTTTCCCAGTTTACAAAGAACCCATCTCCAAGATTTTTTACACTCATATTCAACAAACACCAATAGCTGTAATTGATATATTTTGCCAATAGCTTTTTGTATTCAAATCCTGTTCCCCCGAATCCACGGGGTTATCTGGTCAAATCCTGTTCCCCCAAATCCACGGGGTTACCTGGTCAAATACTGTTCCCCCGAATCCACGGGGTTATCTGGTTTAGTCCCAAATCCACAGCTCATCCCGAATCCATGGGAAAATTCAGTTTAGTCCTGAATCCACATTGGGGTCACCATTTGTCATCTTAGACAGCACGAGTTCAATTACAGTCAGTCAGAGCTTAATATGTTAAACCAAGAGCTCCAACCAAGCAGGCAGTACACAGAGGAATATTTGAAGATATCCCTGATTTCTTAAGGTCACTAAGACAAAGGAATGAATTATGCTCACAGTGACAGAGTGTTCTTGTCACAGGCTGTGTGGATCATGGGGTTTCAACACACTTCTGAGAGACAAGAGGGAATTTAGGTGGAAAAACAGCAACTTATCCTCAGCTGGATTTCCAGAGGAACAGCTCTGGCTGAATCCTCCAAAACCAAACCTAAAGAATGAGACTTCACACCTGAGATCTTATAAAATTAATTATACAACTTACATGAGGCTTTGTTCAAATATTTTTTTCTCTTATTAACTGCATCTAAAATCTATTTCACATGCCCAAAACCTTAAAAGACAGTAATCCATCATCATCATCCATCATCAGTTTGTTTATGGGTTATGTTGATTTCTGGGGTGTTGTTTTAAAGAGGAGTTGGTTAAAGGTAAAAGTTTTTAATATTTATTTTTAAAATTATTTTTATTTTGGGGAATAGAGATTTCTTGGGGGGATATAGGATTATTTTTTGTTTACATTTTTAATGGGATTGTAGTTATATACATTAACCAATAAATCTTAAAATTTAAAAAAAGCTTTAATTAGCGAACAAAAACCACTACACAAAAATGAATATTTCCACCGAGTTTCAAACTAAAACCACCACAATCATCATCATCATGATTTCATTACCATCATCATCCTTTCACACTACCAGCTGTGATTTCAGCTCAGCAACATCTTGGTTGAATGATCAAATTTAAAATTGCTATTTTCTTGGTTTTACCTGAATTGGAGATTTTCCCGTTGTCAGCAGTGCCTGCGTTTCCTGGAGCCACAAACACCTGTCTGACGTGGGGACTCTGGGCCAGCTTCCAGGCCAGGGCGTGCTCCCTGCCCCCGCTGCCGATCACCAGCACCCGCTCAGCCATGGCCCTGCAGGACACCAGGACAAAGGAAAACAGCTGGAATCAGCTGGGGAAGGTGGGGAAAGCAAGAGCTTCAGGGACCACGAAGGGATGGAGAACTTTATCAGACACACACTGAACTTCATCAGTGATACACACTAAACCTCCAGGGCTGAGCTGACCCAGAATACGGCAGGAACCCGTCAGGAAAACCATCCTGGGTCTGACTGGAAACTGTTCCCATTTATACAGAAATCTGGGATAGAGGACCTGCTGAGTGACCAGGCTGGGATTTGCAGCCTAGAGAATCACAGACTCCCAGGATTGTTTGGGTTGGGAAGGGACCTTACAGCCCACCCAGAGCCACCCCTGCCATGGCAGGGACACCTCCCACTGTGCCAGGCTGCTCCAGCCCCAGTGTCCAGCCTGGCCTGGGACAGGGAGTCCACAGCCCCTCTGAGCAACAATTCCTTGGAGAATCCAAACCTGCAAAGCTCAAAGCCCTTCTGATGCACCCATGGTATGAACACTGAGTGTTTGGAACTGGATGGGGTCGTTCAAGAGATTTTAGAGGCAATGACCGAAAAGCTCTGAACATCTCATGGAAAGGAAAGGCTCCAAGCAATGAGACAAGGAAGTAACTTTCAGCTCTGGCTTTCCTTGGAGAGAACAACCAGGAGGCCAGCAACAGCTGGAATTAATAAAGGAGCTCGCTCACACAAGGTAGAGTGGGGCATCCACTGCACCCTCCCATTCCAGTGAGGTTTGGAAAAACACATGGACACTGTGCTGGCCAGTGGCAGCACAGGTGACCACATCATCACCTGGGTGTGCACAGCCAGCTTACGCACGTGGGGCTCGCTGCAAAAGTACAGCGTGTTCTCTGAGAGCCCTGGAAACCTCTGCTCCCTGAGATTCACTGCTCTGTGTACTCTCCACATATTGACTGATGGAAGAGTTCATTTGCACTGACAAAATCCACCAGAATTCAGAAAACAGGGAGGGATGGAGGAAGGAAGGGAGGAAGGGAGGACATAATTTATAAACTGATGATGTATGTCCTTATTTTGAGCTAAAATAATTGTTTGTTTGGGTTGGGAGGGACCTTAAAGCCCATCCCATTCCAACCTGCCTACCATGGACAGCAACACCTCCCACTGTCCCAGGCTGCTCCAGCCCCAGTGTCCAGCCTGGCCTTGGGCACTGCCAGGGATCCAGGGGCAGCCCCAGCTGCTCTGGGCACCCTGTGCCAGGGCTGCCCACCCTGCCAGGGAACAATTCCTCATTGCCAAGATCCCACCCAGCCCTGCCCTCTGGCACTGGCAGCCATTCCCTGGCTCCTGTCCCTCCATCCTTGTCCCCAGTCCCTCTGCAGCTCTCCTGGAGCCCCTTCAGGCCCTGCCAGGGGCTCTGAGCTCTCCCTGGCGCCTTCTCCTCTCCAGGTGAGCACCCCCAGCTCTCCCAGCCTGGCAGTAGGGATCAGCTCCCATTCTCCCACTGCTGGGGGGGAGGAACAGAGCCCAGAGAAGAGCTGAGGACAAAAGGAGCCAAAGTGGCCCTGATGTAATCCCAGCACAAACAACACAGAACCAGGGTCACTCTCTTCACACCGGCGGTCACTGACCTGCACGTGGCCAGTGCCCGGGTGAGCTCAGAGCCCCCCGTGCAGGAGGGGATGACAACACAAAATATATCTTAGAAAAGGGGAAAAACAACACAAAATATATCTTAGAAAAGGGGAAAAAACAACACAAAATATATCTTAGAAAAGGGGGAAAACGGGAAAACCAACACAAAATATATCTTAGAAAAGGGGGAAAACCAACACAAAATTTATCTCAGATTTTCAGATGAGGCAGGGATATGCCTTGCCCTCACATCAGCTGCAGCTTGACTTGACTAAAGCTGCCCTGATGAGGCAAAATATCTGCATTAGGCAAAACATCCCGACAGAATAAAGTGAAAATAAATGTGGATAGAAGGATAAAATACAGAAAATTAATACTCAGTTGTTTGCTATAAACTAAACACACCAGAGCTAATATCTAATGGTAGTTCCTTGCTGGGGGAGACCAACAAGTTTCTAATCCATTGTTGGGTCAAACGTAGATATTGCAAAGTTACAGACATGTTTTAATTATAAAACTCCATGATTACTTGCAATAAAAAATCTCAGGTTAGGCTAAAAATTATCTGTTATGACTTAGACGTTTGGGAAATCACGATGCTCAATTCTTAAATTACAAGTCAAGCAAGAAGGAAAGGTAAAAGAATGAAGGATACAACAACCCTGTGAATTAGATAAATACAGTAATATGACAGTAAGGTAGAAGAACATTGATCACACAGCAGGCAGCTGTCTCTTTGAAGTCAAATAAGCATTGCCAGTGGTATCTAGAGCCAGTGGCCACTAAACTGTACTTTTTAAGGCAAATGTTACCAATAATAAATTGAACTATACACAACATGATTTTCAAAAAAAAAAAAAAATTAAAACTTTTAACTTCTAAAATTCTTAAAAAAATTAAATTTAGAAATGTTAAAATTTTAAACCAGGATTATTTTAAACCCAAGAGAGCCCCTACTTACTGTGTGCTATGTGTACCAGGCTGAGGAGAGCAGGACCCAGGAGCTCAGAGGCACAAAGAGAGCAAAGATTGGTAGCCCCAAGGTTAAAATGTCCCTATCCCAACCCCCCCACCCCACAATGACCCTGCAGCCAGCCAATGGAAGGGACCTCACCTGGGAACAGAAGCTTCCCTAGAAGTGCTCTAGGAGTGAGAGGCAAAAGCTCTGCAGGACAGGAGCAGCTCATTCTGTTGTTTCTAAACAGAGAAATAAATTCTGTCCCATCCCAGGTATTCTTTTGTTATAGTTCATTATATATATATATATATAAATTATATATATATATATATAAAAATTATATATATATATATATAAAATTAATTTTTTATATATATATAACTGTTCATTAACCAGCTTGTGAACATTATATCTACAAATCATGATTCGCACTTTTGCAATAAATAAAAATGAGTCTATGCAATCAGCAGCATGATAAACAATATGATACAAATTATCATGGAATACTTTGAGTTGGGAAAGACCTCAAAGCTCATCCCATCCTGTAGGGGGATAGAGCACGGGTCAATGAAGGTGGTATAGAAGGTAATCTTATCCCCCAATGAGTTGCAGCTGGATCCATTACTAAAGATTGGAAGCAGGCCTGATCTTAACAGGTCACACCTGTAGCCCATAAGAACAAGTGGTATAAAAGAGTGGATTGGTGGGATCTGGAGTGAGAGGTGTTAGATGACTGCCACAAGGACCAGGGACAGGTAGTGCATAGAGGAGCTGCTTGTGGAAAACATTGTGGAGGTATAAAGCTCTGGCAATACAAAATCCTTGCACTATAATGACGTTAGAACTCATGATAACTATGATGACACCACCCTGCCATGGTAGGGACACCTCCCACTGCTCCAGCCCCAGGGTCCAGCCTGGCCTTGGGCACTGCCAGGGATCCAGGGCAGCCCCAGCTGCTCTGGGCACCCTGTGCCAGGGCCTGCCCACCCTGCCAGGGAACAATTCCTCACTCCCTACATCCCGTCTAGCCCTGCCCTGCTTCCTCTTAAGGCCCTTATGAAATTCACACTCCACTAAGCCCATGCTGCTGATCAGCAGAGCCTGAAGAGCCAGTGACACTGTGGCCACCTCAAGGGACTCACCATGATGGGCAACTCACTCCAAGAGTTGCCTCCTTCTCCTTCCTGAAGTAACACATTCTGGCACTACTGTCAGATGAAAGAATTCATCACATACAGGACAAAGCTTTCTGTGGGAGCAGTAAACAGAACAAGCCATGTCTGCTATTGTCAAATAATATTTGATTGTTTTATATCAAAATGTGAGTGAAGATTAGGTTTCACATGATTGTTTTGAAGCTCAGTGTTATTTGTGCATCCCACTATGGTATCCTAGCAACTTTTATTTAGGAATGTGGCTTGAGAAGAACTTGTGGTAGTGCCAGTTTAGGAGGCTCAGACGTAGCCATGGCAGCCCCTGTTTTATTTTACACTGAGACTCAAAGATGTCATGGAGGCCCCTCTGCTGCCCAACAGGACCTCACTTTAAAAATTAAGTTCCCAAGAGGCAAATTTCTTTTTTGTTTTTGTGACTAAATCTGCAGTTAAAGATTTGTTCTCTAAAGGGCTAATGTCATTCATAAGGTAGCTATTCTGTGAGGATTATCACACCCCAGGATCTTTGGAAGCAACGTGTGATATCCTTAACAATTCCAAACCATGGGATGTCGTTACCTTCTGCACCCATTGCCTGCTTTGGTAAAGAAGAAGGAGATGTTTGTTTAGAAGATGCTTTAAAATGAAGACAAGGGACATTTCAGAAGAGGGTCTGCTGTTAGACCTTATATGAAGTGAGAACAGGAAAGAAGAAATTATTTAATCACTCCTTGTGTCCAGGAGGAGAGGAAGCAAGGACAGAGTGAAGAAAGGAGATTCCCAGGGCTTATCCTTGAAGATGTCAGGACAAAGTCAGCAGGCAGGAGCATCAGCTCAGAGACCTTTATCCTCACTGCAGGAAGGCAGCTGGGGCTCACCAACAAACCAGGGAACTCTTCCTTGCGAGCAGGGCCTGTGGAGCAGAGAAAATCCAGTGAGGGAGGCAAACCCCACAGTCCTGAGAGCTCTCCCACCCCAATTCCTGCACAGGGCAGGCTCCAAACACAGGGAGCAGTGACATGAGGCTACTCAGGTGCTGTCCCTTCCCAGGGACAGGAGCCACTGACCCTCCCAAACACCCTGTGCACACACCTGGGGGTTACACTCAGCTCCTTGTCTGCTTTATGAACAGAACTCTGTAAGAAAACATAAACTCCTTAAGCAATTTATTCTCAGGTGTAATGCAATATACCTAAATATTCAATCTCAGCTGGGTGGAATATTTTAATAAGGCAGTGCCTTATCAGCCCACCTCAAACTACAGCAGGAAAGGTGCAACTACAATCAGATCTCTGCACTCCAGCACAAACAGCAAAGCTCACTCCTTCACACAGTGTACTATTTTTTTTTAATTTAAGCTCCAGTGCTGTTGGTTTCCTCTGTGTTCATCTTTGTTTCTCAAGACTGGGATTCAGGAAAACTGATGTAGGTGTGCAAGTATCCAAGTTTTTTTAGATCAAAGACATGGTTTTACCCAGTGTCTTAATTCAGGGCCAGGTTGGACAGGGCTTGGAGCAACCTGGTCTAGTGGAGTGTCCCTCAACAGAGCAAGGAGCTGGAACTGGATGAGCTCTAAGGTCCCTTCCAACCCAGACCATCCAGGGAGGCAAAGAACTCCTACTCTTCTGGGAGCTGAGAATGAAGAATGGCCCAACACTTTCCCAAACACTACAGACCCAACCCCAGACTCACTGTGAAGGTTCAAATCTACAACTCCCAGAGCTAGAGAGGAGCTCTCATCCCTTGGACTAAAGGACAAGATTCATGTTTCCTCTTGCAATTAGACAGAAGAAAAAAATATTTCTCACAGGAGATAGAAAAAAGCCCAAATTGGGAAGACTGTGCAGTTCCCACCACACTGAGGGCTGTGTGTTTCTGACCCTAGCAGTCTGAGTTTTTTATGAAGTTTCAGGGTTTTCATAGGCTTGTTATGGGATTAAACAAATCAAATGAAGCGATTGAAGAAGAAGCCAAAACTTGAAACTATCTCCTCCCAACTTGAAACTTGAAACTTTCTCCTCCCAACTTGAAAGTTTCTCCGCCCAATTCCCTCCTAGGATCCACCCTGCCATCCTTTACTCAGCGCCCAAACACCCACAGCCGGGCTGCGTGGCCCCAAACCCCCTGGGCTGGACCCAGCTCGTGTGCCCACTGAATGACGCCATGGGTTGAGCCTCTCTGCCCACCCTGAGTGCCCGCAGAGCTGGGCAGGCAGGAGGGGAGCTCCGAGCCAGCCTCCTCGGGGGATCTGCTCTCGCTGCTGGCCCCCGTTCAGGCTGGGGATGCGCAAGCTGCAGGTTCAGCGACTGCGGGGGCACAGGGCTGAGCTGCCCCTGCCTGGGCAAGCTCCCCATTGGTCCCACCCCAGCCTCTCCCCCTGCAGGCTCTCCTGCCCTCTCCTCCTGCCTGCGCCAAGGGAGCGTGGCCACTCGGATCAGGACTGCTGGAGAGCAGACGCCGCCCCGTGCAAGCGCAGCAAGATAAATATGTCCCTGTGGATACATAAACTACTCCCAGCTGCTGAGCTGAGCTGACTCCCCCCAGGGGTGAAGGATCATCACCGGCCGGGACAAGGGAAGCAGCAGCACAAGGCAGTCAGGGAGGATGAAAGCAAACCCAGCTGTGCCCTCGGGTCACAGCGATGGGGCAGGAAGGAAATGAAGGAAAAAACCCCACAATTTTTCCTGAAAGGAAAAGACACGGCCTTAGAAAACTTTTCACTTTCTCAGACTTCAACACATGAAGAGCTGCTTAAGTAGCTTGGAGGCCCCCAGAATCTGGTGGCAATTTTGATTTTTAGTTAGAGCTTTGGGTTAAATAAGCTTTTTTTTAACTCATGTGTTTTATTTAGGACAAATTCCCGGCTCTCACCTGGCCATATAGAATTATGAAAGGTTTGGGTTGGAAGGAAACATAAAGATCATCTCGTTTCACCTCCTGCCATTCAGTGCAGTGTAGAAAACAAAATCGAAGAATAAAAGTCATTATTATGTGTCTTTCATGGCCCAAGCTATGCTCCGCCACACAGACCCCCTGTGTCCAGGTATGATCCTCGAAACAGCTGGATTTGGCATTTTTCTAGACAAAACACTCCCTCAAGTTTTGGTGCTAAAGAGAAACAGGATCATTAACTTTTATAACCACCCACATAGTAAATTTGACACATCAAGCAATGTAGGATGCTGGAAGTGCTCAGTGTTTAGTACCACGATGAGGAAGGAGCACAACCCTTGTAATGAACTTTCTGTGTTACCCTTCTGCCTATATACCCAAAACAGTAGCATAAGTATTAACTATGCTCATTAATTCCAACAGCTCCTGGATAAATTTTAAAAATGCTTAAAAAGTTGGTAAGCCCCCAGCTTTGCAAACAGCAGGGAAAGAACTCAGGTGAATCAAAGTCCATAACCAGAACATTCAAACTTTAATATTTACTTCAAGTAAACATTTCACCACTTTGGCCGTGAGGGATTGCTATGAGGACTGCAATAGATGACTACTACCATGGTTGACTCTCACCATTCAAATGCAAATATCATGTATATTTGTTAGAAGTTTTATAGATTTATAGTTTTGTTTTACCCCCCTTGTGTTGTTATCAGGGGGTGGCCTGGGTTTGGGACATTCGGGAGGGTGGCATTGCTGCTATGGCAAGAGCTGGCCTCCAGTGCAGATCTAAGGAAATTATCTGCAGCACTGGGGAGGGAAGAAGGGGGCAATGGGCAGAGCTTTGGGAGGGGCCAAAGGGTTCAAAGCACATGGCGGGGAAAAAAATCTTTGCTCCCGCCCCGTAATATTTTCTCTATTCAGTCTTCTGTTGTATTTTGATAAAGTTTTAATAAACCTTTTAAATTTTTAAAAGTGAGTAGCATTTCTCACCGGGCCAAGCCGTGATGGGGATTCCAAGAGGGCCATGCCGTGAGGGCCATGCCGTGAGGGCCGAGCCATGAGGGGGGTGCCGTGAGGGCCATGCCCTGAGGGTACTGCTGTGGGGGCTATGCCGTGAGCGCCAAGCCATGAGGGGGGTGCCATGAAGGCCAAGCCATGAGCGGGATGCCATCAGGGGGGTACAGTGAGGCCCAAGCCCTGAAGAGCGGGGATACCCCGTGCGTGTCCCGCCATTACGCGCTGCGGGCACGGGCGCACACGGCCGCGGGCCGCCCCCCGCGCCCCCAGCCCGGCACGGGCAGCGCGGGGCCACCGGCAGCGCGGGGACAGCGACGGCCACGCACCCGAGGGGACCGCGGCCCCTTCCAGCGCGGCTGGGTAACTCACCGGCCTCCGGAGAATAGTCAAACCTGCAAAGTCCTCCGGAACTACACCACCAAGCGAGCAGCCCGGAGGAGGAGGGACCTATGAACAAAGTCTCGACGTAGTTTATTCCAGCGCAGAAAGCCCCCTAATCTGGGGCGGGTGGGGAAAGCGAGAGAGGCGGCCCAAAGAATTCAGGGATACCTAGGCTGTTTTTACTTTATCCATCGCCTCAGGGGCTGAGGGTGGTGGTCTGTGAGGCCTGTGCAAAGGGGGTTTTGTCTCTACATCCTCTGAAATACCACATCCTTGGTTTGTCCCACGTGAATTTTTTGCTTTATGAAACAATAGAGTTTTCGGCAATGCTTAGTCTAATTTAGCGTTACAGTTGTGCTACAATATTCTTAATAAAACAAGATTTGATCCACAGTTTTCCTCCCTTCAAGAGCTGTAATGTGAGAACATCACTGTCTTTGTAAAATACCTTAGGAAATAAGGTTTAATGTTATTTTTTTGCATATTTAAGCGCACCCCAGACCAGACTCCTACTTTGAAAGGAGTTGCACAAATAAATGCTCTAAGTAGTATTGATACTTGTAGCAGAACTACTATCACTAATGTAATACTAATATATTACTCATTAACTAATTGAATATTACCAGCAACAATCACTGGTCTTAACAAAATAAAAGTAAAATATTTAATTAATCTGAAAACCATCTGACACTGAAACTTAATAAAAGAGTTTAAATAAAGGAGTAAAGGGAGTTTATTCAGCAAGCAGAGATGGGGAGAGTAAGAACAGTTATTTTCCCGTAGGGCTGTCGATCCTCATGCGTATGAAGAGAGACTTCTTGTAATTATCAGATTAGTTTTGTTTGTAAGGAGTCAGAGGGAAACAGGCAGCACACACTGAGGTCCTTCTCTGGCTTTTTTGGGACACCTTTTTCATGTTTTTGACATGCCTGTGTGAAGTACAAAGCTGTGCTTCGTGTCAGGTACATACAGGCAACGTGTGTATTTGTGATTGCAATATGTGTGGAGACCGACCATGGAACAGTTATAAAGATGAATTCTAATAATAACTGAGGAAAGTAAAGCATGGAAGAAGGCCTTTGAACCTATCCTTGGTTTGCAATTAACCTTTATAAGTCTTAAGTTGATTTAGGAGCATTTGAATTAAAGCTTTAAGGACTTTTTTTTTTTTTTAACAGGAACTTTCTGCTTGTAGTTAAGCCTTAAAGAGTTTTGAAATAATAACTTTTTGAAGTATAATTTTAGAGTATTTCTTGTAGTCAGGATCTTTGAAACTATAACTTTAGAATATATAAAAAGGAAACATACAGCTTGAGAAAGGAAGATGGACATCAACTCAAGAACTAATGGGTTTGACCGAGGGCAGCTGGACGTCACTGCTATGAGATTTATAGTCCTTGCCATCAAAAGGCGGACCCACAGCTGGATTGGACCTCACCAGCTGGGAGACTTCTTCCTTCTTCCGGAAATCTGACCTCCACCACCTGGGATACTCCTTTTCTGGGATACATCCTGAGAAGAACTAAATCACAATAGTGAATAGAATTGTGACATAAAAATTGGGAAGAGAAACTGCTGAGAAAGCTGATGAATACCCCTATAAATACCTGTAAGCCCCAAATATCGGTGTGCAGTGTGAGGGAAAACTTCCCCCACTGTACCCAGCGCCGTGTTGCTCATACTTTACCATATTAATTAATAAATTGATTGCTGCTTGAATATTGGTCTAGTCAAGCTTCTTATTTATAAATAACACCTGGTTGAGACAAGGCTATTTGCATCAGCTGAATCTAAATATATTTGAAATTTTTCAAGTGAAACATTTTCAGCCTTTAATTTCATATCAAAAATTACATAGTGTTCTACCAGTAAATCTAATGTATATTAATGTGGGCATGGCATGAATAGGTAAAAGGACTTCTTAACTGTAACTGCTTTGTATTTTAAATGGAATAAATCAAGTGTGACAAAAAAAATAAGCAAATTGATCCAAGCCTCTGATTCATTTTTTTCCTCCAAAGTCAATATTAAGGCAAATTAACAGGAGATAGTGAAGAATTATACTGATTTTAAGGGGTCTTGCAAGTGATTATTAAACAGTAATGATGGTGAAAATTTTTAGACCCCAGCAGTAATTAAACAATTTTACTTAGGTTTTCATAGAATGTCAGGATGGCTTGGGTTTGAAGGGACCTTAAAAACCATTTAGTAATTACCATGAGCAGGATGCCACTCACCAGATCCCTTTAAATTTATTTGGAGGTATTTTAAATTTATTTCAGGTCAACTAACTTCCCTAAGTTACTACTACAGAAACTGCGTGCGGGGAGAGTCTTCCAGCCGTAGGGTTATTCGACTTTACAGCCTGTTTGAACATCCATATAATTAAAATTTGATTTGATTAAGGCATCATGGGCAGCACCGAAGGGGTCCCCGGGGTGGTCGTAGTCTGGACAAACACATTTCGCTGCGTTCCAACACCGCTAGAAAAGCTCCAACTTTCCCAGGCGGGCAAAAGGCGCACTTTATTTATCTACCTCCCTTCGGTTTCCCCCCTTTGTTCCTTTAATTTTCGCGGCCCCGTTGCCAGGACCCGGAGCACATGTGCGTGTCACCGCCGGGCGGAGGGGGAGGGAGGGAGCGCGGGCGGGCGCCTCTCGCATGGAGCCGGGGCTGAGGGCCCCGTGGTGATGCAGCAGTAGCCGCAGCACCGCCCGTGTGCGGGCAGAGCCCTCTGAGAGCCGCCGCCCGCCCGGAGCACACGCGGGGCTCGGCCCCGCTCCATGGGCACCGATGGAATCGCTCCCGATCGCAGCCGCCGGCGCCGCGCCTCAGCCCGCCATGGCCTCGGCCGGGTAAGCAGCGGTCGCCGCGGGGACTCCGGCGGCGCCGGGGAAGGGCGGGCGGGAGCGCGGGGGGACGGGACCGGCGGTCGTGGCGGCCTCGGTGCCTTTTCCTGCCCTCCGCGGGGCCGCGGGGGCTCGGACGCGGCGTACGGGGAGCGAGAGGGGCCGCGAGCGGCGGCGGCGGGGCGGCGTGTCTGTGTGGGGAAGGGGTCTGCGTGAGGCGGCGGTGTGGGCGCGGAGCGCCGGGGACTGGTTTAATGCTTTCACTGGGGGACGGGGACACGCTCGGGGCGGCTTTGCCGGTGGCGGCGGCGGCAGGCGCGGAGCGCGGGGGGGGCGGCGGGAGCGCCACAACATGGCGGCGGCGGCTGAGGGGACACGAGACCTTCCTTCCCCCCCCGCCGGAACCCGCCGCTGCTCTATGGCCCGTGCGCCGCGCTAGAGCGGCCGTTCGCAGCCGCACGCCGCCTCGGCCAATGGCGACAGGGCTTACAGCGAACGCAGCCAATCGCAAAGGGCGCTTACAGCGGGGACGTCAGCGCGCGCCCGGGGCCGCGGTGCACTGTGGGATGCTGGAGGCCTCGCGTCGGGGCAGGAAGGAAGGGGGGGTGTCATGGCGACGAATATCGAACAGATCCTTCGGTCCTTTGTGGTCAGCAAATTCCGGGAGATCCAGGAGGAGCAGCAACAGCAGCATGGCGGGTAACGGGGTGGTGGGGAGCGGCGGGGAAGGGCGCGGGGCAGAGAGAGACGGGCCGCGGCCTGAGGGTCGTGTCGGCGGCAACATGGCGGGGCCGGGGGGGTCGCGGCCGAGCGGGTGCCCTGAGGGAGACACGGCCCGGGGGCCGAGAGAAGACGGTGGTGGGACGCGCCCACCCGCTCTCTGCCCGATTTCGGTGCTGTCCTCTCGTCGGGCCGGGCGCCTGTATGTTTTGTCTGATTTACGGCTAAATTTGCCGAGTTTATCTCGTAAAAGAAGGAGAACCTTGGTAAGAGCTAGGAAAACCTGGAAGAGAGCGCGTTGCGTGTATTTATTTTGTGGAGGAAACCCCTACAAGGCCGTACGAGCACGGGGGATGTGGCACATTCCAAAATGTGGGTTTTTTTCCCTTGCGTGTCAGCCTCAGCAGTCACAGAGTGTCGGGGCTGAATAAACGGGAGTTAATCCAAAGGCAGACTTTTCCCTAAGAGCACACCTTTTTCAGGAGGCTGGAATACTGCTCTGAAGAGCGGGATATAAAAAAATGTATTTGAACGACAAAAAATGTCCCAAAAAATGCTCAAAATTGCTTGTGTTAAATTGATTGTTTTGTTTTGTTTTGTTTTTTGGTTAGTGTAAATGTGGAAGGCCAGCCCAATGGTGACACGATCCCAGCTGAGCAGGCCGGGCCTTCCGAAGCCTCTGGAGCTGCTGGGAGTTGTCAGAGTGATCAGATAGTGCAGAAAATAGAGGAAGTGCTCTCCGGAGCCCTCGGAACAGAGCTGCAGTGCAACCCAGGTAATAAAACTCCTTCTGACAAATCTGTTCTTGGTAAGAAGGTTGTGACTGTGCCTAAAATGGAATCAGATTTATAGAGATGAAAATGTGCTTCCTGGAGCTGCTCCTCTGACAAGTTGTGCGTTAAATGTAGTTAAATATTTTTTTTACTGTGATTTTTACGTCCAGAGGTGCCAGAGAAAGAAATTATTTCAAAATTGAGCTGTTTATATGTAAGCATTTGTATAAGGGAAAGTTTTTTCTTCCCAGTGCTGAAACAGATACATATTTTCCATATGTATGCCTATATGTGTCCATAAATTCTGTATTATTTTATATATATCTATTCCAGGGTCACTGTTCTTAGTACCAAAGCAAAGCTGATACTGATAGAAGCAGTTTCTGCTTTGGGTTGCTATTCAGGATTATTTTGAAAGAACATTTATTACAAACCAGATCTGTGATGAACTGTTCAGTCAAAAGATGGTTTGCTGTTACACAGTGTAGGTACTTATATTGCAGTCTTGCAAAGGGATTTTGATGTGTTAGTCTCAGATCTTGAATAAATTACTAGATTTTTAAAGCTAAAACGTCACATCTGAGTGTCCCCTCTTGTGGTACTGGTCCTTGCTGTCAGATTCTGACTGTGGAGGGTTGATGAGGTGATGAAAGCTGTAATTACTGCCGTTCTCATTTTTGGGAGTTCAAACACAGGTGACTGCAGTGTTCTGGGTGAGTACAGTTCCAGAGGCAGCACAGAAAAGTGTTCATTTCAGAGATTCTGCTGGCAGGAGTTTGGGATTGCTTTGGGGCTTTTTGCTCAGTGATTTGTGTACCTTGAGCATTTTCAAGTTTTTAATTTATGGTGTAGGAGCAGCACTTCAGGCTGACATGGGGAGATTTGGATAGGTTCTTGGTTGGTTGGTGATTTTTGTTGGTTTTGTGTGGTGATGTGATTTTTATTTTTGTTTGTTTATATTTTGTTGTGTTCTTGTGTGGAGGGCTGAGGCAAGGTCACATGGTAATAAAAAAGTGAGAGGTGTTAACTTGGAAGTTCATAAACTTACCCGTGGCAAACGTTCCCAGTGTCCATCTCTAAAAAGGAGTTGGACAAGAGGCATTATCTGATTATCTGAATAAAATGAATTATCTTTGCAGAAAAGTTCATTTTATAGAATCCCAGAATATCCTGAGCTGCAGGGACCCCCAGGGATGCCCCAGTGCCACCCCTGCCCTGCCCAGAGCCCACCAAGCCCAGCCTGGGCATCCCTGGCAGCGCTGGCCAAAGGCTCCTGGAGCTCTGGCAGCCTCGGGGCTGTGCCCATTGCCTGGGCAGCCTGGGCAGTGCCAGCACCCTCTGGGGAAGAGCCTTGCCCTGCTCTGCAGCCTGAGCTGCCCTGGCCCAGCCCCAGGCGCTCCCTGGTGCCGTCCCTGTGGCAGAGCAGAGCTCGGAGCTGTCCCTGCGCTGCCCCTCGGGAGGAGCTGCAGCCCCGGGGAGCTCTGACCTCAGGCTGCTCCAGGCTGAGCTGACCAAGGCACCTCGGGGGCTCCTCCAGACCCTTCCCCAGCCCCGTGTCCCTCCTGGTTGCCAGGGCACTGCTGACTCCAGCTGGCCGTGGACCAGGACCCCCAGGACCCTTCCCGCAGCTGTTTTCCATCCACACAGTCAGGGTTGCCCAGTCCAGCACTTCCCCCGTTCAACTCCACACAGTTGGGGATTGCCAGTCTCTCTGATTTGTTGAGGTCTTTCTGCAGGGCTTCTCTGCCCTCAGGAGGGTAAACAGCTCCTCCCCATTTAGTGTCTTCAGCAGACTAATTATCCCTTTGAGTCCTGTGCCCAGGTTGTTAGTGAAGATGTTGAAGAGAACTGGAGCCCTGCAGAACCCCACTAGTGACTGTTGAACAGTCAGTGACACCAGCAGTAGTGACTGGTGTCTGCCCCGTGTCACCCCATTCACTGTCACCATTGGTGCCCAACCTGTGGGCCAGTTCCTCACCCACTGAGTAATGCAGTTCTCCAGCTGTGGGCTGGACATTTTGTCCCTAAATTTGACTCTCATTACTGTTCACTCTCAATGCGTTCATAGCAGTGTTGGTACAAAAACTATTTCTAAGTTGCTTATCCCATAAATATGTACCTGCTGTACTTGTAGTGGAATCCTAAGTCATGTTCATTTAACAGTATTGCAGTTACCAAATGCTTTTGCAAGATTTTGGGTACTAGAAAATAGTGAGCTTTGGAATCACAGATTCTAATTGGAGGGTCTGTTTTGCTGCCCTGGCCTGTATAAAATAGAATCATTGAAAAGAACATGCAAGCAGACTCCAATGTACAGCTCATATTTCACAGAAATCCCAGCAAGTTGCCTTTAACGAAGTGCCTTTCTCTTGAAAACATGGCACTAGGGCTCCAGAAGGGCAAGGACCTAACAAAGGTTAAATCCAGAGGGAAATGAGGTACAGAATAAAAAGGTGGTGATGGACATCCCGGCCTCCCTCTTTCCCTTCCCCATCAGTGTTCTGCTTGTCCCCACAGTCATCTGAATTTGTTACTTTCCTATTGGAAGCAAATGCTCTCAGAGGAACATGCAGCTTTGCAGCTGCAGTCCTGCCTGTCCCAGTAGCTCTTCCAGCCTGCAGTGCCTTAAAGCGGTTTTGGGATTGGGAGCATAGATGCTCTTTTCCCAAATTTGTTAGACCGTAGTGAGTAACTTGGTCAGTAAATACAGAAGGAATTTCTAACACAGCAGCAGCACTGGACTCACTCAGGGGTTAAAGCACAACAGGGAAGAGTGGCTGGTCAGGTCTCATAGCATAAATCCCCACTTTGGTAATTTGTTTGGGAAATGGGAATTTTTGTTTATTTTCCATGTGCGGCATTAGGGGTTTGAAAGCACCTCCAGCCTGCTGTTAGAATGTGCTGCCCTCTGAGTGGGTGGAGGGGCGCACACCTCCTGTGCCCTGCTCAGGTGAGAGCCCACCTGCAGAGCTGCCCCAGCCCTGGGCCCAGCCCAGGGAGGAGCTGGAGCTGCTGCAGAGAGCCCAGAGGAGGCTCCAGGATGAGCAGAGGGCTGGAGCAGCTCTGCTGGCAGGAAAGGCTGGCACAGCTGGCATTGCTCACCTGCACAGGAGAAGCTTTGGGCTGAGCTCAGGGTGGCCTTGCAGGGCCTGGAGGAGCCCCAGGAAAGCTGGAGAGAGACAATTTCCAGGGGATGCAGGGGCAGGACACAGGGGAGTCATAAAATGGTTTGGGCTGGAAGAGGACCTTGTAGATTCTCTTGTTCCAAAGCCCCTGACATGAGCAGGGACACTGTTCACTATCCTGGGTTATTACAAAGCCTGTCAAGCCTGGCCTTGAACACCTCCAGGGATGGGACAGCTTCCCTGGGCAGCCTGTGCCAGGGCCTCACCTCCCTCATAGCGGAGAATTTTTTCCTAAGATCTAATCTAACCCTACTCTCCCTCATTTTGAACCCACTGTCCCTTGTCCTGTCACTGCAGGCTTTTGTCAGTAGTATTCCACCACCTTTACTATACTTCCAGGTGCTAAAGGGTCATGGTTAGGTCACCTGAAGTCTCTCCAGGTTGAACAATGCCAGCTGTCCCAGCCTTTCCTGCCAGCAGAGCTGCTCCAGCCCTCTGCTCATCCTGGAGCCTCCTCTGGGCTCTGCAGCAACTCCAGCTCCTCCCTGGGCTGGGCCCAGGGCTGGGGCAGCTCTGCAGGTGGGCTCTCACCTGTGGGGCACAGGGACACAATCCCAATCCCTCTCCTGGTCCCAGCTGGGGGCTCAGCCCAGGGCATGGGGGGCTCAGGGCTGGGGCAGGTCCAGCTCTCCCAGGGCTGCTTCCTCTGCATCCCAGCCTGGATGGATCCTGGGCTTGCCCCGACCCAAGTGCAGCCCCTGACCTTGTTAAATCTCAGCAGATTCCCATGGGGCACTTCTTGAGTTTGTCCATGTCCCTCTGGATGGCCACATCCTTGGGAAGTATCACCTGCCCCTGCAAATTGGTGTCACCTGCAAACCTGCTGAGGATGCACTTGATCCTTCTGTCATTAATGAAGATATTAAGTAACACTGATTCATTAATGAAGCTATTAAGTAACACTGGTCTCAGTACAGACTCCTGAGGGACACCACTGGTCACTGATGTCCATCAGGATTCTGAGCTTTTGACCACTGTCCTCTGGACATGACCATCCAGACAAGTGCTAATGCACCTGACAGTGCACTTGTCAAATTCTTCACTCCAGTTTGGAGAGAAGAATGTTGTGGGGACACTTGGTCAAATACTTTACAGAAGTCCAGATAAATGTAATCTGTAGCTCTTCCCTTGCCCACTGGTGTAGCCAGTCCACCACAGAAGGTCAGACAGGATTTTCCCTTTGTGAAGCCATGCTGGTTGTTTCAAATCACATCCCTGTCCTCCATGTGCCTTAGCAGAGCTTCTAGGAGGATCCGTTCCATGTACTTCCCAGCACGGAGGTGAGGCTGACAGGGTGGTAGTTTCCAGAAACATCCTCTCTTCCCTTCATTAAGGGAATGGGTTTTCACGGCCATAGGGCAAGGTTAGGTCATGTATTAGGAGAAGATTCTTCCCTATGAGAGTGGGGAGGCCCTGGCACAGGGTGCCCAGAACAGCTGTGGCCACCCCTGGATCCCTGGCAGTGTCCCAGGGGGTGGAACAAGATGAGTTTTGAGGTCCTTTCCCACCTAAACCATTCCATGACTATGATACTACTCAGAAAAGAGCTGTATTCTCTCTGGGCCTCTGTCCTGACTAACAAGATTTGGGTAATTTTTGGAAAGAAGTGTTATTTTATTGCTTAAAGTAACTCTGAGAGGAAGGAAAGAGCTGGAAAGGGAGTGTGTCCTGTTTGTGTGTGGTAGTTCAGTGAATTGGGCATGGTTTGCAAATGTAATTGTTTTGTACCACTGTCCATGTACTTTACATCTAGTCTGAAAGAATTTTTATATGCAGTTGTACAAATGTTTACAAGGTAAATGTCATTTTTTCTAGATGTAGACAAAAATACTGTGAAAAATAGTGCTCAGTCTACAAAAAGGAGCTCTACAGGTGAAGATGAAATTCCTAGGAAAAAAGCAAAGAAAAACAAGAAGCACAAAAGCAAGAAGAAGAAGAAAAAGAAGAAGAAAAGGAAGAAAGAGAAGAAGCATAAAAAGCAACCAAAGGAATCCAAGTTAAGTGCACGTCCCGGAGAGCCTGCGGGCGTGCAGTTGGCCCCTCACTTGGTGCCAGAGCAGCCCAGCTCCCAAGTGAATGTACAGCATGGAGTGTTTGCAGAAGCAAACCTGGCTGGCCACGTGCAGCCAGAACTGTGCTCTAAACCAGCTGAGGGGCTTGATAATCAAGCTTTAGGACTTGTTTCTCATTCAGTGACTGATTCTCAGCAATCTGCAGAAAATCTTGGAAGTGGGGAGGGGACTTTGTGTGCAGCAAATCCCCCGTTTAATTTAGAAAGCATCCAGTCTAATATCCCAGAAAATACTAGTATAGCTCAAACTAGAATTTGCACTAGCGAAGAACAAATTCAACAGTCCCATGAAAATATTTGTCCTGTAGCTATTAATGCCAGTGTTGTTGATACTGGAAATAATACTTGGTCCAGCATCCCATCTGGAATTGTCAGTAAATCAGAGATTCAGAAAGATTCAGTAGAAGCACTGGGAGGTACAGAAGTCACTCTGAAATCTCAAGGCATTGGGGAAGTAAAAGCTTTGGACGCAGCTCTGGAGCCTGAGGCCATGGAGGTGTTGACTTACTCAGAAGCCTCTCATCAGTCTGTGTCTCAGAGGGCAGCACAGGGGTTGGAAACAGCTTCAGAATCCTTGTCCTTGGCAAGTGGTTTGACAACAACCCCTACACCTGCAAATTGGGCACATCCAGGTGCTGTGACTGTAGCTCACGTGGCTGTGGCTGGGCAAGAAGTGAAAATTCCAGAAACAACTGAAAAATCTCTGCACATGGGAAATGTGAGAAGTGTGGAGAGACCTTTGGAACTGGGGGGTGCAAGCAGAACTTTGGAGCCATCCCTGCAGCCCTCAGTTGTATCTGGGAGTTTGAGCATGACACAGGGCAGCCCTCTGGAGGCTTCCAGTGTTTTGAAAGCAGGTGTACCTTTGCAACATCCTTTGACAATATCTGCAGCCACTCCTGTGACCCACATGGAAATAAGTGCCAAAACACCTCCAGGACCAGGAGCTGTTACAAAAATGAAGGATATGGAACCAGTTATGGGGAGTGTGAAAGCTTTAGAAACAACCATGGAACCTGTTGGAGCAAAAGACGTCAGAGCAGCTCATGAAAGTCTGCAAGGCAAAGGTGTGGAAGGTACCACTGGTTCTGCAACAGTGCTGGGTGCATCAGGAATATCCCTACAACATGGAGTCTTGACAGATACAAGGAGTGTGGACAGAACCCAGGGATCTGCACTTTCAGCAGGATTGACAGGCATGAACGTGGTTGCAGAGACAAGAGGATTAGGAGTACCTTCAGAATGTGCAGCGGTTGTACAGACCTTCATTCCCCAAACAGCTCCAGAAGTCCACATGGCAGAGGGTTTTAGAAGTCCACGAGCAAAAGAGTCAGAATGTACTTCATTGCTGAGAGAATCAAGACCTGAGAGTGAATCACATGTGAGAGGTTTGGTACCTTCCCTGTCTTTGCAGAGGGAAAACACACAAGGTCCAGGAGGAGTCCTGAGACCAGTGACTGTGGTGGAAGCAAAAACTTTTAACCCAGCTTCAATGTCCTTACAAGTAGAAGGTGTAAAAGCTTCAGAAGAAGCTATGCATTGTGGGACTGTTGCAAGTCCAAGACTTCCTGCCTTAGAAAGGACTCCGGAACCGGTGGTTGCATGTGAAAGCGTGGAACCAGTTAGAGAGGTTGAGGGATCAGCAGGGGTGATGTCATGGCAAGCCACAGCAGAGAGAGAACCTCTCCATGCAAGCCAGACAGAGAGTTCCATCAGTGCACAGTCACAGATCATGACGCACACAGGACCATCACAAACTGAGGTACTGAGGAAGAGAAAGGATTCGGAACATGTTCCAGAAGCAGAGACAAGGAGCAGAGAAGCAATCCTAGAAACTGTGCAAACTTCAGAAACCAGTTCAAAATCTATTCAGGAACAAATAGTAGGTCACTCAGCAGCAGTATTGGAGTCTTTGTCCAGAGTGGAAGAAAACATGGCATCAGGAGTACTGACAGATATGCAAACTCAGGGATCTACTGTAGAACATGAAATTGCAGCAAGGAGGACCAGCACCCAAGGAAATGAGCTCTCAGAAATGGAGAAAGCAAAATATTTGGAGCCAGCATCAGAAGGAATGAGCATGAAAGAGTCTGCAACAGTAGAGGTGAAAGGTTCTGGAACAGGTGAAGCGCTTGAGGTACCCACTGGTGATGCTTCAGCAGCTGTTCCAGAGTACTTGAATGTTGAAAAGCAGCAAGATCTTCAGGTAGTTCTAGAAGCAAAACCTGCTGCAGAATGGAAGAGTTCAGAAGAGGCTCCAGAAATCTTGGGTGTTTCTGAAATCAAATCTTCTGAAGCAGTTCCAAAACCAGGGGATGTGAAAGGCCTCGAAACCACACTGGAACATGAAGTGACAGCCGAGGTACAATATGTAGAAGGAGTACAGAGTCAACAGGTGGAGGATATGGTGATTGAGAAGGAAGATGCTGAGCATACTCAAACATCTGAGCCTTTAGTAGCAGAAACTGTTTTTAGTTCTTCACATGCAGCAGAGGAAAAAGTTTCAGCAGGGACTCCTGTAGCAGAAACACAAGATTTGGAAACAGCTCCTCGGACTGATGTAGAGCTGAAAGATGCAGAAGCAGCTGCAGGGTTGGAGGCAGAGACAAAAGATTTGGAAGCAGGTCCAGCACCTGAGACTGATGCAGAAGCAGGTCCAGAACTTATAGAGGAAGGCCAGTTGGAAGACACTCCAGAGGCTGAGGATGTCAAAGAAGCAACTCCCGAAGAGGACTCTGAGAAAAGAGACTCGGAAACATCCGATGTGCAGCCTGATGTGGCAGCACGAATGAAGGAGACTCTCATGAGGCTTGAGAATGTAATTGAAAAAAGTAGTCATAGAACCAGTGAGAAAAAACATGATTCAAAGAAACAGAAAAGGAGCCGTTCCAAGTCTCAGTCCAGGTCTAGGAAGCGGAAGAAAAAATCAAGGTCACGTTCCACTTCCAGGCGTTTGACCTCTAAAAGAGCACGTTCTAGGAGCAGAAACTATTCAGTTTCCAGAAAAAAGCATTCCAAATCTAGGTCCCGGTCTGTGGAGAAGAGAGAGAGAAGAATGTCTTCCCGGCGGTCCAGGCGCAGACATTCTAGGTCATCTGACCGCTACAGGTCTAAATCCAGATCAGCAGAAAAGAGATTGTCCAGACGGAGACGTTCCAGGTCGTCTGACCACTACAGGTCTAAATCCAGGTCAGTGGAGAAGCGATTGTCCTCCCGAAGGTCCAGACGCAGACGCTCCAGGTCGTCTGATCGCTACAGATCCAAGTCCAGGTCCGTGGAGAAGCGGCTGTCCTCCCGAAGATCTGGGCGCAGACGTTCCAGGTCTTCCGACCGCTACAGGTCTAAGTCGCGGTCAGTGGAGAAGCGGCTGTCCTCCCGAAGGTCCGGGCGCAGACGTTCCAGGTCTTCTGACCACTACAGATCCAAGTCCAGGTCAGCGGAGAAGCGATTGTCCTCCCGAAGGTCCAGGCGGAGACGTTCCAGGTCTTCTGACCGCTACAGATCCAAGTCCAGGTCAGCGGAGAAGCGGCTGTCCTCCCGAAGGTCTGGGCGCAGACGTTCCAGGTCGTCCGACCGCTACAGATCCAAGTCACGGTCAGCGGAAAAGAGGTTGTCCTCCTGGCGATCCCGCCGCAGACATTCCAGGTCCTCTGACCGTTCGAAATCTAGATCCAGGTCTTCAGAAAAGGGAGGAGGCAAAGAATACTCCTGGAGGTTCAGACATCGGTCTGGTTCCTCTGATCGTTCAAAATCCAGGTCAAGATCCGTTGAGAAAAGAGGTCGGAAGGCATCTGTGCGGAGGTCCAAGCATCAGCGCTCAAAGTCCTCGGATCGCTACAAGTCTCGATCCAGGTCAGTAGAAAAAAGGGATCGAAAGCAATCATCGCGGAAGTCTAAACGTCAGCGCTCCAAGTCCTCTGACCGTTACAAGTCTAGATCCAAATCAGTGGAAAAAAAGAAGGAATCCTCACGAAAATCCAAGCGTAGACGCTCAAAATCTTCTGAACGTTACAAGTCTAGGTCTAGGTCTGTCGAAAAAAAGCGCAAGGAGTCTTCAAAAAAATCCAAACGGAAACGTTCCAAGTCCTCTGACAGTGTTAAGTCAAGGTCCAAGTCTGTAGAAAAAAAAGATAAGTTATCCTCAGCAAAGTCCAGTAGCAAGCATGAATCTTCTGAACTTCAGGAGTCAGCCAAAGGTCTTGATGAAGATGTTCCTCAATCTTCTTTTGGAAGTGAAGGTAAATCTTCTAATGGTCCCACATCAGTAGCTTTGTCTGATGAAGGAGTAAATGGCCCAGTGCTGCCGCCGTCATTTGGAAGTGGATTATCCAAAACTTCAGAGAGCCTTGAGGGAAGGTCCTCATCTGTTGAAAAAACAGCAGATCTGCAGCATTCTGCCACATCTGAATTTGATACCTCCAAAACCCCAGATGACCAGGAATTGAGATCCACATCTGTGGAAAAAACACAGGATCCAGAGCTGTCCATGACATCTGAAAATGGATCAACTGAAAAAGCAGCAGCTCTGGAGTCTTCATTGCTACCTGAACTTCCATACTCCACATCCAGGTCAAGATCCTCATCTGTTGAAAAAAGGGGAGAACTAGAAACTTCTTCAGTAGCAGAATTTCATGGCTCTGCATCCCGTGGAGGTGAGTCCAGAACTGCACCTCTCAAAGAAGTAGAAGGTCCAGAGCTTCCTCCAGCACTTAAAAGAGACTTGGAAGTTCAGTCATCTCTCCTGTCCGAAGGTGGGGTCTCCAACTTGTCTGATGGTCATGATTCACAGCATCTCCCTGGTGAACACAAAGAACTTTCACAGGTCCTGCAAGTACCTGAACGTGAGTCTTCCCAGCTGCCTGACAGCCCTGGAGGAATGGAAGCTCAGAGGCCTTTCCTGCCACCTGAAATGATCCGCCCTGTGATCCCTGATGGCTGTGAGTCAGGCCAGATGCAGGAGCCTTCTCTGGCTTCTGATGGTGGACACTTTGTGTCTCCTGATGGACATGGATCAGGATCCAGCTTCGCTGCACCAATAGAGGAGCATCCATTGTCTGTAGGCGAGTCCTTTAAGTCACCACATGGAAATGAACAAAGTTTTTTATCTGTTGAAAAAGTCAAGACTCCAGATGTTTCTCTGACATCTGTGCGTGGTTCTGTTGAGGTGTCTGCTGACGTCATTTCAGTGTCTTCTTTTGAAGTTCATGAGTCCAGATCATCTGTTGACAAAGCTTTAGATGGTCCAACCCTTCCTCAAGTGCTTGAGGTCGACTGCTCCAGACCTTTGGAAATGCACGAATCAAGATATCTAACTGGAAAAATAGATGGTGCAGGATCTTTGATGATGTCTAAAAGTGGGATTCCCATATGCCACGATGGCCACAAAGCAAGGTACAACTCCTTTGAGCAAACAGAGAGTGCAGAACTGTCAGTGGCATCTGAGCTCCGGTGTTCCATCTTACCTGAAGGCTATAAATTGACATCTGCTGCAGTTGAAAAAGTGGAAACCCAGAAGCCTTCTCTCTCACTGGAAAGTGGCTTCTCTGTGTCTGCTGACGGTTGTGAATCAGTGGGCACACCTGAAAAACTGCAGCCCCCAGTGACTGCTGTGCCATCAGAAGGTGGGGTTCTGCTCTTGCCCGACAGTCATGACCTGAGACCCGTCCCTGCTGAGAAAGCAGAAATGCTCAATTCATCTGAACTGAAACACCTGGCATCCCCCGATGGCTACAAGCTGAGATCTGTCTACAGTGAAGAAGTACAGGTGCAGGAGCCCATTCTGATACGGGAAAGCAGGTGTTCTGTTGCCTCTGATGGTCATGAATTGGCATCCACCACTTCTGAAAGAGCTGAGGAGCCTTCTCTAGTGTCTGAAAATGAGTACACAATAGGGCTTGATGGCCCGGAGTTGACATCAACCCCTGCTGAAAAAACGGAGCTGCGGAAGCTTTATCAGATGCCTGAAGAACGAAGTCTGGAGTCCATTGACAGCCGGGACCTGCAGTCACCCTCTGCTGAAGAGACACAGGTACAACTGCCTGCTCTGGTGTCTGAAAATGAACATGCCATGTCCTGGGTGGGCCAGGAGTTGAGGTCCAGCTCTCCTGAGAAGGCAGAGGTGCAGGAGGAGGCTGTGGTTCCGGACAGTGCTGTGTCTTCTAAAGATCACAGATTGGCCTCTTTCTTAGCTGGCAAACCAGAAGTGCGGGAGCGTTCTCTGCTGCCTGAAAGTGAATATGGTGAGTCTCCTGAGGGCCAGGAGGTGACGGCCAGCCCTGCTGAGAAGGAGGTGCAAGAACCTTCTTTGACACCTGGCAGTGAATGTTCCATCTTCTCTCAAGGCCAAATACTGCAGTCTGGCCCCACTGAAAGCACAGCAGTGCAGGAGCCAGTGCTGGTCCCAGACAACCAGTACGCTGCGTCTCCCAAGGGGCAGGAGGTGCTCTGTGCGTACACCGAAAAACCTGACGTGCAGGAGTGTTCTCTTCTGTCTGAAAGCGAGTACGAGGCATCCCCCAAAAGGCATAATTTGAGATCCAGTTCTGCTGAAAAAGAAGAATTGGAGGAGCATTCCGAAGCATCTGAAAGTGAAAGTTCAATATCCACTGATAGCCAGGAGTTGCAGCCTGCTGTTGCTGGAAAAACAGAGGGGCAGGAGTTGTCCTTGTCTGAAGGTGAATGTTCCATGACTCCTGAATGTCAGGAGCTGCAGTCCAGCCCTGCTGAAAGAGTTCTAGCCAAGGAACCTTCTCTGACATCTGAACGTGCTCTGTCACCTGAAGAGTGCGAGTCAGGATCGGCGCGTGCTGAGGAAACAGAGGGTGTGGATTCCGCTGTGACAGCTGAACGTGACCATCTCTTTTTCGAGAGCCAGGAGATGAGTTTCACCTCTCTTCAGAAAGCAGATGTGAGGGACCGTTCTCCAACACCTGAAAATGAACATGGAGAATCTCCTGATCGGCAGGAGTTGAGATTCACCACCGCGGAAAAAGTAGATGGTCTTGAACCCTTGACACTGAACGATAGAGCCTCCATGTCCCCTGATGGCAGCAACTTGAATTCCATCCCTGTGGAAAAAATGGATCATGCAATGCCTTCTTTAGTGCCTGAAGGGCGCTCAGTGTCTCCTGATAACTGCAGTATGGGCCCTGGAGAAGAAACGGGGGATCTGGAGCCCTCTGTGAGATCTGAGCGTAGATACTCCACATCCTCCTATCAGGAAGGTCACGAGCCAAGGTCTCCCATGGAGGAAGAGGGTCTGGAGTCCTCTGTGACTTCTGAACATAGACAGTCCCTGTCCCCTGAGGGCCATGACCAGAAGTCTATTGCAGATGAAGAAATGGATGATCTGGAGAGGCGTTCCACATCTGATGAGCACGAGTCGAGATCTAGCCTTGGTGAAGAAGCAGAGGATCTGGAGCAGCCTTTGACAACAGAACGTAGGTGCTCTGAGTCCTCTGATGAGCACGAGTCAAGGTCAACCACTGGAGAAGAGGCAGAGGATGCAGAGACCTCCTTGGCAGCTGAAAGAAGAGACTCTGTATCCTCTGATGACCGTGAGTCGAGGTCTGCTGCTGGGGAAGATGTAGAAGATGGAGAGCCCTCCTTGGCAGCTGAACGTAGACACTCCACATCTTCTGATGACCGTGAATCGAGGTCTTCAGCTGATGAAGAAGCAGAGGATGTGACAGCTGAACATCGCTCTGTGTCTCCTGATGGACGTGAGTCAAGGTCAACCGTTGGTGAGGAAGCAGAGGACCAGGAGCTCTCTTTGACAGCTGAACGGAGACACTCCACATCTTCAGATGAACAGGAGTCAAGGTCTACTGCTGGTGAAGATGCAGAAGATGTGGAACCCTCCTCAGCAGCTGAACAAAGAGATTCCACCTCATCAGACGAGCAAGAGTCAAGGTCTACTGCCGGTGAAGAAGCTGAGGATGTGGAACCTCTGACAGCTGAACACAGACGTTCCGCATCCCCTGATGGGGCTGAGTCAAGATCTACTACTGCTGAAGAAGAAGGAGAGGATGCAGAGCCCTCCTTGACAGCTGAACAAAGAGAGTCCACATCGTCAGATGAGCATGAGTCAGAGTCTTCCAGTGGTGAAGAGGAGGGAGAGGAGGCAGAACCCTCTTTGGCAGATGAGGAGAAGCAGGATTCCGTGCCTCTTGAGCAGTCAGAGGAACAGGACTCTTCCCTTGTCCCTGAAAGCAGACGTTCTGAGTCTTCCGAGCGTGAAAAATCCAGATCCAAATCTGTTGATAAAGCATCTGACAAAGAGTCTCCACAGAGATCTGTAAGCAGGCACTCAAAGTCTCCTGCTCACCAAAAGAGTCGATCCACTTCTGTGGAAAAAACAGCGGACAAAGAGTCGGTGCGGAGGTACAGACGGAGACGCTCCAGGTCCACGGCTCGCCAGAGGAGCCAGTCAACCTCTGTGGAGAAAACAGCGGACAAGGAATCCTCCCGCAGGTCCAGGCGGAGACGCTCCAGGTCCGCTGCTCGCCAGAGGAGCCAGTCCAAGTCTGTGGAGAAGGCAGCAGACAAGGAGTCCTCGCGCAGGTCCAGGAGCCGGCGCTCCAGGTCCTCCCAGCGCAGGTCCAAGAGATACGACACGGACTCGCGCTCCAGGCGGAATCGCTCCAGGTCGGCCACGCGGAGGAGAGCGTCCAGATCTCGGTCCAGCTCCCTGTCACGTTCCAGGCACAGGAGGAGAAGCAGGTCGAGGTCGGCGTCACGAAGGCGGCGTTCCTTGTCCAGAGACAGGCGCAAGAGGTCTCAGAGAAACAGATCGAGGTCTACTGATAGGAGGAGGAGACGATCCGACTCCAGGGACCGCAGGATATCGCTGCGCTTGCGGAGCAGGAGTCGGACCCCTCTGCGGCAGAGGCGCTCGCGCTCCCGGGGGAGGAGGCGCAGCTCCAGCAGGTCCCCGATCCGGCTGCGGCGCTCGCGCTCCTCGGGGAGGAGGCGCTACAGCAGATCCCCCGACCGGCGCCGCTCCAGGTCCTCCGAGTTCTCCAGCAGGTCACCCAAACGTCTTACAGACCTGGGTAAGTGCTTTGCTCTCCCTGGTTCCGTGGGGAGGTGGGAGTGGGTGGGTTTGCACAGTCTGATTTTAGCTCTGGAGCATTCATAAGGGATTTCTTAGAAGTCACTCTGTGCATTAATCACTGCAGGCAGTGACTTCCAGCAGGAAGGTTTATGTTGGAGAGGAATCAATGCTGAGCATTTGAATGGAAGCCTCTTTAGAGCCAGTTTTACCTTGGTTCTAGAGCTTTTGTACAAAAGTAGCGTGTTTCAGCCTCAAGGAACATTCTGAGTAATAGTAAAGGCCAAGTACTTCAAGTACTTGTATGTAAGAAAATGTAGAATTTCTACTCCTGAGAACAAAGGTCATTCAAGTGCCAGTTGGAGAGTTCCTGGCTGTGTTGTCAGCTGTTCTCAAGAACTCTCTTCTCTTGCCTCTTTCCCATGGTAAGAACATAAAGGAAAGAGACTTGTTTCTGAAAATATTCCCAGACCCAGCAGATCAGAAAATAAAATAAAATCATAAGAGCTCCATCTTTTCTCTGTGCTTGGAGGAAGAGAGGCTGTGTTGTTTCTTTGGTAGTGAGTTAATAAGGGGAAAAAAGGTTTGAATTGGGAGATCAGCTCTTGTACAGTGTGTGAGGAAACCTCCTGTGGTGGACTTGAGGTTCTGAACTTCCCAGTCCTGCCTCAGAGTTGCCATGGAAGCCTTCCAGTTAGGGAGTTATTTGCAAACTGGCAGAAGGCTAATTTAATTTCATTTGCTATTTCTATGTTAGGGCTGTCCTTTTTCTCATTATTCAAGCAAAATACTTTTAACAGTTTTGCATCTAATTGTATTTTAAGCAAGAGCACATTTTATTTACTCAGAGCTTGTTTTTCTGTTTGCTGGTTGTAAGTAGCTTTTGGGCTACATCTGAGGGGATGAGGCTTCCTCCAGAGGTTTGAGAGCTTTTCAGAGGTAGATCATGAGGAAACTCTGGAGTTTATGCTGTGTAGGAAGGACTAAGTATGGCCAGAACAGGAATGAATCAGTGAAGTTAGAGACATCAGAGCTTGGGTGGTTGGAGGATGTTGTAGTTGGGGCTGCTGTGGGACTGCTGGGTTACATTTGCAGTTTCACTTGCCTTCTGCACAGCCCAGGCTTCTAGTGTAGAGCAGCTCAGTACAATTCCAGTTATTTTCACAGAACATAAAAAATGCACAGTGCAGGTAGAATGTTGTTTAGTTTGCCAGAAACATTTCTTAATTATTAAAACAAGGATCTACAAAAATAATGACTTTTCTGTGAAAAAAAAACCCCAAATCTTTTTAGACAAGGCCCAGCTACTCGAGATCGCCAAGGCCAACGCCGCCGCCATGTGTGCGAAGTCTGGCGTGCCCCTGCCCCCCAGCCTGATGCCTCTGCTGTCCCAGAAGAAGGATGACAAAGCCAACCAGAAGTCCTCAAGGGACACCCTGAAGGAGCTCACTGAGGTGAGGGGAAGCAGCAGCATCCAGCCTGGAAATGACCACACTGGGGTTGGTGACCTGTGGGAGGCTGTCACTGCGTGCTGCTGTCACCTGGGAGCTGCCTCGTGTTCAGAATCCCCAAATCCCTGCGGCTGGCAAAGCCCTCCCAGCGCAGGCAGTGCCAGCTGTGCCCCGTGGCCACCTTGTCCCCAACCCAGAGCACTCAGTGCCACCTCCTGGCCTTCCTTGGGCACCTCCAGACCTCCCTGGGCAGCCTCTGCCAAGGCCTGAGCACCCTTTTGAGCCCTTACTCTCCCCACAGGTTTTTTTAAGTCATCAAAACTGGTATTTTTTAATTCTCTAGAAATGCATGAAATCAAATTATTTTGCTTTTTCTTATTTTTGGTTTTGATTCTGTTCTAATTTTCTACAAATCAGTGGCCATCCTTGCAGTTCTGTCAGTGAATTCCAAAGCTTTCACTGCTGATTTTTTGTTCTGGTGGTGTTAGTTATGGTTTGAGTTGGAAGGAGCTTCAAAGCTCAGCCTGTCCCACCCCCTGCCATGGGCAGGGGCACCTTCCTCTATCCCAGGTTGCTCCAAGCCCTGTCCAGCCTGGCCTTTGACTTCCCTCAGAATGGAGAAGATCTGGAATAAAAAAAAGTGCCTTAATTTTTTTTGTAATTGCATAATGAGTGTGGCATTTCTGAACTTGAGTTTATAGAAATAATCTGAGATGAAGCAATGTCCAGGTGCTGAGAGATAATCTGCAGTTGTGCCTGGTCTGGGGGAGCAGAAGTACTGAGCAAGGGCTGAGCTGGTGCAGGTGCCCTGTGGTGACCTCCAGGGTGGTTTTCCTCATACCCTGACCAAGGTCCAGCATAGCTCGTGCTGATCTGCAGGCCCAGATCTGCACCTCCCTTCCCTTTCCTGCTTTGGAGATCTGTTGAATGATATTTCTGTTCTTCTGACTCAGAACTGCCCACAGAGCAGTGCAGGTGGTGGGAAATCAGTAAAGACATTTTAGCCATAAAACTCTGGCCCCTTGAGGAAGTCTTTTTATCTTGGGTCCTTTTCTTCCTCTCTTTTCTCTTCCCCCCTTGGCGGGTCCTCCCAGTTTGTGGTATCCCCATAACACCTCTGTGTTTTAGTTCTGTTGCACATCACAGGGGGGTGGCTTGCATAGCTGGCCAGCACCACAGGATTCCAGAAGAATCTGAGCTCTCTTGGAGCCATCACTTCTGACAGGATCCCTGCTCTGCCAGAGAACTGAGTCAGTAACCGAGGAGTGCCTGGCAAAGCCAGGGTTGGATAATTTGTGTACAATATCCAAAGTACATCTATTGGTGCTGTTGCTGAAAGATTTTCCATTCCTGGTTTAGTGAAGAAAACCACATTTTTTAATAGAAATGTGCTCTGTGAGTTTGGGTTGAAAGTTCTGGTTTCCTCAGAGCTGACATTTCGCTCTGGTTTACTTTTTAGAAATGCAAGAAGATTGCTCAGAGCACTGATGATGTGATAGTGAACAAGCCTCACGTTTCTGATGAGGAGGAGGAAGAACGTCCTTTCTATAACCATCCTTTCAAGCTGAGTGAACCCAAACCTATTTTCTTCAATTTAAGTGTGAGTACTACTTCTATTTTCAATGTTTTAAATCCTGGTTCTTAATAATAATGCAAGTAATTCTATAGAAATTTATCAAGGGTTGATAATCTTGGTGAAACTGGGAATATTTTTTGATCAATTTAAAGGAAAACTCCCAATTCCATCAAGATTGAACTGATAATCCAATTTTACCAATTGGTAAGTGGTAAAATTGTGAGCAGTTCTTAAAATGCATCTGGAAATCAAATGCTTTGAAGCATGGATTAGAATTTGTTTAAATTTTGTTGGGTTTTGGGGTGCTGGGTGGGTTTTTTTCAGTTTTATTTGGGGTGGGGGGTTGTGCCCATGAAAGTCTGTTCTGATTTTGCAGGATATAAAGCACTAAAAAAGCTTTAATATGCTCAGCAAAAATAGATACTGCATTCCTGGTTTTGTGTATAAATATGTATAGCTTGTGCTGTACACAAAGTAGCAGTAGTGCACATTTACATGAGGTGTAAGGTAGAAATGGATTTAGAGTTTGTTATATTGTTAGAAAAGGCTGCAAGGAAACTCAGGAAACCTTGGAATTCTTCCAGGCTCCGAGGAGGAATGAATGCTCTGCAGTGGTTATGGGCTGCTCTGCCTCTTGGTCTTGTTTTTGGCCCTTTCAGTTTTGTTTTTTCTTTCTCCTAAAATCATTCCCATCCATATTCCTAGGAGTTTATCCAGTATAATCCAGTGCTGCCAGCTGTGTTTGCCTCTTGGAAGAGAACCTGGCAGAGATTTCTGTAGGTTTTTAATACATTAACAACACCAAGCAAAACAAGGCCATAGACATCATCTGCTCCGAGACTCAGGCTGCTGCTAAAAATAGGCCAGAATGGAAACCCAAATGCTGAGAGCTGTTTTCTCTCCACTCATGGGCAGCTTTTGATCACAGGCAATGTTTTGCTGCCCAGGGTTTTCACCCTGGAGCTTTCCATACAAAATACCTGTGTGGCAGGTGGAGGTTGTTCTCCATGTGAATGGGGTCAGCTGGGAGAGGAGGGTTGGGGATTTTGGGTTGCTGAAGTTGTTTTTAGGGGTTTTTCATCTTCTCTGATAGCACAATTTGTGGGTCACTAGTGTGTTTTTAGGGCTGTGCCAAAATGATCAATGATAAAGGCTTATTACTCTGAGTAAGTAAAAACCAAATCCCAGGTGTTTCCATCAAAACCATCTCATGACTCCTGGGTGTGTCCGAGCCTGAACTTTTTCTCATTTTATTTCTTTCAGACTCCCAGCATCAAACCAGCACCACCACCCCAACCAAAAAACCAGGTCAGCCTGTCCAAGGAATTCCCTGTGTCCTCTGGGTCTCAGCATAGGAAGAAGGAGGCAGACAGTGTGTATGGAGAGTGGGTCCCCGTGGACAAGAACGGCAAAGACGACGGCAAGGACGATGTTTTCCCCAAGCCAGCCATTGAGGTAAGGAAGGCAAGGAGAGCATATCATGTAAGAAAACCAAAACCATCATCTGGGCAGTCTGGTACCCAGTTACAGCCTGGGAAAAAAAAAAAAAAGGCACTTAAAAAGGTAGTGCCTAACATTGCACTAAGCTGAGGAGCTGAGCTCTGCACACGGGGATGCTCACGTGGGCAGTGGTGAAGCAGCCTGCACCCATCCTGCTTCTGGCAGCTGGTGGTTCCTTGGTCTCAACAGAACTTAAACTGTAGCTGGAAGATGGAAAAACTTCCTTGTTCAGTTTCTTGCAGAGGTTAATTAATAATACCTTGAGATTTGCACAATAATGTATGTAGTGCTAATTAAAATTGTCCCACCAGTCTTAGAACACGAACACCACACTGGAATGTAATCCATTAAAAATTGAAAGTCATTTCCTCTGGATGTATTAATTTTTTTAGCTTTCCAGTCATGTTTTCTCTAATGGCTGTCTTGCACGTGGCCTTCCAAAGGAGAATCTAATTGTTTGGATAATAAAATAAAAACACCAAAGCAAGTGTTTTCCCCCTTGAAATTTCTTCTAAAGAATGTTTCTGGGGGTTGTTGTAATTAAGTAAATTAGATATTTAAGAGAGATGTTACTAGTTTTAAGTGTGTGTTGCCTCAGTGCACCTACAGCCTTGTTCTCACACCTTCCAAAGCCAAACCCCAAAACCTCCCCGTCAAGTTCTGACAAAGCCATCTCAGCACTTGGGCATTTTGTTTCTCAAGACCTTTCTGGTACTGGTCAGTTCACTCCCTGAGGCACAGAAGGGAATCTTCTGGCCCTTCTGCAGCACCAAAAGCACTGGGGATATAACTTTGCCAGCATTTTCATGGAATCCCTCAGAATTTGATGGTTGGGCACCCAGATCCTCAGCACAGGTGAGAGCTGCACTTTGGGCTCTCCTGCTCCAGTAAAACCCTGAGATGTTTGTGCAGAATGTCATTCCCAGTTTCATTGCAGTAAATATATTTAACTGTGTGTACCTTTATAAATGCCTGTAACTATGTTGTCTGTTTTTATGTTTTGTAAATAAATGTTTTGATTTGCCTTTACCTTAACCTGGTTTGTGTTAAGGGTGATTTCAGGAGGGTTAGCTCCCAGCAGGCTGTTCCATCCATCCATCCATCCCCTGGGGTTTGGGAAGGGCAGGTACAGAATTGCTGTGTGTTTCTCCAGGGAGCCTGACAGGTAACACAGTGCTTCTCTGCTTAATTCTTTCATGTTCAGGAGGACTCTGTGGTGGAAGTGGCTCCCTTGGAGCAACATGAGGCAGATGAGCTCCCTTGCTGGGGGAGTACAGAGCTGGGGGTGCTTGGAACTTAAGAAGTTTCCCCTGGAATTGACTTCCATTTGTGGTTGCTGCTTTTGCAATACTGTGACGGTTCTGGAGCAAGTCCTGCCATGAAACCCCACACAACTGGTTTTGTTGCTGTGTTTTAATTCACACATTAGTTATGGGCTTGGTCTGAAATGACCCTGCTAATTCATTACAGCTTGTTTTAATAAAACCTGATGCCTTAAAGTAGTTGTGTGTGGCAGTAGGAGATGGAGGGGAAGGTCTGGAGTGATCTGAGGGCTCTGTCTGTAGCAGGCAGAGACCTCTGAGGAAGGAGTGTTTGCAAGTGTGGAGTGCCAGGGTTGGGTTAGCCCAGGTGACTTGTGCAGAGTGTTGGGATCTGAGGCTGCAGTAAAAGCATTCATGACCTCCAGAGGGTGTAAAACACCTGCTTTTTATTTGTTTCAGTAGTTGTGATTAGTGGGGGAAGTCTGAGAAGGGGGATCAGGCAGGAGAGCTCTGGGAGAGAGCAGCACCTCACTTCCACCTGTTCCCTTTGACTCAGCAATGACAGCAACTTCTTATACCTCAAGCAGAGATGGTTTTTTTTCCAAGATCCAAAGCTGCCATCGAGTGTCTTGTCATAGCACAGAGCTGGAGGTCTCCAGAATGGAGAAGTGTTTGGGAATTAGCCCAGCAGGGAGTGTTGCTAAGCCCCAGTAAAGCACTAAGACACCACTTTGGCATGGCAGTGGTCCCCTGTGCTTTCATGGGCTGCTTCCATGCCTTTGTGTATTGCTGGATTGAAACTTCTGGTGAGTAGAAGAACTTTTATTTATCTCCTGGACCAGGTTCATAAACAGAATATTAAGAAATTATTTTAAGTATGTGAGAGAAACTTGAAAACTCAGCCAGTGTGCATTTGAAACAGGCATTTTTACATCCTTGCTGTAGTGTGAGGGGGCTGTTAGATAATATTTTAATTCTTCTTGTTCCTTTTTTATGTTCTGTGTGACAAGAAATAAGCACTGAACTCAGTCCATAGACACCTGGGACTTGTGGGATTTTAGTTCTGTTTTGGTCAGTGCCAGATATCCAGCAATCATCTTCCCAATAGAAACACTTTTGTCCTAAACACCAACCAAAAAAAAAAAATCTTAAAAGCAGATTTAAAAGAGCACAAAAGCAATTCCTGTGTTTGATGCCATTGCAGGTGTTCATATCTGTGTCTTCAGTATTTACTGAATTCTTGACCAGGTTCCTGGGACAGGGTTTATGGTGTAACAGTGTTTGATTTGTTAGCTGAGTCAATTTTAGAGGAGTTTCAGATTCTCTTCCTGGCCCTTTAGTACAAAATGTGTTAGAGATAGACGGTGTGACAACAAAAGAGGCAAGGTTTTTATAAAGCAAATGAAAATGAAGTTCAGGTTAACCCATCACCTTGATGTGTCTGTGTCAGCTGCATTTCTGATTATTGGGTTTCTTCTGTGCCTCAAACAGTCCCAGCCCTTCCAGCTTCTGTCACATCTCAAGAAATTCCATTTGTCTTTGCACACTCTTCCCTTCCTGCTTTCCAAACAGAATGATCCATAATGCACATCCTTTGAGGAGCAGGGCCCAGGGATTTTATAAAGCAGCTGCCCAGCAGCCAGAATTCATTACAGCCCCAAATGTTGTGGATTTCTCTCCCGTGGCTTTTCCCAGAGTGAAGGTTTGCAGTGAGCTCCTTTGTGTCTTTCACCAAATCACTCAGCAGCATTGTTTCAAATTTATTTTTCCTTATATTTTACTGCAGCTCAGCAGCACAGATGTAGGTAATTCTTTCCAAAGCAAAGTGGATTCTGTGAGCTCACAGCCTGGTTTTACAGGATCCCTGGGGCTGGCAAAGCCCTGCCAGCCCAGGCAGTGCCAGCTGTGCCCCACGGCCACCTTGTCCCCAGCCCAGAGCACTCAGTGCCACCTCCAGGGCACACCTGCAGGGATGGGCACTGCAGAGCTCCCTGGGCAGCCCCTGCCAAGGCCTGAGCCCCCTTCCCATGGGCCAATTCCTGCTGCTGTCCCAGCTGAGCCTGCCCTGGCCCAGCCTGAGGCCGTTCCCTCTGCTCCTGTCCCTGTTCCCTGGGAGCAGAGCCCGACCCCCCCGGCTGTCCCCTCCTGGCAGGGACTTGTGCAGAGCCACAAGGGCCCCCTGAGCCTCCTTTGCTCCAGGCTCAGCCCCTTCCCACCTCCCTCAGCCCCTGCTGGGGCTCCAGCCCCTTCCCCATCTTCATTCCCTTCTGGTTTGGGCTGGAGATGAAAATTTGAAACACTGAAGTCAAGATTGTGGAATGCATCTGATTCATGCTGGAATTACTTTATACAGACAAGCTTCAGTGTGACTTAATAGCAGAGTGCTCATGTGAATAGCTCTGCATGAAGTTTTAGTTAAATTGCATTTAATTCTGTTGGTTAAGATCTCATTGCACAATAAAATGCTTCTCTGTTTATTACACAGCAGAATTTTTGGTGACAAACGGTTTTAGAAAGCAAGTCATTGGATATTTTGTGTGTACAGGTGATTTTAAATTACCAGGGTGTTACAGTTTAAATTCAGATTTGTCTTTGTTCAGGAAAGCCCATCTTTTGTGGATTTAAGTGGTCCCAGGATTTCCATCACGTTGCCTGTTTCTTTGTCAAGCCACCAATTCACTCTGTAACCTCGTTTGGTAGCACTGACCCTCCAGCAGCTTTTTCCAGCTCAAGTGGACGCTGTTGTGCTCTGCTGTGTTTTTACAAATGCTCTTTTTCCTCCTAGTGTGTGGACATAACCACAGCCATGAACGACAGAGCAGTGGCCCAGAAAAGGCTCAATGAGAACTCCTTTGACCTGGAGGCCATGTGCATGCTGAACCGGGCACAGGAGCAGGTGAGCTGGGTTCTTTCAGCTGCATTTGGGGGAGCTGGAGGGGAATTAGTGGTTTTCTTTCATGGCAGCTGGTTTTCCTCTCCTCTTTAAGTTTGGAACCCAGCTGTGGGCCAGTGTTTCAAAGTTCTGCACTTCTAACACTGAGTTTTGATGAGCTCCTTTGTGTATTCCATGTTTGCACCCAAGTCACTCTGAAAAATAGTTTCAAATGTAATTTTCTTAAACTTTGAAGTATTTCAGCAGCACAGATGTAGGTAATTCTTTCCAAACCAGTGGACTCAGCAGTTCTGGGGATGAGGAGACCCTGAACTGGCTGGAGTTGGAGCTCAGGTTTCAGGGTGACCGCTCAGACGCTCAGATTTTTGTAGCACCTGCTTTGATCTGAGTGTCAGTGAACACACCAGATACCAAGAGCATGATGTGAAAATTCCTGAGGGGCAGCCGAGAGGTGCAAGGGGAGCGTGGAGCTGTCGGTGCTGGTCTCAGTGTGGGTTTTGCCGTTGCAGATCGACGCCTGGGCTCAGTCCAACTCCATCCCCGGGCAGTTCACGGGCAGCACCGGCGCGCAGATCCTGTCCTCGGACGAGCTCACCAACAGCGGGCCCCAGGCGTGGATCCGAAAGGTAGAAGTGACACAGCCACTGCTGTCCCAGCAGTGACCACGCTTGACAGCAGTCAGGGCTTGCACAGTGCACCACAGTGCCTTACCCTGTGGCAGAGCGTGTGCCCAGTGCAGCAGGCTGGGCTCAGTCCCTGTCCCTCGGTGGCACCGGTCAGGTGTGAGTGGCCAGACACAGCCTGCCACTGCCAGGACACGCTGCTGCTGCTGTGCTGGCAGTGGCACATCCCTCCCTGCCCCCTGGCACTGGCACATGCCAGGCAGGGTTGATCCTCCTGCTGTTGAAATCAGTGGTTTTTGGCATCAGCGAAGCGAGGCCCAAACTGCCCTTGGGTTTGCCTTGGTTCTCTCTGGTTGCTCCTTTGCCTCTCTCTGCATCACCAGGGTTTTCTGGGAGCCAGAGATGTGGAGGGTTAAAGCAGGAGTTGCAGTTAATAAGTTCCTCTCACTCTGATGTTGTTTGGATACAGTGCAGTAGTTCCCTGTTGCTGTGGGTTATCACTGGCTGATTTTGGGGTGTGCTGCGTCCTCCATCCATGTGTTGTGTACATTCAGTTACTCAAGCTGCAGCTTTGCCTGTGAACACTGATCTGGTGCTCTGTCAGGAGGGAGATCTGAGGAGTTCAAGCAGCATCCACGTTCCAGGCACAAGGAATAAGGAGTTAGGCTGGTCAGTGTGGCAGGTGCTGCAGTTGAGTCTGTGTCAGCTTGGGTTGGGACATCTCCAAGCTGGGAGGTCAGATTTGAGGCTTAGGTGGAATTTTCCATAAAAGTTGGTGTCAGCTGAACATAAAAGTCTGGAATTACAATATCCTGAAAATAGAAACATTTTTTGCCAGGATTCACTAACTTGTTTTTCCACTTCATATAGCCAGGCAGTGCAGAGAGCCAGGGAACACAGACTTGAGTCACTGGCCAAGTGGGAATCTTCTGGGATCTTGCCAGTGTTAATGCAGAGTGTGCATGATAAAGTCTGCTTTTAATAACTATAAACAACTGAGATTGTGGCAAAATGCTGCCTTTGATGAAGACAGCCCTTGTTCCTGGCAGAGGGAACTGTGAAGCACAGGGATATGTTGGTGAGGAAGGAGCTTTTCCACTGGGGGTCTTGGGAAGGAGATCAGCAGGGCTGTGAGGGGAGGGTTCTCCCTGTCTGCAGCACCTGGAATGGCTTCCCAAGGCCCTGGAAAGGGAGCAGCTCTCTCCCAAACCTCCTCCCTGGGGTCTCCTGTGATGGCAGTGGCAGGAGGGGCTGCTCACAAGGGTGAAGTGGAAAGGGCCAGGTGTGTTTTACCTGTCCTCCAGCTTCACTCTGGGATATGCTTTAAAGCAACCCAAGTGAACAAACCAGAATAACAGCCAAAAAAAACCAGGTACAAGCCAAAGGAAATGCTTCAAGGGAAGAGAATGGGAGAAGAGTGTGGTCTGTGCTTGTGGACACGACTGCTGCAAGGAGCAGAGGAATGTTGGAACATTTTGTTGGATCTGGGCAGCAGTGAGGCAGCAGCAGCTCTCCTGCCCTGCCCAGAGCTGGGAATGTGCTGTGGGCACCCTGCAGGCTCTGGGGCTGGGCACAGAGGAGGCTCCTGCTGGCAGCAGGAGGAGTTGGCGGGTGAGGGAGGTGAGGACAAAGTCCTGTCCCTGCCCTGGCACTCCTCAGCCGCTCTCCTGCTCTGCCAGGAGGGCCCAGAGCTGCTCAGAAGTGCCCTGGGGCTCCAGGGATGCTGGGGCTGGGAAAGCCTCACACAGCTTCATGTGGAGTCCTGCTGTGGCTGCAGGAGGCTTTCACAGGAAGGAGTGGCTCTGCATCCATGTGATCCTTCTCAGGGACAGGAACACGAACCACCCATGAAGTGCAAAGTACTGGTTGTGTGTTACTTGGACACCTGAAATTGTGTGACAGTGATCACTTACTCAGTCAGGCTTGTGCTCCCTTTTGTGCTCCCTTTTTGGCCTTAAAACTGTATCTTAACGTGAAAAAATCTGGTATTTTTCACTCAGGCCAGGGGTTGGACTGTGATCCTTATGGGTCACTTCCAACTGGGGATGTTCTGTGTTTCTGTGGTTGTTATCTGCAGGCAGGGCTGTGAGTTTCCTGGGGGATGCTGTGTCTGTGAGTGAGTGCACATTTCTGGCTGAGGCTGTTTGCTGAAGGCATTTCCCTTGGGACTTTGCCATGGGAGGAGCTGTGACCATCCAGCACAGACCGAGCCTGTGGCAGCCACTCCATGTGGGTCTCAGGAAAGGAGGCTTTAGAGCACAGGCACTGGGTGTGACAGGTCACCACAGCACCAGGGAGGTGGAACAGGAAGGTGACTCAGGAGGGCAGCAGGGCACTGGGGGAACTTGTTTGCTGAGCTCTGTCTTCTTTTTTTTTTTTTTTTTTTTTTTGCATTTTGTGGATTTCACCTTTTCTCGTCCTTTCCCAGTGGCTCTGGAGAGGAAATGTGCACTCAAACCAGACTCAGAATCTCAGTTTGGGAATTAGGAACTGCAGGGTTTCATGTGGAGCACTGGGTTGGGGACACTAAGTAGCAATAAGGTTTATGTTTTTAATTCCTGGACTAATTCCTGGTGGTTTTGTGCAGGGGCCTGAGCGGGGTCCATAAAAGAGTGATGTGCTGTTGGGTATAAAAAAATTATGAACAATCTCACCTTTCTCTTTGAAAAAGTGGCTTCTGTTTCAGTTTGTCACCATCAGTGTAATCAGTTCACAAATGTGACTCATCTTTTCTGAAGGTTGCTTCTATTTTTATTCCATTTTTCCTTCCAAACACACTGTGCTGCTGAAGAAATGTCAGAGCAAGTGGTCAAATATTTCTTGTTTCTCCAAGCAAATTCTGTTGAGGTCTATTTACTCCCCCTTTCCCAGATTCACCCCTTGGTTCTGGATTTATCAGCTCAATTCTGGAGCCTGAACTTGCTCCCCAAACCCAGGGTTGTGCTCAGGAGTGGCCCTGGGAGGCTGCTGGGTCACTTGCTGGTGCTGATCCCTGGAGTGCAGAAAGTTCTGGCAGGTGCAAACCTCCCTTCCATTCTTACAGGCACAAAGAGCTTTCCTTGGGAGCCAGGCTCACCTGGCAGGGCAGAGCAGCTCTGTGCTCACCAGGGACTGGATATTGGGAAGGAATTCCTCCCTGGCAGGGTGGGCAGGCCCTGGCCCAGGGTGCCCAGAGCAGCTGGGGCTGCCCCTGGATCCCTGGCAGTGCCCAAGGCCAGGCTGGACCCTGGGGCTGGAGCAGCCTGGGGCAGTGGGAGGTGTCCCTGCCATGGCAGGGGGGACACTGGGATGATCCTTGAGGTCCCTCCTGACCCAGCCCAGTCTGGGATTCCGTGGTTCCACAGTGGGTGAGTTTGTTGCACTGGCTGCTCTCTTTCCCAGCCGTCCCTTTGTCCTGCTGTTCTCAGAAGCTGTGAGCAGCACCTGCAGGTGCTTGGGAGCACAGGGCTTGTGAGGCATCTGCTGGGCTTCTTCAGCAAGGGATTCCTGCTCCTGTCTGTGGGAAGGATTGGGACTGCTGCTGAAAGGGCCAGAGCATCTTCCAGTTCAGCACCCAGCCCAAATTCCCTCCCTCAGGATCCCTGCCAGGTGCCGCAGGGAGCAGATTGTGACCGGAGCTCCAGGAGCATTTGGAGCTCCCGGGGATGCCAGGCTGGAATTGCTGGGCTGTGCAGGGCCAGGAGTGGACTTGGATGGTCCTTGTGGCTCCCTTCCCATCACTCAGGAGATGCTGGGATTGAATGGAAAATTCTGCCTGGCACAAGTTTTCCCAAAGCAGTGCTTGTTCCTGGAACTTGAACTTCCTTGGAGTTCAACCTTTAGTCCTGCCCTGAACTGCCACCCCCTGCCTTCGAGGCTTTGTTGTCTTTGCTTCCTAAATTGTTCCAAAGATTCAACCTGAAGAATCAGCAAGAAAGTTAATTAAAACTGCTCTAAAGCCCCTGAGGGAATCAGGTTTTACCTTCTCTTTAAAGCAAGTGCTGACCCAAGAATATGACTCTTGAGTCTCCATGTGTTGGCAGAATGGAAGTGGGATTTCATGGAATTTAGTGCTCAAAATAAAGTATCAAATTGTCCTGCAGGCTCCCTCACAATAAGATCAGTGAATGAAAGAGAAATGCTTTTGTAAATAACGAGTTTGTTCTGACAGCAGTAACCATGTGCTCAGAACCTGGGGCTTCTTGTATTCCATCCCCTGCAATCTGTGTCTGCAAAGGTCCAGAGCTGCTCAGGAGTTTTTGGGAGACTCACCCTTGGATGGTTTTTAAAATGAGAAGAACTGTGCCTCGTGCTTCCGTGCTTTTTCTGTTGCTTCTATGGTTTTCAATGAAATCCAAACCCAGCACCAATTTTACCCCCACTCATTAAATCATGGGCTTAGGGAAGTGGTCTGGTACTAAACTACAAAAAAAAATAGCATGTACAGGTGGCATTAGAGGTTTACAAAGAAAAAAAAGAAAACCAGAATCAAAATGCAGGAACCTTTTCCCTGCTGCAGACCTTTGCTTCCTCAGTGACCTCAGTCCAAGGGGGCTTCTCCTGGCTCCTTTCCCACTGGTACCGGAATTCCTTCCTCTGCCTTTTAGTGGGATGCACAAGTATTTGTGTGTTCTGGAATTAAATTCTTATTAATAATAATTTTTAATAGTGATAAATGTGTAAGTCATGGTTGTGCTGGTTCTGTTGGTCACACTGAAGAGTCAGCACAAAGTTCCTGCTGCAGTTCCCCTCCAGGGTCCTGAATCCACCGTGGAAGGGGTGCTTTAGCAAACGGCCCTTGGGCACCTAGAACTTCCTAGTTCCCGTTTCTGGAGTTTGTTCAGGCTCTGGTAATTCCTCTGAGGAGCTCAGGGCTTTGACCAGGAACAGGATGTTTTGGTTCTGCTCTGTCCTTGCTCCAGCCCTGAGCCAGGAGGTGTCTGGGTGTTTGGGAAAGCCGAGTGAGCCGCAGTGACCTCAGCAGGAGCTTGCGCTGTGTCCTTTGTGAACTGAACACACCCCGTGGTGCTGGAACAGCCAGCGAGCCAAATCCTGCCCCCAGCTCCGGGGCCTGGAGGGAGCCGCTCTTCCAGAATGTTCCTGGAGAAGATGGGAGGAGGGAGTGGGAGCTGAGGGAAGGCTCTGGAGGGCTGTGGACGCTGTGTCTGAGGGGCTGGCTCTGCCCCAGCCCCAGCTCTGCTCCTCCAGCCTCGTGGATCCGTGTGGATCCAGACAGGGATTTCCTGGCCTAGGCAGGGATTGGGAGCGTTCCTGGCACAGCCTCCAGCAGGGCTTTCCTGCCCCACTTCTGGCAGCCTCCGGCGTGGGGAGGACGCAGGTGCGTCGGGAATCCCCGAAGGACACGCGGGCTGCCAAGGAAGCCCTGTGGCTTTGTTCCCTGCCCCTGGAGCCCTGGGAATGCAGGGAGCCTCGGTCCTGCCCTGGTGCCAGCCCCAGGCCCGTGCCGAGCTCCAGGAGCTGCCAGGGAGGGCCAGCGCTCGGTGGTGCCGGTGGGTCCCTTCCGGCTCAGGACCTGTGTGACTCTGTGAGCCCGGGGACCTCCTGCTCTGACAGTCACAGCTCCGAGGGCAGCAGAGCCCCGAGGCTGTGGGGGCTGTGCCCGGGCATCGAGCCAGCCCTGCCCGGCTCCGGGGCTCCCGCCGGGCTCAGCCTCAGCGTGCGGGGCAGGCGAGCCAGGCCCCGCTCTGGTGGAAATGCTTGACTTGCTTCTGGGGTCAGCGGGGGGGCACGAGAGATGATAGTTCACAGAATAACCTGTGAACTTTCACCCCTCTATATGGAAACTTGTTTCAGGGTCAAATCCTTGTAGCCGCCTTCTTGCCACGGTCAGTGCCAGCCCTACTATTCACAACACTGCGGCCAGCGAGGCCTAGGTACGTAACATTTAAGGAGTTTTTACAGTTCTTTACATCAAAGCAGATGTTTAAACTTTCTGTTGATAAGCTTTCACCGTTTAACAACTTTTGTTAATGCTCATTTGAAAGAATGTGACGACTGCTGCTGCTAAACTGGGGGGCCAAGCGCCTTTTTCCGTTAAAATAAAGAGAGGGGAAAGCAAAAGCTGTTTGTTCCATGTGGAATTTCAGAGTAGAACTTGAATGTGCAACTGCTGTGTAATGAATCAGGTGGGGAGAGGTTTTTTTTTTTAGATTTAAATCTGCCTAAACAGCCTGTGAATGTCATGACTAAATGTGCTTGTGTTCTGTTGGACGAGGAGGTACCCTGGCACAGCTGTGCCGGGATCAGTTCCCACTTCCCGAGCTGAGGAGATCTCTGGGATCAGAGCAGAGTCTTCAGAGCCTTTAGAGTCTTTAGGTCGTTGCTTGGTTAAACACATCTGTCTGCCAAGGGTCACTGCCACTTTGGGATCACCTTAGACTTTTCCTAAGTTGTTCTTTTTTGCCAAACATTGATTTGTGTCTCGTGTGTCCGCGTGAATTCCGGGTTCCATGCACTGGTTTGGGCTAAAAATCCACAGAGCTCAGGTGGATTTTTTTTATTTTATTTTTATTTTTAATTGAGTCTGTAAAAAGTTGTTAGAAACATTTTTTGGAAGTTCCCAATTCTTACTTAAAATCCCAGCGCTAACTTTAGGCCTTGTTTTACTTCTCTTTTTCTGGATAGGATCAGTTCTTAAGAGCAGCCCCTGTAACTGGAGGAATGGGAGCTCAGCTGATGAGGAAAATGGGCTGGAGAGAAGGAGAAGGCCTTGGGAAGAACAAGGAAGGCAGCGTTGAGCCCATCATGGTGGATTTTAAGACAGATCGAAAAGGTGAGTCCTGCCCCAGAGCTGTCCTGGGGCTCCTCTCCTCGCAGCTGCCTGCAGAGGGCAGAGCCCCTGGAGCAGGAGGTGTTTGTTGTCTGGGGGCCTTCACTGGCACATCAACAGACTCTGGGATTTTGCTTCAGGTTTGCCAAGGCCTGGGGCCAGTCCAAAGCTTTGTCCTTGTGGAAGAGCTGCAGTGGTGGCTGAAGCAGGAACAGGAGCAGGGGTAGAAGATGCAATAGTGGGGTCAGTTTTGCAGAGGGGTGAGGACAGAGCTGAGCCCCAGAGCTGAGCTTTGTCAGTGACTCACACTCAGGGCTTTGGGGCTTCCCTGGGGATTCTGGTCCTTTTTTTTTTGTCCCTCATTTCCCTGCTGTTCATCTCCAGCCTGATCCTGCTGAAGGCATCTCTGCTCATCCTCAGGGCTGCTTCCAGAGGCAGCTTTAGCCTCCCCTTTTCCTGGAAACCCCCCCTGTTTTCCCTGCTTTCCTGTCCATGGCCACAGGGGAGAACTCTCTTGGTGCAGCAGAACCATCCAGTGCTGCTGCTCCTTCAGCTTGGCCACTGAGGTTTGTGTGCTGAGTGCTGCTGGAGGTTCTCCATCTGAAACACCTCTCCAAGGTCTGTCTGCTTTAAATCCAAAATTCAGCAGTCAGGATTTCTAATTTAATTGTTCTGCTGTGCATGGAACAAAACAACAACTCCACACTGACTGTGGGACAGATTCCTGCTGCTTAAAGATTTCTTCTGCACCAGGAGCCTTCAATCCCATCTGAAACAAGGGGTGGCAATACCAGAATTTTCATTTCAAGGCCATTGGATGGGCCTGGAGCAGCCTGGCACAGTGGGAGGTGTCCCAGCCATGGCAGGGGTGCCCTGGGTGGGCTTTAAGGTCCCTTCCCACCCAAACCATTCTGGGATCTCAGGACTTGTGTTGGCTTTGTCACTGCTCAGAATTGAGCTTGGAACAGCCAAACTCCTCACCTGTTTTTCTTTACAACCTTTCTGTGCAAAGAAGGAAATGCAGCCCCAAAGGTGCCTGGTGGCAGTGATTGCCAAGGGCTCCTCCTGGCCTGAAGCAGGGCCAGCCTTCAGACAGCCCAGCTGGGCTTTGCATTTCCTGCCTGTCAAATCCTTCTGCTCATGTGCAGCCTCAGCTGATCATTCCCACAGAAGTTGTGCCTGGATGCAGAATTCCCTCTGCTCTTGGGCCACCCAGGTCTGTGGCACAGGGAGATGAGGGGCAGGAGGTGTCCGGCTCACAGACAAGCAGGAAACATGATTATATATTATATATATAATACAGATTTAGGACATGGGATTATATATTTAGGGATTATATATTGAGGACAGGTAGTTTTTCAGACATCTGTGTTCTTGGGTGATTAAATGGGTAAAGCATACTCTTTTTCTTTTTTAAACCTCTGTGAGGAGTTTTAAAGTCCACACTTTGACAGGAAGGCTGTTATTAACCCACCACCCAGGTTTGTTTTGTAAGGAATTTATTAGACATTTTTCAATGTGTAAAACAGTATTTTATTTTATAAATACTAGCATTTATATTTTAATAATTATTTAATAAATATATATTTATATTTATTACTATATAAACCAGCCCCCAGTAAGATACAATTCCTGGTCCCAGGAAGTGACTCAGGAGGCTGCAGCTTGTTTGAAATTCCCAGATGAGGTTCCAGAGGCAGGAGGTGGAGTGGAGTGTCAGTGACTCAGCAGCAGGGAGAGAGTTTAATGAGGAGGATGAGAATCCCTGGTTAGGTTTGGGTTTAAAATTCTGTCAAGGGGGGAAACCCTCAGCCTTTCCTTCAGGGATTGTCTCTGGTGGCTTCGTACCCCTTGGGCAGGCCCTGCTTAGGGGCTGCAGGAATATTGGGAGGAATATCTGGTAAGGAGGGAAGGATTTTCCTGTAAAGCAAAAGAAACCCAAATGCCACCCAGAAAAGCTGAAGGAACAGGAAGACACTGGAAGCAATTGCAGTATCTCCCTGTCTTTGTTCACCAAAGCCACAGCAGGAAAACTGGAGGTAAGAAACAAAGGAATATTGAAAGGTTGAAGTCTGAGAATGGCAAAAATCCATGGGGAGAAACTTGAGTTTCTCTGGTGGATTGCCACTGGAATTTCAGACATTTCTGGCAATTCTTCAGTTCGTTTTTGGTCTTGTAAGATTTTCAGAAGAGCAATGTTGAGCTTTGGTGTTTGCCAGTGACTCCAGCAGAGCCTGTGCTCCCTGCAGCCCTTTGGGGCTGTTCCCCTCTCTGCTGCTTTGCTCCCAGGTGGGATGGAGGTCTCAGCTGAGGCTGCTGGAACCCTGTAAATTCAGAGAGCACAAGGAGTCCAGGTCTGTGGTGTCACTCCTGGCAGGAGGGGACACAGGGACATCTCTGGATAAGGGGAATGGTTCCTGTGCTCCTGTGTCTGAAGCAAACTAAAGGCAGGGGGTTACTCTGGGCTGCACAAAACAGTAGGAGAATGTTCCTCACTGTCTGCCTTGTTGATTGTTTCTCCAAAGAGGGCATGGAAAACCAGGTTGCCATGGAAAACCAGGTGTTCTCTGCCTTGTGTGAGACCACTCAAAGTTTTCTCCTCCTGGCTGCTTCAGAGTCTTCCTGGAGCCTTTGGGAAGAATGTGCTGAGTGGAATGGATGGAACGAGGTGGAGGGTTGAGAGCTGGCTGGAGTCTCCAGGTGTCCCCTGTGATCCCTGGTTGTGCTCTGCTGCTGACTCGGGGTCAGGGGGAGCGGGGAATGTCAGTGGGATGGCGAATGTCAGCGTGCCTGTGTTGTTCGCAGGGCTGGTTGCTGTGGGAGAGAAGGCCCAGAAGAGGTCCGGCCACTACGTGGTGATGAAGGATCTTTCAGGTGAGTTCCTTGTCTGGAATGATGCAGTTGCCAGAGGCTGGGTGGGCACTGACCCTGCCGTGTCTGTGTGCCAGGGAAGCACCCGGTGTCTGCGCTGATGGAGATCTGCAACAAGAGGAGGTGGACGCCCCCCGAGTTCGTGCTGGTGGACGACAGTGGGCCTGATCACCGCAAGCATTTCATCTTCAAGGTGGGTCTGGGCTGCCTGCCCCTGTGCTGCTTTCTCTCTGCCAGGGGTGAAATCCATGTTTCTGTTTGATAGAAACACCTCACGGGGCTGGCTGAGGATGGTGGAGCCGTCTCGGTGCTGGAACGTGCAAGTCCTGTTCCTGGAAAGGCCAAACCGAGTCCCTGGAGCACTTTATTCTGGGATCCCAGGGCTGGAGCCCCTCTGAGGCCAGGCTGGGAGAGCTGGGGGTGCTCACCTGGAGGAGAGAAGGCTCCAGGGAGAGCTCAGAGCTCCTTGCCGGCCCTAAAGGGGCTCCAGCAGAGCTGCAGAGGGACTGGGGACAAGGGCTGGAGGGGCAGGACGCAGGGAATGGCTTCCCTCTGCCAGAGGACAGGGCTGGAGGGGATCTTGGGAATGAGGAATTCCCTGGCAGGGTGGGCAGGCCCTGGCACAGGGAGCCCAGGGCAGCTGTTGCTGCCCCTGGGTCCCTGGCAGGGCCCAAGGCCACTGGGGCTTGGAGCAGCCCTGCACAGTGGAAGGTGTCCCTGCCATGGCAGGGGTGGCACTGGATGGGCTGTGAGGTCCTTCCCAACCCCGAGCACGGTGGGACCCCCTGCAATGTCCTTGCTGACAGGCAGCCATGGGATCTGTGTCCCTAAAAAGGAGCTGCCCAGAGTGTGCCTGGGGCAGGCACGGCCCCCTCGCTAACCCCTGGTTCCCCCGTGCCAGGTGAGAGTCAATGGCAACGAGTACAGGCCCACCTTTGCCAGCCTTAACAAGAAGCACGCGAAAGCCACGGCGGCCACGGCGGCGCTGCAGGCCATGGGACTCGTACCAAAGGAAAGCATGGTCAATACCACCATGTTCAGGAGTGCCTCACACCGCTAAGCTTGGCTTTACTGGGACACTGGTTCTGAGCATTTTACTCTGCACAAGAAATGGTATTTGCCCCTCTCATGTTGTAAATACATCGGCGATTCCCACCTTGTAAAAACTGTACAGACACCCACAGGTTTTTCTTTTGTACCATCCAAATGTATTTAAATCATACTTAGTTTTTGGTATGTTTATATTGTTTACATTAGTGATGTAATTATTTCTTAAACGACTAAATCAGACGACAGACTCTGGAGGCATCAGAAATCCAGACCCTTGGCCGAAGCTCCTGCAGTTCCTCTCCTGTCAGAGCGTTGACCCTTTGATACAGTTTTGTAGTGGCCGCAGAGTTCCCTGGGCTCGGGGAGGTGCTGGGGACACCCGGGGGCCGTGCCTGGGCTCTGCCCCTCGGTGCCAGCCCAGGACAGCCGGAGCCGGCGCTGCCGGAGGGACGCGGGGGCTCGGCCGCGGCCCGGCCCGGCCTCCCGCTGGGGCTGCTCTGCCCAACCAGTGAATCCACTGCCTGATGCTGATCGTACGGATTTGTGGTTCATGTGAATTTTAAACTCTTAACAAATCTACAACTGGATTTGGGGGGAGGGAGGGGGTAGAATGACGCTTCAATTGTTGTACCCAACTTGGTCAATAAAGCAGCACAAGTTCATAATCTTCACCCTTGGTCAGTAAACAGTAATTCCAACGGATGCCAAGCCAGGAAACGGGAATTCAAACACGCCAAAATGCCTTCTGCGAGAAACACACACACAGCAGTGGCTTTGTGAGGATTCCCAACAGCCGTGGGGATGGCAGGAACGGGTCTGGTGGTTTTTGTTTTGAACTTTTACGAAATAACTCCTTGGGATGAAATGTTAAGGATAAGGATCCTCTGCCCTCGAGGAGCCTGATCAGAGTTTGGGCAGCTGGACGGCAGAGAGGATGTAGAAAGCTTTTCCTGCTTTTTATTTTTTATTTAAGAAGCATTAATCTTTGATCTGTGTGCACGGGGGATTGGAAGGGGCAGTGCACCCTCCCTGAGGGATCTGAGTTAGGAGCAGGCTGCCAGGATTTCTGCACTGGGGTCGTTCAGGTGCTTGTCCCAGACAAGTCTTTGTGAGGTGTGAACCTGAGCTGGGTTTGGGGACAGAACAAACCCAGCCAGGCTGCTCAGGCCTCACGTGAGGGACCCTTTGGCCATGGGTCCATGGAGCCGAGGAATTCCTGGTACCTGGAGCCGTGTGGATCCCGTCAGTGTCACAGAATGTGGAGTCTCCTTGCTCTGCAGGGACAGGGGTTGGTGTTTCCTGTGCAGCAGGGAGCTGGGGTTGGTTTGGAGGCAGAAAAGCCCCTGTGAGTCTGTCCAAGCGCTCCGAAAATGCTTCAGTTGATCTTCATTTCATGGACGTGGTTGTCTTGAATTAAACTTTTTTCCCTTTGGCATCTTGCCTTTGGTCTCTGACTAAATGTGTGGAGCTTGTCCTGCAACTGCTTGAGAGGTGTGAAATCCCAGGAAATCTGGGATGAGGCACCCTGGGGGGGCTGGGGGGTGTCTGGCTCCACCCCGGGGCTGGGAGCAGCTCCCTCCACACTCAGCTCAGACCTCGCAGCTGCTGAGGATTCTCTGCAATCCATGCTCTCCATGGCAGCTCAGACTTCACAGCTGGACACAATCAAATTTGGGAATGTACAAGCCTCTGTACTTGTTTGCTTCTTTTTTCTGTATCCCTCTTTCCCATGCATAAGGTAAAGACCTGGGTTCTCTCCCGGCAGCAGAGAAATCCAGTCCCACTAAAGACTGCATCTGAAAAACAACTACTCTGGATTTCATGGCTTAAAGCTGAGGGGTCAGCATTCCTGGAGCCACATATCCTTCAGGAGCAGCCCTGCATCCCAGGGCTGGGAGCAGCTGGGATTTGCTCCTGGAGCTGACAGGTCACAGCAGTTCTGTAAAGCCATGGTGAATCACTGAGAGTTCCATCAGAGCTGCGTCCCTGCTGGATCCTGGGGCAGGACACTGCCCCTGCTGCAGACAGAAAGGGGCTGGAGGCAGAGGAAGCTTTTGCTGGCCCAGGCTCAGGGGCTGCTCTGTGCCCATGTTCGGTTTGCAGGGCTTTGCTCCATGATCCCAGAGCCCGGGGGCACCACCAGGAAGGCTGAGTTTTGCTGCCCAAGGCTTCATTTCCAGTAACAGACACCAGATTATAGAAATGTGGCTGGAGAGCACAAACACAAGTTGGTTCTACTTCCCCCTCAGCTGTGGCGTTCCCTCCTGCAGGAATGTGCTCAGCCAAGAGCTGTGGAAAAGTGACACCCTCCCCAAAAGGCCTGGGAGCCCTCTACCTGCAAGGAAACACTCAGAACACCTGGTCAGACCCTGCTCCTCTTCCTGTCTCTGTGATCCATGGAATCCCCAAGGCTGGCACAGCCCTGCCAGCCCAGTCAGTGCCAGCTGTGCCCCACGGCCACCTTGTCCCCAGCCCAGAGCACTCAGTGCCACCTCCAAGGCACACCTGCAGGGATGGGCACTGCAGAGCTCCCTGGGCAGCCCCTGCCAAGGCCTGAGCCCCCTTTCCTTGTGCTCAGGTGCTGCAGCCATTTGATTCCTCCCCTTGTTCCCCTGCAGGCTGTGTTTGTAAGCCCAGGGTGGCTGTGGGAGCTCTGCTGAGCAGCCCTGGGGCCTCTGACCCTCCATTCCTCCCTGTGAAGTTCAAAGATGACCCCAACCCAAAAGGTGCCACACCAAGGTGCAGCTGCTGAGGGTGGCAGGGGGCTGTGAACGGGCTGGGAAGGGGTTCTGCCAAGCATTCCACCCATCCATAGGATCCCAAGTTGAGCTGGAAGGGACCTTAAAGTTCATCTGGTTCCTATCCCCTGCCCTGGGCGGGGGTTCAAGTTCTGACCTGGTTATGAGTTCCTGCCCCAGGCAGGAGCAGAAATTCCATGCTTGGAACAGAAGCTGTGTGTGCGTGGGGAACACCAACCTGCCAGGGGCAAACCAGACCAATAAAACCACGTTTTATTTTAAAAACATTTTCTACAATAAAAAAGGAGATGTCCAAGGCCTTTCCCCTCCTTTCCCTCAAATCCCTTGGAGGTGTTCCTGCACAGCAGTTGTGTGGGGTGTCCCTCCCACCCTGCCCCAAGCTCAGCACCTGCAGCCCAGGGAGGGAGAGTCCTGCTCCAGGGACCAGCAGCATTCCTAGGCCTTCCAGGTGTAGGTGTAATCCTTCATCTCCAGCAGGCGGAGGGAGGATTTCCCCAGAGTGGGACACTGACGCAGCTGATCCAGAGTCTTGGGGTGCAGCCCGCAGGCAGGCAGGTCCTGCTGCACGTCCTCCTGTGGAGGGCACACACACGGAATGAACGGGGTTTCTGCGGGAAGTGCCGGTGGCTCCAGCAGTCGCTGGGATCCCGCTGGGGAGCTCCCCGTTATGGGATCCCGCTGGGGAGCTCCCCGTTATGGGATCCCGCTGGGGAGCTCCCTGTTATGGGATCCCGCTGGGGAGCTCCCTGTTACCCACTGCTGGGGCAGGATGAGCCCCGGGGGCTGCAGGTGGTGCTCCCGGGTATTCTGGTGCCAGGCCTGCCGGGGGAAGGTCCCTGTGTGTGCTCCCCGTCCCGGGCGGGGCCGGGCTGTCCCTGTGTGCGCTCCCCGTCCCGGGCAGGGCCGGGCTGTCCCTGTGTGTGCTCCCCGTTCCGGGTAGGGCCGGGCTGTCCCTGTGTGTGCTCCCCGTTCCGGGTAGGGCCGGGCTGTCCCTGTGTGTGCTCCCTGTCCGGGGCAGGGCCGGGCTGTCCCGGTGTGCGCTCCTCCTCACCTGGGGTGGGGCCGGGCGAGTGTTGAAGGCGGCGCTGGGCTCGTGGGGGCTGAGCAGGGCGCGGAAGGAGCCGCGCTGCGCCGGGCCCAGCACCAGCGTCAGGGAGTGCAGGGCGTGCGGCAGGACGGGCCCCAGCACCTCCAGGCTGAACACGTCCTCAAAGCCTCCCTGCACCCGGGCACGGCCGCTGACAGTCCGAGCCTGGGGGCAGAGCACCGCGGTTAGTGCTGCACACACCACAGCCAGGAGGAGTTCTCACCACTCTGACACCACAGTGCCACAGCCCCACTGAAAATGGAAACACTTCTCAGTATTGTCCACTCCCTGTGCACTGCATGAGGTTTTACTGTCCTGTAACAACTCCTAAAATGTACCCCTGGCCTGCAGGAATGCTGTAGGGATTGGGAAGGGAAGGGCACAAGACCTGGATGAACTTCTCTGATGGAACAAAAAAACCTGATCCTGTTCTTACTGGGAATAAATTTGGGTTAGATATAGGGAAAGAATTCTTGGCTGTAGGGTGGGGAAGCCCTGGCACAGCTGTGGCTGCCCCTGGATCCAAGGCCAGGCTGTACAAGGCTTGGAACAACCTGGGATAGTGGAAAGTGTTCCTGGCCATGGCAGGGGCTGGGACTGGGATGATCCTGAAGGTCTCTCCCAATGCAAACCATTCCCTGCAGGAACAGAAGGTGAGCTGTGGCTCAGGGGCTCCTCGTGCAAGGGGCTGGGATAGTCTGAGAGCCTATAAGATCTGGGGAGAATCTTAACATTTTCCCTCCGGGCAGCTCTGCACAGCCTCTTGTCTCTCAGGAGGTGAGGAAGGGAACGCTGGGATGTCAGTTCGGTGCAGGGATGTGTTGTAGGGATTCAGGAGCAGGCTGTGCTGCAGACAAAATGCTGACTCAGGCTTTAGCCACAAAAATCCCACTGCGGTGCCTGAGGGAAACACCACCAAGGCAGGGTGGGATCCCCTGGGTAAGGAACCGCCTCCTGCCCGTTCCCGGAGCCAGCGCGTCCCTCACCTTGAGCGTCTGCATGGTCCCGCCCCGGAAGGCCACCGGGGACAGCAGCGTCGGGGGCAGCCCCGCCTGCGGCCCCGCCACCGCCACCAGGCTGCGGCAGCTGATCAGGAAGTTGAGCAGCCTGAAGGTGTTGCTGCCTCTCACCAGCACCAGCGACTCGGGCCGGTGATCCACCTCCACCTCGTGCTTCTCCTTGCGCCTGGGGAGACGAGTCAAGGGAAAAACCACGGCGCAGTGGGGAGCGTCCGTGTGCCAAAAAGCTGGAGAAGTGAGACCCCCCACGCCCCATCTGACCAAAATCCCCAAACCCAAACCCCCACCCAGCTGTGCACCCACCCAAATCTGCTCTACAGATATTAAGCAGAATCTTAATCCTGGCTTCAAATCCTAGAAATACTTAAAAGTACTTAATACTTAAAAGTAACTTAAAAAATTGCAGTATCTCATAACATGCAGAAATGTGAGGATTCATATTTGGAAAACGGTTCTCAAAAACTTCTACAGAACTTAAATGTGAACCACAGCACTGTAACAGCTGCAAGGTTTTCTAGTGTCACACATCTGGAAGATCAGAGGAAGGATACAGTTGGATAGAAATAGTGTCTGGTTTCTTCACCTTGCCTTGGACTCCCATCTCCTCAAGCCATGAGAAGTTTCCATCATCATCATCATCACTGGGAGCTGGTTCCCTGGAGACACAGGATCAGTGTTAGGAGGGCAGTGCCTCTGAGAGAGGTTTTCCAAATGGACTGTGCAGAAGCCTGGAGATGCCCCTGAATTCCAGCACTGCACAGATGTGGGAAATGGAAAGAGAAACTTCCACAGATTCAAGAGGGTTTGATCTGCAGCCTTGGAAGGAGCTTGGATTGATGCAAAAATAAAGTACATTATTAAGTAGAATAGCAGATATCAAGAACAAAGAACAGAATTAAGTAGAAAAATCATAAACTTATTTTCTATACTTGTAAGTAAGAATATGCTTTAAGTAAGTGAGAAACTGTATTGATAAGATGGTGAAGGGTTTATAATGCAAGGGTGTGGTTGTATAGAGTAACTAAGAGTTTAGAAGTCATAATAGAAGCATATGTGTGTAGGTGAGTTAGAAATCCATTGGATAAAAGTATCCACAGTGCAGGAGAAGTAAGTAAAGGTGATAGGTTAGAAATGCAAAATAAACCCTGTGGCAACTGTCTATTGGGTTAGAAAGTTCTATACTGCCTTGTAACGAAGTAACTTGTGACTACTTTGAGCTAAGGCCGAAAGCTTGCTCCACTAAAATCTCACGGCCTCTGAGATGGTGTTTACCTGAGCAATGAATCTATGGCTGAATGCTTGCTCCTTTGAAATCTCACGGTCTCTGAGATGGTGTTTACCTGAGCAATGAATCTATGGCTGAATGCTTGCTCCTTTGAAATCTCACGGTCTCTGAGATGGTGTTTATCTGAGCAATGATCAATGATGGCCCCATCCCTTTATGCCAATGATACACAACGTTGTTACTTACCCCGCATCCTCCACGCTGCTGCCGACTCCGAGGCCCTCAGCGGTCTCTGTCTCCAAACTCTCCTCAGAGCTTTTCTGTTTCCTGGCTCTACTTTCCTCCAGCAGAGGCATGGAGAACTCAATGCCTGTGGCGGAGGAGAGGCGGCAGTGAGGGGCCGCGTGCCAGCCCCGTGCCCGTGCCCGTGCCCGGCCCCGCTGGCCTTACCCTCGGCGCGCATGGCCTGGCGCAGGCCGCGCGTGGTGGGGGCGATGGCGGCCGTGGGCTCGGCGCTGCCCGCCAGCCCCGCCGCGCGGAACAGCACCGAGAACTGCGGCGCGCACACGTAGAAATAGGGACACAGCCGGGCCCGCAGCAGCTGGTACAGCGAGGTGAAGCTCACCGACCTGCCAGGGAACACACAGCGCTGGCACGGCTGGCAGGGCTCCCTGCTGATGCCTTGGAGAGGGACTGGGGACAAGGATGGAGGGACAGGACACGGGGAATGGCTCCCACTGCCAGAGGGCAGGGCTGGGTGGGATCTTGGCAATGAGGAATTGTTCCCTGGCAGGGTGGGCAGGGCTGGGATGGAATTCCCAGAGCAGCTGGGGCTGCCCCTGGATCCCTGGCAGGGCCCAAGGCCAGGCTGGACATTGGGGCTTGGAGCAGCCTGGGGCAGTGGGAGGTGTCCCCACCATGGCAGGATCCTTAGAGTCCCTTCCAACCCAAACCATGCCACGACTCTGTGATTAATTAAAATCTCCTCACCTCACCCTAACCCAGCCCATCAGGCTGTACTTACCAGTCACTCATGAGCACTTGCTGCAGGGCCTCGTCCTGTGCCCAAGGACAGGCCTTCCCGGCCATGCTCCTGTCTGCCCCGAGGCGGGGGAAGAGCGGCAGCCAGGGCAGCGAGGGGTGCAGCCAGTAGAGCAGGCTCTGCTGGAAGGCACAGCGCAGCTCCGTGCACAGCCGCGGCTCCTGCGGGGCCCAGAGCGTTGGAGGGGCACAGCAGAGCTGCCGAGAGCAGAGCTGCGGCCCCAGGCACCCGCCCGGCCCTCACCTGCACGCTCCGGGGCAGCGTGGTTTGCGCGGCTCTGCAGTGCTGAGCCACCCCCTGCGCCTCCTCCTGGCCTTTCAGATGCTCTGCCCAGGTGAAGGGCTGGGAGGACATGAAGAGAACCCGCGTTTTAATGCTCCAGTCCGCTGGGAATTCCTGTCTTGGCGAGGAGGGAGCTTTGGGTACAGCAAGAGGTGAATGAAGGTCCTGAGCAAGCAGAAAGAGCATCGGTTAACTCGCAGAGAATTAAACCTGTTCACAGGCTGACAGTTATTATTTTATATATTATTATATTATTTATTATATTATTATTTTATATTTATATGATTATATTATTTATTATATTATATTCTTTATTATTATATTATTTATATACTATTTTATACATTATTATTTTCATTCTTTTACTCAGTACCAGATTCAAATAGAAATACTCCATTCTATTGTATATAAAACCACATTGAGAGGGCTTGCACTCATCAAGTCCTTCCAACAGTATAAACTAGGAACAAATAAAAAGATAAATGATTAAAACAAAAAAACCCCGAGCCTGATGTTTCTGAAGACAAGAATTTCCATGCCAAAATGGTTATTTCATTTCATCCTCTCCTGCTGACTGTAAGGTCACATGCTGAAAAAAGCCCTGGGCACCTCCAAGACAGTCAGTTCTCTTTTTCCTATCCTTCTAATTTAGTTTGAACTTCAGTTTCTGTACCTAGAACAACATTAGAGAATATCTATTGAAACTCTTGTTTGAATTTCAAGGTCTGGCTTTCAGGAATTCTTGCTTTCCTATGTGCTTGATGAAGTGCTCCATTTCTGTAGAAAACCATACTGCGAGAGGTCTGTCTGGTGAAAAACATCCTCATCTCAACTACATATAAAACTATGAAACAGTAAAATTATAGTTAGGAAAACTGAAAGGCAACAATCTCTGTCCACGGAACTCAACAGCAGTGAGGTCAGGCAGAAGACTGGGTTTAAAAGACTGTCACCAGAACAGGAAACATCAATGTAAGATATTTCCTTGAATACTGACATGTTAGTACATTCTTTTATGCAGAGATGGGCCACCAAATAGCAAGTGAAACAGTTTCAGCTTTCGGTGTGCCCTGAGAACAGCTGGAATCTTTTCAGCAGCGTGTGCAGTTTCATACCTGGCTTAGGGCGAGGATGATGTCGGAACTTTCAGCAGGCTCCACTCTCCCGAGGGGCTTCTCCTCACAGGCCGGCTCTAAAAACTGAATGAAAGAGCACCATAAGGCACAGCACAAAGGAAGCACCGGGCTGGTCATTTTAAAAACTGCCCTTGCAGTGACATTTCCCGAGTGACCCTCAGCACTCCGGGCTGCAAACAAACCCCACTCGGGGCGAGCACAAGACCCGCACCCAGCACGGAGCAACAGCCCGAGCCCAGCAGGGCCTTGCAGGAGGCGGGGGCGAGCCCGGGCTGCATCGGGAAGGGCTGAGGGGCTGGGGGCCATGGCTGAGGGTGATGGCTGAGGGCTGAGGGTGATGGCTGAGGGCTCAGGGAGACGGCTGAGGCCTGAGAGCTCAAGGCAATGGCTGAGGGCTGAGAGGGGAGGACCCCGCTGCCGGGGCTCGGTCCCACCTGCCAGAAGGGCGCTGCCGATGGATCCCCGCCCGCCGGGGCCGCTGCCGGAGGCTGAGGGGCGGCCGCCGCCCGCCGCGGAGCGTTGTCCAGGCTGGAGAAGGGGTTGCGGCGGCGGGCGGCCGCAGAGCCCCGCGGGGCCGGGGCGGCGGCGGCTTCCGCGGGGGCGGCGGGGTCGCTCCTCCGCCCAGGACGTTTGCGCTTCAGCCGCAGCAGCGCCGGCGGCTTCTTGAAGCCGGGCGAGTGCCCGGGCTCGGCAGGGGCGGCCATGGCCGAGCGGGGCCCGGAGAAGCCGCGCTCCCGTCTTGGCGCCAAAGTGCGCCCGCTCCGCCCCGGGGCGGTGCTGAGGGAGCGGCGCCGCCATCGCTGCTGCCCTCAGGGGCTCTGAGGGGAGCGCGGCTCCCGCCAGCCCCGCTCCGCCCGCACGGGCCGCACCAAGGCGGAGCACAAAGACAGACGGCGCTGAAATTGTGTCCGTGCTCCGCCAAACGCGCCCGGACAGCGGCCCCAGGGGCTGCGCTCGGCTGCGGCAGCATCGCCACACGGCTGCCCCCGGGCCGAATCCCCTGTGCCGATAGCGGGGCCGGGGGCGTGCGATGGGACACGAAGCACACGGCCTTCAGCCTCTTTGGGAGAAAGAAACGAGTGCTTGAGGCTGTTAGGGAGAGAAAACTACTCTCGGGGGCACTAGTCGGTTGTACATGGAGCTCAAAAGGCATAACAAATGCTAGAAAAGCGTTAGAAATATACGTGGTTCTCAAGTCATAAAGTTGGGAGCAACAATTTTACTGACAAAAGATTTAATATAAGAAAAACGATATTATTAAAAGATCTTTCGTCCACAGTTTTGTCACTGCTCGTGCTTGGTTTTTTAAACTTGTTGATATCTTACTTCATCTGCTTTACTGTGGAAACATTGAAGCAAAGATGAGCAACTCCAGGGAAAAACCCAAGGCTGCCTCCAAGGCTGCAGAACGGGCGTGGAGCTCCCGGAGGACTCCCAGGCTTCAGCCGGGCACCAAAGCCCCTCTCCTTTCCCAGGCTGCAGGGCAGCACACACGGAGTACAATCAGAGCTCCTCCTGATTTCCCAGGCTTGCCCTGCATCACTGATCCAGAGCCTCCTCCCAGTGCGGTGAGTCAGAGGAGACAGACCAAGTGTGCTTCTGCATCTTCTGGTTTCTCTCCAATTTTCGCACTGACACAGCTTTGAAGTGGCCATGTCCATGGCTTGAGTGATCCACAGTGACAATGAGCAACACGGCTGAAAGAGAGAAAGTATTTTTGCTCTCAAATCACAGCATGTCAGGAGGCACATGCTTTGAGGAAAGCAAAATGCAGTTCCTTGCCCACTGCTGACTTTCAGACAGGCCACAATCATGGATTATGCTGGAGAGACAGATCTGGGCTCTGCTGAGGTTAAAAGAGGGGAAATGAACATGCATAGCACAAGGAGATACCAAAGGTAACAAACTACACAAAGTGCCTCAATGACCTGACTCACACAATTCCACCAGCTTGGGGACTCTAGATTTACCAGGTTTGCTGCCTTAGTGCTGAGAAGGGAAAGAGCTGGGAGAAACTCCTGGTGTCAGTACCACGTCCTTCCCATGTGCCACCCTTGCCAACCTCGATAGCTTTGCCTGTCCTTCAGTTGAATAACAATTCTGAATGTGGATTAAGATCTTTAGGTGTAGCATTCAGTCTCAGTGCAGTCAAAAGCAAAAGGTTACTATAAAGGTAACTACTGGTAGGGGTTGGAGACAAAAAGACTAATAAAAACATATTTTTTTTCCTCTTTAATTTCTTAGAGTTGGAAACCAACAATGACTGAGTTTGCCTGTAGATGTTTCTGACGTTTTTAAGTGTGGTAGGGCAGACAAGATTTTTATGTCAAGGCTACTTCTTTAGAAGCTGCTGATAGGAACATTCTGCTCAAGGGAATTTAAAAACCCTGAAGTCATGGAAGCTTCAGAGACCATTTGAGCTAAGGTACAAAGAATGTTTAAATTCTGTTCACTGCCTGCAAGTGTACACTTATTTATTCCACAAATACATTTCTTTATCTTCCCCAGGCTGAAAAATCAGAAGTTGTGTGTCAGAACTGGATGACTTGTCTCTTTCTAGCTTGATTCTTCTGAACTATTTCCATAGAAACTTTGGCTTCATACAGTGGGATGGGTTCATCCAGCTGAGGCCTGAAATGAAACAGTAAAAAGTGCTGGTGAGCACACTCAGACCACCAGAAATATCACAGGACAGACTTTACTTTCACTGTGTCAACCTCCCTCCGCAAACAAAGTAACAGGTTTATGGCTCTGCTCCAGTGCACAGAAGAAGGCAAAAGCCCCAGAGCAAAGAGGAGCCACAAATAAATGAAAAGAGATCCTACTTGCAGGGGGAAAATGGGGGTGTGGTGGGGAGGGTTCTGCTCAACAGCAGTTGTTATCCTGCTTTAAGGGAAGGGATCTTCCATTCCCACCTTATTATGGGAATCTTCCTATAGCTTCCTGAAGCTCTGCTAGTGCTGGCAAGTTTTCTACTTCTAATGCTGAATTTAAAAACCCACAGAAATCTCCACATCTCTCACCTGAAAATGCCATTTGATAATTTATCCATGATATCTTCCAGGATGGGTATCCAAGAGGACTGTTAAGGAACAATAAAGCTGGAGGGAAATCTCTACAATCACGTGTGCTGGTCACAGCTCTGTACTGATACAAACATAGCAAGATACAGGCAAAATGAAAATGAACCTCAATTCCAGGCTTTAGATCAGATTTTTGCACTTGTTTCTATATCAGAAACCTCCTTCCCTGAAATAGGATGCAGAAATGAAATATGGGACACTTCAATTATTTCAATATGAAAATCTTGAGCATTTCAAAATGAAATACAAGTGCAGCCTGCACTAGTACAACATCAATCAATCATTAATCAATGGCACTTTTTATGCAAGAGGAAGAGAACAGATTTTGGGACCAGGTAGCTGTTGTGGCAGTTCATACAGGCACCTGATAAAAAGCCAAAATGGAGTTGGGAATACAGCAGAGGCTGGAAATTCTTGGAGCACACTGCCATGTGAGGGGTCTGTGAGTTAATGACCACCAGCCAAGACACTGTATGAAAAACAACAAGGTTCATCCTTCATTTTAAGGGCAATCAGGCTGATACTTGAAGCTCAAGTTCTTTTAAAAGAAGCAATCAATTAGTGATTTCTTCAGATGACAGTAATGCCAGATGCTCCAGAATTTCACAAGATAAACAAGTTCCTAAAGCCAAAAGCACCCAAACCTTTCAGGGCTGAAAATGTCCTGACCAGGGAGCTCAGTCCAGCTGCATCAGCCCAAATGTAGGAGACATTCCTTTTCCTGTTCCCAACCAACTGTCCCTCCATAAATTTCATGTACACAACAAATCAGTACATTTTCTGTATATTGCAAATAAAGGAGAAGTTAGGAGCCAAAACACTTCCACTTTTGCAGTGAACAGGAGTGCATTAAGTTTACAGGTGAGGCATCTAATGCCCGAAAGTACAACTAAAAAAAAATCCAAAATGTCACTTGCATAAAATAAAAACCTATAGAATCAAATCTTCAATTAATTGGTTCAATAATGAACAAAAACACTGCATTTTTCCCCCCAGAATGGGCGTTTTGCAGCCCTGCTTTTAATGAAGCTTGTAGAGACATTTTCAAGACCAGGTTGGACACTGGGGCTGGGAGCAGCCTGGGACAGTGGGAGGTGTTCCTGCCATGGCAGGAGTGGGGTGGGATGAGCTTTAAGGTCCTTCCCACCAAACCAGTCTGGGATATGTTTAAAAGGAATGCAGAAAATAACATATGAGAGACACTCAGGTTTTAAGGTATCTCCACCCTTCAGCTGGGTTGCGGCACTGAGCAGATGAGAACCTCTCAGTGGGATTTCCCAGTTGTGTTTTCACTCCTCTGAGCAGTGAGAATTCCCCAGCACCACCAAAGGATATCGAGATACTTCCCCTGCTGCACATTGGACAAGTTCCAGACCTCCTCATTCAGGAAGGACACTGTGGCTCCCTTAAGGAACAAGGAATGGCTGTCTGGAGGATCCAGCTGAAGCAAATTGAAGAAAAGTGTTATTTAGTTACATTTTCCCTTATAAAAATAAAGGTTAAATGGTTATTTTATAGAGGTGGTTGAACCAAACAAAAAACACCCCTTGCCCCCTCTTACAAGAGAGTCCAGTGTAACACTGACAGACTGAAACAACAGTTGTACATGTCTGTATGTCTATTTTGTGTGGGACAAACTCCTCCCTGCCACAGGCACTTTACCTGCAGGTTCCTTTCGGTCGTTATCCAGCGCCCCCCAACCCCAAGCAGGGTGATGATGTCGTGCTTGTGAGGCAGCAGCCGGCATCTGGAACCTGGTTCATCTTCAGCACTGTACAACCTCACTGGGAGGGAGAACAGATTCCCCTGAGCTCAGCAAAAAATGTGGAAAATTCAACATGTATTCATTTCTACACCTTTCAGTGGAACTCTAAGGTTTTCGGTTGCTTCAGCTAAAAATGGTTGAAAAACACTGAATTTATTATTTTACTTATGCCCTGAGTATTTTATATACTTTACTGAGAAAAATATTTTATAATGGTTCTGAAGTTACCATTCAGAGCAATATTTTGTTTATATTCATATTTATAATACTATGTAGTAACAATATAGATTGTAATATAGTATATTACCTATATTATACTATATTATAGTATATATTATTACCTATATTATAGTATAATATAATATATATACTATATAATATATATACTATAATATAGTATGCATACTATATATATACTACAATATAGTATATTACATATATTATACTATATTATGGAGAATATAACATAATAGTCTATATTACACATAATATAGTATATTATACACAATATACTATATATAAGATATAATATATATAATATATATAACTTAATGCATAATGTATAAAACACCAAATAAAACTATAAAATATAGTAATTATACTGTATCTACTATAGTATATATAAAGTAAGTTAATATATAATTTAAATTTACAAACTATACATCTAGATACTATTATATATTTAGACACTATTATATATTTATATACTATTATATAGAAATATATATCAGAAGTATCTTATATATCAAATATACAGCAATAGTAATAAATATATATAATATCTAGTATAATAATACTTTATTTACATAACTGAATAGTAACTTCAGAGTTTTCACCTATGAGAGTTGGTTTCCAACAGAGGTTGACAGTGCCGTTAATTAGGGTAATTTCTGTATTCAAACAAGGCAGCAAACCAACACTGTCACAGCCCTACTCTCTAGAGCCATTTTTTAATTTCCAATTTCAAAGGGAGGACTATTTCAGCCCCACGTAGCAGCTGCCTGGGAGGTGCTGGCAGGCAGCAGTGTGTGACAGAGGGGCTCTGGGAATGAGGGGATGCCATTGCCAGGCATTGCAATAACTACCAATACAGCCAGATGGAACATGCCTGAGCTTGTCTGGCCCTGCTGCTGAACCAAACAGCGGCACTGTGGTGTTTCACCCCAGACACTTCTGGCTGGCTGGGTGCTGCAGCTGGGTGCTTGGAGACAAGTCCAGGCGTGCAGGAGCTCTGGGGGATGGAGCTTCCCCCTGTATCAGGGTCTGCTCCTCAGGGTTCCCTCTGTGGAGAAGCTTTAAGGCGATGGGGAAGGAAAGGAGTGGGTTCTGCTGGAGGGTTTGGATCCAGAGCTTTATTCTGGCCCAGAGCCTCTGAACCCACAGCAGCTCCAGCAGAACTCCCTGACCCCGTGGGTGCTGCTCCTTTAACCCCGGGGAGAGGGCAGGGAAGGGGTAGGGAGCCACCAACCAGGTACAGGAGGGGAGGTCTCAAGGGACAAAGGACACCTGGATGGCCCAGTGCTCCCTCAGGGGAAGAGGGCACCCTTTGAATCTGCCAATCACTCAAGGCCCTCCTGGAATGCCAGGACTGACAGACAGTACTGGCAGGCGAAAGGTGAGATGACTGACACACCTGGCAGGAAACTATCATGGAGGGGCCCGAGGTTCCGAGGTAAAGCCTGGAATCACAACGCAGCAGCCAGGGAGGCAGGAGCGCCCCCGCGTACCTCCGGCATCCAGCACGATGTCCACGCCCAGCCCGCCCGTCTCCTCCAGGCAGCTCTCGGCCACGTCAATCTTCCCGTGCGACACGTCGATCACCCGGGCTGCCAGAGCAGGACAGCAGCAAAAACCACTTCAGATCCGTGCACAGGGAGTCTAGGTGCTCACAGCTGAGAGCTCAGATCCTGAGCAGCACACACAGTTTCTGCTCTCTGCAGGTACCACAAACGGGTTGGCAGCTACGCCCAAAAAGCCTGGCACATGTCTTTTTTTTCATTTTCAACACAGTGCAAAATCAACACCAAAAGTATGAATGCGGAGTTAATTCATGAGTTTGTTGGCCCAAAAGGATAAAATGTGGCAAATCCTTCTCTAAGTTCATTTTTTGCTATTCTTGTCCAAGTCGTGGCTCTCTGGGTCTTTAAATGTTTAGATGAAGGATTGACATCTGCTCTTGAAATATTGCTGAACTGAAAGCCACCAACACATTTTCCTGTCATGTATCTATGATGCCCTGTTTATGGTTGGATATAAAGAGGAAACACAGAAACAGGAATGAGAGAATCCTGCAATGGTTTGGGTTGGAAGGGACCTTAAGGATCACATCCCAGCCCAGCCATGGCAGGGACACCTCCCACTGCCCCAGGCTGCTCCAGCCCCAGTGTCCAGCCTGGCCTTGGGCGCTGCCAGGGATCCAGGGGCAGCCCCAGCTGCTCTGGGCACCCTGTGCCAGGGCCTGCCCACCCTGCCAGGGAACAATTCCTCATTGCCAAGATCCCACCCAGACCTGCTCTCTTTCAGGTAAAAGCCATTTATAATATTATAACAATAACACAGAGAAGGAACAGCCCCAGGGTTTGTTTCATCATTATGAGGTAGAACAAAGATTTAGAAACTAAACAGGCCAAGGATTTCACAGCAAAATGAGAACTGAAAGAACATCAAGCAGATGTGGAGCCTGAGCTCAGACCTGCACTCACCCACCAAAGGCTGCCGGACTCCTGGAAGGGGATCCCAGCCGCAGGGAGGGGAGGAAAGAGGGAGGGAAGAAAAAATACAAGGAGCTGGTCATTAAGGATATTAACAAATCATCAATAAATGCCTGGGGTTTGGTTCTTTTTGTCCCTTCAAATCCCCAGTCTAATCCTAGGATGCATCCAAATCTCAAGTCATTTCCTCTTTTTTTTTCAGTGAAGTCAAATGATTTCACTGGAGATTTCACAGTCAAAATTTACTAAAGATGGGATAATAATTAATTATTAATGACAGCCACATTCCCCCTATGCAAATAAACCCCCATAATATCCTCTTCTTCTTAGTTTCCTTCAGTCAAGAAGTCAGAATGTTCTCCTTACCAGGGCAATTTGACATGGTATTATTTGTGCAAATAATTTCACTTTGAAAATAATCCTGGTTTCATAGGCCCAAAGCCTGGCAATCAAAAAGAAAAGGCCAGAGTTCCACCAGTTTGACTATTTTCTGATTTCTGTATAGCAAAAATGTCCAGTTTGGTTCCTTAACTCAGTACAATAGTTCAAATAGTATTTATCAAAATCCTGGTCAACTTCCTTTCTAAAAATTGCTGGAAAAAATACTTGCCACTGGGAAAAAATTTCTCAAAAGGGAAAAGGCCAAGCAACAAACTGTAATATAACTTCCCATAATCCTTTCTCATTTATGTATTTCTCACAAAATACTGGTAAATGAGTTCAGTTTCTTCTGCTGTGACTTGCACAGCTTCCAAAACAATATTTTTCTGACTGGCAAAACTTCAGTTTCTCTCCTCCTCCACTGCTGGGAGGCACAGAAACACCAGGATCCCACAGCCTCTCCCAGAGTTTGCTCTGGGGGGTTCTAAGCAGAGGCATCCCCTGAGAGCTCAATGTTGGTGGCACAGGAAAAAACCTCACAAATAAACTAAATGAAAAGCAGGAGGTGCCCTTGGGAGGAGAGGACATATCTGTGTATGTGCAGATACTTTTCCTTGGGTTCTCTAACAGAAACTCATCCCATTGCTTATGGAATATTCTGTCTCCAGCCTGAAACACAGGCTTAAATTGTCAAAATTTATTAAAATCCCCTCCTTCATTCTAACTTTTACTCTAGGGATTACTAAAGACAAAAAAAAAAAAAAACCAAAAACCCATCCTGTTGGTTTAAATACAAATCCTGAAACATTACCAGAACTACTACTTCAGGCCTGGAATCACATTAATTAACAAACAAATCAGAAAGTCTGGACACTTTTAAAAGCTTTTTGCTTTTGCAGTCAAACTGTTTCTCTCTTTAATGCTGTACCCAGGTTCTATTTCTTTATTTGAAATAAAGTTGCAGTTATCATTTTTCCCCTTCAGCCATTCCAGGAAGCAGCTTGGTATGTTCAACAATGATAACACAAACTGCTGCTCACTGAAAACTGCCAAAAACTAACCAAAAACTCACTGAACAAGCACAAAACTGAAAATTCTCCACCCACACACACAAGAAGCCAATTAGAGCTTGGGTAACTTAGGATCTATTTGACATTAACATTCAAATAATTTAAAAATGCTGTAAAAGTTCTCAGGACTGTGAGAATAAAATTGCTAAATCTTTTCCTAGCTCATTAATTTTTCATATAACTAGCAAAATAAACCCATAAAATGTTACAAAAGGAAGTTTTAGGACTTCAGTATTTCCTCTTTGGCCCTGTTATAGCTGGCGCAACAAGGCTCTGCACAGCAACAGCATTCCCAAAAATCTTCCAGTTCTGATGTCTGTCTAGACTGCTAGTGCAGTAAAATATGTAAACATAGGGACAGTAAAAAAGGCTGCTGCAATCAGGAAAAAATAGGGGTTTTTTGGGTCAAATTGCAAAAAAAAAAGTGTTGCTCTCAAGCTCCAGAGAAATGAGTCTGGCAGGTGCTGCAGTGGCAGCCCTGGGGTGCTGTGGTGGGTGCAGCTGTAGCCACACAGATGGGGCTGCACAAGGCTCCCCAAAGGCATTTTCCAGTTCTGTAACTCCAGTGAATGCCAACAAAAATCATACTCTGAAAAATCAACCTGGCAATCACACTGCAGCGCTTGGTATTTGCAGGAGGAAGCAGCAGGCACCAGTTTTAACCTTTTGCTGCAATCCAGCCAGACTGCCAAGCCATCCTTTATTTTAAAACTGTCAGAATAAAAGAATATTCCACTTTCCTCCACAAAACACCACCAAAATTTTGATCAGAAAAGATGCCAGTAGCTCCTACACAGAGTATCTTCTCATGTTGTTTTCAGAGGGAAAAATCCCCAGACTTGAAGTATGAAAGGGAAGAAGTCAAGGCACAATGCAAGTGCTGTGTGTGAAGCCAAACTCCTTTGGAAAGCAGCAGAATGCAGAGCCTGTGCATGTCCAGCTCCAGCTGTGGCAGCACCTGACATCGATAAAACCCTGGCAGGAATAATCTGAGGTGCTGAGTGCTGGGTGCCAGGTGTGTGAGCTCTGGCACACACTGGGGTGGTGGTGAGTCAGCAATCCTTCCTTGCACAGCAACCACTCCATCACATGGAAAGATTTCCTGAGCACTTAGGCCAAAAGCCAGCACTCAGCACCACTGGGAAGTGCTGCCAGACATTACAACTGAAATGGAGAATTAAAATGCCATTAAGTACACCTAAACCAGAAATTAAACACCTGTGGAGCACAGAACAAACCTAAAAACTATTTAATTAGACTATTTATCAATTTGTGTTTAATTTTTACAGAAGTAAGTCTCCAAACCTGACAGAAAAAAATATTTTGAGACATTCTTTAGGCCAAACTTCAGCACTGAAGGATAAAACTCACCCCCAGCAGGTCTCAGTCTCTCCAGGTACTGCTTGTCCTCCAGGCTGTGGGCAGTGGAGATGACTTTGGCCCCTCTGTGTTGGGCCAACTGAATTGCAATGGTACCAAATGGCTGAGAGGGGAAAAGCAGGGTCATTGATTAATTTATTCATTCATTTATTTACACCAACAATTTGATGTTAAGAACAATTACACTGCAAAGGCCAGTCAGGAGAGTACCCAGAAATGAACTCACTCCTGCAAAAAACCCACAGCTGAACCAAGAACTGAATATTCACAGATCTTCTTCATTGGCCTCCTAAGTGAGGCCAAAACAACTCTTCAGTGACTGGGAAGCTCAGAATGAACTTTTGGTCAGTAACTGGTTCTTGTCATCAACAAAACAGTTCAGATTCTACTTTAATTACCACAGCCACCTTCACTGCAGCTGGAACTCGGAGCTGGAAGGAAAAAAAGCTCCAAGAAGAAAGCTCCAAGGAAAAGGCCCCAGCCACGTTTACACTGGCTGAGGGGACCCCACGTCTTCATTAGCACCAAGAACTGCAGGGATGCAAATCAAATTATATCCAAGAAAAGATAAAAAGCAGAGGTGGGAGAGGACTAAAAAATAAGGCATCTTCCTGCAGTTATCCCTGAGGACTCAGGGCAAAACTGTGTCACTGCAGGACACCAGGACACCCTCCCTGTGTGCACCTCCCACTCCAGGCAGGACAATACCCCTGGTCAGGATCCCTCACGGGAAAGCCCTTCCTGCAAAGCCACGAAAGGAAGGGCACTGCCAGCACTCCCAGAAAGGCAGGGGCTGCGTGCCCAGGGGGATGTGTGCAGGGGGAACTGATACCCACACTTGCTCCATCCAGGACGAGGACACTCGTGCCAGGGGACACCGGCGCCAGGTAGTGCAGGGCCGTGTAGGCGCGGAGCCCGTCCCGCAGCGCGCCGGCAGCCTCCGCCCAGCACACCTTCTGTGGCTTGAGAGCTGCGGGACAAACACAGACACGCCTGAGGCACCTCCTCGGGGCATCCCTAAGCCCCGTGCTCCCTGGGAGCAGCAGCAGGCCACAGGCTCCACAAGGCTTCTGAGGGTGCTCATTAGCTGAGGGCTTACTGGGGGTCCCACCCCCGGGAGCAGCATGGTTCCTGAGGGAGAAGGGGAAGGGAGGGGCAGAGGGAGAGCCTTGGGAGAAAAGGGCCAAGAGAGAGCAAAGAGCTGAGAGCCTCTCCTCCCTCACACAGCTTAACAGGGAGATTCAAAGTGGTGCTGAATAAGCCTTGGGCAAACGGCATTGCAGATACCTGATACTGCAGGATCAGGGAGGATCACAGGCTTGGAATAAACCCTGCATTTTCGGGAGGTGAGACAGAGCATGCCATTTAACTAAAATGTAACACCACACACACCAACAAACACAGCAGAGATGGTAAAAACCCCAGCAAAATCCCTGGGCTTATTTACAAAGCCTGCCACAGTGAGTGGGGAAGGCTCCACCTGCAGACAGGTCACCACCACTGACTCCTGTTTCCTCTCGTATTAAGAAGGCATGGAGGGGATATTTTGCCATATTTTACACAATTAAATTAGGGATTCAACTTTGATATAACCAAGTTTAAGGAAGCCACCTCATAACTACTCAGGAATTCATGGCAGTCACAGAAATAACCCAAACTCAGATCTTTAGAATCTGGTTTGGGTTGGAAGGATCTCAGAGCCCACCCAGTGCCACCCCAGCCATGGCAGGGACACCTCCCACTGTCCCAGGCCGCTCCCAGCCCCATTGTCCCACCTGCCCTGGACATTTCCAGGCATGGGGCAGCCACCGTTTCTTTGGGAAGAGCAAATTTTGAGCAAAAGAATAGCTTGTTCAAGGTAACAAACTGTTGGAAGAACAGGGACTCCCACATTTAGTATCCTACTCATTAAAGTAATCTATGCCCAGAAAGGGAAAACTGGAAGCTCACAATAACTGAAAACAATGTTTCAATACTAGGCTTTCCCTCACCCTCATCCCTGAAAATTCCAGTCTCCTTGTTTCACCCCATCTGTTAGTCTGGTGCCAGGTGATATTCCTGAACTGAGTCAAAGGGAAGAAAAAAATAAATTTCTCCTCATTAAATTTTTTGACAGGTTAGGAAAAGGTATAACAACAACGAAGCAACAGAATGGGAAGTTAGAAGGAAAATAAAAGGAGAAGGAAAAACCAGGATCAGCTCGTGTGGTTTAGGCCATCATGAACTGTGAAAAGGTGACAGCAAAGAAAAAGCCCTTGAGAGCACTGAGTGTTCAAAGTTCTGTGACTTGGTGGGGAAGCTGGAATTTGGAATGTTGGAACGGAAGGACTGTGCCCAGAGCTCCAAGGTAATGGGCTCCCTTTTAGAAAAGCTAAAGCAAAGTCTACAGTAAAAATTATTATTAGCAAAATTTATAATCTACAAACCCAAATAATGCTCATGAACCAGGACAACTTCACAGACACCAGACTCCTCAGAATCCAGGGGCAGAATTCCTGAAAAAGAAGGAACATAGACCTTGAATTTCACACTACCAATTATTCCAACCTAAGCAATCTCCCAAGGAATTCCCTGCTCCTGTTTGGGCTCAGTTCCCTCTTGGCAGGTTTAGGACAGGTGAGAGACCTTGGCCAGGTCCCAGCCTGAGGTGTCCCTGGGCACAAGGAAGCCCCAGGGGTACATTTTGGAATTGAGGTAGAAAGAATGGGGACACTACAGAGTGCTGTCTGGTACTGGCAGGTGTCATCTTTGTCTGGTGATGTCTGAGCTCATTCCACACTCTGAGAGTTCCCCTTCCACTCCAGGCCACTGATCACAGAGGAGGGATCTGAGGCACAGCAGCCTCTCTCTCAGAGGGAGCCCACAGCCCCTCTCCTCTCCCTCTCCCTCTCCCTCTCCCTCTCCCTCTCCCTCTCCCTCTCCCTCTCCCTCTCCCCTCCCTGACCCTGTGCTTTGCAAAGGCACCAAGGGCACAGGAAGAGGCAGAGGATGAACACACAGGAATGTGGAAGTGTTAAAAAGCAGGAATAGCAAAGAGGAAGTACAGGAAAAACAAACTAACTAGGGAAGGCAGAGAAAGCAAAAGCAGAGTAGGCAGAAAAAGCCCCTCCATCCTGGCTATAACTGAGCTTTTTACCCTCACTGGCCACAGAACACTCCTGAACAGGAGGTTCTGGCTCCATCTCCTGAATTAACATCCCCTCTATCCCAGGGAAAACCATTCTTTTCTTCCCTCCCCCCACAAATCTCACCCTCCATTTAGACCACAGGGCTTTGCCTTGCAAATCTGGCTGCTGTGTCCAGTCTCTCCCAGTTCCCATTAAAATGTGTTTGTGCCCACCTGGAGCTGTCCCCAGGGTTTCTGCAGGGAATAGACAGCCTCTAGGAGCTGAGGGAATAATGCAGGAAGGACCACAGTGCCCAAACACACACTCTTCCCCATCACTCTCCACTCTGTCCTGCTTTCAGAACTCTAATCCTTTCATCCAGCACACAAAATATAAACATGTGGGACAGAATGCTCTAAGAAATAACTCCCCTCTCCTAAGGCATCACTCACAATTTGGTGGTTAACACAACATCATATTTCAAATTCTAAGGGAACATTCTTGGAGCAGAATTCCCATTTATAAGTTTATTCCTGTGACAGTAGTTTAATTTTGAAAACACATGGTCAATTTAGCCTTACCAATTATTCTAACCTCAGTCATTCATTATAAAAAGATGACTGTTGGTGTCAGTTGAGGCAAACAGGCATTAACTTACCCACCACTTCATCATCTGGCTGGAAAAAGGTCACCTTGCTTCCAACTCACCATGGAGAGGTGAAAAGGAGGGAAGAAGATAAATATTATTTACAGCAGGAATGGGATGTGCATTTGAAAGCACTGTTTATCCCTAGTTCACAAAACTAAAGATACACATTTCTTGTGGAACAAAAAGAATTCTTGATTACACACATGCCAAGCCCAAATGTTGAACTCCCAAACTTTGGCACAAGGAGCTCCATGCAGGAACAGACAGGGGGTGTCTGAGAGCCAGGCTGGACTCTCCAGCTCAGGGGAGTGGGACCAGCACTGAGAGCACCAAGGAAGCCAAGAGCTCCTGCTCCTGAGTGCCCTACCCAAAGAGAGTTCTGGGCTTCAGGGGAATTCCTGCTCCCTCCCTCCCTCCCTGGGCACTGACACCCACTCACCTTCCAGCACAACTCCTGAAATTTCTCTCCCAACAGGCACAAGTTCCTTCTTCAGTTTGATTTCTGCCAGGAGCTAAATGAAAACAATGCTGGCAGCATTCTTGCTAAAGCTCTGCATTTATAATGTATTACCATCTTACAGGGTTGGATCATCACAGGAAGCTTGGGCCATTACCAAAATGTTATCCAGGGGAAGGAAGTGCACACGTTCCTCAGTATTAAACCATGGCACTTAATTCTGTATTTAAATTTGGAAACGTATTAAAAAATAAAAGCAGAGAGTTACTACCAGCCAAGCCAACCAGTGGCTTAGAATGCAGATGAAGATAAAAGGGATTTACTGCAAGAGATCTCACAGGTGACAACTGATCTGTCTCCATAAATTAGGAATCAAATTCCAGATGCTTTTCAATCAGAGCCATGCAAGAAGCTCAGCCCAGGTTTCCTGTGCCTGTGGAAACCTTCCCCAAAAATCCCCGATGGGAGACCCCTAAAAAGTCTTGTGCCCACTGCCAGCAGCAAAGGCACAGCCTGAGCTTGTGGCAGCCACCAGCCAAGGGCCATGGGCACCACTGACACCCCCAGCCCTACACAACACCCCCAAATACCTTTGTGTCCACCCGGCTCAGAGCACAGGCTCTGACCTGCACCTTCACATCGTGGTCTCTGCTGGGAGGAAGGTTCTCCTAGGACAGATTTACAGCGCCTTGTTACACACTGCATGTGCCCCCAGGAGCTTCTCCAGCTCCTGGAAGCACTTCTCCACTTCTTGGATTGTTTTGTGGGGAGAGCAGGCAGGTTTTGTCAATGAAAAGGGGTTTGCAACAACATTTTGAGTACATTATTATTATTATTATCATTAGCATTATATTATTATACTATTATTGCAAACCAGTATATTACTATACTATATTACATTACATTACATTATATTATATTATATTATATTATATTATATTATATTATATTATATTATATTATATTATATTATATTATATTATATTATATTATATTATATTATATTATATTATATTATATTATATTATATTATATTATATTATATTATATTATATTATATTATATTATATTATATTATATTATACTATATTATATTATATTACTATATTATGATATTATTATTATTGCAAACTAGACCTTACTAAGCCTCATCAGCCACTGACATTATTTTTGCGTTGAGGTTTTTTTCCACTTTATCTGAGGCACAAATCCTGACAAACCCACTGAGGTCAACATTCAAGTCCCAAATGAGGTCCAAATGATGTCAAAGGAACAGCCCCAGTAAGAACTGGTGTTCTCACCCCAAATCTGACAGATTCCTCAAGCTCTATTTCTGCTTTTTCAGGGACTAGAAAATTCAGCCAGCAAATGTGAACCCAGGGTTTATTTTTCATGCCTGCAAAGCTTGTTTGTAAAGTCTGGACACCAAAACCACAGAGCAGTGGTCTTGGAAGCGCTGCCTGATGACAAAATGCACCTCCCCTCCTTTCCTTCCCCTGCCTGTTGTGCAAGGATCCCACCAGTCCTTCCCCAAGCCTGCACAAGATTTCTGTGCCTCAATTCCCCCATGGCACCCAGCCAAACTCTCCTGTCCCACTGCCTGAGGGACAGAGCAGTTCTGAAGGGAACTCACTCTTTCCTGGAACACAAATGTCATTTCCTCTCCAGGAGAATTCTGCTGAGCATACAGGGCCTTCATAGTGACCTGGAAAACACAGCACCAAACTGTGACAGCTGCAGTGGCTGTGGGCAAACAAGGCATGAAAGCCCTGCTAAATTAAATTAAATTAAATTAAATTAAATTAAATTAAATTAAACCACTTGATAGGAAATACAGCCACTGCTTGCATGCAATTTGAGTCTGCGTGATACAGAAGCTCTAAACCAGATCAACAGGTTTAGATGCCCATAACAGAGAAAATCCACAGGACTGAGGATCACAGAATCCCAGACTGGTTTGGATTGGAGGGACATGGAAGTTCATTCAGTGCCAGCCCTGCCATGGCAGGGACACCTCCCACTGTCCCAGGCTGCTCCAGCCCCAGTGTCCAGCCTGGCCTTGGGCACTGCCAGGGATGCAGGGTTGGAATTCCATCCCAGCCCTGCCCACCCTGCCAGGGAACAATTCCTCATTGCCAAGATCCCACCCAGCCCTGCCCTCTGGCACTGGCAGCCATTCCCTGTGTGCTGTCCCTGCATCCCCTGGAAATTGTCTCTCTCCAGCTTTCCTGGGGCTCCTTCAGGCCCTGCAAGGCCACCCTGAGCTCAGCCCAAAGCTTCTCCTGTGCAGGTGAGCAATGCCAGCTGTGCCAGCCTTTCCTGCCAGCAGAGCTGCTCCAGCCCTCTGCTCATCCTGGAGCCTCCTCTGGGCTCTGCAGCAGCTCCAGCTCCTCCCTGGGCTGGGGCAGCTCTGCAGCTCTCCTGGAGCCCCTTCAGGTGCCGATGCAGACACGGCAGAACAGGCCCTGCAGCACCCAGGATTTGCTGTGCCCCGGGCAGTGCAGGGGCTCTTTGCCACCCAGCCACACAACTCACACCGGGGCACTGCACAGGGAACACAGGGAACTCCTGGGCAGGAATACAGCGAAACTTACACGAGACTTCCCGAAAATCACCACTTGGCTTTCCCGTCTCCTCTCCCGACTCCTCCTCTCCTCTCCCGTGTCGTCCTCAACGAACAGGAACCTTTAGAAAGGAAAAAACCCCCAAACAACCGAACAGTAAAATTGAGTCAACAAGGAAAAGGGAAAGCAGGAGGTAAAGAGGCAGGAAATCATGGGACCATCACTGCAGCTCTAACCCCTGAGGGACCACCCGAGACCCCCGCACGTCGGGCCCGTGCCCTCCCCGCCACCCCCGGGGAGCCCTCAGGGGCTCCGAGCGAACCCGGGCTCCCCCGAGAGGCTCCAGCAGCCCCGAGCCGGCCCTCAGGAGCTCCGAGCGAACCCGGGCCGCACCGAGAGGCTCCAGCAGCCCCGAGCCGGCCCTCAGGAGCTCCGAGCGAACCCGGCCCGCACCGAGAGGCTCCAGCAGCCCCGAGCCGGCCCTCAGGAGCTCCGAGCGAACCCGGCCCGCACCGAGAGGCTCCAGCAGCCCCGAGCCGGCCCTCAGGAGCTCCGCGGGACTCCCGAGCGCCGCGACGCGCCCGCGGTTGCCATGACACTCCCTCACTTCCGCCTCGCCCTCAGGCACCGCCCCCTCGCCCTGCAACCAATCACAGCCTCAGGCAGCACGGTGACTGCTGGCGATTGGTCGGAAGTGGCCGCCATTCATCATGAAATCCGAGGCGCGATTGGCCTGCGAGGATGTCACTCATTCAATGAGATGAGGAGGGCGGCTACGGCGCCCGGCGCCACCCGTGGGACATCGCCTGGGAGAGGGAGCAGACGCCGCCTGCGACTGCCCCATGAGTTAACTCCGTACGCACACTACAGGCCCCTCACCGCTCCCCGAGCGCTGGCCCCCCAGCCTGGCACAGCCGTGATTGGTCGGGGAGGCGGGGTCCTGCCACTGTCCCGGCCTTTGATTGGTACAGGGCCCTGCTCGTTACGCGAAGGGCGGGCGGAGGCCGCGCGTCAGAGCGGGGCTATCAGAGCTCTGATTGGCCGGGGGGGCGGGGCTCCGCCGCTGTCCCGGGCTGTGATTGGTTTCACGCCCTGCCAGTCACGCGGGGGCCGCGGCCGCGCGTCAGTACGGCGGCCGCGAGGGGCTCCTCCCCCCTCCCCTCAGACGGGGCGAGGGCGGCGATGGCGCGTCCGGCGGAGGCGGCTGCGGGCGCCGCTCCGGCCCCTCCGGCCCCTCGGTGCCCTGGCCGCGGCCGGGGCTGCGAGTAGGGCCCGCACAGACATGAGGTACGGCCCGGCGGGACGGGGGCAGCGGGGGCCGCGGGCTAAGAGCCGTGGCTGTTCAGCCCAGGCCGGCGGGGGGGCAGCGCCGCCTCAGCCCCTCACGGTGCCCGGGCGTGTCGCGGTGCCAGGGCCTGGGTCCTCCCTCGGTGGCCGGGGCGGGCGGTGAGCGATGCTGCGCCCCTTGCTGGGGCCGGCTGCCTGCTGCTGTTCCCGTAACGTGTGGCGGTGCCGCCGCGGCGATCCCTGGGCTGGGATCACCTTGGTCCCGCTGCCTCCGGCCGCCGCTCCCCGCGCCCGCTGCGCCCTGAGCCGGGGGAGGGAGGAGAGCCCTGCGCCCGGAATGCCATTCCCGAGGAACGCCAGCCCTTGGGAGTGCCGTCCCTTACGGCTCGGCAAAGGGCACCGGGGGAACGGGGGAATGTTGTCGGGGCGTCAGGGAAAGGAAGCCGGTCCATGGATGGGGTTGTGTCCCTGTGTGTGCCTCTGCCTCGGCTGAGCAGGCAAGGTTGTGGATGATATTCCCAGTGGATATCTTTTGTTCTGGTTCAGCTGCTGCTTTATTTGGGGTGGAATATGGGGTTTGCTTGTGGAAAACAGTATTTTCTGTGAATTATGTCTTTCTCTGCCGCATGAAGGGAAAACCCTCCCGTGGCTCATCAGAGAGTATTGTTTAGTAAATAATTCCTGTTAGTGAACCAACCGGCATTCCAGGTGGGATGGTGTGGCCCTCGTTAAAACAAGAAACTGTCCTCCTCTACCTCTTCCTGCTGCCTAGCTCCAAAGTGCTTTTTGTTTGGAGCTTATATGGCAATAGATATATAAAACAATACCTGTGGATATAAGCTGAATATATATTGGGCTCAAGCTCCAAATGGATGCATTTTCTTAAATCAAAAAGCCAAACTGTATTTTGGGTGTTGATGGCTCTGGAGAGTGTTATTTCACACCATCTTTCCTTCTTTCTTTTACCTTTTGTTGTAGTCACCTGTAACTTCCCTTGCTGGATATGACCTGGTGATGTTCTCATCCAAGAAACTTCCTTAGGACCCGAGGAGCAGCTGAAGCTGACCCACGGGAGGGGTTTAGGTTGGATTTTAGGGCAAGGCTCTTCCCCAGAGGGTGCTGGCACTGCCCAGGCTGCCCAGGCAATGGGCACGGCCCCCAGGCTGCCAGAGCTCCAGGAGCCTTTGGCCAGCGCTGCCAGGGATGCCCAGGCTGGGCTTGGTGGGCTCTGGGCAGGGCAGGGCTGGCACTGGGGCATCCCTGGGGGTCCCTGCAGCTCAGGATATTCCATGGTTCTGTGATAGTTTATAGCAGTGAATTGATACCATATTCTCCTCTCTCTGTGGGAGCTGTGGGAGCAGGAGTCTTGCCTGGCTCTGTGTGCCCATGCCCAGCTGCAGCAGGGAGTACCTGCCTGTGGATGTGAGCAGGTGTCACAGGTAGAGAAGCCAGCAGCAGCATTTTCTGCTCCCTCAGAGCTATGAATGCCAGCTGGCTGAGGCAGCCCAGGCTCTGTGCTCAGCCCTGGAGTGCCCTCCCTGGTCTGGCAGCCTGACAGGGGTCGTGTTTCGTGCCGAGAGTGTTTCTGACCAGTTTCTGCAGTGCCGGAGGCTCAGGCTTCCCCAGAGCTGAGTGGGCTGCACCCTGCACTTGCTGCTTCCCAAACCACACTCCATTCTTTCAGCTCCTGTGTTCCCTCTCTGGTATCCCACTGCTTTTCATTCCACATAAGGTCCTTTGCAGAGTAGCTGTGTTTGCCTGAGAATTTTCCATTATGTCCTGGTTGCTAGATAAAGTAAGGATTGGGGTCTCAGAGCCATGACCTGCAGTGCCTGTTCCCTCTCTCACTGCTGTTTGGTGGCCTTTCCTTAATGCCTCTAATCCTGCAATTAGGATAGATTTGGATTCAGGAAGGAATGTGAATCTAGCAGTGAAATGTTTCTGAATCATGGCGTTGGGTAGCCGTCTGTGTACCGTAATCAGGGATTGGCATTTCAGCTTTTAGGAGGATAACACCAGGGAAAAGAGGAATAGAAGAATAAAGGAAAAAAGTTAAGGAAAATACAAGCAATGGGTTGAGGAAGGGGGACATCAGTAGGGTGGAAGTCTTCTGTAAGAAACTCTTCCCTAGGAGGGTGGGGAGGCCCCTGGATCCCTGGCAGTCCCCAAGGCCAGGCTGGAGCAGCCTGGGACAGTGGGAGGTGTCCCTGCCATGGCAGGGTGGCACTGGGTGGGATTTAAGCTCCCTCCCAACCCAAACCAGTTGGGATTCTGTGATCAGGAGCTCCCAGGCACGAACATTTCCCAGTGCTGTGTGCAGTAGCAGAGCAGCATGACCCATCAGCAGGTTGGTTTGGGGGGCACCTCTCAGCTGGGGTGGCTCAGAGCTGACCTGCTTGGAACCCGGGAGATGTGTGAGGGGTTTTGGTTTCTTTTTCCCATAAAACAACCCAGGGGCTGCCTCAGCTGCTGCTGTGTGCTGGCAGCCTGGAGTGCTCATTGCTCTTGTGTTGGACACAGCTGCTGAACTTGGGATGCCCCCTCCACAGCAACTTGGTTTTGTTTTTACTTGCCAAGCATGAAATTGGGGGGGGTTGTGGACAATCAGAAACGGGCTCCAGGCTGAGAGCTGGTGATGAATGACTTGTGCACAGGAAACCTCAGTGAGAGGTGCTGAAACCTCTGTGGGATCTGTGGCGCAAGGAGTTAGCCTCTTTTAAAAGTGCACTTTGTAGACTCTAAAAAGAATGTACTCGATTGCACTGGTTATTTTTGGCTGGCATTGCCTCTCTAGGATTTTAATTGCAGATGGAAGGGTTTAGAACAGTGTTTGCCAGGCCCTCATCCAACAAACATCAACTGTGAGGTTTGGGAGGGCACCCGTGGAGGCGTCTGGTGGATCCACCTGTCTGGAATGAGTCTCTGGAGCTCTGTGTGTGGCAGGGCTGGAGGTGGTCAGGTTCCTGACAGAGAAATTCCAGCTCTAGCTGCAGGAAAGCACTAATTACTGATAGTAATTAGAAACTAATCTCTCCTATGTGAACAGGGCATTGTCTGTCTCTCCAGAGGATCAGCTTCTTGACCGGAATAGAAAATTTCTATTTAATAGGAATTAAATAATTTTGAGTGGGAAGGAGTGAAGAGAGGTATCCTTGGGCATTCTCAGGAAGAAGAGTTATTCTATTTTTGATGTAAAAATTGCATTTTTACAGCATTCTCTTCATTGCAATCAGTGAAAACACAGAAAACTTGACTGACATAGTGCATCCATGGTTTGGTTTTCTTTTATCAAACTTGCATGTGTTGGATATTATATGTTACTTTTTCATGTGCTGTTTTTAATGTAATTGAATTAATTAGTGTTAGTGTCCAAATGGACATCTTTTCTCTGTGAGCTCTGCTTTTCAACAAGTTGTGTGGTAAAATGTGAGTCTGGAATTGGGAAATAATCATGAGTGTCTGAAACCTCAGTCTCTGCTGTGTTTCTCTTCAGCAGCATTTTCTGATCCCTATTCCCTACATTGTCCCCCATGGCTGTGTGTGCCCACAGTTGGGAGAGCTGCCCTCTCCGTCCCAGGAGCTTGTAAGAGCAAGGTTTTGTGGGATGGCAGCCCTGGAAAATCAAGGGCCTGCTGGTATATTCCATATTACAGGTAAATATATTGCTGCTAATAGTGTGGATTAGCAAATCCTAATGACACTATTAAAATCATTCCACTGGAGACATGTTGTCTCAAAAATTCAGGTTTTCCTTTGTGTTTTGGTCCTTCAGATTTCCTTGGGGATTCTCTCCCTCAGTGTCTTTGAAGGATCTAGCCCTGGGCATGACTAATTGGCTGAAAATGACTGGACAGGGGTTTAGCTGTGCATCATCTCAAGGTGCAGGTTCACATGCTCCACAGGAATGCAGTTTGTAGGAAATAGTTATTAATACACAAATAATACAAAATACACAGAACACCTGGATTTAAAGCTGTGCTTCCTGAGGGAGGGTTCCCATGGAACCGCCTGGAATGGTTGGCATCTCTCTGTAGGACTCAGACTGAACCTGCTCTGGAGCACATGGGTTTCTGTACTTCCATACAGAACTGGAAATATTTACTGCATTCAGGTATTCCTGTGAAAATATCCAAACTGCCAGAGGGCAGGGTTAGGTGGGATCTTGGGAATGAGGAGTTGTTCCCTGGCAGGGTGGGCAGGGGCTGGGATGGCATTCCCAGAGCAGCTGGGACTGCCCCTGGATCCCTGGCAGTGCTCAAGGCCAGGCTGGACCCTGGGGCTGGAGCAGCCTGGGACAGTGGGAGGTGTCCCTGCCATGGCAGGGTGGGAATGAAATGAACTTTGAGGTCCCTCCCAGCCCAACCCAGCCTGTGTTAGAATCACACCTGCTGGGAGTGGCAGTCCAGGTTTTCCAGCCTCCCTCTGGGATCCTGCAGATCCAGGGGGTGCCCATGGCAGGGCTGCTTTGGGGGAACAAGAACTTTTAGTCTTTTCTGATAGCACCTCTAGGTCTCTGTTTGAGCCCTTCAAACCAGTGGATGAGAGAAATGTTTAAATGATGTCTGGTTTTGTTTTTGCAAAAGAGCCCCCACCCATCTTGGGGGGAAGGAGAAGAGGCCTCTCTTGTTTTCAGCCTGATGCTCCCCCTGCCAAGCACACACGGACTTTTTGTTCCTTGCCCTCCCAGCTGAACTGTGGAGGGGAGATCCAACCTTGGCTGCTGGGCAGGGAATTCAGCTGTGTCTGTGCAGCCTGAACAGCCTCAGCTGCCCAGCTAGCTGAGCCTGGGGAAAGGCAGCTGCACATTCAGCTTCCAAAGGTCAGCCTGAGTTTGGGAGGGCTCTCTCCATGGCAATCTTTATATCGTGGTACAATTGAGCACCTCTGCTTCTGTGGTGGGAACTTGCTGCTTGTATCTTAAGTGTTCACAAGACTGATCTGAAAACTGAAGATACAGTCGAGCCAATTTTGTGTTAATCACAAATTAAACTCAGAACATGTTAATCATGTATTTATGGTGATAAAGCCTTTTATTCTAACTGTAAACGTACATTTTTTATATTTATATTATAATTTCAGATTCCCAGGCACCAGGTTGTGGGCTGGCCTGTCAACTGCAAGGTGCAATATTTAATGGTTTTTAAGTAAGTTTTGCACATGGCCTTCAGGTGTAGACAGGTTGTGTGGGGATTCCTGTGCTTTTGGTGAGGAGGTGCAGCCAGGAGCTCAGTTACCCTGTGCAAGTTCTAATAACTTCATAAATCTTCAGGGTATTTTGTGGAAGCACAGTTAATTCTTACAGAGAATCATAAAAGCTGACAGCTTGAGAGCTGTGTTTTGTAATAAAATGCCAGTAATCTGGTCATGTACCAAATGGGATGATGTAATCCTTGAGTTTCTTGAGCAAAAATCCTGACATTTTCCTTTGAGTCACATGTGAGCCCCAGCTGGATGAACTCAGCTCTCTGGAGCTCTCAGACAGACAGGCTCCTGTGTAGGGTTGGTGCTTGGCTGTTTTGCATGGACATTTGGTATAATTCAATTTTTTAGAGGCAGTTCTCTGCCCTGCACCTTTGCTGCAGCTGCTGCCTGTGCCTGTGGTTGCTTTCCCAGCTCCCTGTCTGCAGCCATCCCCATTCTTACCTGTTCTTTTTTTTTCCTCCCTTTTGTCCTGCATCTGTATTTCTTCATTGTAAAGGTCTCTTGGTTTCAGCATTATCTGAAGGCTGGCAGGTGTTCTCTCCCTCTTACCCTTTCTATTTTGATGTTCATGGGTTTTGTTCTGTTGGGGATTGTAAGGGCCAATCCCAACCAGGAAAAGCTTTGTAACTGGAACTGGGTTGTAGAGAGGTCTGAAATACTTTAAAAATTTTCTTCCTTGTTAGCACCTCTGTTCTTCTGTGTGGCCTTGGATTGCAAACAACAGAATAAGCATCAAAGAGAAGAGGGCAGATTTTTGTGTTGGAATAAAGTAGTGTGGCATGAAGTTACTGTAGGTGTTCAGGGAAGTACTACATTTAAAAGCAGACATGTAACAAGGTTTTCCCCTGTTCTTTTCCAACTGCTCCTTGTAGTTTTGTTGGGTTTTTTTGTTTGGTTTTTTTTTAAAGTTCTGGTTTGTAAAATTTCTATTCAGAGGAAAAGTTCAAAGCATAAAAGTGTTAAAATATGTTTTCGCATAAGGTCATCTATATTTAAATTCATGGCAGGACATTGTGGATTTTTGAAGTGTCTAAGGACAAAGTTTGGAAACAGCCATTATCCAACTTGGAAACTTCTGCCTGTTCTGCTGTTCTGTTCTCAAAGCACACTGATATAATGTGCTTATTAAAGAACAAACAGCAACTGCTATTTAACACAGTGCATGGATTTTAAGAAGTGTGACTGAAGTCTAGTTTTTGTGTCTATTTGCTGCTGAGAAATGAGTTTGCTTCAAGGAAATGTTGTCAAATAACGCTGGCATGGCCAGAAGAAAAAGGCAAATGCAGTTTATTCTTTGAGTGGTGTAGCACTCAGTGTTGTGTGGGCATTACTGAGCAGCTCCACCTGGCTGTGCCAGGAATCTCTGGCTTCCTTGGGATCAGGGAGTCTCTCTCAGGGCTGGAAATTCCCGTGGACCCAGAGCCCTTCAGATGGCTGTGGTGGGACCAGAGGGGATGTTGGGCTTGTGACCAGGAGATCCTTAATTGACATGGGACTGAACCAGATTAATCCTCCTGTTTGGAGCTTCCTGGTCTCTGACCCCAACCTGCTGAGCTGACGGGAAGCTGAGGTGTTATCTGTGCTCAGAACATGCTTCCTTATCACAGCTGTTATCAGGGTAATCTGAATGGAGCTGAAGCTTGTGCAGCATTTTCACTTTCCCAGCTCCATGCTTTTATTAGGTTGTTTAGTCATCCTTTTTGCAGAGTCAGAAGTGAAGGATGACCCGTAAATCCCAGAGCTCTGCACAGTGACTGGAAAGCTCTCGTGACACAGGAATAGGAAGTTCTCCAGCTGCAGTCTGGCAGGATTGTCTGGCATGGATTGTTTGGTACTGCTCTTTCAACTCAGTATCTAAATCTGAGGGCATTGCTTCAAACTCGTGCTGTCTGCAGATGATGCAAGTAGAACAATTTTGCTTTGTGAGGAGGGAAAAAGCATCTGCATCCGTTAGAGTCAAGTGCTCTCAGCATTCCTCTGAGCTGCTGACAAATGCTATTGTATGGCTCAAAAAATCACTGTATCTGTATTAACTACTGAGGATATTTAACCTAAAGAGTTTTGAACTTAAAACCAAACCCCTGAGTGCCTCTCCTGTCCCCCCAGCTCTCTGTGGGCCCATTCCTGTTCTCTCTGGTGAGCAGGGACAGCACCCAGGGAGCAGCTGGGGCTGGGCCTGGAGGGGTTTAGGTTGGATTTTAGGGCAAGGCTCTTCCCCAGAGGGTGCTGGCACTGCCCAGGCTGCCCAGGCAATGGGCACGGCCCCCAGGCTGCCAGAGCTCCAGGAGCCTTTGGCCAGCGCTGCCAGGGATGCCCAGGCTGGGCTTGGTGGGCTCTGGGCAGGGCAGGGGTGGCACTGGGGCATCCCTGGTGGTCCCTCCCAGCTCAGGATATTCTGTGATTCTATGATTTTAGGAAATCTGGCAAAGTTTTCTGTTAATCACATTTAATTTGAATACAGTCTGTGTACAGCAAAATGTGATGTGGGATCTCTGAGCCTTTAAACATCACCGTTTCCCAGAATCCCTGAGGCTGGAAAAGCCCTCCCAGCCCATGGAGTCCCAGCTGTGCCCAGTGCCCTCCTTGTCCCCAGCCCAGAGCTCTGAGTGCCACCTCCAGGTGCCACTTCCAGGGATGGCGACTCCAAAGCTCCTTGGGCAGCTCTTTCCAATGTTAATGTGCTTGTGTTGTGCTTCTTGGTCAAACTGCAGCCAAACTCTTCAGGTTTCAGTTGGAGAATTCAGAATTTCTCAGGTGTACTGGTGGGATCTGAGCTGGTTTCACTCTGCTCCTGTTTGTCTCTCATGACAGACTTTGGAGTCCTGCTGAGAGAGGAGGAGAAGGATAACTGTAGAACTGAAAGGAGTAGGGATCTGTAGGATTCCTTTTTCCTTGCTGGATTCCCCACTCACTTTGAGGCAGGGTGGCAGAGCTGGAGCTGGAGGCAGGGTGGCAGAGCTGGAGCTGGAGGCAGGGTGGCAGAGCTGGAGCTGGAAGCAGGGTGGCAGAGCTGGAGCTGGAGGCAGGGTGGCAGAGCTGGAGCTGGAGGCAGGGTGGCAGAGCTGGAGCTGGAGGCAGGGTGGCAGAGCTGGAGCTAGAGGCAGGGTGGCAGAGCTGGAGCTGGAAGCAGGGTGGCAGAGCTGGAGGCAGGGTGGCAGAGCTGGAGCTCTCACCTTTCAGTGCCTTGGCTCCTGCTGGTGCTGGCCTGGCGGAGCTGAGCGAGTTCCAGGGATGACATGTTAGCTGGAAGCTCAGCCTCCCAGGCTGCACTCTGTTCAGCTGCGCTCATTGCTGGGTGGGCCCTGCTGGTAGCTGAATAATAAACTTTGTGCCTGTTGTGTCTTTCTGGGTTGTAAGGACTTTGGTGGAAGTAATAGGCCAGGAGGATTTTTTGATGGGTGATAAAGTTGCTGCAATCAGTGATCACGTGAAGCATCAGAAATAATGTTGCATTTTTTCCTGCTCTCTGTGCTTCAACCAGGAAAATGTTACTCTGTAGCTCCAAGGAAATCAGGCCATCCTGCTGGGGTTGCTCAATTCCTAGAGTTTCTAGAATCTGTTATGGTAATGCCAAGTTCCGGCTTTCCCTGGATTACCTTGATGCAATCCTGGATTAAACCACCTGGGGTTTGCTAGGGAAAACAAAGCACAGTCTAGCAGGGGCAGGGCAGCAGCTACATGTGTGCAGGGAATATGATCTTGTGAATCTCTTCAGTTGTTGTGTTAAAATGAGACATTCTGCTTGGGAAGTTTAAACCAGTGACAGAAATTGAGTCCTCGTCTTTAAAACACCCCCTTCAAAATCATGCCAGCATTATGAATGAAAAATGCTGACTCAGTCCAGCTTTGTGCATTGAAATGAGACCCAGGGAACTTGAGCACTGAAATTCTGGTGACACTTCATTTCCTTTTGTGGGCAGGTTTATTGTGCTTTGCTATCCTTTCTCAGCTTCAGAAGGGAGGGGAAAACATAAGAGGAAAGGGGAGAAATAAATAAATAAATAAATACTTCTTAAACAAAAGTCCTTGAATGCTCCCCAGAAACCCTTGTGTGCAATTCCTCTCTATCTGAGATAGCTTTTAGCTGGGGAGGTTTGGAAGTGCAGTAAATACAAGGGCAGAAGGCTGCAGGTGACCTGGATACAGCAGGATGCAGCTTCCCAGGCTGGCTTTGCTCTGATGAACTGAGCAAATCCCTGGCAGTGCCCAAGGCCAGGTTGGACATTGGGGCTTGGAGCAGCCTGGCAAGGTGGGTGAGCTTTAAGATCCCCCTCAACCCAAACCATCCTGTGATTTCAAACATTTACCTGTCGAGTTCTGTTGATATCCCTGTACAGTATTATGAAATCAGGTGAATACATCCTACCAATAATTCCATCTTGCATTAGCTTGGCTTTGTCTCTCATTAAAGATTAAAAACTTTCTTCTGTGAAGATTTAAATAGAAACAGAGCCTTGTTGTGATAGAAGGAAGGAGAGCTGTTACCTAGTTAGGTGGTTTCCATCTCTCTTTTGATAAGCAGTCCAAAGATGTGCACTTGGGCTGATGTGCATGAACCTAATATTAGACTTGATTTTCCTTATTTTTACAAGTTACTTGGAAGTTTGCTGTTTTGTCTTTGAGCCAGTGGAAAGCACAACCATGAGCTCTCAGGGTGTCTCATTCTTTCTTTGCTGAGAAAAATGCTTCAACTGAGGTGCTTATTGGCCTTCAGGAGGGAGGTTGGGTCTTTTTATGGCTCAGCACGTCAGGAAACCTAAAGCAGGAGTGGCTTCATCTAAACATGGTGAGAGCCAGATCCCTGCATTGTTCTGGGAGCTTACAGGACCCAGATTACAGACAGAGAATCCCCAAATCCCTGGGGCTGGCACAGCCCTGCCAGCCCAGGCAGTGCCAGCTGTGCCCCAGGGCCACCCAGTCCCCAGCCCAGAGCACTCAGTGCCACCTCCAGGGCACACCTGCAGGGATGGGCACTGCAGAGCTCCCTGGGCAGCCCCTGCCAAGGCCTGAGCCCCCTTTCCATGGGCAAATTCCTGCTGCTGTCCCAGCTGAGCCTGCCCTGGCCCAGCCTGAGGCCGTTCCCTCTGCTCCTGTCCCTGTTCCCTGGGAGCAGAGCCCGACCCCCCCGGCTGTCCCCTCCTGGCAGGGACTTGTGCAGAGCCACAAGGGCCCCCTGAGCCTCCTTTGCTCCAGGCTCAGCCCCTTCCCAGCTCCCTCAGGAATTCTCCAGCCCCTTCCCAGCTCCCTCAGGAATTCTCCAGCCCTTTCCCAGCTCCATTCCCTGTCCTGCACACTCTCCAGCCCCTCCAGGTCTCTCTTGTTGAGGCTCATGTGCCACTGTAGAGCTGGTGTGTTATGTGACTGCATCACCTCCCCAGAAGATTCCATGATGAACTCTTCCAAGGGACATGGAAATATTAGTAAAGTTGGCCTGTTGGTGGGGGGAGTGTAACCAGTGTGGAAAAGTCTCAAGGAAATGCTGCTCCCAAGGAGAGAGGCTGCTGGAGTCATGTTCTGGCAGATTAACAAAAGGTGCACACCTGGGTTTATCTGTTTATCTGCTCCTGGTTATCAAATTTGTTTTCAACTGCCTGAGTTCTGTACAGAACTTAGAGTTACAGTGTTTTGGATCACAGCAGTAACCAGAGTTTTCTCCTCCCACTAGGAGTAGGCTAAATTAGTTGGGAAAGTATTTGGCATTTGTATCCAATTTGTTCTGTTTGAAAAATATCTCCACAGCTGGTTGCTATAGAACCATTATATTCCTTCCAGATTCAATGGTTAGTGTTGGATACAGTGGGGAAGTTCTTGGCAAGGTAACTGAAAAAAATGTGTGAAGTTCTTTGTCCCTGGGGACGGTGCTGGCTTAGTGCCTCCTTGCAGGACTCCTTTGTTCCTGGCTTGCAGTGGCTGGCAGGAGCAGTGCTGGTGGATCTCTGACCTCTGGCGCTGTGGATCTGGTTACTCATATTTTTGGCCAGGCTGTTACATTTTAATGTTATGGCCCCCCCTTTTTTTTTTTTTTTCCCTTAGATCTCTGTGTATCTGTTCAGTCTGTCCAGTCTAGAGAGAACCATTTTAAAAATGAGGTTCCTGTGAGTTTGTAATGGGTCTAAACACTGAACTTTGCATTGAAACCAAATTAAATCTCACTTGCAACCGTGAGATCCTGCTTGGAATATCCATGGTTCCCCCTCAGGCTTTTTGTTTTGCTGTGTGTGTTGTTTTTTTTCAAAATGCTTAATTCACACGTGATTTCTGTGTGTTACTGGGGCTTGATACTCTGCAACTGCTGTTTTCCAAAGCAGATCAATTCTTCTGTCGCACAGAGTGTGTTCCAGGGTTCCATTGAATTCTCATGTGCAGTCCCCTGGAATATCAAATCTAAAAGTTTCGCCTGTCTAATCAACGCTTTTTTACTATGTGGGGAAAGCAGCCTGAAGCCCAGGATGTGGGCAGGGTGCTTCATGCTGTATCCCTGCAGGATTTATTAGGAAGTTCTCCCCAGGCTTTGGGGGGAGCCACGTGTGGTGTTTGCCTGTTCAGGCAGGTGTGTTTGGATGTGTCTTAATATTCTGCATGTTTAATTTAAAGTGGTCTAACAGCTTCCTGAGCTGCCAGCAATGAAATGAATTTCAAAGAAAGACTCACAGAAGACTCTCCAAATTCTGAAGTAGGTGAGCAAAACAAAAAATTTAGTTCTCTGGTAGCCCAATTTGGGCTGCTGGCCCAGGGTGCCCAGAGCAGCTGGGGCTGCCCCTGCATCCCTGGCAGTGCCCAAGGCCAGGCTGGACCCTGGGGCTGGAGCAGCCTGGCACAGTGGGAGGTGTCCCTGATGAGCTTTAGGGTGCCTCCCAACACAGTCCTTCTGGGATTCCTTCTGTGATTCTGGGATTTCTGGCCTCAGCTCTGCCATGCCTGTCTGTGTTTCAGGAACTTTTGCCTCCTTTTCCATGGTGGTTGTTGGGAGTCTCCCCAGAGTTCCCTGACAGGTTCTCGTGCACGTTGTCCTGAGGTGTTGCATTTCCTCCTCAGCCTGCAGGATTTGCTCTGTTGCCCAGTTTCTTTGCCTCATTCCAACATGATTCTCTCAGCTGGTACCTCCAGTTCCTAGAGGATTTTAACAGTCTCTGACCCTGCCCTGGCTGCTGGCAGCCAGGATTTGGGAGGCCCCTGCAAGCCCTCATTTGGAGCTCTTAAACAGAAATCTTTCAGAAGGCTGAGGGAATGATCTCAGGATTGGAAGATGCTGATTTTTCTGCTGGGCCCAATTCAAAAATCTTTCTCCTTTGTTCATGTCCTGAAGGAACAAGAGGTGCTGCTTGGGGTTTTTTTTTCTCCCTTCCTCCTGCTCCTCATGCATTCCGATTCCCAGCTGTCCAAGCAATCATTAAAAGGGCCATAGACAAATATATATCCCAATACTTGTATTATTCCTTCATTTGTCCTCATTTCATTGAAATAATTAATGAGATTCTTCAGGGCTGGAAGCCATGAGCTGTTGCCATATAGAGCTCCAGCAGCTTGAAAGTTGTCATGGATAATGTTTGCTGGAGAACTACAAATAAAAGGGGGAAAGAACAGAAGTGTGTGAGTAAATGGCCTCTTCAGTGTAGAGTGAGGGCATCTCTTGCTGGGGACCTTAACTGAGGATTATTTGCTGCTGCTGTTTCCTCCTTTAAACATATGAAGTGGCTTTTTTTTTTTACTGGACTTTTTTTTCTTGTGTAACTTGGGGTTTCCTGCCTGAAAGTTGCACCAGTCCAGCTGAACATTTGGAGGAGTGCTGAGTGCTTGGGTTCTCAAAACTGTCAGCAGCAGCATTTAATCGGATGAGAACTGAGGCATGTTCATGTAGTTTTATCTCTACAGGTACCTAATTATTCATTTCTGTGAGAAAGCAAAGTGGATCTGATGTAATAAGTGCTCCATGGGGCCTGGTCTGGCTGCTCACAGCTTGGGGACTGAGCATATCACCTGCAGAATGCTGTGGATCATCCTTGGCACGTTCAGTGCCTCTCTTGGTTCTGCATTAGGAAAGTACCAAGTGCTGCACTTGGGTCGGGGCAAGCCCAGGATCCATCCAGGCTGGGATGAGCAGAGGGAGCAGCCCTGGGAGAGCTGGACCTGCCCCAGCCCTGAGCCCCCCATGCCCTGGGCTGAGCCCCCAGCTGGGACCAGGAGAGGGATTGGGATTGTGTCCCTGTGCTCCACAGGTGAGAGCCCACCTGCAGAGCTGCCCCAGCCCTGGAGGAGCTGGAGCTGCTGCAGAGCCCAGAGGAGGCTCCAGGATGAGCAGAGGGCTGGAGCAGCTCTGCTGGCAGGAAAGGCTGGCACAGCTGGCATTGCTCACCTGCACAGGAGAAGCTTTGGGCTGAGCTCAGGGTGGCCTTGCAGGGCCTGGAGGAGCCCCAGGAAAGCTGGAGAAAGACAATTTCCAGGGGATGCAGGGACAGCACACAGGGAATGGCCTCAAATTGAAAAATTGCAGGTTTAGATCAGCTATTAGGAACAATTTCCTCCCTGTGAGGCTGGGCAGGCCCTGGCCCAGGGTGCCCAGAGCAGCTGGGGCTGCCCCTGGATCCCTGGCAGTGCCCAAGGCCAGGCTGGACACTGGGGCTGGAGCAGCCTGGCACAGTGTGAGGTGTCCCTGCCATGGCATGGGATGAGTTTAAGGTCCTTTCCAAACCATTCTCTGGTTTGTGTATTTATTTTCCTGGTGTCAGTGGTGGTTCAGTGTTATTACCCTTTCCTTTCCCCAAAGGGGGACAAGTTAATTTTGAGGCAAAAATTCAGATTTTGTCCTCTGCAAGTGGCCAACTCTTCACCCCAGCAAGTTCATTTTGGGTTTTCTCTTCACATCAAGCACCAGGAAGCATCTGTGGTACTTTCCAGGAGAATTGGCAACTTCACTGTTGATTTTGAGAAAGGCTTTTTTGACTGATGAAGGTTTGATTGTAAGTGCTTCAGTACAGGGTGGTTTTGAATAGTTGAAATATTGACAACCTAATTTTTCCTGTAAAATATCTTTAGGTTACACTTCTGTAGCCAAGTGACTGCCATAAACTCTTGCTTGCTGTTTCAGAAGGTAATGATTGATGAAGTTGTAGATTCATCATTAGAATGCAAGTTTTCACTTTGAGCTCTCAACTCAGAAGGTAAATAACCAGAAATGTATTTTTAGTGTGCAGAGGTTATTTTGGAGATGCTGGCAGTTGCCAGCTCGTGGAGAATGCTGTGCTGGAGCCAGGAGCTGAGCAGTTCCTGCTGGCTGCAGTGCCAGCTGGGAGAGCCTCTGCTCCTCACGCTGTCCCCAGCCCTGCTGGGGACTTGGTTTGGTGCTGCAGCAAATGGCCCTGGAGCCATCACAAGGCTTGTTGGAGTCACAAGGCTGCTGCCAAGGCAAATTGCCTCTATTTTTAACGAGCCAGATGGAGAAATAAAGGAATCCTGGTCCACAGTCAGGAGTGGCAGCAGCTTCTGAAGCCACCTAGATGAATTGGGATTGTTGGTTTAATCCACTGCTGCAAGTATGAGCTATAAATTGTGCCACTTGTTCCTCCTGTGCTATAAATTGTACAAACCTTTCATATCTGTCATTGTCAGGCACTGATCTCTGCTCCCTGGGAGCAGGGACAGGACCTGAGGGAACATCTCGAGCTGTCTCAGGGAAGTCTGGGCTCGAGATCAGGAAAAGGTTCTCTCAAAGCTGCTGTCAAGGCAAGTCAGACCCTAAAGAAAACTTCTGTCTTCAGATCATTGTTCTGTGGTGGGTGTAGCACCTTCTTCTGAGCAGGTTTGATCTCTGCCCAGAGGTGTGAATCTGGGAAAGCTCAGCCTTTGGGAGGTTTGACTGGAGTGCTGTAAGAGCTGTGGGAGTTGGAGGGAGGAAAGGGATGAGTTGTGTTTATACCATGGAGTTGCTGTATCCTGCCTTTCCTGCTCTTCATCATTCCTTGGCTCTCCTCTCCCTGACCTCTCTTTACTGTGTTTCATCTCTTCACTTACCTTTTTTCTCTCCCTGCCTTTGCTGAGGAAACATCCTGGCTTGGATCAGCCCCAGTGTGTGCACCAAGGAGCAGGGCAGGGATTGTCCCTCTGTGCTGGGGTCCCTCGAGGGCTGGGTCCAGTTCTGCTCCTGCAGGAGAGCCCTGGAGGGGCTGGAACATGTCCAGGGCAGGGAACGGAGCTGGGAAGGGGCTGGAGAATTCCTGAAGGAGCTGGGAAGGGGCTGGAGAATTCCTGAGGGAGCTGGGAAGGGGCTGGAGCATTCCTGAGGGAGCTGGGCAGGGGCTGAGCCTGGAGCAAAGGAGGCTCAGGGGGCCCTTGTGGCTCTGCACAAGTCCCTGCCAGGAGGGGACAGCCGGGGGGGTCGGGCTCTGCTGCCAGGGAACAGGGACAGGAGCAGAGGGAACGGCCTCAGGCTGGGCCAGGGCAGGCTCAGCTGGGACAGCAGCAGGAATTTGCCCATGGAAAGGGGGCTCAGGCCTTGGCAGGGGCTGCCCAGGGAGCTCTGCAGTGCCCATCCCTGCAGGTGTGCCCTGGAGGTGGCACTGAGTGCTCTGGGCTGGGGACAAGGTGGGCGTGGGGCAGAGCTGGCACTGCCTGGGCTGGGAGGGCTTTGCCAGCCACAGGGATTTGGGATTCTCTCTTGGGAATGCAGAGTTCAGGGTGGCTCTGTAGGAACCAACCTGCTGCCAGCACACAGTGCCAGTGGGCAGGGATCAGGCTGTGACATCCCAGGAGAACAATTTGTGGGTGTACTTGGGCACTGATTATCAGGCAGCATGTTAAAAACTTGCAAATGTGAGGGTTTTAAGGAGGAGGTTTGTTGTCACAGCTGCCTTGGCTTTCTTCTTGAATCAAACTTGAAAGGTTTTTTAGATCTATTATGTTGGGAAATCAGCATCATGTTACAGTTTTGCAATTGGATTTTTTTCCCCAGTGCAAGGCTGCCCCACAACCTTGTAGCACATTTTCCTGATTACAGGGAACTGCAAACCAGTCAGCTTTTGAAGTACCCACAGGGGAGAAATTTGTGAGCTACAGTAAACAAACCTCCCCATGCCACAGATTTGTGACTTACAGTAAATAAACCATTAGCACTAACAACAGCCTTAATGTTCTTATCCTCTTGCAGGAAAGGAATTTTTATCCTGGAAAGACATATTAAAGCATTTCAGGACAGGAAAATTACTCTTTGCAATGTTATTAACTGTCCAGACTTCCTGGCTCATTTAGAGAAGGATCATAACAAAGTTTTCAGAGCCAGCATGGAAATGCCTGTGCACATGGTGCTTCTCCCCCAGGGCTACCCAGGGAGCATCTCCAGAGCATCCTCCAGAGCACCTCCAAGTGCTAGATAGTGAGGATGAGCATCTCTTGCCTGTTTGATACTTTTTTTTTTTTTGAAGACCCTGTCTTCTATATCTAGATTTTTCCTTGGAGTTCTTGGCTTTGTGTGCATATCCGTGTTCTCTCCAGCATGGCCTGAAATTATTCCCAGCCCTTGGCAGAAATGCAGAGTAGCTGGAATGTGGGGTCACTTGGAGCCACCCTCTGTGGTTCAGTGCTGCTCTGTGGGGCAGAGCTAGAGCTGAAATCTGGCTGTTCTTCCAATAAACTCTTGCCTTGACCTGTAGCTTTGTGTAGAGACAAACCTGAACCTCACTCTCTGTTTGTTTTGGGGAAATCTTGTTCCATAAATCTTCACCCCTCAAGTCCAGTGAAATGCATGGGAAGTCTTCCCTTGTTTTGTGTCTGTTTTGCTCATTTCATTGCTGTGTCTGAACTTGTCATTACCACAGGTAATGCATCCAGCAGGGTTATTCCTGGCCTTGTATCTCAGCATTGCAAAAGAGCAGGGCTGGATGGGGTACTGGGAGAAATCCTTCCCTGGCAGGGTGGGCAGGCCCTGGCACAGGGTGCCCAGAGCAGCTGGGGCTGCCCCTGGATCCCTGGCAGTGCCCAAGGCCAGGCTGGACACTGGGGCTGGAGCAGCCTGGGGCAGTGGGAGGTGTCCCTGCCCAGGTTCAATGGGATGAGCTTTGAGATCCTTCCCAAACCAAACCTTCATTTACCCAAGCCAGGGGTTGAAATTTTTCCAGTTGTTGAGATGCTGGAGCCTGGTTGTGGAGCTGCTGGGAAAGCACAGTTGTCACCTGGAAAGAAAGCTTGGCACATGCCCTTACAGAACTTTTTTTTGTGCCATTTGAATGTTCTTGCAGTCAATCAATAATTTATTTAATCTAGAAATAGAATTTTTGATTTGGATTGTGGCTTTTAAAATGTACATATGTTCTATATGTATTTACAGTTTGTGTTTTACCTTGCAGGCTGTTTGTTTTTTCCCTTATCCCATTACCTGTATCACTTGCCTGGTTTTGTGGTCACACCTGGGATGGTTTTGCTCTTGTGTGCACACTGGTTCTAGACATTTTGAAGGAATTGATCTCATGGAACCAGGAAACCCTTGCTTTGGGATAGTCCCTGTCTCATGCAGTGAATCCCTTTTTGCTTAATTTCCTTAGAGAGTGCTTAAGGATATTTTAAAGGGGAGACAGGAGCTCTAGCAGTGGAACTTTACCATGTTTAATTCCTTGTTTAGGCTTTATGAGAGAGTCCCTGACCCTCCCTGTGAGCTGATGCCTGCTCAGCCCCCTTTGCAGTGCAAGGAAATCCCTTGATTCTACAAATGCCCAAGGGCCTGTCCTGTCCCAGGAAGTTTCTTGTCCAACATTTTCATTTCTTCCCTATAAAGCTACTGTTTCTTGTCTGCTGGACCCTTTCTCTTCTTGGCCACTTGTGATCAACCAGTGTTGGAGCAGCAGGACCAAGTGTGACCAGAAGGAGGGTGAATGAATGAAAGCCTGGTCTAAATGCCTCAATTAAAGTCTGCTTGTGCATCTGAAGGGCTCCTTGGGTCCTGCAGGAGTTGAGAAGACAGAGCTTGGAAGGAATTCAGAGCCCAGTGTCCTTGGGTGGGAAAGAGGAGCTGCCTCAGGCAGTGGTGATGTGGGCTGACACAGCTCCTGAGATGCTGATAAGAGCTGGTAGATGCTGAATAATTCTCCTATGAAATGACTGGTTTGAAAATCTGCTTCCCAAATCTGCACCAGCAGAGCCCTGCACTTATGTAACTGGGAGAGTTCAGGAGAGCAGCTGCTTGCAGGGGACAGAGTGACCTCCCTGAGTCCTTCGGGGGACAGAGCCTTTGCTTTCATCACCAGCTGCAGCCTCTCCCTGCCCGACCTTTTATCTGCTGGATGTGCCTTGGAGGAGGGGACAGGGAATGGGCTGCACATCCTGAACTGCCTGACTCAACACTTGTGCTGACTCAGGGCTTTTTCTTCCTTCCTTCCTTCCCTTCCCCCAGCAGAGCTGTTACTTGGTGGCAGAGATGGGGAAGGTGAAGTGAAACAACTCAAGAATAGCAGATTTTCTTTTTTTTCCATTGTCCCCATTTCAAAGGGTCAGCTCTAAAGCTGAGACAAGCATGTGGGCTTTCACAGCATAGCTAGGTGGGATTAGGTCAGGCCTACAAGTGTTTAAATTTTGGGCTGGAGGGCACCACTGCTGTCCAAGCCAGACTTAACAGCTCTGACCTATTCCTTTGGCTGCCCTAATTCCTTTAAAAACATCAAGCTGGATTGAAATGGGAGTTCCTGCAGAGTTGTGTCATGGGCATCTGTAGGAAAGGGAGGATAGAAGTTCATCAGTCACTTCCCAGAGTATTTCCATGATCTTCTTGACTTGGATGTGCTGCAGCACTTGGCTACAGGAAGTGGCCTGAGTTGGGGGGAATAGGTGTGAGAGTTGATGCAGCAATAAGGAAAGGGATAATCTGCAAAAAGCCATGTAATTATTTATTCTCTAACAGTTGGGGTGGTTCTTGCAGAGGCAGTAATTGAAGGAACAAGGTTGTTTGTGGTGAGGACTGGAGAGGTCAGAATGTGGTAAGGGGGAAATGCCCACACAAGTGATCCAAAGGAGGAGGAGTCAGAAATTGCCCACTGCCATTGTGTTAATGAGTGTTTTTAACGCACTCCCCCAAAGAAAATGAGCAAACAGGTCACTGCTGCACCTGTGTCAGTAAAGGCAACTTAAAAAACCAACACGTAGCACTAAGAAACTCCTGGAATTCCTGCTTTACAGGGTCTGGTGGTTCTGAATGAAGCCAACAGCTATTAAACTGAAAATAAAACAAGATACTTATTTCTTGTTAAGGGGTTTAGAAACAGTTGAGTGATACCCTGGCTTTTCACTGTGTTGAATGTTTTAAAATGAGAGTCAGTCACCTCTTGAGAAGGGTGCTGCAGTCCAGGCACAGTTCAGTTGGGACTGGAGTTGCTGAAGGAGCCCATGTGTGAGAGATCCTGGGATCCTTGGGCTGGCACAGCCCTGCCAGCCCAGGCAGTGCCAGCTGTGCCCCACGGCCACCTTGTCCCCAGCCCAGAGCACTCAGTGCCACCTCCAGGGCACACCTGCAGGGATGGGCACTGCAGAGCTCCCTGGGCAGCCCCTGCCAAGGCCTGAGCCCCCTTTCCATGGGCAAATTCCTGCTGCTGTCCCAGCTGAGCCTGCCCTGGCCCAGCCTGAGGCCGTTCCCTCTGCTCCTGTCCCTGTCCCCTCTGGCTGTCTCTCCTGTCAGGCAGATGAGCTTTAAGGTCCCTCCCAACCCATTCCATGATTCTGGGATGCAGAAGTGACTTCTCAGCAGTTTGATCCTTGCCACAGCTGTTGAAAAACGTCTGCAGTGGGGAGGTGCTTTGTTAATCTGTCCTGGGTGCTGGGTACAAAGTAGAAGAAATGGCAGGACTTGACACTTGTGGAGGTTTTTACTTTATCAGTCATTGCTGTAAGCAACAGAAACCCTGGAAAGTTTTGCAAAGTGGTGACTAAGTTAAAATCTGATCTCCAAAGAGCAAGGATCAGAATTCCCTGAATGTCTTAAAATGCTTTTGTTTCCAACATTGATCCAAACTCACCCGGCTTTACTAAAACTCTGAGTCCCTTGACTGCTCCTGGTCTAGAGGCTTTCCCATGGAACATCTGCAAGCTCCAAACCCTGCTGTCAGCCTGGGACACTCATGGGATGTCCTGCTTGGGGGGATTTTGTTGTCATTTGAAGTTCTTGGAGGATGTTGGGGCTTTATCTGGTTGGGTTTGTCTTTTTTTTTTTTTTTTTTTTTTCGTGTGGGAGAAGGAAGGTGACTGATAAGTGGCCTCAGGAATTAACTCTGGCATTCAGATCAAGAATTATCTCCTGAGGAATTGTTTAGGAATAGAAATGCTGGGTTGCATTTCAGGGAAAACAAAAGCAGGATCTTTCTTGTGTGAAACGTGTCTGTATAAAGACACGGTACTGAAATAGCTCAATTCTTCTTAATTCATATCTCCTCTGGCTTTATTGCAGTTTTCTCTGTAAACATGGCCTCAGCAGAGCACAGATAACTTTAAATAGAAAGTCTAATAAAGTTCTGAGCTGTATTTTTTTTTACAGTCCATACATAATACACTGTGAAAGGAATTTTCATATTTGTCTGACTCCTATGAATAAATGTTTTTACTGGAGTTATCTTCAACCTGCTCGTTTTTTCAAGTTAAAAGCTATAAACATCAGTACTTAAATTTAGATATGGTCTGGGATTTTATATATGTGGAGTTGTTCTCCACATGGTTCAGGTTTACCTTTGTGTGAACAACTTCTAGGGTCACAGGTTATATATAATTATAATTTATATAATATATTCTATACATATTTTTTATATATATATGTAAACACTGCTTGTGTACAGGGTATTGGTTTATGAGAAGAAACAACTTGGAGTGAGGATCAAGAATTTAAGTATTTCTGAGCTTAGCTACAGCAGTGTAAGGTGGAAGAGAGAGCCCTGAGAGCTGAGCTGGCTGGGCAGGGCCTTGTCTCCCTGGCTCAGAGCTGGGGGCAAGCAAATGTTTCTCATTAGTGTCTACAAAGAGAATTGTGCAGGTGCTAAAGTCCCATTTGGAGCTAATATACAAGTGGTGCTGCTGGAGTGCCTCGTGGCTGGAGTTTGTTGTTCACTTTCCATCCCTGTGCCAGAGAACCCCTCATCATCCCCAGGTCGGGCGTGGGGACAGGCTGTTTGTGCTCTGAGCTCCATGGGAAGCCATGGATGGGGAGCTTGTGGAGTTTCCTCTGGTGGAAGGTGTCCTTGGCAAGGGACAAGGAAAGGGGAGGCACTGGATGGGCTTGAAGGTCCCTCCCAACCCAGACCATTCCACGGTTCTGCAATTACACTCCCAGACTTCCGGGGCTTTCCAGAGAGCCCCAGAAGCCAGGAGATGTTCAGTGCAACTGGAACAACTTTCACAACCAGGGGCCTTTCTGCCAGCCCAGAGCAGCACAGGCCAATGACCCTGAGCAGGGGGAAATCACAGAGAGCGGCTGTGGAGTGGTCCTGTGGGCATTTCCCATTATTGATCTCCTGCAATGTCATTGATCTGTCACTGCTCTCCCTGACCTGGGAGCACCAACACACCCCAGTGCCCCACAGACCTGCCAGGAGGGGACAGCCCTGGTCCCAGGGAACAGGGACAGGAGCAGAGGGAACGGCCTCAGGCTGAGCCAGGGCAGGCTCAGCTGGGACAGCAGCAGGAATTTGCCCATGGAAAGGGGGCTCAGGCCTTGGCAGGGGCTGCCCAGGGAGCTCTGCAGTGCCCATCCCTGCAGGTGTGCCCTGGAGGTGGCACTGAGTGCTCTGGGCTGGGGACAAGGTGGCCGTGGGGCACAGCTGGCACTGCCTGTGCTGGCAGGGCTGTGCCAGCCCCAGGGATCCTCTGGCCCTGGTGGGGAGAGGACCAGTGGGGTGGCTGCTGCTGGCACCACACTGGGAATTGAAAGCTGGAATATTTGCCTTTTCTGGAGGGTTGGGAAGTACAGAACTTGTGACTGACCCCAGTGCTCAGTGGTTTATACCCTGTGGATGAGATGTGGATCTCTGCTGTTCAGGGAAGAAGGGATTTATGTAGGAAGGAGGTGTTTAATGTTGGATTGGTTTGGCAAATCCCAGTGCAGCACTGGCTTAAGCTCTTTTTTGACAGCCAAAGGTGAGTAGCTCAAAGTTCCTTTTTGTGTTCTCTAGAAGAAGGATAAAGTATCAGCTGCATCTCCTGCCTCCTGTGCAGAATACACCCTTTGAGGCACTGTTGGTTTCATTGCTGGTGTGGTTTTGCTGGTGTGGGAGCTCTGGGCTGCCTTCTCCAGGGAGCTGTGTGCAATCCACTGACTGTGCAGTTGTGCTTCCCCTGCTCGTCTCCCCTTCTTCCTGTTTGAATCATTCCTGAACTCATTGGTCAGCAGCAATGGAATTTATCAGAGTTCAAAAAATTGCTGAGGTATCCAGGTTTATACAAATCTTAGTGGTTGGAGTGAAATCACAGCTTTCCTGAAGGGAAGGGATGGAACAGAGCTCAGCCTATCCAGCCTGGATTTCTGGCAGCTCTCTGGGCATTTGGCTCCTTCATGATTTTTGTTTTATCCCACTGTGGGTTCTTACTTGGGGATGCTGGGGGAGACAAGGAAGGCAGAGGAGTGGAGTCAGTGCTGCTGTGGAACTGGTAGAGACTGGAGAATGTGGAAGGCACATCTAAACAACTGGTTATTGTTTCAAAATAAGGTTGGAAATTGAGATGTCAGTTCTGGGCCCTCACTGCAATAGAGACCTGGAGGGGCTGGAGTGTGTGCAGGGCAGGGGATGGGGCTGGGAAGGGGCTGGAGAATTCCTGGGGGAGCTGGGCAGGGGCTGAGCCTGGAGCAAAGGAGGCTCAGGGGGCCCTTGTGGCTCTGCACAAGTCCCTGCCAGGAGGGGACAGCCGGGGGGGTCGGGCTCTGCTGCCAGGGAACAGGGACAGGAGCAGAGGGAACGGCCTCAGGCTGGGCCAGGGCAGGCTCAGCTGGGACAGCAGCAGGAATTTGCCCATGGAAAGGGGGCTCAGGCCTTGGCAGGGGCTGCCCAGGGAGCTCTGCAGTGCCCATCCCTGCAGGTGTGCCCTGGAGGTGGCACTGAGTGCTCTGGGCTGGGGACAAGGTGGCCGTGGGGCACAGCTGGCACTGCCTGGGCTGGCAGGGCTTTGCCAGCCTCGGGGATCCTGTGCTGGATTTTTTGCTTTGCAATATATATATATGATATTTTAGAATATAACAACTGTGCCAGAAGTTTTGGGGGATAAATAATGCCTGTTCTCATCCCTGAGCCCTTCAACCCCCAAAACAGAACCACAGAGCAGCTTGGGTCAGGATGGACCTCAAAAGACCATCTGGTCCAGCCTTGGGGCCCCTGGTGCCACCCCAGCCATGCACAGTGAAACCTGTGCTTATGGAACTGAGGTGATCCATCAGCAATGAACAGCAAACTCCAGCGTATTCCAGTCAGGGAGAGGTTTGCCTTGCCCTCAGTTTGCTTCCCTCTCTGTCTGCAGGCAGCTTTGCTTTGGGTTTCAGCCTCTCACATTTAAACACAGCTCTCTGCTCCCTCTCTTCATTCCCCCAGCTGGCTTTGGTTTTTTCTCACTTTCTTCTTTTTTTTTCTTCCCTCTGGAAGTTCTTTGGAATAGTTTCTGCTTTCCTTGGCATCCAGCACGGGGCTGGTGTTCAGACTTCCCACTCCCTCTCCTCTTCCCTCAAGGTAAAGGGGAGTCAATTCCTTTGGAATCCTGGCAGGTTGTGGAGGAGGCTCTTCCCTGAAGGGCTGAGCCTGTAAATGCTCTGCTGCTTCCCCTTGTGCTGAAAAGGAACAGATAATATGGAAACTGCCTGGGCTCTGAGAGGGGGGACTTCAGGGACTTCTGCTTTTAGGTTTAGATTTTCCTGCCTTTTTTTTTTTTTTCTTTTTTTGTGTATGTGTGAGTTTTTTGGCCTTTTTTGGTGGGGTTTTTTTTTTGGTTTTTTTTTTTTTTTTTTGGTGGCTTTTTTTCTTTAAGTTTGGTTTTCTTTTAATTTTCTTTTTGTTTGTTCGGATTTTTTCCCCCTCCTTCTTTGTTCCCCCTCCTTTTTACCTCTTTATTTTTTTTCCATTTTTTTTTCCCCTCAAGGTTTCCTTGCAGTCATAAAATCCAGCAGCATCACTGAATTCTTGCCCAGAACAGAGAACAATAAGCAAACAGGCAAAGATAAAAGTGCTGATCTTTCAGCACTTCAGGAGTGCTTCTGGGAGAGCCTCACAGCTCAGGGAGCTGCTCTGAACCCTTGGATCTCTGCACCTGGAATTTGAAACTTTTGGGATGACCCTTGGGAGCAGCATCAGCTGCCTTCGCTGGCCTGGGGCTCAGGGCTTTGGGGTCACGTGCTTGGCCAGATCAGGAGGAAAAAGAGTCAGGATTGTGTCCATCATTCCCCAAATTCCAACTGCTGGGGAGCCTGGCTGGCCAAAGTGCCAGGGGTTTGTGCAGGGACATCTGGGGAGGGGATGCAGAGGAGGTTCCCAAGTTGGAAGCCAGAGGAGAATGTGGGAAGTGTGAAAGGGGGATGGGCAGGGGAGCAAACAGGAATTCAGACAAAAGGAAATTGTTGGCGCAAGTGAATGCCTTTTCTTAGGGATATTGATAAATTTCTGCCGCTGTTCAGGCGGCCTAAATGATTCTCCTGATTCTGTTCCCTTTTGCCTTTCTGCTGTTGCCTGGAAGACACGAGTGGAATCTCACAGGACAAGAGGCCATGGCTCATTGTTGTGCTGGCCATTGTCCCCTGGCTCAGGCAGCTCATGTCAGCCTTTGTGTGCAGCAAGAAAAATGGTTTTCCTTCTCTGCGTCCAGATGAAATTTGGAGCCTGTGTGGTGCCTTTGTTGGCAGAGCCAGTAGTGCTCTCCTGGAGGCTCCCCTGCCCTCCCTCTGCACCTTGGGCCCTTGGTGCTCCTCAGGGCTGGGGCTGGGCTGGGGACACAGCAGGACATGCAGTTTAATCTCCATGGATCCATAATTTAATGTAAGGCAGGGCATTTGCTGTCAGGAATTAAAACCAGATCACTGATGTGGGTTGCAGCCGTTGGAAATGGAGCCAGTTCCCCTCTAAGCAGGAGCAGGGGTTGTGACACTCAGGAAAGTCATGGAGCCTAGAGCAGCATCCCTGGGATGGGACTGAGCTCTGCCCTCACTCCATCTCTGGCTATTTATAAATAAATACATATTTGTAACTTCAGGCTGGTTTTGAGGCCATTCTTAAAGCAGAATGAAATGTAGCTGTTTGCTGGTAGGAAGGTGCCCTCATAGATGCACAGGGAAGTGCAAAAATGAGACACTGACTTTTGTTAATCCCAGTTGGTGTGGGAAGTATTGATACAATCCTGTTTCTTCACTGCCTTTTTTTTTTCTGTAGTAATTAATCATACAGAAAATAGATGGAAAATGGAAGATAATGTTGAATATCTAATTTTTTTTTTCTTTTCCAGGCATCTATTAACAAGCTAAAAGTGACAGAACCATGGCTCAGTTTCCAACACCTTTTGGGGGTAAGTGGTTTCTGGTGTGTTCTGAGCTGTTCCTGTGTGCAAAAACTTGTTATAAACATGTTCCTTTCCAAGAGTTTTCTCTAGGGAAGTGTTTGTGCATCTCTCTGAGCTGAGAGTTGCTGGGCTTTATGGTGGCTTTGCAGGCACCTCCCAGCCAAGAGTCCAGAGCCCTGGTGCTGCATCCATCCCTTCCAGCCCCAGCCTGTGGCCCTGCAGGGCACAGCCAGGCACAGCCAGGCCACTCAGGCACTGGGCCCCCACCTCATCCTGTCCACCTGCCCTGGAGAAGTGCAGATGCGTTTTCCTCTCAGGGTTTCTGGACTTGGTAGTTGCTGAAAGGTCCAGCAGTTGCCTTAGGGTGGTATCACTGCCAGCTCTTCCCTTGTTGTCCCATCACTCACATTTAGGTTAGAACAAAAGTGACACATTTCTTATCTCTTCATTTACAACAGGGGAAGTTGCAGCATCTGGAAATGCAGTGAAAAGTCCAGGATGGGCCCTGGCAGTGCAGTAGGGACAGGATTTTTTGCTATTCCCATGAAATCACAGAATCCTACACTAGGCTGGGATGCTCATCCCATCCCAGCCCTGCCCTGGCAGGGACACCTCCCACTGCCCCAGGCTGCTCCCAGCCCCAGTGTCCAGCCTGGCCTTGGGCACTGCCAGGGATCCAGGGGCAGCCCCAGCTGCTCTGGGCACCCTGTGCCAGGGTTGCCCACCCTGCCAGGGAACAATTCCTGCTGTGAAACTCAGCCAGATTTCCCCTCTTTGGTCTGAACCCATCCCTGTCACTCAGTTCTGATGAGCAGTCAGTCCCTCTTCCTTGCAGGCCCCTTCAGATCTGGGAATCCGTCTGGGAGTTGGGATTTGCAGCTGATTTGCAGGAGGGTTGCAAAGAGAAATCCCAGTGCTGAACCACAGAAACTGCTCTGGTTGTACCTCAAGGGTGCATCTGCTGAGGGCTGCTCCGTGGGCAGGTTGGGGGGACACTGGGGGAAGAGGTGCCTTTGCAGGCAGAGGAACTGGAATTTCAGCTGGGTGTGCTCTGGGGACAAATGGCCTCCCACCCTTGGGCTGTTTGAGGGGGCCCAGACTGCTGAGATAATTATACTCAGAAAGAAAAGAGGGTATTTTTTAGGTAATGTTTCTTAGTGTCATTTCTCCGTTTCTTTGAACCAGGCAACCTGGATATCTGGGCTATTACTGTGGAGGAGAGAGCAAAACATGATCAACAGTTCCATAGTCTGAAACCAACTGCAGGATTTATCACTGGTAAACAAACAGCTTCCACTTCTCATTTCATTTAGGTAAATCTGAACTAGGGAGCCTAAATGTGTACAGAGCTGCCTGGGAGACATATGGGCATAATCATTAGAAAATTTGAACAGGTATTTCTTATTTTATATCTCATTGTTCAAATATTTTGCCACATCAGCCCCAACTTTTCTGTTATGTTTCTGATATTTTCTATTCCCCATCCTGCTGTGGAAGGCAGTGATGTGTTCTTTGTGCCTGGGGTCAGCTCACTATATTCATATTATGATAAATAAAAGGTCTGATTAAATAAAGGTGTGTCACTTTAACTGAAATCAGGTTTAGAAATCCAATTTGTACAGCACTGACATCAGCATGGATGACCTCTTGGAAAGATCTAAATGCAGAACTGATTGAAGCAGTGGGAAGCAAAGCTCCAAATCAAGGAATTGCACTGATCCTGATAAATTTTCATCAAACTTTGGTCTCAAAGGCAATAGGAGGCCTCCTCTTCATTGCTGTGTTTTGTTACATTGAATTTTCTTGGTGCTTTGTACATGTTCATCAGTCATGGCATGGGCTGGCCTTCTCTTGCAGATGTTTTTGCCTCCTGATGCCCCATTCCCTCTGCCAGGTGTGTGGAGCTGGAGCTGAAGCCATGTCATTTTTATTTTACAGGTGATCAAGCCAGGAACTTTTTTTTCCAATCTGGGTTACCTCAGCCGGTGCTAGCACAGATATGGTGAGTGTGGGGTGGGCTTGGGGCTGGGGCTGGGCCCTCCTGGGGTCCCCCAGGCCCAGGGTTGGGGCCAGCCCTGCTCAGGGGGATCTGCATCCAGGGCTCCCTCGGGCAGTGCCAGGCTGGGTGGCTGTGGCTGTGCCCCAGGGCAGGGAGCTCTGCAGGGCTGGGCTCAGTGGGGTGAGGGTCAACAGGGACAAGTGCTGGCTCCTGCCCTGGGGCCACCACAACCCCACAGAGCTCTCAGTCGTGGGGCACAGGGCTGGGAAAGGCCCTGGGGGTGCTGGTGCCAGTGGCTGGACACGAGCCCAGGAGTGCCCAGGTGTCCCCAGGTGGGCAGGAGGCCAGTGGCCCTGAGCTGTCCCAGCAAATGGCATTTTGGGAGTTGGCAGTTTCAAACTCTGATTTCAAATTGCTAAATGCTTTCAGCTCTGTTAGAACTGACTACAATACAATTATACAATTGCTAAGCACAGTAATTAGTAATAAATCTGCTAATGGGAGAGCCTAGGCAAGACCTGGAGGGTTTGTTACAAAAATGAAGATTGACCTAGTCTGTTTCCATTGGAGTTGGAGTCTAAGCTTGAAACTGGAAATTTTTGTCACTCCTTGGTGAGTTCAGCCAGATCCAAATCTGTGCCCATTCCACAGCACAGGCATTCCCACAGTGCCAGATTTTCCAGCAGGAATGAAGGGTTTGACCCTGCCAGACCTGGACCTGTGTGTGGAGGGACAGGAGCCAGGGAATGGCTGCCAGTGCCAGAGGGCAGGGCTGGGTGGGATCTTGGCAATGAGGAATTGTTCCCTGGCAGGGTGGGCAGGGCTGGGATGGAATTCCATCCCTGCATCCCTGGCAGTGCCCAAGGCCAGGCTGGACCCTGGGGCTGGAGCAGCCTGGGGCAGTGGGAGGTGTCCCTGCCATGGCAGGGGTGGGATGGGATGAGCTTTAAGGTCCCTCCCAACCCAAATAATTCCATAATTCTATGATTATTCATGATTTGCATTAATAATATTACTACCAGCACAGATATTGGTATGAGACAGAGAGAATTAAAACTGGTTTTCATTCTGGATTGGTAAGAGGGATAGACAACTTTGGGGGAATCTGTTCCCTTTTCCTCTGTGAGCTATTTGAGAAGGAGTTTATTGCCATTACAAAAACTTTCTGGTGCAGTTAAGGACTGTTAAAGGCAGAATTTTGCTCTGACAGGAGAAAGAGGAGAATTATCTTATTGCTTGGGAAATCTGCATGCCCAGACCTACATGGCTTTTAAATAAAGAGCTTATTTTCTTTTCTGATAATCTTCATCTTACAAATATCAAAGCTGGACTGGTTGTCTTATTTGCTGAAGCCTCAGTGTTCAAATGTCCCTTTGGAACTTCTCTTGCCTCTGAATTAAACAAGGAAAGAAGTTTTGTCTTAAACAAGACATCCTTTCTCCAAAAATCTTCCATAGGCCTTGGCTTTAAATAGGTATTAACAAATCCAAACAGTTGTAAATAGTCTGACTAAGGATCTCTTCCTCTCTGAATTATTCAGTTTTCCAGGCTCTTGAGAGGAAGGGAATCATTCCACTCCCTCTGGAGTTGTCATAGAGACAAGACCTGCACATTTTTGTTAATGAAGCTGAACTAAAACTTATTCAAGCTGCCTTTCTTAATCATAAAGCAGCTCATGGACATTCATTTCTCTCTGTCTCTTTTTTTCTTTTTAATTTGGTCATCTCTGAATGAAAAGAAGTAAATATTTAAGTAAAAATCTTTATACAGATCCTTGAGTACTTTGGAGGGGGAGTTTTGGAGAAATGAGCCTGAAATCTCTGAGAGATGGGAGCTGCTGCTCTTCCATCAGTGTTTGCTCCTGGAATAGCTGGGTTGGGCTTTTGGAGGTGGCATTTGATTGTTACTGGGAGAGAAGGGGAGGTACAGGAGTCCTCAAGGAAGGAAAGTAATTCTGAGTTAAAACAACTTGTAAAACTCTGGAATTAATTTCTGATCTAAGAAATCCCAGGATGGTTTGGGCTGGGAGGGACCTTAAAGCTCATCCCATCCCACCCCTGCCATGGCAGGGACACCTCCCACTGCCCCAGGCTGCTCCAGCCCCAGTGTCCAGCCTGGCCTGGGACACTGCCAGGGATCCAGGGGAGTCCCTGAGGAAGTGTCTGTCTGTCTGTCTGGGTGTGCTGTTCTGGAGGTGTTTTCCTGTTCTTGGTCATTCTGCTGATCGTAGCTCCAGCTGACTGTGACAGTGTGAGAGAAGCCTGGCCTGTGTTTGCTAAGGATCCCTCCCAGCTGGGGGACACAGGGAGTCACAGTCTGATCAGTGCCTCACTTCTGGGCCCACAAAAACTTCCCCAGAACCCACAGTCCTTCAAAACAGCAGGTTTTGTTAGCAGTGAGAATTCCTGTGTCCCTTGTACTCCTTGTGCAAGGAAAGAAGTCTCTGGGACCTCAGTGAGCAGAGGAGTGAGGTATTATGGTCTGCCATGGCAGCTTCTGTGCTGCTCTGCCCTTCACCAGCTCCAGACTCCTCCAGGCTGGTGATCAATTAAGAAGCCTCTAATTGGGCTTTGAGCTGGGCCTGCAGTGGCTTGGGAGATAACTGTGCTTAAGCAGAATAATCTGCCTTTCTTGAGAGCCCTGAGGAATGGGGCTCAAAGAGCATCTCCTGTGTGGCCTGGCCCTGGAATGAAAGGAGAGCTGAAATAATCACTGCCAGCTGTTCTCCATGCTTTTGGGGTTACTTATTTTGTCAGCACAGAGGCCCTGGGTGACTTCCTTGTTCTTGACATCTGCTTCCCTTCCCACCTTCCTAAATCTGTGTCCAGGGGTGGCAAAGTGGGGGAATTCTGGTAATTCCTGCCCAAGCATCCATGGTGTGCCTGGGGCCAGAGACCTGAGTGCTGCTCACTGCTGGTGGCTGAGCCTGTGCCACATCTGGGACTGTGCAACCCAGGGGGGATGTCCAGCTGAATGAGTCCAGATTTGGGAACTGCACAGGGATCCCTGCCTTAGCACAGGGCTGCTTGCAGGGATGGGTGGTTTGTGTGCTAATTGCAGCACGTGTGGTGGGAACGCTGCCCCTGTTCAGTTTCTGCACCTCATACATGCAAAAGTAATCCAGCTGGCTTTTCATTCCACAGAAAAGATGAGAGAAAAGAGGAGGAAAAGATCCATGGGGAAGGATTTGTCAGCACTGAGCCCTGGGGTGGTGCTGAGCCCACTGCAGCCTTTGTCATTAGATACAAGCACAGGCCTGGCCTTCAGAAGATAATAAATACTTAGTCAATGTTTAATCCATTTACCCTGCACTGGTTCCGGCCAGGCCACAAGTGAAACGAATGCAAGGGCACCACATTGTCCCAATCTCATTAGGAGCAGAAATTAGTGGAATTAGGTGGTGTTTGTTGGCTCTCTGCATTTCAGGTGCTGCTTGTTCCAGAGCAGCACAGTAAAATCCAGCAGCCTGACACCAACTTCTGCAACTAGAAATGGAAATGTGTCCTATTTTAGCAGGAAGAGTTTGTCAGACAAAAGCTGCTTTTTCTTTGCACTCTGTAAAACTGGAGAAATTCTGGGGGGTGCAGAGAACTCTCTGCACTGATATTTGTGCTGGTAATTTCAATAATGAAGCTGTTGGTGTAGAGTAAAGGAGTTCACAGAAGGTCAGATGTTGAATGAAAAGCTACAGCTGCTGATGTGAATTGGAGTTCAATGAGAGCAGTGACACTGGTGCGCATCAGAGTTTCTGAATGCTGGGGAATTAATGTTTTCCCATGTAGGATGCAAAGATTTGCTGTGTCCCAGCAGGAAATGGTGCCTGGGTGATCTTTACTCTTCCTGCATTTTCCTGGCAGGGATAGAACCCACTGAGGGTCTAATAGAATTAATAAAAGGTTTTTATCTTGTAAATCAAAGTATTTGCAGGTGTAGAAGCCACTGGTAAGACTATTATGGGACAGGCTGGGAGAGCTGGGGGTGCTCACCTGCAGAGGAGAAGGCTCCAGGCAGAGCTCAGAGCCCCTGGCAGGGCCTGAAGGGGCTCCAGGAGAGCTGCAGAGGGACTGGGGACAAGGATGCAGGGACAGGAGCCAGGGAATGGCTGCCAGTGCCAGAGGGCAGGGCTGGGTGGGATCTTGGCAATGAGGAATTGTTCCCTGGCAGGGTGGGCAGGCCCTGGGATGGAATTCCATCCCTGGATCCCTGGCAGTGCCCAAGGCCAGGCTGGACACTGGGGCTGGAGCAGCCTGGGGCAGTGGGAGGTGTCCCTGCCATGGCAGGGCTGGGATGAAATGAGCTTTGAGGTCCCTCCCAGCCCAGCCCAGTCTGGGGTTCTGGGATTCAGCATCTTCCAGGCACAGGTGCAGCACGTGCTTTAGAAGGGTATCAGTGTCTGTGTCTCAGTGTCCTTTTCAGACTTGCTTTGAATGCTTCTCCCAGATTTTAGTTCTGTTATTTAGCCCCATGGCATCAGAACTGGTGGATTAAGGCAGCTACACCACTGGAAATCCTTTCTTAGGAGTACTGGAGAGGTTTGGAGTGTCTTTGATGCTGCTGGGGATCTAAACCTATGCCAGCCCCTGCTGGCATCTGCCTCTCCATGGGGGTTTTCAAGTTTTGGGTTTTTTTGGAGTGGGAGGATTTCCATTTTGCCACTACCTTTACCTGGCTGTCTCCTTGTGTATCAGTTAGAAATAGCTGTCAGTTCACTGGGGTACTTTTGGGATAACTTTCAACCTAGCTGCCCAAAAACTCTCCTTGAGAGGAATTTGATCAGAAATGAAGCTCTGGTTCAGCCACACTTCCCAGGGCCACACCCAGGACATAGAAGTAAATGCATGAACTTCCAAATCTGTATTATTCCATTGCTGAAATCTGTACTTAATTCTTCAAACAAATGCAAAGAAATAAGCATGGTTCTCAAAAGTAAGTGTACAGCTGATGTGCATTTACTCAGGGGTTTTTGGTGTGCAGTGGCAGGAACTGACACTCTTCTTCCTGCTTCTCTCCCCCCAAGCTCCCAGCCCTATTCCCTGCTGAGCTGGGTTTTCTTAACTAGCAAGGCAAGGAACAAAAAGCAGACTGTTTAAGTCAGACTCCTTTCCCTGAAAGCCTATTCAAGGCCTAGGCTCAATGTTTCATCTTGAGTGCTATTGTTTAATTGAAAACACATTTGCACACTCCCAGATGGAGCAGTGCTGAGGGGAGTCACAGATTTAAAGAATGTTTTATTTTAAGTGGAGCTAAAGTACAGATTTGCAGACTCAGTGATTTGCTTCTCTGTGGTGCTGTTTTAGGACCCTGTGCTTTCTTTGCTGTGATTTTGCAAAGTTTTTCTGCAGCTGCATTTGTTCTGGATGCTTCGTTGTAATTCCTCCAAGAGTTGAAAAACAACTTCAAAAATATTTATTAATCGCCCAAGGAAAGAAGTCAAGGAGCTCTTAAGTTTAAATAGTGTCTTAGTTTTAGCCTGGCATCATTTTGGGTGGAAATTAGCGAGAATGTCAGAATTCCTGAGGCTGGCAAAGCCCTGCCAGCCCAGGCAGTGCCAGCTGTGCCCCACGGCCACCTTGTCCCCAGCCCAGAGCACTCAGTGCCACCTCCAGGGCACACCTGCAGGGATGGGCACTGCAGAGCTCCCTGGGCAGCCCCTGCCAAGGCCTGAGCCCCCTTTCCATGGGCAAATTCCTGCTGCTGTCCCAGCTGAGCCTGCCCTGGCCCAGCCTGAGGCCGTTCCCTCTGCTCCTGTCCCTGTTCCCTGGCAGCAGAGCCCGACCCCCCCGGCTGTCCCCTCCTGGCAGGGACTTGTGCAGAGCCACAAGGGCCCCCTGAGCCTCCTTTGCTCCAGGCTCAGCCCCTTCCCAGCTCCCTCAGGAATGCTCCAGCCCCTTCCCAGCTCCCTCAGGAATTCTCCAGCCCCTTCCCAGCTCCCTCAGCCCCTCCATCAGCCTCAAATATCCGCACTCATGTGAGCCTGCTCCTGGGGCAGGGCCTGAAGTTCCACATTGCAGGATGTAACTGTGCAAACCTGTGTTTTGCAGGGCTCTAGCTGACATGAACAATGATGGGAGGATGGATCCCTTGGAGTTTTCCATAGCTATGAAACTCATCAAACTGAAGCTCCAGGGGTACCAGCTCCCGGCCGCGCTGCCGCCCGTCATGAAGCAGCCGCCCCTCGCCCTGCCCGGTGCCCCAGGATTTGGTAAGATCCCTCTTCTCCTCCATTTTCCTCACTGTTGCCTGGGACTGCAGCAATTCCTTTGACCTTTTGCAGTTTCTCCAAGAAAATTTGAGGGAGAAGTGCTTCTAAAAGCACATGGACTGAGACCCAGATGTTGCACATGCACCGAGAGGAATTGCACTGGGTTTTTGCCTGAGCTGTGAGCTCCTGTTTGCTTCAGGTTTGCACTGCTCCAAACAAAACCTGGCTCAGGTAGCAGGGCTAGTGCATTCCAAAGGGCCGGAGTTGTGGTTGAACTGTTGGCATTACTGGATCTCCAGCTTTGGCAAAATCTGCTCTGTTGTTCTTGAGCTTTTACAATCTGCTTTGATGAGCAGTGCTGCTCTGGTAGTAGCTGAACAGCTGCTGGGGTGAAGTATTGCCAAAGTCACCATCATTCCTAGGAAAAGAGTAGGGAAGATGAGATGGGGAAAAGAGGGAACAGAAAATAACCAAATAAAGCCAAACCTCTGGCACCTCGGTCCTGTCGTGAGAGGATCTTTCCCTTTCTGCTTTAGTCCTTGCTGTGGCTCAGGGTTATTGGTGCCTGGGAATCATGGAATGGTTTGGAATGGAAGGGACCTTAAAGCCCACCCAGTGCCTGCCCTGCCATGGCAGGGACACCTTCCATTTTCCCAGGCTGCTCCCAGCCCTGTCCAAGCTGATCTTGGGCACTGCCAGGGATCCAGGGGCAGCCCCAGCTGCTCTGGGCACCCTGTGCCAGGGCCTGCCCACCCTGCCAGGGAACAATCCCTAATTCCCAAGATCCCATCTAAATGTCCTGAGGAAAGGGAGAAGTGCCTTTGATAAGCTGCATGCAGCAGTGTGATTTGATCCACTGTAGCCCCCACAAGTTTTACAGCCAGAAATAAAATTCTTTGGAGGAAGACAGTGAAACTGGGCAGAGCCAATGCGGGCTAAGTGTGAAAAGGCAGAAGGAAATGAGCCCCCACAAAGCCCAGCCAAATGGTGATTCCCCTGTTCTCATTCCCTGTGGATTAATGTGAGCTGTTTGCACACCCCTTGTTCTTCCCCTGGCACCGCTGGCCCTCCTTAACCCCCTGGTTCCCTGCAGCTGTGCTTGCCCTCAGCCTCTCATTCCTGTGCTCTCCATCAGCTTTGCCCTGTCTCGTCCCAGCCCAGGGCAGGAGCACCAACCCTGCAGCTGCTGGGCCGGCCCGGGGCTCCTCCTCCCGGGGCTGCCAGCGCCGCTCCCCTCTCGGGGCAAGGCGCACAATCCCCTTTGTAGCAGATGCTGCTGGACAGCTGGGGGCAGTGCTGCCCCGCTCTGGGGCTGTCCCCGTGTCCCGTTCCTGTCCTGCTGTGCCAGCCCGGCCCGGGAGGGCTGTCCCGGGGTTGGGAGGTGCCGCTGGAGGTGTCGGTGACCCCGCGGCGCCGTCTCGGGTGTGCGTCAGAACCAACCTGTGCTTTTCTCGCCCGTAGGTCTCGGGGGCATTGCCAACATGCCATCCCTCACCACTGTGGCCCCGGTGCCCATGGCATCCATCCCAGTCGTGGGGATGTCCCCCCCACTGGTGTCCTCTGTCCCTGCCGCCGTCCCTCCCCTGGCTAACGGAGCTCCTGCTGTCATCCAGCCCCTGCCTGCTTTCGCTCACCCCGGTACGCCGCTCTCACTCTCTTCTCCTGCTCCTAACAGCTCCCCCGCATTTCCTGGGACACGTGGGATTAGCCACTCCAGTGATGCCTTTGGGGAAGGACTGTGCTTTGCTTTAGCCCACTTGGCACACTTGGAGAAGAGCTAAAAGAAGGAGTGTGGACATGGCCTCCCGCAGGAGTCCCTCGTGGTGAGAAAATAAAGCAGCGCTTGGAGAAATGAACTGCCAGGAAGCTGTTGCCTGGATATTGGGCCTCTCCTGTCTCTTTATACTGCTGTTTGTTAGGGTGACTTTAATCCTGAACTACATATGGTTCCTAACATGTACCAAAATATCATTTGGTATCAACAGGGTTTCCATAAAGCTGTGGAAGTAAAAAGATATGAGGGAAGTGCCCTTGTGTTTCCCCCTGTCTTGCTGGACTCTCTGATCTTTATATTGGTAAAAAGTTCCCATCAGACCCACAGTGCTTGTACTGGATGTAGGAGTGAGTGAATGTCATGGGAATTGTCTGGGTCACTGTGAATAGCAATAAATTCCTGTTTTCTCTCTTCCCAGCCACTTTGCCAAAGAGTTCTTCCTTCAGCCGCTCGGGGCCGGGAGCTCAGCTCAATGCAAAGCTGCAAAAGGCACAATCCTTCGACGTGGCCAGGTGGGGCTGGGGCAGGGAGGGGCAGCCAGAGGGGCTTTGGGTCCCCAGGCTTGGGAAAACTCTTTCCTTTTCCCAAAGTACTCATCTGAAATAATAGTTCTGGCAGAATCAGTTCTGCAGAGGTACCACTTCAGCATTCTGTGGGGTGCTGTGGCTTTACTCCACCTTTTTAATGCTCCAGGAGCAGGGAATCCTGGAAATAGAGTAATTAACTACTGACAGTGCTGACATGATCTTCCCTTCATCTTTAGAACAGCATTTGCTTCTATAAACAAAACCTGCATGGTGCACAGACACTCCTGGTACTGGGAAAACAAGACAAGTAATGCATTATTTACAATTAGCAACTGCAGGGTCATTGCTCAAAGCAAAATGTTTCCTAGGTCTCATATTTTAAATGCACTCCACATCACTGTTTCTTCTATATTCTTCAAGTTCTGTGTGAAAAATCACTTTAAGGGCTTTTAGATTATTCCAAGACCTAGAAAAACATGTGGTTGGGCAAAAAGGGGTTTAGTGTGGTTTAAAAGAATGGATCCAACAAAATTAAACTTCCTGAGAGGAGTTAAGAGAGGGATTTCCCAAAGTCCTTATAAATCATGTGTCTCACAGATCTGTGGCACAGGTGTTTTGCCAGAGGAGAATGGCTTGGGACACAATTAAATGATGGTTTTGTTTTCATTTCCTTCTGCAGGCTTGTCTATTGCCCTGCTATTAGATAAGTGACACTACTCAGTATTGATTTGGAGTATTGACTCCAAATAATTAAAAGTCTTTCAAAACAATTCATTTTCTCTCTGAAACCTAAACTGGCCAGGAACAGAATAGGGATGCTCTGGTATAATTTATGTGGAACACAGAAATTCAAATGTGTGGAACCTCCAAATCCAGCAAAACTGAGGGGGAATTCCTATGGGTAAAAATTAAATATTTGGCCTCTTTTCTTATTTTCATTATTGAAGGGGCAGCTTGGTTTTGCTTTGCTCTCATGAGCAAAATGTAACTTTATATATTTAGGCTCAAGAGTTTAGAAATCAAAAATAAAAATAGAGATACTGCTTTGTGTCTTGTTGTGTGAGAGTGATTTATAAGGTCAGAAAAAGGACAAAGTTTGAATGTGCCTAAAGGCAGAAAAACTCCTCTCCTTGTTTTCAGAATTAGGATTCTCAGCCATCAAGCCTGGGAAATTAGAGCTGCAAATCAACTCAGCCTGTTATGGGAATGGATTAGAACTGGGAATGTTACATTCCTCACTTGGTCCACTAGGAGAACCTTTATGTTCAAGTGTGGCTTTTTCACACCTTTTTTTCTACATTTCCAGTATATTTTCACATTTATTTTCCTTCATCAGCTCTACTTGACTAAGAGAAACAGTTAAAGGCAGAGTAAAATGTTACTCTGCATTTCCTGTTACATGTTTAGGTAAAATCTTGTAGGTCTTCAGAACAATTTAGGTTCCTTCATTTTCTGCCAGTGAACAAAAAAGGAAAACACTTAAAAAAAAAAAAAAAAAAACCAAAAAACAAAACATCTTCCAAGAGATTGAATTGTGATAAATGTTTGCATACAAGAGGTCAAACCTGTGGTGGTTTCAGAAATATAGCAGGGAATATTAGATCATGGAATCATGGAATGGTTTGAGTTGGAAAGGACCTCACAGCCACCCAGTGCCACCCCTGCCGTGGCAGGGACACCTTCCCCTGTCCCAGGCTGCTCCAGCCCCAGTGTCCAGCCTGGCCTTGGGCACTGCCAGGGATCCAGGGGCACCTCAGAACCTCCCCACCCTCCCAGAAAAACTGGGGGAAAGAATATTTTCAGGCATAAAACTTGATCTCAGTGCAGCACTTCAGCCTCTTGTGAGGGGGCTGAGGGACAGGGTGCCCAGAGCAGCTGGGGCTGCCCCTGGATCCCTGGCAGTGCCCAAGGCCAGGCTGGACCCTGGGGCTGGAGCAGCCTGGGGCAGTGGGAGGTGTCCCTGCCATGGCAGGGTGGCACTGGGTGGGCTCTGAGGTCCCTCCAGCCCAAACCCTGCAGTGATTTATGACTCTGTGATTGTTCCCATGATCTTCCTGAGATGAACTCTCCAATTGTCCTGTTCTCCTGCCCTCCTTGCAGCTCTCCTGCCGTGGCAGAGTGGGCTGTGCCTCAGTCCTCACGGCTCAAGTACCGGCAGCTCTTCAACAGCCACGACAAAACCATGAGTGGACACCTGACAGGTACTGGCCCAGCTTCTCTTGTCTCTTTGTTTCGAGCTGTAAGAGCCAATTTCGTGCCACTGAGGGTGTTGTTCACATAGTAAGAGGCTCATCAGTATTTTTCTGTTTGAATCTCCCAAGTGCTCAGTGCTCTTGTCTAGAAGCAAATACTCATCACAGCTGGGATCATTTTATCACCATCTTTCCTTTATTTTCTGCAAAGCTGACCTTGGGAAATGTTTCTGGCAAAGGGCACAGTGGGTTCTGTGAAAATTTGTGCAGCCATTTCCAGTGCTTAGTTCACCCATGTGGTAATCACATATCCTCTGAACAGAGAAAGACATAGCTCTCTCCCAAGATTTTCCTGGGAAGCTGGGAGAAGCTGTAAGAAAGTTCAGAGAAGAGAATAAAAAACAATACTTCTCTCCCTTTGCTGCACCTGTTGTTGTGCACATGTAGAACGTGTTATGGAGATTGCTTACCAAAAGGTAGTTTCTTAATTAGACACTGGATAATGTTTAGGTAGATTGACCAATTAGGTTAAAGCTGTGTCTGACGGTCTGTAAGAGTTACAAGTTTCCTAATAGTATAGTATAATATAGTATGGCCTAATAAAACAAGTGATCAGCCTCCTGCAATCATAGAGTCAGTGCTAATTATTTCCTGTTCAGGGCACCATTACCATGATACACCCACTGCTGAGAGCAGTGGCCAGTTCCAGGGAGAGACTAGAACTGGTCCCCTGCCTTGATTTTACCAGTTGTGGCACACGTCTTTGTGGTTTAGAGCTTTCTTGGGTTTTAACCTGAGGGATTTGGTTGCCCAGAGCAGCTGGGGCTGCCCCTGGATCACTGGCAGTGCCCAAGGCCAGGCTGGACACTGGGGCTGGGACAGTGGGAGGTGTCAGGGGTGGCACTGGGTGGGCTCTGAGGTCCCTCCAACCCAACCCAGTCTGGGATTCTGTGGTTGTTGTGCAGAAGTGAAGTATTATTTCTTGGTTATTTGGGCGAGCCAAGTTCCTGCTGCTCACATCTCTTGCTTATTTTGTTAATATTTGTTTCCCTTTTAGGCCCCCAAGCAAGAACGATTCTCATGCAATCAAGTTTACCCCAGGCTCAGCTGGCTACAATATGGTAAAATAAATGTTTCCATTTCCATCCAAACACCAACTCTTCTGAAACCCCTGCCCTGGAGCCGGTGGGATTTTCTCCATTTTCAGTCTCACTGATAAATCACATGTTGCTCTTTGTCCTGTGTAACTTGATAAACAAAACCTGCACTTCCATGCCTTTACTAATAGTATCCCACAAGAGCACCAGGAGCATCTTTTGTGTTCCAAAACATCTTTTGTGTGATGATTTGGAAGTTGTGGTTCAATGCTGGTTTTTAGGCAGGGCAGATGTTCAGCATGCTGTGCCCTCCACATGCACTGATAGAGCACCAGAGGAGTTTACCTTTGCACAGGGGGTAGAACAGGAAGCTTAACCCAAGCCAAACTTTCTGTGGGCTTTCTCTGCCTTTTCCCTGGGTATGGGAGGGCTGATTTCCCAGGGACTGGACTTGCAGACCTGTACAGTAATGGATTTTAAAGACATTTGTCTCAGCTTCCCTTTTGCCTTCCAACTTGTTGTTTGCTGAACTTTATTATGTTTTTATTGCCCCATGGGAAGTTGTTCCTAATTAACTTCTGTCCTTTAGGAGTGTTTGCTTGAGAAGCATTGGAGCTGGCCCAGGGGCTCAGTGTGAGGATGGCAGTGGTGCAGTCACTCTGACAAGACCATTCAGCTGCACTTGTTCTCTTTGCAAAGCACTGGGAGTTGTGTTATAAATTAAAAACCGCTCTTTCCTTCTCTGTTTCCTAACAAAGGGATAAAAACAAACCAGCCCAGTCCCCCAGCAGATGATTAACCAAGAATTGCTCTGCTTTTGCCAGCCTTGGAGTGCTTGTGTGGGCAGGCAGCTGCCACCAGCTCCCTGCAGGAGCTGGGGATATTGACAGCTGCCAATAGCCTGGGATAAGGAGGGAATGTTCCAGCTCTTGTTGGTCCTTTCCTGGGCCCTGCTCTGGGCTGAGGTTTGTCAGCCCGTGCTGGGGCTGGAATCCCTGGCTCAGACACTCAAAGGGAAGAGGTGATGCTCAGCCTCTGGGCTGTCCTGGGAGTTCTGACCCAGCTGATCAGTCATTTCTGTGCCTGGTGCATTCCCAGTCTCCTGGCTTGTGCCTGGGCTCCAGCCTGAGGAGTTCAGTGCCACAGGTGTGGATGGAGTGAGGCTGGGATTGTCTCCCAAACTTAAATCCCATCAGCAAAGTCCTGTGCCTTGGGACTGCAGAAGGATTTATCACTTACTTCCCTTGGATTTTCACAGCATCATGGCAGATTTCCCTGCATGATTAGAGTGCAGCATGCTGGAGAAACAAATCCTGAGCTGAAGGGACCCCCAGAGATCCCCCAGTGCCACCCCTGCCCTGCCCAGACCCCCAGCAACCCCAGCCTGGGCATCCCTGGCAGCGCTGGCCAAAGGCTCCTGGAGCTCTGGCAGCCTCTGGGGAAGAGCCTTTCCCTACAATCCAACTTACTTCTGCCCTTGCCCACTCCAGCTGCTCCTGGGTGCTGTCCCTGGCTGTTAATTTTGTCCCACACCACCTGAACAGGAGTAAGAGCATTTTGTGCCTCTCTTGGAGCTCTGCTTTGGGGCCATCCAGAGACATGACTCTGTAATTTTTAATATGTGCATCATGCCAGCGTGGGCTGGTGCTTGTCAGGACTAGAACAGAACATCAATGGCTTTGATTGCACTGCCAGTGGGTGCCCTGGAATGTGAGATAGGAGCCTTCAGGGAGGAAGGAGACCAAACCTAAAAGTTCTGCCAAACACCTGAGCTGGTTTTTTTGGGTGTTCATGAGGTGCTCAAGAGAACTCCACTGGTCCAAGGTCCTTCTCTGGCACGAGCTCCTGGCAGCACTCAGAGCAGGTTAAAGAGAAGCTGTGGCTGCAAGGCTGGATTTCAGACAGCCACGAGAAATGGGGGAAATGGGGAAGCATTTGGGGTTTGCTTTTCATTTGTTCTGAAAAAAACAGAGTAGTGTGGAAAAAGTAGTGAAAAATGTGAATGAAATTGGAAGTGTATATGTTGAAACAATGTCTTTGAACAATGTTTTTTAATATTTAAGAATTTCCTTGCTTTGTCCCTTCCCTTTAACAAGGAATCTCTCTGACATTGATCAAGATGGGAAGCTGACAGCTGAGGAGTTTATCCTGGCTATGCACCTCATTGATGTAGCCATGTCTGGTCAGCCACTGCCTCCTGCCCTGCCTCCAGAGTACATCCCACCTTCATTCAGGTAACTGCTCATCCCTTGGGGGTCCCACCTCTGAGTTCTGTATGTCATTTGGGATGGTTCTGGGAGTGCCAAGTACAGGAACTGAGCAGTGACCCTTCTTCACCTTTTGCCCTGAGACCGGGGTTTGGGTGGGTGCTTATGCTGGCACACCTTCCAGACCTGCTCAGTCTGGCCATAGAAACCCAGATTTAAGTTCAGGCTTATACTCCTGCAGAGCAGTCAGAATGTATTGGAATTCCAGGATGGATTTGCACTGCACCACACCCAGACCTATTGGGTACAGCTGGGTTTGGGAACACTGGGGTCACTCATCACTTCTCTTGCTCCATTTCACTTCTTTGTGGAGAAATAGATGGGATGAAAGTAACAGCAATGAAAATAAGGGATTTTTTACTGTGTTCTGCAGGTATATGTCTAAAGAGTCCCAATTTTTGTGTATTCCACCTGGGATCTTGCTTTTAGCTTGACTATAGTGAGTTCTTCCTCTGTCTTTGCTGTTTTTGCTGTAGTTTAATTTAGCATTTCCCCGGGCCCAGACTGGATGGGGAAAAATCTCCCCCCAAGTGAGAGATCTTGGGGACAGGGTTGAACCCATCTGGAAGCAGAATTTGGGACTGGGGTTCTCAGCTCACCAGTGAACTGCTGGGATCCTGGAAAATCCTGTTCTGAGGCAATGGCTGAGTGAGACCCTCTGGGCAGCACTGAATGAACATTGAGTACCATGAAACATTACGGCATTGCATTTAATTTGATCTCATCATTAAATTCTAAATGGTTTGGGTAGCCTGGCTTCTGTTAAGCACCCCCAATTCCTGTTTCCTTGGCAGAAGGGTCCGCTCTGGCAGTGGCATTTCTGCTGCCAGCTCAGTGTCAGTAGACCAAAGGTTACCAGAAGAACCAGCATTGGAGGAAGAACAGCAGCAACTGGAAAAGAAATTACCAGGTGAGCAAGGGAAAGCAGGGATATTTAGTGTGCTGTTTCCAGAGGGTTTTCCCATCAGGTCACAGCTGGGAGGAAACATGGGCTGATGAGAAATGTTTTTCCAGGGCAGTTTGGGACAGGTCAGAGGCACAACCAAGTCTTTGCTGGGTCCAGCTCATTCCTGTGCCTGATCCTTGGGGTTGGTGGCACTGGAGATGGGAAGAGCCTTCAGGCTCCTCATCTCCTGCACTCACCACTCAGGCAGCCCTGGCACAGGATTGCAAGGAGGAATTCCTGCAGCCTTCATCCTCTGGCTTAGGTGGAGCAAAGCTTGGCTGAGGTGCTCTGTGGAAGATCCCAGTATTCCCACAGAGAGCTGTTTCCTTGGGCTTAATACAGATTTCAGCAATTCCAGGAAAAGAACTAAAGGAAGAGGGAATTGGCAGCTGGAAAGGGGCACAAACTGGGAAAGAGAAGAATTGAGCTGGTTCAGCTGGTGTTGGGCTGATGTGTCCAGCTGCGCACACTGGGAAGGCAATGTGGGCTCTCCCTGGCCTTGCATCCCAGAAATGTCCATGCTGGCCACACAAGGCAGAGAAACCTGCACTTTGGGCTGTGGGAATGGCACAGAGGGTATGAAAAGGAACAGAAGGTGAAGGGAAAGAACCATTTGGATGGAGGTGCTGAGGAGTGAAGAGAAGGAAGGGCGGCCCCTGGGACTGCAGAGGGATGTCAGGGAAGCTGTGCTGGAAGTGAGGCCGTTCTTTGAGGACAGCAGGTGGTGAGGATGTGGGTCTGCAGGAATCCAGACTTCTGGGCTCAGCTGCTCAAGAGCCAAAACCATTTCTTTTCCTGACAGTAATGAGTAATCTAATGAGAATAGCAACTTTAAGTAAGTTCTGGCCATTTACATAATGGCCTTTTGATGATGTCAGCAGCTGAATTCTTTGCACTAATGGAAGTGTTGGCTCTTGGACTGCTGCTATTATCCCTTGTACAGGGGAATTCCAGATCTGTGTCCTCATGGAGGATCAGCTGGAGAATGGTTTGTCTAAATTACTCCCCTTGATGAGCTTTGTGGAGAAACCTGGAGGCCTGAGGAATGGGAATTCCCTCCTTGCTTTGCTGAGAATGTGGCTTTGAGGATATCAACAACATCAAACTTTCACAGTTCTGTTTCTCCAAGGTACCTAGTCTGATTTAGGCCATCCTTTGAAACTTGTTCCTAGCTCATTTCTCTCTCAGCAATGTCTGTCCTGTTCCAGGGCATTTCCAAGTCAGCATTTCTCATCTCAAGGTTTGCACACAGATGCCCACTGGGTGAGCCTTCTGCCAGGCCCTGAGAGCTCTCTACAGATCCATTTCCCACACTAAAGGCAGGCTGGCCTGTGGAGCCGTTATCCCTAGTGGGGAGGAGCAGGGTTAGCCCTGCTCAAGGGATTCCTGCATCTCTGTGGAGTGTTTGTTCCCAAGCAGTGGCAGAGTTTAACTGTGCTTTTGCCCCACGTTTCCGTGCACAAAGTGACGTTCGAGGACAAGAAGCGGGAGAACTTCGAGCGGGGCAACCTGGAGCTGGAGAAGCGGCGGCAGGCGCTGCTGGAGCAGCAGCGCAAGGAGCAGGAGAGGCTGGCCCAGCTGGAGAGGGCCGAGCAGGAGAGGAAGGAGCGCGAGCGGCAGGAGCAGGAGCGCAAGCGGCAGCTGGAGCTGGAGAAACAGCTGGAGAAACAGCGCGAGCTGGAGCGGCAGCGCGAGGAGGAGAGGAGGAAGGAGATCGAGAGGAGGGAGGTGAGCCAGGGGAGCACTGGGAGCGGCTGGGCCCTGTGCAATCTGGGCTTCTTTTTTTAGCCAAGGTTGGCATTAAATGTGAGAGTTTCTTTTTGGGACTTCTCGGGTTTTGTGTTGCTGAAATGACTCCCGAGGTATTAAAGAGTCTTTTGTCCCAGCCTTGTGACTGAAGAAGAAGTTGAGATTCCTGGGCTCTGCTTTTCAAGGTTGTTTATTTTCTTTTATCCATTGCACTCTTTCTCTGACCTGCTGAGATCTGTCCAGCAGGTCGGGTTGAGGCACACTGACTGCCCTTGGGGCAGTGCTACTTATTTATACTAAGAACTGTGTGTACTTTATTTACAATAACTTCCCAATACCCATCACCCATGTTAGACAGTCTGTCTCTACTCTAAACCAATCCAGAAGTGCCACCATCCCAGCAGAAGATGGAGGCCAAGAAGAAGAAGAAGAAGGACAGGACATGCCCAGATTTCTCCATCTTGCCTCCTGACCCCCATTCTAAACACCCAAAATTCTACATTTTCACCCTGTGATAAATTCACTGTCATTCTACTCAAACCCTTGTGGCTGTAACTCTTCACACAAAGCTGTTTCCCTGGACTAAAATCAAAGGCACAGGTGTCTGTGACTCTGTGCCAAGGTCTCTGAGCTCCCTGGCAGGGTCTGGAGCCCTCCAGGGCAGCCAGAGGAATGTCCTGGGTTCTGACAGGGACTCAGATGTTCATCAGTTCTTGTCTCTGTCACAGTCTCACAAACCCTGAGCTCTGCAGCACTTCACTCTAACAAACTAGAAATGGAGCCCTGTCTCTCTCTCCAAGGCCTTTGGAGGACAAACTGTCCAATTAAGAAATGACACCTCAATTATTTTCACTTCTAACCCAATACCCAACCACCCATGCCCACAATGGGGACTTTTTTATCCAGTGACACAAAACCACCCAAACCCATGGAGAAGGAGAAGAAGAGGGCGAAGAAGAAGGAGCAGCCTCCACCCTAAAGCCTCCATCCTGCTTTCTGTCTATTACTGCATTCTAAACCCTCCAACTCTGAGTTTCCCACCCTGTGATATCACACACTTCTATCCAAACTGCACCCCCACAATCCCAGTTCTGTCATTCCATTCTGGAAACTTCTCCAGGGCCTCAGGTCACTGCAGTGTTCTCTGGGGGTCAGTGCCTGGCAGCACAGAAAGTCTTAAACCTCTCAGTATCCAGGGTTCCAACAGTGCCCCAGCTTGGGAGCATCCAGGTGAGTGCTGGGCACTTGGTGTGTTGCTGCCAAGATGAGGAGGAAACTTTTAAAGCAGGAACTAAAATTTCTGAGGTGTTAAAGGCAAGGGAGGGGCAGTTTTTGCTTCATTTGTCCTGTGAAATGAATGGATGAGACATTGACATCTAGGACAACATGCTCCTAACCTCTCATTTCTTTAAAAATAGTATTTATTATTACTGTTGTATTATTATACTTGATGTTAAGAGGTGCAGGAATGATCCAACATTCATGATTTTCCAGGGCTGAGTTCATTTCATAGAGTCCCAGAATGGTTTGTGTGGAAGGGACCTTTGAGGTCCTCCAGTTCCAACCCTCTGCCATGGGCAGGGATAACATCCACCAGACCAGGGAGCACCATCCAACCTGGCCTTTAATTTGTTAAAGGAAGCATGCCTTAGTTGACCCAAAAATCTCCTTTTTTCCTCCCATTGCCAAACTGGGATAGGTTCAGCACAGGAACACTTGGCTGTTCTTTGCAGAGCTGCAGAGGGTCTCATGTTGGAGGTTGGAAAGAGATTTGAATATGTCCTGGAGAGTTCTCCTGGTATTAAACAACCTGTTAAATCAGCAAACTGGATCTTGGAAAATAGAGGGGTTTTCTTTCAGTCACCTCTGTGATGCCTCAGGTTCAGCTTTTCTATTTTTTGTTCTGTGCTGCTTTAGTGTGTGGGTCTGGGTTCATATTATGGGATGGTGAGCTCTGCACAGAGCAGGGAGACAAAACAATTCCTGCTCCAGCTGGGCACCAATGAGCCAAATCTCAGGCCAGGAGCACAAACCCCGTGGGCTGGAGAGAGAAAAACAAGCAGGGTGGGACTGCAGGGGCTGAAGCTGGGATGGGACAATGAACTGCAAGGTGCAAATGGAGCAGAGCTGATCCCAGGGAGAGACCCCGTGCCCGGCCGGGCATTTTGGGGCCATTTTGGGTCATCTTGGGTGCAGCCCTGGCTGGGCTCTGGTGCTGCCCCAGGTGGGTCCATGCAGGAGATCCTTTGGATAAATCCCTGCTTTATTCTGGGACTCTGCCCAGCCCCTGCTCTGGCTCAGCCTGCACAAGGCCTCCTCTGCTGTGCAGGGAAGCAGCCCCTGAGCAATTTGTGTGTGCAGAGCTCAGAGCAGCCCCAGTTTGTACCAGCATTCCAACTGAATTTCAGAATAGGAACAGCCCAAATGACAGCTGGTGGTGTTTGACCCTGCAGGCTGCCAAACGGGAGCTGGAGAGGCAGAGGCAGCTGGAGTGGGAGCGCAACCGGCGGCAGGAGCTGCTGAACCAGCGGAACAAGGAGCAGGAGGACATCGTGGTGCTCAAGGCCAAGAAGAAAACCCTGGAGTTCGAGCTGGAAGCTCTCGTGAGTGGTGGTGGAGCAGCAGCTCCACAAGCAGCAAGGCACAATTCTTCCCAGGAATATTTCTGGGTTTCACATTCTCTGAACCTCAGAGAAAGAAAAAACAAGTCTTATCATTTGCTGTGCCCGTGTTTGTGCCAAAGTAAAATGCAGTATGAAAACTGTTTACCCAAAATGATGATGCTTTGTTTCCTTGGCCTTCAGGAAGGCCTTCCTTGGCCTTCCTTTCCTTGTTTTGGGGCCAAGTGTGTGTGTGTGTGTCAGGACTGTCAGCTGATACCCACAAAATGCTGTGCAGTTGTGTGCTTGGCACATTCAGTTTAGATGTAATGTAATATAGTGTAATATAATATAAAAGAATATAATAGAGTAATTCATTAACCTTCTCATAAGATGGAGTCAGCTGCACCATTCTCTCCCCTTGTCAGGGCTGCCCTGCAAATTCAATACACAAGCACAGCCTGCTGGTGACTGTGCCCTGGCTCTGGTTGCTTTCTGTGTTTTCTAGAATTTCCACCACTGATATTTCTCTTAGTCTCACTTGAGGTGTTTTTATCCCAATTGTGATCCCAGAAAATGTCACTACTCAGGAGAAAAGGCCACATTTTGTCTGGGGAGAACCTTAAAGCTTTTTCCTGAAAAAAAAATTATTTTTTCAAATGTCCTGTAAATTTTCCTATCTCATCTGGAGAGGACAGACTAAAGATGTAAATGAGTTTTAAAAAAGGAGTTTTTAAAAGAAGTTTTTAGATCCAGACTTGCACAACCAAACATTTTGGTAAAAAAAATTATTAAATAGATGTTTTTCTTTTCTTTTAAAGAATGATAAAAGAAACCAGTTGGAGGGGAAGCTTCAGGATATCAGGTGTCGACTGTCGACCCAAAGACAAGAAATTGAAAGTACAAATAAATCCAGAGAACTCAGAATTGCAGAAATCACCCATTTGCAGCAGCAGCTACAGGTGAGAAAATGTTCTCTAGTTTTATTCTTAGCCTCGAATTTTAACCTCCTCAAAAGCATCAATATCCTGAGCAAAGTTAGAATTGATGTGTCACTCCTGTGAGTGAATGTCCTGCAGAGGTGCCCAGGAGCTGCTTCCTGCACTTGCAGGGGGGGTCTGGGGTGATCCCTTCATCCTCCTGCCTTTGGCTGCACGTGCTTCTGGGGGGGAGAAGGGAATTGTCCTGTGGGAATTCTGCAGAACTGACTGCAGTGAAGTGGCTTGATGTTCTTTGAATGATAAAAAATAATGAACTTTGGAGCTGCCAGTGAAAGCAGGGAGTGTTGATCTAAGCCTGGCATTTGCCTTTCTTACTGAAATGACTAAAATTCTGTGACATGAGAGCTGCAGCTGAGAGGTGTCAGCCTTTAGGGAAGGGATATTCACTGCACTTTGTAAGGGTTTTCCAAGGGGCTGTAGTATTTGGTTCAGGAATTTTCCTCTTTGTTAAATACTCCATAGGGCTTGAAATGAATTCTTGGCTGCTCGTGGGGGCTCTCAGTGTGTTTGTACCACTACAAAGAATCTCACACTTATGGAGCTGAGGTTAAACCTGGCTTAAAACATAATCATGCTTTTTTATTATAAAAGTTAGTGATTAAGTTAAAAAGTAATTAGTTACTAAGTTAAAAATAAAAATAATTTAAATATAATTTCTTAATTAAATAACTTTTCCTTAAAAAAACCTTATAAAGATAAATACAAAACCATTTTATAACTTATTAATAAAATACTGTAAAACTCACAACTTATAAAGCTATAATATATGTAAAAATAATAAACATCTAAGTCCAAACACAAAATAGCATCTCAAACACTTTCAATCCCAGCCATAACAAAAACAAACAAACAAAATTTAAATAAACTAACGGTTAGTGGTGCCCTGTGTGAGGGCTGAACTCACAACCTTCAGATTATGAGACTGATTTTTTGAGGGTCTGTGCTTTTTATAAAAAATTAAATAAAATTAAATGTATTTAAATTTCAATATGATAATAATACTTCATAAATAATTTTTATTATAAAAATTATGGTAAAATAGCTTTATCCTGCTTTCCTTGGCAGTTGTTGTGTTGGGTTTTGGGCTTTGGGGTGGTTTGCAGCAGTAGCTGTGGCTGTGTGGAGATGCCTGCTCTCATTGATCTCCACCACTGATATTTCTCTTAGTCTCACTTGAGGTGTTTTTATCCCAATTGTGATCCCAGAAAATGTCACTACTCAGGAGAAAAGGCCACATTTTGTCTGGGGAGAACCTTAAAGCTTTTTCCTGAAAAAAAATATTTTTTCAAATGTCCTGTAAATTTTCCTATCTCATCTGGAGAGGACAGACTAAAGATGTAAATGAGTTTTAAAAAAAGGAGATTTTCATCCTCTCAACTCTGAACTAGGTCCTAAAGTCAGTATTGTCATTGTCTTTGTAGGGTGCTGTATCTTCATTGGAAGTAGTTTAGTTTAATACATCTGACACTTGCTGTGGGAAGATGAGTTAATTCAGAGGAGTAATTATGCTTCAGCCTATTAATTACTGCTAAGATGCAGTTCCATTAAGCTTGTGGAAGAAGGGGTGTCCCAGTTAGTGCTGGTGATGAGGATGTGTGCCAGTTCTCTGCTCTGTGCTGTCACCTCAGTGCTGCAGGGATTATTTCCCTCCTTGCTGAACACCTGGGCTCCCAGGTGATTGGAAGAGAATTTTCCCTTGTCCAAGGGGCAGGAGCTGGGTTTTGATATCCCCTCCATGTGGGACATTACTCAGCTCTTGGCCATTTCTTGTTGCACGAGTTTCCAGAGTTTGTGATGCTGTTAATTTCTTTCATCTGTGTCTTCAGTATGAGGCAGGGACGTGGAATCCATGTGGTGGGTGTTCTTGGCTAGATGCTTATTCCATGCTTGTCAGGGCTTTCAGGAAACAGGACTTGACCTTCAGGATGCCTTGGCATTCTGTGTCCTTACACACTCCCCAAACTATTCAGTGTTTGAGTAATCTGGGGTGTTTGGAAGCGTTCTGGCCTTTACAGACAAAGCAGCCGATGTTGTGATCACATTCCACCCTCAAATGCTGTCCTGTGGTGCTTTTTGTACTTGGAGAATTTCTGTTTCTTGTTGATGTCCATTCTGCTGCTTGGTTGATCTGCAGCTTTCTCAGAGCCACAGAAACCCAGAGGGGTTGGGTTTGGAAGGGACCTTAAAGCTCATCCATCCTGCCATGGGCAGGGACCCTCTCCCCAGAGCAAGGCTGTATATTGTGGTATATTGGTGTTTCTCATTTGTTCCAGGCAGACTATAGTCCCAGGATGGCAGTCAGGGAATGTCCTGAGCTGCAGGGACCCCCAGGGATGCCCCAGTGCCCCCCCTGCCCTGCCCAGAGCCCACCAAGCCCAGCCTGGGCATCCCTGGCAGCGCTGGCCAAAGGCTCCTGGAGCTCTGGCAGCCTGGGGGCCGTGCCCATTGCCTGGGCAGCCTGGGCAGTGCCAGCACCCTCTGGGGAAGAGCCTTGCCCTGCTCTGCAGCCTGAGCTGCCCTGGCCCAGCCCCAGGCGCTCCCTGGTGCTGTCCCTGTGGCAGAGCAGAGCTCGGAGCTGTCCCTGCGCTGCCCCTCGGGAGGAGCTGCAGCCCCGGGGAGCTCTGACCTCAGGCTGCTCCAGGCTGAGCTGACCAAGGCACCTCGGGGGCCCCTCCAGACCCTTCCCCAGCCCCGTGTCCCTCCTCTGCACTCTCTCTTGGATCTCTCTGACACTGAGACACCCAGAACTGTGCCAGCCCTGGAGGTGAGGCTGCCCCAGGGCAGGGCAGGGTTAGAGTGTGCAGCTTTTGGGATGGGGCTGGGAGAGCTCTGTTGCTGTGTCAGGCCCTGCAGCTGTCACGAACACGTGCAGCTCCTCAGAATCTAATCTGCAGCTTATCTGAATTTTGCTGCTTTGCTACTTGTGAATTCCTAAAGTCCTTGACTGCTGTGTGCTGTCTCAGGGTATTTTCTGGAACATCAGGAGCTCACAGGAGGCTGCAGTTGTTGCATAATGCTCAGAGCTGAGCTGGGCACTGCAGGGCCCCATCAGGGTCTGGCACGAGGAAACTGGGACACTCCAAAACCATGGCAGTGCAGTCAAGCCTGGCTTTAACCAAAATCAAAACTTTTTGTGGAATTGTGGGATCACAGAATGGTTTGTGTTGGGATGGACTTTCAAGCCCACCCAGTGTCACCCCTGCCATGGCAGGGACACCTCCCACTGTGCCAGGCTGCTCCAGCCCCATCCAGCCTGGCCTTGGGCACTGCCAGGGATCCAGGGGAGCCCACGACACCCCTGGGGCTCACTCAGGTGTTCAGGGATCAGGGGACATTTATTCTTAGCATTGAGTGATGTCATTTGCAATCCTCCATGACAAATTGAAGCTGTCAGCTGCCTGATTCCTCAAAAACCTGCAGTTCCAGAGACCTGCTCAAGAAGTTCCAGGGTTTGTGGGAAAGATGGGATGTTGGTACTCAGGTGCTCTTTCACCTCGTGCTGCTGAAGGTGTTTTGACAACTTGAGCTGAGAGGTCCAGGCTTCAGAAAAGTGTGTGAGGTGGCACTTCATGCTCTGAAAAGGGCCAGGGTTCTATTTATAGCAGGGTTCATCTATAGCATCCTCCTGGGGTTGTATTTGCAGGGGTCCCAGGACAAGGGAAGAGATGGGAATCCTAACTCCATGTTTCAGAAGGCTGATTTATTGTTTTATGATATGTATTATATTAAAATAAAATTATATATTAAAACTATACTAAAGAATAAAGGATTTCATCAGAAGGCTAGCAAAGGAAAAGAATGATAATAAAATCTTGTGAGTGACCAGAGAGTCCAAGACAGCTGGACTGGGACTGGCCATTAATTAATAACAGCTGCATTAGACCAATCAAAGATGCACCTGTTGCATTCCACAGCAGCAGATAATTATTATAATTATTGTTTTTCTTTTCTTCTGAGGCTTCTCAGCTTCTCTGGAGAAAAAGTCCTAATGAAGGATTTTTCATAAAATATGTCTGTGACATCCTCCAAAGGGAGGGACCCCTGTAATACAGCAGTTCACAACCTTCCAGCCACGTGCTGAGTTTGAGATCAGAATCCTCTGCCAAGAGCTCAGTGTGGAGAGGTCAAGGACTCAGGGACTGTCATCCCACAGAGCTTGTGTTTCATGGCTCTTGGCCAGAATATTTTCCTTTAAAAGGAAAGTCTTTATTTTCTCTTCCTGTAAATGTTTGTCTTTCTATTCCTGACCTAAGTTACTAATGATTAACACTGTTGTTAGTATTATCAATTAACTCTTAGTGGAGGGGACAGCCAGGGCAGGCTCAGCTGGGACAGCAGCAGGAATTTGCCCATGGAAAGGGGGCTCAGGCCTTGGCAGGGGCTGCCCAGGGAGCTCTGCAGTGCCCATCCCTGCAGGTGTGCCCTGGAGGTGGCACTGAGTGCTCTGGGCTGGGGACAAGGTGGCTGTGGGGCACAGCTGGCACTGCCTGGGCTGGCAGGGCTTTGCCAGCCCCAGGGATTTGGGGATTCTGTGTTTTATTTTTTAAAATCAGAATTAAGCATTTTGTAAATGCTTGTTTGAACATTTCCTCAAATTTAGCCTTGTTTCCCTGCCCTCAGTTTTGGGTAATTCCAAGCCAGGTTCAGTATTCAGTGAGGTTCAGATCAATTCCATGAGTGGCAGAGTGTCAGGGATCTGTGGGGATGTCACACACACAGTGCTGGGATCAGCTCAGTCACACAGGAGGGAAACAAGTGATTCATCATTCACTGAGGGGACAGGTGAAATGCAGATGAGAGGTGTGCTGGCTGCAGCTGTCCCTCACTCACCTTGTGCCTGCTTTGTTCTTGTTTTCCCTGCCATGTCTGTGCTCCAGGAGTCCCAGCAGATGCTGGGCAGGCTGATTCCAGAGAAGCAGCTGCTCAATGATCAGCTCAAGCAGGTCCAGCAGAACAGTTTGCACAGTGAGTAGATTCTGGGGCATGCCAGAGCTGGGCCAGGACACATTCCCACCCTGGAGTGTCCCCTGGAACTGCTCTTTGTGTGCTGCAAGATGCAGATGGGAAAATGTTGCTTGCTATGACTTAAACTGTTCCACAGAAGAAAATACTGACTTGACCATGTGTTCCAAACCAGGGGATTCCCTTCTCACCATCAAAAGAGCCTTGGAAGCCAAGGAACTGGCACGGCAGCAGCTCCGGGAGCAGCTGGATGAGGTGGAGAAAGAAACCAGATCTAAACTGCAGGAAATTGATATTTTCAATAATCAGCTGAAGGTAACCCAGGGCTCCTGAAGCATTTCTGAATGTTCAGTTAATTATTTTCTAACCTGATTGTGGGGGGGAAAAAACTGAACTGCAATGATTCAGAATGTCAAGTTTGGGAAGCGTTCTCAACCTGTCTGTTGAGGATTTGATTTAATTTTTATTTTATTTAAGAAAATGCTGCTCAGCTTTCAAACTCAGGGTTTGACTCAATTTAATCTGCAGAGTCTCTTCAGGAGGAGATTTGAGCCCTGATTCCAAGTCTGTGATTGCAAAAATGAAATTACCAATTTCTGTGCTTTTCATCCAGGAAGGGCAGGCCAAGGTCAGCAAATCTGCTGGAATCAGGAGTTCAAATTGAAATCTTGAATAAAAGAGACTTGATTTTCTGCTGCCACCCAGAATTGTTATCTGCTGTCTGTGTGCTCCTGCTTGTCCCTGAGTGTAGCTGCCTGTGGTTTGTGGTTTCATGCTTTACTGCTGCTTTAACAGTCTTTGTTAAAATGGTGATTTCTTTTTTTTGGTGTGTATTTCTGCACTGGCAGTGTCAGGGTTCTGTATAGAGAAGCTGGAAATCAGTCTGTAGTTACAAACTTTTAATAGCATTCATTTTTTCATAAAATACTCCAATGTTCCAGTACTTTATCTGCTAATTCCACTGGTGGGTTCTCCTGAAAGCTGACCAAAAATGCTCAATCTCCTGCAAGATGTCACAAATTGTATTACAAGTATTCAGCAGGAAAAGCACTGTAACAGAGACATTAATGGAGTTGTTGTGGAAGTTGATCGACTGGGATTCAATCAAACAATTTAGGATGGAAGTTGGGGTTGAATTTAAGCAACAAATAACTTGTTTCAATTGGAGTTATTAATAATTATAGGAAAAATTAAAAGTGAGCCCCTGTTTTAAGGCTTGTTTGAAAATGACTCTCCCAGTCTGAGACAGGGAGGATGGAAGGGGAGAATCTCTGCAGAGTCAGACACAGGACAAACAAAATGGGCACAATTTATGTTTCAAAGAAAATAGAATGGTCTAGTCCTTGCTTAATTAATCCTTGAGGTTTAAACCTCGCTTAGTTTTTCTTCATGTGTGGTTTTTGGATACATCTTAGCATGTTGTGCTTCTTGGGTATTTTTTTTTAATGGAGTCCTTTAAAAGTGAAAAATGGAACCAAAGGATATTCATTCTAGAATTAGTGCCTGTGTTTGGACTGATCATAAATTACCTAAGCATAAATGGGAAAGGGGTGAACAGTCTTGGTATTGTGACAGCAGCAAAAAAAAAACCCCAAACCAACAAACCAGTCCCCCAAAACTCAATCCTTTAAATATTGAAGGATTGCACTTCCCAGATCACAAGCTGACAATAATTAAAAATGGAAGTTGCCCATTAAGCACAGATTTGTCAGCGTGTGCCAGGAATCCAGGAATGCCCTGACCAAAGGTAAATGATTTTGCATTTAACAGGAAAAGAGGTTTCAATCAGTTGGTAAGGAGTTGTGGAGACACTTCTTTGGGAAGAGCAGAAGGTCTCCTCTGGCCTGAGGAGATTGTGGGGATTTCTGCCTTGCTGAGCTGAGGAGGGGCAGTCACAGAATCCCAGAATTGCCAGGGTGGGAAGGGGCCTTCAGGATCACCCAGTGCCACCCCAGCATCACCCCAAACCCTGTCCCCAAGGGCCACATCCAGACACCTTTGGGACACCTCCAGGGCACACCTGCAGGGATGGGCACTGCAGAGCTCCCTGGGCAGCCCCTGCCAAGCCCTGAGCCCCCTTTCCATGGGCAAATTCCTGCTGCTGTCCCAGCTGAGCCTGCCCTGGCCCAGCCTGAGGCCGTTCCCTCTGCTCCTGTCCCTGTTCCCTGGCAGCAGAGCCCGACCCCCCCGGCTGTCCCCTCCTGGCAGGGACTTGTGCAGAGCCACAAGGGCCCCCTGAGCCTCCTTTGCTCCAGGCTCAGCCCCTGCCCAGCTCCCTCAGGAATGCTCCAGCCCCTTCCCAGCTCCCTCAGGAATTCTCCAGCCCCTTCCCAGCTCCCTCAGGAATTCTCCAGCCCCTTCCCAGCTCCCTCAGGAATTCCCCAGCCCCTTCCCAGCCCCATTCCCTGCCCTGGGCACGCTCCAGCCCTGGCTGTACTATGGAACTGAGCAGTGGGAGCTGAATTCAGAGACTTCTCCCTTTTGTAGTTTCTCAAGCCTGGAGGATTTTATAATGGAATTTAAAACCCTAAAGAGGCACATAGATTTTTGTGGGCTCTGCATGGAAGGGACAGAGAAACCACTCAGAAGCTGCTGAGTGCAGCAGTGATTCCATGGCTGTTGTTCTTCATGGAACCATGGAATGTCCTGAGCTGCAGGGACCCCCAGGGATGCCCCAGTGCCACCCCTGCCCTGCCCAGAGCCCACCAAGCCCAGCCTGGGCATCCCTGGCAGCGCTGGCCAAAGGCTCCTGGAGCTCTGGCAGCCTGGGGGCCGTGCCCATTGCCTGGGATTTTTCCCCCAGCACCCTGGAATTTTGTGCCCAAGGCCAGTGAAAGCTTTCCTGGAATCCTGGATTTACTGAGATTTGTGTGAAGTGGAAGTTCTGCACCCACAGAGAGCACATCGCTCCAAAGCAGGTCCTTATGAACTGCCATGATCTATATCACATATATCACATGATATCACATGATCTCTCATATCAGTGATCACATCGCTCCAAACCAGCTCCTTATGAACTGCCATGATTTTCACATACAGTTACCTAAAAAAAAATCAAAAATCTATGACAACTTTTAGGAACCACCAGTGGAAAAGTGACTGACATTGGCAATAGGTAGAAATTGGCTTGTAAATAACACTAAATTAATAATTTCCTTAAATAGCAGAAGAACGTGTTGAGTTCTCAGCTCCTGGCTGTGTGCTGTGGTGCCATCTGTGTGATTATCCATTATCTAGGCAGCTGGATAAGGCTCACAATGAGATGGAAAATTTTTCAAATTGTGAAACAATTCCACCACATCGGAGCTCTAAATATGATGAAGGTTTCTTGTAAATTAAGGGATAATAGGTCAAGATGAGAGAGATGGAACTCTTCCTTTTTAAAATACATTTTTATCAAACACATAAATTACAAACTCTGGATTTAATCAAGGTAATTTAGTTTACCAGGCAACTTTTCCAAACCACAGCAGTTTACAGGATACTCTGGATTTGTCTCCATGTTTTTATGTCCTGTAATAAGTGAATACTTCATACAAGTGTTAAATTACATCATCTTTGCTGTGTGTCTTAATACCACAGGAGTGATTAGGGAGATAAATATTTTTTCTCCTGAATCTTTTTGTCATCTCTCCAAAACAACTGATTTCAATTCCTTCTGCTGAGTCCTTTGGAGTGGGAAATATTCATAGAATCTGGTGCATTTCCACCAACAGCTTTCAGGCTTGCAAAATGTTATTATTATTTCAAATCAGGTCATTTGAATTGTAGTACTGGATAACCAAGGTAGAGCCACTTGGTTTCAGGAGATTGCTGGAGCTTGTTTGGCTGCTCAGGTATCCTTTCAAATGGGATTTGGGGCAGTTTATGATACAAGATAACCTCTGGTGGATTGGGCTGTGTTTGGCTATGAAGTGACTGAGTTTGTTCCAAGGTTGAAAGTTTGGCCACTTCTTTGTGTCTTAGGGCTGAAGGAGTGAAACTTCTGTGCTCTTTAAAAGTCTCAGCCTAGAGATCTCATAATTGCTCCTGATGCAGGTATCCATGAAATGGAGCTGGTCACTTGTTTCTTTTAGGGTCATGGAATGGTTTGGGATGGAAGGACCCTAAATCCCACCCAGAGCCACCCCTGCCGTGGCAGGGACACCTCCCACTGCCCCAGGCTGCTCCAGCCCCAGTGTCCAGCCTGGCCTGGGGCACTGCCAGGGATCCAGGGGCAGCCCCAGCTGCTCTGGGCTCCTGTGCCAGGGCCTGCCCACCTTCAGGATACAGAATTCCTCCCCAGTATCCCTGGATCAAAACTGACCCTCCCAGCTCCAAGGACCTAATGCCCATTTCCTATAACATGGAAGAATCCAGAATTTCTTGCTGCTGCTCCTGCCCAAAAGCACACAAGGGCTGAGTTCATGTTTGTGAAATGGTTGTGCTGAGAGTTCTTTCCCAGTGCCTGGCAGAAGCAGCGGCCCCCAGTGGGCTGAGCTGTGCCAGTGCTGTCCGTGTGTCCTGTGGCTGTCAGTGCCTGTGTGTCAGTGTCAGCAGGGCACTCCTGCTCCCAACCCTCTTTACATCTCAGCATTTCTTTCTTCCAGTCAGTGGCAGTGGAAGAGGCAATGCTGCAGTGCCTGGCTCTCCTCCTGGGCTGCATCCAGCACTTACACTCCTTCCCAAAGGTCTCCATGGCCTGCTCAGGCAGGACCCAGCTCTCTCTGAGCCTCCTCCAGTTATGTGCTTCACTTTCCCTAAGCAGATGAGTGTGCAGTGTTTCCCTGAGCCAGTGTTTGCCAAGGGGTGCCAGCACCAAACCAAAACCAGAGAGAAGAGTTTAGCATTCGAGTTTTATCTAATCCTTGTGCCTGTGTGAGGAGTGTGCTTTGAATTGTGACTTGGGCACAGTTCTAGTGAGTTGTTTTTGTCTTTTGCTTATCTGGAACTTCAAGAGTTTAAGTAAATTGCCTGTTTTGGTCATGATTTTCAGAATTTTTAAAAAGCAAACACTTGGATGGGAGGTATCCCTACACATCACTGTAATCTGTGCTTCCAGGTAGGAGAGGGGTGGCAGCCCCCTTGCTTTGCCCAGTCTCCCCCAGGATGGGGGGAAGGGAGGAGCTGTCTGCCAAGGCCAAAGCAGAGGCTTTGGGAGCTGGGGAATGGGCAGGACAGGGCTGCTCTGGAAAAGCTTCAGGGAGCACAGAGCTGCAGGGTCCTTTCCTCTGGGAGCAAATGCTCTGCTCGTCTCAGGGGGAGAAGGGCTGATGGAAACCTTGCATTGTAATCCCTGAGCATCCCAAGTCCTGTTGTCTTTCTGTCAAAAAGGCACAGCCTGGGCCAAAACAACTCCACTTCTTCCTTGAAGGTTTCTGTAGCAAATGGCTTGGCTGTATATGGTGAACACTGAAATGCTGCAGTTCCTATTCAATAATATCAATGTGGCTGTTGTAACACCTCAAGTCCTCCTTGTTGCTCTGTTTGGATTGAAATGCCAGAGGAACAATTGCTCTGCTTTTAAGGCAAGGCATTCCTGCTCCAGGGATGAGCAAAGCCTTGGGGTGCCTTTGGAACTCAGCACAGGAGGGCAATGTCCAGCTGGGAGCTGTGTCTGTGCAGGATGAGTGTAGAGTGTGCTCACCTTCCCGCTGGAAGTGGCTTGGCTCTTGAGGTGACAGCAGAATTTTGTCCAGCTGGTTTCCAGTAGAGCTGTGGGAGATTTTGGCTCTTCCTCCCCCATCCTCGCAGCTGGCAAAGCAATGTTGCCCAGCACGGCTTTGTTTCCTCCTGGCTGACCCAAAAGGGATGTGCATGGGATTTTTTCATCACCAAAAATGGCTCCAGTGCCAGCACTATAAACTAGGTTTGGTTTTCTTTACAGCCAGTCCTGTCACAGAAAAATCCTTTCACAGAGCACTGACCCAGCACATCAGCCTGGCTGGGAGGGAATAGTGTGTTAAAATGTCTGTGGAAAACTGAAATGATTCTTAAAATGTCTCTTTAATTCCAACTTCCCTGGGAACCAATTCTCTCTTTAATGATGCTGAGCTCAGTTTTCACTGAATTTAAAACTCAGGAGCATTAATGAAATAAAACTGAGACCTGGGCCACAAGGATCAGCTCCCCTTTTGAAGCTTTCACCCCTGTAACCAGTGGATTTGAATCACTTTCATTTCTTTTTTTGTTTCTTATACAATTTTCTCAGTTGGGTCAGTGCATGAGGAGTGAAAACTTCCTGTGGTTTGTAGATTGTGAATTTCTGAAAAGCCATCCACATGCTTCCAGGATTAACTGTTTCAGTCTCACCTGAATCATATATTTTCATTATAAGATATCAATTCTTGAAGTGAACTATTTTCAGTGAAAATCCTCAGTGGTCATAGGTAAATTTTCCCTTTTTCTACTGTAATGCTGAGGTGTTCAGATGAAAATTCCAGGTCATGCAAAGAAATTCCAGATAAAGGTTGGATTTGTGTTAATAGGTGTTAATGCAGAGAACAAAACTTGAGAAAAATATTATGGTATTATTAGTATTTATATTCTAATTTTTCCAGGCAATGGAAGAAAAAGTGACTTATATATGAATGGTCTCTGTACCATGACTCATCCCAAAGACATTCCTTAAGGATTTCAGTCTCCTGTGTGTAAATCAGCCCTGAAGGTTCTTAGTAAATCAGCATTAATTGGCAAATGAAACTGATTAGGAGTTGCTGTTGTGAGAGCTCAAAGGGCAGATCTGTGTATGGAATTCAATAAATGGATTCCATAAACCAACAAACAAAATGAAACAGAAGTGACTGTTCAGATTAAGCTTTGCCCATTTTTCAGAGTCTCATTCAAAGGTTTTCTGGTTTCCTTCCCCTTTAATGAATAAAAATAGGAAAACAGTAGGTGGTTTATAGACCCTGGGAATGAACCTGAAATATCTGCATTTGCCAGGAGTGTGACTTTGGGAGATCCCCAGCCACTGCCAGGTGTTGTCCCCTCACAGGGAACTCTTTGGGGCCATCAGTTCTGATTCACAGAGTGGATTTTTACACCTGTTTGTCTTTTTTTTAATCCAGGAGCTGAGAGAAATCCATAACAAACAGCAGCTCCAGAAGCAGAAGAGCTTGGAAGCTGAGAGGTTGAAACAGAAGGAACAGGAAAGGAAGACAGTGGAGCTGGAAAAGCAAAAAGAAGCTCAGAGGTAACAAACTGCTTTAATGGAGCCCTAAATGTAACACCTCCCCTGGCATCTCCTGGAAAATATTCCTGTCTGCCCACAGCTTCCAGGGATGCAGATGAGATTTGTGTCCTCTAGTGCCACCCTCTAATGTTGGGGAGTGGATTGGTGGGACAGCAGCAGGAATTTGCCCATGGAAAGGGGGCTCAGGCCTTGGCAGGGGCTGCCCAGGGAGCTCTGCAGTGCCCATCCCTGCAGGTGTGCCCTGGAGGTGGCACTGAGTGCTCTGGGCTGGGGACAAGGTGGCTGTGGGGCACAGCTGGCACTGCCTGCGCTGGCAGGGCTGTGCCAGCCCCGGGGATTTGGGGATTCCATGAATTAGGTTTTTTCCTCCCACTGTTTTTGACCAGGAATTGACATTGTCCTTGGACAGGGTCTGCTCTGTGCAGCACACCCAGTGTGTGAGGAGCAGCTGCTTCTCAGGCATTTGGCTCTGATTCCGAGGGGATTCCAGGGCTGGAAGAGCCATGGAACAGACTGGAGCACACTGGGCATCCTTCAGATCTTCAGAGCTGTCTTTACTGGGGCAAATTATTTCCAGCAGAGAATATTTATTCATTTCTTGGTGTCTTGTCCTGTGGTGGAGGGGAAGGATTTGTTAACTCTGGCATTTGGAATGGGAAATATTCCCAATAATTCTCTGGAGTGCTGTGTAAACTTGCAGATACTTCTCCTCCTTGCCCCTCAATATGAGGATAAGGATGGCCACATGTTCTGATTCCTGCTTTTCTCTTTCTGATTTGTCTGTTTGGAGTCTTACCTTGGGTTGGACCTTCAAGGTCCCTTCCAACCCAAACCATTCCCTGAGTTTGTGGTTTCTGGGAATCGTTCCCAGTGTGAGGAGATGCTGGGCAGTGATAAATCACCAAAGTAAAGTTAGGGCGTAGAAAAGCCCTACAGAGGGCTCTTGGTACTGGAGATGTCCCAAAAGCTTTGGTGGCTTTGGTTTGAGTGGCTCTGTTGTCCCTACTGTCCCCCAGGCGGATCCAGGACCGGGACAAACCGCGGGGACAGCCAGAGGAGGAGGCACAGTGGCAAAAAAAAATCCAGGAAGACGACAAACAAAAAAGGGAAGAACTACCCAAGAAGAAGGACAGTGAGGATAAGGGGAAACAGGAGATGCAGGAGAAGCTGGGTAAACTCTTCCAGCCCCACCAGGAGCCCAACAAGCCCGGCCAGGCCCCGTGGTCCAACGCAGGTAGGGTCCAGCAGCAGGGAGTGCTCTGGGACAGCTCCATCCTCTTCTCTCTTCCCTTTTCACATAGGACAAGGTGGTGGTCAGGGCTGGATTGGGAGTCTTGTTAGAGTAAATAATGCATGGATTGAGCTCCAGGCTCCACAAATGGTTCTGTTAGGCATCGCTGTTCTTCCCCAGAGGCTGGTGTGGAGCAGAGGGGAAAGCACAGCTCTGAGCCTGCAGGGCAAGGGAAGGGAAGGGGGATCTCAGCTGCAAGGGGCTGGATGCAAGATGTCAAAAGTATTTCTGCAGTTTTTATTTTGGTGTGGGATATATGCCTTGGGATTTTTCAGAGTAGGAACAATATGTTGTTTAGTCACCCTTTTCCTTTCCTGCCTTCCTTTGTTCACTGGACCAATGACCTGAAATCTCAGGTTTAATCCCCCTTTTCTGCTCTCCACACATTCACTTTCAGCTGAGAGCTTTTCCCTGCATTGTTTCCTGACTTTTGCCTGTAGTGGGAATTCTGCTTCCCTCTTAAGTGGCTTGGATACACACGAGAACTGTTTGGGAATGTAAAACTGGTTTAAATATTTGTCCAAAGGATTGCATCACTTTTATAACTAAATTCTGCCCAGAGCAGCTGGGGCTGCCCCTGCATCCCTGGCAGTGCCCAAGGCCAGGCTGGACACTGGGGCTGGAGCAGCCTGGGGCAGTGGGAGGTGTCCCTGCCATGGCAGGGGTGGCTCTGGGTGGGATTTGAGGTCCCTCCCAGCCCAGGCCATCCTGCTGTTCTAAGATTTTCTGGAAAAAATAATAAGAAAAATGTTTTTAAATAATCCATTTTTATATTTCCCTTGTGTGAAAAGGGGATAAGGCTGTTCTGCAGACTCTGCAGGTTTGGTGACTCTTGTCTCCACTTCCACCCCATTTTCCAAGTGTTTAAAAATCAGGTGGTTTGATTTCTTCTCTCTGTATCTGTGTGTTTCCTTTGCTCAGAGAAAGCTCCTCTAACCATTTCTGCTCAGGAGGATGTAAAAATAGTGTATTATAGAGCTCTGTATCCTTTTGAATCCAGAAGCCACGACGAGATCACCATCCAGCCTGGAGACATTGTCATGGTAAGCAGGAATTGGGACATTCCTTGGGAAAAGCCTTCAGCTTCTGCCAGGGCTGCCTTCAGTTTTATATGGCAAGAAAGGAAACTGCAAATCCCAAAAATCTGGTTGCAAGTGTGTTGGTAGAGAATAATTTCCAGTTTTTCAGGGATGTGGTCAGTGGGTTGTGTCGAATTCTGAAGCAAGGTTTGCTTTTGTCTCTCTAAGGTTTAGTTCCCTGGTTCATGGCTGCAGGTTTAAGTGGATATTAATACTAATTAATCATTAGTATGTTCTTAACATGCAGAATTAAAATGCCTGAGGGAATTCTTAAATATTGTTCACTGGGAGACATGTATTCCCAACAGAATTCTATGCAACAAAATTGATTTTAAGAGCTTTTACAGTTGGAATTTGGATTTTGGAAAACTACACTTTGTAGAGTCCTCTAAACTGTAATTATCATTATTTTAAAAAAAACTGGTTTGGGAAATGGAACCTTTTGGGGTTGGTTTGGCTTTTTTACTATTGGGTGTTTGTTGCCTTGGAATGGGTTCCTGGAAAATCCAAAGAGAATCCTGGCTCAGCCTCACTGCTGAGGACTCTGATGAGGATACAGCAGGTTGGAAAGCTGCAGGAAATGGTGCTGGGGAGGAGACTCTGGAGGCTGCTGGGAAATGCCAGGATGCCTTGTTTTCCTGGGAAATAGGGGGTGGCCTGTATCTACAGGTCATTCTGTGAGCAAGAGTGACCACTGTTAGGGAGACCTGCTGGGAAAATAACAATTTTCCCGCAAGTTGTGATTTTAAGAAACATTTTGCACATTTTTAAATAGAGATTTGCAGAGAAAATACCATTTTTCCTCAAAATATGTGGTTCTAGGCAGTTCTGCACGTTTTTATCCCTGTTTTTGCAGGGAAAATAACATTTTCCCTCAAATGTGTGATTCTAAGGAGCACTGAAATCATTTTTGAAAAGAGATTTGCAGGGAAATAACATTTTTCCCAAAATACACAATTCTAAACAGCACTGAAATAATTTTAAAAGGGAGATTTGCAGGGAAATGAGATTTTCCCCCAGAATCTGTGATTCTAAGGAGCACCACACATATTTAAAATAGAGACTTAGAGACCATCTCAGTCTTGTTATCTGTTGCTTGTGCACTCGATGTTAACCCCTTCAGCCCCAGCAGGGTCACTCCTCTCTGTTGCCTTTGTTGAAGTGATTTTGGCCAGAATCACAGCAGGTTCCTGGGGCTCTGCTGCCCTGCAGGGAGGTTAAAGGGCTGCTCTGGGCAGCTGCTGTGCTCAGTGCTGAGCTGTGCTCTAACCATGCCTTGCTTTGCATCCCTGCTGCCCCTGGAGGTGAGAAGGGAGTGGGTAAGTGCTGCCAGGGGGCTCCTCAGGGGCTCCACTGACCCCACCAGAGCTGCTTCCTTGGGGTCAAATTAACACAGCTCAGCTCCTTATCAAAAATATTCAGACTCCCTGGAGCAGGGTTGGCTTTTGGTGCTGCCTTTGGCTCCTCCCTCAGCCCCCCCGTGTTTGTCCTGTGCTTCCCAAGGTGCCCGTGGTGCCTTCCTTGCAAAACAGCCATTTGCAGGCTCAGGGTTGAGGTGAGGCTGCCTGGTGGCATCAGTGCAGCTGCATTCCAGCTGGGAGCTCCCTGTGCCACCAAATCCCTGCTCCTTGGATAACTGAGCTCACACAAATGGAGATCTCCCACGTGGAACCCAAACCTGAGCCATTCTGGAGCAGGCAGCAGGTGCCACCAGGGCCCAGGGCTGGATCCCAGGGCTGGGCTGGAATTCCTGTGTTGGGATTCCTGTGTTGGGATTCCTGGGCTGGGATTCCTGTGTTGGGATTCCTGGGCTGGGTTGCCTGGGCTGGGATTCCTGGATTGGAATCCCTGGTTTGGAATCCCTGGGCTGGGATTCCTGGGTTGGAATTCTTGTGTTGGAATTCTTGTGTTGAGATTCCTGGGCTGGGATTCCTGTGTTGGGATTCCTGGGCTGGGATTCCTGGGCTGGGATTCCTGGGCTGGGATTCCTGGGCTGGGATTCCTGGGCTGGGATTCCTGGATTGGAATCCCTGGTTTGGAATTCCTGGGCTGGGATTCCTGTGTTGGAATTCTTGTGTTGGGATTCCTGGGCTGGGATTCCTGTGTTGAAATTCCTGGGCTGGAATTCCTGTGTTGGAATTCCTGGGCTGGGATCTGGTCCTAGGCAGGAATCCTGGGCCGGGATCTGATCCTGGGCAGGGATCCTGGGCTGGGATCTGATCCTGGGCAGGGATCCTGGGCTGGGATCTGATCCTGCCTGGAATCCTGCCTGGAATCCTGCCTGGAGTGGGGTTGCAGAGCTCGTTCTGTCACAGGAGCTGGGCCTTTCCCAGAGCCTGGGAATGATCTTTCCAAGAGGGTAAAGCCCAGCCCTGGGCCCTGGCTGAGGGCACCAGGGAGGAGGAGGATTTACCCAGGAAGGAAAAGGCTTTGCCAGTCTGGAGAGGGCTCTGCTCTGGCTGACTGCTGGGAAAAGCCTGTGGCACCCTGGATCTGGTGCCATGGATTCCACAATTACTCTGGCTTTTTAATTCTCCTGTCCTTTCAATGTACTTTGAATTTCTTCCACTGTGAGTTGAGATTGATTTTAATCCTGGCTATGGCTCAACCAAGCTTTTGTGTGGGAACAGATATTCTTCCCTGAAAAGTCTACAATGAATTCTAATGACAGTTTCTCATCAGTTTTTTTAGTTATTGGTTGTTGGAGTTGGATTCAATCTTTGTGATCCACAGAATTAAGTAGTTGTCAGCTGTGGCTCTAAAGTACAGTTGAATAAATAAAAACAACCTCCCACACACTGTAATTCATCATTCTGGTGTGCATTTAAAGTCTGATTCTATTTTGGAAAAAGAAAATCTGGGATTGTTGTGGGATTTGTGGGTGGTAGGTATAAAAATTAAAGGAAATTGAAACAAAATAGCTTAAAAAAATTCAAAGGAATTTATTTAAAATTTCAGTACAGTAGTGCAAAACCAGATGTGACTTGTGTTTTAGATGAAGAAGAAACCAGAGCTGATATGAATTAGGAAGTTTAAATTATCCTTCAAAATGCCTTTTCATAAGTGTGCATAGAGAACTTAATTGGGTTGAATAAACAGAGATCTGTATCCTCACAGGCAGTTTCAGAATTACTGCAGCTTCAAATCCTCTCCTGAAGAGCCATTAACTGCATGGCTCTGAAACCTTGGGGTTGGTTCTTTTTTTCCTTATGCCTGAAGAATCCCAGGGGTTTCTGTGGCTCACCTCAAAGAGCATCTCCACAACCCAGATTTGCCCTTGCAGTGCTGTTTGTTCCCTCTGGGTGGTGATTGCAGTTCCTGCTCTGCCTGGGGTGATGGTCCCTGTGTGGGTTATTCAGTGGGTGATGATCCCTGTGTGGGTTATTCAGTGGGTGATGATCCCTGTGTGGGTTATTCAGTGGGTGATGGTCCCTGTGTGGGTTATTCAGCTGGGTGATGATCCCTGTGTGGGTTATTCAGTGGGTGATTGTCCCTGTGTGGGTTATTCAGTGGGTGATTGTCCCTGTGTGGGTTATTCAGTGGGTGATGATCCCTGTGTGGGTTATTCAGCTGGGGTGAGGGTCCCTGTGTGGGTTATTCAGCTGGGTGATGGTCCCTGTGTGGGTTATTCAGTGGGTGATGATCCCTTTGTGGGTTATTTAGCTGGGTGATGATCCCTGTGTGGGTTATTCAGTGGGTGATGGTCCCTGTGTGGGTTATTCAGTGGGTGATGATCCCTGTGTGGGTTATTCAGTGGGTGATGGTCCCTGTGTGGGTTATTCAGTGGGTGATGGTCCCTGTGTGGGTTATTCAGTGGGTGATGATCCCTGTGTGGGTTATTCAGTGGGTGATGATCCCTGTGTGGGTTATTCAGTGGGTGATGGTCCCTGTGTGGGTTATTCAGTGGGTGATGGTCCCTGTGTGGGTTATTCAGTGGGTGAGGGTCCCTGTGTGGGTTATTCAGTGGGTGATGATCCCTGTGTGGGTTATTCAGTGGTTGAGGGTCCCTGTGTGGGTTATTCAGTGGGTGATGGTCCCTGTGTGGGTTATTCAGCTGGGGTGATGATCCCTGTGTGCGTTATTCAGCTGGGGTGAGGGTCCCTGTGTGGTTATTCAGTGGGTGATGATCCCTGTGTGGGTTATTCAGTGGGTGATGGTCCCTGTGTGGGTTATTCAGTGGGTGATGGTCCCTGTGTGGGTTATTCAGCTCGGGTGATTATCTCTGTGTGGGTTATTCAGGTGGGTGATGGTCCCTGTGTGGATTATTCAGTGGGTGATGATCCCTGTGTGGGTTATTCAGTGGGTGATGGTCCCTGTGTGGGTTATTCAGCTGGGGTGATGATCCCTGTGTGGGTTATTCAGTGGGTGATGGTCCCTGTGTGGGTTATTCAGTGGGTGATGATCCCTGTGTGGGTTATTCAGCTGGGGTGAGGGTCCCTGTGTGGGTTATTCAGTGGGTGATGGTCCCTGTGTGGGTTATTCAGCTGGGGTGAGGGTCCCTGTGTGGGTTATTCAGCTGGGTGATGGTCCCTGTGTGGGTTATTCAGTGGGTGATGGTGCCTGTGTGGGTTATTCAGTGGGTGATGGTCCCTGTGTGGGTTATTCAGTGGGTGATGGTCCCTGTGTGGGTTATTCAGTGGGTGATGGTCCCTGTGTGGGTTATTCAGTGGGTGATGGTCCCTGTGTGGGTTATTCAGGTGGGTGATGATCCCTGTGTGGGTTATTCAGTGGGTGATGATCCCTGTGTGGGTTATTCAGCCCTGCTGGGGACACTGATCCCAGTATGGGTAACTCAGCCCCTTAGTGCTTTATCCCTTTTTCCCAGACCCAGCGTCAGCTGTGCCCTCCCCTCTCCCATCCTGCTGCTTTCCCATCTCTGCTGGGAGATTCCCATCGCTGCTGGGATTGCCTCGGGCTGCCAGGGGCTGGGAGGGGACCAGACCCGCAGGAATGAGGGATGGCTTTGCACCGGGAGGGGGAGGGAGGATGCAAATTCCAGTGGGAGGCACAGAGTCAGCAAATGGCCTGAGGCAAAGGAATTGGCAGCAGCTCCTCTGAGGAGCCCTGGGATCCTTCCCTGCCCGGGGCTGAGCCCCCAGCTGGGGTCAGGAAAGGGATTGGGATTGGGATTGTGCCCCCACAGGTGAGAGCCCACCTGCAGAGCTGCCCCAGCTCTGGCCCAGCCCAGGGAGGAGCTGGAGCTGCTGCAGAGCCCAGAGGAGGCTCCGGGATGAGCAGAGGGCTGGAGCAGCTCTGCTGGCAGGAAAGGCTGGCACAGCTGGCATTGCTCACCTGCACAGGAGAAGCTTTGGGCTGAGCTCAGGGTGGCCTTGCAGGAGCCCCAGGAAAGCTGGAGAGAGACAATTTCCAGGGGATGCAGGGACAGCACACAGGGAATGGCCTTGAACTGAAAAATTACAGGTTTAGATCAGCTATTAGGAACAATTTCCTCCCTGGCAGGGTGGGCAGGCCCTGGCACAGGGTGCCCAGAGCAGCTGGGGCTGCCCCTGGATCCCTGGCAGTGCCCAAGGCCAGGCTGGACACTGGGGCTGGAGTAGCCTGGGGCAGTGGGAGGTGTCCCTGCCATGACAGGGGTGGAGCAGGACAGGTTTGACCTGACCCCAACCATTCCATGGTTCAGTGGTTTCAGTATGGAAAGAAAAGGAAAAAGAAATTGTCAAGCCCTCTTGCATTGCAAAAAGTTCATTGCTGCAGAGGAGATCTGTGTCGTTTGCAGGACGTGTTTGTTAACTCTCTGATTTCCTGTGTCTGCAGGTGGATGAAAGCCAGACTGGAGAGCCAGGGTGGCTTGGTGGAGAACTGAAGGGGAAGACTGGATGGTTCCCTGCAAACTATGCAGAGAAGATCCCAGACAGTGAAGTTCCAGCCTCAGCCAAGCCCGTGGCCGAGCCCTCTGCTGCTCCCAAAGTGTCTGTGCAGGAAAGCTCCACGTCCCTGGGAGCCCCTGCCCCTGCAGAGGCTCCTGCAGCAGCCAACAACTGGGCAGACTTCAGCTCCACGTAGGTCTGGGGCTGCTCAGCCCCTCAGTGCCCGGGCTCCTTGGGAGCTGGCACTGGGCACAGAGCCAGAGTGCCAACTAGACACAGCTTCTGGGGAGTGCAGGGTGCTTTCTGTAGGAATCACTGCCAGGTGCAGCCCTGGGGGGCTTGGGGCTGCTCCCATCACCCCTGCCTGAGCAGGAGGCATCCCTATGTGAGGGTGTGGGCATGGGGGACATCCCAAAGGGTTCACTTCCCTTGGAATCACAGAATCCTGGACTGGTTTGGGCTGGGAGGGACCTCACAGCCCCCCCAGTGCCACCCCTGCCATGGCAGGGACACCTCCCACTGCCCCAGGCTGCTCCAGCCCCAGTGTCCAGCCTGGCCTTGGGCACTGCCAGGGATCCAGGGGCAGCCCCAGCTGCTCTGGGCACCCTGTGCCAGGGCCTGCCCACCCTGCCAAGGAACAATTGCCTCCTCATCTCCCACTGAAATTCCCCCTTGCCCTGCCCCTGCTCTTCCTAATGAACAATCCCTGTCCAGCTCCCCTGGAGCCCCTTCAGGTGCTGCCACCTCCTAAATCCCTTTCCCCTGCATTAGTTTGCACCAAGCCTCACTGAAGGTTTCACACCTTCTTATTGTTATCTATGATATTCTAATGGCAGAGATGACATGGAAAGGTGATTTAATTCCTGGTCACAGCATTAGTAAAACTGATGGAATTGGAACATGAGCCCATCCCTGGGTCTTTAATACACTGGGCACTTTTATCAACTGCATTTCCTTCTCCTTTGACCATGAAATCCATATTTTTAAACTGATATCTCAATGGGAGGCCCTGGCACTCCTGACACAGCTGGGGCTGCCCCTGGATCCCTGGCAGTGCCCAGGGCCAGGTTGGACACTGGGGCTGGAGCAGCCTGGGGCAGTGGGAGGTGTCCCTGCCATGGCAGGGTGGCACTGGGTGGGATCTGAGGTCCAAACCCAAACCAGTCCATGATTCTGTGTTAAAGGAAAGGGTGTGAGAGGTCAGTGATGTGCAGGCGGGAAGATTTCAAACCAGTTTTGGAAAGAATGATTGATTATTTTTATTTCTCTTTCCATTGTGCATAATGCAGCCTGCACTGCTTGAACTTCTGTTTGTAAGGACACAGCTATGAATTGAGTTAAAACCTGTCCTTCAGTGGCAAGGACAAGGAGCTCAGTGTGGGGCTGCCTTTGAAGGTGAAGTTGTGCTTAACCAGTGTTCAGTTGCACCTGGAGTTAAGGTGCTGGATATCTGGAAAAACAATTCCTGTAGAACAGTGAAATATTTGTTCTGAATGATTTCTTTTTGTTCCTACTGTTAAAAACAGTAGCAATCACATAATTCCTTTCTTTTTCTTTCCAGCTGGCCAACGAACAGCAGTGAGAAGGCAGAGAGTGATAACTGGGATGCCTGGGCAGCTCAGCCCTCGCTGACCGTGCCCAGCGCGGGGCAGCTCCGGCAGCGCTCGGCCTTCACCCCTGCCACTGTCACCGGCTCCTCCCCGTCCCCCGTGCTGGGCCAGGTGAGCTCAGCAGGGCCACACTGTGCTCTTCAAGTGGTGTGACAGTCCAACTGCTAATCAGTTTGCCTCTGGAACAATTTAGAATTGTGATTATTAGAGTAACAGTTTATGTGTGTTGTGTATCGAGAAGGAATCATTTCACATATCACAGAAGATATGAAAATATCCAATAGAAGTATTGAAAAAACTGCCAACTACAAAAGGCTTGGAGGGCAAAGGGGGAACCTTGCCTGTGCACAAAAACACTCATCTGACAGGACACAGTGAGCACCTCCAGGAGGGGTGCCAGGGAGGGTCCCACCTGCAGAGCTGCCCCAGCCCAGGGAGGAGCTGGAGCTGCTGCAGAGCCCAGAGGAGGCTCCAGGATGAGCAGAGGGCTGGAGCAGCTCTGCTGGCAGGAAAGGCTGGCACAGCTGGCATTGCTCACCTGCACAGGAGAAGCTTTGGGCTGAGCTCAGGGTGGCCTTGCAGGGCCTGGAGGAGCCCCAGGAAACCTGGAGAGAGACAATTTCCAGGGGATGCAGGGACAGCACACAGGGAATGGCTGCCAGTGCCAGAGGGCAGGGCTGGGTGGGATCTTGGCAATGAGGAATTGTTCCCTGGCAGGGTGGGCAGGGCTGGGATGGAATTCCATCCCTGGATCCCTGGCAGTGCCCAAGGCCAGGCTGGACACTGGGGCTGGAGCAGCCTGGGGCAGTGGGAGGTGTCCCTGCCATGGCAAGGCTGGCACTGGGGGGGCTCTGAGGTCTCTCCCAACCCAAACCATTCTATGGATCTTTGATCCATTGGCACCATCTGGGGCAGGATTTAACACAAAGCCTCTGGTTTGCTGGTCTGGGATGGCTTTTTTAGATTTTGGTGTTGCAGGGTTGGGTCACTTCCTTGGGGCTTTTTTCACTCCCATGACAGCCTCCACTCCCAAGTGGGTTAAGTGGAATAGCAATGGCAAAGCTTCCCAGCTGAATTCTGTCCCTCTCTTCAGGCATTTCCTTTTCCTCAGTGGAACAACAAACTGTTCTTGGGAGCTCATGTGTTTTGGGAAGTGCTAAATATCTGCCTCAGAGCAAGAAGAAATTGCCATGTGCCATGAATAAAGTGCAGCAAAGCATCATTTTCCATAAAGTGGCCTAGAAGTCCTGCCAAAGCGGCTTCACAAGGGTTTATTACATGTGTGTCTTAAAAAAAGTAATTAATTTCATCTTGCATTGCACTGATGATGTGTAAACAGACAAATGCAGGAGGACTGCAAACATTTCTGGAATTACTTTGCAAGTTTAACTGATGCTTTAGTTGAGAGATTTGTTGCTGTCTAAGCAACCTGAGGATATAATTCCTTAAGCAGCTTTCTTGCTGCAGGTGGAGCATGACTGACTCCTGCTTTCCTTTCTGAAGGGTGAAAAGGTGGAGGGGCTCCAGGCCCAGGCTCTGTATCCTTGGAGAGCAAAGAAGGACAACCACCTGAACTTCAACAAGAACGACGTGATCACCGTGCTGGAGCAGCAGGACATGTGGTGGTTTGGGGAGGTGCAGGGCCAGAAGGGCTGGTTCCCCAAATCCTATGTCAAGCTCATCTCAGGCCCCATTAGGAAGTCCACAAGGTATTTTGTCTGCTTTTCCTGTCCTTCACTTCTGTGCTGGGGTCGAAGGAAATTGGAAGAGCTGCACGCTTGAATTTTAGAGTTCTACCCTGTAAAAGGGATCCTGATTTTATCTGGAGGGTATTGACTTCCAATCCTGAAAATTTAAGAGATTTTCAATTTCTTAATTGAGAAATTAAGAAAATAATTAACAATAAGATAAGAAAATAAGAATTTAAGAAATAAGAAAACTGACCTCAGTAAGAATAATAAGGAAATAAGAATAAGAAAACTGACCTCAGTTCTCCTTGCGTCTTGCCTCACCAACAAAAGATTAATTAATCTTCTTAATTTTATGTGACTTGCAACTGAAAAATGAGTGTATTGGACTTTCTGAATACAGCTGTGTAAGTCAGAGCTCCTCTCTGCCCAAAATTAAAAGGTATTCCTTAAATCTAAATCACTTCTCATTATTCTTGGAGGATTAAACATTTAAAATCTCATTTTTTGTATTTTGAAGGCAACATTAGCATTAGGAATACAAATGAGAATGATTTTAGATCATTTTTTTCCTGAGGAAAAAGAGGAGATGCAGAAAGTTCTGTATTTAAGGCAATTGTTTAAATGTGACCATGGTAGAGCACTGGATTCAAAGCTTTGCTTTGCACATTTATTTTGCGTTCTCTTCTTTTAAAACCCAGCGAGTTGCTTGGGCATGCACGTGCATTTTATATTTGAAATGTAATAATAATTTTTCTGAAGAGATTGAATTTCTTAAATAACCATTATTTTTTCCTAAAGCATGGATTCTGGTTCCTCAGAAAGTCCTGCTAGTCTGAAAAGAGTAGCATCCCCAGCAGCCAAGGCAGCAGTGTCAGGGGAAGGTGAGTCCTGGCTGCCCTGGCAGCTCTTACTCTGCACTGAACACAAGAACTCTGCTTCTCTTGCCAAAATCAGGAGCCAGATCCTGCTCTTCAAGTGCTGTGAAAATCCAACTGCTAATCAGTTTGCCTCTAGATTAATTTAGAATTATTATTATTATTAGAGTAACAGGTTTTGTATGTTGTATACAAAACATACAAAATATGTTTGTATGTATAGAGAAGGAATAATTTCACTTATCACAAAAGATGTGAAAATATGCAATAAAAATCTTGGGAAAATACAAACTACAAAAGATATTAAAATATCCAATAGAAATATTGGGAAAAGTGCAAACTACAGAAGATATTAAAATATCCAATAGAAATATTGGAAAAAGTGCAAACTACAGAAGATATTAAAATATCCAATAGAAATATTGGGAAAAGTGCAAACTACAGAAGATATTAAAATATCCAATAGTAGAAATATTGGGAAAAGTGCAAACTACAGAAGATATTAAAATATCCAATAGTAGAAATATTGGGAAAAGTACCAACTACAAAAGATATGAAAATATGCAATAGAAATATTGGAAAAGGTACAAACTACAAAAGATACTAAAATAACCAGTAGAAATACTGGGATAAGTACAAACTACGAAAGAGATGAAAATATCCAATAGAAATATTGGAAAAAGTACTAACTACAAAAGATATGGAAATATATTTTGTAGTTTGTGCTTTTTCCAATATTTCTAATTTTTTGCCTTTATTTTGGTAACATTTTCTGCTCTAGAATGGGTTTTCACAGAGGGCCAAAAAAGCACATGTGTCCGTGGTGTCAGGAATTGGTAAATATTTTCATTTCCCCCAAAGCTCATTCCCAGTGTATCTTTAGAGCTCTTGAGGAAGGCAGTGACAGTCACTGGGGGAATCCTGGGGTCCTTGTGGTCAGCTCCATTTCAAAGCTGCAGCCTGGGCCACAGACTCACAATTCAGAGATCTTTTCCTGAAGGGTTTTAAAAGGGAAATCCCTGGCTGTTGTCACCCTTCAGCTGGAGGGGAATGTCCCACCTGAGCTGCCTTAACTCTCAATCCCCTGCAGGGCAGGGGCAGCTGCACTGAATTCAGTCCCAGGCAGAGGAGATGAAGCAATCTAAATGTAGGTTACAGGTGGGCATTTGTGTTGGCCCTGCAGCACACCTGAAGGTCCCAGCTGCAGTCCCAGCTGCAGTTTTAGGCACATTTGCATTGAATTTGTGTCTGGCCTGAGCAGCACAGAAACTAAAAGGAGGGAGAGCAGAGAAAAGGGAGAGAATCAGTGATGTCAAAGTACAGCTGCTCTGCTCAGTGATAATCCATAGCATCCCAGCTGGTTTGGGATGGAAGGGACCTGAGTTAAGGATCACTGTGTTCTGGGTTTCCTGGTGTTTGAGGAGAGGGAAGTGTGGGCAGGCAGAGTCTTGTCCCGGGTGGGATAGCTCAGGTGTTGTGTTTGTATTAAAAAGGAACACAGCTTTTCTGTAAACACTTCCAAAAAGCTGTGGCTTTGAGAGACAATAAAGCAGGGATTTAACACCTTCTGTTGAGAGGGCTGCAGAAAAGCTCCTGTGCAGAAGGTGATTTTTAAGGTGTGTGCTCTTTGCATCCCAAACTCTGAAAATCCCACTCATCAGCACAAACCAGAAACCACTGGGATTTAGATGCTTAACATCTAAATGAATGCTTTATGTACATTTAAATTATTAAAAGGTACATAAAATATGCACATAAAATATATATATGTACATAAAATTAAAATAGCAAATTATAGACAAACCCCCAGAGGCAGCCTTTTCATAGATCCTGTTCAGTTCTGATAGATACAATTTTATTCATTAAATATTGATGTTTCTCTGACCAATAAATAAAAATTTTCCTTCTGCCTAGCCCTGACATTACTGAGGTTTGGCAGGGGATCCCTGGGGGTTTCTCAGGAGTTTTCCAGTTTGTATTGATTTCATTTCTTTCTGCTGCATTTCCCTTTTGCAGAGTACATTGCCATGTACACCTACGAGAGCTCGGAGCAGGGGGACCTCACTTTCCAACAAGGTGACCTGATCCTGGTGACAAAGAAAGATGGTGACTGGTGGACGGGCACGCTGGGTGATAAATCAGGAGTTTTCCCATCTAATTATGTGAGACTCAAAGATTCTGAGGTAGAGAAATGTTTTCTTTGGGGTTGTAGTGCTAGCTGCAGGGCAGGGCATGGTAGGGGAAATAAAAATGTATTGCAGGTTTGCTATCTGAGACTGGAAAAAACAATTACAAATACAACTATACAATGTATACAACATGGATTAGCATATATACAAACATACATCTATGCAATATCTATATAACAACATGTGTACAACTATGCTAAACAATTACAATAATAACCATAGTCGCATTTTACAAATTATTATTATAAATAACTTGGGGGATCATCCATGAAAGTGATGCAAACATCAGTAGTGCTCTTGGCAGTTTTTTAGACACTGATCAGAACAGCCATGATTGTTTTATTGTCCTGGTAAGTTTTTAATGCCTGAGCTGTATCTTACTGCCATTAGTTAAAAAAAAAAACTGAACTAAAATCTACACAGTAATATTTCAGTCTATTACATGTTTTCCCTATCATTTCTTGTGATCAAGAACAAATTTTGCACCAAAACTTTGCTAACTAGTGTGTTTATTTGCCAGATTTTGATTGAATGATAGAGGTTCTGTTTCATCTCTTTTTATCTTGAAATAATTCCATAGAACACATCCTTGTTGAGGGTTTTTTTGGGGGATTTTTGCTTTCTTTTTAGGCATTTTAAAGAGAGATGTTCTCTCATTTATATGGCTTGAGAGGATAATTTTATCTCCCAGCAGGAATTTGTTTAGATTCAGAGTTGGGAACACTGGTCTCTTGATGAGAAGAAGTCTGGTTTCTATCTCTGGAATAATGGGGGGGTTAAAGATAAATGAATAAAAATCAGTGGATTTTGGGGGATCTGGATGGTAATGCTCAAGAACTCAGGGAAAGACTGCAGCACAGAGCCTGAGCAGAGTCACTCCTTAAAGCCACTCCTGCAGCTGGAAAAGCCAGAGGATAAAGCTGCAGTGAAATCTCAGCTGTAGGAAACCTTTCAAGAGGAAATTTCTGCAGTGTCAAGAAATTCCAGCAGCATCCTCTGGGCCAGGATTAAAACCTTGCAGTTAGTGGTGTTTGGTGCTGCAGTGCTTGGAGAGGTGGGGCTGGGGCCCTGCTGGCAAATCCCTGTGCAGAGCTCAGGGGTTCAGTTCTGATCCCTTCTGTCAGAGAGCTCAGGGTGGGGCTCTGTCCAACCCCAGCCTGCCTGGGCTGCCCCAGCTCAGGGCATTCACCCAAGCTGCTCCAAGTGCCCTGTGTGCTGGGGAAAATCCCACCTTCAGCTCACATCTGGGTGAGAGAGGGAGGAAAAGCACAGGGCTGGTGGAGCCCCTGCTCTGGGAGGTTGTTTCCATGCCAGGGTTCTGAGCCTGCAGGACACTGATCTGCCTCCAAGGGGGGAACTGGGTTTTGCTCTCCAGCCTGCTCCCAGAGCCGGTTTTTGCAGAGGATTTCAGAGTCCTGGCTCTGTGAAATCTCACTCTCTCAATCTCAGAAGTGCTGCTGTGCTTGGACAGCTGCCTGGGCTGGAAAATGTTCTGAAAAGAGGAATAATTTCATGTGTTCTGCACTATTGACAGAACCAAAGAAAAGCAGGGCTGTTCTTTCAGCAGCAAGGGCAGAGTTTCTAGAAATGACTCAAAATCTCAATGGTTTCTACAGCAGAAGAATTTTTTAAACTTGTTCTTCTGTGCCCATTCACCTCAGGGTGCTAAAACAAACCATTCCCTGTTTCTTCAAGCTTCAGTTTATTGAAAAAGTGGGCAAGCCTTTGTTCTTCAGAGGAACAATGGCCCATTCTGAGGCTGCTCCTTAGGGGGAGGGATGGACACAGGGGTCTATTCTGGGCCCTGCTGGGATTCCCTCTGTGGGGATGGCTTGGAAACAACAATTTCAAGACCTAAAACTTTGCATAGGGCTTCAGAAAATAATCCCTGAATGGATCAAGTTGGGATTTGAAGGGTCCTGCTGTACAGCACAATTTGGAAGTCCTGGCTGGGGTTTATTAAATTGACAGAGCAGGTTCTGCTCTGCTGGCTCAGGAGACTTCATCACTTGTCACAAAGTGCCCTCAGAGTTCAGGGAGTGTCCCAGGTGTGCAGGGACAGGCTGTGTCCTCACTGCTGTGTTTTCTCTCAGCTGAAGGAACAGGAAATGCTTCTCCCTCTCCTGAGTGGGCCAGAAATGGGGACCATCCTAAATGTGTTATTTATGAATTTAGTTATTCTATGAAGTGCTGTAGGACTTTCCCATGTGTTCCTTCTGCTTTTGCACTGAGGATTCAGAGAATCCTCAAAGACAGTTCAGACTCAGTGTGCTCAAGGTGGTTCTGGAGTTTGTGTGAAAATCACCTCTCTGTTTCTCAGAAAAGGCAGTGTCCCAGCCTTTGTGTGTCCATGTGCCTCTGTCCAGCAGCAGGGCTGCTGACCCAGGCATGCCTGGGAGGAGAGGCCTCTCTGGAGGTCCAGGCACTTGTTCTTTGCTGGGGAGGGCAGAGGGTGTTCCTCTGCCAGGAGCATTTCCCAGAGCAGGAGGAGTTCTGGCATCACTGGCAGTGCTTTGGGGCCCTCCTCTGTGGGGTGTCAGGGCTGTGTCCCTCTGTCCCAGAGCTGCTGCTGCTGCTTCAGCAGCTCCAGCCCCACTCTGGCTGAGTTACACTGCTCCCCTCGCCCTGCACGTGCTCTGGGCACAGGCTGAGCCTGCCTTTGGGAGGACCCCAGAACTGCTGCCCCTGAGCCCCTGGGCTCTGCTCACAGGGCAGGGGGGACCTGGGGGCAGCCCAAGGAGTGCAGGGACAGGGGAAGGTCTGCTGCCCCTGTGGGGTGTGACTGTAACAGTGAGTGACAGAAAGGAGCTCTGAGACACCCAGGCAAGCTGAAATGTACCTGCTGATCCATTCTGGAGGTGGCATTTTACAGCCAGCAGAGGGGTTTGGGGGGCCTTTGCTCTCAGCCACTGAGCTGTTCTTCAGTCACTCCTCAGTTTCATTCCTGCCAGAATCCCCAAGTTTTCAAAACATCACTTGACAGGGAGAATGTGGAGGAGGAAGCTGTTCTTTCCACACAGGAATTGGGATTCTGTGGAGGCCTTCAGGTGGTTTGATGTTGGCTCCAAGGTTGTGAGGAGGATCCTGAAGGTGAAGTTGAGGGAGGTGGAAGTGTTGAAGGGAAGGGGACTTGTATGGCTCCCCACCATTCCTGGCCACAGTCCAGTTTAGATTTAAGTTGCTGTTAGCCACCTCAGACCTCTTTCTGCAGGACAGAAAACTGTCAGTGGCCTGGGAGGAAACTGCAGGAATTATTTAGGGGGCAGGAGCTGGACTGATGTCAGGTTTTGCTGAATTTCTTGTGGCTGTTCAGAGGCTTTGCTTCCCCATCCCTTGGGTGCAGGTGTTCATCCCTCACCTCACCCTGTCTGGGCACAGGGAGCTGCTCAGGAATATTTGCAATCCTGCAGTTTGGAGGGATGGAAACTTCTGCTGTTGTTTCAGCTCACCTCCACAGAATTCCCAGTCTGTAGATACATGGATCTGCAATCACAAATGGGATCTCCTTTGGGATTACAGATGGGATGTACTTGGGTATTTGCAGCCTGTGAAAGGGAATAAAAGTCTGCACTTCTGCATTAACAAACCATCCACTTCATGCTTGGTATTTATTCCCAGGTGTTTATTGCCATCTGAAATATTAAGGATTTCTGTAAGAACAGAATTTCCTGTGAGTTTTTGACTCACGTGCTTGTTGAGTGAAGCTTTGTAAATCATTTTCATGTGCTAGACAAAGAAACCTGAGTGCTAAACTTGCCTCTTGTTCTCCATTTCAAGGCTCCAGGAGCAGCTGGGAAAACAGGAAGCTTAGGGAAGAAACCTGGTGAGTCAAATATTGTGGCAGCAGCTTCTCTCTGTTCTTAAGTGTTCAATTCAATGGCAACAAAACCTTTTCCATGAAAATAGAGTGTTTGCTCTTGGTCATCCTGGAGTGGTTTGCACTGATGAAAACCATTATAAAATAACTGGAATAAATGCAGTTAATAAATAATGTAAATGGAATAAAAGAATTCATCCTCTAACCATTCTAGTGTGTCAATCACTAAATAACATGTAGCTAGACAATAAAAATCTGCTTGCTCAGAAGTGGATGTGAACTTCCTGCTGGCTTGCTGAGCAGAGCAGTGGGAGCCATTCCCCCTTCTCCCCAGTCCCTCTCCAGGTTTCTTAGCTGTGGAAGCAGAAGACAGGAGGAGGAATTTCTCATTAAATGCAGCAGGTGGGGCAGGAGAGTGGGAGGTTTAAACAGAGACAAACCAGGAGCAGAGTCAGTGCTGGGTGAGGGCAAACCAGGGAGGAGCTGGGCTGGGATCAGCTCTGCTGCTGGGAAGGGCAGGGCAGGGCTGGGTGGGATCTTGGCAATGAGGAATTGTTCCCTGGCAGGGTGGGCAGGCCCTGGCACAGGGTGCCCAGAGCAGCTGGGGCTGCCCCTGGATCCCTGGCAGTGCCCAAGGCCAGGCTGGACACTGGGGCTGGAGCAGCCTGGGGCAGTGGGAGGTGTCCCTGCCGTGGCAGGGGGGGCACTGGGTGGGCTGTGGGGTCCCTCCAGCCCAGACCATTCCATGACTGCATGGCTGAGTGTGCAGACCCCAGATCCAGTTTAAAGCCCCTTTGTCACTCCAGGCCTTTCCATGCCCTGCCTGGCTCCCCTGTCCCTGCCCTCCTGAGGGAGGTCCTGCTGTTCTGCCTCCTGTGTTCTCTGCAGAGCCCTTGGATTGCTGCTCATCCTCCTCACGCTGCTCATTTGTGTCTCAGATGCTTCTCTGATCATTTTTAATGTTCCTGCTGGTCTTTTCCTTCATTTTCCTCACATCAATCATTTCATCATTTCCATGTTGGGCTCCCCTGCACCAAAGCCTCCCTGGTTCCCAACCTCTGGGGGTTTGTGGGTTCCTGCAGCTGCCCTTGGGATGAGTCCCTGAAGCTGTGCCTGTCCTGGCTCCTGGGGAAGGTCCAGAGCCCCAGCCCTGCTCTGGGGGTGTTAAAGGTGTCCCCCTGACCCTGCACATGGCCTGGGGACAGGGCTGAGCCTGCCTTGGGGAGGACACCAGAATTCTGCAGCTCCACTGGCCCCAAAGCTGGGTTACCTGTGGGGAGCAGAATTGTTCCACAAGGGGACAGAGGGAGCTCCAGCACAGCTTGGGGAAATTCCCTGGAACTGTCAGCTCCCAGCTCCTCTGTGTCCCCTGGGCTGGAGGGGACAGACAAAGCACCTGGTCTGGGACAGCCCCCAGGGAACAGAGATTTCCAGGGAAATCCCCTCTGCTGCATTGGAAAACTCCTTTTGGGACCAGGTGCTGGGAAATTCTCTGCCAGCCTTGATTTGCACCTCTGGCTGCAACTTCATTATCTTGTCATTGGTATGTCTCCTCTCCTCAGGGAGCTAAATGCAAAGATGGATTTACTGGAAAACATTGGATTTTAACAGTGTACAGTTCCTATTATTATTATTATTATTATTATTATTATTATTATTATTCTCTATTTCAAACATTTTTGATCTCCTACCACAGAGCTGCTGCACCTCTGGTTTATGATCTATTTATTCCTGCAGTGCTCTGAACCTCTCATTTATTTTACAGTTACCACATGTATTCATGGAAATACATAAGTCCATAACAGTTTTATGGAAAGGAATAACACAGTCTTATGGCAGAAATAATGTTGGATAAAATGTGCTCGGATTTTTTCAAATTAACCTTTTCTTTCCTCCTCTGCTTTAACAGAAATTGCCCAAGTTATTGCCTCTTACACAGCAACAGGCCCAGAACAGCTGACTCTTGCTCCTGGCCAGTTGATTCTCATCAGAAAGAAGAACCCAGGTGGTTGGTGGGAAGGAGAGCTCCAAGTTAGTTCCTTTCTTTTCCCTAGTAAAATCCCATTTTTTAAAAAGTGGTTTTTAGTAGTTCAGAATGCTGAATGTGTTGATGAGGAATGAACCTGACAGTGTTCTGCAGTGCAGGTGCCAGCAGAAGCCACAAAACCCTTCCAGGAGCACCCCCACTGCCATGCCTGCCAGGGGACAGCCTGGGGCTCAGCAGGGAGCTGTGCTGTCAGCAGGGCTCGGGGCTGCCTGGGGCCCTCCCAGGTGTTCTTGAGAGCAGAACTTGGCCATTTGGTCCCCCTGAAGGAGGCTCTGTCTGGTTTGGGGTTTTAGCAGGGAATTTGAGGTGGAACAATGCCATTGATTTCTTTGTGCACTGCAGATCTCAGACTAATGCAGTTATTTTTAACTCTTTGTACCTGCCCTTTTTGCCTTTCCTGGTGATGCTTTTTTCATCTTTTGTGGAGAAATCCTCTTCCAGGGTTCCTTTGGGGTTTTCTCTCACTAACCTTGGTGCTGTTGGCAACTTTTAGCTTTAAAGAGTCTCCATTAAATGTATTTTAAGACAGAAAAGAAACTTCTCTGGGCAAGAGCTGCCACAGTTACCACTGAGCAGCTACTGGGAGGCTCTGAAACGATTCAGTTTTGGTTGTGGGAATACTCAGATGTAATTTAGATGCTGTGATGTCTTACATGTGGTTTGACAATTGGGTTTTATTTTGTTAGCAATCCCTGACTGTTCTTTTTATTCTCCTGCTCCACACTTGGGGGTCAGAGTGAAGAGAAAATAAGGCAAATGTTTTTAGCATTAAGCATTCAAGCATTAACACAGTGTTCAAAAATATCTTAAATTATCTAAATAGACCTTAGATAAAGTGTTTTCTTTTTCAGTAAAGATTTAGACAGGAAAGAAAGTAGTTCAAGGATAGTAGATCCTTTAGATGGCATTTTTCCCACCAAAGTTAACAGTCTGTTTATCAGAGGCAAAATTCTCCTTGCCCAAAATGCCAACCTTATTCTAAGACAAAGAGAATAAACAGTTAAAATTATTCTTGAGACAGAGTTAGAAGCTGGGATTCAAAGTTCTGGAAGAGCCTTTCTTACTGCAAGGAATTTTGATGGATTTGATTTGCAATGGACATTTGGTTTGGGTATGAGGTTTCCTGCTTTGGTGACACAAGGCATTGGAAAGCTTGGATCCATTTTTGTAAAAGAAAAGAGGAAATTTGGATTCTTAATCTCTGTTTCAACTGTCAAAATCTGGGGATCTATTTTAATGTAACAGGTGTGATAATGAACAAGTGTTTAGTTAGAAATACCAGTAAGATTCTATGTTAACAATTAGAAATATAATAAGATTCTATCTTAACTTTATAGCATTGAGCTAGTGGCACAGAACAGCTGAGTTTTCCCTCCTCAACTCCTTTCCCCTCTGAGCTGGGCAGTTCTGAGCCCTGGAGCTGCCCAGGCCCGGCTGGGCAGGGCTGAGCCTGGCTGGGCAGGCCTGAGCCCCTGAGCCTCTCCTTTCCCTGCTGAGCAGTTCTGAGCCTGGCAGGGCAGGGCTGAGCCTGGCAGGGCAGGGCTGAGCCCCTAACCCCGTCCATGCCCTGCTGAGCAGTTCTGAGCCTGGCAGGGCAGGGCTGAGCCTGGCTGGGCAGTTCTGAGCCTGGCTGGGCAGTGCTGAGCCTGGCTGGGCAGTTCTGAGCCTGGCAGGGCAGGGCTGAGCCCCTAACCCCGTCCATGCCCTGCTGAGCAGTTCTGTCTCCGCAGGCGCGCGGCAAGAAGCGCCAGATCGGTTGGTTCCCGGCCAACTACGTCAAACTGCTGAGCCCTGGCACCAGTAAGAGCACCCCCACCGAGCTGCCCAGGCCTGCAGCACCCTCAGGTGAGCCCTGCCTGCCCCTGGCACCCCTGCTCTGCCTGCTGTGCCCGGGCTGGGCCTTCAGCTGGGAGGGGTGCAGTGCTCCAGAGCCTCTGGGGCGTTCCTGCATCCTCCAAATCAACCCAGCCCATCCCTGAGTGTGGGACAGGAGCTCTGGGGTGTTCCTGCATCCCCCAAACCAGCCCAGCCCTGCCCTGACTGTGGGACAGGAGCTCTGGGGCATTCCTGCATCCTCCAAATCAACCCAGCCCATCCCTGAGTGTGGGACAGGAGCTCTGGAATGTTCCTCCATCCCCAGAGCAGCCCCTCCCTGCCCTGAGTGCAGCAGGAGCTGCAGAGGCTCAGGAGGATCCAGGGCTGCCCCTGAGGCTCCTCTCCTGCAGAACCCCCTGCTCTGAGGGGCCGTGGGACCAACCCCAGTGGGGAGGGACCCTTCCTGTGCCCTGCAGGCTTGGGAAGGGGCCCAGAGCCACAGAACAGGAACATTCCCACAGAGTGCCTGGCTGGGCTGGAAGGGCCTTCCAGAGCCCACTCCATGGTGCTGTGCCTGTGGCACTGCTGCTGCCTGGCCCCTCTGCTGGTTGTTCCAGCAAAGCCTCTCCAAAGCCCCGTGGAATTCAGGTTGAGAATGGCAACTTGGCATTGAGACACAACCTTTTACAAGGAAATAGGATGAGAATTTTTTTAATGTGTTTTTGAAATTATTTCAGGTTTGACAATCTCTGGCTTTCCCCACATGCTAAATTTTACAGAATAAAATTTTAGCACTTTTTGCAGAACAGCAAAATCTTAATTAAACTGTAATTTTAAAAAAGGAAAAGTTGTTTGGCAAATTAAAATGAGTTGCTGGCTTGGTACAAGGACAAAAATAAAAGCAAATTTTAGGATTAATCCACTGGAGAGAACCTGCCAGCAAAGCTCAATAATGAAAATCTGATGTCTGGTGGGAAAACCAGAAGCCCTGTGGCCTGGCAAAGAGAAAACAGCAGAGAAATAGAGGGGATTATTTATTTAACTAAACAGTCCTGCTGCTTCAGAGAATTCAGGGAGCTGCTTTGTCAGAACAGAGCAGGAGCAGCTGAATTCTGGGATTGGATGGGTTCCACTGCAAGGGAATAGAAAATCCCTGCTGGAACCAGTCCTGGGTGCCAGCAGAGCAGCCTGGATGGCCTGGGATGCTTTTGTCCACTTCTGTTCATTTTCTCTTATATTTCCCAAGAATTTTTTTTGTTCTGAAAACCCCACAGGGACAACAAAGGCACCACCATTGGCTTTCTTTTGGATTATGCAGCTTCCAATACTGGAAGTTCCAGCGTGTCCCAGATTTTCCTGTCCACTGAGCAGTCCTGGTGGGGGGTTCCAGGCCGGGTTGGAGCACCCTGAGGCAGTGAAAGATGTCCCTGTCCATGGCAGGGGTGGCACTGGATGGGCTTTAAGGTCCCTTCTGACACAAGCCCTCTGGGATTCTATGAACCTCTTTGGGATTTTTAAAGCCCTGGAGTTTGGGGGGGCTGAGCTGAGCCCAGGATGGGCTCTGGTCACTGCAGGGTCCTGGATGCTCGAGTGTGTCCAGAGGGGACAGTGAGGCTGGAGAGGGGCTGGGAACACAAACCCTGAGAGGAGCCCTGAGGGAGCTGGGGGTGCTCAGCCTGGAGAAAAGGAGACTCAGGGCTGCCCTCATGGCCCTGCACAGCTCCTGAAAGGTGCCTGTGCTCAGCTGGGCTGGGCTCTGTCTGCAGCAGCACTGACACAGCCAGAGCACACAGCCTGAGCTGCACCAAGGCAAATACAGGCTGGGGAGCAGGGAAAAGGTTTTGCAGCAAGGGTGAGAAAGTTCTGGAATGGCTGCCCGGGGAGGTGGTGGAGTGCCCATCCCTGGGTGTGTTTAACAAAGCCTGGATGTGGCACTGGGGGCCAGGGCTCAGCTGAGCTGCTGGGGCTGGGCTGGACTCGATGGACTTGGGGTCTCTTCCAACCTGGTCATTCTGGGAATGCTGTGGAGCTGTCCCTGCCATGGGCAATGTCCAGAGGTGACCTCTGCATGTGAGCAAGGCCAGGCTGCAGAGCAGGGCAAGGCTCTTCCCCAGAGGGTGCTGGCACTGCCCAGGCGATGGGCACGGCCCCCAGGCTGCCAGAGCTCCAGGAGCCTTTGGCCAGCGCTGCCAGGGATGCCCAGGCTGGGTTGGTGGGCTCTGGGCGGGGCAGGGGGGTCAGGGACGCTGTGGGGTGGCTGCAGCTCAGCTCAGTGAGCCGTGTCCCCGCAGTGTGCCAGGTGATCGGCATGTACGACTACAGCGCGCAGAACGACGACGAGCTGGCCTTCAGCAAGGGCCAGATCATCACCGTGCTCAGCAGGGAGGACCCCGACTGGTGGAAGGGGGAGGTCAACGGCCACGTGGGGCTCTTCCCGTCCAACTACGTGAAGCTGACCACGGACACGGACCCGAGCCAGCAGTGTGAGTGTCCCCGGTGTCCCCGGTGTCCCTTGTGTCCCCCACATGCAGCATTGCCGGGCCCCGCGCCCCCGGGCCCCCGGGCTCTTTGAAGACCTTCTGTCCCCGCTGTGTTTGGTTGGTTTCGTTCCCATCCCCCCGGCACGTCCCCCCCGCCCCATCAGTTTTGCTCCATGCCTTGCCACGCCTGCCTCATTTCCCCAGCTCGAATTTGCTCATTGTTTTGTTTTGCTTATGTGTTGTTTTCCTCCTTTTTCTAGGAATCATATGTTGTCCATCCCCCACTCAGGCTTGAAAGTCCTCAAAGAGACCCACTATCCCATAGCAGTGCCCAGAGGGATGATGGGAGATGCAGCCTTGATCATGTGGCTTCCAGCATGATCATCTACTGCCTTCTGAGTCAAGAACACACTGCACAGCAGTTTTACCTCATTTGACATTTAGTTGCATGGAATCGCAATGGTTGAGTTAATTACCGACAAAATTAAACTGATTCAAAACAAAAAAAAAACAAACAAAACAAAAACACACACACGCAAAAAAAAAAATAAAAACCAGAGGATAGTGGGTCCTTTTGTGGCTTTCAGTTACCAAACTAATTTTTCCACCTTTGCACAGGTGCTTTTGGTAGTTTTAAAAATTATTTTTTAAAGATATATTCTAGTCTTTTAAAGGAAAAGTATAAATTTAATTTCTTCATTGCAATTTTTGTTTGTGCAAAAAGACCCACTATCAAGGAATGCTGCATGTGCTATTAAAATTGTTCCAAATGTCCATGAATTGGAGACTTTATGTATCTTTCTTTTTTATTGTTCACTTGTCCAGTGTTGTCAATGTGTCTCTTTTTTTTATTATTTTCATTTTCTTTTTTTTTTCTTTTTTTTTTTTTATAATTACAAAAGAACAGAAGGAGTTAAAATCAGTTTAAGGACGTTTAAATGTGCCCAGTTCCAGGTATTTTGTTGTAGTTACTGTACTGTTTGTAACAGGTGTTGTTGTTGAGTGTGTAACCCATTGTGGGGAGGGGAGATGCCCTCCTCCCGTGCCAGAGGCAAACCTGGAGTGATGTTTTACCCAGCTCTGTCCATTTGATTTTGCACATTACCTGTAGCTGCAAGCAGTGAGCAAACAGCCTGGTCTGTGTGTGTCCCTGGGTTTGTCACATTCCTGGGTCAGAGATGGGTGCGCTGTTCCCTGCCGGGGCTGCAGAATCCCCAGCCTCCCTGGGACTGCTCAGCTGTGCTTTCTGTGGAACACCACCTGAACGAGTCATTCTCCTGACAAGAACGAATGTATAGAACTATCTCCCTGCAATCCATTTCCAATGTTTACATTTTTTAAACTAGACTGTGGAATTGACACAGATGAGTGAGAGACGGAGCTCTCAGTGGAGCTGGAGCCGCAGCCCAGCCGTGCCCGGCTCTTGCTGCGGGTGCTGGCAGTGCCCTCTCCCAGCGCCTGGGGCACAGCAGAGCCCTGCTACTCATGATTTACCACGGCCTTCCGTCCTGGTGTCTGTGTCCCCCCGTTCCCAGCCCCCGCTGGCAGCGCTCCCAGCCCAGCTCCCGCTCCCGACCCGTCCTGCAAAGGTGCAAAGGACAAGTGAAGCTCCTTACTCAGTTGCACTTCAGTATTTCATCACTATGAATGTAAATTATATAAATATATAAAAACCTGCAGCTTTAACAACTGTAATCCAGCCTTTCCAATTAGTTCCATGTATAGAGAATTAAATCCTTCGTACAAAAGAGGCCGACAGTGTTTGTTGTTGTCTCCTTGTGGGTCACACCGAGCTCGCCCCGAGGGCTTTGGCAGCAGCACTGGGGCCCTTTGCCCCTCCAGAGACCCCTGCCTGGCTTCTTGGAGCCCTCCAGGGACCCCTGCCTGGCTTCTTGGCCCCTCCAGGGACCCTGCCTGGCTTCTTGGAACCCTCCAGGACCCCTGCCTGGCTTCTTGGCCTCTCCAGGACCCCTGCCTGGCTTCTTGGCCCCTCCAGGGACCCCTGCCTGGCTTCTTGGCCCCTCCAGGGACCCCTGCCTGGCTTCTTGGCCCCTCCAGGGATCCCTGCCTGGCTTCTTGGAGCCCTCCAGGGACTCCTGCCTGGCATCTTGGCCCCTCCAGGGACTCTTGCCTGGCTTCTTGGCCCCTCCAGGGACCCCTGCCTGGCATCTTGGCCCCTCCAGGGACCCCTGCCTGGCTTCTTGGAACCCTCCAGGACCCCTGCCTGGCTTCTTGGCCCCTCCAGGGACCCTGCCTGGCTTCTTGGAGCTCTCCAGGGACCCCTGCCTGGCTTCTTGGCCCCTCCAGGGATCCCTGCCTGGCTTCTTGGCCCCTCCAGGGACCCTGCCTGGCTTCTTGGAGCTCTCCAGGGACCCCTGCCTGGCTTCTTGGCCCCTCCAGGGACCCCTGCTTGGCTTCTTGGAGCCCTCCAGGACCCCTGCCTGGCTTCTTGGCCCCTCCAGGGACCCCTGCCTGGCTTCTTGGGACGTGGTCTCCCCGTAATTGCTCAGATCCATCATTGCCCCCTGCAGCCTTTGCCCCTCTGGCTCAGGGGGAAGTGCTGGCGTGTCCTTGGACTCCTGGAGGGTCCCTTCCAGCTCAGGATGTTCTGGGATTCTCTGATTCCCTGCCCAGGGACCAATCAGTGGATTTGGATTTTTTTTAAATAGATGAATTATATCTTCTTTCATGGTGTGCCATGGGTTTACCTGGATTTGGGATGTGTTTTATGCCAGAAGCTCAAGTCTGAAAATATGAACAACTGCAGAGATTTTCCTTCTTTTTAGGACAGTATTTAAATAGTAATACATCTTTCATTTCTACCATAAAATTAATTCTTCTCCATCATGGCCACTTGCTGACAACTGCAGAAATGGAACAGCACATCCCACTTGTGATTTTCAGTGCTCTCTGAGGGGATGGAGCCAGGTTTGACTCCACTCTGTCAGTATTTTGTGCATTTAGTGACATTTGAATGAGAGCCTCTCCCTCTTTTCCCATCCTGAGCTGCTGGGTTGAAAAACTGATTGGACTGAAAGCTCTGGCCCTTAGGGACATTGTGGGTCTGTGACCTCAGGCCAGAAGTGCAGATTGAATCTGTAGTGAAATATTTGCAGTGCTGCAGCTGTAGGGGGTTCAGGTGCTGCTCTTTTCTTCCTCTTGACATCGAGTGAGAGGGAAAATGAAGCTCCTGCAGTGCCCTGAGGCTGCAGGTTCTCCCCCCAGCGTGTTCAGGGCTGGGGCTGGAGCCTTCCAAGGTCCTGGGGGCAGCTCTGGAGACTGGGAGGAGCAGCCTGGGCTTGTCCCTCTGGGACTCACAGGGAACCCCCAAATCCCTGGGGCTGGCACAGCCCTGCCAGCCCAGGCAGTGCCAGCTGTGCCCCACGGCCACCTTGTCCCCAGCCCAGAGCACTCAGTGCCACCTCCAGGGCACACCTGCAGGGATGGGCACTGCAGAGCTCCCTGGGCAGCCCCTGCCAAGGCCTGAGCCCCCTTTCCATGGGCAAATTCCTGCTGCTGGCCCAGCTGAACACACACGAGGCGCTGCTGGTGCCTCAGGCAGAAGAGCAAAATGAATCCCATGTACAGAGTGCCAGACACAGACACTCCCTGGGGGCTTAAGTGACAAGTGCTGAAATCTCTGTTGGGTTCATCTGCTCCCTGAGTCCCTGAGGGTGCTCTGCTAGCTCAGCAGGGAGGGTTTCATCCTCCTCCTCCTCCTCATCAGGGACTCTCCCTGAGCTGCAGGGAACAAGGCATTGCAGTGACTGCTTGACTTGTCTTTATGGATAGCAATATATATAAATATATAAAAATAGATCTGTGTGAGAAAGGGAGTCTGCCAGGGACTGCCCCAGCAGCTGGGGCTGCCCCTGCATCCCTGGCAGTGCCCAAGGCCAGGCTGGACCCTGGGGCTGGAGCAGCCTGGGGCAGTGGGAGGTGTCCCTGCCATGGCAGGGGTGGCACTGGCTGATCCCTAAAATCCCTTCCCAGCCAAATCATCCTGGCATTCCAGGAATTGGTTCTGTGTCTTCACTTCCTGTGCCAGGCGCCTTCTCCCCTTGCACAGGAACTGTCACTTGAGGGGTGGAGAGGAAACTGGAATTCCAGAGGCTGCCAGTGCTGCTGGGTTTTGTTCTTCACTGGTTTTACTCTTTGTGGGAATTCCTTCTGTATTCAACTGCTGACAAAGAATTCCCATGGAAGTTCTTTCAGAGTTTGTTCTTTTCAATACTTGAAATCTGTCCAAGGCATCTCTTAAGTCTGAAATGTGGGTTTATCAACAACATTTTGCTTTATATTCAGGATCAGTTTTATTCAAACCTCAATTCTTTAGGAGCTTTAGGGGCTTCACTTTCTGTCCCCATGAGCTCACTGAGCACATTTTATTCCCATAAGGAAAATGACTGAAATTCTGGTTTTGTTCTCTGGTTTTAAAACACTTTTAGTTTTTTGTGGTTACTGACTCCAGCTATTTAACTTGTTAACTAGCAACTTCTGTGCAGTAAATTCAGATGACAAATGACTTGTTTTTAACTTTACTTTAGACAACTTCAGTAGATTCAGGAGCAATGTACCTCAGCTATTACTGCATGAGTGGAACTGGCCCAGAGGGCAGGGGAGCCAAGGGCTCCTCACGGTGCTGAGGTGACCTTTGGGTTTCAGGACATTGTCCTGGAGCAATTCAAATGGAAATGGTTTTCCCCAAGACTTCACTGCCCACCTGGGGACTTCAATGAGCAAAGCTCTTGAACTGAGCTGCAGGGACCCCCAGGGATGCCCCAGTGCCAGCCCTGCCCTGCCCAGAGCCCACCAAGCCCAGCCTGGGCATCCCTGGCAGCGCTGGCCAAAGGCTCCTGGAGCTCTGGCAGCCTGGGGGCCGTGCCCATTGCCTGGGCAGCCTGGGCAGTGCCAGCACCCTCTGGGGAAGAGCCTTGCCCTAAAATCCAACCTAAACCCCTCCTGGCACAGCCCCAGCCCCTCCCTGGTGCTGTCAGGTCACAGAAGCAGATCTCAGAGCTGTCCCTCTGCCAAATGAAAGTGAAAAAAGGATAAAATATTGTTTGAAAAGAGGTTGGAACATTTAAATACAGCATTTGGTTCCCACATTCCTGGTTCCAAGGGAAGGGCCTGCTCAGCACCTGTGTCTGTGAATTCCCTGTGGAATGGGGCTCTGCAGTCCCCTCTGCTGGGAGCCATGGCTCTGCCTGTGGCTGCTGCTCCTGTGCCCTGAGTGCCCTCTCACAGCCCTGGGGCACAAGCCAGGGGTCAGGTTTGATTCCTGATGTGTTCCAGACCCCTCCAGGCCTTGGTTAACTCTGTGATTTGCATTTTTTGGATGCATTCTTGCCCTCCCACGTGGGATTTTGCTGTCCCCAAGCAGCCTCTGGAAAGGGATGGGTAGAATTGGTGGCTCTGGAGTGTTGAGGTTGGAGCAGCAGCCGTGAGCACATCCCCCAGTGCCACATCCAGACCTTTGAACATTGCAGAGGGGGCAGGTCCCCCCCTAAATAATGCTGCACGTTTTGCCAGTGGGACTGCCCACATTTCTTTCCAGCTCCTTCCCTGCACCTCAGAGGGAAGTGCTCTGCTCTGACAGGAACTGGACACACTGGTCTGCTTGAGAAATTCCAAACCTGCTGAAATGATTGAAAATAGCTGAGAAATGGGGTGGGGCATTGCAGATGGAGAGATCTGTTTGATCCCAATGTCCTCACCAAAAGCCTGGGGTGGCCTCTCAGTGGAGGGTCCATCCCAGGAGATTTCAGAGGAATTGGTTACATCTGAAACAGGTGCTAAGAAAGCTGAATGTTGAAATGCTGTGATTTAAATAACTCAGCACTGAGAGGCCCTCGAGGGCTGGGTCCAGTTCTGCTCCTGCAGGAGAGCCCTGGAGGGGCTGGAGCAGGGAATGGAGCTGGGAAGGGGCTGGAGCATTCCTGAGGGAGCTGGGCAGGGGCTGGAGAATTCCTGAGGGAGCTGGGCAGGGGCTGAGCCTGGAGCAAAGGAGGCTCAGGGGGCCCTTGTGGCTCTGCACAAGTCCCTGCCAGGAGGGGACAGCCGGGGGGGTCGGGCTCTGCTGCCAGGGAACAGGGACAGGAGCAGAGGGAACGGCCTCAGGCTGGGCCAGGGCAGGCTCAGCTGGGCCAGCAGCAGGAATTTGCCCATGGAAAGGGGGCTCAGGCCTTGGCAGGGGCTGCCCAGGGAGCTCTGCAGTGCCCATCCCTGCAGGTGTGCCCTGGAGGTGGCACTGAGTGCTCTGGGCTGGGGACAAGGTGGCCGTGGGGCACAGCTGGCACTGCCTGGGCTGGCAGGGCTGTGCCAGCCCCAGGGATTTGGGTTCTGTGAATAATTAACCTGAGTGAAGGGGTGCTCTCCTGGTGTGCTGTTCCCTTCCCCTAAAGGATTTGGAGGAAAACTGGGACATCACTTTTGCCTGCTCCTGGTTCCTCAGACAGGACAGATTCCTGTCTCCTGTGACCTGGTCACTACAGCCTGGGCCAGCTCAAGGCTTGTAGGGAAATCTGACAGTGGCACTGCTTAGAAAACCTCCCCAGGTGAAAAGGGATCCAGGCCATGGATGTGGATCAGTGATTCACACAGCAGAACCTCCCTTCCCAAAAAGCAGCATCTTGTTTCAGGCTCTCTGTTTGTTTTGGGAGACCCAGATCTTCAGGGATGACTTTGTAAGGAAGAGGAACAACATCTTTACTCTGTGCAAAGGATTTGAAATGATTTTTTACATTTCTGGAGCCCATTAATCTGCAAGGACTGCGGTGCTGGGAGGTCAAGGCACAGATTTGCAGTTCCAACATTTGTCTCTTGGTTCTCCAAGCCCAGCCAGAATGGCAGAATTCATGGATTCACCCTCCTGGGAACAAACCAAGTTCATTATTGCCATTTCCCCATCCTTCCCTGCCTTTACTGGATTGGAGCAAAGAATTGCCCAGAGCAGCTGGGGCTGCCCCTGGATCCCTGGCAGTGCCCAAGGCCAGGCTGGACACTGGGGCTGGAGCAGCCTGGGGCAGTGGGAGGTGTCCCTGCCATGGCAGGAGTGGCACTGGGGGGGATTTAGGGTCCCTCCATCCCAAACCATTCCATGACTCTGTGATCTGTGGAATCCAACTCACCAAAGTTCTTTGGCATCCCTGAAGAAGGAGCCAGACATTTCCACCTGGAAAGGAATCCAGTTCTTCTTCAGTGTCTTAATGCAAAGACAAGAAAAATCTCTGTACTTGTGCACCTCACAAAGAAATCTCCTACCAGGAAAGTCTCTTTGGGATGTTCTGCTCACATTTGGGCTTTTTTTTCCCCCCTCAAATCCTGCATACCCAAAAGCAGAGTGTTTCAGTGGCTCAGAGCAGCCCATTCACAGCCCAGCTGGCAGCCAAGGGAGTCACTAAAATGCTTCATTATTCAAAATGTCAGTGCTCTCTCCATGGGCTTGGTGCTTGGAAATCACCTTCAGGCCAAGGCTTTTGAACATCTTTGAACAATAACTTCCCCAAGGAAAAGCAATTCAACACTTGCTTCTCTTCTAATGAAGCACTGGGAGAGCTGGGGCTGTTTCTTAGACCTGTGGTTTACTTGGTACCAAAGAAACTGCTCTGAAATCAGGCATTTATTCAACAGAGATGGAACTTCTGGCTTTTGGAAGGGGCCAAAATTCATTGTTTTGGCAGAAAGATGATATTTCTCCACATCTGCTTTTTATTCCAAGTTTGAATTGTGTTTTGTGGAGGGCTGTGACATCCTGTGTCTCAAGGGAGCCTTGTCAGTGGCACTCTGCTTCCCACCTGATCCCAGCTCCCAACTTCAGAGTCAGAGAGGAAACAACCTTGGCTGGCTGTATCTCCTTTTCTGGGTTTGTTTGGTTTGGTTTGGTTTGGGTTTGGGTTTTGGTTTTGCTTTGTTGTTATTTTTTGTTGTTGGTTGGTTGGTTTGGGTTTTTTTTTTTCTTTTTTGAAGTCAAATCCATCATTCCCCTTTCAGAAGCACAGATCAGTTAAAGCAGATGTTGCTGGTATTCCAAGGAAATATTGGTGATACACCTGGACTTTCTCAGTGGCATTGTCTGAGCTCCATTCAGGAAGCCAAAAATGCAGGAAATACTCCCTAAGTATTAACCTTATATGCAAAGAACTGAAAGAGTTACCTGGGGCCTGATGTCTCCATGAGGAAAGTTTGTTTCCATGAGGAATATACTGAATTTGCTGAGGGTGAGGGAAAGAATTCACCTGGAGAATTTTGGTTGTATGAAAATAGTTAAATAGATCATTTTTAGAGCCAAACATTTTCTACCTGTTTGAAATCAACTTTGCTTTTTGAAATGCATTGGATTTTATGCAGAAAAGTAGCAAAAACTGGAAGAAAGCATTCTGTGTTCCAGTCTCAGAAGAACTTAATTAGGCTCAGCTGAAAAATAATGGCCTACAGAAGAAAGAATGGAATTAAATGTTCTGTCTAATTCAGAGTAGAAAAGAAAATTCAAGATTGTGGAATTGATATGAAAATCCTCCCATCTGAGGGGATCAGTGCAAGGGAGGTTTGCAGCACTGGAAGGACAGAACTGATGGAAGAGCAGCTCTCAGTGCCAGCCTTTTCCTGGGCTTTTAAACAGAAAGGAGAACAGAATCCACCCTTGGCCCGGCCCAGACATCAGTGGGGATCTCCAGTGACCTTTGCATGTCCTGGCTCAGGCCCTTCAAATATTTGGGAGCAGTTTTTAATTGAAGTGTGGAGAAGTGAAGAGGCCCTGCAGGCCCTTCTTGAGCAGGATTTCTGTGAGCAGAGGGGTCAAGGTGAACCTCAAATATTGAGCATCCCTGCAGCTCTTCCCTGATTCCCTCTGGGACAGCTCTGTGTTTCCCTCACACCACGTGGAGCCCTTTCCCCTTTGGCACTGCCAGGCGTCCCTGTGGGGTTGGAGTGACACAGCCCAAGGGTCGGGGGGCTCCAGGGAGGGGCTGGGAACGGGCAGGCAGAGTGAGGGAGGCTGCAGGCTTGGCCACCAGGGAGGAGTTCACACACACAGAGATGGCCTTGGCTGTACTGAATGAAAAATGTGTTCAAGGGAATGGCTGGGGTCACTGAGAGACGGAGCTTTGCCATGAGAGCAGGAATGGATGAGCAGGGCAGGCAGCAGTGCTGTTCATGCAGGGCTGCTGTGCCATGAGAGCAGTAATGCAGGCAGCAGGCTGCAGTGCTGTGCAGTGATGCAGTCAGCAGGCAGCAGTGCTGTTCATGCAGGGCTGCTGTGCCATGAGAGCAGTAATGCAGGCAGCAGGCTGCAGTGCTGTGTAGTGATGCAGTCAGCAGGCAGCAGTGCTGTTCATGCAGGGCTGCTGTGCCATGAGAGCAGTAATGCAGTCAGCAGGCAGCAGTGCTGTGCAGTGATGCAGGCAGCAGTGCTGTGCAGTAATGCAGGCAGCAGGCAGCAGTGCTGTGCAGTGATGCAGTCAGCAGGGCAGGCAGCAGTGCTGTTCATGCAAGCTGTGCCATGAGAGCAGTAATGCAGTCAGCAGGCTGCAGTGCTGTGCAGTGATGCAGGCAGCAGGCAGCAGTGCTGTGCAGTGATGCAGGCAGCAGGCAGCAGTGCTGTGCAGTGATGCAGGCAGCAGGCAGCAGTGCTGTGCAGTGATGCAGGCAGCAGGCAGCAGTGCTGTGCAGTGATGCAGGCAGCAGTGCTGTGCAGTGATGCAGGCAGCAGTGCTGTGCAGCAATGCAGTCAGCAGGCCCCAGTGCTGTGCAGCGATGCAGTCAGCAGGCAGCAGTGCTGTTCATGCAAGCTGTGCCATGAGAGCAGTAATGCAGGCAGCAGAGCAGGCAGCAGTGCTGTTCATGCAAGCTGTGCCATGAGAGCAGTAATGCAGTCAGCAGGCCCCAGTGCTGTTCATGCAGTGCCGCCGTGGCTGCCCCAGCGAGGTCCCTGTGCCCCCAGCCCCACTGAAGGCCGGCGCTGTTGTGTTTTGCAGGGTGTGCAGACCTGCACCTGCTGGACATGCTGACCCCCACGGAGAGGAAGCGGCAGGGCTACATCCACGAGCTCATCGTCACCGAGGAGAACTACGTCAACGACCTGCAGCTGGTGACAGAGGTGCGGCAGCCCGGCCCCTCCTCCCTCGGCCGCTGCAGTTCTGCACTCTGCAGAGTTCGGCATTGCCCTGCCGGCCTGCCTGCCCTGGGGACCCTGCCCTGCCCTCCTTTAGCTGTGTGAGACAGATACACACACAGAGACAGATACACAGATACAGACAGAGACAGAGACAGATACACAGATACAGACACAGATACAGATACACAGATACACACACAGATACAGATAGAGACAGAGACAGATATACAGAGACAGATAAAGACAAAGATATACAGATAGAGACAGATAGATACACAGATACAGACACAGATACAGATACACAGATACACACACAGATACTGATAGAGACAGAGACAGATATACAGAGACAGATACAGATAAATATATACAGATAGAGACAGACACAGATACAGATAGATACAGATACAGATATAAAGATCCTGATCCAGATCCAGATCCAGATAGAGCCAGATACAGATACAGATATACAGATACAGACACAGAGACAGATAAAGATATACAGATAGAGACAGCTAGAGATACAGATACAGATATAATGATCCACATCCAGATCGAGACAAATACAGATACAGATACAGAGAGATACAGATACAGTTATACAGATACAGATAAAGATATACAGATACAGATAGACACAGCTATACAGATACAGATATACAGACAGATACAAATACAGATATACAGATACAGATACAGATATGGATACAGCTGTGGGTGGGGGCAAACCATGGCAGTCCCTGTGCTGCCATCCCCAAAATGCTGATCGTTGAAGCACCATTCTAACAAAGCCCTTTTGCTCCTGACTCTCAGTGTTTATTGCTCATGTACAAGTTGTGAACCTTAAACAAATGTTCGGGAGTGAAGCACGTTCCCTGTGCTCTGAGGGGGGCAGTGGTACTGAGTGATAGCTGAGCAGTGGGGTTCAGTTATCACTGCCTGTGCTTGGCTTTAGAGGCAGGAAAAAAGGAATTAGTACAGCCAGCTAGGGACAATTCCTTTGACAGAGAAGCAAAGTCCTTTTTTGAAGAAGAGTTCATGATATGCAACACTTGGGACTCTCAGAGAAATCAGGTCTTCCATAGAAGAGTCCAAAGTAAAACCTATTTTCAGCTGGATTACCAAGGGAATCCTGGGATCTTTTGCAGGAGAGCTCTGCTAAAATTCCCAGGTTTCCAACAGGTTATCCAGATCAGAATTAACACCAGCACCCCTACAAATTCAGAGTATTCCCTGTTAAAGCTCCTCGTACCCGAGGGTCTCCTTTAGTCCCAGGGAGCACCATGGATGTCAGGGACGGGTGTGCTGGGTCTGTCTGTACTTACCCTGTGCACTCTAAATGGCCTCTTCTCACTCCCCAGATCTTCCAGAAACCACTGATGGAGTCTGAGCTGGTCACAGAAAAAGAAGTTGCCATGATTTTTGTGAATTGGAAGGAGCTGATTATGTGCAATATAAAACTACTGAAGTAAGTTCTTTTTCCCCCCCATACTTCACAAAAATAGAACCCTGGGGCTCTTCCCCTGCTTCTCCTTTTGTCTGCATGAAAACATTGCCAGTCACACAAATCCTAACCAGGAGGGCCACGTGTTTCTCCTTGGGGGAAAAAGCAAACTGGGGACAGGGTTTGCTGTGAGCTCTTGAGAAGAACCCAGCAGTTCTCTGCCATTTGCACTCACTTGGTTCCAGGGCTGCAGAAGGCAAATCCTCCTCTCCCCTGGAGAGCAGGGCTTGCCAAGGCTTCCCACAGGGCAGGACTTTCCCTGCCTGGTTCCAAAGGGTTTGTGCCCAGGGCATCCCTCTCCAAAGGCTCTGAGGCTGAGTGAGGGCACAGTTAAACCTGCACCTTGGCAAGCAAAAGCTTTAATAAAGTTCTTTTCTTTCCCTACTCAGCTGCTAATTTTTACTGAACCTACAGGGATTTTGCAGCTTTGCAGTATCTCCCTTTTTTTGTAAGATGTATTTGAAAATGGCCCACAAGTTGAAAAGTTGTGGCAGTGACAGGACAAGTGACAATGAACTTTTCCTTAGGACACCAGGCTAAAAACTCAAAGTGATTGGGTTTCCCCTGCCTCACTCACACATCAGTAATTCTCTTTCTAAGCCAAGAGAAAAGGGAGCTACCCTCCTGTTCCTCTCACCTGTGATCTGGCATTGCTTTCAAGTCAGGCAGCAGCTGGATCAGCAGGAGAGGGAAAGGTGTTGGCTGAGAGTGCAGCCCAGGTTATGTGCAAACCCAGGGCACCCCAGGGAATATTTCTGTGTCTGCTCTGGGGTGCCCTGACCCCCAGGGCAGCACTGACTCTGACCCTCACTCATGGAGAAAGCTTCCCAGACTTCAGGATAGACTGGAACCCACAGAAGTGTGAAATGGATTATAGAGAGCAGTGCAGGTGTGCCACTGGGTGGGAAATTGAGGGTTTGGGGTTTTTAGTCTGTTGTGGATGGAAGCAAGGTGGAGGGCACAGGGTGTGGTCCTGGGTTTCTTCTTCACCTTCTTCTTCCTCCTTCTCCATGGGTTTGGGTGGCATTTTGTAATTGGGCAGAAAAATCCACATTGCAGCTCTGTGGGATCAGTTATTGGGGTAAAAGGGAAAATAATCCAGGTGTCAGTTCTTCATTGGATAGTTCAGTCTTAAAAGCCCTTGGAACCAGAGACTGTTGGGCATTTTGTGCCTTCTAATGAAAAGCTGCAGGACTCACAGCAGTGAGACTGTTTCACTGATAAGAAATAATAAACACCTGAGTCCCAACACGAGTGACTGTCTCAAGTGCCTTCAATCCAGACCCAAAGAACCCAGACTGGAAGTGCCACAACTGGTGCCTGTGTGTAAAAGCAGCAGCCAGTAAGCAGAGCCTGTTTGTTGTACCCTGCAGTAAATCGTGTGGCCGCTGTGTTTGTGGTTCCCTGGGTTTCCCCAGTGAATGGGAGCCCACCCCTTGTTCCATAACTGAGGAGTGGCTCTCTGTCCACCCCCTGCCCAGGGCCCTGCGCGTGAGGAAGAAGATGTCTGGGGAGAAGATGCCGGTGAAGATGATCGGGGACATCCTGACGGCGCAGCTGCCCCACATGCAGCCCTACATCCGCTTCTGCAGCTGCCAGCTCAACGGGGCCGCCCTCATCCAGCAGAAAACCGACGAGGTGCCCGACTTCAAGGAGTTTGTCAAGGTAGGAGAGGCAGCAGCCCCTGGGAAGTCTGTGCATCCTCTCGCCCGGCTGATCTGCTGAGCAAAGGAGGCACCACCTCCTGTGAGGGCTGGGTCACTTCTGGGCCACCCTGGAGGGGCTGGAGCGTGTCCAGGGCAGGGAACAGAGCTGGGGAGGGGCTGGAGAATTCCTGAGGGAGCTGGGAAGGGGCTGGAGAATTCCTGAGGGAGCTGGGAAGGGGCTGGAGAATTCCTGAGGGAGCTGGGAAGGGGCTGGAGCATTCCTGAGGGAGCTGGGAAGGGGCTGAGCCTGGAGCAAAGGAGGCTCAGGGGGCCCTTGTGGCTCTGCACAAGTCCCTGCCAGGAGGGGACAGCCGGGGGGAGGTTGGGCTCTGCTGCCCTGTCCCAAGGGAAAGGAGAGGAAATGGCCTCAAATGGCACCAGGGGAGGTTCAAAATGGAGACTGGAAACATTTTTTCCTTCACAGAGTGGTCAGGCCTTGGGCTGAGCTGCCCAGGGAGGTTTGGAGTGCCTGGAATTGTCCCAGAGCAGCCTGGATGTGGCCTTGGGGACAGGGACAGGGTTTGGGGTGATGCTGGTGGGGCTGGGGTGGCACTGGGTGATCCTGGGGGGCTCCTCCAGCCCTGGTGATTCTGGGATTTTTGTCCAGACAAGGCAGGTGAAGAAGTGTTGTACAAAGCACCAGGAGTTCTCCTTCTGATGGGATCTCAGAGCAGATTTAGCTGAGGATTGGTGCTCATGTTTTGCCTTCCCTTTTCCTTTCTTGGAGGAGCTCATTTTTGGGGGTTTAAGCCACCTGACTAACCAGATTTTCCCTCTCTAATGTTTCAGAGGTTGGCAATGGATCCTCGCTGCAAAGGAATGCCACTATCGAGTTTTCTGCTAAAGCCTATGCAACGGGTAACCAGATACCCACTAATCATTAAAAATGTACGTTCCTTTGCACACGTGGTGGGCTTGGGGCTGCTTTGCTTGCACCTTAATTGCAGGGTGGTTTCCTGATTTGTGCCAGGCTTTGTCACTGGGAGGTCTCTGATGCGCTGGGGAATGTGGGATGTCCTTTAATACTCGATTCCAGTACAGAAAATGGGATCGTTCCTTGGGCTTTGGCAAAGTTAATCAATATTTTCCATTTGAACCAGAGCTGAAGCTTGCACCCAAAGAACCAGAAGGCAGCGAGTGCTGAGAGAAAATTTCAAATTCAGATAACAGGAGCAACAAGCCAACCTTGTGTTCCTATTTGCCTTTCCCCTCAGTGCCATTCCCTCCCCTGAGCCTGGATTGCTGCAGGTTCCCCCTGTGCTGGTGGTGCTGGAGGATTTACAGCCCTTTCCTAACTTCCACCTGTTGCTTAACATCTCCCATCCCAAATAACACACGGAGCACAGCCCAAGGCTTTCACAGGGGATTATGAACAGGATGTTGGGATTCGGGGGTTCCTTCAGCAGTCGTGGCTGCATTTCTGGGTTTGGCTGCGATGTGTGTGCTTCTGTCAGAGGAGCCAGCAGTGTCCTGGTGCAAAGGCTGTGCAGGCAGGCCTGCAGTCCAGCTGCTCCCAAGTAGTGTTTGCGTCCCATTTCTCACCTCTGCCAAGGAGCAAAATAAACGTGGGGCTGGCTCTGCCGGCAGCGAGGGCTGGACGGAATGTGGGGCTGACACGAGCGCAGCTGAGCTGCGCTGCCAGGAGCCTGATGCTGCCTTTGCTTGTGTGCAGATCATGGAGAACACCCCCGAGAACCACCCCGACCACAGCCACCTGCGGCACGCCCTGGAGAAGGCGGAGGAGCTGTGCTCGCAGGTGAACGAGGGCGTGCGGGAGAAGGAGAACTCGGACCGGCTGGAGTGGATCCAGGCCCACGTGCAGTGCGAGGGCCTCTCCGAGGTAACGGGGACAGGGACAGGCAGCGGCGCCCTCCCCTGCCCTGGCCCCAGCTGGCCCCTGCCCGCCCTCCTGGCTGCTGCTCGTGCCCCTGAGCCCTGCCTGGTGCCCCGGGCTCAGCGCTGCCCTGTGCCACCAGCACCTCCCGGCCCTGCCTGGGGCAGTGGCTCTGGGCTGCTGGATCCCGCTCCAGAGCTGTACCTGACCACTGTGGACTGCTTTGTAAACCAAATATTGAGAAATATTTTCTGTGATAAAGCTTTGTATACATTTGGAAACTCAAGAGTACTGATCAAGTCTCTGGAGACTTTACAGAGAGAGTCCCTGCCTCCTATGCCATGTTGTTTTTTATGGTTACATGAAAAGTTTCTACAAATATTGTGTTTGTATGTCCTGCAAAAGGAGGGAAGATATTCTGATGGCCTCCCTGTTGTTGGTGGAGGTAACAGAGGCAGGCAGATCACAACTTGATTTTCAAAGTATGCACCATTCTAGAAGATAAAAAATTAATGAGCACTGCTTGGTTCATAAAGTGTAAAAACTGCATTTCTCCTGAGGAAATCAGACTGTTCTGGGAGAAGGATGGGTGTGACTCTGTCAGCACATCCAGCTGTCTGCCAGCAGGAAAGTGGCTGCTTTTATCTTCTGTAGGTGGTGCCTGCCCCAGAACAGCAGCTGCACACCCTGGCAGAGCCTGTGGTGCTCGCTGCACCGTCACCAGCAGCAGCCCCAGCCATGGCAGGGAACAGCCCAGCCTCTCCCTGTTTGCTGTCCAAGGGGTTTCCAGCCTGCCAAAGGAGCCCCTCCAGAGCCAGCTGCCCTGGCTGGGGAGAGCTGTGCCAAACCCTGGTGAAAGCAAACCTGAAAACGGCACTTCAGGCGAGGGCAAGACTTTGCTGATCCCTGACAAGCCCTGCCTGAGTCTGGGATTGTTCCAGTCCCAGTGGGCAGCAGCTCTAACTCGGGGTATCGTGGCCATCTGAAGTCCTCTGGGGTGTTTCAAGGGGTGAAATTCGACCACAATTCAGAATTGAAGCAGCCCTGGAGGAAGCCCAGCCTGTGGAGAGGCCGTTGGCAGAGCTGCTGCCCCTCCAGGACAGGCGCCCCGGCTCAGTCCCAGCCCTGGAGGTGCATGTGTGTGGCCAGGGGGCACAGATGCTTTTGGCTTCCCCTGCCTGCCCAGCCCGGGCCCCTGTGGCCCTCAGGGACTCTCCCGGGGCCCCTGTGGCTTGTGCTGCTTGTGGTGCTCGAGGCATGGCTGGTGATCCCCGTGCCACAGACTGGACCCAGGACTCAAACCTGTATTTGTCTCTTGCAGGGCAGCCCCGATTGTTTCACTTTATACAGTGCGTTGTTGTTCTTCTTCTACTTTTCGCAGCAACTCGTTTTTAATTCAGTTACAAACTGCCTGGGACCACGCAAGTTCCTGCACAGTGGGAAGCTCTATAAAGCCAAGAGTAACAAGGAGCTGTATGGTTTTCTCTTCAACGACTTCCTGCTCCTCACTCAGATCATAAAACCTCTGGGCTCCTCTGGCACAGACAAGGTCTTCAGCCCCAAGTCCAACCTGCAGTACAAAATGTACAAAACTGTGAGTGCTGCTCCGACACGGGGATGGGAACGGGGCTCAGGAGCTCCATCCTGGAGGCGTGGGCAGGAGCCTTCCTAGAGAAGAGCTTTGAAAACTTTGGGGTTCAGGGGCTGATGGCAGGAATGGTGGCTGTGTACTCTAGGGAAATAAGAAAAGATGCTTTGGAGGTTTTGCTTGAATAAAACTCTTCCATGAGGGCTCGTGTGTTTGAGGGAGCAGAGGGAGAGCGGTGTTTGCTGCTCTCTGGGGGAGGAAACTCTGCTCTGCTTGGCTCTCTCCAGGAGTGTCCCCAGGCTATGCAGGCACCTCTGTCAGCTTTTAAATTTTTCTGCAGAAATATAGGAGGCAGAAGGGGGGAGATACTTGGGGCACGGAATAATCCTGCTGGGAGCTGATGTGTGCTGAATGCCCCTGTGCAGACTCTGCAGTACAACTCCAGCTCTGCTGATGTTTTACAGCCCATTTTCCTCAACGAGGTACTGGTAAAATTACCCACAGACCCTTCTGGAGATGAGCCCATCTTCCACATCTCCCACATCGACAGAGTCTACACACTCCGGGCTGAAAGCATTAATGAAAGGTAAGGGCCTTTGTGGGCCTTTAAAGAGTCTGGGAACTGTAGGATGGGAATGGTTGTGATGGAAACCTGCAGAGCCCTCTCCAAGCTGGTCATTTTACAAGCCTGGAAAATTCCTTCTTGGGAATATGGTGATCTGAAAGGGAGATAAAAATAATGTTTCCTGAATTCCAGCTAGACCAGTGATGAAATGGCTGAGGGTGGATGTTTAGGCTGCATTTCACATTTTACGGTGACATGAAGAAGCCAAGAGATGCAATTCTATCTTCTGCTGTTCCCTGGCATAGTGGAGAGTGTCCCTGCCCATGGCAGGGAGTGGGACTGGGTGAGCTTTAGGATGCCTCCCAATCCCTGCCATGAATGTCCTGTGGAGCAGCAGCTCTTTATTTGGGGTTCCAAAATGGATCCACAGCTTCCAGATTCTCCCATGTTTCCTTGACTCAGGCTTCCTTGTATGTCACAGCAGTTCTTCAAAGCCCTCGAGGTCACTTAGTAGCCCTTCTGCCACCCTTTTTCCCTGTCAGCCTTCCTCCTCAGCCTCCTTCAGGCACAGGCTGGGATTGTTGGGGTGGACTCAGTGATCCCTGTGGGTCCCTTCCAACTCAGGATGTTCTGTGACTCTTAATCATGAAATGGTTTCCCAGAAAGACCCATTCACCACCCCTGCACTCCCCAGGTTACACTTTTGAAGCCCTGAGAGTCAGAAGAATTGGGTAGGAAATCTCGGGGCCCAAGGACAGTGGCCACCTCAGCAGCACCCATGTTTTGTACTACTCCAAGAAATCAGTTTATTTCAGGAAAACAAGGGGCTGCATGAAAGCAAACCTGTTCTTGAGACCTTTTGTTTTCACACCAAGCATCTCCTGCTCGTGGTTCTCTTGAGCTTTCTCTGTGTGCTGGGCTTTGCTGCCTTGGGATGGTTCCATTCTGCAGGTGCTGTGAATTCCAGTAAGATCCCTTCCAGGCAGACAGCTGTGGCATGGCAGAGCCTGGGATGGGGCCAGAGCCTTGGCTGGGAAGGAGGGACAGCTTTAGTTTTGTCTGCTGTGCTCCAGCAGGGAAAACCAGAAATGGCATTTTGCAACTTTTTTTTTCTCCTTTCCTTCTGAAGGACTGCCTGGGTTCAGAAGATCAAAGCTGCTTCGGAACTTTACATAGAGACTGAAAAGAAGAAGAGGGAAAAGGCCTACTTAGGTACAGCATAGGATGTGGGGGTCTCATCTTCTGTGGAAAAGTCCCTGGGCAGGAAAATCCACTGGTGACATTTCTCTCTGCTCTTCTGTTCCACCACAGTTCGCTCTCAGAGGGCAACAGGCATCGGGAGGCTGATGGTGAATGTTGTTGAAGGCATCGAGCTCAAACCCTGCAGGTCCCACGGTGAGTGCCTGGGCTTCCCTGGCTCCATCCAGGGCACATTCCCATTTGCCAGCCTAACCCTGCAGGGGGTCTGTCCCAGACATGGTTTTGTTAAATGATGTGGGTTTAATGAAGGTAAAAGAGGCAGAGGTGGCTATGTGCAGCTGAGCCGTGGTCCTGCAGTTGTCCTGCATGAGGCTTTTGTGTCAGGCTGGCTTCATTTCCACCACACAAGCCATAAAGTCCTGCAGGGAAGGGTGGAGGGTGCTCAGCCCCCAGCAGAGCAGAGCATTCACTGTGATGGCAATGTAGCCCATTACAGAGGCAGTGAAGCAGAGCCTGGCATGGGGCCAGGGGCCCAGTGTGGCCAAGGTCTTTCCCAGCTCAGGTGGCTGTTGGAGCAGAAGGAAGCTCAGGAGCAGGAGCACGCAGCTAAGAAAGCCCCGCTCATTCCTGTTTGTTCCCATCTTCCCAGGCAAGAGCAACCCCTACTGCGAGGTGACCATGGGCTCTCAGTGCCACATCACCAAGACCATCCAGGACACCCTCAATCCCAAGTGGAATTCCAACTGCCAGTTCTTCATCAAGGACCTGGAGCAGGACGTGCTGTGCATCACAGTGTTCGAGCGGGACCAGTTCTCCCCGGACGGTGCGTACAGGGCTGCCCCTGCCAAGGGCATTTGCAGAGCTCTTTTTTGAGGAGGAGCATTCCTGCTGAGGGAAATCAGAGGGAATGGGCTGGGCTGGGAGATGATCTTTAAAGATACCCCAGATGTGGCTCTCTTTGCATATTTAGGAGTCGAACTCGGTCCACACAGTATCAGCACAAAAAGGATGGAGCTCCCTCTGGGTTTTGAGAGTTCCTTTTCTTGTGCAGTTGACAACAACTAAAATGTGATTTGTAATTCTGCTGAGACTCCAGAAAGTTCTGGATGCTGCTTGCACACAGATGGGTTCAGGCAGGAGGAAGAGAAATGTCTTTGAGCTCCTGTTATATGCAGTAACAGTAGCAAAAATGAGCCCAGGGTTCCAAACCTGATAGAAACATGGAACAGTTTGTCTTGGAAAGGACCTTAAAGATCATCCAGTTCCAGCCCCTTCCATGGGCAGGGACACCTTCCACTATCCCACCTTGCTCCAAGCCCCATCCAGAGTGGCCTTGAACACTTCCAGGGGTGGAGATTCCACAGCCTCTCTCATTCTTATTTCACAAGCTGGGATGAACATGTGGAGCAGCACAGGGTGTATTTTGGAGTCACAGTCTCAGGCAGTGTTTGGATAGGACTGGTACTGGCTCATTGACCTCGTTGCTGGGCTGATGACCTGCTTGGCTCTGTCATCTCCAGCAGGTTTAACTGAGAACTTTGGCCTTTGGCCTTTGGTTATTTTATATCATAAAGTCAAGAAGTCGCTGAAGCGAGGCAGCTGTGAATTCCATAGTGGGTTTTTCCACTCATGGGCCCATTTAGTTTAAATGCTGTTGCTGTTTAACATGGCCTGGCTAAATGCCCTGCTATGCAGCTTGGCAGCCTTTGGCCCCCTTCAAGGGCACAACTAGAGTAGGACTGAAGGCTTGTTTTCTCTTTTGCTGTGTGTGGGTGGAAGTTCAGGTTCCTTCTGCAGGCTCTGGTTTCCCTTTCCTGAGCAGGCTGTGTTTCTGCATTGCAGACTTTTTGGGCAGGACAGAGATCCGTGTGGCAGACATCAAGAAGGATCAGGGTTCCAAGGGACCAGTTACAAAGTGTCTCCTTCTGCACGAAGTCCCCACGGGAGAGATCGTGGTGCGCCTGGACCTGCAGCTGTTTGATGAGCCTTAGGAGAGAGGGGCCAAAGTCAGAATCCAGCCAGAGTTCGCTGCAGGAGGCGTCTGCAGGAGCTGTCACCGAGTCCTTGCTGCTGTGGCATGAAACTACCGCTCGCCCTTCCCACGTCAGAGGGTTATCAAAGCAAACAGGAGCATCTTTGTGCCTTGATAATTCTCACTGAACACACGAATCCCAATTTAGTGAGGAGATCTCCCTCAATCTCTCTGTGTGGAACTTGGCGTTGGTTTCCTGGGCTGGTGAAACGACCCTGTTGTTCCTTGTGCTGCAGTGGGGATAGCTGGCAAACCACGTGGGTGGCTGTGCTTGGCCCAGCTGCCCTGCTCTTTAATTCCCGTGGAGGAGGCAGTGTGGGTGTGCTTTGGAGGCTTTCTGAGGGTTTTCCCCTTCAGGAGTTCTGTGCCTATTGCCTAGCAGAGCGGTGTGTAAATGTGAGTGGATGGAAGGAGCAGTTTTGCAGCAGGAAGATCTTTGAAGGTCTTCATGATGGTACTGAAAAGACTTAGAAAATAAATAGTCTATATCTATAAACAGAGAAGATTCTATTAACATACCACTTCATGACTCGTGTTGCCCCTGAAAATAAAAGCTGTCCAGGCCTTCTGCACAGAGATGAATTGCACTCCGGCAGAGTCCAGCCCTCGGTCCCTTTGGAAGTTGCTGTTGTCCCCAGGATGTCAGTGCTGGGGCAGGAAGCCAAGGGTGAGGCACAGAGCCCTGCTGGTGTGGTGTGTACCTCCCGGGGACTCCGTCGCTGCTGCTGCTCCCGGGCTGAGCCTCGCCTGCAGTGGGGGAGAAGCAGCAGTCGTGGCTCCAGCTCGGGAAGCCAAGGTGCAGCCTGCAGGGCCTGGAGCGCACAGCAGAGCGGCGGTGGTGCCCAGTCCGGAGCTGAGCTGTGCTCGCCTGGGGGCAGCCAGGACGGGGGCTCGGGGCAGCCCCGCCTGCGGCTCCCAGGGGCGGCTGCTGGATCTCACCAGAGAGCCCCTGGTGCTGCTGCAGAGGGGGGAGCCCAGAGCCATCCGGGGAATGCAGGGCTCTCCATCCCTCTCACTCCACAAATAACAACGTCCAGGCCCACGTCCCTGCTTGGCAAAGCTCCAGGCGGGCACAACGTCTGCTCTCCCTCAGGCACACGTGTGAGTGCCCTGCCGAGTCTGGACTCGGGGGACAAAACATCCCTGAGAGTCAAATTCCTCTTTGTTCTGCTTGGATTCCTTTCGTTCATGCCCTGCCACGCATCACTGGTATTTTTGTAAGGACTCCATTCCGGATGGGAGGGGCCGGCCCGTGTCATTCGCATGTGAACGTTCTCGTGGAGCTGTTGTTAGGTTTTGGTGTTCCTTGCATGTCCTTTCAGTACTGGTTCCCACCTCTCCTGTGTCGGCGGTGTTCTCTAGCACTCCAAGTCTTATTGGTTTCCATTAGGAAATTAGGATATATCCATAACAGGTAGGTAGATCAGTATGGTAATAAGTGTAAACTGTGCTGGGAAGTGTCTGTGTATTATAATTTCCTAAAAGACCACTGTAATGTTTCAAGCAATGGGAAGGAAGAAAAATGTATGTTGGAGGGACAACAAAGTTTACATTTCATACTTTTCAGAATCGCTTTATTATTTATTTATTGAAGATAGTGTAGAATTTTGTATCAGAAATGACAGACATACTTATGTATTTTTTGAAACAAAACAGAGATACACACTTTAGTTAGAAACTTTCAACTGACCACGTTTTAGAGGGAGTGTGACTTCCTAGGCATGCATTTGTTTACCACTAACTGGCTGAAAACACGATTAAGAGAACTTTAAGTTTCTATTTTTCAATGTTGTTAAGAAAATGGTTTCAATTAAAATATGTAAATAGTACTAAACCCATGCTTTCCTAATTCCATATCAATACATTTTATTAAATATAATGTATATGAAAATACACATTGTTGTGGTAGGATAAAAAAAGTGATAAAATCTATTACTGGAGTACCATTAAATGTCATTGTCTAACCTTTTATTGCTGTCCTAATTTTACTCAGTGCTGCCAACAGGGTGAACATTCATTTCAGTGTTTCACAAGTAGCATCACTTTGTTTGTTAATAGTGTAATTTCACCAGCATCAATTACAGTGACAGCTGACCTGACCAAGAGGACAAAAACTCTCGTGGCTGGAATGCAGGAACCTTGGGCAGGGCTTTGGAGGGAGCCCCAGGGAGCTGCACCTGCCTGAGGCTCATTTGGTGCTGGAAGTGGGGGACCCTTCACTCAGGGGCCCCTCTCAGACTGAAACCCACGTCATGGACCTCAGAGAATCCCAGAATGGTTTGGGTTGGAAGGGACCTCAAAGCCCTGCCATGGCAGGGACACTTCCCACTGTGCCAGGCTGCTCCAAGCCCCATCCAGCCTTGGACACTTCCAGGGAAGAGCTGTAGCAGCCGGCAGGATTGCCCCGTTTTGGGGAACTGTGACAGAACAAGCACGAGCACCTTCCCAGCCCCATCACCTGGGCTGTCCCTCTCCCCCTGGATGCACAGCACTGTCAGTGCCAGCAGGGGTTACTCAAAGCTTGGGAGGAAAGGCTGCAGTTCGGCTCACAGAGATCCAGTGAATCCCTCACAATCAGTCCAGTGCTAAAGGGGAAGCTCATCCTGTCCCCGTGCATGGAGGACAGGCTGTGTCCATGCCCTGGTGACAGCGTCACTGCCCTTGGAGCTTGGTGGCACATCAGCACTGCTGCCTTCCCAGACAGAACTGTGCTTCCTGGAGTCACACACTCCCCAAATCCCTGGGGCTGGCACAGCCCTGCCAGCCCAGGCAGTGCCAGCTGTGCCCCACGGCCACCCTGTCCCCAGCCCAGAGCACTCAGTGCCACCTCCAGGGCACACCTGCAGGGATGGGCACTGCAGAGCTCCCTGGGCAGCCCCTGCTAAGGCCTGAGCACTTGGAAGTGCTGTAAAATGAAACCACCCCCAGGCTGGCCTTGGCTCAGAACTGCTGAGAGCCCGCCCGGGGCAGAGCTGGTGGAAAGCCAGGCTGGAATGCTGGGGGAGGCTGCTCAGAGCTGGGGAAAGGGCTTAGGCACCTGGGAGACAGAGCCCGGCTCTGAGGTGATACTGAGCCAAATAGCTGAGTGATTGCAGCAGGTTTTTTTTCTAGATGCCCTTAATTATCCAGTATTTTCTCAATGTGAGTTTTTATGAGGGCACTTTTTCAATGCTCATTTTACAATTTTTTTACCCTTTAAAAATAATTCAGTCACTTTTTGTTACATGTGAGGAAGATTGGGGGGGGAAACATTGTGGGTAATGGATTTTTTTCTTACATACATTCTCAAAACTGAGATGTGACAATTCCAGACTGACTCAAACAGCAGTGCCTGGTTCCAGGCTGCTCTCCTTGTCACAGTGAGATCTCAGCTCATTCAAATCCAGCAGTCAAGCCCTTGAAACAGGGAGAAGCTTGGAACCAGGAGAAATTTCTTTGAGGGTTTGCTCCGTGCGTACATTCCACATCTGCCCTTGCTTTGTTCAGCCTCTCCACTCCTGTCCTGTGTAAACATTGCTGTATCCAGAGTGCAGTACATGCTTATAGATAGATATGTGATTATTGTACATACAGTACAAAACCACAGCTCTGTTCTCATTGTCAAATACCGAGAAAATCTCACAGAAAAGTGTTTAAAGGCACCTGGGTTTGTTTGTTCATTTCAATATTTTAAAGGAAGGAGCGTCCTCAGGAAATTATTTTTCTGTATGTAGGAGGGTATATTTAGGATCTCATTAAAAAAATAAAGAACTGCAGTGAGAGTCTGTTAAATGGCCCTAATTACTTGATAGAGTTGTGTCATTCATTTACGGCACATTTAACTCTTCCTCAGTAAAATACCTGTACAGTGAAGATGGCTCCTTTTGCTTTCTAAGGCATTTGTAACAGGTATGCATCAGGCAGCACTGTTTCTCATAATGCAATTTTAAATTACTTCAGTTGCTGTGAATGTCTTGTTCCATCAGTCCCTCCAGGTTAAACAATTCTATTTACAGACAAGCTATAACTAAACAAGAGTCCCTAAACTGTTCCCCCCTGTGTGAGGCCTGGTGCTGCTCCAGCTGTGGTGGCTGTGCCATGTCAGACACAGCTGAGACTGTGCTTGTGCAAGTGAATGATGCAAGAATAAATGCAAATGATGCAAGAATAACATTTTAAAGTTTACCTGTGTGCTGTCGCATTTCTGAGAAGTGCTGGAGACAGATGGAGTCAGGAAATCTGCAGATGAGTCACTCTTCTCTCAAGCTCAGATCTCTGCTCCTGGCACAGGGACAGCACCCAGGGAGGGGCTGGAGCTGACCCATGGGAGGGGTTTAGGTTGGATTTTAGGGCAAGGCTCTTCCCCAGAGGGTGCTGGCACTGCCCAGGCTGCCCAGGCAATGGGCACGGCCCCCAGGCTGCCAGAGCTCCAGGAGCCTTTGGCCAGCGCTGCCAGGGATGCCCAGGCTGGGCTTGGTGGGCTCTGGGCAGGGCCGGGGTGGCACTGGGGCATCCCTGGGGGTCCCTACAGCTCAGGACATTCCATGGTTCCATGACTATTTATGCTGTCAGCACCTGCCTTGCTCTCAAGGTGGACCAGGCACAGACAAGCACAATTGCAAAAAGCATTTTTTATTAACATGTTGTGATCACCAACCCATTAGGGGAAGGAAGCACCCAAGAATCATAAATGCTCAAGGACAAAAGCAACAATAAAAGCCAGAGCATCCACAAAATAATCAAAAGCTTTTGTTAAACACTTCAAGATTATTTTTAGCAATGTATTAATATTTTGTTAATTTGACTTATTACTTATTACTACACAACTGCTTCATTAATCCCTGACCCACCATAAAAACACACGGCAGTGAGTTTGGATAAAGGGAAAGGTGAAAGGGCAGAGAGAGGAAAAGATGAATTAAAAAGGGACAGACAGAAACAAAGACAATGAAAGAAGGGAGAAAAGAGATCATCACTCCTGGCTCCAGCATGGTTCCAGATGAGGGGATGTCACTCCTGGTCCCAGCAGTGATCCAGCTGTTGGGATGTCCAGGGTCAGGGACTTGGTGGGGGAACCCTGAAACGGGTTGCGTACCTCGATGCAAACTGGGCCTCTTGCACAGTCTGTTCTTCCGGACCTTTCTGGAAAAGGGTCGGCGACTTTGGGGCTCTTTGTGCTCTTGGTCCATGGCCACCTCTTGGCCCAAGTCCTGTGCCTGCAGGGCTGGGTTGCGCTGACCTCCAGGAACCACAACCGGGACGGTTGTCCCGCCCAAGCGCTGCTGCGCCTCCACCTCCAGGCCTGGCCTGCTGCTGGTGTAGGCGCTACTCCTCCGGCTGTGCCGCCATGCAGGGACACCAGAACAGCCCCGACACCCGACTGGGACACCGGAACGGCCCCCGCAGCAGAGAGGGACACCGGAACGGCCCCCGCAGCAGAGAGGGACACCGGAACAGCCCCCGCAGCAGAGAGGGACGCCGGAACGGCCCCCGCAGCAGAGAGGGACACCGGAACAGCCCCCGTAGCAGAGAGGGACACCGGAACAGCCCCCGTAGCAGAGAGGGACGCTGGAACAGCCCCCGCAGCAGAGAGGGACACCGGAACGGCCCCTGCAGCAGAGAGGGACGCTGGAACGGCCCCCGCAGCAGAGAGGGACGCTGGAACAGCCCCCGCAGCGCCCGCCTGAAGCGGGAGGGACGTTTCTCAGAGCGCTGGCTCTGCGCCTCTGTCACCTCCGGACCGAGAGGCTTGGGGGGCTCCTCCTCAGCAGCTGCCGGCTTGGCACCTGTGGGACCCAACAGGGCAGGAGAGGCACTGGGCTCATCAGCACAGGCTGACTTTGCTGCCACTTCTGTGCCAACATGCCTGGAACAGCTGGGTCCTTCCAGGGGGTCCGTGTCATCCACCAAGCCCAAGGGTTTGTTCCAGATGTTGTTCTGGATGGCTTCGTCCCCTTGAGACACCACTGGGACTCCTTTGGAATGCACATTGTCACCGACATTGAAATCAACAGCTGTCTTGGAGTCCAACAGCTCCGGCCATTCAGCCTCCACCTTCTCCTTGCACCTTTGCAGATGGGACAGTCCTTGGTGACTGTCAGCTTCTTTCTCTTCCTCCTCCTCAGCATCATAATTGTTGGGGAAATTGGCTTCCAGCCATTCCAGCACCAACTGATACCTTGACACTGTCTCCACTGGCAGTTGAGGTGATAAGCTTGAATCGCTGTCCCTACCACCAAGCAAGGCCCCCCTTGTCAGCTCTTCATCCTCATGTTCTTCCCAAGGGGAGAGCTGTTTGTTATTATCCTCTTCCCAGGGGGACGTGGCTAAGACATCATAGTCTTCCCCAAACCACAGCTCTGTCTCGTGTTTGATGTCTGCTGGGGAAAGCTTCTCATCCTCATAGTTAACCCCTTGGGGCAGCTCTTTTTCACTGTCACTCTCCCCGGGGGACAGCTCTTTTTTATGCTTCTCTTCACCCAGGGACAGCTCCTTGTAACTCTTACTGTCTCCTCGAGAGAGCTTATTGTCACCTTCCACTGGGGACAACTTCTTGTCATTGCTGTTTTCCCTTGGGAAGGGCTTGATGGCCTCTTCAACTTCGGACAGCTCCTGGTCACTTGTGCTGTGCTCTGGATCAACCTTGATGGTTCCTTCCACTTTGGACAGCTCCTGCTCACTTGTGCTGTCCACTGGAAAGAACTCGATGCATTCTCTCTTTTGGGACAGCTCCTCATCACTGCCATTTCCCCCATGGGACAGCTCGTTGTCATTGTTCTGTCTCTCCAGCGCCGTGCCTGTGAGGCTGCGCTCCATGGCTCGAGCCCCCGAGGGGATGGGCAGCACAGGCAGCAGCTGCCAGCTTGGGGACACGCGGGCTGTGCCCTCCTGGGGCACCCTGAGCGGGGGCAAGACCACCCTGGGCACGGGGGTGTATGGCTGCCAAGCACAGGGGCTGCAGGGCTGGGGCTTCTTCTCCCCTGTGCTCTGCAGCTCTGTGCCCCAGCTCTGAGCATCCCTGGGGCTCACCAGGCAGGGCAGTGGTGTCAGTGGTGACAGTGCTGGTAGAGGTGGCAGTGGTGGCAGTCTGTCCCCACAGAGGGGCAGGGCCTGGCTCCAGCTGTCCTGTGGCACTGCCTGTGGCTGCCCAAGCTGCACCTGTGGGACCTTGGGGTGTTTGGGCTTTCTGGGTCCTACCTTTGGCTGCTGCCCCAGCTGCACTGGCAGCAGCTTGATGGGCATCAGCGAGGAGTAGTAGGAGGATGAGGATGATGAGGCGTGGGATGGAGATGGCTCCCAGGGCAGGGCAAAGGTCCTGGCCCTGTCCCTGCACTGGCCTCTCCTTTCTGCCTCATCCCTCACTCTCATCCTCCTCTGCACGCTCAACAGTTGGCCTTGGGCAGGCTGGGAGTTGGGGTTCCCCTTCTCCTTGTTCATTTTCTCAGTAATTTCCGTTGTTCTCTACTGCAGACAGACACAGGGAGCTGCTTCCTGCACAGAGAGCGGCTCTCCTGTGACTGGGCACCCCAGGGCTCTGCGCCCCTCAGACACCCTCAGCCAGGGCGGGGCTCCCTGATGTCACAAGGCTCTCTGGCCACCACCACGTCCCACATCACAAAGGGCCCCCACACCGTGTGCCTGTGTCACAAAGGGCCACCGCCGGCCGCCCGACATCAGTGCAGCAGCCAGGCAGCGGCTGGCAGCAGCCCCGCACTCGTGGCCCTTGGCCCCTGCCGTGCCCAGAGCCCTGAGAGGCTTTGGCCACGCTGCCACAGGACAGCCCCGGCCCCACGGTGCAGAGCCCTGGCTTTGCCGGCTGCGCTGCCCGGGGCACGAGCAATTGGCCGCACGGACGGGCCGGGCACTCGTGGGCAGCGGCTGCAGGAGCCGCGGGAGCCCGGGCAGCAGGGCTGTCCCTCAGGGCTCTGCCGGGCACCGGGGCTCGCTCCCTGCTGCCCTCGGGGCGCTGCCCAGGGCTCCCCGCCCGCCGGGGCCGGGCCCGGGCGCTGAGGGAGCGGCGCCGCCATCGCTGCCGCCCTCAGGGGCTCTGAGGGGAGCGCGGCTCCCGCCAGCCCCGCTCCGCCCGCACGGGCCGCACCAAGGCGGAGCACAAAGACAGACGGCGCTGAAATTGTGTCCGTGCCCCAGGGGCTGCGCTCGGCTGCGGCAGCATCGCCACACGGCTGCCCCCGGGCCGAATCCCCTGTGCCGATAGCGGGGCCGGGGGCGTGCGATGGGACACGAAGCACACGGCCTTCAGCCTCCTTGGGAGAAAGAAACGAGTGCTTGAGGCTGTTAGGGAGAGAAAACTACTCCCGGGGGCACTCGTCGGTTGTACATGAGGCTCAAAAGGCATAACAAATGCTAGAAAAGTATTAGAAATATACGTGGTTCTCAAGTCATAAAGTAGGAGCAACAATTTTACTGACAAAAGATTTAATAAAAGAAAAACGATATTGTTAAAAGATCTTTCGTCCACAGTTTTGTCACTGCTCGTGCTTGGTTTTTTAAACTTGTTAATATCTTACTTCATCTGCTTTACTGTGGAAACATTGAAGCAAAGCTGAGCAACACCAGGGAAAAACCCAAGGCTGCAGAACGGGCGTGGAGATCCCGGAGGACTCCCAGGCTTCAGCCGGGCACCAAAGCCCCTCTCCTTTCCCGGGCTGCAGGGCAGCACACACGGAGTGCAATCAGAGCTCCTCCTGATTTCCCAGGCTTGCCCTGCATCACTGATCCAGAGCCTCCTCCCAGTGCGGTGAGCCAGAGGAGACAGATCAAGTGTGGTTCTGGTTAATCTGTTTTTGCTCAAGGCTTCCCACTCCTGGCACGGCTTTGGAGTGCCAAGCTGCAGGTGGGACCACACCTGATGTCCCTCAGGGCTCTCCCCTGGGCTGGAGCCTGGCAAGGCAGCTCCACCATGAACAATTCCTTTTCCCATTGCAGGAGTCTCCTTTGGTATGGAAAAGAAAGAAAGGAGAATTTGGGAGTCTCTCTCCTTGTCCATCTTCTCAATAATTTCTGTCATCCTCCAGCACACATGGATCCAGGGAGCTGCTTCCTCCAGACAGACAGCAGCTCCCTAGACACTGTTTGCCTCCTTTGGGACAGCTCTCTGGAATGGTCCTGTGTCCCTCGACAGAGCTCTGTGTCTTCATCTGCTCCCCACTGGGAGAGCCCTTTGTCCTCATCTGCTTCCCATGGGGACATGTCTTGGACATTACAGTCTTCCCCAAAGACAGGTCTTTGCCATACTTGCTGCCTTCCTGGCAAAGCTTATTGTTGCTGCTGTTATCCTGTTGGGACAGCTCCTCATCACTCTCACTCGCCCCTGGGGACAGCTCTTTCCTGTGGTAGTCTTGGCCCTGGGATGCCTCTGGGTCACTCTGCTTGGCCCCTGGGGAGAGCTTGGTGGCATTTTCCTTTTGGACAGCTCCAAGGCAGTCTTGTTATCTCCTGGGGAGAGCTCAGTGTCATCTGCCCTGGATACTCCTGCTTCTTTAGTTCATCTTCCCTCTATTTGTTCTCTTCCCACTGGGACATTGAAGACAGACACCTCCAGAAGGAAGGTGCACGCAGCAGTGTTCTGGAACAGGGATAACCCAAGGGCAGCATGGGAACAACAACCACTTTGTGCCCTCCTGATTTCATGAAACATTTTCCTGTTGGAAAAATGAACAGGGGCAGCTCTATGAGCAGGCCAGCCTGACTTTTGTCAGCCCCTGGGTTCACACAGGAAGGAAAACTGTGAGCTGTTGAGCTGCAATGGGATGAAGTTATCATTTTGGACCAGAAGCTGCAGGATATCAGCTCTCTCTTTGCAGCAATTTGTTCAGCTTGGCAGAGGTGAGACATGTCCTCACCGCTCTTACAGCAAGTACTTCAACCACAGAGTGCAGCCTTAACTGGGAGAGGTTTGTCTTTCCATCCACTCCCTCTTTCCTCCCATTCCCTGCTGCCTCGATGCGGAGCTCCCCAGCTCACCTGAGCTGTGATGACCATGCACAGCCCCACCATGGCACATCTCACAGCCCCTCCATGCACATCTCACAGCCCCACCATGGCACATCTCCCCTCACAACCCCGCCACGGCACATCTCCCCTCACAGCCCACCATGGCACATCTCCTCACAGCCCCGCCATGGCACATCTCCTCACAGCCCCTCCATGGCACATCTCCTCACAGCCCCGCCATGGCACATCTCCTCACAGCCCCGCCATGGCACATCTCCTCACAGCCCCGCCATGGCACATCTCCTCACAGCCCCGCCATGGCACATCTCCTCACAGCCCACCATGGCACATCTCCCCTCACAGTCCCTCCATGCACATCTCCTCACAGCCCCGCCATGGCACATCTCCCCTCACAGCCCCGCCATGGCACATCTCCCCTCACAGCCCCGCCATGGCACATCTCCCCTCACAGCCCCGCCATGGCACATCTCCCCTCACAGCCCCGCCATGGCACATCTCCCCTCACAGCCCTGCCATGGCACATCTCCCCTCACAGCCCCGCCATGGCACATCTCCTCTCACAGCCCCGCCATGGCACATCTCCTCACAGCCCCGCCATGGCACATCTCCCCTCACAGCCCCTCCATGGCACATCTCCCCTCACAGCCCCGCCATGGCACATCTCCCCTCACAGTCCCTCCATGCACATCTCCTCACAGCCCCGCCATGGCACATCTCCCCTCACAGCCCCGCCATGGCACATCTCCTCACAGCCCCGCCATGGCACATCTCCTCACAGCCCCACCATGCACATCTCCTCACAGCCCACCATGGCACATCTCCTCACAGCCCCTCCATGGCACATCTCCCCTCACAGCCCCTCCATGGCACATCTCCCCTCACAGCCCCTCCATGGCACATCTCCGCACAGCCCCTCCATGGCACATCTCCTCACAGCCCCTCCATGGCACATCTCCCCTCACAGCCCCTCCATGGCACATCTCCCCTCACAGCCCCTCCATGGCACATCTCCCCTCACAGCCCCGCCATGGCACATCTCCCCTCACGGCTCCCTCCCCTCACGGCTGCTGCGCCGCTCGGGCGCCCCCTGGCGGAGAGCGGAGCCCAGCGGGACCCTCTCCCACCCGGCTCCCTCCCTCCTCCACTTTTTCCCCTCTCCCTCTCCCCGCCCTTCTCCCCGATCTCTCTCGGTCGCCGTTCCCCGACCCTCCCGTCCTGCCCCCTTTCTTCCCCTCCCTGCCCGTTCCTTCCCCTCTCTCTGTCCTTGAGCGCGGGGTCACAGCGGCGGCCCGTCCCTCCTCTTCCTGCGGCCCCTCCTCTTCCTGCGGGCTGTTACCGTTACCGGCCCGTTCCCGCGGGCCGGCCGGCGGCGCCAGGTGAGGCGGGGGCGGGCCGGGCTCCAGCTGCGGGACCCCGGGGAGCAGGGAGGGCGGGAGCGGGGCCGGCTGCTGGGGGGCCCAGTCCGTGCCCCCTGCCCAAATCCCAGCGGGATCGCTCGGTTCACACTGCCAGGGAATAACCCTCCTTTCCCAGCCGGCCCCCTCGGGGGTAGAGGGTTCTATATATGGTTCTTAACAACAGGGTTATTGAAATCGGGGCTACTGAGTTATGAGAAAGTCACTTTCGGAGCAATAATTGAATTGTAAGAGTGTGTTTATTGATCATTCTCTTTTAAGTAGTAGTTACGTGGGGTTTTATAGCCGTATGAAAATGAGTAGTTATCTTTGTCCGCCACCCAGATGGAATGAAATCACTGGGTCATAAATAAAGGTGTTAATGAGCTCCATTATCATAAGCTGACGACTTAATGCCTTTCATGGATCAAAGCCACCTGAAAACATTGAGGATTGATCCAGTCTCAAGTACTTGTCCTTTTCCTTCTCTGGGTTAGGGCAGAAGGGCAGTTCGGTTCGGGCAGAAGATATAAATGCTGCTTATTCTTTGATTAACCTAGAGGAGTTGATTTGACCTAGTTTTTTGTTTGGAGGTGGAGTAAGCAAAGGAGATGTTGTCCTCTCTGTGTCTTTAGGTCCACTGACCTAGCATTTCTCTAAGGACTTCCATGAATGAAGAAAAGTTGGCTGATGTGTAACTGGTGTGTCCAGTTAGTGTTATATACTTCTACTTTGATTTTACATAAGGACTGACTTTTTCACCTGCTGAGGTGCTGCCCTAGTGGTGTCCCCACATAACCCAGAATCCCTGGAATTACTGACAGAGTGACATACTCACTGCTATCGATTTGTTCTGAATTCCAGGTTTATGCCCCTGCCTGGCACCAGCGAAGGAAGTTGGCCACTGCTGGGATACAAAGGCTGACCTAGTGAATCTGTAACCTGAGTGCTGATCCAGATGTTGCTGTGAAATACCAATAATGTGCTGTGATGACCTCCTTTGCCAGCGTACCAGGTCGTAGGTCTTGAGGCATTGATCCAAGGGAGTAGGAAATTGAGCTGTTGCTGAATGTAGGTACAGAGGAGAAGGGAGGGATTTGTTTCAGCAGTTATTGCTCAGCATCAAGCTTATTTCCAGTTTTATTTCCTTCCAGCAATGTTTGCTGAAAGGCAATAAAATAAACAGTAGAAGAATAAAGGCGATAAAAATGCTTCCAGTGAATTCTGCAGTGCAAAACAAACCTGTGTGCCTGTTTTCATACCAGGAAAAAAGTAAACAGTGAATTAATTTTCATTTATATTGTAATACTACTACTTTAATACTAATTAGAAATGTAAATTAGTAACTTTAACCTTAGGGAGGGCAGGGCTGGATGGGATATTGGGAATTAGGAATTGTTCCCTGGCAGGGTGGGCAGGCCCTGGCACAGGGTGCCCAGAGCAGCTGGGGCTGCCCCTGGATCCCTGGCAGTGCCCAAGGCCAGGCTGGACACTGGGGCTGGAGCAGCCTGGGGCAGTGGGAGGTGTCCCTGCCATGGCAGGGGGGACACTGGGTGGGCTTTTACCAACCCAAACCATTCTGGGATTCTGTGATTTCAATAATAGTCTGTAAAAGAAAAAAAAACTGCTAAATTTTAGTAGGGATTTCTTTAATATAGCAGGCTAAAGATAAGACTTATGCTGTGGAAGTTCTTTAAAAAAAAAAGATCTTTAGCATGATTTTTGTTCAAATGTGTCTGTAGGTTCTTTATAATGTAGCTGCATGTGAAGAAATCCCCGGGCTTTGTGTCATGCTGAGTAACAACATGGGACACTGTTTCGTGGGACAGGGAGCCATGATTCCAAGGAAGCTGAAGCCGTTTCTCTGCAGGATGTTGTCGGGTTACAAACCCCAAAACGATGTCAAGGACTCTTACAAAGTTCTGGAGCTGGAGGAAGGCTGTTCCCTCGACGACGTCAGGAACTCCTATCACAATCTTGCCAAAAAATACCACCCGGACAGCAGCTCCGGCATGGCCGATTCCAGGGCCTTCATTCGGGTGGAGGAGGCCTACAGGGTCGTGCTGGGCGACCTGGCAGCCAAACAGAAATCAGAGCCCGGCGAGGAGGAGGAGGACCAGTTCAAATCCAAGTCCCTGCAGCACAGGCACTACCTGAGCTTCGAGGGCGTGGGCATCGGCACGCCGAGCCAGCGGGAGAAGCAGTACATGCAGTTCCGCGTGGACCGCGCCACCGAGCAGGTGCTGGAGTACCGGCAGCAGCGGCTGGAGAGCCGCTACGCCGGCAGCGACCTCAGCAGGGCCAAGGACGTGCGGCAGAGCAAGAAGGTGAAGATCACTCAGGCCGTGGAGCGGCTGGTGGAGGACCTCATCCAGGAATCCATGGCCAAAGGAGACTTTGACAACCTGAGCGGCAAAGGGAAGCCTCTGCAGAAGTTCTCGCACAGCCCCCACATCGACCCCATGACCCACAACCTGAACAGGATCCTCATCGACAACGGCTACCAGCCCGAGTGGATCCTGCTGCAGAAGGAGATCCGCGAGACCATCGAGCGCCTGAGGAAGGGCATCGTGGCCTCCAGGAGGAAGCTGGGGGAGCCCATGACGCTGCCGGAGCAGAAGCAGTGGGGTCGGATTTGCGAGCAGTTCGCAGAAGACATCAGGAAGTTGAACAAGAGAGTTGACAACTTCAACCTGGTGGTGCCCATCCTCAGCAGGCAGATGGTGCATTTCAGCAGTGACAAGGAAATCCTCCGGGCACGAAAGACTTATGAGGCTGTCAGGGAAAAGGTTTCTGATTCAGACACGAAGGAGAACGGGGGGGAAGAGGGCAAAAGGTTTGGGTGGAAGTCCTCTCTCTTGAAGTGGTTAAAACTTACACCGAAATAATTTCATACTAATTCCTCTTGCCAAGGTTTTCGAATGCACTTTATTGATGAAATATATAGCACTAGAGAAATTTCAGGTTCACTGAAAATGTCAAATCCACGCTGTTACACTACTTGAAGGAAATTTGGTTGTGTGATGAGCATTTGCATTATAAATAATTATTTTTAAATACTATTAAATGGAATGTGCCAGTTTGGGTTGTGGTAGAGTTAATTTTTCTCATCGTTAGTCTGGGGCTGCGTGTTGGGTTTGGGCTGGAGGCAGTGCTGACCATTCCAGGGTGTTTTTGTTGCTGGGCAGGGCTTGCACAGCACCTTTTGTGCCCTCCCCATCCCTGAGCAGCTGCTGGCCGGGTTAAACCACAGCAGCAACAAATCAGTTCTTCTCTTTCAGGCCATTTTCCTTCTGCTGAAAACCAAATTAATGCTTCACTTCAGCACAGTAATCACTTTTACAGGCTCTTATCACTTCAAAGGAGAAATGGAGGCATAAGAAAAACACATTAAAGTGGAGGCAAACGTTGTGCTGTGCCCTGTTTGACCTTTGCTCTCTTATTTCAATACTTACAACTCATGAATTTTTGGCAGGTTCTCTGCATATTTTTTAAAAGCACATTCACCTCCTCAAGGTTAAATTCAATGGCTGTGAAGGGAGGGTTCTGGATGTCTTGGCTTGGAATGTACATGTGCACAAGTCCATTTTTGCATCTTTAACACAGAAATAGGTCTTGGAATTTTATTTATTGTCCCATGGGCAGTGACACCTTCCAGCTCTGTGTATGAATGTTTATTTTCATAATTTATTCTTGTTTATAAGGAAAACTGTTAATTAAAAATACTTTTCTGAAGGTCCTTGACACGGTACTCGAAAACCTCACATTTTGATTCCCATTAGGATCTGCAGGAATTGGATCAGAATTGCGGTTCAGACAAATCCAGTGGGAGATTTCAAGAGCAAATCCAGTTCATGGCACAGGGGTAAATAGAAGCCAGTTTGCAGGAAATGGGACTCACTTTGGCTCACAAAGAAGCATCGGCACTTCCAATACCAGAGGTGCCATAAAGGGTGAATCAGCAGACTGAGGGATTTTTATGTTCTTATTCAAACCACTTGGGTTTAACTGGGGCAGGTGTGACCTGACTGAGGCACTTCAAGCCAGCCTTGCCCTGATGCCATCAAAACCCACCAGCACAAAAATCCCCTTCTGCAACATTTACTGTGATGATGGAAAAAATAATTTCCGCTTTAATGTTCCCCAGGTGTTCAGAGGAGTTCAATGTTTCAGGGCTTATCTATAATTTTGTTGCTCTTAAAAGCAGTGTTTAGTCATTACTAAGGAATATCAACTACTTCACACAGAAAATCCAGGAGAGAATGGCCTTCAGAAGGAATTTTTCTGGCTGACACTGGACATGGGAATTTGATAAAAGTTATTTTATGACTGTGAAAAAGGGTGCAGTCATTGCTGACCCCAGATCCAAAACCACATTGTTTATTCCCAGAACTTCCTATTTGTTGGTCTAACGACCACATGCCTTGTGGCTTGAAAGGCTTAAGTGACACCTTAATATGAAGTGTAATATGAGGTATAGAATTTTATATATTATGAAGATACAATATTTGAGGTATCAGTTTTTCTCAGGCTGAGGAATCTCTTTCTTGCCCAACAGGACAAGAGAGAATGGCTTGAAACTGAGAGAGATTTAAACAAATATTGAGAAGAAGTTCTTCCCTTCTCTAGGCACTGTAGATGTTGAGTCCTGCTGAGGATTTCTGTTTCAGAGCAGTAACATCTCGGGATGGACGTGGAGATACAGAGGAGGCTCTGAGGAGAAGGAATGAAGGAGAAGCAAGAGCAGGGCACCTTGTAGAAGAAATCTGTAAGTGATAAATCTTTATTCTTATGCCCCTCTGAGGGAGCAGGGAGTGTGTTGTCTCTGGGCTTGGTGAAGCACAGTGTGTATGTGTAAGTTAAGGTTAAAAAAGGAAGCCGGGAGGACTTTGAGCACAGTGTGATTCTTTCAAGTCCACGTCTGTGAGATGTGCTCGCTAATCCTCAAAACGCTGACTTTGATCCAGTTCTTTGCCCAGGGCTTTTATTCAGCATCTGTCTTTTGTCACTTACTTGTTTTGCTGTTTTCGATGGGTAGTGTTCCACAATGAGTTTATTGACGTGTTCGTTACCCCCATATTGCTTGTCCTTCCAACCCAGACCATTCCGTGATTGATGCTGTGAATTAGGATTTATCCATGTTTGTTAATTCCGTTTAGTTTCATTAAAGCAGACACCGGAGCGAGGTGTAAGAGCATTTAGGGGTGAATGTATTCCAACATGGGAATGACAATGCTGTGCTGTTCCCGTGGGGCAGCGGAGGAGGCCGGGGGTCATTCCCGGCCGTGTGGAGGCGGCTCTGGGGCCGGCGGGGGCCGTGAGGGGGCGGCCGTGGCGGGAGGGGCTCCGGCCCTGAGGGGAGGGGGCGGGGCCTGCCGGCAAAGGCGGGAGCGCGCTGGCCCCGCCTCTTCCCGCCCCGCCCGAGCGGGAAAGGGCGGGGCTTACGGCGTGTGGCGCCGCATTGACCAATCACACCGCTCTGTCCTTACCCGGCCCTCGGCTGACGCGCAGCGTTCGGTTCTGATTGGCCAGAGGGCGCGTCAGTCAGGGGGCTCGGTGCCCTCAGGCGGAAGCGTCTCGCCCGGGAGCGGGTACGTGCGGCCGAGCCGGGCCGGGCCGGGCGGCACCGGGGCTGGGGCGGCACCGGCACCGGGAGCGGGACAGGGAGCGGGATGGGGAGCGAGAGAGAGAGCGGGACCCGCGCCGGGAGGGACCCCCGGGCCGCTCCCCTAGGATACCGGTGTGTCACGGATTGTCCGGCCCTGAGGACGCGCCGCCGGTGCTCCGCGGGGAGTGGGGTCTGTAGGGGAAGTGACAGGAGAAAATGCCGTGTTTTGTCTAAATAGCAATGTGCCCGGCCGGGCCGGAGGGGCGCCTGCCGGGGCTGCGGCTGCCCGCTCGGGGCTCGCCGTGCCCCGTCACGCCCCGGTGCCAGGGCGGGCACGGGGGTGCGCTCGGAGCGGGCTGGAGGCAGAACCGCCTCTGGGGAATTGCGAAATCCAGCTGGGGTCTGTCCCCTCCCTCCTCCAGTCCTCCAACTTCAGCAGCGCTCTTACAGAGCCCCCGCTGCGGGCGCCTTTGGGGCTGAGCCGCACATCCTGTAAAGGGATCAATCTTGGAATTGGTTGGGTTGGGTTCGTTTGGAGGGACATTAAATCCCAGCCAGGGCCACCCCTGCCATGGCAGGGACACTCCCACTGTGCCAGGCTGCTCCTCAGTGTCCAGCCTGGCCTTGGGCGCTGCCAGGGATCCAGGGGCCTTGGAAAGAATGGAAATATAATTCATATCACTTTTTAATAAGTTTGCCACACAGCCTTGTTATTGTGTAAATTAACTTAAAACTTCCTTTCTTTGCTCTTTGTCTTTCTGTAATACTGAAAAATCAGACAGTGCTGTGGAGTAGGGAGAGCTGAAAGTGAAAGTACAGGAAATTACTGAAATAAGTGGGAAAATGACAGTGACTGTTATAGAAATGTTCACATAAGCCCCTGATATACTTTTTATCCTGTGTGCATGTGTGACATAAAGGATATTCTGATGGGTTGCTTGTGGATGGAGCATCTTCTTCAAGGAAAACTTGAATATCCTTCATCCTTTTAAGTTTCTTCCCTTTTTCCTTCTGTCTTTTCCTCTCTTTGGAAACGAGTGGTTCTGTTCTTTACTAACCCAATGGTGTTCATTAAGGCATTTTTCTTCCTGCAGACTTTTTGTGTTTCCTTGCAGTTGCTTTCAATACTTTGTTCAGGTGAAATCAGCTCATTTGGGGAGACAAAAGCTGATTTTTCAGGTGAAAATGTGAAGCTGCTGTTGTGTTTCCTGTCTGCATAACAGAGCAGTGGGTTTGCTCTCCATGCTGGCATCTGCCAGGGGTGGTTTTGCTCCTGAGTCTCCAGTCTGTTCCTGCAGATGTGTTTGTGTTTGCTGGACAGGCTGAGGAATGTTCCTGCCTGCCCTTGGGAGAGGGGAGGAGGCTGATGGTGGGAAGGGCATTGAAGGACAGGAATTCCAAGGGCTTTACCTGTTTCCTGCCTGGGAGCTGTGTGGGTGGGAGAGTTTAACCAGAGAATGAGTCCTGCACCTTGATCCAGGTGGGAAATCCCAGCTGAAGGCGTCTGCCTCTCCCAGAGGGTGTGAGCAGGGAGGCCCCTGGGCTGGCAGCTGTCCCTGTGTCCCTGCTAATCCTCCTTGGGACAAACCTCAGCCCGGCTCTTGTGCTGTCCATGGAGCCCCAGCTTCACAGTGGGGCTGGGATTTTAAGTTCAGTTTATTGTGTTCCTCCTCTTTTTCTAAGGAATTATGGAGAATTACAGGTCATGGAATGTTTGGGTAGGGAGGGGCCCTGAATCCCACCCAGTGCCAGCCCTGCCATGGCAGGGACACCTCCCACTGCCCCAGGCTGCTCCAGCCCCAGTGTCCAGCCTGGCCTTGGGCACTGCCAGGGATGCAGGGATGGAATTCCATCCCAGCCCTGCCCACCCTGCCAGGGAACAATTCCTCATTGCCAAGATCCCACCCAGCCCTGCCCTCTGGCACTGGCAGCCATTCCCTGTGTGCTGTCCCTGCATCCCCTGGAAATTGTCTCTCTCCAGGTTTCCTGGGGCTCCTGCAGGCCCTGCAAGGCCACCCTGAGCTCAGCCCAAAGCTTCTCCTGTGCAGGTGAGCAATGCCAGCTGTGCCAGCCTTTCCTGCCAGCAGAGCTGCTCCAGCCCTCTGCTCATCCCGGAGCCTCCTCTGGGCTCTGCAGCAGCTCCAGCTCCTCCCTGGGCTGGGGCAGGGCTGGGGCAGCTCTGCAGGTGGGCTCTCACCTGAGCAGGGCACAATCCCAAACCCAATCCCTTTCCTACTTCTCGTTCCCCAGCCCAGGACACCTCTGCCTCTCTGGCTGCCCTGTCCACTGTTGCCCTGTGGCCTCAGGGATGTTCTGTTGAGGTCCCTTCCCCTCCCCTCTATCAGTACATTCCTTTTCTCTGCCACATTCAATCCAGGATATTTTAGCTGGATTTCTCGAACACCTTGGGAGGAGTTGCCCACCCCTCTTGTGCTGTCCCTGTGCCAGAGCAGCTGGGGCTGCCCCTGCATCCCTGGCAGTGCCCAAGGACCCTGGGGCTGGAGCAGCCTGGGGCAGTGGGAGGTGTCCCTGCCATGGCAGGGGTGGCCCTGGGTGGCTTTAAGGTCCCTCCCAACCCAAGCCAGTCCATAATTTCCTGTTTCCCTGCAGGCACTCCCAGGCAAGGCCCCTCAGCTCGGCAGTGGGACAGCAGGAGGAACTGGGAGAGTTCCAGTGTGGGTGGCTGAGGAGCTGGGAGGGGAAAGCAGGAATTGCTGCAGGACAGGGACAGACACAGCTCTGAGAGGAACAGAGAAAGTGGAGCCATTTAAGAGTGGAAAATGAGGAAGGGCTTCAGGAGCAATTGTAGTTCAGCTGAGGGAGCTGGGCAGGGGCTGAGCCTGGAGCAAAGGAGGCTCAGGGGGCCCTTGTGGCTCTGCACAAGTCCCTGCCAGGAGGGGACAGCCGGGGGGTCGGGCTCTGCTGCCAGGGAACAGGGACAGGAGCAGAGGGAACGGCCTCAGGCTGGGCCAGGGCAGGCTCAGCTGGGACAGCAGCAGGAATTTGCCCATGGAAAGGGGGCTCAGGCCTTGGCAGGGGCTGCCCAGGGAGGTTTGCAGTCCCTGTCTCAGGGAGTGTTCTGGAGGAGCCTGGATGTGGCCCTTGGGGACACGGTTCAGGGGTGGCACTGGATGATCTCAAAGGGCTTTTCCCACCCTGCTGATCCTGGAATTCTGTAGGAGCACAGCAATTCCCTGTGAAAGCTGTGGGATGAGCAGGGATCTGAGCACTGCCAGGGAAAGGTGAGAGGAGAATTCCTGAGGAGAATAACCAGATGGCTGAGCCCAGATGCTGCACAAATTAAAATAACATTGGAATTTGAAGTGGCATCACAAGTGTGGGTTTCTGGAGGACAAACTTCTGGATCATGTTCCAGGAGGTGACCTGTGTTTGTAGCATAGACAAAATGTTTATTGATTGATTTTTATTCCACTTCTTCCCACTGCTGTTATTAACCTGAAAATGTTCTCCAGCAGTCTGTGCTGTCACACAGTTGTGAAGGACATTTTTGTTAGTCTTTACTAAATGGCTGGAAATGAATTATGGCAGGTTGGGAAATGCAGAAGTTGACAATACCAAAGCAAATTAGAATGGTGCTAAGAGCAGTTATGAGTCAGTTAATTAACTTTGCTTTCCTCTTCCCATATTTAAGGTTCCCTGTGACCTTTTCTCTGTGCAGCAAGACCTTCTTTACCCTCAGAATCAGTTGATTTGCTGAGTTGGGCTCTTTTTCTCTGTGTTTAAAAGGCACTAAATCATATTGTCTCTTAGATTGGAGACTGGAAATATGAGTGTTTAATTGAGACTCCTTGACATGACTTAAGGACCAAGTTCTGCCATAAGCTTTGGGGTTGTGTGGTGATTTTCTTTTGTAGCTCTGTGGAGGGGAGGTTGTTTTGTGAATACAGCACCAATAGAGTTTATCATGCAATGGTTTGTGTTGGGATGGCTTTAAAACAATTTCCTTCCCTCTCCTGCCATGGGCAGGGCAAATTCCACTGGAAGGTTCTGTGTAAAAACCTGAATTGTGTAAAAGCCCCCAGACTGTAACTCACGAGAGCTGTCCAACATCTCGAGATGTTCCTGGTTGATACTGAGAGTCTGCCTGGAACAGAGCTGGACAGAGTTAAAGGAATAGAGCAGGGATTTATTAAAAGGCCATTGAAGGATGCACCTTGGGCAGCACAAGAGCCCAGCCCTGGCTCCACCCAAGATGGACCCTGGGTCACGAGTTTGCACACTTTTATAAGTTTTGGTCCATTTCCTTATTGGGGTTAATTACAATTACAGCTCCAGGTTATGCAGTCCATCCTCCCAGTTTGCTCTCCTCAGTTCACTGTTTTTACACTTTTTGGGGCTGAAGCTGCAGGTGTCCTTGGTTCTGGGCTGGAGAAGGATTGTTCTGTGTGACTGAGCTGTGAGGAGAGCTGCTGACACTGCATGAAATTCAGAATTACACACTAATGCAGTGTGTAACTGCAGAGCATAACTGTACAGTGCAGTGAATGTGGAAAATATGAAAGCTCAAGCTGAAGGCATCAGTACTGACCTCAGCCTTGGCTGTGTTTCAGGCACTCAGGAGCTGCTGTTGATGGAAGAGTCCAGGAGAGAGTGCTGGGACAGCGGGGCAGCGGCAGCCGTGCCCAGGGCGGCCTGAGCAGTGCCAGGGCAGTGTGACAGCCGTGCCAGGACACTGTGACAGCCGTGCCAGGGCAGTGGGGGCCGTGCCAGGGCACTGTGAGCTGTGGCCATGGCCGGGTTCCTGGACAATTTCCGCTGGCCGGAGTGCGAGTGCATCGACTGGAGCGAGCGCCGCAACGCCATCGCCTCCATCGTGGCCGGGGTGCTGGTGAGCCACACACTGTCACACTTGGGCCTCAGGTTCTGCCAGTTCTCCCTCTTAACTTCCCCAAATCCAGCCTGTTCCTTCCAGGGGTCGCTGTGGGGCTGGCAGCAGCGTTGTCACAAGTCCTGTGAGGTTGCTGATCGTGAGCCATTTCTGCCCTCTCTTCTTGAAAGTAAATTTCTCATGGATTTCTGCAGAATTGGATCTGTTAGAACTGCTCTGTTCTGCACCATCTCCATCTCATGTGGTTTTAGAGTCTGGATTCTTGTTCTTAAGGGGCAGAAGGAACAGGGAATTTCACAGAAATTGCACAGGGAATTTCATAGAATCCCAGAAAGGTTTGGGTTGGGAGGGACCTGAAAGCCCATCCATGGGCAAGGGACCCCTCCCACTGTGCCAGGCTGCTCCAGCCCCAGTGTCTAACATGGCCTCAGGCACTGCCAGGGATCCAGGGGCAGCCCCAGCTGCTCTGGGCATAAATTTGCCCATACCCCACTCCTTAATGTGAACAGAAAATGTGGCTGGTTCCCAAACACTCCCCTGTAAACAGCAGCGTTGGGATTTGTGCAGGCATTGCCCGTTGGGCACATTCACATCACTGTCCAGGGGAAGTGGTGCTTGTCAGAAGCCAGTTAAGGCAGTGCTGTCCAGACCCCTGCCTGGTTTCCCTGGCTGCCCTGTGCCCCCCAGGCTCACCCCTGTGTCTGTGCCCAGTTTTTCACAGGCTGGTGGATCATGATTGATGCTGCCGTGGTCTATCCCAAGCCGGAGCAGCTGAACCACGCCTTCCACACCTGCGGGGTCTTCTCCACACTGGCCTTCTTCATGTGAGTGCTGGGGACAGGACTCATCACAGAGCCACCAGAAACCCACCAGGCTTCCCTGACAGTGCCCAGCATGGAGAAATCACAGAATCAGGGAATGGGTTGGGTTGGGAGGGACCTCACAGCCCCCCCCAGTGCCACCCCTGCCATGGCAGGGACACCTCCCACTGCCCCAGGCTGCTCCAGCCCTGTCCAGCCTGGCCTTGGGCACTGCCAGGGATGGAGAATGCAATACTTACCTCCATATGAAACAACTGACTGCATTTCCATCAGTTTTTACAATTTTTACAGTTCTTCCTTGCCCAAAACCTCCTCCAATGGGAGGGGTAACAATAGCCTGGCTTTTGTCATGGAGATGTAAATAAAAGTTACAACTTTTATTGAATCATTCAGTATTGGCAAGAAAAAGGGATGACTTGGGATTTGTGACTACACAGAATGCCAGGGAATTTTCCCAGAATTTGTCACATCTTAAAAAAAAAACACTGAGGTTTTACTTAGAACTCTGAATTGATTTTCTGTAATCTGAAGTGTATCTCCTGTTTTTGCCCCCAGGATAAATGCTGTATCAAATGCACAGGTGAGAGGAGACAGCTACAGTGATGGATGCTTAGGAAGAACAGGTAAATTAACTCTACAAATCCTGCTCAGGTGAAGGACTGATCATTCACCTGCTGGGGTTTTTTCCAAGTGGCAGTGAAGGAAATAATCAGGGGATAAGGAGTGGGAGAGAAGTTCTGTGAATTAGTTTCTTTGTGGAATTAACCCTTGGAGATAAGTGCTGGCTTTGTTACAAAGGGAACTTGGTGAAATTCAGCTGCTGGATGTCTTGGCTTCCTAAACTTTCCCTGCAAATCCTGGAGAGCTGCTGGGAGAAATCAGTTCCTGCCTGGGGGTGGCTCAGGAGCAGCCATTCCCTGGGGATGTGTCACAAACATTTCCATTTCCCCTGTGTCACTGCTATGGGTGTCCTGCTGTCCCCTCTGCTTTCATTCATAATTCCCTTTCCATTTCCCACGTGGATCCCAGCAATCTTTTCCACAGGGTTTGTAAATTTGGAGGGATTTGCTGCCATTTAAGTGGCCTGTGGTGCTTTTTTGTGTGTCATTCATGTTCCAGCTCAGAGAATTTAGCACAGGAATGTCTTTCCTTCGCAGTGACTGAGCAGGTGGATTTTGTCCTTGATCCTTGGGTTTAACCCTTTCCATTTGTGCCTTTAGTGAGGTGATGTGTTCCATCCTCCCAGAGGAGCAGCTGGATTCTCTGTCCCTGTGGGTGAAAATCCACATTTCACTCTCCCTGCAGGGGCTCGGATCTGGCTCTTCATCGGCTTCATGTTGATGTTTGGATCTCTCATTGCTTCCATGTGGATCCTCTTTGGAGCATATGTTACACAGAGTAAGTCAGTCTGCCTCTCTGCTCTCTAGGAAGGTGCTTCTCTAGCCAGCTTTGGCAGGAAATCCACAGGGATGGAAGCCTGTGCTCTCTGGGAAATCTGAGCCACAGCGTCCAGGTTTTAGTCTGAGATTGACACTGGCACACCCTGGTAAACCCAGCTCCCAGTCACTGGAATGTCCTGTTAAACCCAGCTCCCAGTCACTGGAATGTCCTGTTAAACTCAGCTCCCAGTCACTGGAATGTCCTGTTAAACCCAGCTCCCAGTCACTGGAATACCCTGTTAAACCCAGCTCCCAGTAGCTGGAATACCCTGTTAAACTCAGCTCCCAGTCACTGGAATGTCCTGTTAAACCCAGCTCCCAGTCACTGCAATGTCCTGTTAAACTCAGCTCCCAGTCACTGGAATGTCCTGTTAAACCCAGCTCCCAGTCACTGGAATACCCTGTTAAACCCAGCTCCCAGTAGCTGGAATACCCTGTTAAACTCAGCTCCCAATAACTGGAATGTCCTGTTAAACCTAGCTCCCAGTCACTGCAATGTCCTGTTAAACTCAGCTCCCAGTAGCTGGAATACCCTGTTAAACTCAGCTCCCAATAACTGGAATGTCCTGTTAAACCTAGCTCCCAGTAGCTGGAATATCCTGTTAAACCCAGCTCCCAATAACTGGAAGATCCTGTTAAACCCAGCTCCCAATAACTGGAATATCCTGTTAAACCCAGCTCCCAATAACTGGAATATCCTGTTAAACCCACCTCCCAGTAGCTGGAAGATCCTGTTAAACCCAGCTCCCAATAACTGGAATACCCTGTTAAACCCAGCTCCCAGTAGCTGGAAGATCCTGTTAAACCCAGCTGCCAGAACTAAAGAACTGAGTGTTTCCTCTGTTCCTCCTCTGCAGACACTAATGTGTACCCTGGATTAGCAGTGTTTTTCCAGAATGCATTAATATTTTTCAGGTAAGTTACCTGGGCAAATTCCCCTCTTTCCAAAGGGACTTTCCTGCTTCCATACATTGATATCCTGGAAGAGCAGCTCTGTTTTCCACTCCCTTTGCTGCAGAGCTGAGAAGCAAGGTCTGACTTGCCATGCCCAGGCTCTTGGCTCCCTCCCTTGTTGGTGCAGCTGTCTCTGCTCCCCTGCATGTGCAGCTCTGCAGTGTGGGTGCCCAGGGATGCACAGAGTTTTCTGGAGGAGGGATTGCCAGTGTCTTTGGACAATGGCAGTCACTCACCTCTGCCCTACAACCCCTTGGTCCCCTCCCAGCAGAGCCAGCTGGGGGATCCCATTCCCCTTTTCCAGACTGTTTCACACCAATGCCTCAGGTCTCTGGTACTTGATTTTCCCTGTATTTCCCTTCACTGGCTGAGCTTGCAGTTATAAAGAGTGAGAATTCATTTCTGTGAGAGCATGCTGGTGTGTTTTATAACAGCACACTGGATTTATTTCAAATAATATTATTGACTATATCATGTAACAGTTGAAAATCAATTTGGAGTCTCTAATAACTCCTTTTAGCTGTGGAATGCATTTTGCAATCCACGGATTTTATTAATCAAAGGCACTGAAAGTGTTAAACAGTGTCAGTTCCAAGATGAGTCACTGAAAGTTTCACCTCCCCTCCTTTCTTCTTTCAATTCCTGGCTGATCCTTTTCCTTCCAGCCCCACACCAGGTGCTTTGCAGTGACCTGGATGGATGTGCTCTGGGAAATGAGGGATGTTCCTGCAGGAAACAGCAGCTCCTAAATCCCCTCTGGGATTGGAAAGGGAAGCTGATGAAGGCAGATTTGTGCCTCAAGTTTTTAAGTCATATTTAGAATCCCAGAAGGTTTGGGTTGGCAGGAACCTTAAATCCCATCCAGTCCCACCTGGGCAGGGGCACCTTCCCCTATCCCAGGGGGCTCCAAACCCTGTCCAGCCTGGCCTGGGACACTGCCAGGCATGGAGCAGCCACAACATGTGGCATTTGGGATCTGATTCTCTACCACAGGCTTAATATTCTTTCTGATTTGTCCACAAAAATGGAATTGTTTAGGTTTTATCCCAGCACATCCTGTCACATTGAGCTGATTCCCAGGCAGCAGAGTCAGACTTGCTGCTCTGGACTCCTCGAATTTCATAACTGCCAGGGTTTTCCTTCAGAAGGGCTGTGAAAGTGGGTGTTTTCCTGTTTGGGCTTCATCTGGCTCCCACAGTTCCAGCCACGCACAGGAAGCCAAATATAAACACCAAACCCAAATCCTGACCTGACTACAAGCTCATGGCTGGGCTGTTGATTTGCACAGGGTAAGATTTAAGGATACTGTTCAAATCACCCTATGTGTGGTCTGATTTTTATTTCTTTTCTTTTTTTTCTCCTCAGCACCCTGATCTACAAGTTTGGGAGAACAGAAGAGCTGTGGGGCTGACTCCCTGCTGGCCTGGTCCACAGCTGCCACGTGGTTCTTGTCTGTAGATAATTCACAGTCCTTTGTCCTTGGTTTGCTTCCCAGACTGGTGGAACTGAGACAATTCCAGGCTCTGTCCGAAGCTCTGCTGTGCCAGGACACTCTTGTGAATGTGTGCATAGGACAGGATCTGTCCTTTCCAAGGGAAGGGCAGGCTGCCAGGCTTCCCTGCTCAGGCTCCAGGCTTTCTCCTCCAGCTCCCTGCCCTCCCAGCAGCTTCTCCTCCACAGCTCCACCTGTGTCCAAGGCTTCTGTGAACAATAGTGAGCAAACAGGACAGAGCCCATCCCAGCCCTGCTGGGATATGAGCTGATTTTAAACATTTTATATTATTGTTCAGGTAAAAATAAAGTAGATTTTTTTTTTCTTTTGGTAAAAGGTTATGGGTTTTTAAGCAAGTCCCTACACTCAGCAGGTTGTGCATGGCAAAGCAAAGTATTCCTGACTTGTGATGGCTCTGGCACAAAGGACATTTGCTGGCACCACAGTCCTTGGAATTAATTTCATGCTGCTCAGTGTAAGAGATACCAGTTGGTATTTAATGTATTTCCTGATATTAGAATAAAAAAACTCCAACAAACTGATGCCAGTTGTACTTGATATGAAGAATAAATGAGTCAGAGCAGTGTCTTGCTACTCATGCAAGTGGCACTGTCTTGGAAGCTGTTTGCTGATGAATGAGTTTTCCTGACCTGCTCCCTCTCTGCTTAAAAGGAAGTGGGCTATGGATGGATTTATTGTTCAGTCCAGCTTTGTAATAATTTCAAGTTTCAATAAATTCCAGGAGTGACTCACACCCAGTTTTAGGGCTGCTGTTCTCCCAGTTAACATGTATTTATCTCTTACATTTGATGGCTGTTTCCATTAATGAATTCTTGAAATCCAGTTTCATCTCAGTGGAGTGAAACAGAAGGTGAGGCTGAGGGTGTTTGATGTCCCTGGTGTGTCCCTGCAGATCCATTTGCTGGGCTGAGTCCTTCTCATGAGTTCTCTGTGCTTTTTACAGCATTTGCCTCTCCCCTGGCTCCCAAGGCTTTTACAATTCCCCACATCCAAGGTGCTGCCCCAGTGGTGTCAGGAGCTGAGTGGAAATGCTGTGCTGGGGCTGGGAGCTGTCTGTCACTGCTCTGGGTGGGAATTGCTGCAGGGGCAGGAGCTGGGGCCAGCCTGGAGCTGTCCTTGTGCCCTGGCTGCACTAACCCTGTCCCAGGGCTGCTTGGAATTCCTGACAGCTGCAATCAAAGTGAACCCAGGTGCTCAAAACTGTGAATTTTGTACAACTCACCTTGGCACAGAGCCTGCACCACACACTAAAGCCAGGCTTTGGCCAGGCCTGTCAGGTTTCTTGTCCAGGAGCTTGGGAATGTTTGTTGGGTTCCTGAGGAAGTCAGGAAGGAGCTTGGGCTGGAACTAATCCCTGAAACTCCTCCCAGTGCCAGGAGCTTGTGCCTGGACTTGGAACATGAACTGCAGGCCGGGCTGGGAGGGCTGGGGGTGCTCACCTGGAGAGGAGAAGGCTCCAGGGAGAGCTGGGGGTGCTCACCTGGAGAGGAGAAGGCTCCAGGGAGAGCTGGGGGTGCTCCCCTGCAGAGGAGAAGGCTCCAGGCAGAGCTCAGAGCCCCTGGCAGGGCCTGAAGGGGCTCCAGGAGAGCTGCAGAGGGACTGGGGACAAGGATGGAGGGACAGGAGCCAGAGGGCACTTCCACACCTCACAAGCCACGGGGACAGGGAAGGCTCAGTGACAACAACCCTGGAGTCACTCCAGGAAATGCTTTTTCATTGTTTGTGTCAAAAGATTTGCCAGCACACTCCCTGCCACAAGTCCAGTGCAGGGTTGATTCAGGAATGCACACAGACATTCCCAGGGGGGTTTAATCTCATTTCTGCCCTCTGGGTGAGTTTGGTGCTTCCTTTTTGTGAGCTTTGTTCCCAGCCCAGCCTCAGAGTCAGAGTGTGGGTGGTTAAAGCAGAGCTGGTGCTGACCTGGCAGTTCCTACCTGAGTCAGGCTTTCCTGGAGCTCCCCTGGCAGCCTGTCTAATCCCAAGGGATTCGATCTGTTCTGCAAGGAAACACCTGATGAAGCTTCTGGCAGCTGCTGGCTTGGGCTGTTCCTGGAAAGGCTGGGACAGTGGCACCTCAGCTCTGCCAAGGCCCTCCAACCAGGCACTTTGAAAAATACCCCACATTTTTTATTGTTTCTTACACAATTTCTATCAAATCCAGGAAAAAAACCCAAATAACCCCATTTTTTAGTACAGAAGAGGTTCACTTGTTCTTTGTGCTTTATTGGACACTCGGACCCCACAGGGGGTGATGTGGGGTTTAACTTGGGCTCTTCTGCTTCAAGGCACTAAAACTCTCAGTCAACTTCTCTTCTGCTGATGCTCAGCAAGAGGTTTTAGTGTCTGACAGAGGCTGATAAATGTTGGAAAAACTCGCAGTAAAATTCCTTTCAGGCCCTGTGTGGTGTGCAGGGCCCTGGCCCGGCTGCAGCAGCAGATTAAAGTTTCAGGAGGGTGGGAGGAGGCAGATAAGAGCAGACCTCTCTGGGAGGGGCTCTTGGCACAGTTTCATGCAGGAAAGTACCCACAAACTCCTTTTTAGTTCGTCCTGCACTTCAAATGACTCAGGAAGGCAGACTGGGGAGGGTGTGATGGGAGTGTTACTGCCAACAGAAACCAAACCAGTATAAATGAATTCACATTGCAGCTCTTCACTCCCTGAGAAATGCCAGGTTACCCCACAGCAATAAAGTGCAGTTATTCCTCCAAGCTGGGGTGGGAATGCACCCCTTTCATCCACCTGGCTTCAGGCAATTTAGTGTTCCTTCCCTTCCCCTTCCACCTTCCCAGTGCTTTTGGCAGAGTGAGGAGCTGGGCAGAGGCCCCTGGAGCATCAGGGTCTGTGTTCAGGATGGTCCTGTGATCCCAGGGATGGTCCTGTGATCCCAAAGATTGTCCTGTGATCCCAGGGATGGTCCTGTGATCCCAAAGATTGTCCTGTGATGCAGGATCCATGTTCAGGATGGTCCTGTGATCCCAGGGGATTGTCCTGTGATCCCAGGGATGGTCCTGTGATCCCAAAGATTGTCCTGTGATCCAGGATCCATGTTCAGGACTGTCCTGTGATCCCAGAGATTGTCATGTGATCCTAGGCTCTGTGTTAAGGATTCTCCTGTGATCCCAGGATCCATGTCCAGGATTCTCCTGTGATCCCAGGGGTTCATGTCCAGGATTCTCCCATGATCCCAGGATCCATGTCCAGGATTGTCCTGTGAGCCCAGGCTCTGTGCTCAGGACTGTCCTGGCAGCAGCCTCACCACGGGAGCAGCCTCTGGCCAGTCCTGGGCAGGTGACACTCGCTGGGGTGGCCCTTCAGTGGCTGCCCTGTCCCTGGAGGTGTTGGCTGAAGGATCCTCACCCTCCTGGCCACTTCCCTCTCCAAGCACAAGGGCCTGGGGCTCCTCCTCAGCAGGACTGTACAGCTCCTCCAGGCCAGCCAAGCCAGGCTCCCTCAGGAACTGGAAAAACCACAAAACACCAGGTTAGGTCCTGTTAGAAATCCCAGAGCCAACAATCTGCTCCAGCCCAGCATCCACAGCAGGAGCTGCTACCTGCATTTCCCATCCTGGGCTTCCTTCAAATTAAACAAGGAAAATGTTAAAAACCCCCCTTTATTTCTGTGGGGGACAAGAAATAAATTATCCCTCCAGTATCCCTTCAGGTGAGTTAAAGCAGCTGCAGTTCCTCATTGGCTGTTTGGGGCTTTTTAAATAAATTTTGGCAAATCTTTCCATGTCAGTTGAAATCCCTCTGAGTCAGGAACAAACCCCTTGCAGCTGGGAGATGCTCAGCTGCAGGAATGCAGCAGCTGCAGCAAGGGGGAGCCCAGCTCTGCTCTGACCAGAGCCAGGCCAAGGGAGCTGCAGCTTCTCCTGGCACCAGCAATGCCCTCCCAAGCTCACCCAGCAGCCTTCCCAGGGAATAAATCAAAGCAAGGCAGGGAATCAAAGCAAGCAGCTCCAGCAAAGTGGGACAAATCAAATCAGGTTTCAGTTCAGGCTCCACTTTCTGTGCAGTCACCACAAGGCCAACGAGCCACAGGATTGATTTCCCAAAATCCCAAAGGGATCCCCTGCAGCCAACTCCAGCCTGGCTTTCCAGGCTTTTCCTGCTCCTGAGCCTTTCCTGCTCCTGAGCCTTTCCTATTCCTGAGCCTTTCCTGTTCCTGAGCCTTTCCTGTTCCTGAGCCTTTCCTGTTCCTGAGCCTTTCCTTCCCCTGAGCCTTTCCTTCCCCTGAGCCTTTCCTGCTCCTGAGCCTTTCCTGTTCCTGAGCCTTTCCTGTTCCTGAGCCTTTCCTGCTCCTGAGCCTTTCCTGCCCCCTGAGCCTTTCCTGTTCCTGAGCCTTTCCTGTTCCTGAGCCTTTCCTGTTCCTGAGCCTTTCCTGCTCCTGAGCCTTTCCTGCTCCTGAGCCTTTCCTGCCCCCTGAGCCTTTCCTGCCCCCTGACCCTTTCCTGTTCCTGAGCCTTTCCTTCCCCCTGAGCCTTTCCTGCTCCTGAGCTTTTCCTACTCCTGAGCCTTTCCTGTTCCTGAGCCTTTCCTGCTCCTGAGCCTTTCCTGTTCCTGAGCCTTTCCTGCTCCTGACCCTTTCCTGCCCCTGAGCCTTTCCCATTCCTGAGCCTTTCCTGTTCCTGAGCCTTTCCTGTTCCTGAGCCTTTCCTGTTCCTGAGCCTTTCCTACTCCCTGAGCCTTTCCTGTTCCTGCCCCTGACCCTTTCCTGCCCCTGACACTCAGATGCTGCTGGCAGGGAGGGAGCCCAGGAGCTCCTGCAAACCCAGGAGCCCCCACAGAGCTGCCAGGAGAGGCCCCAGGGAGGATGGTCCCTTCTAGAAATCCCCATTTTAAACAGCCTGCCAGTTCCCTGCTTTTCCTCTCAGTGTCCTGTCCCATCCCAGGATGATCCCTTTGAGAAATCCCCATTTTAAACACTCTGCCAGTTCCCTGCTTTCCTTTCTTTTCCTCTCTGTCCTGCCCCATCCCAGACTGATCCCTTTTATTAATTCACATTTCAAACACTCTGCCAGTTCCCCTCTTTTCCCCTCTGTCCTGCCCCATCCCAGACTGATCCCATTTATAAATGCACATTTCAAACACTCTGCCAGTTCCCCTTTTTTCCCCTCTGTCCTGCCCCATCCCAGACTGATCCCTTTCATTAATTCACATTTTAAGCACTCTGCCAGGCCCTGCTGTGCAGGGGATCCACTACTGCTGCTCATTAATCTGAGAAATTCAGATTCAGAAATTCAGAACACAGGAGCAGCCTCAGTCCTTGCAGGTGCTCTGCATGACAGGCTGCAGTGCTTGAATACCCTGCACAATTCTTTTTTTATTATTATTTTAATACCCAGCACAACTCTTTTATTATTAAGACCCTCTACAGTTATTTTTTAAATTATTTTAAAACCCAGAACAATTATTTTTAAACTATTTTAATACCCTATACAAGGACTTTCTTACTATTTTATTATCCTCTAAAAGGATATTATGATGATGATGATGATGGTGATGATGATGAATAATAATAATAATAATAATAATAACAATAACAACAACAACAACAACAACAATAATAATAATAATAATAATAATAATAATAATAATAATAATAATAATAATAATAATAATAATATTTAATACCCCATACAAGGATTATTTAATTTTTATTAATACCCTGTACAAAGATTTTTTACTATATTAATACTCTGTACAAAGATTTTTACTATTATTTTCATACCCTGTACAAGGATTTTTAAATTATTATTATTTTGTTACCCTGTACAAGGATTTGTTACTATTTTAACGTACTTACAAGGATTTTTGACTGTTTTAATACCCTGCACAAATAATTTTTAATTCTTTTAATACCTTGTACAAAAAGTTTTAAATTATTTTAATACCCTACACAATCTTTTTACTGTTTTAATACCCTGTACAAGGATATTTTAGTACTTTGATATAATTACAGGGATTTTTTTACTCTTAATACGCTGCTCAATTATTTATTAATGATTTTAGTATCTTCTACAAAGAGTTTTTAATTATTTTAATACCCTACACCATTTTTTATTGCTTTAATACTCTGTACAAGGATTTTTTTTCTATTTTAATACTCTGTAAAAGGAATTTTTTTTACTACTTTAACACCCTGCACCAGGATTGTTTACTATTTTAATACTCTGTACAGGGATTTTTTAAAACTATTTTAATCATTGTACAAAGATTTGTTTTCATTATTTTCATACCCTGCACAAGGATTTTTTACTATTTTATTATAATTACTGGGATTTTTTTTTAACTATTTTAATCATTGTACAGGAATTAAAAAAATTCTTTCAATAGCCTGCACAAGGATTTTTTTGCCATTTTAACCCAGTGCAGATGGATTTTTTCCCCTCAATGAGATGCACTTCCCTTGCCAAGTGACCCCTATGAAATGCCAGCTGGGGCAGCACGAGGACACAAAATTATTCACTGTGGGTTCCTTCAGCCCATGGCTAAAAAAGCTGGGAATCCTCTTCCAGAACCACAGGAGCAAGGACAGACACAAAATATTCACCTCCACGAGCTGCACACAAATAAAACCTTTAAAAACTCAGAATTTTATGCTGAATAAGAACTTTTACATCAAAGCTCTGCTTGAGGGCTGCTTCTTGTGCAAGGGAAAAAGAGGAAGAAGAGCAGGACTGAAACCACGTGGTTTAACCCAGAAATGTCTGAGCTGCCAGCAGGAAAATGCCCCAGGGGGAACTTTTCCACTGAGTCCTGCTAAAAACAAAAAGAGGAATTGCCCAGGAACAGCCCCTGGAGACCAGCCTGAGGTGCCAAAACAATCACAGGAATAAAAATAGTTAAAATACCCTGGGTCTGCTTGTGCAGAGCTGCTGCAGCCCCAGCCTGGGGCCAGGGTCTGACAGTGACAGAGTGACAAAGAAATGAAAATAGTGCCCAAAAATGGGGACAGAGAGAGAGGAGCAGGAGGCAGGAGCAGCCAGGAAAGCCCAGCCAGGCAGGGGAAGGAGCCTCGAGCTCAGCAAACAGGAAAGGAGTGGGAGCTCCCAAAAGGCTCATCCTGAGCCTGCTCCTCTGTTTCTGTCCAGCAGCCCTGCTCTGGGGAGGCTCCCCCAGGTTCCCTTCTCCAGGAGAAACCCCACAGGCCCCACGTACCTCCTTGAAGTGGGATGGGATTTCCAGAGGGGGCTGAGCCCAGTATTTGATTTTTTGGTGGTGTTTCCACAGGAAGAGCAAAGCAGCTGCCCCCAGATTGGCAAGGACCAGGGCCAGCACAAACAGGGGGATGATGTACCCAGCTAGGGTTGCCTCTGGAAGAGAAGGGAAATCCACATGGCAGGTTCACATTTATGGAATCATGGAATGGTTTGGGTTGGGAAGGACCCTAAATCCCCCCCATTGCCACCCCTGCCATGGCAGGGACACCTCCCACTGCCCCAGGCTGCTCCAGCCCCAGTGTCCAGCCTGGCCTTGGGCACTGCCAGGGATCCAGGGATGGAATTCCATCCCAGCCCTGCCCACCCTGCCAGGGAACAATTCCTCATTGCCAAGATCCCACCCAGCCCTGCCCTCTGGCACTGGCAGCCATTCCCTGTGTGCTGTCCCTCCATCCTTGTCCCCAGTCCCTCTGCAGCTCTCCTGGAGCCCCTTCAGGCCCTGCCAGGGGCTCTGAGCTCTCCCTGGCGCCTTCTCTCCAGGTGAGCACCCCCAGCTCTCCCAGCCTGGCTCCAGAGGGGCTCCAGCCCTGGGATCAACTCCTTGGTCCCATTTTACAGCAGGATCAGGAAGGAGAAGGAGCAGGTACCACCCAGACCCTCCATCCCTGGCTGACAATTCCTGATTCTTTTGCCACTGATGCCAGGAGTGAGTTGAGCTCCCCTGGTGCCCTCCTGGCACACTGGGGCTGGCAGGGACAGTCCAGGCGGTGCAGGACTCGTGTTGCACCCCAAACCCCATTCCCAGTCCCTACCACTGAGGGCAGTTCTGTGGCACTCTGGGGCACTTGGCTGCCCCTCCAACAGGTCCCCTGAGTAGATCTTCAGCTGCACTTGAACGCTGAAGCAATAAAGTGTTGCCTCCTTTAGATTTCCAATTTGGAATAGTGTCTTGCTTTCACTTAGCTTCTGTTGGAAAGACACACACAACAAAAAGGTGTTACTGTAAAACCAGACCAGTTCTCAACACAAATATCCCTCCCCCATTTCAATTTCTCCTTCAAGAAACCCAATTTTTATTTTTCCTCACTCATCTTTCCCAAACAACAGAAGCAGTGGAATATTTCAGTTTTTTCTGGGAATTTTTCTCAGCTTCTGCAGCAGCTCAGGCAGGGAGCAAAACACAGAGAAATGGAGGGCAAAAGGAAACCACAGAGACTCCTCTGCTGGCTCTCAGCTGAAGGTGTTCTGTGTGTGAGAAAAACACACATTGCTGCAAGGCAGGAAGGAAGTGGAGATGATTTAACAAGGACCTCGAGGCAGAGGGGGGTTGTAAATAAATTGGTTTTGCTTCCGTTTTTTAGATGTTTGACTTCAGATTGATGTCATTTGGAAGCTTCCTCTTTTTTAATTTTTTTTAAGGCTGTTTTAACACCTCCCCTGCACCTCAGTCCTGTCCAAACACAACTCCCAGGCAGCAGCAGGAGCAGCACAGGATTATCCCAAACCTCTGAGGCTCGGGATGAGCAGGGATGACCCCAGCTCACCCCAGATTGCTCCTGCCATCTCCTCTCCCTGCCCTGGGCTCAGGCACACAGGCCCCAGCAGCTGCTCCTGCAGCTCCAGCACAGCAGGAGGGACTTCCCAGAGTTTCTCAAAGTGCCTGAGAAAGCTGTGGAGCCCAAAGTCACCTCTGGCTGCAGCTCTGTCCCCGGGTGTGCAGAGGGGCCTCATCTCTTTCCAGCCAGAGGAAGTTCCAAAGTTTGGAGGGGCAGCAATCCTTGTGCCAAGGCCAGAACCTTTCCCCCACAGCCCCTGGTGACCCTGGCTGAGGGTCACACAAAGCCCACTGAATTTCTGTCCCCACTGCTGTCCTGCCAAGGGACACTGAGCCCAGCCCCCAGCCCCCAGGAACAGATGGAGAGGATCCTTACCTTTCCTGTGGCACTGGTGGTGTTCTCCCAGTAGGACACACAGTACTGGAGGATGTCCCCAGGCTCGGGGGGGAACGGGGGGCTGACACTGATGAGCAGAGAGCCAGGGCTGGCACTGACACTGTTCACCCTGGGGGGGCCCAGAGTGGCTGCAGACAAACAGACAGAGCAGGGAAACCCTGGGCTGCACAGCTGCCTCCAGCCCCACAGATCCCCCAAATCCCTGGTGCTGGCACAGCCCTGCCAGCCCAGGCAGTGCCAGCTGTGCCCCACGGCCACCTTGTCCCCAGCCCAGAGCACTCAGTGCCACCTCCAGGGGACACCTGCAGGGATGGGCACTGCAGAGCTCCCTGGGCAGCCCCTGCCAAGGCCTGAGCCCCCTTTCCATGGGCAAATTCCTGCTGCTGTCCCAGCTGAGCCTGCCCTGGCCCAGCCTGAGGCCGTTCCCTCTGCTCCTGTCCCTGTTCCCTGGCAGCAGAGCCCGACCCCCCCGGCTGTCCCCTCCTGGCAGGGACTTGTGCAGAGCCACAAGGGCCCCCTGAGCCTCCTTTGCTCCAGGCTCAGCCCCTGCCCAGCTCCCTCAGGGATGCTCCAGCCCCTTCCCAGCTCCCTCAGGAATTCTCCAGCCCCTTCCCAGCTCCCTCAGGAATGCTCCAGCCCCTTCCCAGCCCCATTCCCTGCCCTGGACACTTTCAGCAAACCCCCCAGATACTGACAGCTCTTGCTCAGGAAAGGGCAAGCATCTCCTCACCTACTTTATGCATTTACAATATTTCCTAAACTTTTCACTAAATATTAACCAATAGTTGATGCTTTGAAGTGTCTCAGTTTCTCTGCAGTTACTGGCCATAAAATCATGATCTTTTCTCTTCCTTTGATCAGCCTGCCACACCCTCCATGCTCCCCAACACCCCACTGTTTGGGCCCTAGATGGAAAGAGCAATAATGAGTTTTCCCCTCCTTGCTTTGATGTCTCCATGTGTCCATTAGGATAAGCATGGTGACCTCCTTTTGTGAAGTGCTCCAAGGGGTAAATCATGAAAATACCAATAGAGTGCTGTCTCCTTAACAGCAAAAATCACTCCTTGCATGCACCAGCTCCTCACTGTGCCTCAAATCCAGTGACTCTGATCCAGGCACTGAAGGGGGACCCATGGATTTGGTTTTGGGAACTGATCTCCAGGGCAGTGACACAGGAATGACTCCAGAATGTTCCTCCTCTCCCCCCAGGGCTCTGCTGTGTCCCACACTCCCATCAGCTGGGTGCTGTCCCAGCCTCCTGAGGATCCCATCCCAGTCCTGCACCACAGCCTGGGGATGTGTCAGAGTTCAGGGCAGGATTCAGGCATTTCCTCACTCTGCTGCCAGAGGAAATCCAGATTTAGAACCAGGGCAAGTATCAGACTCTGGAGCCTGGACTGTGCCAGCCCCTCAGCAGGTCTGGGAGATCAGGGACTGGAGAGCCCATAAATCCCTTCCCCTGCTTAGCTCCCATTTCAAAGGTACTCTTTAACCTGAACATTGGCTTCTTTCCTAATCCTAAAACCAAGCACAGCAGGGCAAAGAGCAGATCTCAGAAAAGCATCACCAAACCTGTTCACACAGGGGGGCTGGGGCTGCCCCTGGATCCCTGGCAGTGCCCAGGGCCAGGTGGGACAGTGGGCTTGGAGCACCTGGGGCAGTGGGAGGTGTCCCTGCCATGGCTGAGGTGGCACTGGGTGGGCTGTGGGGTCCCTCCAGCCCAAACCAGTCTGTGATTTAAAGTGTGGCCTTGACACTTCGACACTGCAGTGTCAACAATTTATATTTCTCTGAACAATTTATATTTATCTGAGCCATTTATACTTATCTGAACCATTTATACTTATCAGGACAAATGATATTTATCAGGACAATTCATATTTATCAGGACACTTTTTGTTTATCAGAAAAGGGATCTGTCCAGCAGAAAGAGGTGGTTTAGCCTCAGGCTGCCACAAACCTGAGAGTTTGTGGTGTGTGTGTGGGCAGAGCTGAGTGGGGAAATGAGAACATGGAAAACCCTCCAGGCCCTGGGGAGGCCTTGGACAAGAACAGCTCAATCCTCTTGATACCTTGGGGTTTAGGTTTCTCTGTTCTGTTTTGGTGTACAGCTTTTAGCTTTATATTAAGTTATATTAAATTATATTAAGCTTTATATTAAGCTTTGCATTATCTTTTTTACTAGGATCTTTTCACAGGGTGGGGAAGACAAAACTACCCTGTTCTAGCTGGAGACTCATGGACAATCTCTTCAAACTTCAGCCCCAAAGCACAAACAACATGAAAAGAGGAGGGCGGGCAAGCGAGCAAGGAGGATGAAACTTCATCATTTGAAGTAATTAATTGCACAGTTAACTCCTGTATGCAAATGGACTAAACTTATACAGATGTGAGATCCCATGACCAAGCCCTGTTTTGATTCCATCTTGGAGCCACCTGGGCAGAGCCAGGACTGTGGCTGTGGTCCTGCCCTGGATCCCTGGCAGTGCCCAAGGCCAGGCTGGACACTGGGGCTGGAGCAGCCTGGGGCAGTGGGAGGTGTCCCTGCCATGGCAGGGGGGCACTGGGGGGGATTTAGGGTCCCTCCAGCCCAGTCTGGAATCCCATGACTGTACACTGTTTATTTTGCATTTAGAAATGAGTCATTTCCCCTGTCAGCCCCAAACAGGCCCTTCAATAAATATTTCCTTTATTCCTCCCAACTCATCTACCCTCTGTGCCAGCTCCTGAGGGGACCTCCCTCCCAGCAGAGCCCAGAGAGGCAGCCTGTCATGGACATATTTTCTGAAAAATCCTTTTGACAGGATTTTTTCCCCTGAGAAGCTGAGAGGCCTCAGGAATGAAATGTGAACAATGATTGTCTGCTGCTGTGCAATGCAACAGGTGCATCTGGGATTGTTCTCATGTGGTTGTTTTTCATTAATGGCCAATCCCAGTCCAGCTGCCTCAGACTCTCTGGTCACTCACAAGATTTTATCATTCTTTTCTATTCCTTTCAAGCCTTCTGATGAATCTTTTTCTTTAGTATAGTGTTAGTATATAATTTTCTTTTAATATCATATAAATCATAAAACAATCAATCAGCCTTCTGAAACATGGAGTCAGGATTCTCATCCCTTCCCTCGTCCTGGGACCCCTGTGAACAGCACCACAGCAGCCCAGCTGTTCCCAGAGCCAGCTGCTCCCCAGCACTCACTGCTGCCTGTGTCCCAGCTCCTTGGGGCAGCCCTGTCCCAGCAGAGCCCAGCAGAGCCCAGCAGAGCCCAGAGGCAGTAAGCTGCTCCCCAGCTGCTCCCCAGCACTCACTGTTGCTCTCTGCCACGAAGGGAGGGCTGTATGCCCAGGCTGACGCCAGCATGCCCAGCTGGGCGCGCACCCGCAGCAGGATCGTCCAGCGCCGCCGCAGCCCGGGGGGGAACCAGCACTGGGGCTGGGGGGTCTGTGCACAGCCCATCTCACTCCAGTTAGAGAAGAAGACTCTGCAGAGCACAGCAAAGAGCATCCCTTAGGCTGAGGGCAAGATGTGAACAGAGGATCCATGTTTACCCCTGAAAGACTTCTCACAGAATTCCCAGAATGACCAGGTTGGAAGAGACCTCCAAGGCCATCGAGTCCAGCCCAGCCCCAGCAGCTCAGCTGAGCCCTGGCCCCCAGTGCCACATCCAGGCTTTGTTAAACACACCCAGGGATGGGCACTCCACCACCTCCCCGGGCAGCCATTCCAGAACTTTCTCACCCTTGCTGCAAAACCTTTTCCCTGCTCTCCAGCCTGTATTTCCCTTGGTGCAGCTCAGGCTGTGTGCTCTGGCTGTGTCAGTGCTGCTGCAGACAGAGCCCAGCCCAGCTGAGCACAGGCACCTTTCAGGAGCTGTGCAGGGCCATGAGGGCAGCCCTGAGTCTCCTTTTCTCCAGGCTGAGCACCCCCAGCTCCCTCAGGGCTCCTCTCAGGGTTTGTGTTCCCAGCCCCTCTGGATGTGCTCAGTGTCCCAAGGTCCTTCCCAGACTGAGGAGCAGAGCTGGGCACAGCACTCTACCAAGGTCATTGACACAGAAACCAAGAAAGGAAGAAGGAGAAACAAGAGAAACCTGTAAGTGCCTGTTCCAATGAGCATTTGTTTGTCTCTCGTGACCCATGAGTGAAGTGTGAACTCCTGAGCTCTGTAAGAATGTATAAAAAGCATGCATGCTAGAATAAAACCAGCTTGAAGCCTTCTGAAAATGGAGTGTGTTGCTTTGTATGGTCTCCATCTCAACTATTACATATCACCATCTGTTGCAATCAGGTGGGGCAGTGTTCTTTATCTCACCCATGATTTTTATCAATGGCAGGCAAAGATTTCAAGGTGATTTACCTGCCCTTGAAAAAGGGATATTTTGATTGGGCATGGCAAAAATCAGAGGATTTACAAATTGCATTATTGGACTTCTCAAGTGTTTGTTCTATTCACTTTCCAGGCTGTTGCAAGAAAAACTGAGCTTCAGAGGAAAACCCGTGTTAAGTGCAGTGCCTTTAAAAGCTGTAACAGTATTTACTGCTGGCTCTGGGAAAACACACAAATCAGAAATAACATAGCATGACCAAACAACTAAAACTTGGGAATCAGACATCGAAATAGTCAAAGGTTCTCCTCAAATGGTTGAATTGGCAGCAGAATTTAGAGAGACTCCTCAGAACTCCAGGGGGATACCCTCTGATAATGGGCCAGCTGTTAAAACCAGGTGGGGCAGTTTTCCTTATCTCTTCCACAACCCACCCCTCATAACTATGGGGAAATATCTTCTGTTCATGGGCCATTAGTTATTAATTATCTGCTGTTCATGGGCCATTAATTATTAATTATCTGCTGTTCATGGCCAGTGAGGGTCCCTGCATGGCTGATCAAATTCCACCATCCCAGGGCAGGAGTCAAGCATTCCTACCTGGATACAATCTGGGATTTCACACATTCCTACCTGGATACAATCTGGGATTTCACACATTCCTGCCTGGATACAATATGGGATTTCACACATTCCTACCTGGATACAATCTGAGATTTCACACATTCCTGCCTGGATACAATCTGGGATTTCACACATTCCTACCTGGATACAACCTGGGATTTCACACATTCCTACCTGGATACAATCTGGGATTTCACACATTCCTACCTGGATACAATCTGACATTTCACACATTCCTACCTGGATACAATCTGGGATTTCACACATTCCTACCTGGATACAATCTGCCCTGGAACAGCACAGCAGCCTTTGCCCCCTGCATTCCCAGAGGAGCAGCTTTCTCCTGCCCTGCATTCCCAGAGGGAGAGCAGGCCCAGCTCCAGCAGCCCTGGAGCTGCAGAGGAAAACTCCCCCCTTGTGCAGGATCCTGCTGCAGCAGAGCCACAGCTGGGACTGCAGGAGGGCTGAGCCCCTTGGGATGGGACTGTGCCACCATGGGATGGGACTGTGCCACCCTGGGATGGGACTGTGCCACCCCTGGGATGGGACTGTGCCACCACCTGGGATGGGACTGTGCCACCCCTGGGATGGGACTGTGCCACCCCTGGGATGGGACTGTGCCACCACCTGGGATGGGACTGTGCCACCCTGGGATGGGACTGTGCCACCCCTGGGATGGGACTGTGCCACCCCTGGGATGGGACTGTGCCACCACCCTGGGATGGGACTGTGCCACCACCCTGGGATGGGACTGTGCCACCCCTGGGATGGGACTGTGCCACCACCATGGGATGGGACTGTGCCACCCCTGGGATGGGACTGTGCCACCACCCTGGGATGGGACTGTGCCACCATGGGATGGGACTGTGCCACCACCCTGGGATGGGACTGTGCCACCACCTGGGATGGGACTGTGCCACCACCATGGGATGGGACTGTGCCACCCCTGGGATGGGACTGTGCCACCCCTGGGATGGGACTGTGCCACCCCTGGGATGGGACTGTGCCACCCCTGGGATGGGGCTGTGCCACCCCTGGGATGGGGCTGTGCCACCACCATGGGACTGTGCCACCCCATGGGACTGTGCCACCACCCTGGGATGGGACTGTGCCACCACCCTGGGATGGGATGGGACTGTGCCACCCCCTGGGATGGGACTGTGCCCTCACCCTGACACACAGGGGGCAGGGCATGCTCTGACTCTTGCAGTGGTTTGCTTTGTGCTATTGTGTTTTAATTTTATTTTTCCTAATAAAGAACTGTTATTCCTGCTCCCATATCTTTGCCTGAGAGCTCCTTAATTTCAGAATTACCATAATTCAGAGGGAGGGGGGTTTGCATTTCCCATGTCAAGGGAGGCTCCTGCCTTCCTTACAGACACCTGGCTTTTCAAACCAACACAACAATAAGCCAAGAGCAGGCAGTGCAGCCACCTGGAACACCACACCCCATCCCAGCCACTTCTGGTGAGACAAGAATGTGTTACACAGCTCTGGCTTCACAGGGTTAAACTAACCCCAGAGCCCACCCAGCCCCTCGATCTGGAGAAATTTAAATTGGCCAGAGAAAAGTCAGGAAAGGCTAAAATTCTGTGCAGCATTTCTGGGTGTCCTCAGGGCTTCAATCTCTTCTCAGCTCAGAGGACACACCACGGGCCAAGGGCCTGTCAGTCACCAGGAGCTGCTCTTGGAGATACATAAAAACATCTGTGATAAAAAACATCCTTTCATTCTGTGCTTATTCACTTTCAGGCTTTCTGGGGTTTTTAAAACCAGTTGTCATCCTGGACTAGAACAAAACGAGGTGGGTTTATTTACTGCTTACTCACGTTCTGTACTGGGCTGTGTATAACACTGTGCCATTCTCCACTGGAACAGGAGACCACCTCAGCAAACTCTGGAAGTTGTAGGAATAAACCTCCACATTTTTGGGGGCTGGTAAATGGGGAGAAGTTTCTAAAGGAAGAAGAGAAATAAAAAAAAAAATTGAAACATTCAATTCTCCAAATTCCATCACCATGTATTAAATTTCCACTGCTTTGCAGGCAAAACCATTTCCCCTCCTTCTCCTTCTGTTTCCAGGGGCTCTGGCACGTTCAGGTGGACAGGCCCTGGCACAGGGTGCCCAGAGCAGCTGGGGCTGCCCCTGCATCCCTGGCAGTGCCCAAGGCCAGGCTGGACACTGGGGCTGGAGCAGCCTGGGGCAGTGGAGGTGTCCCTGCCATGGCAGGGGGGGCACTGGGTGGGATTTAGGGTCCCTTCCAACCCAAACCAGTGTGGAATTCTGTGTATCCATGAATTCCAACTCCCTGGTTTTATTCATTCCATAAAGAAAATAAAGCTGAAAATACCAAGCCTGGCACAAAACCACAAACCCACCCAGTCCCCCATGGAGCCATAAATGAGGGTTCCAGAATCCCAGAATCACCAAAGCTGGAAGAGCCCTTTGGGATCACCCAGTGCCACCCAGCCCCACCAGCATCACCCCAAACCCTGTCCCTGTCCCCAATGCCACATCCAGGCTGCTCTGGGACAATTCCAGGGACTCCAAACCTCCCTGGGCAGCTCAGCCCAAGGCCTGAGCACTCTGCCAGGGAAAAAATTGTTTCTAATTTCTGATCTGCTCCTCCTTGGTGCCACTTGAGGCCATTTCCTCTCCTCCTTTCCCTTGGGACAGGCAGCAGAGCCCGACCCCCCTCACTGCCCCTCCTGGCAGGGACTTGTGCAGAGCAATGGGGTCCCCCCTGAGCCTCCTTTGCTCCAGGCTCAGCCCCTTCCCAGCTCCCTCAGCTGCTCCTCACAGCACATTCTTTTTTCTGGAAGGTTTTCCAGCCCCTCCTCTGCCCACTGGTGATCACAGCAGCCGATCTGCTCTACCTGCAGCTCCCGTTTGCCTCCCTGCAGAGCCCAGGTGGGCACCCTGTGCCAGGGCCTGCCCACCCTGCCAGGGAACAATTCCTCATTGCCAAGATCCCACCCAGCCCTGCCCTCTGGCACTGGCAGCCATTCCCTGGCTCCTGTCCCTCCATCCTTGTCCCCAGTCCCTCTGCAGCTCTCCTGGAGCCCCTTCAGGCCCTGCCAGGGGCTCTGAGCTCTCCCTGGAGCCTTCTTCTTTGTTTTTTCCCCCATCTGCCTCTTGCTGACCCTGAGGTCATTCCAGTGAAACCTTCCAGGAGCCATCTGGAAAAAACAACCCTTCAGGAAGATGTGGTGTCCCTGAAGAAGCTCTGGTTGTGCCAGCTTTGGGGGTGATCTTACCAGGCAGGAAATGGCAGGAGCTCTGTGGGTGGGGAGGGCCCCAAACCCAGGTGTGAAAAATGTTATTTTATGATTGGCTTTTGGCAAATACACAAATGAGTATTCTATGTGTTGTGTTAGAAAGTTCTGCTGTATTCATTCCCTTAAGTAGTGTGACAAATATAGTTTTAGGTTATAACAAAATGTTGAAATAGAAACTATGCTATGTAAGATACTTTTTAAAGAAAGGACTCGCACCTGATGGCAGCCACAGGACAGCTGAATGTCCCAGAGAAAGAGAATTTATTGCCCCATGATCAGCACAAACGAACTTCTTCCTGCCTGCTCAGCCCTGCAGACGCCGTCAGGACTCAGAGGAAGGAGCTGGCAGTGCCCAGCCAGAATCCTGGGTGTGAATGGAATTGATGCACCAGGGATGAGGTGTGTGAATATGCAACAGGCTGGTGTTTTAAGGGGATGATCCTCTGTTAATGTGGGGCCTTTTTTGGGCTTATTTTGCCCAGAAAAGGTACCTGAACTGTCTGTAACTCTTTGTTTCTATTGTCTCATGTTGTCCTAATCCAAATTGTCCAAATTATTATTACTCTAATTATATTGCTATTTTTATAACCATTTTATTATCATTAAACTTTTTTAAATTTTAAAAACAAGTGATTGGTGTTTTTCACACCAGGCACTGCAGCAGCCACCATCAGGCTCCAGCTCCTGCTCAGGAGGGGCAAACCACAGGGAAGAGCTGTGGGACAGGAGAAGGACAGACTGACAGCCCAGGGGGGGAGGAGGAAGCTGCCAAAACAGGGCCAAAAAAGGGACAGAGCCAGGCTGGGGCTGGAGGGCAGCCACAGGCAAAGAGAAGGGAAATGGGGGCGGTGGAGAGGAGGAAGGGCTGAGGAGAAGGGAGGGAGCAGCTGGAGCCAGGGAGGAACAGCAGAACCAAAAGCTCTGCAGGACACGGCCGAGGCTCCGGGGTCAGCCCCAGCAGCCCTGGCTGCTCAGGGATCTCTCCTGGAACCTGCAGGGACCAGCAGAGAGAATGGTTTTCCTTCTGCACCCCACGGGCTTTTCTGGAGTGACTCCCTCACGCCATGAGAGTCACAGAACCAGGGAAAGGTGGGGCTGGAAGGGACTTTACAGATCACCCAGTGCCACCCCCTGCCATGGGCAGGGACACCTCCCACCATCCAGCCTGGCCTGACAAAGAACCGTGACAAAATACCCCACATCACAGCAAGTAATTTTTAACTCTGGAGAACAGAGTGTCCTAAGACACAGCCTGTTAACTTTTACATCAACAAGATCAGAAGATCAAGCACTTGAGTCAAATTCTGGGCCAGGCTTCCGTGGAAGCGTGGATTCCTGTTAAAAAGTTTGTGGTTTGTTTGATTTCTACATCAAGTTGCATTAAACCCTACATCCAAAATACCAAGTAATGAGTGGAGCTCTAGGTTTCCAAGAAAAGCTGTGGCTGCCCCATTCCTGGAAATGTCCAAGGCCAGCAGGCTGGAGCAACCTGGGACAGTGGGAGGTATCCCTGCCCATGGCAGGGGTGGAACAGTGTGACCTTAAACACAGCTAAAGCAGGCTGTGTTTCTCTCAGAGCTGTAACCAGGCCTGGCAATAATTTCTCAGCCTCATCTCTCAGGCACTGCTCTCAGAACACACACACTGCCCCAGGCCACCTGTGGGAGATTCCCCACAGCTTCCCAATCCATTCACCTCCCAGCTGTCAGGAAGGCCCCCAAGGAGCCATCTCTGAACGGGTGAGAAATTTTCATGTTCCAGTCCCACGGATCCGTTCTTGCACTCTCGCTGCTGGTCTGGCACGTGGTGAGGTATCTCACACCATCTGTGCCCTCAGACCTCTGTCACACACCCTTCCTCAGAATCCCAGGAACCTCTGAGAACGAAACACCACGGGCACCAGCTCCCACCACACCTTAAATCAAGAGCAGTGAGGGACCAGGGGGAGATGGGATCTTGGGAATGAGGAATTTTTCCCTGGCAGGGTGGGCAGGGGCTGGGATGGCATTCCCAGAGCAGCTGGGGCTGCCCCTGGATCCCTGGCAGTGCCCAAGGCCAGGCTGGACACTGGGGCTGGAGCAGCCTGGGGCAGTGGGAGGTGTCCCTGCCATGGCAGGGTGGGATTTAAGGTCCCTCCAGCCCAGTCTGGGATCCCATAGCTGCACACTATTTATTTTGCATTCAAAAATGAGTCATTTCCCCTGCCAGCCTCAAAAATATTGCAGAGCTCACCAAAAACACTGCAGAGATTATCAAAGACACTGCAGAGCTCACCGAGAACGCCTCAGGGTTCATCAGCCCTCTGAGGGCTGCCACGAGGGTGCCACGAGGCTGAGGAGCTGCTTCCTCAGCACCAAGGGAAATCTGAATTTCTGTCAGATCCCCCCCTCACAACGGCAACTGCTGAAATCCCTCACTCAACCTCCTCCTCATCTCCAGTTTGTACGGCCTAAAATAACACCATGAACACTTCAAACACAGCACCCACGGGTCCAAGCACCCTCAGAACCCCAAACTCCTTCAGCCAGGGCGAGGCAGAGAGGTCCCATCCTGCCTGGCAGGGGTTTGCACTGGGCTGCTTCTTTCAGAGCAGCAGCCTAAGGAGGCTCAGATTGTTTTTTCCTGCTGTGCAGAGAACTCGAGGTACTTCAAACCACGAGTCAGAACTTTCACAGCAGAGTGCGAAGCCACAATCACAGCCAGTGAAAGCAGCCTGGCTCGGGTGACCCACCCGTGTCCCAGCTCCTGCTGCTCTTCAGGGATTCCCGATCCCTTCCTCCATCAGTGGCCAACAACCATCCTACTGCCCTGGCAGAACAGGAATCTGGGCTTTGGGGGATTTTGTGTGGACTTTTGCTGTTCCAGTGCACCAAAGTGGCTTCTAAGGGATAGCGCAAGATTCCTATTCCTGGCAGGGGGTTGGAATGACACCAGCAACAAGGACCTTCCTGATCCAACCTATTTTGGGATGCTGGGATTTCCAGAGCTCTCTGGGAAGTCCCTTGGCTGCTGATGGGATGAAACTGAGCAATGCTGACTGCAGGAGGCCCTGCCCCAGTTTGCTTCAGTCCAGCCAGAGAGTCTGGAAGCACCAGAGAGCCCCGCAGGGCTCAGCAGGGTCAGCCAGGCTGTGGGCACCACCGGGACATGGGACATGCTGAACTCATGGGGAGCCTCACACTCTGTGCACAGCTCATTCCATCATGGAGTGGTTTTGGTTGGGAGGGACCTTAAACTTCATCCCATCCCAGCCCTGCCATGGCAGGGACACCTCCCACTGCCCCAGGCTGCTCCAGCCCCAGTGTCCAGCCTGGCCTTGGGCACTGCCAGGGATCCAGGGGCAGCCCCAGCTGCTCTGGGCACCCTGTGCCAGGGCCTGCCCACCCTGCCAGGGAACAATTCCTCATTGCCAAGATCCCACCCAGCCCTGCCCTCTGGCACTGGCAGCCATTCCCTGTGTGCTGTCCCTCCATCCTTGTCCCCAGTCCCTCTGCAGCTCTCCTGGAGCCCCTTCAGGCCCTGCCAGGGGCTCTGAGCTCTGCCTGGAGCCTTCTCCTCTCCGGGTGAGCACCCCCAGCTCTCCCTGGAGCCTTCTCCTCTCCAGGGGAGCACCCCCAGCTCTCCCAGCCCGGCTCAGAGCAGAGCGGCTCCCCTGGGACACGCCTGGAGCCGGGATCACAGAGCTCGAGCCCAGGCCCAGCCTGCAGAGCCATTTCCACCAGACCTAAACCCAAACTCGCGTCCATCCACGCTTTTAAACGTCCTTTAATGGAGGTGCCACCTCCCAAACCTCCGCCACGCCACGAGCACCGGACGGTGCCACAGCCCCACACAATCCGCTGCGGCCCGGCCCGGGCTCCAGCACAGCGGGGCTTGGGAGCCGCACCCGGGGCTGGGCAGGGCCGATCCCCGAGCTGGGCAGGACCGAGCCCCGCCATGGGCTGAGCCCGGCCCGGCCCCAGCGGCTGCTCTGGGCCCGGAGAGCCGAGGCGGGGAAAAGGCACAGCGGGCACCGGCACAGGCCCCGCGCGGCGACCGAGACCGCGCCCGGGGGCACCCAGAGCCCGCGGGCACCGAACCCCGCGGCACCGAACCCCGCCAACACCGAACCCCCATTCCCCCGGCCCCGCACCCACCTGCGGCCGAGCCCAGCAGCAGCAGCAGGAGGAGCGGGAGGGAGCGGAGCGGAGCCCGGCCCCGCATGGCCCCGCTCGGCCGCGGGTCCCCCCGAGCGCGGCCGGGCCGGGCCGGGCTGGGCTGCGGCGGCCGCACGCTCCGAGCCCGCACGGCCGCGGCCAGCGCCACCGCTCCGCCCCTGTCACCGCCCCTGTCACCGCCCCTGTCACCGCCTCTGCCACCGCCCCTGTCACCGCCTCTGCCACCGCCCCCGGGGGCTGAGCCCGGCCCGGCCCCGCCCGAGGGCCCTGCAGCTGCGGGAGGAGCCGGGAGGGCCGGGCAGCCCCGGCCCCTGGCCCTGTCCTGCCCCTTCTCCTGCCCCTGTCCTTGTCTCTGACCCCTTCTCCTGTCCGAGTACCTGCCCCCGTCCCTTCCTGCCCCCGTCCCTTCCTACCCCCGCCTCCCTCCCCAGCCCCTATCCCCATCCCCATCCATTCTCTATCGCTATTCTTGTCCCTGCCACGGCCCCTGCCCCTTTTCCTGTCCCTGTCCCTGTGGTTGATGTGAGGACATCTCGCCCCGGGTTTCTCCGGCTGCACTGGGCACGGCAGCAGCCCCTGGTGACACTGCACACCTGCAGCCCCCTCGGTGACACTGACTGCACACCTACGGCCCCTTGCTGACAGTGACTGCACACCTGCGGCCCCTTGGTGACAGTGACTGCACACCTGCGGCCCCTCGGTGACACTGACTGCACACCTGCAGCCCCTGGTGACACTGACTGCACACCTGCAGCCCCTGGTGACACTGACCCACACCTGCAGCCCCTTGATGACACTGACTGCACACCTACGGCCCCTTGGTGACAGTGACCCACACCTGAAGCCCCTTGGTGACACTGACCCACAACTACAGCCCCTGGTGACACTGACCCACACCTACAGCCCCTTGGTGACACTGCACACCTGCGGCCCCGTGGTGACAGTGACCATAACTACAGCCCGTGGTGACACTGACTGCACACCTGTGGCCCCTTGGTGACACTGACTGCACACCTACGGCCCCTTGGTGACAGTGACCACAACTACAGTCCCGGTGACACTGACCCACACCTGCAGCCCCTGGTGACAGTGACTGCACACCTGAAGCCCCTTGGTGACACTGACCCACAACTACAGCCCCTGGTGACACTGACTGCACACCTGCAGCCCCTGGTGACAGTGACCCACCTGCAGCCCCTGTGACACTGCACACCTCCAGCTGGTGCCACTGACAGCAGATGGTGACTGAAAAGGCTGCTTTGGTTAAAAGCAGCTGAAGCAGAGGGGTATCCCGTGTGTCTCCTGAACACAGCTGAAATACTCTCTCTTAAACACCTGAGAGAGGAAATATGCTTCAGAGAAGAAATGTTATTATCATTACCATCATTAATAGTGGTACTGTTGTGTCAGCAGGATGGCAGGACCGCTGACTGAAGAAACCAAGCAAGGTTAGGTGTTGCCACATTTCTCCTCAGGGAGAAAAGCAAGGCACAATTCTTCCCAGGAATATTTCTGGGGTTCACATTCTCTGAACCTCAGAGAAAGAAAACACAATTCTTCTCTCGTTTGCCGTGCCTGTGTTTGTGCCCCAGCAGAATGCAGTGTGGAGATGGTTTCCCCACAGGGATGGGGTTTGTTTCCCTGGCCTGTCAGGGCCAGCAGTGTGTGTGTGTGTGTGTGTGTCAGGAGTGTCGGGTGACAGCCACAAAATGCTCTGCAGTTGTGTGCAGGGTGGAGTGCCTGGCAGATTCAGTTTAGATGTAATGTAACACAGTGTAATATAGTATAGAATAAGATAGTATAATAAAGTAATTAATTAGCCTTCTGATAAGATGGAGTCCTCCTCATTCTTCCTCCTTCTTCGGGGGCAAAAATATCCACTAGTTAAGGGTGCTTGCAGCACCTCCAAGGAATGCAGATGGTGTTTGGGAGCCTGCGGGGTCCCGGGGCTGGGGCGGCCCCGCTGCCACGGGACTCCCGAGCGGAGCAGAGCGGCAGGAGCGGCCCGGAGCGCCCCGGGCAGGGCAGGGCAGGGCAGGGCAGGGCTGGGCAGGGCTGGGCAGGGCTGGGCAGCTCGGTTCCCGGCTGGATGAATCACTGGAATTCGCCGCAGTGAAATTCAGCTCTTTCTCCATCCGGGGGAAGATTTCTGCCTGTCCCTTGACCCCGGGCTCTCGGGGCTTTTGCCGGGCGGGGCAGCGATAAATCAATCAGGTGAGCATCTCACAGCCTTTAACGCCGACACAGAGGATGAAGGCCATGAAGGAGCACGAACACAGCCCGAGCCGGGCTGTCCCTGAGCCCGGGGGAAGGTGGCACCTGCCAGGGCCCTGCTGAGCCCTGGGGCTCCGGCAGGGATGCCGCAGAGATGCCGCAGTGCCCGGCCCCAGGACAGGGCAGGGGTCCGGGGTGACTCAGGGACAGGGACAGGCTGTGACAGCGCCGCGTTTCTAACCAGGAACGTGGAACAGCCAAACAGAGCCCGCAGAGAGCACTTTGAGTCGAGGGGTGCATTCATTAATGAGGCTTTGATCGGTGAAAGAAGCCCGGAGGAACTCGAAACTGGAGAAACTCGGCTTGTGACTTATGCAGCGGGGTTCCCCTGCTCCCTTCTGCTAAAGGACACGTTCACTGCAGAAATCCCAGAACTTGTCATGCCTGCTTGCCCTTTGCCAGGGCAGAGGGGGAACTTGGGCAGGGTTTTGGTTTCAGTCCAGGCAGAGCTTTCGGCCCAGCTCTGTCTTGTCTGGAGCCTCCTGAGAAATCCCAGCCCAAGAAATGACTCTCCTGAGTCCCCTCTGGGAGCAGGGAGGTCAGAGTGACAAGAGGTTAATGGAAGATGTGGTTTCCACCATCAGTTGATGAGGGATGATTTATTAAAACTGGGAGCTTAAGGAGAATGGGGAGAATGGAGAATAAAGTGATTTAATGAAGACAGAGGGAAGAGAGAGCTGGGTTTAATGCAACATTCAATCAAAAAGGAAAATAATATCAATAATTCAGGAAATCTGCAGAACCTATAGGAGTTTAGGGATAATTCTGTGTGTTGGCTTTCTTGTCTTTGAGCTTAGGGAGAGGGAAGCAAAGTCAATGCCAAATCAGACAGTGAGGGATGAATGATCCTGTGATTTTCCTGCTGCCAAATTTCTGGCACAGAATCCTGAAAAAAAATGAATCTACAAAAATGTAAGGAAGATGCCCAGAAATAACAGAGAGAGAGAGAGGGGAAATGAATCCATTGCCAGACCCAGGGGCAGTTCCACATCAGGCAGTGGTCAGGGTGTGAACAATTTTAGGACCACAGTGGTCTGGGAGAGAAATCAGCCCCTGCCTTGTGCTCCTCAATTGTCCCTCTGTTTAGGCAAAGAACCACAGGTAGCTCAGGAAACTGAAACAAGAAAGGAAAGCAGGAAGGATCCCCTGTCCTATTCAAATCACACTTCAGAAAGCCTTAAACAAATTCCAGACTTACTATATCAAAAGCTCTTCAAACTCTGACCTCATTCCTGGCCACTCCTGGTATTTGCTGCTTGGATTTTTAACCTTCTTCCTGGAAGAGAAACAGAATTGAGTTCTTTGATAGTGGCCTGACATGAAAAGGAAAATAATTCTTAGAGAAAAGCCACATTGGTGTGGTCAGCCACAAACCCTCCTAGGGCAAACTCTGCCGTGGGGGCTCTGCTGATGTTTGGGGGTGATCTGGACCCTCATGTGCCAGCTGGGGACTCTTGGAGGCAGATGGGAAATTATCTAGATGTGTGAAGAGGCATCTCCAATTCTATTTTGGTCCCAGTTTCCAGTCCTACCCTGCCCTCTGGCAGTGGGAGCCATTCCCTGGGTCCTGTCCCTCCAGTCCTTGTGCCCAGTCCCTCTCCTGCAGCCCCTAAAGGTGTCTCACCTACAGAGGGTTAAAGGAAATTACAGCACCCTGGGAAGAGATTGAGTTTTAATGGATGATTTTTAAGGACCCTTCCAGCCCAACCCCGACTGGGATTCTGTGATTTCACCAGGCTCATGTGACACAGTCTGTGCCTCTAAAAGGGAGAGGTCACAAACAGATCAGGAAGAAAAAAAGCAGCTCCTCCCTCCCTGGGTTGTGTGGAATGCTCTGTGTTCTGACCTAGAGCAGGATTTTGGGTTTGCTGCTGAATTGAGATTGGCCCAGGCTTTCCCAGAGCCTTTGGGTCCATTGTGTATGTGCATGTCACCGTGTTGGGAGGCTCAAAGTAAAAAAAAATGGTGCTAGAAGTAAAAAAAAAAAGTGGTGTTAAAGCAAGGAAAAAAAAAAAAAAGAATGTTTAGTGATTCACTTACAGTAAGTCAGTGATGAAATCGAGTCTGGGAGACAGAGGAAGTGCAGTCAGGCAGTGCCTGATCACAGCAGTTTCCATGAGCCCAGTAAACAGAGCTGCACTCATGTGAGAGATAAACAGCCCATCTGCCAGGAATGCACTGGTGTGCCTGCTCAGCCCTTCTGGGAACAGCCTGGGGTGTGGAACTCACCCTCAGCCTTGGCTGTCTGGGCAGGACACTGAGTGGTGAAGAGCTGCAGGAACAAAAAGATCCCAGTGGCCAAGGAGAGTCAGTTCCTCAAATGGTGACATTTGGGGGTAAGTCCAGAATCCCAGACTGGTCTGGGTTGGAGGGACCCTAAATCCCCCCCAGTGCCCCCCTGCCATGGCAGGGACACCTCCCGCTGCCCCAGGCTGCTCCAGCCCCAGTGTCCAGCCTGGCCTGGGGCACTGCCAGGGATCCAGGGGCAGCCCCAGCTGCTCTGGGCACCCTGTGCCAGCCCTGCCCACCCTGCCAGGGAACAATTCCTCATTTCCAAGATCCCACCCAGCCCTGCCCTCTGGCCCTGGCAGCCATTCCCTGGCTGCTGTCCCTCCATCCTTGTCCCCAGTCCCTCTGCAGCTCTCCTGGAGCCCCTTCAGGCCCTGCCAGGGCTCTGAGCTCTGCCTGGAGCCTTCTCCTCTCCAGGTGAGCACCCCCAGCTCTCTCAGCCTGGCTCCAGAGGGGCTCCAGCCCTGGAGCAGCCCCGTGGTCCCCTCTGGATGAGGATCCCTCGTGGATCAGTTTTTGGTGGAGGAGTTTTCAAGGTGATGTGTAGGAAATGAAAACATGAATTGAAGGAGCACACCCTAAGGCACCTTGGTTCTGGTAACAGAAATCTCACAGTCCCAGAGTCACCCCAAACCTGTGCCCAAGGGCACATCCAGGCACCTCTGGGACACTCCCAGAAACTCCACCAGACCCTGGCAAACTCATTCCAGTGCCTCACCACTCTGGCAGGGAAAAATCATTTCCAGTCTCTGATCTGAACCTCCCCCTGAGAAAGTGAGGGATGGGGGAAAGGTGGGCACAGCAGGGAAGGGAAGGAGCTCCAAGATGCCCCAAGGAGCCTTGAAAACCCCAACAGCCAAAAAAGGGCATTTTGCTGGGAAAGAGTGAAAAATTCACTGTGACTCAGTGAAGGCACTCGGCAGAAGTGAGAGGAGGTGAACGCTCCTGCTTTTATAAACAAGTCCAGACACAGTGGGGGTGACAGGTGGGGGAAGGGAGAGCTTTTCCAGGGAAAAGAAGAAATTTCCAGGGCAAAAAGAGATTTTCAAGGGGAAAGAAGAGAACTTTTAGGGGAAAGAGATTTTTTTTTTAGGGGAAAGAAGAAATTTTCTGGGAAAAAGAAGAGATTTTTCCAGGGGAAGGATGAGATTTTCTAGGGGAAAGAAGAGATTTTTTTAGGCAAAGAAGAGATTTTCTGGGGGAAAGAAGAGATTTTCCAGGGGAAAGAGCCAAGGCAGCAGTGCAGGGATGTGCCAGCCCCAGCTGGGGCTCTGGGCTGTGTGCAGGGCAGTTGGGATAATTCCACTGATCCATTCACAGCCCCAATGCCAGCACAAGCTAAAAGAGGCTCTAAATGTATCCCCAAGGTGCCCCAGACTGTTCATCTTTCCAGGCAGCAGATTTCCTGGCTGGGTTTTAGCTCCAGGGATGCAGTGGAATCACTTCTTCAGACACTTTACTGGATCTGATTTTTAATTTGCTCTTACCAGGTGAGCAGATGGAGCTCAAGGCAGCAGCACAGGTGTGCAGGAACAGCCTCACTTTCCCAAAAATACCTGTGTGGAGATGGATCCACACTGAAGGAAAGGGAAATAAAGCTCTAAAGCCCAGCAGAGCTGCCACTGACACCTTTTTGCTGAGGAAATGTTCTGGTTTTGCTGCCTCAGGGAAAAGGAACCCCCAAGGCAGCAGGGCTGGATTTGGCACTCAGGATGGGATTTCTGGGACTTCACCCAGGAACTGCAGGAGAGAGAAAACCAATAACAATAACAATAGAACTCATTCAAAATGTAAAAGTTAAAAATGGCTTTCCAAGAGTCCCCATGAAGAAATCATGGTCCAGCCCGAGTTTCTTTGGTGCTCTGCCACATTAACCACATCATGTGTTGCTTTCACTGAGGTCTAACCAACAATTGCAGGAATTCTGCAATGACTGTGGTGCTGGGATGGTTCAACATCACTGAAAAAACATCACAGCCACCCAAATCCCACATGGAGTCACCACCCAAATCCTGCCTGCATTCACCACCCACCGAGTTCTCTGCTACCATTTTATTTATCTATTTATGAGCTATTTCTTATCTATTTACCCATTATTTATCTATTTGCTTATCTATTTTGAAATTTGTCTGTTTCTCACCTGGGATTCCCCATCAAGGATATGGCTCTGAATGAAGAACTGTAATAATAGAGAAAATAAAACCTAGTCAATTCTAAATAAATAAAATTGATAATATATAAAACAAAACCTAATCAATTCAAAATAAACAAATGAAACCTAATAATAAAGAAATAAAACCTAATCAATTATTAACAAATAAAACCTAATAGTAAATAAACTCCAATAAATTCTAAAGAAATAAATTTTTAAAACTAACCATAAATAAAACCTAAATAATTCTAAATAAGTAAACCCTAATAATAAAGAAATAAATAGAACCTATCCAATTATAAGCAAAAGCTTATTAAAGAAACAGACAAACATTAATCAATTATAAATAAATAAAACCTAATAATAAATTAAACCAAATCAACTCTAAGTAAGTAAAGCCTAATAATAAATAAATTACACCTAGTCAATTACAAATACATAAATAACCCCCAAATAATAAATAAATTACACCTAATCAATTACAAATACATAAAACCCAATAATAAATAAAACCTAATACATTATAAATAAATAAACAAAACCCAATAATAAATAAGGCCCTAACCATTATAAATAAATCCTAATAACAAATAAATAAACTCCAATAAACTCTAACTAGACAAACCCTAACAATAATTCAGGCAATCCCAGGATCCATTCCAAAGGCAGAAGTCTGGGAAAACCCCAGCCCTGGCACCAACCATGGAAAATCTGCTGAAAATCAGCTTGTTTTAAATAACTCTGGAGTTCTTGGCTTCCTCTGTCCTGTACTGGCTTTGGCAAACTCTTATTTATAAGAATAATGATATTATTGATACATGAATTATAATATAACAATGACTTTGATACAGTACAGTTTGTAATCACTTTGAACTGCTTTCATAGATAGAATAATTCTATGAATATCTATAATGAATACATTTTTATAGAATTATTAGGTATTTAATATATATAATAATGGGTAGCTTGTATATTTTAGTGTGACAAACACATATTATAGTTCAGGTGTTGGAACCCTGCATACTGAGAATTTCAGACTTACTCTGCTGCCAGGCACTGACTCCAAAAAAAACCACCACATTTGACCTGAGGCTGTGGAGGAAGGTGCCAAAATTGAATGTTAGAATTAACATTATGAGTGGGTAGTTTAAATGGAAGTGTGTAATATCACATAGTAGAAAACCTAGAGTTTAAGGTTTTAGAATATAATAATATTTACAAAACAAGATAGAAGCTTTAGAGCAGAGACTTGTCCTTTTTCTTCACCTTCTTCTCCATGGGTTTGGGTGGTATTTGAAATGAAAGAAAAAAAGAAATAAAAAGAAATAAAAAGAAATAAAAAGAAATAAAAAGAAATAAAAAGAAATAAAAAGAAATAATAACAATAATTAAATTAATTAAATAAAATGTTAATTAATAAAAATAATAAAATAAAAATTAAAATAATTAAATAAAAAAGTCCGCATTGCAGACCACAAGTAGTTAGTTAAAAGTTAAAAATAATTTAAGTGTCATTTCTTAATTAGACAGTTTATCCTTAAAAAACCTTGTAGAGAGATATACAACTCCATTTTCAGTTTATTAAAATAAAGTCCTATAAAACTCACGGTTTATAAAACTATAATATAGATAAAAACTAATAAATATCTAAATTCAAACAAAAATACCATTTAATCCCAACTCTAACAAAAAAAAATCCAAAAAACTCCACATTTAGGCTTTGGCAAGATATCCCAACAGAGACCATGTGCTGTGCACTGTGCTGGTGAATTTGTGTTCTCACTGCCCGCGGTGAGAACACCTCAGGTCATTTGGGAAGCAGCTGAGGCTGATTCCAGGGGCCTGTGGAGAACCTCGTCTGTGTAAGATAACACTGAAAAGAGAATAAACCAGAATGCAAGGAAGGATTTACCAGTGACCTTTGGTTATCAGGAGCTGCCAAACCACAGAACAGGGGCCTTGAGAGAACATAAACCAGATCAACTTCAACTGCAGCACTTTAAGAAGATGGGTCAAGAGTCAGACCAAGCGAAAGAATTCCCAGAACACGTAAACTCAAAGGAATGTTTGAATATGCATAATCCTCGTGAACATTTGACCAATGCAATGAAAAAGTGTATAAGGAAATTATTTTAAACTAACTGATGCACCTCTGCCAAGCTGCAAGAGTCCCTTCTATCCCTCATTTAAACATTTGAAGGAGTGAGCCTCGTTTCTCACAAGCTCAATCCCAGCACACAAAACCTGCCCCATCATCCTCCCCTCCCCGGGGCTGGGAGCTGATATTGAATTTATCCCACAAAACCCACACAGACTGAGTGGTTCTGGTTTCCCTGACAGCCAGCTTGAGGCATTTCCCTGTTATTCCAACACCCACACGGAGCAATCCAGCTCTCCCAGGGCGTGTGCCAGGATTCCAACGCTGCCAGCGGGAATTCAGTGAAGGAATCACAGAATGATGGGACAGCTCAGGCTGGGAGAGACCTCCAAGCCCACCTTGGGAATATCCTGAACAAGGAAAAGGAAACTCCCCCAAAGGCCACAGTCCTCAGACACCCCCTGGAACTGAACAAATCCATTTCATTACACTTCCCTTAGGCTCTGAGATGAAGAGTTCTGTGAACTATAAAATTCCAGTCAAATCCTTTTCCCAGTATTTCTGCATACATCTGAAAAATCAGAATGAGGCTGACTTGGGCACTTAGGAACTTAATTTTTCAGTTTAAATATTTGATACCAAAACAAACAACTAAATTAATTTCCTACTGTAACTATTATTACATATTAGATATTTAAATACCCATTGAATCAAGGAGTTTTTCCATCTCACTGTCCTGGTCTTGCTGCTTCTGACCCCACTGGAAAGAGCTGGTACAAGATTTTCTGTAAGCACACTTAGAGCATCAAATACAATAGTAATAACAATAAATATCCATTCATTAGCATCCATTTGGTTCTCCAGAGGCAAATGGGGTTGCCTGTGAATTATCCTGTCTCTTTCAGGAACATTCACTGGGTGCTTTGCTTAAAATCTGGCAGTGAAATCCCTCCCATGAATTAACTTTGGTCCAAATGATGCCATTAATTCCATTTCTATATAATTTATATGGGATATTCCACTCTATCCTTCACATTGGGTTTTTCAGGAAGGACTGCTCCTCATGGGAACTTCCCAAGTATCCACAGCTTCCATGTCACTACACCAAAAACACAAAGAACCAAGAGAGGGATAAGAAGCAAAAGTGCAAAATTTATTATGTTCTTCAATGAACACAGGGATAGGAAACTTATAAAATTAGGTAGTATCTTCAAAATTAAAAAATAAAGGATATATAGACACCAAGAGTTCCTAGATAGAACAAACAACAGCAGTCCATGGGATGCTCAAACCCAGCTGACTCCAAAGCAGTTTCTTCATAAAAAAATAAGGTACTTAAAAAAAATGGCTCTGGAAGACAGTGGAGTCAGCATGGAAAACATGGAATATGAAAAGTGAAATGTTACTGCAGCACACCCTGATTGTCCAAATTGGCAAAACAGGGAAAGCTCTGAGTGCCAAGCTCAGCCCCCTGCTAAAGGCATCTCCTAAATTCCACCAGGGTCCTGCTAATTCCAGAATGAGTCTGGAGAGACCTTAAAGCCCATCCCACCCCAGCCCTGCCATGGCAGGGACACCTCCCACTGCCCCAGGCTGCTCCAGCCCCAGGGTCCAGCCTGGCCTGGGACATTCCAGGGATGGGGAGTGGGACATGGAACAAGCACTGGGAACATTCCCAGACACATCCATGAGGAATTCTGTGAGGAATCCCAGGAGGAACCCCCTGAGGAACCCTGTGAGGAATTCTGTGAGGAACCCCAGGCTCCTCACTGCTGCTCCTCTTGCTCCTTTGGCACCTTTAGCTCTGAGCCAAGCAGGGGCTGGAGTGAAAACTCCACAGGATTGTGTCCAGCATGGATTCCCTCTGGCTGTGTAAACACTGTGGGAGCAGAGTAACCCCACACAGAACTCTGCTGCAGCAGGCAGGCTTTGCTCAGCTCACAGCTTCAAGTAGAGAAGTGCCCAAAGCTGCTCCTGGGGCAGAGGGACAGCCCTGGGTGGGGTGGGGACACTGGGGTCATTCCCAGCCAGGCCTGAGGAGCTCCCCCAGCAAGGGCAGCTCTGGGAACCCAAACCCAGCAATCCCAAAGGTCACAGTGCCCCCTGAGGATCCCAAAGGTCACAGTGTCCCCCTCAGGCTGGGACTTCCATCACAAAGAGGTTTGAAGTGTTTGTGAAGTTGACAATCCCACAGAGGAATTCTGATTTCCCAAAGTTACACGATTTCCTTTTCCAGTGTTTCCTTGGATCCCTTGCTCCCAGAAGTGTTGTCATCGTTGGAATAATTCCCTGAGTCTCGACTGCTCTGGGTAGAATGTTTGTAGTCTGTGAAAACAATCTGATTGCCCTCTTCTGTGATCATGGATTCAATCACACAGCAATTTTCCACTGATTCCTCTGCTGCAGCTGACAGGTACGGGCTGCTGAAGGGCTGTGCTCCAAATCCCTGAGGACAGAAGCAGAAGGGGAAGACATGAACATCCATAAATAATAATTATATACCGATTTAAACAATTAACTACTAATTCTGCTTAACACCAGTCACACAAATGTGATTTATCAGATTCTTTACTGTGAAGAGGAGCAGGCCCTGGCACAGGGTGCCCAGAGCAGCTGGGGCTGCCCCTGGATCCCTGGCAGTGCCCCAGGCCAGGCTGGACACTGGGGCTGGAGCAGCCTGGGGCAGTGGGAGGTGTCCCTGCCATGGCAGGGGTGGCACTGGGTGGGCTCTGAGGTCCCTCCAGCCCAAACCAGTCTGGGTTCCAGGCTCAAGTTGAGCAGCCATGTGTGGTTTCCCACCCCTAACACAACACATGCTTCCCTAAGGTCACCAGCTCAGATTTAGGATGAAGTTTAGTTCACAGATCCCCAAATCCCTGGGGCTGGCACAGCCCTGCCAGCCCAGGCAGTGCCAGCTGTGCCCCACGGCCACCTTGTCCCCAGCCCAGAGCACTCAGTGCCACCTCCAGGGCACACCTGCAGGGATGGGCACTGCAGAGCTCCCTGGGCAGCCCCTGCCAAGGCCTGAGCCCCCTTTCCATGGGCAAATTCCTGCTGCTGGCCCAGCTGAGCCTGCCCTGGCCCAGCCTGAGGCCGTTCCCTCTGCTCCTGTCCCTGTTCCCTGGGACAGGTCCCAGCTCCCACCTCCCAGCTGCGTTCACAGAATCCAACACTAAGGGGTGACTCCAACATTTTATCTCAGCCCTTTTCCTGCTCAGTTGTCAACCACCACAGAGCTGCAACATTTCATGGATTAGAGCCTGAGGAAGCCACACAAGAATGAAAAGAAAATCCGGGTACAGAAGTTTCAAGACACACTTGAGTGTTGCCCTTCTCATTCCAGAACAGGGTCCCTGCTAAGCAGCACCTGTGCCAGGCTGGAGACTGGACAAAGCTCTGGAGATCACTGATAAAACCTCTAAAATGAACCCTGGCTGACCCACAACACATAAACATCTTTTCCCCATGATATTTAAAGTTCCTTTTCCTACAAAGCAGCTGTGTGATGCCTGAGAAGTCAGAGCTCACCTCGATGTTCAGGGGGGGCTGGCAGGAGGGGAAGAACACGTATTTGATTTTGTTGTAGGCTTGGTAGAGCACAAAAACAAGAGGAACGGCCACCAGCGCAACAACCAGCAGTGCACCCATGAAAATCCCAAAAAGGATCAGAGATAAAGGTCTACCTAAAATTGGGAATAAAAAACAGTCAGTCGAGGTATTCAGAACCAGCAGAAATTAAAGCACAACTCCAAATTCAACATTTCCACATCATGGAAACATTCCACAACATTTCCACAGCCATGGGCACCGGGGAACACTGATGCTGTGCCAGTGTCTGAGATAATTTTGCTTAAAGAAGCCACAGTATAGCTCCCAAGACAAGAACACAGAATCACCAAGGTGGGAAGAGGCCTCCAAGGTGCTCCAGCCCCTCCATCACCCCAGCACCAGCAGCTGGGGGTGCTCACCTGCAGAGGAGAAGGCTCCAGGCAGAGCTCAGAGCCCCTGGCAGGGCCTGAAGGGGCTCCAGGAGAGCTGCAGAGGGACTGGGGACAAGGATGGAGGGACAGGAGCCAGGGAATGGCTGCCAGTGCCAGAGGGCAGGGCTGGGTGGGATCTTGGCAATGAGGAATTGTTCCCTGGCAGGGTGGGCAGGCCCTGGCACAGGTGCCCAGAGCAGCTGGGGCTGCCCCTGGATCCCTGGCAGTGCCCCAGGCCAGGCTGGACACTGGGGCTGGAGCAGCCTGGGGCAGTGGGAGGTGTCCCTGCCATGGCTGGGCTGGGATGGGATGATCCTCAAGGTCCTTCCCACCCAAACCATTCCACAATTCCAAGATTGGCTCAACAAACTGGAAGGACTTTGGTGATACTGAAATGAACAGGCACCAGCAGCCACTTTCCAAGCAATCCAAAGGACACAACCAGCTCTTATTTCATGATCAAAGAATGGAAGGTTTTTCCCTCTGGGGTATAAAAACATGGGAAAGGCAGAGCATGGTCTGCCTTGAAGGCACTGCTTGGATTTAAAGAGATTTAGCAGGATAAGGGGAAGAGGAATACCCAGGAAAACAGATTAAAATATTGATCTTCTTCAGGTAAAAAGTAGCATTTGGTTCTTTTTAGGTTTGATAGGACACAGCAGTGAGGACCACAATATAAATTAATCCTGAATGAGAGCCAGGCATTGCTGTTATTACATGTTCTTGCCTTTAAGGCAGTTTGAAGAGTCAGAAATTTTCACAGTGTTAATAAAATTTTATGTGGCCAATTATCTTCATCATGATTTGTTCTTTGTTCTGAGTGAGTGCAATCTCCCCACTCTCCCTTGGCACCAAGATGAGCTTCCAGCCCTAACAAATCTGATTTATCTCCTCACTCTTCAGCACAGGAGATTAATTCCCAGAAGGACTAAGACAGCTTCAAGGCTAAAATATCCCTGAAAATGTGGAATTTAGTGATTCCTTGCTGCCTCCCCAGATGTAGGGCTGGGAAGTGAAGCTCTCTGCCCAGCCAGGTGCTGCCAGGTCTGGCAGGAGTTCTGAGTTGCCAGGGAAGGGGCAGCAGTGGCAGCTGCAGAGGGGATTGCTGCCAGGCTGTCCCACCTGCAGGGGTGTGGATGCATTCCTGCTGGCTGTAGGCACTGCTCTTGTTGTAGGGCTCAGAGAAGGCCTGCACTTTGACACAGTACAGCGTGGAGGGGGACACGTCAGGGACTGTGGCTATGGTCTGCTTCACCTCCTTCTGCTTCACCTCCTCCTGCAAAAAGGGAAAAAGGGAAAAAGGAGGGATCAGAGCCCATGGGCAGCACAGGAATCTCAGACAGGTGAGAGCTGCAGCCTCTGATGGAGAAGTGATTCTGTGAAACATCAGACATTGCTGCAACCCCAGAATCTGCAGGGCTGGAGAGACTTTCCAGCTCATCCAGTCCCACATCCAGATGCCTCTGGAACATTTCCAGGAACTCCACCACCTCCCTGGGCACCCAGATTCAGTAAAACAAATAAACCACCCCTTAGCTCCTAAGCAAAACTCGGCAAACACTCCCTGGGCAAGAACCAAGTGCCTCCCCCATTCTGCAATGTCCCAATTCCAAGTTCCCAGGAAACTCCTTCCTGCTCCAGTTTCCTTCCTTCTCTTCTGCCCCCTTTTTACCAATTACTGTAAAATATTTTACCCTAAGAAGCATTTAAAGAACATGGAAAGATCCATTAAAATGTGAGCTAAAAGGATGCAGGACTTCAGTGTTTGAGGAGCTTTTCCATCCCATTGCACACAGACTTTTCCATGGAAATGGAGATTTTACCCCATCCCTGGGAGATAAAAATCACAGTGATCAGGTTTCTAAGAGTTACATAAAAATCTCAACCACTGGGTGAAAAAAGTCACAGTGATCATGTTTTTGATGGAATCTTTCATTAAAAGCTCAATAAACTGACTTTTAAAAGACTGATATATCACAAATGTGCCTCTTTTGGAAAGGAGCTCCTCAGGGAGAACAGAAGCTCGGTATTTAAGTCAGAATCAATTTTATATTGTATGTAATTTGTTCACACCTTCATATCTGAGGAATTCTTCCAGTACAGAATCCTGTAGGACAAGTCATAATGGTCCCTCATGAATTCATCCTCATCTCCTCCTGGAGGAGAAATAATGATGTGGAGCAAAGTGTCACTGAGGTCCAGCCTTACACCAGGAGGGCCAATTCCATCTGAAAACAATAAAATAAATTATTAAAATCCAACTAAAAACATTGCTCCAAAGACTGTCAGTTAAATCCATGATAATTTTGAAAAAAAACATGCAGTTAGAAGTATAATTTCATAGTTTTATTCAGAATATCAAGTCCTGAGAAACATTTCAAATAATTTCACTATATTCTTGAGAAATCCCCCCTCCTGTCAGCTCATAAAGACATTTGGCAGGAGTTTGCTGAGCAATGAGCATTTCAGGAAAGCCTTTCCTTACTTGTTTTCAGAGGATCCACTTGGACTTCCCTGGAGAAGCAGGATTTGTTGTGTCCCCCCCTGGCCTGCACTCGCAGGTAATAGAATCCAGTGGTGATGATGGAGGAGAAGTTGCACCAGGTGCTGGTGATGTTCTCACAGCTGGGGACACTGAGCCACTTGTCTGAGTAATCATCATTGAGCTTCTTGAAGTAGCCACTGCAACAGAGAATTCAAGAGTTTTCATGTCAGCTCCCTGAACTCCTCCACAAAATCATATTTGTTTGTGCTGCACTTGGCTCAGTTTTGGGCAAAAAGGCTTCTAGTAAAAAAACTAAAAACAAAAATCAGCACTTTAATATGAGACATTTCTGAGTGCAACAATGAAGATAAAAGGGCCAGGGAATCCAAATCAGAGCTTTAACCAAGGCCCAGCAGAGAAATGAAATGTGGGGTGGGCAGGTTCTGAAAATCCAAATGAGAAGTTCTCATGTAGCTCTGTGCAGTCCATTGATTTCCTGCCATGGCAAAGAATTCCCCAGGAATGCCAGGGGGTCCCTCCTCTTCTGCTAGGTGCTGGCCACAATATGTATGCAGCAGCTGGAGATCGAGGTACAGGTTTAGAGAGCTGCTTCCTACTGGGAATTTCTGGATGTGCTTCGATGGGGTTTTATGGGATATGACAGGGGTTTATGGCATTCCTTGGTTTTTGGTGCAATATGATTTTGATCTGGCTTTCTTTATGTGCTACAGGGTCTTTGTGTGTGATAGGATGGGGTTTGATGTGACACACGGCTTATTTCACGTGACATGAGGGGGCTTTTATATGACTTGATGGGCTTTTTATGGGACACACCCTTTCTTTAGGGGACACACCCTTTCTTTAGGGGACACACACAAATTCTCTTTATGGGACACACAAATTCTCTTTATGGGACACACAAATTCTCTTTATGGGACACAATCTGCTACCTTGGGTTTTCTCCCCTATTTGGGTCTGCCCAGAAGAAATCCAAGCTGCTGACAACTGAAACCAGCACCACCTGTATTTTTGCTCACTTTTACTCATCTAATTTCTTCACATTCAGAAAGCCACTAAGCAATTCAAGCTTCCCAGCTTTAAAAATGTCCCTCAGCATTCAGGAGTCCCTTCCATCAGGAGTTTAACACCCCCAAAAGCAGCCCAGTCCCCTGAAATCCCAGGCTCAGGTATTACATGCAATTCTTTTAACAGCAGTGAGCCATTCACATTGCCATTAACACAAGAAGCCACCAAATATTTCATTTGAACCTCAGGGAAAACAGCTGCAGACCACAGGAAATGGCATTGCAGGTGGCAGGGGTGGGAAGGCAGAACTCACAGCAGGTACTGCACGTTGTAGCTCACATCCTGATCCTCCTGGCCGTCCCAAAGCAGGTGGAATTTCATGTTCAGAGCCAGGACACTCAGGTTGGTGGCACACAGGAGGTCGTTCACTGCTCAGGGGAGAAGGAAACCCAAAGTTACCAAAAAACGTCATGGGAATGGGCATTTCTCATGTCAATAATGAAAACAAAGATCATTCATCACAAAGATTGCCAGTCACAGGCTGTGATATGCAGAGCATCCTAGCAAGCCTTTCATTAAAAACTCCATTAAAATCGATTCAGAAAAAAGTTAAAGTAGACAAATATTGAGAGGAGCAGAAATCAACTGGTTTGGGAATAACATGAGGAGAAAAATGTATAAAATACACATCTGTATTTATTGCACATTTTGATTTTTTGTTTCAATATTTTGTTAAAATATGAATGTGACAATTAATATTTTATTAAAATAATAAAAGCTTGTATGTATCAGTTATTGTCATATTTTATCAAGATACACATGTATTATTTTACTAGTTTAAAACAGACATGTATTCTTTTAATATTTTAAAAAACCACAGATGTGTATTAATTAATGTATTTTGTGTATAAAGAAATTTTCATTTACCATCAATTACTTACATTTTGGTGTACTATCAACTCATTATGATGTACCTCCCCTGTCCAATCTAATATTTGACTTTCTGCAGTTACTTTCTTCCTAAAATAAACATCTAAAAGCAATTGCACAGCACAGAAAATAATTTAATTTTACACAAGAAGGTGGCAAACTGCCCCTCAAAGTCTTTCTCCAGCAGCTGTAACAATCAATTCACCAAGGATTCTATAAAACCAGCATTTTTGTAAGCTCTGCTCAACTTTCTGTGCATTCATTGAGTGCCAAGCACCCCAGAGGCTTTTGGGTTTTTTACCTCCTGATTCAGTCACTGATTTAAAAAGAAGAGTTTTTAAAGCACACAAAGAAGTTTTTGTTCCAAATTAATGTCAAAGTTTGCCTCATGGCAAAAACTTTCTTGTACTATTAAAACTCTAACCTTGACATATTTTATGTTGATTGAGAAGGGGAAATATATATAAATGGGTTTTTTTATACCAAAATGAGGAGGATTTTGGCCCTTCTGCCTATTCCTGTTGCTTCAGAACACCTGACTGTGTGCCAGTTTAATAGCAGCCATCACTTGCAGGTAACCTGATTTCCTGGGTACCTTTCTGGGTGGTTCTCACACAGCTGGTGGGGCTGAACAAGCCTTGCTTTCCCTCCCCAAGGAGGTTTGCCTGGACTTTGAAGCAATAGGTGCTGTCTGGGGCAAGGTCATCAATGGTGTCAACAGGGAAAATGTTTTTGCTCTGGAGCTGGAAGAAACAAACACAAACACAAAGAGCCTGTGAGGGGAACTGTGCTTCCTCAGGAACATTTTAAAATGATTGTTCTGCAGGGTTTCAGCCCATTTGTATCATACCCCACCTAAAAAGGAGAAACAGAGAAAGCAGGACAGGGTTTGAGCTGGAGAAATCCTCAAGGGAAGTTTGCAGTTTACAGTGACTGACAGGGAGATTCTGGGCTCCCTTGCCATGGAAGTGGGGAGGGACTGGGCATGGCCAGGAACTCACCCCACAGACACCCAGAGTGCAGCAGGACACTCCCCACCCCTGCATCCCCCAAAAGCTCCTCTCTGCTCTGTCTCTGGCCAGGAACTCACCCCACAGACACCCAGAGTGCAGCAGGACATTCCCATCCCTGACTCACCCCAAGGCTCCTCTCTGCTCTGCCTCTGGCCAGGAACTCACCCCACAGACACCCAGAGTGCAGCAGGACATTCCCATCCCTGACTCACCCCAAGGCTCCTCTCTGCTCTGCCTCTGGCCAGGAACTCACCCCACAGACACCCAGGACATTCCCATCCCTGCATCCCCCAAAAGCTCCTCTCTGCTCTGCCTCTGGCCAGGAACTCACCCCACAGACACCCAGAGTGCAGCAGGACACTCCCACCCCTGCATCCCCCAGAAGTTCCTCTCTGCTCTGCCTTTGGCTGTCCCTGACCACACCCAATTGCACTTCTGGGCCATCTGCTCCTTTGGGGTGTGATCCCAAAATCCCAGAGGTGGGAAGAGCCCTGCAGGATCAGCCAGTGCCACCCCAGCCCCTGCCCAAACCCTGTCCCCAAGGCCACATCCAGACTCCTCTGGGACAATTCCAGGGACTCCAAACCTCCCTGGGCAGCCCCTGACCACTCTGTGAGGGGAATAAAATTCCTCAAGGTGCACCTGGGAGGTTCAGGTGAAAGAAAGAACAGAATTTTGTTCTTTCTTTCACCTGAACCTGCCTTGGTGCACCTTGAGGCCATTCCCTCTTGTCCTTTCCTCATTCCTGTCTTTCCCCCCGGCTGTCCCCTCCTGGCAGGGACTTGTGCAGAGCCACAAGGGCCCCCTGAGCCTCCTTTGCTCCAGGCTCAGCTCCTTTCCAGCTCCCTCAGGAATGCTCCAGCCCCTTCCCAGCTCCCTCAGGAATGCTCCAGTCCCTTCCCAGCTCCCTCAGGAATGCTCCAGCCCCTCCAGGTACTTTCTGAAGTGATGATTTTGATCTGATCTCCCAAGAACACACAAAGAATTGCCCTTTGATCCCTGCCCTAATTTAGATGACTCTCACTTCCCTTAAACAGATAAAAAAGGAAGAGCTTCTGCTCAGCTCTTCACAGGAGAGCTCTGAGTGCTCTGCAGGACACACACGCTGTCTTGGAAACCAGTTCACAATGGCAAGACCTCAAAAAAGTCCCTGGATCAGGGCAATGCCAATAAAACGATCCTGTGGTAAAACAAAATCATCCCACCAAGAAAAAACCACCTCCCCCAACTTACAAACACACAGGAGCAGTTACACAGTGACAAAGCAAACAATTCCACTGCAGAGCACGAATTCAAGTCCATCTCTGGCAGTTCTGGTAAGGCTAACTAAGAAAAAAGAAGTGCTCATACCTGAGCATGTGAGGAGTTTTCCCAGAAGACCAGGTTATATTTAAAACTCAGATCATTGAGCCACATTTTTTTCCTCTGATTTGCTTCTGGAGGAGAAACCATAACTTTCACAACTCCATTTGTAGACTGCAATTTCAGTCCTGGTGGACCAATCTGAGCTGCAAAAAGGGAAAGAAAAAAGAAGCTAAACATGTCTACTTTGAGAAAATACACCCCAAAAAGTGGTTTAAATAATAAACCTAAAATACCTGATAACAAACCTAAAATACCTGCCTATGGTATCTGATTTTTAATTCTTTTGAACAATCACCCACAGGACCTTAAGTTTTCATGACTCAGGCAGTTTCTAAAAGAAATTTAAACTAACAACCAACTACCATCACCAGGTTCTAAAAGCAGTTAAAATTAAATATTACCAGCAAATGTTTTCCAAAAAAATTAGTATAAATTATTCTAAAACCTGCAAGGCAAGGGATTTAGCTCAGTCCAATAAATCCAACTTCAAAGAAAGGATTAGCTACCACTGGAACTGTTAAAAAGCCACAAACTTCCCAAAAACGGGGTTCTTGGAGCAACCTGGTCTATGGAAGGTGTCCCTGCCCATGGCAGGGGGTGGGATGGGATGGGCTTTAAGGTTCTTCCCAATCCAGACAGGTCTGGGATTCTACAAAAATCTACTGTCAAAAAAGACTTTTCCAATAAATAATCTTGGAAAATACAGTGTGACAGGAAATTCAGTCAGGAAAGCAGCACCACCTGGAATAGTTTTCCCTTTCCAGAAAGACAGAATTGCAGCATTCCATAACCTGCAGATGCCTGATCTTATGTTCCTGTTGGGAAACTCCCCCTGTCCTGCTGTTTCCAGCAGTGGAAACCACACGTGGTTTTTCCACAATCCCTCATTCCTGATTGCTTTGGGTTGGGAAGGACCTTAAACTTCATCCCATTCCACCCTGCCACGGCAGGGACACCTCCCACTGCCCCAGCCCCAGTGTCCAGCCTGGCCTTGGGCACTGCCAGGGATCCAGGGATGGAATTCCATCCCAGCCCTGCCCACCCTGCCAGGGAACAATTCCTCATTGCCAAGATCCCACCCAGCCCTGCCCTCTGGCACTGGCAGCCATTCCCTGGCTCCTGTCCCTCCATCCTTGTCCCCAGTCCCTCTGCAGCTCTCCTGGAGCCCCTTCAGGCCCTGCCAGGGGCTCTGAGCTCTTCCTGGAGCCTTCTCCTCTCCAGGTGAGCACCCCCAGCCTGGCTCCTCTGGGCTCCCTCCAGCTCCTCCTGCTGCTGGATCTCAGGGCTGGAGGCTCTGCAGCTGGGGTCCCACCTGAGCAGGGCAGGGGAGCAGAATCCTCCCGAGGTGCTAAAGGAAGCAAAGTGTCCCTGCAAACCCCGAGCTCGTACCGACTTGTTCTGGAACCATCTCCAGGACCTGGGACCACGGGGACACCAGCGGCCCTGCCTGGGCCCTGACACGCACGTAGTGGGCATCGTAGTACTCCGAGATGGCCGAGGAGAAGTCACAGCCTGTGCCAGCCACAGCCTGGCACCCTGGCAGCTCCTGCCAGCCCGTGTCCTCCAGCTCTGGCCTGCGGGACAGAGAACAGCCCGGGAGAAACAGCCCGGATTAAACAACAGTCCAGGAGAAACACCCCCGATAAACAACAGCCCAGGAGAAACACCCCCGATAAACAACAGCCCAGGAGAAACACCCCCAAAAGAAACACCCCAGATAAACAACACCCCTGGGACAAACACCCCTGATAAACAACACCCCTGGGACAAACACCCCTGATAAACAATGCCCCAGGAGAAACACCCCAGATAAACAACACCCCTAGGACAAACACCCCAGATAAACAACAGCCCCAGGAGAAACAACACCCCTGGGACAAACACCCCAGATAAACAATGCCCCAGGAGAAACACCCCAGATAAACAACAGCCCAGGAGAAACAACACCCCTGGGACAAACACCCCAGATAAACAATGCCCCAGGAGAAACACCCCAGATAAACAACAGCCCAGGAGAAACAACACCCCTGGGACAAACACCCCAGATAAACAATGCCACAGGAGAAACACCCCAGATAAACAACAGCCCAGGAGAAACACCTCAGATAAACAATGCCCCAGGAAAAACAACAGCCCTGGGAGAAACACCCCAGAGAAACAACACCCCCCTGAGAAACACCCTGGAATAAAAGACAGCCTAGCAGAAATAATGCCCCAGGAAAAACAACACCCCCAGGAGAAACTACAGCCCCAGGACAAACACCCCAGAATAAACAACACCCCCAGGATAAACACCCCACATTAAACAACACCCTGGGATAACCCCAGGATAAACCCCGTGGGATCAACAGCCTGTGAGAAACAAGGCTCACTCTCTAGGTTGTGACAAGCTGAATAAGGGGTGGCAGGGCCAGTGCCAGCCCTGGGGTGCCTGGCACACTGCAGAAGCACACACACCTGGAACAGCTCCCAGGTACTCTCTCACTGCATGGGTCAAATGCAGCTCCATGAAGATTGTACATATTCAACCTTCCCTGGAGCCTGAATGCTCCAGCAATTCTTTATCTTGGCTTGACCCATTCTTTCATCTGCTTAGAGCACAAGGCACATGGGATTTTGAGAGCTTTGTATTTTATTTCCTCACAGATAGGATTTTGAGAGTTTTGTATTTTACTTCACAGATGGGATTTTCAGAGTTTTATATTTTATTTCCTCACAGGGACCCCTGGTCTGTGGTTTGACAGTTACTGCTAGCCCAAGGGGCAGTGGTGGATTTTAATTTGCTCTTTCGGTGCTATTTGCCTGGTTCTTTCCAATGTTCTCTTATCATACAGACATTCTAGCCAGTTTTACAAGCACTTTCTCTCAATATTAGCTATTTCACTACTGAATAGATATTTCACTATTGTCAGTTAGTTACAAAAATTAAGGCATTAGTTTTTATTTTACAACTACAATTATTATTTTATTAATTTAATTTAATTTTAATTTAATTTTAATATTAATTAACATATATTAATAAAAATCAATATGTTGTTCTATTAATAATTATTATCATAATTATTATTATCATTATTATTTCCTCACTACTACAGTTACTTCTGCAGAAGTTAATGTTATAATACACAGTGCATAATATTTTGCAAAAGCCTAAACAATAACACATATTTATCACACTAAGATATACAATCCACACAGGGATTAGAGTATTAACTATAAACAGCTGACAAATTATACTGTATCAAAAGCAGTTAAAAAGAGATTACAAACTGTACTCTATCAAAATAATTTACAAAAGCCAATAATAACAAAATACAATAACTACATAGTTATTTATAAAACATCCCAGGATAAATAGCCTGGGATAAATCCAACCCACAACCACTGAAATTAGTCTTATTTTCTTCTTAACTTTAATAAGCATCACCCCTTTTCATGCTGCTTTATCACCAGTGCAATCAGTGTTATCTCCTTATAAATTATCCTACAACTGCCAGAACACAGAATTACATCCTCAGGATTATTATATTTCCTAGCCTGGCAAAGATTTTATAATTCATGGGAAGAAATTTTAAAGTCTTGACAAAAGTGGTTACAGGAGCATAAAACCAGCAGAACTCCACTAATCATAACATGAGCCAGGAATGGAAATTAAGGGAAAATAAAAAACACAGAGGTGAAAAGTGCAGTTCAGCAATAATCAGCTTTTCAGCAGCTCTTTTTTAATCAACAGGCATCCACACCTCAGTAAAGAAAGAGATTTACAGAGACATTTAAAATGTCCTAGCCAAAAAAAGGAGGCACAGACTTGAAGCAGTAATTGCTTATCCTCAACTCCTACCTTATCTTTCAGAACAGTCTGATATTTTAAAAAGTAAATCTGTTTTCAAAGCAGCTGTTCTTGTCTACATAGTGAAAAATAAGAGCTATTTTCTTAGAATCCAAAATCCCAGAATGGTTTGGGTTGGGAGGGACATTCAAGCCCATCCTGTTCCACCCCTGCCACGGGCAAGGAACCCCCCACAATCCCAGGTTGCTCAGAATTTCAGTAATTTTATCTCAGACATGGTTTTCAATATTTACTTGTCAGCAAAGTGCCACAAAATGCCTGTGCCAATATGTGCAAAATAACTGGGATGTGGAACAACTGAAGGAAACCACGTAAATATTTAAGAACAAATCCTAAATTGTTTTGTCTGGGCATTAAACTTGCAGCTGAGAAATGTGGGTCAGTGACCTCTGAGAAATTAGTTGAAAGTTATACTGAAAATTCTCTCAAATCCTCTGTGTGTGGCCACAGCTACAGAAACCTGACTAAATTTAGGATGGACCTTGGGACACTGAGCACATCCAGAGGGGCTGGGAACACAAACCCTGAGAGGAGCCCTGAGGGAGCTGGGGGTGCTCAGCCTGGAGAAAAGGAGACTCAGGGCTGCCCTCATGGCCCTGCCCAGCTCCTGAAAGGTGCCTGTGCTCAGCTGGGCTGGGCTCTGTCTGCAGCAGCACTGACACAGCCAGAGCACACAGCCTGAGCTGCACCAAGGGAAATACAGGCTGGAGAGCAGGGAAAAGGTTTTGCAGCAAGGGTGAGAAAGTTCTGGAATGGCTGCCCAGGGAGGTGGTGGAGTGCCCATCCCTGGGTGTGTTTAACAAAGCCTGGATGTGGCACTGGGGGCCAGGGCTCAGCTGAGCTGCTGGGGCTGGGCTGGACTCGATGGCCTTGGAGGTCTCTTCCAGCCCAGGGATTCTGGGAATAAACCTAAATTCCACTTCTAAGTGTGCCACCAAATCTCCTGCAAGAACCCTGCTGGTGCTTCAGCATTAGCAGCAAGCTCTGTGTGATAAATAAACTGATTTCTCCCAGCAGTGAGACAAACCCAGGCTAGCAGCAGCAGCCTGGGGTGGCTCCAGGGATGGCACTGACCCCTGGAACTGGGCTGAGAATGTCACCCTGGGGTCACTCCCCCTGTCACCCCAGTGCCAGGAGCAGCCAGGGATGGCACTGACCCCTGGAACTGGGCTGAGAATGTCACCCTGGGGTCACTCCCCGTGTCACCCCAGTGCCAGGGATGGCTCCAGGGATGGCACTGACCCCTGGAACTGGGCTGAGAATGTCACCCTGGGGTCACTCCCCCTGTCACCCCAGTGCCAGGGATGGCTCCAGGGATGGCATTCACCCCTGGAACTGGGCTGAGAATGTCACCCTGGGGCCACTCCCCCTGTCACCCCAGTGCTGCCTCCCAGGGATGGCACTCACCACTGGAACTGGGCTGAGAATGTCACCCTGGGTCACTCCCCTGTCACCCCAGTGCTGCCTCCCAGGGATGGCACTCACCACTGGAACTGGGCTGAGAATGTCACCCTGGGGTCACTCCCCCTCCAATCCCAGCTCAGGGTGAAATTGGTGTTCACCACGTGCACCTGCACGTCCTCTGGGCTTGGCAGGCTGCTCTGGCCTAGGAGAAACAGGCAAGCACAGAAATCAAATATTACAATCAGAAGAAAAGAAAAGATAAATATGAAATGAAAATAAAATGTTAAAATAAAGTATTACAGTAAAAAGCAAAGAAAATCTTAGGATACAATTAAGATAAAATATTACAAGAGAAAGCAAAGAAAACATAAAGATAAAATGAAAATAAAATGTTAAAATAAACAATAAAAAGCAAATAAAATATTAGGATACAATTAAGATAAAACATTACAAGAAAAAGCAAAGAAAATATAAAGATAAAATGCAAATAAAATGTTAACATAAAATAAAGTATTACAATAAAAAGTAAATAAAATATTAGGTTTAAGTGAAGATAAAATATTACAAGACAAAGGAAAGAAAATATTGAGATAAAATTAAAGCAAAATATTACAATAAAATATAATCTAAAATAAATAAAATAGAATAATAATAAAAATAAATACAAGAAAAATAAAGTAGAATAAAAATAAAATAAAAACTAAAAACGAAAAAATAGATATAAAATTAAAATAAACAAAATAAAAATGAATGAAAATAAAAATTACATAAAGTAAAACACAATAAAATATTAAAAAAAATTTAGATATAATAAAAATTAAAATTCAATCACATTTAAATAAAATGAAATAAAAATAAAATGAAATAAAAATAAATAAAAATTTAAACAAAATAAATTAAAATAAATTAAAACAAAACAAACCAGACCTCTTAGCTTTGACATTCTATTTTATTTGGTTCTATTTGATCTGAAGTAATTTATTAATGACTTCCCAATTTCAAAGCCATATCTGAAATTGCTGTTTGGGGTCAGTCTGATATTGGATTGCATGAGGAGGAAACCAGAGCCAATAAATGCCATTTCAGCTGGGCACTCCCTGGACAACGATGGCTTATCCTGAACCTGACTGTGGGAGAGGCTCTTCATTGCAAATCCAATTTATTTTGCTACACAAGTTCCCTGCCTACAAAGGGAATGTGTGGAAAAGCAGAATGACCGAATTCTGCAAAATCCTTTTGGAGAATTAAGTGGGATCCACAGGCTGCAGATTTTGGGAAATAATTCCTGAAAGCACAAAACCATGAAAGCCAAATAATTCAATAAACCCTCGTGGCTCCCACTACAGAATTTATTCCCACAAGGCAGGAATTTGTTACTCTTCTGACAGAGCAGGACAAACCCAGAAAATGCCAAAGGACGTTTGCTCAGAAAATAAGAAAACCAAGGAAAAACCAGATTTTTTTCCCCAGATATTTATCCAACAGATGGTTACAATTCAACCAAAACCTTGTGACAACAAGGGCCCCACAGACTCCAACTGATAAAAACACCACTACATTTCAATGATTAGAGTATTTTTGTTTGCCTTGGGCAGAAATTCAAATATTTAGTCTATCTTTCCCATCTTTTCAAATCCTTAATTTCTAGAGCACGAGGCTTCCCAGTGCTCCTTGTTAGACCTCAGCAGGCCAGATGGCAAAAAGGAGCAGTGGGAGCAGGAGGAAGATCCTGTCCAGAGCCATGTTCTGAGCAGAGACTTTCTGTGATAGCCCAAGCAGGTCATTTTCAACACAGCTCCCAACCAAGAGAAAGCTGAATGGCAGCAGCAATTCTTGAAATTTTCCTTTCAAGCCAAATTTCAGCTTCCTGAAGGAATTTTATTGTTCTCTTTTGTATTCCTTCCAAACGGTTCGACTTGCTGGAAGCAGTGTAAAAAAATCACAATAAACTGGCTGAGATTAATTAATGGAGGTCTTTACAAGACATGACCTAATCTTTTCCTGCCAATTAGCACTGCTGTGCTCTGATACTTTTGGGCTTTCTAAAAACACCCAACAAAACAATGTTGTGTAATTTATGGGTAGAAGTTTGTGGGTTTTTTGCAGGTCTGATATTTTAACCCTCCTCTCTCTGCCCTGCACATTTTCCTGTTCAACACCACTGCACTTGTTTCCTGGGGTACTGATCCAGTTTCTCCCAACAGACAGGAATATGTGATCCACCCTTTCACGTATTTCCCTATTTCCAATGAGTTTTGTGCTTGCTTCCCTAAATTAATTCCACAAATCATTAATTTACCAATGAAAAGCTATACAGGAAGGAAGGAGAAAACTCAGTGATGTTTAATCAGCAGGGAAATTTTGTGATTTAGGTAGTAGCTTGACATGCAAAGAAAAGCCTAAAAATCAACACCTCTTCCTGGCTTATTTTATTAACGATTAAAAGCCAGACACTTAACATGATGACACTTTGGTTCTGAGAAACCATTATAAGGGACTAGACTTCTGCAGAAAGAAGAGATTAAAAACCAGAAATGCTTTTAGCACACCTCCCCATCTCTTTCCCCTGTCAAATTCAAACAAATGAAACCAACCCAAACTGTTCTGTTACAGAAAAATTACTGCCTCGCTCAGGAGATGCTCAGCAACGTTGAGGGTTGAAAATAACAACAATTATATAACAAAATCCATTCAGCAACAGAAGAAAGCAAGAAATGGCAACAGAGCAAAACCCACAGTCAGGGGAAATCCCAGGAGGAGCACATGATGCACAATGCTTACGACATGCCTGGGTGCAGGAGCCAGCGGAAAATTTCAGTCAATATTTCAGCAGAAGAAGGAAGAGGAGGCCCCTTAGATGTGACACCAGGAAAGGCTCTGAAGGACCCCCATGTGCAAAGAAACCCAGGGCCAGAGCTTTACCCTGGAGCAGCAGCACAGGGAACAGCTGGGCTTGGCCCAGGGGAAGGGAGAGGTCACTGAAGCAGAGCTATTGGAACTCCAGAGGCAGAATCACCCCCTGGCTGGGATTTCAGAGCCCACCCAGTCCCAGGCTGCTCCAGCCCCAGTGTCCAGCCTGGCCTGGGGCACTGCCAGGGATCCAGGGGCAGCCCCAGCTGCTCTGGGAATTCCATCCCAGCCCCTGCCCACCCTGCCAGGAAACAATTCCTCATTCCCAAGGTCCCATCCAGCCCTGCCCTCTGGCAGTCTAAAACCATTGTCCCTGGTCCTGTCACTCCCGGCCTGTAGAAACAGTCCCTCTGCCCTCTTTTGTAATGCTTCACAATCCTTCCTCTTACAGCAACAGGTTTTGGGCAATAGTTGTTTTTTGCTGTGTAATGACAAAAGACAAGGCACAACCTCCCGCCCTGCGAGCCAAAACCCCCATCCTGCCATTCCACCTCTCATTTCCTCTTTTATCCTTTAGGCTCTGCCAGACTGTGACTTCCAAACCAAACAACGGGAATCCAAAGCTGTTTCACCCACACCGCGGCTGCAGCCGCTGCAATTCACCTGGAATAGGTGGGACTGGTGTGGAGGAGAGGGACGGTCCTCAGGGGAATGGGGACAGGGCACAGGGAATGGCTGCCAGTGCCAGAGGGCAGGGCTGGGTGGGATCGTGGCAATGAGGAATTGTTCCCTGCCAGGATGGACAGGGGCTGGGATGGAATTCCCAGAGCAGCTGGGGCTGCCCCTGGATCCCTGGCAGTGCCCAAGGCCAGGCTGGACACTGGGGCTGGAGCAGCCTGGGGCAGTGGGAGGTGTCCCTGCCATGGCAGGGATGGCACTGGATGGGATTTAAGGTCCCTCCAGCCCAAACCCTGCTGTGATTCCATGACAGCCCTGCAAACACGACACATCCTTACCGACACCGTTATCCCGCCCCGCATCCCCACAGAGCTCCGGGACCGCAGCAGGACCCGCGCCCCGCTCCCCCCTCAGCCCCGGGGAGGGGGCCCCGCACCGGCCCCGCTCCCTGAGGGCCCCCGGCACCCACCTGCGCAGGGCAGCGGCACCAGCAGCAGGGGCAGCACGGCCACCAGCCAGCGCCCGCCCGGCACCCGCAGCCGCCGCCGCTCCGCCGTCCATGTACCCCATGGCTCTGCCGTCCATCCCTCCCCGGGCTCCTCCGGCTCCTCCGTCCATCCCTCCCGGGGCTCCGCCGCCGCTCCAGCCCCCGGCTCCGCCATCCAGGGCAGCGCTGCCGGAAGCCCCGCGGCGGCGCCTGCGCGGAGCAGCCGCCTGCAGTGAGGGCGGTCGAGAGCTTTGTCAAGGCAGTGTGAGGGCGGTGTCGGGGCTGTGAGGGGCGGTCAGGGCTCTGAGGGGCGGTCAGGGCTGTGTGAGGGCGGTGTCGGGGCTGTGTGAGGGCGGTGTCGGGGCTGTGAGGGGCGGTCAGGGCTGTGAGGGCCATCAGGGCTGTGTGAGGGCGGTGTCGGGGCTGTGAGGGGCGGTCAGGGCTGTGTGAGGGCGGTGTCGGGGCTGTGTGAGGGCGGTGTCGGAGCTGTGAGGGGTGGTCAGGGCTGTGAGGGCCGTCAGGGTTGTGTGAGGGCGGTGTCGGAGCTTTGTCGGGGCTGTGTGAGGGCGGTGTCGGGGCTGTGTGAGGGCGGTCGGGTTGTGTGAGGGCTGTATCGAAGCTGTGAGGGGCGGTCAGGGCTGTGTGAGGGCTGTATCGAAGCTGTGAGGGGTGGACAGGACTGTGTGAGGGCTGTATCGAAGCTGTGAGGGGCGGTCGGGTTGTGTGAGGGCTGTATCGAAGCTGTGAGGGGTGGACAGGACTGTGTGAGGGCTGTATCGAAGCTGTGAGGGGTGGACAGGACTGTGTGAGGGCTGTATCGAAGCTGTGAGGGGTGGTCAGGGCTGTGTGAGGGCGGTCGGGCTGTGTGAGGGCTGTATCGAAGCTGTGAGCGGCGGTCGGGCTGTGTGAGGGCTGTGTCGGAGCTGTGTCGGGTTGGTGTTGCGGCTCTGTGAGGGCTGTATCGGGGCTGTGTCGGGTTAGTGTTGGGATTGTGTGAGGGCTGTATCGGAGCTGTGTCGGGTTGGTGTTGCGGCTCTGTGAGGGCTGTGTCGCAGCCGTGTCGGGACTGTGTGAAGGCGCCCTGAGGGCTCTCAGGACGCCCTGAGGGCGGTGTCGGTGCCCCTCGCCCCTCGCGGTGCCGCCCCAGGCCCTGGCAGGTGCCACAAAGTGACAGCACAGCCCGAGCTGGGGACACACAGGGCCAACACCGGCCCTGCCCGGCCCTTGGCGCAAACCTCTCGGAAGGTGCAGATTACTGCGGCTCCGAGATGCGTGAGAAGTCTCTGTTTCGGCCCGCGCGTATGAAGGATGAGTCGGAGTTCTTCAGTTTTCGGTCTCAGAATTGTTTATTGCTTCTTATCTCTAAAAATTTTCCTCCTGCCCAGCCAAGATCAGTCCAGCAGGACCGTTCCAGGCACTCTGCCTGCCCCCGGGGCGGTGTTATCTCTTTATACTAAAAACTACGTATAACATGTTTACAATTACTTCCCAATACCTATCACCTATACTAGACAGTGAGCTTCTACTCTAAACCAATCTAAAAGTGCCAACATCACAGCAGAAGATGGAGGCAGAGAAGAAAGGCTAGACACGCCCAAATCCCTCCATCTTGCCCCCGAAACCCCCATTCTAAAACCCCAAAAATCTACTTTTTCACCCAGTAATAATTTTATTATTACACTACTTAAACTGCTGTGGCTTGCAGGTCTTCATACAAAGCTGGTAATTTGCTCCATGGGTCATAATCGAGCCCACAGGTGTTCTGGGCTCCGTGCCAGGGTCTCTGAGCCCGGGGTCCCGGCAACTCCAGACACCCAGAGGGATGTCCTGAGTTCCGACACAAGCCCAGGGCCATGGAGCTGCTCCAGGGCTCCTCTGCAGCCAGGCTGGGAGAGCTGGGGGTGCTCCCCTGCAGAGGAGAAGGCTCCAGGCAGAGCTCAGAGCCCCTGGCAGGGCCTGAAGGGCTCCAGGAGAGCTGCAGAGGGACTGGGGACAAGGATGGAGGGACAGGAGCCAGGGAATGGCTGCCAGTGCCAGAGGGCAGGGCTGGGTGGGATCTTGGCAATGAGGAATTGTTCCCTGGCAGGGTGGGCAGGCCCTGGGATGGAATTCCATCCCTGGATCCCTGGCAGTGCCCAAGGCCAGGCTGGACCCTGGGGCTGGAGCAGCCTGGGGCAGTGGGAGGTGTCCCTGCCATGGCAGGGCTGGCACTGGGGGGGATTTAGGGTCCCTCCCAACTCAAACCATTCCATGATTCTGTGATTTTCTGGGGAGGGAGGAATATCTCTTAAGCTGCAGTTTGTCCATTTCTCAAATGTTCCGTTGAATGCTGCAGTGAATTAAATGCACATTAAATGCAGTGTGAGTGTTAAGCCCCTGAACTGGGGCTTGGGCTCAGCTCCCTTTTGCCAGCCACAAGTTCTGACCACAAGATTAGAGAGCTCCTCTTCTCCTTTTTTGTTTCATATTTTCCATGGGCCTGCCCAGCTGCAGGCTTGGGGAGGTAAAATCAGGTGTTCACCTTTCACTTCCCACCCCCTCAGACACAGACTCCTCAGTGGGCAGACCAGTGTTCTCAGGAGGATTTGAAACTCTGCTGGGCAAAGGTCAGTGCCCTCAACATCTTGGCTGTTATAATCAGGACAGGCTTTGCTTCTTAGGGACAGCACAGAGTGACTTTTGGATAAAAATCTTCCTCGCTGCTGCTGCATGTTGTGCCATGGGGTGCTGCACATCTGATCTCTGATCCCAGAATCTCAGGATGGGTGAGGTTGGGAGGGACCACAGTGGGTCACCGGTGCCACCTCCCTGCTCCAGCAGGGCCATCCCAGAGCAGAGGGCACAGGGCTGGGTCCAGGTGGCTCTGGGATGTCCCAGAGGAGAGTCCAGCCCCTCTCTGGGCTCTGCTCCAGCTGGGTCCCTGCCCAGGGCAGAAGTTGTGCCTCCTGTGCAGGTAATTGCTGGGCTCAGCCCCTGCCCGTGGCTCTGGGGCCATGGCTGGGCCTGGAGCAGAGCCTGGGCTGCTCTGACCTCTGCACACAGGGACAGACACAGGGACAGACACAGGGACAGCCAGGGACAGACACAGGGACAGCCAGGGGGACACAGGGCCAGCCAGGGCTGAGGCCCCTCTCTCTCCCTGGGGCCCCTCTCCGGGCGGAGCAGCCCCAGCTCCCCCAGGCTCTCCCGGGCACGGGAGGCTCGGGGCCCGGGGTTGCTGAGGCTGTAGAGAACAATGCCGGGCTCTGGCAGTGTGTGAGCGGCATTGCTGAGGCACTGCTGCGGCTGGGGCAGGCTCAGCCTGCCGGGGTTGTCACCTCCTGCCCCAGCCGCTGATAAGGAAACATGGTTGTGGCGTTTATTTATGTAACCACACCTCAGGGTCGCCATTTTGAAGTGAAACTGCTGAACCAGTCTGGAACTGCTAGAAATGTTTTATAGCCTAGTAAATATTTACAGTTTGTCTTCTGCTGAGTTTGAATACAACTTCCTCAGCGATGTCATAGAAGAAAGGAGCAGAAGCAGGTGCTGCCCAGCCTGTGAGGGGAGCAGTGCTATCTGCAGAGCACAGGCAGCCAGGGGGGACACTGTGTGTCCCTGTGGCCATTGATGTCTGTCCCAAAACTCTCCTGTAACAGAGGAAATGAGGCCTGCTGGAGTTTGGGCTCTGCTGGCTTTATTTCTGTTGGCTGACAGACAAAGGAGACATAATTTGGTGGTTTCTTCTCATGTCAGCTCTGGAACGGGATGAAAGGGGCAATACAGCATTTCATCTTGTGGGAAAATTGGAGGAACAGGGTCCAGGAAGGAAGGACCTCAGGGAGCCCAAGGAGGGATCAGATCTATCTCCCCCTTCCCAATGGATTTTTGTAATCTCTCCGTTCTCAGCAATATCACCTGTGGGTTTTTTGTTTGTTTCATCATTAGAAAACTTTCCTTGTCCCTGTTTCATTGCAGTACTGTAACTACTTTCAGCTCCCTCAGGGAAACAGGTGATTCATCCCCTGTTCTCAGAAGCCTTTCCCACTTTTTAAGACTATCATTACCCTGCCATCAGACTTCTTTCCCCAGACCACACAACAACATCTCCTCTCTGTTCCTTGTCCTCCTCCAGACTCCCCAGCCATGCTAACAGCTCTGCACAGGGCCTCAGCAGTGCTGAAGAGCAGGAAGGATGATCAGGGTCAGGCACTGGAATGATTTCCTCAGGAAGGTTTAGAGTCATTGTCTCTGGGAGTGTCCCAGGGAATGGCTGCCAGTGCCAGAGGGGAGGGTTCTTGACACATCTCTCCCTACAGCCCAGTTACCATTTGGGGTTTGTTCCCAATCAAAACTGATTTTTTTCAAGTTTCTGTCCCAAAGAAGACTCTGAGCCCTGGGGTTATTCTTGAGAGGCACTTCCATCTTGCTCCCAAGCCTGGAACGGGATTTTGGGGAGGATGTGACACTGTTGGCCCTGTGGGACTTGTAAGGCCTGAGAAAGCTCCTTGGTGTGTGCAGAACAATCCCAATGATGTTTAATGACCCCAGTGTTTGTGAGCAAACAGGATGGGGCGGCTGCAGAGACCTGATCCTCACTTCCTCTTTGTTCCCAGTTTCTGAGCAAACCCCCCGGTGCTGCACAGCCTTTCCCTCCACGAGAAGAGCTCCTGGTGTGTGACAAGCTGACAGTGATTTCAGAGCAATCCCAAAGCCTCCCTGAAGGGACTGGGCACGGGGCCAGCAGGACAGCAGAGCTCCCCCAGGACTCTGCACAAGGAGACTGACTCAGGAGCGGGAGCAGCCTCAGGAAAAGCCCAAATCTCCTCCTCGTTCTTCCTGGGAAAAGGAGAAGCAAATGGACTTTTGGCTTTGTCTCACTGCTGTTTTCCAAAAGGAAAAGCCCACAGACAAACACGTGCTCACAGACTTTTGACGGAATCATTTTATTTTTTAAAGTACAAGAAACTTGGCTCTAAATAAGGAATTAAAAGATCCATAACTTTTGCCACTGCTGGTTGCGGCCCCCTGAGCAGTTGTAGCAATTCTGGCACCGATTATGACACTAAAAAGGAAATGTCATATTTATATATAATCCTAATTAATTTAACTTTGATGAACTGTTGCTGTTGAGGTGGTTACGACACAAAGCAGAGACTACAAGCAGTCTTAGTTGGCAATTCTTTATTTTTGAACATGGCTGATCTTTTATACACTGTTTAGTTGTTTATGGTTCTTCTACATGTACTATTGGTCACTATACATCAACATGATTCTATTGGTGTAACGTAGGGTGACTTAACTAACTTTCTAAAAATACTTTGTCTAGCTGTAAAGGTGTTATCATTCTATTCCTTTCTGTCTCTTTGGTGATAGCTTTGGAGAGAGCTCTTTATCAGCCTTTTCTTGCTTCTTCTCGCTCCTTTAGCTGACAAGCCCGCTGTCAGCTCCTTCCCACAATGAACTATTTATTTCAAAAACTAATCAAAATGTTTATAAAAGAAAATAGTATTTTGTAAGGAAAGACCTGGTTTATTTTTAAGAAAAAATCAGTTTATTTTTTCCTGATGAGAAATGATGTGTTTTTAAGAAAATCCCCATTGGCATCATCTTTCTGTGGAATTTATTCCTCCTGACTCAAAGTTGTGAAGTTTTTAGGGTGGGATAAGCTGATGTCTGTGGGAAACTTGGCAGCTGAAGTGGGAGTTAAAGGAGGTTCATTTTAATTACCTGCTGGTGTGTATTGTTAATTTCAAAAGTCCAGGGAGCTGTGACTCCCTGCTCCCAGCCCAGGTGGGTGAAGGCTGTGCCCGGCCCCGGGGCAGGAGGGGGCCTTGGCACAGGGCATGGGCTGGGTTTGTGCCACTGCACCAGCGGGAGAGCGAGAAATTCAATTCTGTCACCAAAAGGAACCGTCCAGGAGTGCAGTTGTGTCTCAGCTGGCTGTGGGAACGGCACGGGCTGGGCTTGGTGTTTGCTACTCGGTGGGTAAATATCAACTTGTGCTTGCAGGAAGAGATCAGGAATTGATTCCATCAGTTTGCATCTCCCAGCTCCGCTCAGAGGAGGCTCAGGGGGACCTTCCCAGTGTCCCCAGGTCCCTGCCAGGAGGGGACAGCCGGGGGGGTTGGGCTCTGCTGCCAGGGAACAGGGACAGGAGCAGAGGGACAAGGTGGCCATGGGGCACAGCTGGCACTGCCTGCGCTGGCAGGGCTTTGCCAGCCCCAGGGATTTGGGGATCTGGGATTCTGTGGAATCTGTACCTGGGTTTTCTGCACTCTTTAATTTTGGTCACATTCTGCTTCCATGGAGAATATGGAATTTATTGAATTGATTTTTTTCAAGGTATTCTGTTCCACTGGGGCCTTTCTGCACCTCTCCCCAAGGCTGCTCTGGGAATGCTGATCCTGTGGCTGGATCACCACTGCAAGGAACCAGCCCAGCTCCCTGAGTGTTCCCTGTCCCTCCTCCCACAGCTTCTTTCTCTATTTTACTTTCCCCTTTTCTCCCCTTTTATTTTGGCTTTTAGAGTGGCAAAATGCCCGCTGCACATGGGGCTGAGGTGGGGCTGGAGATCCCTGCCTCTCCCTCAGTGCTCCTGGAGCTGCTTTTTCTGGCTCCTGTCCCTGCAGGCTGTGTCCCCAGTCCCTCTCCAGTTCTCCTGGAGCCCTTCAGGCCCGGCAAGGCCACCGTGAGGCCACCCCAGAGCCTCTCCTTCCCCTGGCTGAGCAATCCCAGCTCTCCCAGCCTTTCCTCACAGAGCTGCTCCATCCCTCTGCTCACCCCAGTGCCCTCAGATGAAACAACTCTGAACTGAATCTGGAATGAGAAACCAGCTGCTGCCAGGAGTGCTGGGCCCTGCAGGTACAAAGATCAGCACAAGCATCCTCACTCTCAGACCCTTTTCCACCAGCCTGGGGTTGGGAACGTTGTGGCCCAAGCCTGCAAGTGAATCAGCCCTAGTGAGAGCACTGCCTTGGCCAAAGCACATCCTGGGCAGGCACGGCTGCCCTGGCACTGCTGGGGTGGCACCAGCCCAGAGCTCTCCCTGTCCTTGGAGGCACCTGGAGCAAAGGAACCTGGAGCACTCCTGTGTGGGTCTGGTGCTGCCTGCTGAGCTCCAGGATCTGCAAACAAGGGCTGCAGGGACAGGAGCCAGGGCATGGCTGCCAGTGCCAGAGGGCAGGGCTGGGTGGGATCTTGGCAATGAGTGTCCCAGACGTGTCTGGATGTGGCCTTGGGGACAGGGGTGATGCTGGTGCTGGGGTGTGACTGGGTGATCCCAAAGGGCTCTTCCAGCCTTGATGATCCTGGGATTAGGTTTGGAGGGACAGAAGTGTCCTAGGTGGCATCCACCAGGCTGAAAGAGTGAGGAAAGCCTGGCATGAACCTCTTTTTACAGCCTGTGGTGCCTTCCAAATGTGTAATTTTGAACATCTGCAAGTTCCATCTTCATGGACAATGTTTGGAATCTTAGACTGGTTTGGACTGGGAGGGACCCTAAATCCCCCCCAGTGCCCCCCCTGCCATGGCAGGGACACCTCCCACTGCCCCAGGCTGCTCCAGCCCCAGTGTCCAGCCTGGCCTTGGGCACTGCCAGGGATCCAGGGGCAGCCCCAGCTGCTCTGGGCACCCTGTGCCAGGGCCTGCCCACCCTGCCAGGGAACAATTCCTCATTGCCAAGATCCCACCCAGCCCTGCCCTCTGGCACTGGCAGCCATTCCCTGGCTCCTGTCCCTCCATCCTTGTCCCCAGTCCCTCTGCAGCTCTCCTGGAGCCCCTTCAGGCCCTGCCAGGGGCTCTGAGCTCTGCCTGGAGCCTTCTCTGCAGGTGGAATTTCACAGAGATCAGTCTGTCCAGGGGAGTTCCCGAGCCTGGTTTCACCCCTGGCCTGAGCAGGACTGAAAACCCAGCCCAGTGCAAATCCTCCTGTCAGGACACTGAGCCAGATGGGAGAACCAGGTCCCTCCCTGAGGAACTCTACCGTGGCTTCAAACCCTGCCACAGACCCAGAGGGGCAGAGAGGAGTGGGTGGAAATTAGAGAGGAGAGTTGAGTGACTGCTGGCAGAGCTGGTGGGGAAATGGGAGATCTGGAAGTTGTTCATCAGGTCCTTGGGTGCTTTCTGCAGCGGGGAGCCCTGAGGTTGGTGATGCTGGAGCGAGGATTTCCTCTCTCAGGCTTCCCCAGGGGCTGCTCTCCTGTCTCTGTGATGCCATCCTCACTCCATCCCTCAGAGTCTGCAGTAATGGCTTGAGGGAATGCACAATGAACTGCAGGAACTGCAGTCCCTAAGGAAGGGATATTTCCAGCACATTGCTCACAAGGGGCCCAAAGCCTGTGGAGTATTCACAGCTCTTCCTGTAAAGCAGCTCTCTGCTGCCCTGTGGTTCACAGCAGCACAATCTCTCGGGCAGAGCCTTGCTCTGCATCCCACTTACTCAATAATAATTTTCTGGGATGGTGGATCCTAGAAAATGACATTTGGCCAGGTGATAATGGATCTTTCCCAATCAGCCTCAAAAAAAAAAAAAAAGGCATGCGGTTACAAGCACAAGTGTTTCTGGTCAAGAATCAATTTAAAAGCTTTTCTAGAGTTTGGTATGGATTTTGCTGAGAGCCTGTCTGGCTCTGCTGTTCAGCTGGACTTGTTCTGGATTGGGGGGACCTGCTGGGCAGGGGAGACCCCAAAGTTCCCAATAGGAGAGGCAAAAATGTGGAGCTGGGGTTGGCTGTGTCCCTGACCCCCTGGGTGCTCCTGGGCTCTGGCTCCTCTTTCTCCCTCCACTCCTGGGACTGGAATTCTCTGAACTGTTCCTTCCTGCCTTCCCTCATTGCCCTCTCCTGGAATCAGTTTTGCTGACCACAAGCTCAGACTCTTCTCCTGCAGTTTTCCCCACTTCCCTATTCCTTAATCATCCCACTTTATTTTGCTTTTCAGGTCTGAAATCCTTTCCCAAGCACTCCCAGGCCTTCAAGGGCTCTGTTTTCTCTCTGGCTTTGCCAGAACACGCCGTACCAGAGTGAGCAGCCTCGAGCATCGCTCTGTACTTTCAGTTTACATCAGCACATGGTCAAAGTTCACCTGATTTATTGACTTGTCACTGTAATGTCCACAAGCACAGCTCAGGATGAACTCTCCTGTGAATTGCTGCTTCCCTCTAAATTATTGCTCCTCCTCTAAAAGATTTCTTCTCTGTGGGGCCACAGAGCCCATGTGGGGACAGGCAGAGGCTGCCCTTGTCCCCAGGCCTGGCTCATGATGTGACTCTCAGGGGAGCTGTGGCACAGGAAGAGGCCTCTCACCTACGAAAGCTTTCCTGGGTGTGGGGCAGGAAGATTTCTGCAGCAAGCCAAAGTTCATGTCAGCCTGCAAAAACACATCTGGGTTGATTTTAGCAGTCCCTAAATCCTGGAAGTGTCAAGGCTGTGGGGCAGGGGCTGCTGCAAGCCCCATCCAGCCTGGCCTTGAGCACTGCCAGGGATCCAGGGGCAGCCCCAGCTGCTCTGGCACCCTGTGCCACGATGTCCTTGCAGACACTGGTCCTGCTTCCATCTAAACTCCCAATATCCCTGGGATATCCCTGTCCTGCCCTGCTGTGCCTCAGCAGTGAGCCTGCACTGAACTGGCACAGCCTTATCTCTGCCTTATCAGCCCTCAGCAGGGCCTTGCAGCCCCCTGGATTGCAGCCACAGGGAGGAACTGGGTGTCCTCTGTGCAAAGCAGCTGCTGGAGAGGGAAAAGCAGCTCCAGGAGCACTGAGGGAGAGGCAGGGATCTCCAGCCCCACCTCAGCCCCATGTGCAGCGGGCATTTTGCCACTCTAAAAGCCAAAATAAAAGGGGAGAAAAGGGGAAAGTAAAATAGAGAAAGAAGCTGTGGGAGGAGGGACAGGGAACACTCAGGGAGCTGGGCTGGTTCCTTGCAGTGGTGATCCAGCCACAGGATCAGCATTCCCAGAGCAGCCTTGGGGAGAGGTGCAGAAAGGCCCCAGTGGAACAGAATACCTTGAAAAAAATCAATTCAATAAATTCCATATTCTCCATGGAAGCAGAATGTGACCAAAATTAAAGAGTGCAGAAAACCCCGGTACAGATTCCACAGAATCCCAGATCCCCAAATCCCTGGGGCTGGCACAGCCCTGCCAGCCCAGGCAGTGCCAGCTGTGCCCCACGGCCACCTTGTCCCCAGCCCAGAGCACTCAGTGCCACCTCCAGGGCACACCTGCAGGGATGGGCACTGCAGAGCTCCCTGGGCAGCCCCTGCCAAGGCCTGAGCCCCCTTTCCATGGGCAAATTCCTGCTGCTGTCCCAGCTGAGCCTGCCCTGGCCCAGCCTGAGGCCGTTCCCTCTGCTCCTGTCCCTGTTCCCTGGCAGCAGAGCCCGACCCCCCGGCTGTCCCCTCCTGGCAGGGACCTGGGGACACTGGGAAGGTCCCCCTGAGCCTCCTCTGAGCGGAGCTGGGAGATGCAAACTGATGGAATCAATTCCTGATCTCTTCCTGCAAGCACAAGTTGATATTTACCCACCGAGTAGCAAACACCAAGCCCAGCCCGTGCCGTTCCCACAGCCAGCTGAGACACAACTGCACTCCTGGACGGTTCCTTTTGGTGACAGAATTGAATTTCTCGCTCTCACGCTGGTGCAGTGGCACAAACCCAGCCCATGCCCTGTGCCAAGGCCCCCTCCTGCCCCGGGGCCGGGCACAGCCTTCACCCACCTGGGCAGCGGAGCCTGGGCCGGGAGCAGGGAGTCACAGCTCCCTGGACTTTTGAAATTAACAATACACACCAGCAGGTAATTAAAATGAACCTCCTTTAACTCCCACTTCAGCTGCCAAGTTTCCCACAGACATCAGCTTATCCCACCCTAAAAACTTCACAACTTTGAGTCAGGAGGAATAAATTCCACAGAAAGTTGATGCCAATGGGGATTTTCTTAAAAACACATCATTTCTCATCAGGAAAAAATAAACCGATTTTTTCTTAAAAATAAACCAGGTCTTTCCTTACAAAATACTATTTCCTTTTACAAACATTTTGATTAGATTTTGAAATAAATAGTTCATCAAAGTTAAATTAATTAGGATTATATATAAATATGACATTTCCTTTTTAGTGTCATAATTGGTGCCAGAATTGCTACAACTGCTCAGGGGGCCACAACCAGCAGTGGCAAAAGTTATGGATCTTTTAATTCCTCATTTAGAGCCAAGTTTCTTGTAGTTAAAAAAATAAAATGATTCCGTCAAAAGTCTGTGAGCACGTGTTTGTCTGTGGGTTTTTCCTTTTGGAAAACAGCAGTGAGACAAAGCCAAAAGTCCATTTGCTTCTCCTTTTCCCAGGAAGAACGAGGAGGAGATTTGGGCTTTTCCTGAGGCTGCTCCCGCTCCTGAGTCAGTCTCCTTGTGCAGAGTCCTGGGGGAGCTCTGCTGTCCTGCTGGCCCCGTGCCCAGTCCCTTCAGGGAGGCTTTGGGATTGCTCTGAAATCACTGTCAGCTTGTCACACACCAGGAGCTCTTCTCGTGGAGGGAAAGGCTGTGCAGCACCGGGGGGTTTGCTCAGAAACTGGGAAACAAAGAGGAAGTGAGGATCAGGTCTCTGCAGCCGCCCCATCCTGTTTGCTCACAAACACTGGGGTCATTAAACATCATTGGGATTGTTCTGCACACACCAAGGAGCTTTCTCAGGCCTTACAAGTCCCACAGGGCCAACAGTGTCACATCCTCCCTAAAATCCCGTTCCAGGCTTGGGAGCAAGATGGAAGTGCCTCTCAAGAATAACCCCGGGGCTCAGAGTCTTCTTTGGGACAGAAACTTGAAAAAAATCAGTTTTGATTGGGAACAAACCCTAAATGGTAACTGGGCTGTAGGGAGAGATGTGTCAAGAACCCTCCCCTCTGGCACTGGCAGCCATTCCCTGGCTCCTGTCCCTCCAGGCTGTGTCCCCAGTCCCTCTCCAGTTCTCCTGGAGCCCTTCAGGCCCGGCAAGGCCACCATGAGGCCACCCCAGAGCCTCTCCTTCCCCTGGCTGAGCAATCCCAGCTCTCCCAGCCTTTCCTCACAGAGCTGCTCCATCCCTCTGCTCACCCCAGTGCCCTCAGATGAAACAATTCTGAACTGAATCTGGAATGAGAAACCAGCTGCTGCCAGGAGTGCTGGGCCCTGCAGGTACAAAGATCAGCACAAGCATCCTCACTCTCAGACCCTTTTCCACCAGCCTGGGGTTGGGAACGTTGTGGCCCAAGCCTGCAAGTGAATCAGCCCTAGTGAGAGCACTGCCTTGGCCAAAGCACATCCTGGGCAGGCACGGCTGCCCTGGCACTGCTGGGGTGGCACCAGCCCAGAGCTCTCCCTGTCCTTGGAGGCACCTGGAGCAAAGGAACCTGGAGCACTCCTGTGTGGGTCTGGTGCTGCCTGCTGAGCTCTAGGATCTGCAAACAAGGGCTGCAGGGACAGGAGCCAGGGAATGGCTGCCAGTGCCAGAGGGCAGGGCTGGGTGGGATCTTGGCAATGAGGAATTGTACCCTGGCAGGGTGGGCAGGCCCTGGCACAGGGTGCCCAGAGCAGCTGGGGCTGCCCCTGGATCCCTGGCAGTGCCCAAGGCCAGGCTGGACACTGGGGCTGGAGCAGCCTGGGGCAGTGGGAGGTGTCCCTGCCATGGCAGGGCTGGCACTGGGGGGGCTCTGAGGTCAGTTGGGATTCTGGGATTCCACGACACTCCTGGTGCTGAGCACGTGATCAATGTAAAGCAGGAGCCAAAGTCAGCTGCAAACCCGGGGGTGCTGAGCTCTGACTGAGTGAGAATGAACTGCAGGGACTCAGGAGAGCACAGGTGGCACAGGACTATTTTTACATGCTTGTTTCTGGGAAGGGACCCTGCTGCAGCCTCTCTGTCCTCTGCCTGTGTGACAGGGGCAGTGGGTCCCCAGCAGCAGTGGCTGCTGCCACTGCTCTCCTTTTAGCTGGAATTTTCAGACTCCATAGAATCACAGATTCCCAGAATGGTTTTGTTGGATGGAACCCTAAAGCTCTTCCCATCCTGCCCCTGCTGTGGCCAGGGACTCCTTCCACAGCCCAAGCTGCTCTGGTGCAGCTGATCTAGCCCAGGTTCCTTCCTCAGAGCCTTTCCTGGAGTTAAAACTCCTGATTACACTCGTGACAGGACTTTGCTGCAGGAGAAAAAAGCAGCTGGTTTAAGTCTAAAAGGAGGCAGGAGAGGCAGAGATTTCTGTTGGTCATTGGCCAAATGAGGAACTGAAGTTGACACCTGGTACTCTCTCACTTCAAAATCAACAAACCCATCCTGTTTCTGAGCCATAAAGAGCTGGGGATTACAAACTACAGACCACTGACCATCAGGTGCCAGTGAAAGGAGGCAAAATAAATGCTCTAAATGTTTTTTCACTGAGAGCCTTGTAAAAACAAGTGGCTCTGCTGGTAAGGCTGATTTTCACGTGTTAAGCAGGAAACAAACCTCTTTCAAATGTTCTGGGAAAATGTAGGAAGGGCAGAAAACATGTTTGATGAGTCTGTACAGATAAAAACTGGAGAAGAAACAAACGGTGACAGCTGTGCCCACGACCAGCATGGACCCCACCAGAACAGTCACAATTATCCACACAGGGGTTACACCTGCCAGAGACAAGGGAAAAAACAATTAAAACTGTAATTATTCACTGCTGAGTGATGATTTCAAGTTCTCACTTTCTCCATGGAATGTCCCTGGATCCCTGGCAGTGCCAAGGCCAGGCTGGACACTGGGGCTGGAGCAGCCTGGGGCAGTGGCAGGTGTCCCTGCCATGGCAGGGGTGGCCCTGGCTGGGCTGTGGGGTCCCTCCCAGCCATCCCAGGGTGATTCCATGGTCCCCAGCTCCCAGGTTACCGTTGTGGGTTGTCTGCTCACAGAGCTCCCTGCTCAGCTGCCCCGTCTTGTTCCACTCGGGAATCAGCGCCTGCACTCGCACACAGTAAACTGTCCACGGCTCCAGCTGGGCCAGGATCTCAGAGCTGTGCCTGGTGTCCACCTGAGCCGCCTGCAAACACAAAAACACAGCAAAGGGGGCTGGGACATCAGTGACTCAGCTGGGGAATCAGCTAAGGAACAACCACGGAAGTGCAATCACAATTACAATTGGACTGAATTACAGTTACTTACTGTACAGCCATCCACACCACTGCCCTTTGGGCTGTTTCCAGCAGCACTAACGAAGTTTTAGGCTAATGAGGGATGATAAATGAGACCTGGTGGCAGCCAGAAACTGTTACCCAACCAAATGAGATCAACTAGGAGCACAGCTACACACAAAGACCATCCAGCTACAGAGGGAGCAAGTGGGATGGAGCAAGAGCACGAGAGGAAAAGGTCTCGGGTTGTGCCAGGGGAGTTTTAGATTAGGAAACGTTTTTAAACATTTTTAAACTCACGGGGAGTTTTACATTAGGGACAGGAAAAATTCCTTCACTGAAAAAGCTGTCGAGCCCTGGAATAGGCTGCCCAGAGAAATGGGGCAGCCCCCACCCCTGGAAGTGTTGAAATGTGTAGATGTGGCACTTGGGGACATGGGGTAGAGGTGAACACAGGCTGCTGGGTTAATGGCTGGAACTGAGGGCTCTTCCAGCCTTCCCAACTCTGTGATTCTGTGAGCTGCCATCTAGGCAAAACCAAAAAAAAAAGAAAGAAAGAAAATATTTCTGGGAACTGTGAGGTGGCTGAGCAGATGAATTTGCTGTCCAGGATCAGTGATGTCCCTGTAACTGCGGAGCAACAGGAGACTCTCCAGGCAGGTTTCAGTCCTGGAGCAAGCACCCAGCTCAAAGAGCCTGTGGAGCTCTCCAGGCTCTGCCTGCTGCCCCTGGGAGCCCTGGGGAAGGCCCCAGACTTGCACCTGGAAGCACTGCAGGCACAGACTCCAGGTGCAGCTCTGTTCCTCTGGGGAATGCACTGAGGGCAGCCCAGGGGCAGGACCACCTCATCCCTCGGGAGCCTGGAGTGAAAACCAGGCTGGGTGGGAAATGAGGGCCCTGATTTCTGGAACTGCATGGCACAGCACTGTGCAGGTAACAGAAATCAGAATTACACCTGCTGGATTCCATTATATGAAAATGCACTGGTGTACAAAGCACTCATTAACTGGGACTGGGGGCTGCTGGTCAGAGGCTTCCTGTTTGCCTGAATGCTCTAATTAGTACATTCTTAATGATCTTTCTCCATGCACTGTGTATGGAGGAGCAGAACTGCCTGTGGAAGAGGCTGGCCCTGAGAGGGAGAAAGGGAACTGCAGTGGACATAAACTGCAGAGCTGCAGGAGGCCACAGGGAATAAAAGCCTTACCCATTTTAGAGATTTGTGGGGGTAAAAAACCCAAAGTCCCACTGAGAGGGAAAAAACACAGAGTTACTGATAATTATGGAAAGAGAAAATTCTGTCCATGCTGCTGTTTAACTACACAGCTCCTGCATTTACTCTGAGTCCCAGCTGTAGTGAACTTGATTAACTGTAATTAGTGGAGATCCATTTTTACTCTTAGAATCACAGAATCCCAGACTGGGTTGGGATGGAGGGACCCTAAATCCCACCCAGTGCCAGCCCTGCCATGGCAGGGACACCTCCCACTGCCCCAGGCTGCTCCAGCCCCAGTGTCCAGCCTGGCCTTGGGCACTGCCAGGGATCCAGGGGCAGCCCCAGCTGCTCTGGGCACCCTGTGCCAGGGCCTGCCCACCCTGCCAGGGAACAATTCCTCATTGCCAAGATCCCACCCAGCCCTGCCCTCTGGCACTGGCAGCCATTCTCTGGCTCCTGTCCCTCCATCCTTGTCCCCAGTCCCTCTGCAGCTCTCCTGGAGCCCCTTCAGGCCCTGCCAGGGGCTCTGAGCTCTGCCTGGAGCCTTCTCCTCTCCAGGTGAGCACCCCCAGCTCCCCCAGCCTGGCTCCAGCCCCTCCAGGAGCTCCCAGGACATACCCAGGAAGGCGTTTTCCAGGAAAAGCACAGGTGAGGGTCAGGGAGTCAGCATACCCAGGAAGCAGAGGCCGGGTCTGTGTCTCTGCTGCCCTTCTTCCAGTAGAGGATCCTGTAGCTCCAGGAGCCGTAGTAGAGCCTCAGGGGCCACCGGTCCTGCCCGTGCTCCGCGAAGGGCCCCGAGAGATCCACGTGCAGCGCCCCCGCCTCCGAGCGCAGCCGCACCTCGGGAGCGCCGATGGTGGCTGGGGAGAGAGGAGAGGAGAGGGAGAGGAGAGGAGAGGGAGAGGGAGAGGGAGAGGGAGAAGGAGAAGGAGAAGGAGAAGGAGAAGGAGAAGGAGAAGGAGAAGGAGAAGGAGAAGGAGAAGGAGAAGGAGAAGGAGAAGGAGAAGGAGAAGGAGAAGGAGAAGGAGAAGGAGAAGGAGTAGGAGAAGGAGAAGGAGAAGGAGAAGGAGAAGGAGAGGGAGAGGGAGAGGGAGAGGGAGAGGGAGAAGGAGGAGAGGAGAAGGAGAAGGAGAAGGAGAAGGAGAAGGAGAAGGAGAAGGAGAAGGAGAAGGAGAAGGAGAAGGAGAAGGAGAAGGAGAAGGAGAAGGAGAAGGAGAAGGAGAAGGAGAAGGAGAGGGATTCAGCTTCAGCTGGACATTCTCACACAGCCCAAAAGTCACCTTTTAAATCATGCATTAGAAGGAATTTCTTTTCCCTGGGTCAGGCATTAATGAATGCTTTCCTCACAAAACTGCTCTGGAAATTGATTTTATTTCTGCAGCTAAACACCAGGTACCAGTGCAAGCCCCATTCCCACACCCTCTAAATGAACTCAGTTCCCTTTTGCCAGCTGTGGTGACTCCAGGAGAGGAAGGACCATTTCCATGGCTATCACTCACTTCTCCTTCTGGGCCAAACTGCCACAACATCTGTCTGTCCTGAGCAGACCCTCCAGAAAAGTGATTTATTGGGGGTTTTGTGGGTTTTGATTATGATCAGCTTGAAAAATGAAAACATTTGAATTATTTCTGCCTTGTGCAATCAAGATTTCTTGGCTGAAAATTAACCTTTCTCTGTGAGAGTGGGGTGTTTATGAAGTAAGAAAAAATAGAAATTAAACTTTTTTTCTGGCAAAGCAATGAATAAGGAAGTAACTGAATTTATATACAGGAAGTCTGGCTCCTTGAAGACAACTTCTTCTTGGCTGGAAAATAGAAATGTGCCTTATTTTAAAAGAAAATTATGCCTTGTTTGAAAATCTCCTCCAAAGAGGTGATCAATGACAGTGAACCTACTGTGCTTTCTGTCAGTATTACAGATTTTATAGTTCAAGGTAATAAAATGTAATTAATTAAGTAATTAATAAAAAATGTAATTAAATAATAAAATAGAAAATATAAATGTTCCTTATTTTAAAAGAAAATTATGCTTTGTTTGAAAATCTCCTCCAAAGAGATGATCAATACTATGACAGTGAACCTACTGTGCTTTCTGCCAGTGTTATAACAAAGATTTTATAGTTCAAGGTTGCTGGAACCCTGGATACTGAGAATTCCAGCCTGTCTGTGCTGCCAGGCACTGACCCCCAGAGAACACTGCACTGACCTGAGGGCCTGGAGAAGCTTCCAGAATGGAATGACAGAACTGGGATTGTGGGGGTGCAGTTTGGATAGAAGTGTGTGATATCACAGGGTGGGAAACTCAGAGTTGGAGGGTTTAGAATGCAGGAATAGACAGAAAGCAAGGTGGAGGCTTTAGGGTGGAGGCTGCTCCTTCTTCTCCTCCTTCTCCATGGGTTTGGGTGGTTTTGTGTCACTGGATAAAAAAGTCCCCATTGTGGGCACGGATGGTTGGGTATTGGGTTAGAAGTGAAAATAATTGAGGTGTCATTTCTTAATTGGACAGTTTGTCCTTCAAAGGCCTTGGAGAGAGAGACAGTGAGCTATTTTGTACCTTGTTAGTGAAATACTGCAGAACTCACTGCAGTGAGACTGTAACACAGATCAGTAAAAACAAACATCAAAGCCTGAAATACCATCTGAGTGCCTTCAATGCCGACCTCGACAGAGGTAGAAAAGAGCAGCCAAGAGCTGGCACAACGTAATGAAATGATAAAGTACTCTAGCCTCTCTCCCAGAGCAGGCAGTATTTTTGGGAAGAACAGGAAAGGCTCACTGTTATCCATGGGCTGGAAGGTGAGGTTGACCCAGGGGGAGTGCAGCTGCCCTGCCTCGGCCCGCAGCCGCAGCACGTAGTTGCCGTAGGGTGACAGCGAGGACACGTCACACTGGGGCAGCCTCAGGTCCGTGCCCAGGGTCTCATAGGTGTCCCCAGGGTAGTAGATGCTGCAGGGAACAGAAACAATGGGTAAGAGATGGGTGATTCCAACTGGCTGAATGGCTGTAAGGCAGCAGAGCTGCTAATGCGAGCAGTCAGCATTAATGGACATAAAAATGTATCCCATGTGTGTAAGACTCACACTGGGGATTTTACACCCATCCATAAATCCACCATAATGATAAAATTAAGGGTTAAATTATAAAGTTAAGGATTAAAATTCTAACTCTGTAAAAAATGCCCATTTCCTGGCAGGGTCCCCAGAGTGCATTCAGCAGGCAGGAGTTCCCTGAAGCAGCAAACACTCAGCCAGTGCCACGGCAGGGCACTGCTGTCCCACTGGGACTCTGCTCAGAGCTGTCCCCAGGATTTGCACACGAGGAAAAGCCAGGGAAAACAGGGCTGGGAAGGGACCAGGAGCTGCTCTTGGAACAGAACCACAGAGAGTGTGGGTTAGAGGGACCCTAAATCCCAGCCAGTGCCACCCCTGCCGTGGCAGGGACACCTCCCACTGCCCCAGCCCCAGTGTCCAGCCTGGCCTTGATCAATACATGATTTAATAGATGGTATTTAATATATTTTATTCTTTCTGCTTTGCACCAAAAGCCTGCCCAGAAATGTACTGATCAAGGGACCTTGCTACAGAATCCAGAAAAAGCCTCTCTCAACTCAGCATGAAGAGAAGGCTCTGGGCAAGGCTTAGAGCTCCTGGCAGGGCATGGATGGGCTTCTAAAGAAGAGGGAGAATTTTTATATGGGCAGAGAGTGCCAGGAGCCAGGGAATGGCTGCCAGTGCCAGAGGGCAGGGCTGGGTGGGATCTTGGCAATGAGGAATTGTTCCCTGGCAGGGTGGGCAGGCCCTGGCACAGGGTGCCCAGAGCAGCTGGGGCTGCCCCTGGATCCCTGGCAGTGCCCAAGGCCAGGCTGGACACTGGGACTGGAGCAGCCTGGGGCAGTGGGAGGTGTCCCTGCCATGGCAGAGGGGACACTGGGAGCATCTGAGAGATCAGGGAAGGGCAAACAGCACGACCAGGTCTCTTCAATCACAGAAGAGAAGAACCACACACAGAGCCAATAACACCCAATGTTAGAATGTGTTTGTGGTTCCAAACCAAACAGGACCAAGCTGCCTTGGGTGTGAATGCCCAGGAAATGCCTCTGCCCTGTCCCCCAGCTCAGCAGAGAAGCCTCTCACAAGCTGGAATAAAGGGACAGCTCCTGGGACAGCAAAGTCCCTGAAATGAAGGGACTGAGTGTGCTCTGCAGAGGACACAGGTCCCAAGAACACAGAGCTGTGGGGTGGGAGTGAAAGCCAGCTCAGCACCCACCTCTTGGACTGGACAGTGTAGGTGAGGTTTCCTCTGGGGAACCTTGGTGCATCCCACTGCAAGATGCTGTGAAGGTTGACTGAAGTAATTCTCACATTCCGGGGCTCTAGGACCATTCCAGAAACTGTGGAGGAATCAGAACCAACATTTCAGTGTTTGCTCCAGCACTTGTCACTCATCCAAAATTTAAACACAGCCTCTGCCTTGCCTTAGGTGCTTATTCAAAAACAAAGCCCAAATAAATTAAATTTAAATCCTGATGCCTCTCCTGCCTCGTTATGCAACAAAACAAATTACTGGCACCAGTGATTTCCAGTAAGTGCTTGTGACACCAACATTTCTGGTGCATGACTGAGCTGGTGTGCCCAGCACTCGGGGCATGAACTCTCCCTGAGACTGTCAAACCCCAATTTTTCTAAGCAGTGCTCCAGCAGCACTGTGGGAATTACAAGGGCGTGGGGATTGATAAACTTCAGCACCTCTGAAGGTAAGAGAGCTATTACATATAATTAAATGTAATTAAGTATCACTAACCAGTGACAAAACCTCAGTTGTTCTCCTTTCTTGGAACTGAATCAAAGAAACCCTAAACTAGTGTAAATATCAATGAAAAGCCCATTACCATTATGATTTAATTATTCTTACATAATTGTAGGTATTGAGACCAAAATAGCAAAGATTCCAGCCCATTACTGCACCACAAATGAGCAATGCAAACAAACCCTGCCAGAACAGAGCAGTGCTTAAATGTCACAGGAGTCACACCTGATGAGAGACTCTAAGATAAATAACACATTTTCCACGTCTGTGGTTTACAGAATCATCAGGGTTGGAAGAGACTTCAAGGTCACCCAGTGTGACCCCAGCAGCCCATAATCACCCCTGAACCCTAACCCTAGCTGATGCAGAAATGAATCAATCCCTGTGTCAGTCACCCCCCTCTGGCAGCCAAGAGTTTGAAATCTGAACCTGGCTTAAACAAAACCTGTTTCAGACTCTGGCCCTACAGTGTTACCCCTACATCCAACAAATAAATAAACACAGTGCACATCACAAATACAAAACACACTGGTTTGGGTTGGGAGGGACCCTAAATCCCCCCCAGTGCCACCCCTGCCATGGCAGGGACACCTCCCACTGCCCCAGGCTGCTCCAGCCCCAGGGTCCAGCCTGGCCTTGGGCACTGCCAGGGATCCAGGGGCAGCCCCAGCTGCTCTGGGCACCCTGTGCCAGGGCCTGCCCACCCTGCCAGGGAACAATTCCTCATTGCCAGGATCCCACCCAGCCCTGCTCTCTGGCTGTGGCAGCCACTCCCCTTTATCCTGGCATTCCACCCCTTGTCCAAAGTCCCTCTCATTTCTCTTGGAGCTGCCCCTGCTCTGAGGATGGGGTCTGAGGCAGGCATGCAAATTCCCGGGAAAAATCACATTTCCTTGCCAGGCTCACTTCCCTCACAGTGCTGCCTACCTGAGGAGCCTCCAATTGCTTCATTGGGCACTGTGGATCCCAAGAAATGAGGAAATATTTCTGGGCTTTCAGGTTGTTCACAGCCCTGCCAGCCCAGGCAGTGCCAGCTGTGCCCCACGGCCACCTTGTCCCCAGCCCAGAGCACTCAGTGCCACCTCCAGGGCACACCTGCAGGGATGGGCACTGCAGAGCTCCCTGGGCAGTTCCAAGGCCTGAGCCCCCTTTCCATGGGCAAATTCCTGCTGCTGTCCCAGCTGAGCCTGCCCTGGCCCAGCCTGAGGCCGTTCCCTCCGCTCCTGTCCCCGTTCCCCGGCTCTCCCCTCCACAGTCACTGACCCGGGGCTCTGCGGCCGCGCTTTCCCCCCACGCCCGCCTTTCCCCGCCGGGACCTGCAGGGTCCCACTCCCGGCAGGACCGGCCCCGTTTCCCAGCACAGACTGAGGCTCGGGCCAATAACGCCCGCGGTGGCCGGGCGGGCTGGCCCCGCTGTCCCCGCAGAGCCCTCCCGGAGCCGCTCGGACCCTCACAGCCCCCGAGGAGCCGCGCCGGGCTCGGGGCAGCGCGGAGGCACCGCCGCCTCAGGCGCCCCTCGCTGCCGCTCCCCCTGAGGGCACCGCCACCCGCCGTGCCCGCGGCAGGCGGCACCGGGAGCTCGCTCCGTCCCTCCGTCCCTCCCCGGCAGCCCCGGCGGACTCACCGAGGAGCAGCAGCCCGCTGCAGAGCGCGGCCCGCAGCGCGGCGGCCATGGCGGCTCCCTCAGGCGCGGCGGGGCGGCCGCGCCATGGCAGCGGGAGCGGGGCCGCCCCGGCACCCCGAACCCTTCCGCTTCCCCGCGGGGCTGTGGGCACCGGGAACCCCGGCACCCCGAACCCTTCCGCTTCCCGGCGGGGCTGTGGGCACCGGGAGCCCCGGCACCCCGAACCTTCCGCTTCCCCGCGGGGCGGGCTCCGGGAGCCCCGGCACCCCGAACCTTCCGCTTCCCGGCGGGGCTGTGGGCACCGGGAGCCCCGGCACCCCGAACCTTCCGCTTCCCCGCGGGGCGGGCTCCGGGAGCCCCGGCACCCCGAACCTTCCGCTTCCCCGCGGGGCTGTGGGCACCGGCAGCCCCGGCACCCCGAACCTTCCGCTTCCCCGCGGGGCGGGCCGGGCTGTGCGCACGGCGGCGGCCCCGGGCTGAGGGTTGCCCCTGAGAGGAAGAGTGGATTTGTCTTTCCAATCCAGCTGTGGGTCTGCTGGGAGATAAAACCAGCTCTGGGAGATAAAAGAAACAATGGGAAGGATTCCACTGAGTGATGAATGGAAAAAGAGATTTACTTTTGCTAATGAACTTTAGCTTTGCTGATGAATGAAATTGGACATTGAGAGATGAAAGAAACAATGGGGAAGGAAAACCCCTAAATTCCATAAGAATTAACAATGAAAAGGGAGGGTTGTACATTGGAGGGGAATCTCTGGTATCAGGTGTTTTGGGAAGTCTGAGCTTCTCAAGTGCCTCAGAAATGGGGAAAACCCCTAAATTCCATAAGAATTAAAAATGAAAAGGGAGCATTATACATTAGAGGGGAATCCCTGGTATCAGGTGTTTTGGGAAGTCTGAACCTCTCAGGTACCTCAGCCAGTGGGGAATGAGAGAAGGGAAATTGGGATAAAAAGGAGGCTGTGTCCTCCAAAAATTGGAGAAACCCCAAGGGAATGCTCCATGGCCTCTCCCTTTATTGGAATAAAGTAAAAGGATTCCTCTGTCTCCTTTCTGGACATAAACCTCTGGTGTTTGTGGATTAATTTTCCTAACATCCCTCACACACCGGGTCTGTTTCCCCTCACCCACCAGGGCTGCTCACACCAATTTTAAATGGCTCATTTGGATTTTAAATGTCATAAAAATATTTTAATATGAATCAGTAATTGTACAAAATTATACAAAAATAAATTCAAGAAAAGTATTAATGCCTCGATCCACTCTTTTGTCAGCTGAGTGTTCCTGTCTCTGCCCCCATTATTCCACTTGATCAGTGTTCTCTGCACAAATACAGTATCCAGCCAGCAGAACAGGTTTCCCAAAAATCCAGTAACAGAGATAAAGAATAAAAAATTGTGAAAGTGGTCTGGCTGGGAGACCAGCCTTCACCCGTGCCAGCCCCAGTGTCCAGCCTGGCCTTGGGCACTGCCAGGGATCCAGAGGCAGCCCCAGCTGCTCTGGGCACCCTGTGCCAGGGCTGCCCACCCTGCCAAGGAACAATTCCTCATTGCCAAGATCCCACCCAGCCCTGCCCTCTGGCACTGGCAGCCATTCCCTGGCTCCTGTCCCTCCAGCCCTTGGGAACTGTCTCTCCCCACCTTCACAGGGAACAATTTTTAATCCAAAACTGCCCTCTGTGAGTTTGAAGCCATTCCCTCTTGTCCTGTCCCTCCGTCTCTTGCCCAAAGCCCCTCCCTGGGAGCCCCTTTGGGCACAGAAGGGGCTCTAAGGTCTCTCTGGATCCTTCTCCAGACACCCACAGCTCTTTCTGCAGGAGCCCACACTCACAAATGTTAATGAAAGGACAAGATCTGTGTGTTCAGTCCAGAAATAAGAGTTGGACAACACTGATTCCTATGTTTTAAAGTAAAAGCAGCTCTCCCTCCTTCATCTCCTCATGTAGCCCGTTACTTGCTCTGTGTCTGAGTCCAAAGAGTCGCTTTCCTCAGAGGAAGAGGAGGAGTTTTGCCACTCATGGAAGGCATTAGAACAAGGTGCTCCCTGCCCACTTCCTGTGTCCTGCAGCAGCCTTGCCTCCAGAGCAGGAGCACAGGGCCAGTCCCCCACATCCTGCGGGGCTGGGGGATCAGCTGCAGCGCTGTGCCCATCCTGCTCCAGGGTGCCCAGCAGCACCGTGCGCAGGCTGATGGTGAAGCACTCGCTGCCGCCCTGGGGCTCACTGCTGTCCCCACACAGAGGGCTCAGCAACTCGCTCCCCGTGTCCCTGTCCCTTTCAGGGTGCCCCTGGTGCCCCTGGGGCTGCGGTGGCTCAGCAGCTGGCGTGTCCCCAGCCTGGCTGCTGCTGTGCTCACAGGTGCTGCTGCCTGAGTACTGCCCCAGGCTGCTGGGGGTGTCACAGCCCCGGGGCACACTGGCCCTGCCCAGCCTGTCCCGCCTGGTGTAGTCGTGGTCACACAGGGCACTGCTGTCACTGTCGCTGCTGTCACTGTCACTGTCATCACTGGCACTGCCTCTGCAGCCCCTGGCCTTGCTTTTCACCTCTCTGGGGATGACCTCCACAGAGGCCACTGTTTCTGACACAGACACCCACGGGGAGTAGGCCAACTTCCTGACGCATGCCTGCAAGAGTAAAAGGAATTAAATCAATCACCCACTTTTCCACACATGCACACAAAACCATGAAAAAAACCCCAAATAACCTCCAGCCATGAGGCTGTCAAATGATTCCTTCTGTGCCACAGTTTGGGCTTTTTCTGCAGAGTTCAGGCTATCTAGGACTGTTCCTTCTTTTCCACTCCTGAACATCACAGAACCTCTGAAAGGTTTGGGCGAGAAGGGATCTTAAAAAATCATCCCATTTCCGACCCCCTGCCATGGCAGGGACACCTCCCACTGCCCCAGGCTGCTCCAGCCCCAGTGTCCAGCCTGGCCCTGGGCACTGCCAGGGATCCAGGGGCAGCCCCAGCTGGTCTGGCACCCTGTGCCAGGGCCTGTCCACCCTGCCAGGATGAGCTGAGTCTTGTCACTCTCCCAACTCTTGCAGTCACCTCTATCACAGCTGAGCAATTTTAGTGCCCTTTAGAAACTATCTTTTGAAGCAATTTTCACAGTTTTAACATCCCAAGCCCTGTCTTCCCCCTGCACTTCAGAGGATTATTCAATATTTGAAGCATTCATCAAGTTAACAATAAAAAATAAACTTTAGACACTCCTTAGTTCAGCAATTGTTGGGATGTGAAAATAACACAGCAAAGGACAGAAACATATAGAAGAAGTCTTAGAAAAAAGTGATACCCATCTGCTCTGGGTATGTTTGTAGAAAATGGAAAATATTTATGCTGAAAAACCCTACAGAATTAAATGTAAAAGAAATGAGAGATTGTAAAAAAAAAAAAGAACAAGCAAGAAAAGATAAAAGATAGAAACAAGAAATCTTGTTATTTGTGATTGAAATTTAGTGGCACAATTATTTGTGAATGAAATTATCCATTTAAATTCAATCTATAGAAATAAAAAACTAGCCAGCTCTGGAGTGGCTCCCTCTGTGCTTGATCACAGAGAAAGTCCTAGAGAGATTATTTTACCATTATTAAACACTGGAACAACTTCTCCTGCAGTCTCTCCTCACAGGGCAGCTTCTCCAGCCCTCTGCTCACCCCCTGGCCCTGCTCTGGGCCACACCTTTTGTGCCCTGTGGGGACCAGAACTGGGTGGAATGCTCCTGGATGTTCCCCCTGAGCAGGGTGGGATGATCCTCTCTGTTAGTAACTTCTCACAGAAATAGCAAGAAATGGTTTTGAATATTCTGGTTCTGAAGATCAGACAAAACTTAGCAGCCTAGAGATCATCTTGGACTGAGGTAAACTGCAAATACAAACATTCTGTGCTCTTACAGAACTTGTACCTAAAGCACAGCACTGGAAATTCCAGCTGTTAAACTTCCTGCTGCCAGCCAGAGAGGGCAGATCTGAGAGCTGTTACTTACCAAGGTCTGAGGAAGGGAAAACTTCGGGAAAATAAAGCCTGCTGCATGCACACACTTCAGGAGTGCAGCAATGATCAGTAAGACACAGACAGCAGCTGCCACTGCAGCTTCCTGGTACCCTGGAGTGAAAAAATCAAATAAACACACATGGAAGAAGTGTCCCACCACCACATTCCAGATCTCCCAGCTATTAGGAATCCCCAATAAGTTTGGTTAGAAGGGATCTGTGAAAGTCAAAGTCAGAGCAAGACCAAATCCCAAATTAGCTTCAGGAATTACAAAATAAGTGACTCCATCTCTCTGCAGAGCTAGTGGAGATCTGTATGGCTCAGAGGATTGCCAAGAGATTTGTTGCCCCAAAGTGCTGGGGGGTTTTATATTTCACTCCTAAATACCCACAGTGGTTCTCTCTTGGAATGTTTCTCTCTGCCAGCAAGGCCCTGAGGGACAGCACCCAGGAAACAGATGGAGCTGGGCCTGGAGGGGTTTAGGTTGGATTTTAGGGCAAGGCTCTTCCCCAGAGGGTGCTGGCACTGCCCAGGCAATGGGCACGGCCCCCAGGCTGCCAGAGCTCCAGGAGCCTTTGGCCAGCGCTGCCAGGGATGCCCAGGCTGGGCTTGGTGGGCTCTGGGCAGGGCAGGGGTGGCATTGGGGCATCCCTGGGGGTCCCTGCAGCTCAGGACATTCTGGGATTCTGTGATCACTTGTTTTTTAGGACTGAACTGTAAATGTCCCTACACCAAAAGAACACATTGCACACCCAGACCAGCCCCCTGCCCCATGGCTCCATTACCTGGCTGAGCCTCTGAGTCTGCAGTGACACATTTCCAGGGGGAGGGGACAGAATTCTTGTTCAGGGATGCAGTGACCCCCACGGACAGGCAGTAATTCCTGCTGGGATACAATTCCTCAATGACAATACTGAGCACCTCTTCAGTGGTTCTCTGCCGTGGCCTCTGCCATGAAAAACAAAGGTTTGAAGTCAGTGATTGGCCAAAAGAGCCCCTGCTCCCTCCCCAGGACCTGCCTCCCTGCAGGGAAAGGAAGCTCAGATTCTGCTGGCCATGGTCTCTCTTTTCTTCTAAGAAATCTATTTCTATGTTTTCTTTTGCTTCTACCCACATATTTGGTTTTGGGAGCCTGTTAACCAACAGAGCCATTTTATGCCCTCTGTGTTTCTCCTCTAAAGCACAACTATTCCCAAATTTCCCTACCTTATGCTCTCCATCCTGTGATTTCAGTGTGATATCATAATCCAGCTCTTCATAGATATCAATTAAAGACAGCAGCTTCCCCTTTCGTCTGAAGTGAGAGGCTGGCAGCTTTATGGTGACATTGAGGCAGTTTGGACAGGAAGTGACATTCACTTCTGGTGGTCCCAGAATTGCTGTTGGAAAAACAAGAAAGAGGAAAAAATGATGGAATAAATATGGTTCTACTTTATCCAGTACCAATTCCATTTCTGTGATGCACACAGCTGGCTCAGCACACTCCAGAGGAGCCCCTGCTGTAAATCCCTAAGGCCTTGCAACATTTACCTTCCACAGCCAAACCATCACTTCCCACATGGCCAGACTTTAAAGGAAAAGGAGTGGAAGGAAGAAGCAGAAAGGGGACAGAGGATTTGCTCCAGCTTCACAGAGATGTGATCTTTTAAACTACCTGAGATTAAAGCTGAGGTTACAGTACAGAACAGAATCCTGGAATGGGTTGGGAAGGGCCTCAGAGCCCCCCCAGTGCCAGCCCTGCCATGGCAGGGACACCTCCCACTGTCCCAGGCTGCTCCAGCCCCAGTGTCCAGCCTGGCCTTGGGCACTGCCAGGGATCCAGGGGCAGCCCCAGCTGCTCTGGGCACCCTGTGCCAGGGCCTGCCCACCCTGCCAGGGAGCAATTCCAATTCCCAATATCCACTTAACCCTGTTCTCCTTCAGCTGAAAGCCATTCCCCCTTGTCCTGTCCTTTTTATTAAACCAACTGCAGGGATTGCAGGGCTCCTCCTCAGGATGGCCTCCTTCAGTTCTCCTTGTGCCACTCTCCTCATTCCCTACAGCGTTCCCTCACTGCTGACTCTGGAAGGGGACACAGCAGCTGCCTCTGCTGGCCTCAGAGGAAACATCATCAGTTCATCCTCCACAGCTGTCCAGCTGCTCCTCAATATCTCTTAGCTCTGTTAGCTCAAAACTCCATTTTAAGCAGAGCCAAGTGAAGCCACCTCTGGCAATAAAGACAAATATCTTCAGCAGGGAAATGGGCAGATTGATTGTCTGTCCATCAATCACTTCCCTACACCTGGTGCAGACCTGGCACTTTTTAACTCAACATTCACTATTTGAACACACAAAATCGATGTTCTTCTTTAAGTTATGTACCCTACACACTTAAGAGATTTTTACTTGGTGTTTGTCAATGCAAACTGTATTTCCTTTATAATTATAATGTATTTATTTCAGAACCAGAGCCTCATTCCTTTATCAGAACTACAAATCAGGACTACACATATATGAAATACTACATACAAATAGCCATCAACACAGTCAGTGTGGAGTCTTACAGCAAAGGTAACAGAACTTAATTCAGGTTCAGCTGGTAATGAAAACTACAAAAAGAAGAAATGCAGAGAGAGAACTTACTCTCAGTGAGTGGCACAAAACGCAGCAGAGAAGAATTGAGCACCTGAGCTCCTCCAATGCTCTGAACAAATACAGAATACTCAGTAGATATGGCCTTGAACTCCTCTGTCAGCTCACAGGAGAGCTGGGCAATGCCTGAACACTGCTGAGCACTCATCCAGTCCTGGCTCCTGCAGGAAAGAGCAAGAGTCTCAATTCTCGGATGTGAGAAGGCATGGGAGTGTGAGGAGAGCATCTCAAGTGAAAAAAAAAAACCTCAGGAAAAACTAAGGAAAAAACCAAGAAAAACAGAAAACCTCAGCCTTACTATTTTCAGAGAACCCCTGGTTCTGGCAAAGCCCTGCCAGCCCAGGCAGCGCCAGCTGTGCCCCACGGCCACCTTGTCCCCAGCCCAGAGCACCCAGTGCCACCTCCAGGGCACATCTGCAGGGATGGGCATGCCAAACCTCCCTCCTCTTTAGGTCAATAAACATTAAAAGCAGAATTTGTGTGACTTGCCTGTGGTCTTTGTAGAGTACATTGTAGGATGCTGGCACAGCTGGGTCATGTTCTGCCTGCCAGGACAAAATGTGCTGGAAATTGTGGGAGTCCATCTGGAGGTTGTAAGGAAACCCCTTTCTTTCTAGAAAGGAAAAAATAAAAAAAAACCCAAAACAAAACAAACAAAAAAAACCAACTCAGAGCTTTGCAACCATTCTAATAAATAAACCCATTTAGAGCAGCTCAGGATTTGCCCCAAAAAGCAGCCACAGGGAGAGCTCAGCACAACAGACACAGCAATGCAAAGCACTGTGCACATGGACTACATTTCTAAGTTCTTTCTGCAAAAAGCATGAGGTTCCAAAATGGTAACTGGTGAGGATGTGCAAGCCATGAAATGTGCTAGGACAAGCATTTTGAAGATGGTAACACTCTTACCAGGCAGGCTGCAAACAGCCGTGGACAGAAAGGTGAGGCACACTGGAAAGTGAAACTCTGTATTAATGCTTTCGTGTAGCCACAGGACCTGACTTTTACTGCAAGTACTTATTTGCAACAAGTGGGTTCACACCCAGCACTCCCTGGTAGAACTGTTACTTTCTTTCACATCTTCACAGACTTTCCTACACTCCCCTCCTCCTCCTGAGCCCCGAGCGTCCACGAACCTGGGGCTCCGAGGAGGAGCTGGTTCCTGCATCCTGTGAGGTTCAGGATTCAGGGTCAGCAAAACCACCCACAAGATGTTCTCATCAAATCATGTCTCAGAGGACTCTGACTCTATTTCAAACACCTTTTCAAGCCGTCCCAAGAAACTTAGAGCTGATCTGGGAAAATATTCCATTATTACTTGACTGATCCTCATAGATCCCAGAGTGGTTTGGGTTGTTAGGGACCTTAAAGAACACCCAGTGCCATCCCTGCCATGGGCAGGGACACCTCCCACTGTCCCAAGCTGGCCTTGGGCACTGCCAGGGATCCAGGGGCAGCCCCAGCTGCTCTGGGCAATCCTGCCATTCCAGAGGTTCCTACATCTTCCTGTAAAACCTCCCCAGGAGGCTGTGATCCACCCTGGCTCTCACTGCATCCAGGATTCTTTTCCTTGACCAACCCAGCTTCCCATTGCTCCCATATTTTCAACACAGTACTTCAAAACACTTGAAGTTTTTGTTCTGACTCCTCTAATTTATCTTTTTCTTCCTCGAGACCCTTCAGCCTCCCATCTGCTTTGAGTGCAACAAGGAGAAACTGCCTGTTCGTGTTTTAAGGCATGTTTGTGGTCATGCCTCTGACTCAGGAGATGTTGACTCCCACACCCACTTGGCCAAAGCAGCCACTACTTTAATTCCAAACACATTTCTTCTCTGTTTTACATGAATTCCACGGGAATATTTGGAGAGTTCCTTCCTTACCTTCCCTAAAACTCTCTTTTGTCTTGACCCATTGTGTTAAAAAGATGTGCCACAGTCAGCATGACTGTGAAAAGAGAAGAGAAACCTGGGCCTTGAATTAGAGAATTTAAACAATCTTTATGGAGATCCACAAATAATGGGTTTAACTGCAGCTAAATGTAGAACAAAGGATTTCTTACCAGGTAGGAAATCACCCATTTGGAAAAAAACATCCAGTGGGGATAAATGAAGCAATATTTTAACAATTGTTATTATTATTATCTGAACACAAGCTCACATTTGTAATAAATTGTGCCTGCTGCATTCTAGTTAGTATTATTTGATTTTTCAATGCCTCTTCTCTATCCAAACCAAATCTCTTTCAGTTCAGAGCTCAAACTGCCTCTGAACTTTGTTTCAACAAACAAGTTTAGCAAAGGAAGTTGAACAGTTGCAAAACTGTTTGTGTTACGTTCTTACAAAAGAGACACAGCCAAGACAAATACCTGAGAACAAGTAACGGGGAATATTCAGCCTGGGGAAATAGGGATGGTCTGGAAACTGCATGGGGAATCTTCAGCATCTTGGCCTATTTGAGCTGCTACCAGCCCTGGCAGTGTCCCAGGCCAGGCTGGACACTGGGGCTGGGAGCAGCCTGGGACAGTGGAAGGTGTCCCTGCCGTGTGAGGTCCCTCCCAACCCAAACCAGTCTGGGGCTCCGGGATGAAGATCTAACCCTTTTACAGAATTAAAGGATCCTAACAAATCCCCTTCTCACAAGTACAGCTCAGCCAAACTGAGCTTCTTTCACCTGCTGATATTAAAAACTGAGGAGTGCCAGAAAAACTCAGAATAAAAAACACAAACCCTCACATGTAACTGAAAGTTCTTGGATGTGCAGGGAGGCAGAATCATGGAATGGAATAGCCTGGAATGAAAGGGACCTTAAAGCCCACACTGGAGCCACAGTCACCAGTTCAGGCATGGAGGAATCAGGCATGAATCCCAGAAAGTCTGGGCTGAGAGCAACCCTAAATCCCCCCCAGTACCCCCCTGCCATGGCAGGGACACCTCCCGCTGTCCCAGGCTGCTCCAGCCCCAGTGTCCAGCCTGGCCTTGGGCACTGCCAGGGATCCAGGGGCAGCCCCAGCTGCTCTGGGCACCCTGTGCCAGGGCCTGCCCACCCTGCCAGGGAACAATTCCTCATTGCCAAGATCCCACCCAGCCCTGCCCTCTGGCACTGGCAGCCATTCCCTGGCTCCTGTCCCTCCATCCTTGTCCCCAGTCCCTCTGCAGCTCTCCTGGAGCCCTTCAGGCCCTGCCAGGGGCTCTGAGCTCTCCCTGGAGCCTTCTCCTCTCCAATTGAGCACCCCCAGCCCTCCCAGCCTGGCTCCAGCCCCTGCTCATGGTTTAGGCACAGAATGGAGCATGCAGGGATAACACCAGAGATCCTTATTCTGGGAATTACTCCAGGGGGAGTTCTACAATAGCTGGTTTCTTCATTAACTCAGCAGGATTATTAATGAATCAATGAGCTCCCTGCAGTGCTGCTCTCTACCCCAAAGGTTCAGGTGCTTACCAAGCTGACAGAGAAGCACTGGCACATCCATTGGGGTTCTCATGGAGATTAACAAACAAACCTCTCTGCTTGCAAAAGGAACATTTTGCTTCTGTTCCTACAAATACAGGAAAAACAAGCACATTTGACTAAATGATCACAGTAAATTGCCTTAGTAAATCACTTTTAACTAACCCAAGGTTTCTGTACAGAATTGTTTTACCTCCTCCAGTGTCTGATGGAGGGCAGTGGTACTGAAAGAGTTACTGGGGGGCACTGATCTTTATCATTTTATGGCCATTTTTGTCCATTTTATGGCAACAGTACTTTCCTATTTCCACACAGAATGGGCTCCTTCCACTTCAACTAAAGCAGAAACCACTGCATAATTATTTGTATTAACTTTGCCTTTAGATAGTAACTGAAAATTCAATGCCACTCACTCCAACTTCATTATTACAATGAAAACAAACTTTGCTTGGCTTTGTTTGAAATAAACTCATCACCATTGTAGGAATTGTTTCCCAACAGGGAAAATATCAACAGAGCACTTAGAAAAAAATTAATTACAAAGAAGTTATGAAGTTTGTTACAATTTTTTAGTGCATAAGATCTTTTAAAATAATCTTTCTCTTCACTGCTATTTTTTACTCTATTTAACATCCTCATAACATTAATATCCACAGGACCTGGATTTGAGTTAGCTGGGCAAAGGTGTATCTATTTCTAAAGAACCTTCCCCTCAGCTTTAACAAAAATTAACTGCTTTTTAATTTAACATTATTTGCAAATACAACTGGAATTATTTTCTCTGCAAAACAACCAGTTTAACATCATGCCAGAGCACACTCTGTATATGAATATATTAATACATAACCCTGTATTTTCATATATTAACACAGGATAGAAGCCATCTGTTAAAATCAGGTGAACTAAACCCCTTTATCTGAGAAGTCAATCTCCCTGTGCTCAAAGTTCTGGCAGGAGTGTAGGAAGCCACTGGGTAAGTGTTAGGAACTTGGATCTGTGCAAGTGACAGTCCCACAGCCTCAGGGAATGCTCTCTTCCCCTCACTCTGCTCATTCATTCAAGCAGAAGGCATTCCAAAGAGCAGCTGCACCTGCAGGCTGGGGTTTTCCAGGCTGTTCAAAGGGGTTTTCCAGGTTGTTCCTTTCCCCTCAGGAGAAAGCCTTGGGCATGCTGGATTAACTCGGTAAATGATCTCCTTTCCCTGACAGCCCTTGCAGTTCAGCCCAGGCCCTGTCTGAAGCACTCCCTGCCCAGAGGGATGTGCTGTGTGTACCTGGGGTCCTTGCTGGCCATGCTGCAGGGATAACAACGATCCCACTCTGGGAATCACTCCAGGCTTCCGGCTGCCTCTGGCTGCTGAGCAAAGGAGTCTCCCACAGGAGGCAGACCCAAAGCCAGGTCACTTGGTCAGCACCTTCCACGGCCTGAGAAAATGTGATAAAATGTGCTCATCTCCAGGATTCCACAGCTGTCTAAAGCTGGATGTCCTCTGCAGATCTATCACTGCCAGGGAGATTCCAGGGCAAAGCCATTTCTGTCAGAACTCCGGTGAGCTTTTGTTACTCCTCCTCTCCAGGGCTGCAGCAATCCCTGTGGAGAAGCCATGGGGAGAGCAGTGAGTGCAGCCCCTGAGGCCAGGCTGTGCCCTCAGGAGATCCCTGGGAGCTGCCTGGAGCCCCAGTGCCCCCACGGCACAGGGGACACTGCACAGCCCCCACAGCTGGAGCTCATGGGATCCCACACTGGCTGGAGGGATCCTAAATCCCCCCCAGTGCCACCCTGCCATGGCAGGGACACCTCCCACTGCCCCAGGCTGCTCCAGCCCCAGGGTCCAGCCTGGCCTTGGGCACTGCCAGGGATCCAGGGGCAGCCCCAGCTGCTCTGGGCACCCTGTGCCAGGGCCTGCCCACCCTGCCAGGGAACAATTCCTCATTGCCAAGATCCCACCCAGCCCTGCCCTCTGGCACTGGCAGCCATTCCCTGGCTCCTGTCCCTCCATCCTTGTCCCCAGTCCCTCTGCAGCTCTCCTGGAGCCCTTCAGGCCCTGCCAGGGGCTCTGAGCTCTCCCTGGAGCCTTCTCCTCTCCAATTGAGCACCCCCAGCCCTCCCAGCCTGGCTCCAGCCCCTGCTCATGGTTTAGGCACAGAATGGAGCATGCAGGGATAACACCAGAGATCCTTATTCTGGGAATTACTCCAGGGGGAGTTCTACAATAGCTGGTTTCTTCATTAACTCAGCAGGATTATTAATGAATCAATGAGCTCCCTGCAGTGCTGCTCTCTACCCCAAAGGTTCAGGTGCTTACCAAGCTGACAGAGAAGCACTGGCACATCCATTGGGGTTCTCATGGAGATTAACAAACAAACCTCTCTGCTTGCAAAAGGAACATTTTGCTTCTGTTCCTACAAATACAGGAAAAACAAGCACATTTGACTAAATGATCACAGTAAATTGCCTTAGTAAATCACTTTTAACTAACCCAAGGTTTCTGTACAGAATTGTTTTACCTCCTCCAGTGTCTGATGGAGGGCAGTGGTACTGAAAGAGTTACTGGGGGGCACTGATCTTTATCATTTTATGGCCATTTTTGTCCATTTTATGGCAACAGTACTTTCCTATTTCCACACAGAATGGGCTCCTTCCACTTCAACTAAAGCAGAAACCACTGCATAATTATTTGTATTAACTTTGCCTTTAGATAGTAACTGAAAATTCAATGCCACTCACTCCAACTTCATTATTACAATGAAAACAAACTTTGCTTGGCTTTGTTTGAAATAAACTCATCACCATTGTAGGAATTGTTTCCCAACAGGGAAAATATCAACAGAGCACTTAGAAAAAAATTAATTACAAAGAAGTTATGAAGTTTGTTACAATTTTTTAGTGCATAAGATCTTTTAAAATAATCTTTCTCTTCACTGCTATTTTTTACTCTATTTAACATCCTCATAACATTAATATCCACAGGACCTGGATTTGAGTTAGCTGGGCAAAGGTGTATCTATTTCTAAAGAACCTTCCCCTCAGCTTTAACAAAAATTAACTGCTTTTTAATTTAACATTATTTGCAAATACAACTGGAATTATTTTCTCTGCAAAACAACCAGTTTAACATCATGCCAGAGCACACTCTGTATATGAATATATTAATACATAACCCTGTATTTTCATATATTAACACAGGATAGAAGCCATCTGTTAAAATCAGGTGAACTAAACCCCTTTATCTGAGAAGTCAATCTCCCTGTGCTCAAAGTTCTGGCAGGAGTGTAGGAAGCCACTGGGTAAGTGTTAGGAACTTGGATCTGTGCAAGTGACAGTCCCACAGCCTCAGGGAATGCTCTCTTCCCCTCACTCTGCTCATTCATTCAAGCAGAAGGCATTCCAAAGAGCAGCTGCACCTGCAGGCTGGGGTTTTCCAGGCTGTTCAAAGGGGTTTTCCAGGTTGTTCCTTTCCCCTCAGGAGAAAGCCTTGGGCATGCTGGATTAACTCGGTAAATGATCTCCTTTCCCTGACAGCCCTTGCAGTTCAGCCCAGGCCCTGTCTGAAGCACTCCCTGCCCAGAGGGATGTGCTGTGTGTACCTGGGGTCCTTGCTGGCCATGCTGCAGGGATAACAACGATCCCACTCTGGGAATCACTCCAGGCTTCCGGCTGCCTCTGGCTGCTGAGCAAAGGAGTCTCCCACAGGAGGCAGACCCAAAGCCAGGTCACTTGGTCAGCACCTTCCACGGCCTGAGAAAATGTGATAAAATGTGCTCATCTCCAGGATTCCACAGCTGTCTAAAGCTGGATGTCCTCTGCAGATCTATCACTGCCAGGGAGATTCCAGGGCAAAGCCATTTCTGTCAGAACTCCGGTGAGCTTTTGTTACTCCTCCTCTCCAGGGCTGCAGCAATCCCTGTGGAGAAGCCATGGGGAGAGCAGTGAGTGCAGCCCCTGAGGCCAGGCTGTGCCCTCAGGAGATCCCTGGGAGCTGCCTGGAGCCCCAGTGCCCCCACGGCACAGGGGACACTGCACAGCCCCCACAGCTGGAGCTCATGGGATCCCACACTGGCTGGAGGGATCCTAAATCCCCCCCAGTGCCACCCTGCCATGGCAGGGACACCTCCCACTGCCCCAGGCTGCTCCAGCCCCAGGGTCCAGCCTGGCCTTGGGCACTGCCAGGGATCCAGGGGCAGCCCCAGCTGCTCTGGGCACCCTGTGCCAGGGCCTGCCCACCCTGCCAGGGAACAATTCCTCATTGCCAAGATCCCACCCAGCCCTGCCCTTTGGCACTGGCAGCCATTCCCTGTGTGCTGTCCCTCCATCCTTGTCCCCAGTCCCTCTGCAGCTCTCCTGGAGCCCCTTCAGGCCCTGCCAGGGGCTCTGAGCTCTGCCTGGAGCCTTCTCCTCTCTAGGTGAGCACCCCCAGCTCTCCCAGCCTGGCTCCAGCCCTGGGATCAGTTTAGTGGCTCTCAGGTTCAGGCTGGATGGGGCTATATTTGCTTCCAATCAGAAAAGAAAAAAAAAAAAGGCTGCTTTGAGATTTTGAAAGTCAGTGGCTCATATTTCAGAAAAGCTCTCCCCCAGTTCTCTGAAAGAAGCAGATGGTCTGTTTACTTACATAAATCAGCTTAGGGGAACACTGAGAGAGGCAGAGAGCTGACTGACAGCAGGGAAGTCTCCAGAGGAATGTTCTGAGACTGCACAGGGACCTCTGAGACCACCGAGCCCAGCCCCTGCCCAGGCAGGGTGACTGCAGCAGTGACAGGAACGTGGCCAGGGGGTTTGGGATGTCTCCAGAGAGGGAGACTCCAGCCCCTCCCTGGGCAGCTGCTCCAGGGCTCTGCCCCTCCAGGGAAGGAAGTTCTTCCTCAGGCTGGCCTGGAATTTTTGTGGTTTAGTTCCTGGCCATTGCTCCTTGTCCTGCCACTGGCACCACTGAGCAGAGTCTGGCACCATCCTGACACCCCTGGAGCTCTATAAAATCATGAATCCACCCGAGTCAGGGAACCACACTGTGCCTGTAGCATTATTCCCACACTCATGTATTGGGAGACTTTGGATAAACCCCTTGTAGGACATGGAAATCACTTAACCTCCATATCCCAAGGCCATTACCAACAGCCCTTTTCCCATGGGCTGCCACAGTGCTGGGGAGGAGACAGCCTCAGGCTGGGCCAGGGCAGGCTCAGCTGGGACAGCAGCAGGAATTTGCCCATGGAAAGGGGGCTCAGGCCTTGGCAGGGGCTGCCCAGGGAGCTCTGCAGTGCCCATCCCTGCAGGTGTGCCCTGGAGGTGGCACTGAGTGCTCTGGGCTGGGGACAAGGTGGCCGTGGGGCACAGCTGGCACTGCCTGCGCTGGCAGGGCTTTGCCAGCCCCAGGGATTTGGGATCTGCCTCAGGGACACACGGGGACCCTCGGGGATGCTCCAGCCTGGGTGGGGACACAGCAACCCACGCCTGAGACAAGGGGCGCTGCGAGAGCCCCCGGCAGCCGCTGTTCCTCCCGGTCACCAGCCCTTGGTGCGGTTCCCACCCCAAACCCACCCCCGGGCACCTCCCGGGCCATCGCCCGGGTCAATGCAGCGAGCGGGACGCTGCCAAGGGCGAACCCGGCGGAGTTTTGGGGCTCCCTGTGCGGTTCTGGGGGCTCCACACGGCGCCAGCAGAGCGCTCCCGGGAGCCGCGAGCCCGCTAGGAATGCCCGGGCAGCGGCCCAGAGCGCTCCCCTCAGCCGGGAAGGGAGCGCGGCCCCGCTCCCCTCAGGGAACCGCTCCATTGTCACCGCAGGGCCGCGCCCGGGGGCAGCGGGGGGACACGGCACCGCACGCACCGCCACCTTCCAGCCGTACCTCGCGACGGGGAATCCCCAGGGGCTCCGCTCCGGCTCCTCATCGCTGCTGACCGCGTCTATCACCCCCGAGCAGTACAACCGACCCCCATCGACCCCAGCGCCGCCGCCCGCTCCGCCGCCGAGCGGAAAATGGCGGCGGGACGGGGCGGGGATGGCGCGCCGTTGCTCACGCTCCCTCCGCACAGGCCACGCCCACAAATGACCAGACCACGCCCAATGCGATCAAACCACGCCCCAATCTGGTTCTCGCCGCGCCTCCATCCATCAGGCCCCGCCCATTTGCCCTCAGGCCCCGCCCAGCGGCGCCATGGCGGCGCTCCCTGAGGGCGCCGCTCGCTCCCCGCAGTCGCGGAAAGGCCTTTGCTGCCTTTAGTTCGCTTTCTGCCGTTATTTCCGTTCCTGCCTTTATTTCCGTTTCTGTCACCCGTCCGGGCCCGCTCCACCCCCGGCTCTGCGGTGTTCGCTGTGCGAGAAAGCTGCGGGAGCGGTGGCTGATCCCCTGCCGCCTTTACAGAATCAGAGCCACAGCAGGTTTGGGTTGGAAGGGACCCCAAAGCCCACCCAGTGCCACCCCTGCCATGGCAGGGACACCTCCCACTGTCCCGGGTTACTCCAGCCCCGGGGTCCAGCCTGCCCTTGGGCACTGCCAGGGATCCAGGGGCAGCCACCATTCCTGCGGTGCCGTGGGAAGGGATGGGGAAAGGGATGGGGAAAGGGAAAGGGATGGGGAAAGAGAAAGGGACAGGGAAAGGAAAAGGGATAGGGAAAGGGATAGGGAAAGCGAAAGGGAAAGAGAAAGGGATAGGGAAAGGAAAAGGGAAAGAGAAAGGGATAGGGAAAGAGAAAGGGATAGGGAAAGAGAAAGGGAAAGGGATAGGGATAGGGATAGGGATAGGGATAGGGATAGGGATAGGGATAGGGATAGGGATAGGGATAGGGAAAGGCCCTGCAGGTCCTTGTGCAGCAGGAACTGAGTCAGCAGTGCCCCGGAGCCAGGAGGGACATCCCTGTCCTGGGGACAGCAGCACTGCCCAGAGGGAAGGTGGGAAAAACACCAATCACTTGGTTTTAAAATTTTAAAAAGTTTAATGATAATAAAATGGTTATAAAAATAGCAATATAATGAGAGTAATAATAATTTGGACAATTTGGATTGGGACAATGTGAGACAATAAAACCAAAGAGTTACAGACGTCAGGGTTCCTTTTCTGGGCAAAATAAGCCCGAAAAAGGCCCCACGTGAACAGAGGATTAACCTTTAAAACACCAGCCTGTTGCATATTCACACCCCTCATCCCTGGTGCATCAATTCCATTCACACCCAGGATTCTGGCTGGGCACTGCCAGCTCCTTCCTCTGAGTCCTGACGGCGTCTGCAGGGCTGAGCAGGCAGGAAGAAGTTCGTTTGTGCTGGTCATGGGGCAATAAATTCTCTTTCTCTGAGACATTCAGGTGTCCTGTGGCTGCCATCAGGTGTGAGTCCTTTCTTTAAAAGTATTTTACATAGCATAGTTTCTATTTTAACATTTTATTGTAACCTAAAACTATATTTAACACACTACTTAAGAGAATGAATACAGCATTACTTTCTAACAGAACATATATAGTATTCATTTGAATGTTTGCAAAAAGCCAATCACAAAATAACCATTTTTCACAGAAGGGATTGTCCCACTCTGCTGTGGGCTGGCCTCACCTCCAGTGCTGGCACAGTTCTGGGTGTCTCAGTATCACAGAGATCCCAGAGAGAGTGCAGAGGAGGGACACGGGGCTGGGGAAGGGTCTGGAGGGGCCCCCGAGGTGCCTTGGTCAGCTCAGCCTGGAGCAGCCTGAGGTCAGAGCTCCCCGGGGCTGCAGCTCCTCCCGAGGGGCAGCGCAGGGACAGCTCCGAGCTCTGCTCTGCCACAGGGACAGCACCAGGGAGCGCCTGGGGCTGGGCCAGGGCAGCTCAGGCTGCAGAGCAGGGCAAGGCTCTTCCCCAGAGGGTGCTGGCACTGCCCAGGCTGCCCAGGCAATGGGCACGGCCCCCAGGCTGCCAGAGCTCCAGGAGCCTTTGGCCAGCGCTGCCAGGGATGCCCAGGCTGGGCTTGGTGGGCTCTGGGCAGGGCAGGGGTGGCACTGGGGCATCCCTGGGGGTCCCTTCAGCTCAGGACATTCTGGGATTCTCTGATTCACTGTTCACCCTGTGCCAGGGCCTGCCCACCTTCCCAGGGTGGAGCAGAACTCCTAATCCCAGTTCTACTGTCTCTGAAGCCTGCCTCTCACAGCTTTCCCAAACCCCTCTAATTTTAAGGATTCCCACGTTCCTCATTGCCAAGGTCCCACCCAGCCCTGCCCTCTGGCACTGGCAGCCATTCCCTGGCTCCTGTCCCTCCATCCTTGTCCCCAGTCCCTCTGCAGCTCTCCTGGAGCCCTGTCAGGGCTCATTGCCCCTGGAGCACTGCAGGCTGTGCTGGGCTGTCCCTCCCAGGTGCTCCTGCCCTGCCAGGCTGGCTGAGGAGCAGCTCAGGCCGGGGCAGTGCCCTGCAGAGCTGCCCTGGGCAGGGCAGGAGGTGTTGGGGAAGCAGCTGCAATGCTGGATTTCCTGCTCACTGCAGCCTCTGCCCTCTGCTTCTCAGCCGCAAAACAAAGTTACAGAAAACTAACTCGAGAGTTCACTGTGATTTCCCTGGCACAGTGGATCCAGTCTGGTTTAAAACCCAGCATTGTGGAATTGCTTTGGCTGGGAGTGAAAAGCTCAGCTCATTCCATGCCATGAGCAGAGAGGGTTTGCTCTTTCTGGAGGGCAGTGGCACAAGCATTTCCTTCTGTGGTTTAGTGATTGGTGTCTGAATTTGGAGCAGACATCTGATTTCTGCTGAGAACCTCTTCCTGCACAGCCTGAAACATCCTGTTTTCTACTGCTCCTGTACCACACAGGCCTTTTGTCTGTGTTGTTCTCACTGGGGATTTCAGCTTGCAGAATAATTGCCACAGTGGCTGGTAAAAGTGGCAAAGAAATGGAGAAGAAAAATGACATATTTATATTTTTGCTGTCTTCATTTTTTTCTGTGTAGGCTCTTCTGAAACTTCAGGGCATCCGGAACTAGGAGGGACTGTTCCTTCCCTCTAATATTTTTAATTTGTGTACTGTCCCTTTTAATTTTTTTTATTTTTTGCATGTTCATGTTTTGCAATCTCGGCTCAGAAAGAAATAAAAATTGTGCAAGACTTTGAGAAGTATTTCTCTAAGTTTTCCCAATTTAAAAAAACTAGAATGTGTCCTTTTTTTGGCCTGAAGGTGATGCTGTTTCTCTAGGAAAAACTACTGGAAAAGCCATTGGGAGGTCTGGTGGGAAATACTTGTGTTAAAATTCAGTATACACCGATTTATGCTCTTTGTCTTGGCAAGTTTTCATCAACCCTTTGGAAGACTGAGTTCTGTCTGAGCAGAACTCAACTCAGTTTATTAAAGCTCCCAGAATGTCATGGTTCAGCGCACTCTATATAAAAGCCAGTAATTAATTTTTTAAAATTAAAATTATTATTAATGCTCATCCTTCCTGCGTGGTGCTGGCCCCGTGCTCTGCCGTGCTGCCAGGTTTGTGGGGGCCCAGCTGTGCTTTCTGTGCCCACAAAAGCTGCTTTTACTTGTTGGTTTTGACAGATTTCCTGTGCAAGGCTGGAGCCACAGCAGCTCTCTGCTCTTTCTCCAGCACATGACTCATCCCTGTCCCTCTCTGCCGCCTCTGGGGTTTGTCTCCAGCTCTGACACCCGAGCACATTTCTGCTCTGTTGGCTCAGAAACCTGGTGAGACCCTTCTGTGTGCTGAGAACCTTTTGTATTGGGCAGGGGTGTTTGAAATCCCCTTCCAGGCTCAGGTTCCTCCCTGGCAGGGTGGGCAGACCCTGGCACAGGGTGCCCACCCTGGATCCCTGGCAGTGCCCCAGGCCAGGCTGGACACTGGGGTGATGCCTTGGGAAGGCTGATCTAGAACAGAGGCTGGACAGAGGTGAAGGATAAAGAAAGGATTTATTAAAAGACTTCCATGTGTGGAAGAGGTTTTACGGTGACTTCTGTGAACCAGAGAAAAGTTTTGATGCATTTTCACCCTGAAAGAATTTCCTACCAAGGTCATTGACACAGAAACCAAGAAAGGAAGAAGGAGAAATAAGAGAAGCCTGCAACTGCCTGCTCCAATGAGCACTTTGTGACCAATGAGTAAAGTGTGAACTCCTGAGCTTTGTAAGAATGTATAAAAAACATCTATGCTAGAATAAAACCAGCTTGAAGCCTTCTGGAAATTGAGTGTGTGGCTTTGCACTGTCTCCATCTCAACCACAACATCCATGGACCCACCTGGGGCAGCACCAGAGCCCAGCCAGGGCTGCACCCAAGATGACCCAAAATGGCCCCAAAATGCCCGGCCGGGCACGGGGTCTCTCCCTGGGATCAGCTCTGCTCCATTTGCACCTTGCAGTTCATTGTCCCATCCCAGCTTCAGCCCCTGCAGTCCCACCCTGCTTGTTTTTCTCTCTCCAGCCCACGGGGTTTGTGCTCCTGGCTGAGATTTGGCTCATTTGTCCTTGGTGCCCAGCTGGAGCAGGAATTGTTTTGTCTCCCTGCTCTGTGCACAGAGCTCACCATCCCATAATATGAACCCAGACCCACACACCAAAGCAGCACAGAACCTGAAAGATAGAAAAGCTCAAAGCTGAGGCATCATTTCCCCCCCTTAGAGGCCTGAAAAGGCCTTTACCTTGTCAAGTCTCTATTCTAAATGTCTACTAATAATAGGTATTTAATAACTGACAACTATCTAACAATAGTGAACAACCAACAATAATAAGCATCTGAAATAGTAAACATCTAACAAGAGATAAATACCTAGCGGTAAATAAATATCTAACACTAGATAAATATCTGGTAACAGTAAATATCTAACAGTGAATGTCTAACACTAGATAAAGTTCTAAGCACAGGACAAAGCTAACAACAGTAAGGAGCCTGGGACAGTGGAAGGTGTCCCTGCCCATGGCAGGTTTGGAATTGAATAATTAAATCATCACTGAGTTCCCTCCCACCCAAACAATTCCACTTTTCTATGATTCCATGACTGTTTAACCCAAATTTTGTGGGAATTCACCTCAGTGAAGCCAATGAAGCTCACAGGGTTTGCAGTCAGGGGGCAGAATCTCTGGTGATTTATACTCATTGAAAACCAGTACTGAGCTAAAAGACCATCAAGTGCCTTCTGGGGCTGCTAAAACCTCTGCACTGGTCTGGGTTTTTTCCTCAGATTGCTCTGTTTTAGAGTAACTTCAATCACTGATGGCAAAGAGCTCAGGAACTGCACAATCCGGGCTGTAACACATCATTCCCTGGGTGGCACTGCTGGACCCCTGGCTGCTGGGAATTCCAGCCTGTCTGTGCTGCCAGGCACTGACCCCCAGAGAACACTGCACTGACCTGAGGGCCTGGAGAAGCTTCCAGAACTCAATAATAAAACCGAGATTTTAAGTGTGGAGTTTGAACAGAAGTATGTGATATCACAGGGTGGGAAACTCAGAGTGTTAGAGATAAATATTATACTATTGGCTTTTCACAGATATTAAAATGGATTTTATATGTGTGGTGTTAAAGTAACTTTGTTATAAATAGCTCATTTTTATTTCTGTTATTAATTAAGCTTGGGCATAGTAATGAAACAGCTCTGCTTGTATTGAAATGTCTGCTTAGATGAGATAATGTCCAATAAACATAAAATGAGAACACTTGCTACAAATGTGCTGACTGCTCACACTCACCTCCTAAAGACAGTGCAGACTGAGGCTGAGAACCTGGAAGTGCTAAGAACAGACTGAAACTACAACAGCAACAGAAAAGCACACTGTAAACAGGCAGACCTGGAGAGGAGCCATCCCAAACAACTCTTGAAAGATGCAAACGAGGTTTGAAGAAAAAGTTCACCATGCATAAAATCTATAAATGTACAGCAGGATAATAAAATGGAAAAAGTATTCAAGGAATATCCCCCAAACACCAGTGTGCTCTCAGCTGAGTGCCAAAATACACCTGGCTGGGACAGCCTCTGCTCTGTGGTCCTTATCTCCTGCTGGCCTTTGTTAAACTTTCTCATTTTCACAAGAGACTGAATGTGGTTTGCACATGGAGTTAGGGGTTCAGAATGCAGTAAGAGACAGAAAGCAGGGTGGAGGTTTTGGGGTGAGGCTGCTCCTTCTTCTCCTCCTTCTTCTCCTCCTTCTTCTCCTTGTTCTTCACCTTCTTCTCCTCCTTCTTCTCCTTCTTCACCTTCTTCTTCTCCTTCTTCTCCTCCTTCTCCCTGGGTTTGGGTGGTTTTGTGTCACTGGATAAAAAAGTCCCCATTGTGGGCACGGCTGGTTGGGTATTGGGTTAAAAGTGAAAATAATTGAGGTGGCATTTCTTAATTGACAGTTTATTGTTATTATTATTTTTTACAGGCCTTGAAGGCCTTGGAGAAAGAGAGAGAGAGAGACAGGGCTCCATTTTCAGTTTGTGGCAGTGAAGTGCTGCAGAGCTCAGGGTTTGTGAGACTGTGACAGAGACAAGAACTGATGAACATCTGAGTCCAACATGAAATTCCATCTCCCACATTTAATCCTGACCCTGGCAAAAGGAAGTTAAGGCTGCTCATGGCACCAGTGGTTTCCAGGGCTCTCAGGCAGATACAAACACAGGAACATGCAGCCAGTGTTCCCCAAAGCAGATCCTGCCCCACTGGGAGCCTCTGGGCCTGGATCCCCAGGGGTTAATCAATATGGATGGCAATTGTTCTCAGTGCACACACCAGGTGAAATAATAATTTCTGTTTCTCCTGCTCTGCTCTGCCTCCTCACGCAGGTGGAGCCCAGAAATAGCGAAATGATACAGCAGTGCTGCTGGAGCAGTTGGGTTTATTTAGCTCCAGAAGAGATTGTGGGAAATGAATTTGTAGAAAAATAGGGAAAAAAATTGTAGAAAGTAAAAAAAGAACTTAATCTGACAGAGCCCTTTGGGAGGAGGATGATGGAGAATCCCAACCACCTTGGTTTGGGGGACATGTGAAGCCTGGAAATCAGGGGGTTTTATTTATGTTTTCCCTTTTGTGAACTTCTGGGAAGCTGGTGGGTCTCCAGTCCTGGGAAGTTTTCCCTCAGCATTTGACAGATTAACATGGAATGCACATGAACCAGCCCTTGGAGGCTGAATAAGGGGATGGAATTTCACAATTTCAGTGTTCCTGTAGCCCCACAAGCATTTACTTGATCTTACTCACAGGAATAGTCTCAGTAGTAGTAGTAGTAGAAGTAGTAGTAGAAGTAGTAGAAGTAGTAGTAGTAGTAGTAATAATAATAATAATAATAGTAATAGTAATAATAATAATAAGAATAAGAATTAATAGGGTTATTAAATGAGTATGAGTAAAGGGGCTTGCAATAGTAGAGAAAGAGTAGAGAAAGGTGCAAAAGGGGTGGAGAGTTTTAATTTCCAGTGGGAATTTCAGCCTCCAAAAGCTGCTGGGCTCTGGGCATGATGTGGCACAAGGATTTCTGCTCTCTCCTCGTCTCTGGCTGCCCCTGTTCAGGTTGGGGTTGGGGTTGGGTCGAGCTTTGTGCCCCACAGGAGTTTGAGCAGAGATGGGAAATGAGCTGTGAGCAGGGCCCTGTCAGGATCCCAGAATTCCAGAATCAAGGTGGGAAGAGCCCTTTGGGATCACCCAGGGCCACCCCAGCCCCACCCCAAACCCTGTCCCTGTCCCCAAGGCCACATCCAGGCTGCTCTGGGACAATTCCAGGCACTCCAAACCTCCCTGGGCAGCTCCTGCCAAGGCCTGACCACTCTGCCAGGGACAAAAATGTTTCTAATCTCCAATCTGCCCCTCCCTGGTGCCATTTGGGGCTTTTCCTTCGTGCTGTGCCCTGGGGCAGTGCAGGAGGAGAGATGTGCTCTGGGGGCCTGGCAGGAGCTGCAGGGCTGTGGGCACAGGTTTCATTCCTGTGGGCACAAATTCCATTTCTATGGGCACAAATTTCATTTCTGTGGGCACAAATTTAATTTCTATGGGCACAGGTTTCATTCTTGTGGGCACAAATTTCATTTCTATGGGCACAGGTTTTATCCCTGTGGGCACAAATTTCATTCCTGTGGGCACAGGTTTCATTTCTATGGGCACAGGTTTCATTCCTGTGGGCACAGGTTTTATCCCTGTGGGCACAAATTTCATTTCTATGGGCACAGGTTTCATTCCTATGGCCATAAATTTCATTCCTATGGGCATCTCCTTGCTGGGAGTGGAGCAGGAGCCCCGAGCCCCCTGTTGGAGCTGTGCCCTCCCTCGATGCTCTCCTGGCTGGAAATAACCAATAATGGCCCAGCAGAGCCTTTTGGTTTTTTTTCCCGAGGAAATCGCTGTTAATACTCTAATAATGTCATTAACAAGGCCATTTGCAGCTCAGCTGGCAGCAAACAACTGCTGCCCGCTCTCTCGGTGGGATGGGAACCTCCAACTTGCGGTGAGGATGAATTTCTGTCAGCTCTGCAGTGGGAATTCCAGGAGGGAACAGCTGGGAGCGTGGGAACAGCCGGGACGGGAGGAGAGGGGTTGGGCAGCCTCAGCCTGCTGAGCACACAGACCCTGAGCACAGGGGTCTCACCTCTGGGCTGTGCCTGACCCTCTCCACAGCCTGCAGAACCTTCCAGAAGGGCAGGGCTGGCAGGGGGGGATCTCCCCTCCAGCCCCCTTTTCCCTGGAGACCTCTGCAGTGACTCTGCGGTGTTGGGGTTTTGGTTGTTTGTTTGTTTTCTTGGGTTTTTGGGCGTTTTTCTTCCTTTGTTTTGGTTTTGAATTTTTTTTTCCCTGCAGCTCATTAACCCTTTATTCCTCTCCCCAATCTGAGGTCCCTGCCACCCTTTTAAGCCTTGTAGGCTCCCATGCCTGTGGGGAGCAGCAAAAGCCCCACTGCAGCAAGATGTGGTGGTTCCCCCTTCCCCTTGTGTGGGTTTTGGTATTTGTTTTTGCTGGAGGGAGCATTTTGGCCCCAGCAGGACCCAGAGTGCTCTGGCCATGGCACTCAGGGGCTGCAGTAATCCAGACAGTGAGCTGGGAATTTCACCTTTCCCTTTTTTTAGCAGAACAGGGTGAACACTGCCAGGCCTTGAGTGGAAAATCCTTGTTCAGCCTGATCCCTACTCTTCATTTTGAGGAAACACTGCAGAGTTTTGCCAGAAGATGGCAATTGGAAGCACTCATTGTAAAACCCCTCCTTTAATTTTCCAATCTGAAACACCTCCCAATAAAAGGATCTATTGTAGTGGGGACGTGTTGTTAATTATCATTAGACCCCTGCTTTTGATTAATGCTGCTAATTAGTTTCTGCCCTTGACTTTTTCCAATTAAGGAGGGGATGCCTCAGTGCTGAGCACGTGGGCAGATTCCCTAATTAGAGGAGAGGAAGGTGGGCTCTCTCTCTAGGTGATGATTGGAACTTTCTGGAGTTGCTCTGGGGGTGGCCCAGGAGGGGCTGGGAGCCTTTTGCTGCTGCAATTTGTGAGAAATGGAATTTGTGAGAGGTTTTAGGGTTTAACAGGAGGCTCAGGCAGCAGGTGTTCCCATATAAATTCTGAGATAAGATTTAGAAATGCCATGGAATGGGATAGATATTGTTGAGAGAGAAACAAAGTTTAAAAAATAAAAGTTTTAAAGGATGCTCTTACAAATAAGAGCAGATACTTTGGAGAAATGGAACTATGAAAGATATATTGTAGTGGGCCCCATGAGGTCATCTACAATATATGTCTAATATTAAATATGTACTACATACATAGTTTTATATTATTAACTAATAACTTTAGTTTTAGATTATGAACTTCAGATTAGCTCTAGGTTATTAACTTTAAGGCATTTACAGCTCAGTGTGGCAAAAGCTGACAGGCCAAGAAACACTTCTAGGGCATTGTAATTAGGAAATAATTGGGTTCTGATTGTGACTGATGGCATCTCACCTCTCACAGGAGACTGAAAATGGAACAAGAGTTTTTAGAACACCTCTGAGTTGCCCCATCTCTGGGTCAGAAAAGGGTATTATCCAACAAATTGGGGTTTGGTGTGAGGATCAGGCTCAGGAGTAACTATCTTGGTTTGCCCGTGCAAGAAGTGAAATAATCTGTGATTCTGGGATAGAGGGAATTCTCCTGTTCTGTTCTTCCCTCCTCTTCTGCAGGAGGGGCTGGGGGGCACAGCTGGTGCTTTTGGGGGTTCTGGGGTGTGGGGTCTGGAAAAAGGGGGCTCGGGGGGGCAGAGAGGGGGGTCAGGCTCTGCTGCATGTCCCAAGGGAAACACGAGAGGAAATGGCCCCAAATGGCACCAGGGAGGGGCAGACTAGAGATTGGGAAAGAAAAAATGGCATGAAGGAGTGCTCAGGCCTTGGCAGGAGCTGCCCAGGGAGGTTTGGAGTCCGTGGAATTGTCCCAGAGCAGCCTGGATGTGGCCTTGGGGACAGGGACAGGGATTGGGGTGATGCTGGTGGGGCTGGGGCACTGCTGGAGCCCTGGGCACTGAGAATTCCAGTGCTGCCAGGCACTGACCCCCAGAGAACACTGCAGTGACCTGAGGCCCTGGAGAAGCTTCCAGAATGGAATGACAGAACTGGGATTGTGGAGGTGCAGTTTGGATAGAAGTGTGTGATATCACAGGGTGGGAAACTCAGAGTTGGAGGGTTTAGAATGCAGGAATAGACAGAAAGCAAGGTGGAGATTTTAGGGTGCAGGCTAAGAAAAAGAATCCATTACTGGGGTGGCACTGGGGGATCCTGGAGAGCTCTCCCAACCCCAGTAATTCTGGGATTCTGGGATTTACACCTTTTGCAAGACAGCCCTTAATTGTGATCTCTCTCTCCACAATCCACTGCGCTCCGGGGAGCAGCTGCAAAGTTGCACCCAGCTGTGTTGGTTTGAACAGCCAGGTGTCTGCTGAGGAGGGCAGGAGCCTCCCCTGAAATGGAGAATGCAAACCCCCTCCCTCTGAATTATTGTAATTTTGGAAATAAAGGCTCTGAGGCAAAGAGATGGGAGCAGGAACAGTGGTGCTTTCCTGGGTGCTGGGGTACCTGTCACTGATTCCCTGACTCCCAGCCTCAGGCTGGGCCCTCCCAGGGGCTCCCCTGTTGGGGGAGACCCTCCTAGGACGGTTTTGTGTCAGGAAATAGAGACACACTGGATTCTCTTGGTCTTCAGGTTCTTGTTTATTGTTATCTTACCTAGAGTTTCGCACGCTGCCCACACCAGGCTCATTGCGCTGGAAAAGCACCACAAAAATGGGCAATAGTCTCTGGTTCCAAGGTCTTCTAAAGCTAAACTATCCAATGAAGAAATGATACTTAGATTATTCTCCCTTTTAACCCAGTAACTGATCCCACAGAGCTGCAATGGGGACTTTTCTGCCCAGTTACAAAATGCCACCCAAACCCATGGAGAAGGAGGAAGAAGAAGGTGAAGAAGACACCCAGGACCACACCCTGTGCCCTCCACCTTGCTGCCATCCACAAGAGACTAAAAACCCCAAACCCTCAATTTCTCACCCAGTGACACACCTGCACTGCTCTCTATAATCTGTTTCACACTTTTGTGGGTTCCAGTCTATCCTGAAGTCTGGGAAGCTTTCTCCATGGATGAGGGTCAGAGTCAGTGCTGCCCTGGGGGTCAGGGCACCCAGAGCAGACACAGAAATGTTCCCTGTGGTGCCCTGGGTTTGCACAACTAGGAAAATAAAAAATACAAATGCAAGAGTACAAAAAAGAAAACAAACCACTGACAGAGTGAGAACAGGAGCTGACTTTTGTGTGTCAGGGTGGGGGCACAGTCCCATCCCATGGGGTGGCATAGTCCCAGGGTGGTGGCACAGTCCCATCCCAGGGGTGGCACAGTCCCATCCCAGGGGGTGGCACAGTCCCATCCCAGGGGGTGGCACAGTCCCATCCCATGGGGCTCAGCCCTCCTGCAGTGCCAGCTGTGGCTCTGCTGCAGCAGGATCCTGCACAAGGGGGGAGTTTTCCTCTGCAGCTGCAGGGCTGCTGGAGATGGGCCTGCTCTCCCTCTGGGAATGCAGGGCAGGAGAAAGCTGCTCCTCTGGGAATGCAGGGGGCAAAGGCTGCTGTGCTGTTCCAGGGCAGATTGTATCCAGGTAGGAATGTGTGAAATCCCAGATTGTATCCAGGTAGGAATGTGTGAAATCTCAGATTGTATCCAGGTAGGAATGTGTGAAATCTCAGATTGTATCCAGGTAGGAATGTGTGAAATCCCAGATTGTATCCAGGTAGGAATGTGTGAAATCCCAGATTGTATCCAGGTAGGAATGTGTGAAATCCCAGATTGTATCCAGGTAGGAATGTGTGAAATCTCAGATTGTATCCAGGTAGGAATGTGTGAAATCTCAGACTGTATCCAGGTAGGAATGTGTGAAATCTCAGATTGTATCCAGGTAGGAATGCTTGGCTCCTGCCCTGGGATGGTGGAATTTGATCAGCCATGCAGGGACACTGAAGATAATTAATATCTTAAGAGACTATATTAATAATTGATGAACATGAAGATGATTAATGGCTCATGAAGAGAAGATAATTAATAATTAATGGCCCATGAACAGAGGAGATCTCCTGGAGGCAGGATTGGTTGTGGGAGAGATAAAGAAAAATCTGCCCAATGAACAGCAGAGAACTGCCCCAGCTCTGACAGATGGAAACAGAATTCACATCCCCATTTCCAGCCTGAGACACCAACTTCCCGTGTGGAAATGTGTGGGAGCTGCAGGGAACTTCCGTGGGATTTTTGTTGATTTACATTGAGTGTTTACTCCAAACCAGCAGGTTTGGGGCCAGTTATAATTATAGAGTACTCACATAATTATAATCATCATAATAATATAATTAATTTTTATAATTATATATATAAATAATTGTATACAATTATTTTTATATATTTATATATACTGTAATGATATTAAAATACTTCTATATAATTATTTATTTTTATAATTGTAAAGCATTCACATCATGTTAAATGCAGCTTGTTTCATTTAGTGCAGTCAAATGTTGCAGCCGTGTATTTTCACAGCTGATTTTGGTGATATAAATCTGGATGGCCAGGGTGAGCACTCCCTCAGAGCATTTGGAATTCTGTGTATGGAATCCCCTCCCAAAGGGCACAATGCTCCTGGGCTGATGCTGCCCTGCACTGGAATTTCCTCACCCTGCATGTAAAACCAGGAAACCTGGTGGTTCTTGTTGGCACAAACATCTCCCTTCACACTTCTCCACAGTGGGGGAAATCCAGAGAGGATCAAAATAAATGAAGGGACTGATAATTTCCACAGGCTAGAGCTTTGCAGATCCTGGACTTCAAAAAGCATAAAATAACCCATTTCTTATCTTTATTTTAGAGTAACCCCACGAACACCTCTTTGCTTTAAAAATAAATTTTCCCCTAATTTTTATTTACATTCAGTGTTGTATCCTTAGACCTGTCCTTTATCTCCAATTTCTCTCCAATTTCTCTTTAATTTCTCTCCAATTTCTCTCTAATATTTCTCTCCTGCCCTGTGCCCCAAATTCTTCTCTGGAACATGACAATAACAATTCCACCTTTGAAAAAGGACTTTTGTCTCTTTAGCTCTGTTTGATCCCAGTTCTGCTTTGTGAATAATTTTTTTCAGCTGTTTCATCAGGTGAGGTCTTCCTAAAAATGTAAAAATTCGGTAAAAATAAAAGGGATAAACAATGGGATAAAATAATGGGATAAAAGTATTTCTCAGAGTCTGTGGGAGAGTTATCCTGTACATGTAATCAAGGCATTACATTTATAATCTGTTTATTTTTAATCCTCTCCATATCTATAAGTGGCTCAAATAGCTGCGGCCTCTTGTGTTGCTCAAACCAAAGAAAATTTATCTCAGATTATCAATAATTTTTTCATCACTGAAACTGTCACAACACATTGTGAGAGCATGGATTAAAAAAAAAACCCACAGCAGGTTTTTGGGAAAATGGGTTGGGATGGCTTTGTACTTGGAATATTTCATAGGATTCAAGAAAAAAAAAAAATCTCTTTTTGGAGAGAGAAAATATCAGTTTCATTAGTTGTACTTTATTTTTGTTGTTTTTTTTCTGTTGTGAGATTGGATTTCGTTCCTGGGGGAAAATATACTTTAATTAAAAGATAAAGAAGAAATAATTTTTATTGCATTATTTCTTGTTGTGCTGCAACTACTGGAAGAAATAATGCTCAGAGTTTGTATTTCCTTAAAAAGTTTCCTGCCTTTAACCTGGAGGTCTGTTAAAATCCAGATACTCTAGAACAATCACCTTTATTGGCTCCTTTATTCTGTTTTCCATGGATCAGTCTGACAGTCTCAGCTTGGATTTGCCAGAGGGATTTGATGCAACTGATCTCAAACATTTGATGCCAAATCCCACAGATCTGAGGCTTAGCAGAGGGGCCTCCAGCAGTTCTGCTGTCCCAGAGCTTCCATTCCAAGCTTTTGCCCGGGTGAGTTTGGTTTCACAACAAAAGGGGCAAGGTTCACCTGCCTTAAATCAATGAACCTTGTTAAAATACATTTTTATACTCAAAATTACCCTTCTGCGACTGTTTCTCCTTGATTTTCCTTTTCAGCACCTCTCCCCAGTGGGATACACCCAACCTGCTGCTGCTGCTGCAAACCTTGACTAAAAGCCTTGAATCCTCCCACAGGAATTCCTAAATTTAGCCAAATTCTGCCTCAATGTGCCCGTGGTGCAGCCCAGACCCCAGGGCTGAAGGGAGAAGATGGGAAATGAAGGTGCTGGTTTGATTTTCTCCCAGTGAAACAGCGCCTTAATGAGGCACACCTTGTGTGTCTAGTTTAGAAATGAAATGATTTCCCTCTTCTGAGCCACAAATGATTGAATTGAAAGGGAGCAGGATCCAATCCTCACCGCAGCCAGGGTTTGGGGTCTGTCTGGGGACGTCCATCTGGTGCTGGGCATTTCATCCCTTCCTGGACATTTCACCCCTTCCTGGGCATTTCATCCATTCCTGGACATTTCACCCATTCCTGGCCATGCTTTTCCTGCACAATTCTTTTGTCACTTCTGTCACTCGAGGTGTCAAATGTCCCTGGAAGCCTTGAAAGGGCTCCATCCCCTTTTTATCCTCCCGAGCAGTGCATGGAAAAGAGAGAATTCAGCAACAAGTTCTGGGTTTGGTTCTTGAGTTAAAAAATCTTATGTCACCCTCTCTGACTCATAAAATCATGGAATCACAAAAGGTTTGGGTTGGAGGGACCCCAAATCCCCCCCAGTGCCCCCCCTGCCATGGCAGGGACACCTCCCACTGCCCCAGGCTGCTCCAGCCCCAGTGTCCAGCCTGGCCTTGGGCACTGCCAGGGATCCAGGGATGGAATTCCATCCCAGCCCTGCCCACCCTGCCAGGGAACAATTCCTCATTCCCAGGATCCCCCCCAGCCCTGCCCTCTGGCACTGGGAGCATACTGGCTGATGTTTTTGCCCGACATCTGGGAGGAGTGACGAGGAGGACTCCATCTTATCAGATGGCTAATTAATAACTTTATTATACAATATTATACTTTATTAGATTATATTTTTGGGAAAATGGGTTGGGATGGCTTTGTACTTGGAATATTTCATTGGATTCGATATATATATAATATATATATAATATATTGTAATAGGTAAAATATATTGTATTATATATTATATATCATATTATATATAGTTAAATATATTATATATTATATATAGTTCATATTATATATTATATATAGATCATTTATAGATTATTAAAATATATAGTATTATATATCATATATACAATATATTTATTATATATAATATAATAAATATGTATGATATATTATATATGGTATATGATATATATTTAAAATAGATACTATACATACATACACACTTACATATATATATTAAAATATATATATTATACAATATTATTTATTATACGATATTATATGTTTTTACATTATATCTAAACTCAATCTGCCCAAGCACCCAGCTCACTCTGTCAGCTGCCAGTCCCAACTCACACACCTGGATTCAATTGGTCAGTGAATCAAAACACTCACACCAGAGTCCAACTCCCAGTTCCCTTCAGGTGAGCAATCTTCCACAATGCATTTCCCTTTGGCCCAGCACAGGAGCAGTCAATGAGATAAGGATTGTTTTTCCTTTCTCTGAGGCTCACAGAATGTGAATCCCAGAAACATTCTTGGGAAGAAAGGAAAAACGGAGAAAGGAAAAACAACTCTTATCTCCTTTGCTGTGCCTGTGTTTGTGCCAAAATAAAATGCAATACAAAAATTATTTGCCCAAAACCAATAATATTTTGTTTCCTTGGCCTATCAGGGCCGAGCATGTGTGTGTGTCAGGACTGTCAGCTGACAGTCACAAAATTCTGTACAGTTGTGTGCAGTTAAGTACTTAGCAAATTCAGAACATAACATGACATAACACAATATAACATAACACAATATAACGTAATACATTGTAACGTAATACAATATAGCGTAATACAATGTAATGTAATGTAATATAATATAATATAATATAATATATAATGTAATACAATGTAATACTATGTAATGTAATAGTATAATATAGTGTAATGTAATATAATGTAATGTAATTAATATAATATAATATAGCACAATGCAATATAATATAGTATAGTATAATGTAATGCAATATTATATAATGTAATACAATGTAATACAATGTAATACAATGTAATATAATGTGATGTAATCGTATAATATAGTGTAATGTAATTCATATCATATCATATCATATCATATAGTATTGCATATTGCAATATGATATAGTATAGTATAATGTAATGTAATATTATATAATGTAATGTAATAGGATAATATTGTATAATAAAATAATTAATTGTCCTTCTAATAAAATAAAATCCTCCCCATCACTCCTCCCTCGTCGGGGCATTCCCTGCCAACACTCCAGCCCTTCACCTTTCTCCTGTGAGCCAAGCGCACCCAGCTCCCCTGGAGGCTGCCAGTGCTGCCAGAATGTTCCCTGGAGCTCTTTGGGTTTCCATTGGGCCCCTCATTTCCATCCAGCCCCCCCTTAAATGCAGATTTGCGGGAGGGCTGAGCACAAATCCCAGAACAATGGGTGGGATTTGGGCTGTCCCCTCGGTGGATGGCAGGGCATTAACTCCTCGTGGGTGAATGTGTTATTGACTCGGAGCAAACAGCTCCTTTGAAAGGCCCTACAAAGTGTTAGTGGCCAATAATCCACAGCAAACACACAAAGAACGACACTGTGGCAGTCGGGACAAAAGGGACACGCAGGGGTACAGATAATGAATCATTAATGACCTGTGCTGCTCCCGGGAGCTGCCTGAGGGAGCTGAGGGGAGGGGGGCAGCTCCTGCAGGGGCTGGGGACACCAGGCTGGCGCTGGGGACACTGAGGAATGGTTCCTCTCCCTGGGCATGGTTCCTTTCCTCTCCCTGGGCATGGTTCCTCTCCCTGGGGATGGTTCCTCTCCTCTCCCTGGGCATGGTTCCTTTCCTCTCCCTGGGCATGGTTCCTCTCCCTGGGCATGGTTCCTCTCCCTGGGCATGGTTCCTTTCCTTTCCCCGGGGATGGTTCCTCTCCTCTCCCTGGGCACGGTTCCTCTCCCTGGGGATGGTTCCTCTCCTCTCCTCTCCTCTCCTCTCCTCTCCTCTCCTCTCCTCTCCTCTCCTCTCCTCTCCTCTCCTCTCCTCTCCTCTCCTCTCCTCTCCTCTCCTCTCCTCTCCTCTCCTCTCCTCTCCTCTCCTCTCCTCTCCTCTCCTCTCCTCTCCTCTCCTCTCCTCTCCTCTCCTCTCCTCTCCTCTCCTCTCCTCTCCTCTCCTCTCCTCTCCTCTCCTCTCCTCTCCTCTCCTCTCCTCTCCTCTCCTCTCCTCTCCTCTCCTCTCCTCTCCTCTCCTCTCCTCTCCTCTCCTCTCCTCTCCTCTCCTCTCCTCTCCTCTCCTCTCCTCTCCTCTCCTCTCCTCTCCTCTCCTCTCCCTGGGGATGGTTCCTCCCTCCTGCATTCCCAGATCCAGAGATCTTCCCAAGGCTCCAACCACGGCCTTCTGTCACAAGGTTTTGATTTGAAAGGCAAGGCCAGCAACAGAGAGCTGGGGAAAGGAAAAGGCTTCCCTTCCCTTCCCTTCCCTTCCCTTCCCTTCCCTTCCCTTCCCTTCCCTTCCCTTCCCTTCCCTTCCCTTCCCTTCCCTTCCCTTCCCTTCCCTTCCCTTCCCTTCCCTTCCCTTCCCTTCCCTTCCCTTCCCTTCCCTTCCCTTCCCTTCCCTTCCCTTCCCTTCCCTTCCCTTCCCTTCCCTTCCCTTCCCTTCCCTTCCCTTCCCTTCCCTTCCCTCATCCCATAAATCTGGGCTCTGCTCACCTGCATTTAACAGAGGACAGAAGGGAATAATCCTCATTTTTTAAATAGCATAAAACACCAGCAGCTAATTAATTTTTATTCAGCATAGCAGAAATGTCCTGATTTACCTTAACAGAAAATTCCAGACCCTCAAAGGGAGTTGGCAATTCCTTACAAGCAGCAAAGATCAGCTCCAGGCCCAGGTGCCTGATTTTGTAGGGAAAACAGAGCCCTGACCCTTTCTGACTGAGCAATGGCTCTGAGCCATCCCCAGGGGAGTCTCTGGAGCTGCCATATTCCTGAATTGTGCAGAGGAATGCAGAATCCCAGAGAGGAGATTCAGAGGGTCACTGAAGGGTTGGGCTGGGAGGGACCCCAGAGCCCACCCAGTGCCACCCCTGCCATGGCAGGGACACCTCCCACTGTCCCAGGGTGTCCCAGTGTCCAGCCTGGCCCTGGGCACTGGCAGGGATGGGCACTGCAGAGCTCCCTGGGCAGCCCCTGCCAAGGCCTGACCCCCTTTCCATGGGAAATCCCTGCTGAGAACCCCCAGGCTGCTCCCTTACATCGATGCCATTCCTTTAGCATTTCCAGTTTGCACACTTAGAATTTACTGGCCAGTCTGAGCTGTGGGCAGGACAGGACTGAGGGCCATTATTTAAGGCAAACCCACTCTGGTTCCCTTGCTTAGGAATTCAGGTGTGTGAGGGGTTTGGAGACACTCCTCCAAACGATTTTATTTAAACTGAGAAAAGGTGAAGGACAAAAGTGAGACGGTGCCTGTGATCTGAAAGGTGGCAGATGCTCGGTGTGAAACGGGGGCACTGCCTCAGCCAGGGCTGACAACCAACAGCTCCTGCAATTTTGGGATGAGCTGCCAACGGTGCTGCAGTGTCCATCCCTGCAGGTGTGCCCTGGGGTGGCACTGAGTGCTCTGGGCTGGGGACAAGGTGGCCGTGGGGCACAGCTGGCACTGCCTGGGCTGGCAGGGCTGTGCCAGCCCCAGGGATTTGGGGATTGTGTGAAAGGGGCACACGGGGACTCACTGAGGGTTCTGGTGTCTGTGGGCTGGAAGATGAGGAGAAGATTCTGCTCTGCCGAGGTGAGGAGCCTCCCTCCAGCCCACCCTGAATCCCTGGGCGCTCCTTGGCTCCATCCCTCCCATCTGCCTTGGAGCTCCCGAATCCACCGCGCAGCTCCTGCTGCGGCTGCGGCAGGGACACGCACGGCAGAGCCACCTGCCTGCAGGTGACACTCCTGGGCAGCGTTTTCCTGGCAGGATTTCAGGGCAGAGCCACTCTTGCTGCTTGTCCTGTCCTTGTCCTGCGGGGTGTCCCCAGTGCCGGGGACAGTGTGCTGTCAGCAGTGCTGGGAGGAGCACGGGGACACAGCACAGGTGACATCCTGGGCTGGCCATAGGGAGGGACACAGCACAGGTGACATCCTGGGCTGGCCATGGGGACACAGCACAGGTGACATCCCAGGCTGGCCACGGGGACACAGCACAGGTGACATCCCGGGCTGGCCATGCATGGGGACACAGCACAGGTGACATCCTGGGCTAGCCATAAGGACACAGCACAGGTGACATCCCGGGCTGGCCATAAGGACACAGCACAGGTGACATCCTGGGCTGGCCACAGGGAGGGACACAGCACAGGTGACATCCTGGGCTGGACATAGGGACACAGCACAGGTGACATCCCGGGCTGGCCATGGGGACACAGCACAGGTGACATCCCAGGCTGGCCATAAGGACACAGCACAGGTGACATCCCGGGCTGGCCACAGGGACACAGCACAGGTGACATCCCGGGCTGGCCATGGGGACACAGCACAGGTGACATCCCGGGCTGGCCACGGGGACACAGCACAGGTGACATCCTGGGCTGGCCACAGGGACACAGCACAGGTGACATCCTGGGCTGGCCATGCATGGGGACACAGCACAGGTGACATCCTGGGCTGGCCACAGGGAGGGACACAGCACAGGTGACATCCTGGGCTGGTCATAAGGACACAGCACAGGTGACATCCCGGGCTGGCCACGGGGTCACAGCACAGGTGACATCCCGGGCTGGCCATAAGGACACAGCACAGGTGACATCCTGGGCTGGCCACAAGGACACAGCACAGGTGACATCCCGGGCTGGCCATGGGGACACAGCACAGGTGACATTCTGGGCTGGCCACAGGGACACAGCACAGGTGACATCCCAGGCTGGCCACAGGGACACAGCACAGGTGACATCCCAGGCTGGCCATAGGGACACAGCACAGGTGACATCCCGGGCTGGGGTGTCAGTAGTGGTGGGAGGAGCACAGTGACACAGCACAGGTGACATCCCAGGCTGGCCATAGGGACACAACACAGGTGACATCCTGGGCTGGCCATGCCATGCTGAGCCCGGGGTTTTCCTGGCTGGCTCCTGGGCTGCCAGAGCCCCTGTGCCGTGGGCTGGCTGATGAGAGCTGGGATGCCAAGGCCCATCTGTGAGTCTCTGTCCGAAATTTCTCTCATCTGCCCCACGATCCTCACGAAAGGACAGAAACTGGGAGCACCACAAGACACTGGTGGGAATCCTGGTCTTGCTTGAGATCTGTGCTCACCAAGATCCTGAGAACCCTGCTGGCGTGCCAAGCTGCTGCTCACAGGTGTGTGTGCTGCCCTGGGACACTGAGCCTGCTGGGGAAAGAAGGGGCACCTCGCCCTCCTTCTCCTGCACCCCCTTTCGTAACAATGGCCCAGGAATGTCCCCACCTCTCAGCCTGGCTGGGCTTTTCTGGGTAACCTTTGGTGGTCCCAACGGCAGCGCCTTCATCTGCTTTACAGCCACTGTGACAGGGACTGGGGTGGGAGAAACCTCTCCCAAGGACTGGGACTGAAACCCCTGTGTGGGAAAACTCCCTCTCCTCCCAAGGACTGGGACTGAAACCCCTGTGTGGAGAAGCTCCCCTCATTCCAAGGACTGGGACTGAAACCCCTGTGTGGGAAAACTCCCCTCATTCCAAGGTCTGGGACTGAAACCCCTGTGTGGGAAAACTCCCTCTCCTCCCAAGGACTGGGACTGAAACCCCTGTGTGGGAAAACTCCCCCTCATTCCAAGGACTGGGACTGAAACCCCTGTGTGGGAAAACTCCCTCTCCTCCCAAGGACTGGGACTGAAACCCCTGTGTGGAGAAGCCCCCTGTCCTCCCAAGGACTGGGACTGAAGCCCCTCACCTGGGGAAGGTGAATGTGGGAGGAGAGCTGACCCAAGCCAGGTGTTTGCCCGCAGGTGTGAGCAATGGACCAAGAAGACAATGGTTCTGGCCTAGTGCTGAGAACAGGGACTGTGCACCCTTCTTCAATGCCTTCTTTTTTCCATCAGCACTCACAATAGATTGTTCTTTATTGCATCTGATTCGGTTTCAAGACCTGTCCCCTTCTCCCACCAAAAAGGACTGTGACAGAGCCCTGAGCTGAGCAGTGCAAGAGCAGAAATGAGGGATGTGGGACCCAGGCTGCTCTCCAAAATGCAGTTTATTGTGCACAAAATGCAGTTTATTGTGTACTAAATGCAGTTTATTGTGTCCAAAATGCAGTTTATTGTGCACAAAATGCAGTTTATTATGTACTAAATGCAGTTTATTCCATCCAAGAGGTCACAGCAGCCCAGGGTGGTGGGTGGCAGGGCTGTGCCCACAGCTGTCAGCTCCAGCTGCAGGCAGCCCTGCAGACCCTTTGGTTTGGTTACAGTGCATTCTAGACTTTTCTTTGCTGAGCATCTTCATGCAGCAGAACCAATCTATGCCTTGACTATTGTCCACAGCCCATCACAACTCCTGTCAGTGCCATATTCATGGGGCTGCTCTCCAGTCACTCACAGTCAGTACAGCACAGTTTAAGCCAGAAGTTGTTTTTCAGTTTTCTTGCAGTGGAAAATTCTGGAGCCTTTTTTCTCCTTGCCACATTTGCTGCCTTGTTTGCCTGTGCTCTCTTCCTGCTTGGTAAAAACATCTTCTTGTTTGGGGTGGGTTTATCCTTTGCTCTAAGCCATAAAACCCCTTCTAACTCACACACCCTTTGCCTCCCTGGTTACCCAGTCAGACTGGCTCAGCAATTCTCTTCTTCTGTATCAAAACTTGCTTCCATCTCTGTTCCTTCTTCAGACTCCACATTCAAAAACCTTTCTGCCAAGCACCCATATCTGTGAGACTTCCTTGTCAAACTTCCATCCCTCCCAACAGACCAGGATCTCTCCTGACGTGACCAGGGGAGCTCCATTGACTGAGGACTTTGGAGATTTCATCTTTCCATGGTTGGTAGCTGCACCTTCCTTCTCTTCCTCCCTCTCTTTTCCCAATTCTTCCCTTTTCCCCCAGTCCCCCCTAGCATCCTTGCTCTGGTCATTTTCAGTAAAGGTGCATTTCTGTTGATGATTACTGCAAACCCCCTTGCTGTGTTGGGCTTTTGCCCTCTGAGATCCTGGCACCATCTACTCAGGGGCAGGGTGAGCTCCCACGGGCTGTGCCAGGGGATGGACGGGCAGTGCCCTGTGCCAGGGAACATTCCTGGTCCTTCCCTGCTGCCCTGGAGCCACCCAGCACCGCCTTGGGCTGGAATAGACCTGGATAACGGGTTTGTAAAATAAATAAATAATGAATGAACCCGGATAATGGGTGTATAAAATAAATAAATAATAAATAAACCCAGATAACGGGTTTGTAAATTAAATAAATAATAAATAAACCCGGATGACGGGTTTGTAAAATAAATAAATGATGAATGAACCCGGATAACGGGTGTATAAAATAAATAAATAATAAATAAACCCGGATAACGGGTTTGTAAAATAAATAAATGATGAATGAACCCGGATAACGGGTGTATAAAATAAATAAATAATAAATAAACCCAGATAACGGGTTTGTAAAACAAATAAAAAATGAACGAACCCGGATAACGGGTGTATAAAACAAATAAGTAGTAAATAAACCCAGATAATAGGTGTATAAAATAAATAAGTAGTAAATAAACCCACATATTGTGTGTATAAAATAAATAAATAATAAATAAACCCACATAATGTGTGTATAAAATAAATAATAATTAAACCCAGTTAACAGGTTTGTAAAATAAATAAATAATAAATAAACCCAGTTAACAGGTTTGTAAATTAAATAAAAAATAAATAGACCCAGTTAACGGGTTTGTAAAATAAATAAATAATAAATAAACCTGGATAACGGTTTTTGTTCTTTTTTTTTTTTTTCACAAAAACCCAAAATACTTCAGAAAAATAAAACTATTAAAAATACGCTGTATTAAAACCCACAAGAAGTAGTTTTAAATAATTGACTTTAAAGCATTTGCAGTATGGTGTGGCAAAGCCTAATAAACCAAGAAACACTAAACACTTCTGATATATTGTAATTAGGAAATAGTTGGGTTCTGATTGTGATGGCATAAATTGTAACCCCTGTGTTGACTCACCCTTCTCGTGAAGACGGAATGAAGGTTTGTGAAACTCCTCTGAGCTGCCCCATCTCTGGGTCAGCCAAGGGTTAATCCAACAAGGGGGGCCAGCCCTGCGTGGGCAGTGCCCCCCAAAGCTGCTGTGAGCAGGGCAGGTCCTGCACGGAGCCACCAGCTGCACACAGCTGTCCCTGTGCCCTGTCCCTGTCACTGCCACCCAGGGAGCCAGAGCTGCCTGTGCTGCTGTGCCTGGGGACAGAACCTGCAGCCAGCCTGGGCTCGCTCTCGTGGGCAGCTGGGACAGGTCCCACAGTGTCTGCTGTGCTTGTCTGGGCTTCCTGTGGGGTGGGAAACCACCAGCCACAAACCACCTTTCCTGCACAAACCCTCCTTTGCACAAACCCTGCTTCTGCAGAAACCCTATTTCTATATAAACCCTATTTCTATATAAACCCTATTTCTATATAAACCCTACTTCTATATAAACCCTATCTCTGCACAAACCCTCTTTCTGCACAAACCCTGTTTCTGCAGAAACCCTACTTCTATATAAATCCTATTTCTACAGAAACCTGATTTCTGCATAAACACTATTTCTGCATAAACCCCATTTCTGCATAAACCCTATTTCTATATAAACCCCATTTCTACATAAACCCTATTTCAATATAAACCCTATATCTTTATAAACCCTATTTCTCCATAAACCCTATTTCTGCATAAACTCCATTTCTACATAAACCCTATTTCTGTATAAACAACATTTCTGCATAAGCCCTATTTGTGCACACACCCCATTTCTGCACAAACCGAATTTCTGCATAAACCCTATTTCAATATAAACCCAATATCTTTATAAACCCTATTTCTCCATAAACCCTATTTCTATATAATCCCTATTTCTATATAAACACTATTTCTGCACACACCCCATTTCTGCACAAACCCCATTTCTGCATAGACCCTATTTCTAGATAAACCTATATCTTTATAAACCCCATTTCTGCCCAAACCCCATTTTTGCACACACCCATTTCTGCACAAACCCCATTTCTGCACACACCCATTTCTGCACACACCTCATTTCTGCACAAACCCCATTTCTGCACACACCCCATTTCTGCACACACCCCATTTCTGCACACACCCATTTCTGCACACACCCCATTTCTGCACACACCCATTTCTGCACACACCCCATTTCTGCATAGACCCTATTTCTATATAAACCCTATATCTTTATAAACCCCATTTCTGCACACACCCCATTTCTCCAGGCTCCAGCAGCTCCCTGGATCGCTGCAGGTGCCCAGCAGCCCCTCGGTTTGTTTGTGTGCTCCCTCCTTCACCTGCTCCTGTGCAGCCCCCGGTGCTGCCCTGTCCCTGCAGGTGGGATCTGACCAAAGCTCTGGGATGGGCTTGGGAAGGGCCCCAGAGGGGATCCAGGTCCCTTGGCTGTGGGATGGTGCTGCCCAGAGCAGGGATCCCCAACAGGGACTGCCCTGTGGTGCTGCTGTCCCTGCCCCAGGACCGTCCTTTGCCTTGGGGGTGTCACCACTGAGCAGCACCAGGTGTCACAGCTGCCTGAGGGTTTTGCTTTGCTCCTGCTCTGTCCTGGCACCTTTCCCAGGAGCTGGTGGGGCACGGCAGGAAGGAGGAATCTGGTTCTGTCTTTCCCAAAATGCCCTTTTGCATCCCCCTTCGCCTGAAGGACAGGGTGAGACCTGGCTCCGTGTGCCCACAGGCAGCTGGATCCTCCCCAGGGAACAGCCACCAGGAGAGATCTGGAAGGTTGGTTTGGGTCGGGAGGGACCTCAAAGCCCCCCCAGTGCTGCCCCTGCCACGACAGGGACACCTCCCACTGCTCCAGGTGTCACCAGCCCTGCCACCCTGTCCCCGAGGTGCCCTGCTGAGTGCCCAGGGCTCCGAGCCCCCAGCCCTGAGCCCTCGGGGGCTGAGGCTCACAGGAAGGGTTGGGAAAAGTCACACGGGAGTTGTGTGCTGCTGGAGGGGCCCTGTGTTCTCTGTAAAACAGGTTTTGCTTTTGCTGGAGCTGTGGCCTCACAGAATCCCCAAATCCCTGGGGCTGGCACAGCCTTGCCAGCCCAGGCAGTGCCAGCTGTGCCCCACGGCCACCTTGTCCCCAGCCCAGAGCACTCAGTGCCACCTCCAGGGCACACCTGCAGGGATGGGCACTGCAGAGCTCCCTGGGCAGCCCCTGCCAAGGCCTGAGCCCCCTTTCCATGGGCAAATTCCTGCTGCTGTCCCAGCTGAGCCTGCCCTGGCCCAGCCTGAGGCCGTTCCCTCTGCTCCTGTCCCTGTTCCCTGGCAGCAGAGCCCCCGGCTGTCCCCTCCTGGCAGGGACTTGTGCAGAGCCACAAGGGCCCCCTGAGCCTCCTCTGCTCCGGGCTGAGTATAAAACCACAAGTTGAGGTGGTGCCTTGTCCCTGTCCTGCCTGTCCCAGAAAAGGGAAATGCAAACCTCTCCTGGGTGTGCCACAGCAGGTCTGGCACCACGGGGCTCATGCAGCAAAACAGGACCAGTCTCCATAGGAAAAGGTTTGAGTCCAAATTCATTTGCCTAAAAACAGAACAATTGAATTTTTAGGGGAATCCAGCTGCCCATTCTCTGCCATGGGTTTCCCTTTCCCTGTGAATAGGTTGGGAATGAAATATTCTGTGGGAGGTGTTGGGATCCCACTGGCAACCATCAGCACATGTTTTGAATGAATAAAATCAGGACATTCTTGCCAAGTAGTTTCACAAATGCTCAAATATCGTCAAACAAAGACTTAATCTGGGCTCAAAGACACGTATCTCAGCAGATGTGTGTAAACCAGATCCCATCCCCTGGGAACAGTACTTAGGAGTTATTCTTAGGCGGTGGAAGGACAAGGATGGTCCATCTGTGAATTTATTACACGAGATGAGAAGCATCAGATGAAAGTCATTGCTGGCCTGGAGGACAGCCTGGTTTGATTTTTCAGGAAGTTTAGAGGTCATTCCTAAAATCTCAGTTTAATTACAACAGAATCCCTCAGAATCTGAGCAGAAGATGCTGTGTGGAGCCTCTCCTCTCCTGGGGTGTGGCACAGGTAATTCTGTGCTGGATTCAGTGGGGCCAGCATTTTGTGCAGGGACTGGAGCAATACAGAAGGTTTTTCTGGCTGAACTGATATTTCCTCCCTTGTCAGAAAAAAATAATTGGCAGGAGCATAAATGTTTGAGGGATTGATGATTTAAAAAGGCATGGAAGGATCCTGGTGCAAAAGTCTCAATTGTGCAGAATATTCAATACTATGGGGGATTTTTAATTTTTCCATACAAGGTGTCAGATTAGAAAATAAAATATGAAACTACCTAGAACGGTAGCATTTAAAAATCCTCTGAGACCTGGAGCTTTTTGGAAACCTCAGGGAAGAAAGAGTTTGAAATAATGCTTCTGTCTTTCTGCATTTGTCTGTATCCACAAATGCCTGGGAGAAGGATGGGACTGAGGGAAGCTTCCCACAGAGCTCTGGGAATGGGAACCCACCCAGGAATTTAATCTGATTGTAGAGGGGGTGCTGCCTTTGGAGATCAAATCAGTGCTGAGGGTTCAGGCAGGGCTCGGTCAGAGATGTGAGCAGATCCCAAATCCCTGGGGTGGCACAGCCCTGCCAGCCAGGCAGTGCCAGCTGTGCCCAGTGCCCACATTGTCCCCAGCCCAGAGCACTCAGTGCCACCTCCAGGGCACACCTGCAGGGATGGGCACTGCAGAGCTCCCTGGGCAGCCCCTGCCAAGGCCTGAGCCCCCTTTCCATGGGCAAATTCCTGCTGCTGGCCCAGCTGAGCCTGCCCTGGCCCAGCCTGAGGCCACTTGCTCTTGTCCTGTCTGTCAGACCAGGCCTTGGCCCATGTGCCACCAGAACATGGCAGTGCTTGGGGTGGCACCCAGTGGCCACAAGAGATGTGTCCTCATCCCTTTCCCTTGCAAAGGGAGTAGGGTGGAAGCATCCACCTTAAACCTTGTGCTGGTGAATTACCAAGGATCCAGCTGCCTTTTCAGGAAGGATTTTTTTACTCAGGTGAAATTTTCTTCCTGGAAAGGGGGCTCAGGCCTTGGCAGGGGCTGCCCAGGGAGCTCTGCAGTGCCCATCCCTGCAGGTGTGCCCTGGAGGTGGCACTGAGTGCTCTGGGCTGGGGACAAGGTGGCCATGGGGCACAGCTGGCACTGCCTGGGCTGGCAGGGCTGTGCCAGCCCCAGGGATCACAGGATGCCTTTTCTTTTCTCTTCTCTGCCTGGATAGGGAGAACAGGAATTCAGCTCAGTGTCTCTTGATGTTTCTTGCACCTCTGTCCTCAGTGATCTGGCAGGAGACAGAAGCAAAGTCCAAGAGCTCACCTGATCCTGCCCCGTCTTAGCTGTGATTCTTCAGCACCAGAATCATCCTGGACTGAGAAATGGGGAGCAGGAGAAGCTGAGAATGTGGCTGAGAATGTGTCATTTTATATATATTCAAAAGGTATTTCTATTTTGAAAAAGTGTTTTCAAATCACTGTCAGAGAAAAAGTCTTTAAATTTTTCACATTGTTTTACTCAGGTGGTTGCTTGTGACCAGGGCAGACTTGAAGGAAGCTCAGATGTGTTTTGTGGGGTTTTTTTTCTTCCATTTAAGTAAAAGCACTAATCGCGACTAATTACACCTTCCTGAAAGGCAGAGGCTCAGGAGCAGCCCTCCTGCAGCCGGAGCATCCCCGGATTTCTCCGGGAGGGCTGCACCAGTAACTCATGGACGATGTCCGGAGGCCGGGACGTTTGGGGATCTGCCCCGGAAGCTCCCCCTGTGCCTCGGCTCTCACACTCTCCCGTTCCAGTGTCCATTTTAGGGCTCTTTTGGGATCTCATTGTGGAATAAACGTTCTTTTCCGTGCCGGGATTCCTGCCCGTGCCAGGGCCCTCCTTGCGGGACGGGCGGGGAGTGCCGAGCCGCAGCGATGAGCGGGGCAGCTGATGGGGGCGACCTCCGCCTCACGCTCACATTCTCCTCGGTTTGCAGGATCGGGCGCTTGCCCTTTCCCTGCGGAGGGCGGGCAGGAGGTGTTTGTCCTGCTCTCCGGGATTTCCGTGTCCCTCGGGCACACCCCAGCGATCTCCGCTCTGCGTGCGGGATGCGCTGAACGCCGCGGATCCCACCACCGCCCGCTGCTACAGACGACTTATTTTTAATGAGAAAGAGCTTTTTTAAGTGGCTAAGGGGCTTTTTAGCCTGGTCTGAGCCGTGCCCTGCGCGGGGCCGCTCCGGCGGCGTGCGGGATCCGCAGAGCCGCGCCCCGCACCGAGCGCTGCGGTGCAATGCGCCTTACGGCCCAGAGCTGATCACACCGCCCTGCTACAGATTATTTATTTTTAATAAAAAAGCCGCTTTCAGCCGTGATTTAGGAGGGATTTTAGCCTGGTCTCGGCCGTGCCCTGCGCGGGGCCGCTCCGGCGGTGTGAGGGATCCGCAGAGCCGCGCCCCACACCGAGCGCTGTGTGCTCAATGAGCTGAGCAGCGCAGATCTCATCACTCCCCGCTGCTACAGATCATTTATTTTTAATAAAAATCCGACTTTCAGACCATGTTTAGCCCGGTGTTCCCCCCGGCTCTGGCGCGGGGCCGCTCCGGCGGTGTGGTGATCCGCGGGGCCGCGCCCCGCACAGAGTGCTGCGTGTGCCGTGCGCTGAACGCCGCGGGTCTGATCACCCCGCGCTGCCAGAGATGATATACTTTTAGTTTAAAAGCCACTTTCAGGTGGTTTAATAGGGATTTTAGCCTGGTCTCAGCCGTGCCCTGCCCGGGGCCGCTCCGATGCTGTGCGGGATCCGCCGAGCCGCGCCGAACGTTGGGTGCGCAATGCGCGGTGCGGCACGGAGCTGATCACACCGCGCTGCTAAAGATGATTTATTTTTAATAAAAACCCGGTTTCCAGGCCATGTTTAGCGCGGTGTTCCCCGCTGTGCTGCCCCGGGGCCGCTGGGGCGGTGTGCGGGCCCCGCGGAGCCGCGTCCCGCCCTGCGTGCGCAATGCGCGGTGCGGCACGGACCTGATCCACCCGCGCTGCCAGAGATGATTTATTTTTAATAAAAACCCACTTTCAGGTGATTTGAGAGGGCTTTTAGCCTGGTCTCAGCCGTGCCCCGCCACAGGGCCGCTCCGGCGGCGTGCGGGCCCCGCGGAGCCGCGCCGAGCGCCGCGGGCACAATGCGCTAAACGCCGCGGATCCGACCAACCCGCGCTGCTACGGATGATTTATTTTTCATTAAAAACCGGTTTCCAGGCCGCGTTCAGCCCGGTGTTCCCCCCTGCGCTGCCGCGGGGCCGCTCCGGCGGCGTGCGCGATCCGCGGAGCCGCGTCCCGTACCGCCAGCGCAGCGCGGCGCGGCAAGGATCTCATCACTCCGCGCTGCTAGAGATGATTCATTTTTAATAAAAAATCCTCTTTCAGGTGATTTCCGAGGGCTTTTAGCCCGGCGTTCCCCCCGGCAGCTGGCGGCTCAGCATGGAGCGGCGCGATGCCCGGCCCGCGGCAGCTGCGCCTTCAGCTGCTCCTGGGGCAGAGCAGCGGCCCCGGGCCCGGGTCAGCGGCGCAGCCCGGCCCGCCTGCCAGGGCGGTGTCAAACTGCCACTCTCGTCCCCCCGGCTGCCCCCTCCCCGGCCGCAGCCGGCCCGCCTGCCAGGGCGGTGTCAAAGTGCCACTCTGTCCCGCTGCTGTCCCCTCCCCGGCCGCAGCCCGGCCCGCGGGCATCGCGGACGTCAAGGATGCCGCAGCCGCACCGAGCTGGGCGGCTCCCGGCGCTTCGACTTTTGGAGTTTAAGGATTCACTCAAAGCTCTTTTTTTTTTAGGGGAAAAAAAAAAAAAGAGAATTTCGCTGCAGTTGGTGCGCGCGGCTGCTGCGAGTGATGCAGCAGAGGATCCGCGGGGAGCCGAGTCTCCAAATCTAACAGCACATCACTTTATTGATTGCTTTTAAAAATTATACTCTGCACGGTGATCAAAATATTTTAGAGAGAGCTTTTAGTGCTGTGGAAAACCTGCCAGAATCTCAGGCGGTGGTGCTGATGAACCCTGCCCAGCTCTCAGACGCTCCGTGGTGTTAAATTCCTTTCTCTCATCACCGAACGGAGCTGAAACTCCTCGTGGCTCTCGGTGTAACGCGGCAAAAATCAGGGGTTTATGCTACAATATTTATATACTATTTATATACTATTTATAAAATATTTATACACTATTTATAAAATATTTATACGATATAATACAATATTTATACAATCTTATACAATATAACAACACAATATTATTATACAATACTAGTTAATGATGGAATATTTATATAACGTTTATATACTATTTATACAATAAAATACAATACTAGATAACATTATTACACAATCTTATAAATATAAATATATATATCTTATATATATCTTATTTTATATATATAAATATCTATATAAATATATATAAAAATTTATATATTATTTACACAGTAATTATACAATATATAAATATTAATATAACATTTATTATTTCAGTATGTAGAAATTACCCACACTGATCTTTTAGCTGCTCATTGCTGCACCAGAGGGAAACATTTAGAAAAGCCTTGCAATTATAAACCCAGATATTGACTTCAGCCTTTGACCATTTTCTCCTGCAGAAGTTAATCAGGAGGCTTTAAAGCATCCCAGTGAAGTCTTCTGGACACTGCCCAGAGGGTGGTGAGCACATCCTCAGGCACAAAACGCTTCATCCCTTCCATCCTAAAACACTAAAATGTTTTTAAAATGAGATATCATTCTTTTCCTTTGTCAGGATAATCTTTAGCTGAGTAAATAAAACCACAAAAGGGAAATATTGAGAAATCCTGGGCGAGGCAACAAGAAGAAGCTTTGTGATGGGGCAGCTTTAGGTCTGCATTAAAAGGCAACTCCTTTAGATCCTCAGCACTGAAGGGGCCCAGGTTTTATTTCCCGAGGGATCAGTGGGATCTGGGCATCCGGGGGATTGAGGCATCGCTTCGCTGCTGGGGGGTGTCCGTAGGAACGGAAGGAAAAGGGAAAATGCCAGTGTGGCTGGGGTTCAGGGACCTGCCAGCTCCAGGTGCTCCTGCTGGACCTGTCCTGCAGCCGGGCTGGGGAATCTGAGCTGGGATCGCCTCCCAGCCCTGGGGCACCAAGGGAAGCCCTGGAATTCCTTATGTGTTCATTCCTGAGCAAAAGCTGAGTGTCCCACGTTTTTAAAGCCACATTCCCCTTTCCCCCAGCACCCCTGGAATTCCGTGGTGAGATCACCAGCACAGCTCACTGGAATTTAGCTGCTGTGCCTTAAACCAGCTCATGGCCTGGAGCTGGGGCTGAAGAGCACCACCCTGCCCTGCAGATCACATCCCTGATTCCCGGTACCTTCCCCCCTGAACATCATCCCAGGAACGCCAGGGGGTTGTTGGTAAAGTGATCCAGAACTGAGTTTTAGAATTTGTCTGCATCCAGCCCTGGGCCCAGCCCTGGAGGAGCTGGAGCTGCTGCAGAGCCCAGAGGAGGCTCCAGGATGAGCAGAGGGCTGGAGCAGCTCTGCTGGCAGGAAAGGCTGGCACAGCTGGCATTGCTCACCTGCACAGGAGAAGCTTTGGGCTGAGCTCAGGGTGGCCTTGCAGGGCCTGGAGGAGCCCCAGGAAAGCTGGAGAGAGACAATTTCCAGGGGATGCAGGGACAGCACACAGGGAATGGCTTTGAACTGAAAAATGACAGGTTTAGATCAGATATTAGGAACAATTTCCTCCCTGGCAGGGTGGGCAGGGCTGGCACAGGGTGCCCAGAGCAGCTGGGGCTGCCCCTGGATCCCTGGCAGTGCCCAAGGCCAGGCTGGACACTGGGGCTGGAGAAGCCTGGGGCAGTGGGAGGTGTCCCTGCCATGGCAGGGGTGGCACTGGGGGGGCTTTAAGGTCCCTTCCCAAACCATCCATTCCATGATTCCATGACTTTTCCACTGCAAAAGAAAAGTAAAACCTGTGGGAGCCTCCAAGCCCCATCCCTAAACCCCTTCCAGCTCTGCCCTGCTGGGCTGCATGTGTGACCTGCTGAAATCCACTCTGCCAGAGAGGATTTTCCTCCCTGAGGCAGAGCCTGAGATGTGTGGCTGGTTCATGCTCCAGTTCTTCCTCTGATTTTTTGATCTCAGTCAGTGGAGATGCTGAACTTTCCAGAGGCTCCAGGAAGGTGGGATGTCCCCATCTGCAGGGGACAGGCGTCCCAGAGCTCACAGGAGCCTTTTCCCTGAATCCTGCACTAAATTCCCACACAGGAAATCCTGCCTTGGAATGCCCTGGCTGGGTTTTACCAGAGGGTGCAATTTAGGTTGGAAGGGTTCCAGCAGGGCCAGCTCTGCGATCAAGCTTTGCTCAGGAAGGGCTGGAAAGCCCAGGATGGATCCAGCACAACTCTCTGGGGAATGGTTTAACCCCGGGAAAGGTGATCCAGGGCAGGGGAGGAGGAGTGATGGGGTGAGGAGCGCCCTGGAGCCCCTGGGCAGCACCTGGAGCTGCAGGGAGCAGGTTTGGGAAAAGGAGCCTGAGGGATAAAATCGCCCTGCAGCCCACGGGAAGTGAATTCCCGAGGGAACCGCGGTCCCAGCAGTGCTGGAACAGCTGCCTCGGGGGAGAATTCCCGTTTTCCAAAACGCAGCGTGTCCGTGGAGAATCCTGGAGCAGGGAAACCCCGAGCTCGGGGGGGGTCCTGGTGGAAAGAAATTGATCCCGGTGGGTGGAGGGGCGTCGTGGGATCGTGATGAGGGAGATTTAGCTCAGAAATTGCCCATTTTTTACAATATCTGTGTATTCATTAAAAATGAACGCACTCACAGGATATCGGGGAATTTCTTATGGAGGGATCCATAACGCCCGAATTTTGCCCTCTTTTTCTTTATGACATCATTTATTGCTACAGCCGATCTGCTATTCTCTGACATTATTGGCTATTTTTTATCTAGGTATTTATCTGGGTTTTTTTCGGACCACTTTAATTTAATAGCTGAAATTTAATCCCCTTTTGATTCCTCCACTCCTCAGGACAGGGAGCCGCTTTGCAACGCGTGAAGAAGCTGCGTATTTATAGATCTGGAAATCCGGGAATTTCCCCTTCGGCTCCAGGATTAGGGAGCGCATCCGTTTGGGATTTGCTGGGAGCAAACGCCGGCGGCAGCAGCGGCGATGCCCAAACCCCGGCGACGCCAGAACGGGCCCGGCTGGCTCCGAGCATCCCCCGGGACATCCCCGCTCCGGCGGCCGGGACCTGCCGGGGACGCGGCTCTGCTCCGGGACCTGCGCCGCGGATTCACGGGCTGCCAAACTTCAAAGCTGCTGGAATCCTTGTCCCCGCCGGGGCCGCTGCTCGGCCGTGACACGGCCGAATGTCACGGCGACACGGCCGAATGTCACCGCGACACGGCCGAGTGTCACCGCGCCGCGACACGGCCGAATGTCACCGCGCCGCGACACGGCCGAGTGGCACCGCGACACGGCCGAATGTCACCGCGCCGCGACACGGCCGAGTGGCACCGCGACACGGCCGAATGTCACTGCGCCGCGACACGGCCGAGTGGCACCGCGACACGGCCGAGTGGCACCGCGACACGGCCGAGTGGCATCGCGCCGCGACACGGCCGAGTGGCACCGCGGCGGCACCGCTGCCCGCTGGAAACGCCCGCTGCCGAGGGTCCGGAGCCCCGGGACGGTGCTGGAAACGGCCGGTCCCGAGGGATCGGAGCCCCGGGCCGGCACGGGAAATTCCCATCCCGGGGCTCCGGAGCCCCTGGACGGTGCTGGAAGGTCCCGTCCCTCGGGACCGGAGCGGGAAGGTCCCGTCCCTCTGGACCGGAGCTGGAAATTCCCGTCCCTCGGGACCGGAGCTGGAAATTCCCGTCCCTCGGGACCGGAGCTGGAAATTCCCGTCCCTCTGGACCGGAGCGGGAAATTCCCGTCCCTCGGGACCGGGGCTGGCCGGCCCGGCCGGGACCGTCAGGAGCGCTGAGCCGCAGCTGAGCCGGCAGGGGCAGCTGGCGGAGCCGGGGCTCAATTAAGCAGCCCGTGCTAATGAGGCTGGGCCAGCCCGGCCGCGCGGGGGGCGAGCGGCGGCGACAGCGACACCGGAGGGGCCGGACACGGCACCGGCACCGGCAGCGGCTGCAACAGGTCCGGGCCCAGCCGGTCCGGTCCGGTCCGGTGAGCTCGGGCTCGGGGGCGCGGAGCAGGGGAGGGCTGGGAAGGACGTGGCAGAAATGGAAGGCTTGTTGATTCTTTCCTAGGGGTAAATGAACATTCCTGGAGGAAGGGAAGAGGGGATTTTGGGTGGGAAACACGGGAGATTTTATTCCCGGGTGCCCAGAGCAGCTGGGGCTGCCCCTGCATCCCTGGCAGTGCCCCAGGCCAGGCTGGACACTGGGGCTGGAGCAGCCTGGGGCAGTGGGAGGTGTCGGAGCTGGAATTTGGGGATCTTTAAGGTCCCTCCCAGCCCAAACCACTCCGTGGTTTCATGAGTAACTCCGCGAAAAACTTCAGGAGTTGTCATGTGGAGGATTCTAAAAATCCTCGTATCCAGCATTACAGTTGGGCTCGGTGATCCTGAAGCTCTTTCCAGCCTGAATGATTCCATGAAGAATTTAATTTCCTTCTCCTCTAAACTGCCCGACACCTTTTCCCTTCCCTGCGTCCTCCCTGCCGAGCGGGGAGAGCTGCAGTGACAATCACAGCCCAACAGAAACCTGAATACCTGCTCTCCAAAATACTGATTGTGCAATAGTCACTGACGGCAGTGAAGCTCAAAAAAATCATACAGATAATTCTAATTTTTCAAGTGAGGTCATTTAAAATCAATGCAATAACGTGTTACAAAAACCCCTCGTCATTTTAGAAAGTAAATTCAGTTTGTTTTTTTTTTGTCTTTCTACGTCACTCAGCAGTTTGCAGGTAGAGAAGAGACTGAGATAACCCCAGAAAGGATTTTCAGTTTTAGCAGGACATAAATCAGCATTTTCCTTTCAATGAACCTTGCCACTTCCAATCCAAATTTCCAAATGCTACCTCTTTTAATATTCTTTGAATTTCCTTTATTTAATTCACTTTAGTTTATTTTTAAAAAAATTTTCCTTCCACCATTCATTTTAAAATACTTTGCAACTGATTTACAGCCTGGGGTATTTCTGTACGTGTTGGGTGTTTAGAATTCTGCAATAGAGATTTTTTTGCTAAACTTTAGTTTCCCTTAGATTTTTTTTTTTAATAGAAGGCGTTTTATTATTTTGAATACCACGGACATTTTTTCCTGGGAGATAACAATTAAAGCTTGAATGTCCCTTTGTAAATGGCTGTTACTCTTTACCTGGAATGCATTTAAACGAGCTCAGTGTAAACCCAAATAATTTCCTCAGCACCCCAGGGGATTCTCCACTCCGGAGTATTTTTGGCTCAAAATCCCTTGAGCTCTTTTGTTTGCCTGAGGGTTTTAGAGGATTGTCCCCAAAAAAGGTGACACGGAGATTTTCCCAACACACCTGTTGCAAAAAGACCATCAGAGACGTTGCCTTTTTCCTGGAAAATGGAATTACTCGGATAAAAAGGAGTTAGCTAGGATAGTGCTGAAATCAAAGCCCCGGTTCAAGGCTCCCCGGGGTTCAGATAATCCCAGGATAAAGTGAAAACTTCGGGCCAGCTCTGGGGGAGGAATGGTGCTCCTGCACTGACGTGTCCTGTCCAACCTCTCAGCCAGGACCAGAGGGAGCATTTGGGGTCACAGCGGGATTAAAATAATGGAGCAGCTGCGGGGAAACCCTGGAGAATGGCCACGGCTGAACTCTGCTCCGGGAGAGGAAGGAAAGGCTCGGGAAGGAAAATTCCCCATGGGAACTTTGTCCTGGGAAGGGCCCCGGGCAGCGAGGGGAGCCCTCGGCTGGGGGGACGGGGCTGCTCCTGTTCCTGTGCCCCGGGAGGGAAAAGGCTCAAATCGTGACATCGAGGAGGGCTCGGGATGAGCGGGGCGAGCAGGGATCAGCGAGGGGGGAAAAAAGGGGGAAAACCCCCGAGATGCCATTGGGAAGTGGGGCTGGGCTGAGGCAGAGCACGGGGCCCTGGCTGCTCTGCTCCCTGCTCCTTCCTGCAGGAACATCCCTCTCCTGCCTGGGAAAACGTTCCTGCTCCTGCCTGCAGGAGCATCCTGCTTCTTCCTGCAGGAGCATCCTGCTTCTTCCTTCAGGAACACCCCTCTCCTGCCTGGAAAAACGTTCCCTCTCCTGCCTGCACGAACAAATCCCTCTCCAGCCTGGAACATCCCTCTCCTTCCCGCAGGAACATCCTGCTCTTTCCTGCCTGGAACATCCCTCTCCTTCCTGCAGGAACAAATCCCTTTCCTGCCTGCAGGAACATCCTGCTCTTTCCTGGAAAAATGTTCCTTCTCCTGCCTGCAGGAATACCCTGCTCCTGCCAGGAACATCCCTCTCCTGCCAGGAACATCCCTCTCCTGCCTGGAACAACATCCTGCTCTTTCCTGCCTGGAACATCCCTCTCTTTCCTGCAGGAACAAATCCCTTTCCTGCCTGGAGGAACATCCCTCTCCTGCCTGGAAAAACGTTCCTTCTCCTGCCTTCAGGAACATCCCTCTCATGCCTGCAGGAAGATCCTGCTCCTTCCTGCAGGAACTCCCCTCTCCTGCCTGGACAAACATTCCCTGTCCTGCCTGGAAAAACATCCTGCTCTTTCCTGGAGGAACAAATCCCTCTCCTGCCTGCAGGAACATCCCTCTCCTGCCTGGACAAACATTCCCTGTCCTGCCTGGAAAAACATCCTGCTCTTTCCTGGAGGAACAAACCCCTCTCCTGCCTGCAGGAACATCCCTCTCCTGCCTGCAGGAACATCCCTCTCCTGCCTGGACAAACATTCCCTGTCCTTCCTGCCAGGACCACCCTGCAGTGCCCGGGGCTCAGGGCAGGCAGTGCCAGCTGATCCAGCCCCACTCCTCACAGGGAAAAGGCTGCAGGGGGTGAGGCACTGGATGATCTCCTGTGCCAGCACAGATCAGGGATGGGGACAGAAATAATCCTCAACTCCAGAAGAGCAGTGGAGCCTGGGCAGGAACAGGGAGGGGAAATTCCCACAAATCCCAGCCTGAGAGCCAGAGCTGTGTCCTGCAGGGTCCCCGCTCCCGCTCCCTGCCTCCCAAACAGGGCAGGGTCACCAAGCCCTCCCCTTGGTGACACAGCCAGGCCGGTGTGGCACCCCAGGACCTGCTCTGCAGCTCCCTGGCCTTTGGGTTCCTGCAGGACAACCCAGGAGGGGAAACCGGGAGCAGTGGGGAGTGCCAGCCCAGCTCCGTGGGGCGGGATCTGCTCCTGAGCTTGTGGGAGCTTCCTGGAGCTCCCAGCTTGGGGACACGGGTCCCCTGTCCCTGGTGGGTGGCACAGGTGCAGTGGCGACGGGGAATTTTGGGTGGCCAGATTAAAGCCACCTCCCAGGCCCCAAGGAATGTAACCCTAATCTCTAACCCAGCTGTGGGGATTATTGATGCATTCCCCTCCCTGCCAGCATGGATTTGATTTCTGTTCTTATTCCGTCACATCCCGGGGGATCCATTATGAAACTGAGCAAGGCCACTCTTCCAATTTAAGGGGGAAAAGTGGGTGTTTGGTAAAAATCCCTTTTTGAGGGAAGATTGGACAGTTTTTACTGCAGAGCTGTTACCACCTGGATGGATTCCAGCACTCTGGGAAAGGAGAGGGAAGGGACTGAGAGAAATGTGTACCACCAGCTTGAGGGGCTAAAAAGTGGGAAATAAATGTTAAATCTCCCAATGGATAAAAGTTTGGAAGATTATGGGGATGAGAATCTGGGAGATGCTGAAGGATATGGCTGCATTTTGGGAATCAGGAGATTGTTGTGCACAAGCCATTCCAGATTTATTGGCTGTGCTGATTTACACCAGGGCTGAGCAAGGAGCCAGAAAGTTTGGAAGTTATTTGGCAGAAAAATCAGGAATGGGAGGGGGTTTGCATCATGTCAAGAGTTGGAATAAACATCTGTGTGCAAGGACAGCATGGAATAAACTCAGCAGAGGGGAGTCCCAGAGCTCCGATGGGAGATTGCATCTGAGACAAAGCCATTCCGGGAGCTCGGTGGGGCTTTTCTGCTCCTGAGGCTCCGTTTTGCAGCAGAACCTTGTGAAAAACAATCCGGGTGATGCTCCCTCGGTGCCATCCCCTCACACACCCTGCAGGCGCTGCCCTTCCTCGGGGGAAAACTTCCTTCTGGGAAAGGGGAAAACACGTCCTCGGCTGCAGACTGAAAGGGCAAAGCGCGAGGGTTTTAAAGGGATTTAATCACCCTTCCCCTGCTTCCTCTGCTGCCGAGAGCTGAACATCCCCGCGTTTAAACAGCAGACCACAAGGATTTGACCATCCCTTCCCCGCTAATTCCTCTCTTTTGGAGATTCGAAACTCTGAGGGAAAAGCTTTTGCTTTGGGAGACCTTGACTGGAGTGAGGGGGAAAGGAGGGAGGGAGGTTTGCACGCAATGGGAAAGGAATAAAAACTGGAAAAAAGATAAAGAAAAGTGGAACTCATCGCTGCTTCTGCCCCAGCTCAAAGCAATCCCCGTCAAGCTGGGGCTCAGCCGCACGCCCGGCCCGAGCAGGAGCTGCCCCCGGTGCTCCCGGTGGGAAGCGGCCCCGGCTTTGTCCTTAATTGCTCCGGAAAGGCCGTGCCGTGCCGTGCCGTGCCGTGCCGGGCCGTGCCGTGCCGTGCCGTGCCGGGGCCGTGCCGTGCCGTGCCGTGCCGTGCCGTGCCGTGCCGTGCCGGGGCCGTGCCGTGCCGTGCCGGGCCGTGCCGTGCCGTGCCGGGCCGTGCCGTGCCGGGCCGTGCCGTGCCGTGCCGTGCCGTGCCGGGCCGGGCCGGGCCGGGCTGTGCCGTGCCGTGCCGTGCCGTGCCGGGCCGGGCCGGGCCGGGCTGTGCCGTGCCGGGCCGGGCTGTGCCGTGCCGGGCCGGGCCGGGCCGGGCCGGGCCGTGCCGTGCCGTGCCGGGCCGTGCCGTGCCGTGCCGGGCCGTGCCGGGCCGGGCCGGGCCGGGCCGTGCCATACCGGGCCGGGCCGGGCCGTGCCGTGCCGTGCCGTGCCGTGCCGTGCCGGGCCGTGCCGTGCCGTGCCGGGCGGTGCCGTGCCGGGCCGGGCCGTGCCGTGCCGTGCCGTGCCGTGCCGGGCCGTGCCGTGCCGTGCCGTGCCGTGCCAGCTGTACCTGCCCGGCCGCGGCCGCTCCGCCAAAAGGCCCCATTAGGGATGGTTTGTTAAACAGAGACTGATAAGTTGTTATCTTTCCGCGTCTCCGGCTAATTAGACACCGCGAGCCAAAGTTAATTTGGTGGAAAACGTTTCTCGACTTAATGACATTTCCGGGCAATTAGGCGCGGTGCGGCACTCTGACATTCCAGCCTCCTCCCGGAGCTAACGAGAACCGCCGCGCCCCGCAGGAGCCTCGGCCTCCCCGGGGAGCTCTCCCGGCGCACACACCGCGGCTCCGCCGTTGTTCTGCCGTGACACCGGGCACGGCGGTAATGAGGCGCAGCCGGAGGAGAGGGGGGAAATCAAAGCGTTTTCCCCGCTCGGGCTCCTCCTGCCCGAGGCACGGCCGGAGTTGGGCTTTGCTGCGCGGGAGCGGGGTGTGGGTGATCCCTGGGGAACGGGATCCCCGAAGGGCCGGGCTCGGGAAAACCTCCGAGACCCCCGAGTCCAGCCTTGGCCGAGCCAGGCCGGGCCAGGCAGCAGGTCCTGGAAGGGTCGGTGCACAATCTGACAGGATTTGGAGCAGCAGCAGGCGAACCTCACCCGTTCCAAACTCACTGAGGAGGGTTTAATGGGATTTGCTTCTTCCTAACTCCCAGGAAGGAAAGTGAGTGTGGCCCCTGGTAATTGCAGGAACCAACCGGGCTGGAAGAGCCTTCAGGATCAGCCAGTGCCACCCCAGCACACCCTGCACCCAGAGCCTGTCCCCGAGGGGCACATCCAGACACCTCCAGCGACAGTGGCACTTCACAGGGCAGCCCCTGCCAGTCCATCGAGTCCAGCCCAGCCCCAGCAGCTCAGCTGAGCCCTGGCCCCCAGTGCCACATCCAGGCTTTGTTAAACACACCCAGGGATGGGCACTCCACCACCTCCCCGGGCAGCCATTCCAGAACTTTCTCACCCTTGCTGCAAAACCTTTTCCCTGCTCTCCAGCCTGTATTTGCCTTGGTGCAGCTCAGGCTGTGTGCTCTGGCTGTGTCAGTGCTGCTGCAGACAGAGCCCAGCCCAGCTGAGCACAGGCACCTTTCAGGAGCTGTGCAGGGCCATGAGGGCAGCCCTGAGTCTCCTTTTCTCCAGGCTGAGCACCCCCAGCTCCCTCAGGGCTCCTCTCAGGGTTTGTGTTCCCAGCCCCTCTCCAGCCCTGCTGTCCCCTCTGGATGTGCTCAGTGTCCCAAGGTCCTTCCTTTGGGAGGTGCTGCCCAGCTGGCACCCCCTGGCACGGGGTTCCTCAGCAGAAAACACCGGCTGGGACTGCTGCTGCTGCTGCTGCTGTTCCCAAAAATTCACCAAACCCTGGAAGGGGCAGGGAGGGCCAGTCAGGTCAGAGCTGAGATGGCTCAGTGGCTCCAAAGGTCTCAGGGATGGAAAAATCCTGGTGGTGCCATTCCTGTGCCCCAGGAGGCCGGGCTGAAGGGCCCCGTGCCAGGGCGCCCTGGGGCTCGCCCCGGACCATCCCTGGCAGACCCAGGAGCTGAGGCCAAAGTGCAGAGGGGGAGAAGCCAAATCTCTGCTGGAGCAAAAAGGATCTTCTGTGTCCAGGGCAGGGAATGGAGCTGGGAAAGAGCTGGAGAAACCTGGGGGAGCTGGGAAAGGGGAAAGAGCTGGGAAAAGGGAAAGAGAAAAAGGGGAAAGAGCAAAAGGGGAAAGAGCTGGGAAAGGGGAAAGAGCAAAAGGGGAAAGAGAAAAAGGGGAAAGAAAAAAGGGGAAAGAGCTGGGAAAGGGGAAAGAGCAAAAGGGGGAAAAGAAAAAGGGGAAAGAGAAAAAGGGGAAAGAGCTGGGAAAGGGGAAAGAGAAAAAGGGGGAAAAGAAAAAGGGGAAAGAGCTGGGAAACGGGAAAGAGAAAAAGGGGAAAGAGCTGGGGAACGGGAAAGAGAAAAAGGGGAAAGAAAAAAGGGGAAAGAGCTGGGACTCAGCCTGGAGAAAAGGACTGGAGGGAAGCAAAGGGGAGCAGGAAAGAGTGGAGGGAAGAGGAAACGAGTGGAGGGAAGTGAAGGGAAGGGAAAGGAGCAGAAAGGAGCAGAGGGAAGGGAAAGGAGGGGAAAGGAGCAGAGGGAGGGGAAGGAGCGGAGGAAGGGGAAGGAGCGGAGGAAGAGGAAGGAGCGGAGGAAGGGGAAGGAGCGGAGGAAGAGGAAGGAGCGGAGGAAGGGGAAGGAGCGGAGGAAGGGGAAGGAGGGGAGGAAGAGGAAGGAGGGGAGGAAGGGCAAGGTTGCGAACGGGCTCATCCCGGCCGGCAGTGGCGCTGCGGGGCCCGCAGGGGGCGCTGCGGGGCGGCCGCGCCTCCGCTCCCCCCGGGCCGGGGCACAGAGGGACAGAGGGACAGAGGGACAGGGGACACACGGACACCCCCGAACCCAGAGAAAACCCGCCCGGCATCCCGGCACACAGCACAGCCCGGACAGCTGGGAAAGCTGGGGGGGCTCACCTGGAGAGGAGAAGGCTCCAGGCAGAGCTCAGAGCCCCTGGCAGGGCCTGAAGGGGCTCCAGGAGAGCTGCAGAGGGACTGGGGACAAGGATGGAGGGACAGCACACAGGGAATGGCTGCCAGTGCCAGAGGGCAGGGCTGGATGGGACCTTGGCAATGAGGAATTGTTCCCTGGCAGGGTGGGCAGGCCCTGGCACAGGGTGCCCAGAGCAGCTGGGGCTGCCCCTGGATCCCTGGCAGTGCCCAAGGCCAGGCTGGACACTGGGGCTGGAGCAGCCTGGGGCAGTGGGAGGTGTCCCTGCCGTGGCAGGGCTGGGATGGGATGGGATTTACGGTCCCTCCAACCCAAACCTTTTGTGATTCCATGATTTTATGAGTCAAAGAGAGTGACACAAGATTTTCTAACTCAAGAACCAAACCCAGGACTTGTTGCTGAATTCTCTCTTTTCCATGCACTGCTCGGGAGGATAAAAAGGGGATGGAGCCCTTTCAAGGCTTCCAGGGACATTTGACACCTCGAGTGACAGAAGTGACAAAAGAATTGTGCAGGAAAAGCATGGCCAGGAATGGGTGAGGGGTCCAGGAAGGGATGAAATGTCCAGGAATGGGTGAAATGTCCAGGAAGGGGTGAAATGTCCAGGAAGGGGTGAAATGTCCTTGAAGGGGTGAAATGTCCAGGAAGGGATGAAATGCCCAGGAAGGGGTGAAATGCCCAGGAAGGGGTGAAATGTCCAGGAAGGGGTGAAATGTCCAGGAAGGGATGAAATGTCCAGGAAGGGGTGAAATGCCCAGGAAGGGGTGAAATGTCCAGGAAGGGGTGAAATGTCCAGGAAGGGATGAAATGTCCAGGAAGGGGTGAAATGCCCAGGAAGGGGTGAAATGTCCAGGAAGGGGTGAAATGTCCAGGAAGGGATGAAATGTCCAGGAAGGGGTGAAATGCCCAGGAAGGGGTGAAATGTCCAGGAAGGGGTGAAATGTCCAGGAAGGGATGAAATGTCCAGGAAGGGGTGAAATGCCCAGGAAGGGGTGAAATGTCCAGGAAGGGGTGAAATGCCCAGGAATGGATGAAATGTCCAGGAAGGGATGAAATGCCCAGGAAGGGGTGAAATGTCCAGGAATGGATGAAATGTCCAGGAAGGGATGAAATGCCCAGGAAGGGATGAAATGTCCAGCACCAGATGGACGTCCCCAGACAGACCCCAAACCCTGGCTGTGCTCCTGGGTGAGGGCTGGCTCCTGCCCTCTTTGCCCTTCTGTTTCCATCTGCAAAGGGCCAGCAGGGATTCCCAGAGCCCTGTGAGGATCAGTCCTGCTGGGTTTGCTCAGAGCCCACCCCCCTGGGATGGGGCTGCAGGGCTCCATGGATGTGCTCCTGAGCTGGGGATCCCTCTGAGTTTGGCTCCTGGTTTTCCAGCCCCGGGGCACTGCTGAGGGTCCCAAATTCCAGGGTGGGAGCTGCATCCTCAGCTTTGTGCCAGGAAGGGGCTGCAGGAAAGCTCCAGCCCTGCAGCAGCAGGTGCTGGGGGAGCGAGCTGGACAAAGGGAAGGTAGGATTCCTTCCCAGGGGTGCTTCTGCTTCGTCCCTGGCAGTGAAAAAGTTAAAACTCATAGGGTTATTCATGAATTCCGCTTTTTAAAAACATGTCCCATTAAAATGCAGATTTAGGCTTCCATTTGCAAAGAACATCGTTATTTCCAATTCTGTATGGGAATCCTTTTTGTATTTGTATCTTTTGGGGAGAAAGTCCAGCTGCCTCTTGTGAGATTGCACATATCTCTTCAGATGTCAACAAATCATTGAAAAGTGTCAGAAAGGGGGAAATGAAAGATAATTATTCAAACCATGGAGAGCTGCTTTGAAAGTGAATAGGATCTGTCAGATAGGCTTTGAGAACAGCAGTTGGCTGCTTGCATGGGATATATTAAATGGACATATCCAGAGGCAAGGGATGCTGGTTTAGATTCAGATCAGTGGAAGCCAGAGGATTTTTTGGGTGGAAGTAGCTGAAACCACCAGGAATTACTGAGGGGAAATCAGATTTTTTTTTTTTTTTTTTGGGTAGAAGAAGCAGAAAGCACCAGGAATTGCTAACTGGAAATCAGAATTTTGTGTGGAAGAAGCAGAAACCGGGAATGACTGAGGGGAGATCATCTGAGGAGGTGTTTTATAGGGTTGGGGTGAGGTGTTAAAGGGAAGAGAAAGGGAATAATAAAGGGAAAATGGAGCTTCAATGTTTGTCAGCTCTGGTTTGGGGTAAAGGACAAGGAGGGTTTGGCTGAACTGAACATAAATGGGGGGGTGTAAAGGAGAATATTCCTCACAGTCCCACCCCAGCCCCAGCAGCATCACCCCAAACCCTGTCCCTGTCCCCAAGGCTACATCCAGACTCCTCTGGGACAATTCCAGGCACTCCAAACCTCCCTGGGCAGCTCAGCCCAAGGCCTGAGCACTCTGAGACGGAAAAATTATTTCTAATTTCTGATCTGCCCCTCCCCTGGTGCAACTTGAGGCCATTTCCTCTCCTTTCCCTTGGGACCCCCCTGGTTGTCCCCTCCTGTCAGGGACTCCAAGAATGTTTCACGGCAGGAATTTGCCCATGGAAAGGGGGCTCAGGCCTTGGCAGGGGCTGCCCAGGGAGCTCTGCAGTGCCCATCCCTGCAGGTGTGCCCTGGAGGTGGCACTGAGTGCTCTGGGCTGGGGACAAGGTGGCCGTGGGGCACAGCTGGCACTGCCTGTGCTGGCAGGGCTGTGCCAGCCCCGGGGATTTGGGATCTGTGGAATTAAAGCCACTTAATTAAAGGGGTGCCAAAGGGGAGTGAGGAACACCTGGGGTGGGAAGCTGCAGCCAACACCTCACCAGTATTTCTTCCAAGGTGAATTTTCCCCCTCTCTTTCCCTTGTCTGTCTCCCTTGTGCTGCTCCTGGCTGATCCAGCTGGTGTTTGGGAAAGGCAGGAAAACCTCCAGCAGCTTTCCCTTATTTCTGCTCTCTGGCATGGGATGGGGCCAGGCTGGACACTGGGCTGGAGCAGCCTGGGGCACTGGGAGGTGTCCCTGCCATGGCAGGGGTGGCTCTGGGGGGGATTTAAGGGCCCCTCCAACCCAATCCAGTCTGGGATTCTGGGATTCCAGAACTGTGTCAAGCTCTACCTGCTCCAAATCCCCCAAGGGAAAGTCCAAAGGAAGCTTTTAAAGCAGCTTTGCTTGCTGCAAGCCTTGCCCAAAATGAGATCTCATTAAAAAGTTCCTGTTGGCTTTTAAAATTCAGTCCAGTATTTTACATTGTGTCACAAGAGCAAACTGGAACTCCATTCCTCCATTCTGATCCTGACCAGAAACCCCCACAGATTAAAGGACAGATTTGCAACACCAAACACAATCCCAGACTCTGAAATCCTTTCGAAGGAGGGGGCAGGAGCCAGGCAGGTGTGGCAGAGCTGAGTCCCTGTCCCTGCCCTCTCCAGGTGCCTCCACCAACCTCCCCAAGGGCCAGATGGGAGCTGGGACAGTCATGGAGAGCAAGGATCCCTCCCAAGGAATTCCTCTCCCCCAGCTTCCCCCTGTGCAGTCTTTGCTTCTCTTTTCTGCCAAGGCTGGGATTAAATCTGAGATGGAATTTCTTGTTGGGACTCAGATGTTCATCAGTTCTTGTCTCTGTTACAGACTCACACACCCTGAGCTCTGCAGCACTTCACTCTAACAAACTAAAAATGGAGCCCTGTCTCTCTCTCCAAGGCCTTTGAAGGACAAACTGTCCAATTAAGAAATGACACCTCAATTATTTTCACTTCTAACCCAATACCCAACCACCCATGCCCACAATGGGGACTTTTTTATCCAATGACACAAAACCACCCAAACCCATGGAGAAGGAGGAGAAGAAGGTGAAGAAGAAGGAGCAGCCTCCACCCTAAAGCCTCCATCCTGCTTTCTGTCTATTCCTGCATTCTAAACCCTCCAACTCTGAGTTTCCCACCCTGTGATATCACACACTTCTATCCAAACTGCACCCCCACAATCCCAGTTCTGTCATTCCATTCTGGAAGCTTCTCCAGGGCCTCAGGTCAGTGCAGTGTTCTCTGGGGGTCAGTGCCTGGCAGCACAGACAGGCTGGAATTCTCAGTGCCCAGGGGTCCAACACCCCCCTCCTCCCTGGGGAGCCTGGGCTGGGGGAGATGGGATGGGATGGGATGGGATGGGATGGGATGGGATGGGATGGATGGGATGGGGTGGGATGGGATGGGATGGATGGGATGGGATGGGATGGGATGGGATGGGATGGGATGGGATGGGATGGGATGGGATGGATGGGATGGGATGGGATGGATGGGATGGGATGGGATGGATGGGATGGGATGGGATGGGATGGGATGGGATGGGATGGGATGGGATGGGATGGGATGGATGGGATGGGATGGGATGGGATGGCATGGCATGGCATGGCATGGCATGGCATGGCATGGCATGGCATGGCATGGATGGGATGGGATTGAAGGTCCCCACCCAAACCATTCCCTGATTCTCTCCTTGCTGTCCCAGCTGTGATGTGCTGGGACACAGCTGGAGCCAGAGGTGAATCCTGGCACTGCTGGAGCTGCAGCCCAGGAGGGATTCAGCTCCATCCCTTTGCTTCCCAGGAATGGCAAATCCCCCCTGCCCAGCTCTGGCTGTGAGCAGATGTTGTGCTGAGGGAATTCTGCAGGTCTGGGGAACGCCCAGGGCTCCACTCAGCTCCTGCTGCAGCTCAGGGGGATTAAAATGAGGCAGAAACAGAAGGGGAAGAGCTGAAATGAAAGAAGTTTGAGGAAACAAACAAATGTATTTAAAAGGTTGTCTTTGGGGAGCTCTGTCCTTCCTCCAGGGAGTTTTCCAAGGAGAAGATAATCTTTGAGATGCTGGCACAAGGTATTTAAATCCCTGCTTCAAGACAGGAAAAGAAGAAAGTAAAGAGCAAAAGGAAAAGGTGCCTTTTTTCTGTCAAAACACAATCTACCTCTTACTTTGGAAAAAAAAACCCAAACAAACAACAGCCTTGCTATTTTATTGATAATTATTTCTCCAGCAAACAGGGGTTTACATTTCAATGGATTCCTCTGCTGAGAAGCCAGCACTTGGCCTGGGAAAGTCTTCTTCTCCCAGCATTTTGGTGGTGTTCATATTGATATCTAAAATGTACTTCAGTTTGGGATTATTTTTAGTGGGGTCTGTGTCCTGGGCTGTAGGGACCAATGACCCAACCCCAACCAAGCATCAGGGGGAGCTCCCTGCTGCTCCCAGGTGCTGTCCCCACGCCCAGGACAGGCTCCTGCAGTGTTTTCCAGGGATTCAAGGGAGTTTGGGGGTTTTTAATGCCAGTGTGAGTGGCTGAGGCTGGCACTGCAGACCTGGGAGGGTAACACAGGGCCAGGCCAAAACCACAGCCCCATTCCCCGATCTGAGCAGGGCAAGTCTGATCCTTTGGGTGTGAGATTTGTAATTCCACAGCGGATTAGGAGCCTCTGCCACTGAAAACTCCACCTTGGGGATGGATTTATTCACCTTTGGTTTAGCTTTTAGGCCTGCAAAGTGTATTTTCATCGGGAGAGATGGAATCTGGGGTTCAGGTGTTTGCTCATAAAAAGGCACTTTGTGTCTGAGGGGAGAGGGAGTGGGCAAAGAGAATTTCTGCTAAAGGGAGGAGAGGGTTTTGGGTTGGTCTGAATTCAGCTCCAAGGAGCCAAGGCGAAGCTGGGCAGGATGGTTTGCTCCTGATTTTGTTTGCATTTCACAGTCAGGACGGTTCTGATGCTCGGGTGTGAGGGAGGAGGAAAAAAGGAGCCTTTTTGTGCCCAGCACGAGGCGTGCATTCCATCCCGGGAATCCCAGATTTTCCCGAGTTATTGCCATGAAATAATTCACTGGCAAGCCACGATCATTCTCTGTGTTTATCCTCATGGATTCCCACGAATTCCCATGGATTCCCATGGATTCCTATGATTTCCCATGAATTCCCATGGATTCCCATGGATTCCTATGGATTGCCACGGATTCCCATGGATTCCTGTGGATTCCACGGATTCCCATGAATTCCCATGAATTCCCATGGATTCCCACGAATTCCCATGGATTCCCTTGGATTCCCACAAATTCCCATGAATTCCCACGTATTCCCATGGATTCCTGTGGATTCCCATGAATTCCATGGATTTCCACGAATTCCCATGCTTTCCCAGGGACTCCCATGAATTCCAATGGATTCCTACAATTTCCCATGAATTCCCATGAGTTCCCATGAACTCCCATGGATTCCCATGCATTCCCACGGATTCCCATGGATTCCCACAGATTCCCATGGATTCCCTTGGATTCGCACAAATTCTCATGAATTCCCATGTATTCCCATTAAATCCCACGGATTCCCATGGATTCCTGTGGATTCCCACAGATTCCCATGGATTCCCACAATTTCCCATGAATTCCCATGAACTCCCACAGATTCCCATGCATTCCCATGGATTCCCACAGATTTCCACGGATTCCCATGGATTCCCATGGATTCCCATGGATTCCCATTGATTCCTATGGATTCCCATGGATTCCCACAGACTCCCATAAATTCCCACAGATTCCCATGGATTCCCACGCATTCCCACGGATTCCCATGGATTCCCATTGATTCCCATGGATTCCCATGCATTCCCATGGATTCCCATGGATTCCCACAGATTTCCATGGATTCCCATTAATTCCCATTAATTCCCATGGATTCCCACGGATTCCCATGGATTCCCATGCATTCCCATGGATTCCCAGGAATCCCTATGAATTCCCAGAAATTCCGACAGATTCCCATGAACTCCCAGGCATTCCCATGAACTCCCATGAACTCCCATGAACTCCCATGCATTCCCATGAATTCCCATGAATTCCCATGAACTCCCATGAACTCCCATGAACTCCCATGAACTCCCATGCATTCCCACGAATTCCCATGAACTCCCATGAACTCCCATGAACTCCCATGAACTCCCATGAACTCCCATGAATTCCCATGAACTCCCATGCATTCCCATGAACTCCCATGAATTCCCATGAACTCCCATGCATTCCCATGAACTCCCAGGCATTCCCATGAACTCCCATGAACTCCCAGGCATTCCCAGGCATTCCCAGGCGTTCCCACTCAGGTGGGGCCGTGCCGAGGGCGCCCCGTGCCAGCCCAGCCCGCGGGCCGTGCGTTCCCGCTGGCAGGGGCAGAAAGCCGCCCTTGTTGGCTGCAGGTGCCGGCAGCAGCGGGACGCTGTTGGGGAGCAGTGAAAGGGCTGCAGGTGCTGCGCGGCGCTTCCTGCGCCCCCAGCCTGCCAAGGGCACACAGAACCGCTCTGTTGCCTCGAGAGTGCGTGAAAAAAGATGTTTCAATGCTGTCGTCGGATCTGGGTGCTTTGCCACGGAGGACAAAAAGTCTCCTGTAAAATTGGGTTTAAATAGTCCTATCTCACTTGTGCTCTGGGGGAGCAGATTCCATTGTGCCGGTGTCCCCTCTGCAGTATGATATCATAGCTTCAGAGGAAGCCTTTATTCCGAGGTCACATCGGTTTGTCCTGGGGATGCAATCATTTTTTGTGCCACGGACAATGTTTTACTGTGGAGATATGGGCCAGATGGCTCAGCCACTTGCAGTCCAGAGTGAAACAGGCTCTTTATTGTGGCTGAATAAACAGAACCTATTGTCCCCCGCTCGTGAAACTCTTGTGGCCGCGGCCGGGCGAAGATGAAGTATGAAATTTTCACGGCTGAGGGAAGAATATGTAAAACAACAAGCAGAAGGGGTGTGGGCTTCCAAAACATTTCCTCACCGTCCCTTCTGTTTTCCCCCCTGGTAGAGACGAGGCGTTTCCATGCCCTGCCGGTGTCTGGGGGGGCTCAGCTCTCCCTGGGTCCCCCCTGCTCTGCAGCTCCCAGCCCAGCCCAGCGTTCCCAGCCAGGTGTGTGCCTGCACAGGCGCAGCTTTGCCAAGTCTGTGTCTCATCGTTTATTGTTTCACAGCCCCCAGAGCTCCCCCTCGGCCGGGGCTCTCCCGTGGGCTGGAAGCACATGGAGCCCTGGCAAGTGAGTAGGGGAAAAGAGATTTTCCTCCCCGCCGAAGAAATAAATTCTTTTTCCCCCCGTTCTTCCCCCCCAGGGCAGACTCGGCGGCTCAGAGGGTTTTTCCCCTACCGAAAATTCACGTTTTCCTTTTAAACTCCCCCCGTCCAGAGTTTCCTCCACGGCAATGTCAGAAGTGTTCCTTTCCTCCCTCTAATTGCAACCCAAGCCAACCTTGACTGGCAAGGAGAAAGTCCCTGACAGGTTTGGGCTGAGTCCAGACCTTCTCAGAGAGTCTGTCAGGCACTGTTTGACAGCATGCAAATGTATGCAAATGAGGGGACACTGGCCGAGCACCTGCGGAAAGTGTCCATCCCCTCTGCCGCTCGGCTCTGCCTGCTCCACACGTGGGGTTTTGGAATGCCGCTCCATCTCCCCGTGCCAGAGGATTCTGCGGCCGTCAGCACAACGCGGCCCGAGCCGGAGCCGCGCTCTTTGTCCTGCCGGGAGCGGGGCCGTGGCTCCCGTCCAGCCCTTGTGAATCCTCCTTCGGACCTTCCCCGCAGCATCCCGAGCCTTTCGGGGGTCCCGCGGCACGGAACGCCGTCTGTTCGCCGGCGGCGCTGCCAGACAAAAAGGCGGCAGCTGGAGCGGGACGCGCTCGGGAGCTGCGGCAGCTCCGGCGCCGGGGGAGCGGGGCCGGAGCGGGGACCTCGAGCGGGGCAGCGCGGCCAAAGGGAAACTGCGGCTGCCGCGGGCCCGGGGAGCGGCCGGGGGTCCCCTCGGTGCCCCCCGGAGCAGCCCCTGGAGGGCCGGAGGGATGCGGGAATTCCTGCCCCAGGAGAGCTCCCTAAGGAGAGAAGGGCTGCGAGCTCAGGGACCCGGATTCGGACCTGGCATGGGGAGAGTCCAGGGGCCTTCGGCGCCTCGGGTTCAGACCTGGCACGGGAAGAGCAGCTGGGTTTTGAGAATGTGTCACACACGCATCCCACACCGACTTCCAGCCAAAATCAGGGCGAATCCTTCCAAATCCCCCGCGGCAGCTTCAGTTTCACAGAGCAGCACGTCCCAGCCGGGGGCGAGCCTGTGACGGGCCCGAGGGTCACACACAGGACGGGTGACCAGCTCCCAGCCCGGGGCACCCGGCAGTCCCTCCCCGGGGGCTGGCAGGGCAGGGCTGCGCCCCCCTGAGCCACAGCCTCGGCTGGAAGCAGAGAATCGCAGGAGCACGGAATGTCCTGGGTGGGAAAGGACCCCCAGGGATGCCCCAGTGCCACCCCTGCCCTGCCCAGACCCCACCAACCCAGCCTGGGCATCCCTGGCAGCGCTGGCCAAAGGCTCCTGGAGCTCTGGCAGCCTGGGGGCCGTGCCCATTGCCTGGGCAGCCTGGGCAGTGCCAGCACCCTCTGGGGAAGAAGAGCCTTGCCCTGCTCTGCAGCTGTGCCAGCGGGGGCAGGATCCTCACTCTGCTCCATCTCTCCCAGTAGGAAAAGCCAGGCCGTGCTGGACTTGGAACCCCAGCTGAAACCCAGCTGGTAGAACAGCCAGGAAGATTCCAGAGCATGAGGCAGCACATGGACACCACAGCCAGGTGCAGGCCGAGCTTTGAGGGTCAGAGATCTGACAAAATGTGGGGAACATCCCTCGGGCATGGGACAGCAGAGCTCTGGGAAATGCAGGGTTGGAGCCAGGGGGATGCCCAGGGGCTGGAAGCTGCTCCTAGGGCTTTTCCTCTGGCTGGGGGTGGGTAAGCACCAGGCTGCTGAGCAGGGATGGGGATGCACAGCCAGCAGGGACCCCCAGAGCTCCCCTGGCAGCAGTTTTGTCCCCCACCCCCTGGCGCAGCACACCCCGAGGGAGCAGCTCCGGTTCCCCTGCTCCGTATGGAAATCAGCCCCCGCTTTCTCCAGAGAGAGAAAACCAGCGCTGCTCCGTCCGGGCTTTTTTGTTTGGTTTTTTTTCTTCCCACTTTGGAGCCCAAGGTAGCTGCATTTAGAAGCTTTATGTCCTTTCTTTGCCGCTGCGGCAGGGTTGTGGTCACTCAGGCAGCAGTAACTTTGAAAAAATGACCCGTCTACACCCAAACAATAACAGAATCCCCCTTTTTATGTTGGCAACGCCCAGCGCTTTCTCTGCCCTTCAGGACTCCCCACGTAGACGCAACTGTTTGCCCAGCCCTCTTCTGAACAACTTAATTAAGCAAAAGAAAAAGTGTCACTTTCTGCCGGGCTCACAAGAACAGAGCTGTGGGGGTAAGGAGGGGACGCGGCACCAGCCCCGCATTCCTCGGAGGGCTCGGCAGGGACCCCGTCCCCAGCCCAGCTGAGCCCGTCCCCAGGTGCCAGGAGGGGTTGGTGGCTCCCCTGTGCCCGTTCCGGGCCGGGCCAGGCAGGTTCAAGCAGTTTCCCAAACTTTCTGAAAGGAGGAGCAGCTTTTTCCCTCTGGGGAGGGAACCGCTCATCCTCCCGGCCTGGAGGCTCCCAGATTTCCCTGGATCCGCTCTGGAGCTGCTGGGAGCGCGCGGGATGCGTGCTCAGGGGGAGCTGTGCTGATTCCAGAGCCTCCCTCCAAACTCCTGAGCTGCCCCAAGGGAATGAGGCTCCTTCTTCTCCTTCCCTCGGAGCCCAGCCCTGCTCCGGGGCTGCCCAGGGAGCTCTGCAGTGCCCATCCCTGCAGGTGTGCCCCGGAGGTGGCACTGAGCACTCTGGGCTGGGGACAAGGTGGCCGTGGGGCACAGCTGGCACTGCCTGTGCTGGCAGGGCTGTGCCAGCCCCGGGGATTTGGGGATTCAGGGACACAAGCACACCCCTCAGCCCTTGCCAGGCGGCTCCAGCTGCTCCCTGTCCAGGGAAAGGGATGAGCCTCTCACCACGAGTGCTTCAAGGGCCTGGGCTCTCAGGGCTTTCTTCTTTAACGAGGGGGAGAAGTTGCTCTTAACCAGGCAGGGGAGGCTGGAGCAGAACTGTCTGGCTGAGTTATGTTCTCCCCTTCTGGCTTTATCTCCATTAAAGGGGCATAAATTCATTTTGGGCTCCAGTTCTGCAGGGGTCAGGCTCTGCACAGCCCCAGATCAATGGCCCGGCTGTTCACCCTGCACACATGGGGGGCTGTGAGGCAGCAGGGCTCGGGGGCTCTTTTCAGATGAAAAAGATAAAAAATAGTGGTTTGCCATTATTCCCTCCCATCCCAGCCAGCCCCTTCCTGTGGCACACCAGAAACCCTGCAAGCCCCAAACCAGACCACTCCACTTTGAAATAATGAAAATTAACAAAGCCAAGCAGGCCCTAAAATGCTTGGCTGTATTTTCTTGGCCTCTTCAAGTGCTGATAAATCCTTTTATTCAGGAGTAAAGGAAGCCAGGCAGCAGAAGTCACATCCCCAAAGACTGAGATCTCTCGGGATGGGGGTGGGATATTCCCTTGGGAATTCCAAGGTGGGAACAAGCACAGCAGATTGCAGGAGGGGGAACTGGAGGGACAAAGCCCCTCTCTGGATGTGGGGCAGCACCAGCACCACCCTCAAATGCATCCTCAGACTTCCCAAACTCGCATTATCACACACAGAGACACGGAGAGCAGCTGGGAGGAGGAATTTACTCATGGAAAGGGGGCTCAGGCCTTGGAACTGCCCAGGGAGCTCTGCAGTGCCCATCCCTGCAGGTGTGCCCTGGAGGTGGCACTGAGTGCTCTGGGCTGGGGACAAGGTGGCACTGCTGGGCTGGTAGGGCTGTGCCAGCCCCAGGGATTTGGGGATTTGGGGATTTGGGACACAAACCCCCAAAGAGCCGGGGAGGGGCCGATGCCGGGGTCAGGGCAGCTCTGGGGGGCAATGCCCGGGTGGTTTGACCCGTTCCACACCAGCAGGGCACTGTCCCCGCCGGAGCCGTGCCCCGGGGAGGCAGAGCAGCCCCGGGCTCTCGGGGCGATCCCAGCCCCGGTCCCACCGGGAATGGCTCTCGGGGTGATCCCGGTCCCACCGGGGATGGCTCTCGGGGCGATCCCGGTCCCGGTCCCGCCGGGGATGGCTCTCGGGGCGATCCCGGTCCCACCGGGGATGGCTCTCGGGAGGATCCCGGTCCCGCCGGGGATGGCTCTCGGGGCGATCCCGGTCCCACCGGGGATGGCTCTCGGGGCGATCCCGGTCCCGGTCCCGCCGGGGATGGCAGCGCTCGGCGCTAAGGGGCGAAGGAAGCAGGAGCGGCTCCGGGCGCAGCCTCCGCCCGCTCCTTCCCCCGGCCCGGCTGCCGGAGCGGCCCTTCGCCGTGATTGATATCTGGGAAGCTTCTTAACAAGGCCGGCCTTGAGAGGTGGCTCTTGTTGGAGGAAATTTATGGCCCGGTACTTCCTCAGCGAGACTTCCCACGTCGAATTGTTGAACATTACTGACCCCGGCGCCCAACACGAGGGGGTGGGGATTTACACAGATGTCTGGTAACTGTGGAAGGCGCAAAAATCCAGAAGAACAACCTGCATTACATCCATTGGAAGCGGCCGGTGAACAGAGGTCAGGGGGAGGCCCGCGCCAGCGTGTGAGCCGCAGTGTTTTGGCGCAGTTTGTTTTTTGATTAGCGCGGTTCGTGACCGGGCCATCCCACCTGAATAACAATCGGCGCGATTCACGGCGGGCCGGGAGAGGGCAGGGCCGCCCGCCGCGCCGCCCATATGGAGCCGGCCCTGGGAAGTGCGGAACCTTCCCAAACCCAGATGGTTCGGCTTGACGGCTCTGGCACGGCCCCAGCAATAACCCCGGCCGCGGGGACCGGCCCAGCCCGGCCCCCCTCCCGCAGCCCCGGCCTCCCTCCCTGCCGCCGCAGCGGCGGAACAAAGGCGGGTGGCACGGCACGGCACGGCACGGCACGGCACGGCACGGCACGGCACGGCACGGGATTGTTGGATTAGGAGGGGTTTTATTTAGAGATGGGGCGTTTTATTTAGATGCTGCGTGAGCCTTCTGCCAGGTTTTGGGGGTTTTCTATAAATCCATTTCTCACATATTTACGGGAACAAAGCCGTGGGATGGGGTTGTTGGATTAAGGGATTTTTTTGATTTGGAGATGGGGAAACTGGGAGGTGTTTAAAAACTTTTATTTTTAAACGTTTTCAGTCTGGTGTGAAGGGTGAGACAATACAGATGTTACAGTTCACGCCATCACAATCAGAAGCCGACTGTTTCCTAATTACAACACACTCGAAATGTTCCTTGGCCTATCAGATTTAGCCACACCATGCTCTAAATGTCCTAAATCCTGTTCCCACTTACTTATGGGAACAAAGCCATGGGATGGGACGGGATTGTTGGATTAAGGGCTTTTTTATTTAGAGATGGGGCAACTGAAAGGTGTTTTAAAAACTTATTCCATTTTCAGTCTCATGAGAAGGGTGGGACAATACAGATTATGTTATAATTCACTCCATCATAATCAGAAGCTAATTATTTCCTAATTACAGTGCACTCTAAATGTTTCTTGGCCTATCAGCTTTAGCCACACCATGCTGTAAATGTCCTTAATCCACTCATCTAAAATTACCCCTGGTGTGTCCTACTACAATGCATCTTTCATACTTCTATTTTTCTGAGGTATTTAGTCTTTTTTGTAAGGCCACCTTTCAAAACCTGTTTCTGTTTCTATTTCTCTCAGCAATGTCTGTCCTATTCCAGGGCATTTCTAAGTCAGCATTTCCTGTCTCAAGGTTTGCACACTGGGTGAGCCTTCTGCCAAATTTGGGGGATTTTCTATAAATCCATTTCCCACATACTTATGGGAACAAAGCCACGGGATGGGATGGGATGGGATGGGATGGGATGGGATGGGATGGGATGGGATGGGATGGGATGGGATGGGGTGGGATGGGATGGGGTGGGATGGGATGGGTTGGGGTGGGGTGGGATGGGATGGGATGGGATGGGGTGGATGGGATGGGTTGCTGAGCCATGCTGGTGTTAAACCCAGGCTCTGCCCCCACTGCAGTTGGGTTTTGCTGTAATTTTTTTATTGTGTGGGAGTTTTCCCTTTTCCCCTCCTGCTGTCTTTGCCTCACACAGGTGAGGGGAGCAGTGGGGGGACAAAGCTGTGCTGGGGGGAGCAGGGGGAGGTGAGGAGGTCAAGCTGTTTGGTTTTTGGGAACAGGGAGCTGCTGTCTGGACCCTTCTGTGCTGCTCTTTCTGCTGCTTGGGCAGGGAAATCTCCACCTGTGCTGACAGCCACCATGGACAGGATGAATTTCTCAGGGTAAATCCCCAAATCCCTGGGGCTGGCAAAGCCCTGCCAGCCCAGGCAGTGCCAGCTGTGCCCCATGGCCACCTTGTCCCCAGCCCAGAGCGCTCAGTGCCACCTCCAGGGCACACCTGCAGGGATGGACACTCCACCACCGTGAGATAATCACAAGAACCAGCTGTTGATTTTATATTTTGATCTTTATCTGGCTCTCGATCTTTATCTGTGGCTCTTCCAGAGGGGATAAATAAAATCCAGTCCTGGCCACTCTGGTGGCTGAGCCCTCGCCGTTTTTGGGGTGGGAGGATGTGGGAGGATGTGGGAGGATGTGGGAGGCGCTGGTGCTCAGGGAGGGAAGGGCAGGGCAGGAGCTCTGCTGAGCTGGCCGAGGTTCTGGAGGGAGCCTGGGCCAGGGTTTGGTTTGCTGCCAGCAGCCAGGACACCCTGCAGAGGAGGGGACAGCCCAGAGCCTTTGGACCATCTGGTTCTAGAAAGGCACCGGGCAAAGGTTGGGCTGGGTGACCTTGGGGGGCTCTTCCAGCCCTGGGGGCTCTGGGCTTTGGTTTTACACCTCGGAGCAGAGGGCTGGAGAAACCCAGAAAAGGGGCAAGTCTGAGCCCAGGGAGTTCTTGTGCAGGAGTGGAATAGGAGAGGAGGAGGAGGAGGAGGAAGCACTGCTGAGATACCCCAGGTTGAGGAGCCCCAGCTCTGCCTCCTCCCTCCTGCCCACCATCTCTCCCCCTGCTCCCTCAGTGCCCTGTGTGTGACAATTCAGGCTGGGGACATTAAAAGTGCAGCTGGGAGCTGGGCATTCCTGAGGCTGTCCCTGTCCTTCAGGGTCCAGTGAGGCAGGGAATTGGTATTTGGTGTTTTACTGCTTTTAAAATAATTCCTCCCTGGAAACCAGCGAACCCCTAATCCCGAGTTTCCAAACAGACACGGTGAGAGCTGCTAAAAGGAATCATTTACACAAATAGCTTGTACAGGGCCCTTTGAACACTGTGCTCTAAATCTTTTGAGTCTCATGAGTATTCATAGTGGTTTTCAAATAATTTGAAAGCGATTTCTTAATGAAGGCTAAAATATCCCTTTTAAACTTCTAAGTGATGTTGTTTTCCTTGATCACCTCCATGCATCCCATACTCCCGTGCCCTTCTCTCTGCTGCATATTCATGTCCCTGGGATAATTTCAAGGCATGTTTGACAGTGATAAATAAAACTCATCCATCATGGAGCAGAACCTCTGGGGAAAATGAACTCTCCCAGTTCCAGCACCGTCCCTCTCTGCATGATTATGAACCTGCTCCAGAGCTGCTTGAACCCCTGGCAGTATTTAAGGAGCTGGCAGAACATTTATTCCTGGTTAAAAAGGAGGAAAACTCCCTGCTGGTTCCTTCCAGGCCCTGGGACAGGGCCAGCCCTTGCTGCACCTTGCTGGATTTGTCCCAGCTGTGCCCCTGGTGCCACTCCAGGAGAGGAGGGATGGAGGCTCTGGGCTGTGTCTGACTCACCTGGGAAAGGTGGGAAGTTTGTTTGCTTGTGGGGTATAAATATAACATTTCTGAGTGCCTTTGCTTGTAGGGTATAAATACAATATTTCTGAGTGCCTTTGCTTGTGGGGTATAAATATAACATTTCTGAGTGCCTTTGCTTGTAGGGTATAAATATAACATTTCTGAGTGCCTTTGCTTGTGGGGTATAAATATAACATTTCTGATGCCTTTGCTTGTGGGGTATAAATACAACATTTCTGAGTGCCTTTGCTTGTGGGGTATAAATATAACATTTCTGATGCCTTTGCTTGTGGGGTATAAATACAATATTTCTGAGTGTCTTTGCTTGTGGGGTATAAATACAATATTTCTGAGTGCCTTTGCAGCGGAGTAAAGCCGTTCCAGCTCGGGACACTGTGGCTGGAAGAGCCTCTGTGCTCATCCCAGAGGTGCTGCTGCTCCCCAGAAATGGAACCATCCCCCCAGTGAGCAGCAGCCCCCCCTGTCCCAGCCCCCAGGAGCTCTCTGAGGCGGCACAGCAGCCCTGGAGCTGGGGTGCAGGGGGACAAGCAGAGAGGGGAGCTGCAGCAGGAGAGCCCAGCACAGCACAGGGGCACCAGGGCTGCTCCCAGTTCACCCCCACAGCTGGTCCAGCTGGAGCTGGGCAGGTTCAGGGGGGAGCTCCATGGCACAGCAGTGGCACTGAGCCCTGCCTGGCTGCCAGGGGGGTTTGAAATCCTCAGGGACTCAGTTCTGGGGTGGTTTTTGTTGGGCCCTGCCCATCCTCACATCCCAGCCTGGATGGGCTGAAGGAAAGTGAAAGTTTTCTGTGTCAGGAGCTGGAGTGAAGGCCAGGAGGGGAGCACAGGGCAGGATTTATCTCACCTCCCTCAGGGCTCCCGTGTCCCCTCGGTCACCCTAGGGCACCTGCAGGGAAGGGTGGCTGCACTTGCACCTCCTGTAGGTGCCACATGGCTCAGCACAGCTGGTTTGAGCCAGGCTGTCCATTTTGGGCTGGTTAAATCAGGTGTGGGGGCACACAGAGCCCTCAGGTGTGGGGGCACACAGAGCCCTCAGGTGTGGTGGGGACAGAGCCCTCAGGTGTGGGGGCACAGAGCCCTCAGGGGTGGTGGGGACAGAGCCCTCAGGTGTGGGGGCACACAGAGCCCTCAGGTGTGGGGGATACAGAGCCCTCAGGTGTGGGGGCACAGAGCCCTCAGGTGTGGGGGCACAGAGCCCTCAGGTGTGGGGGCACACAGAGCCCTCAGGTGTGGGGGCACAGAGCCCTCAGGTGTGGGGGCACAGAGCCCTCAGGTGTGGGGGCACACAGAGCCCTCAGGTGTGGTGGGAACAGAGCCCTCAGGTGTGGGGGCACACAGAGCCCTCAGGTGTGGTGGGAACAGAATACTCATCATGGTGTGGGGGGAAGGCTGTGCAGGGAGGAGATGCAGGAAGGAAGGAGATGCAGGGAGGAAAGAGATGGAGATGCAGGAAGGAAGGAGATGCAGGGAGGAAGGGGATGCAGGAAGGAAGGGGATGCAGAGGGGAAGGAGGTGCTGTGCATGATGGACATGCAGGAAGGAAGGGGATGCTGTGCAGGAAGGGGATGCTGTGCAGGAAGGCAAGGCAGGAAGGAGATGCAGGGAGGAAGGGGATGGAGATACAGGAAGGCAATGCAGGAAGGAAGGGGATGCAGGAAGGAAAGAGATGCAGGAGGGAAGGGGATGCTGTGCAGGAAGGGGATGCTGTGCAGGAAGGCAATGCAGGAAGGAGATGCAGGGAGGAAGGAGATGCAGGAAGGAAGGCAATGCAGGAAGGAAGGGGATGCAGGAAGGAAAGAGATGCAGGAGGGAAGGGGATGCTGTGCAGGAAGGCAATGCAGGAAGGAGATGCAGGGAGGAAGGAGATGGAGATGCAGGAAGGCAATGCAGGAAGGAGATGCAGGGAGGAAGGAGATGGAGATGCAGGAAGGCAATGCAGGAAGGAGATGCAGGGAGGAAGGGGATGCTGTGCAGGAAGGCAATGCAGGAAGGAAGGGGATGCAGGGAGGAAGGGGATGCTGTGCAGGAAGGCAATGCAGGAAGGAGATGCAGGGGGAAGTCGATGCTGTCAGGACCAGGGGACGCTGCAGGAGCCCCGGGCAGCGCTCGGGGCCGGAGCAGCCGCGGGGGCTCAGCAGGGCTCGGCACAGCGGTGCCGCCCGGGCAGGTTCCGGCAGCGGTACCGGCCCCGGGATGGCGGCCGGGGCTGCTCGGGAGCTGCAGGCGGTGAGGAATGAGCAGCCTGACCTTTCCTCCGGGCCGGCCGCAGCGCTGTTGCCATAGCGGGGCCATTCATTCGGCCGCAGTTGCCCAGAGACCGGCGCCCGGCGGCCCCGGTGGCACTCGAGATGTTTTATGTGCCGCTGCGGGGCCGGGGTTAAGACCTTGTCCCGTATTCCGGCCCCGCTTAGCGGCTCCGCTCCCTCTCGAGCGCTCTCGGGCGGAGCGGGGATGCTCTGGGGAGTGACCTGTCACCGCGGCACTCCAGCCCTTTGTCCCCGCAAAGTGGCCTGGCTCTCAAAGCGGCGCTGAGAGGATTTGGGCCGCGTCCTCAGAGCCGGCGGAGCCGCCGGCGTGCCGGGGTTACGGGAGCGGGGAGGGAAGGCTGATTCCCGGCGGGGCTGGGGTGTTCCCATCCTCGGTCCCATCCCGAGGGAATGCTGCCGGCGAGGGGCTCTGCCGCTCCCAGAATTTCCAAACCTCCCCCTGCCCCGAGTGTCACCACCTCGATACTTCAGTGACTGACCAAGAAAAGGGGAAAGGCAGTGCTCCCCTGCCGGCCAGGGCTGCGGCTCTGCTCCCCCTTCCTGAGGTGTCCCTCGGCAGGTTTGAGCTGGCAGGTGGATGGGAGCAGGGATTGCAGGGTGCCCCTCCTAAAGGGATTGTTTGAAGGCTCTGGTGCCTTTCCTGCTGTTCCCAGGAGGAATATCAGACAGACCCTGTAAAATCCTCCTGCACTGCAGCACTTGTGGAGTCAGAGGGGAGGTTTGGTCAGCTCAGGAGCTCACGTGGGTTTATCCAGGGGCTCTGGGCGTGGGAGCATTCAGGAGAAGGGATTGGGGTGGTCTGGGACAAGGGAAGCACCAAGGACAGAGCAGGGCTCAGGCAAACCTCAGGGGGCTGGGGAAGAGGAGACTCCAGAGGAGCTGATCCTGGGTGGGGTCCTTGCCCATGGAGCCCCTGGTTCTGCTGGAGCTGAGGGAAGGGAGCTTCTCCTCTGCTCTCTCTGGCCACACAATCCCAAATCCCCGGGGCTGGCACAGCCCTGCCAGCCCAGGCAGTGCCAGCTGTGCCCCACGGCCACCTTGTCCCCAGCCCAGAGCACTCAGTGCCACCTCCAGGGCACACCTGCAGGGATGGGCACTGCAGAGCTCCCTGGGCAGCCCCTGCCAAGGCCTGAGCCCCTTTTCCATGGGCAAATCCTTCCTGAGAAGAAATCTGTGCAGTTTCCATCCTCAGGAGAGGCAGCCCAAGGGGCAGTGAGGGAGCAGAGCACGGGGATCCACCTCAGCATTTTTGGGATGGAGCTGAGCTCCAGGCTCTGTGCTCTGAGGCTGCCTTGGATCCTTTAGCAGAAGGAACAGCCTCCTTGAGGGGACCTTTTACACTTCAGATCCCTCCGAGGTGAGGTGGGTTGGAGCCTGCACGAGGAGCTGCTGCTCCTCTCCCTGTGAGCTGCTTTGGGCTGACCTGGAGCCTTGGAATTTTGGGATTGGGAGTTGTATGGTTGGTCTCAGTTGGTTCTGTGGCTCCTGATCCTTTTCCTCCAAATTCTTTCTGCTGAGGGTGCTGTAGACACTCTGCCAATGCCCCCCAGCTCTGTGGAGCTGTTCCCTTTCCAGATTCTTATTCCCACACTCTCCACGAGCCAGGCACTGCTCCAGCCCTGCTGTGCCAGCCTCGAGGGGAGTTCTGTGTGTGCAGGAAGGCTCCCAGCCAGCTTCCAAGGCTGGGTGGGCTTTCCACATGGAATCACGGCGTGGTTGGGCTTGGCAGGGACCTTCAAGATCATCCCATCCCAGCCCTGCCATGGCAGGGACACCTCCCACTGCCCCAGGCTGCTCCAGCCCCAGTGTCCAGCCTGGCCTTGGGCACTGCCAGGGATCCAGGGATGGAATTCCATCCCAGCCCTGCCCACCCTGCCAGGGAACAATTCCTCATTGCCAAGATCCCCCCCAGCCCTGCCCTCTGGCACTGGCAGCCATTCCCTGTGTGCTGTCCCTGCATCCCCTGGAAATTGTCTCTCTCCAGGTTTCCTGGGGCTCCTCCAGGCCCTGCAAGGCCACCCTGACCTCAGCCCAAAGCTTCTCCTGTGCAGGTGAGCAATGCCAGCTGTGCCAGCCTTTCCTGCCAGCAGAGCTGCTCCAGCCCTCTGCTCATCCTGGAGCCTCCTCTGGGCTCCCTCCAGCCCAGCCTGTGGAATATGTGGGAGCAGGAATGTGCTGCCTTGTGCCCCCCAGCCCAGCCAAACTGGGACTGTCACCCCAAGGCCCCCGGGCCCAGCAGGACCTGCTGCTCCTGGGAAGCTCCGTGGTGGCTGCCATGGGTGGGCAGAGCTGGCCCAGGAGGAGCAAAGCGGGTCAGGGTCAGTCGGGGTCAGTGGGGGTCAGTCAGGCACTGGCCCTGCTCCTCTTCCAGGGATCCATTCTGGGGAATGGGGATGGATGGCTGGACAGAGGGACCCTGGGAGCCCTGGGAGAGGATGCTCAGGGATGTGGGATCTGTGCCACCTCCCTGGCAGGGCAGCCCAGCCCAGCCCAGCCCAGCCCAGCCCAGCCCAGCCCAGCCCAGCCCAGCCCAGCCCAGCCCAGCCCAGCCCAGCAGCTCCCTGGGATCCCAGCCTGGCTGCTCTCCCTGACCCTTTGCCATGGGCTTGGTGTGTTGGGAGTTTTGTTTTTGGTTTTTTTTTTTTTTTTTTATTTGGTTGGTTTTTTGGGGGAATTTCTTTTTTTTTTTCCTTTTTTTTTTCCCCCTTGGAAGAATTAAAAAGTCCGGCTTCCATGAATAAATATAACTCTTAGCTCCATCTTATTAACCAACAGCAATTTCGGGCTAAATACAGTGAGTGCTCACAAAAAGCCAAGAGTAGAAAATTGTTTAAGTGGCCAAAGAAAGTTTCTCCCATTGTGCTGGGAGCCAAGCTATGCCAGCTATATGTAAATGTATGCAGTGGGCTCTGTGCATGTGTCCACTTTGAAGTTGCCATCTGAATTTAATTCTGCCTTTGTGATTAAATCAGGCCATTACGTTTAATCTCACTTAATAGTAAGAAACGCTCTTTGTTGTTTTCTATAGGCAACATATTCTGCCCCTAACATATACAGCTTGGCATTCACACTTCCCTATTAATCCCCGATGGCTGATAATTGCCTCAGCTCCGAGTTCTCTGTCCAATTCACAAGGGAACTGATTGCAGCCATTCTTCCCCTATACATTAATGCCCTGTTTTGGTCCCACTCCTTTGGCTCAGTGAACCCTATCAAGCTGGCCACATTTTCTGGCCATGTGGGCGTATTGTAAGATGTTAAATTAAATTCGGGGCTGACCCCCTAAACACCAGAATCCATTAGAGCTGCGAGGTAGCTGATTGACAACCGGGGCTGCTTTGCCACTCAAAAAAAAAAACCCCAACACCCTGACATTAAAAAAACCTCCAAACCCAAACCAGGCTAAATAAGGCTGAATATTTTGTTTCAAGGTCTTCTGCCTGCTGTCTCTCTCCTTCCAGTTTCATTACTGCCCTCGTAATTATTGCCATGGTATTGTTTCATTGATCCTACATATGTCAGGCTGGGAATTTCTCTGGAAAAGGACCAAGGAGCAGGGAGATGTCCTTAGTTTGCTTCACTCTGGGAGCCCATGCAGATTTTTTTTCCCAAGTGTAATCAATTGAGAGAGGTGGGGTTTGGGGGTTCCTTTTTTTCTCATTTCTTTTTCCTTCACAGAAGAGGGGCCTAATTCCCATTTACTGAATGGTGCCCAAGGGCCTCAGGCTGTCATTTTTTAATTTTCCCAGATATGATATAAAAACCCAACTCAGGGCAGATGATTGGAAGGGACACTCGGACTCTGCAGGGACAAACACCAACAGTTTGGGTCCCTTTCTTTTCCCAAAATCTTGCATTTAAACAGACACAGGGGTTTTTAATCACAGGAAAAAATTAACTGGTGTCTCAAAAAGCACAAATAAACAGGGGTTTGTCACCCGTGGTGCTACAGCTTCCCTCCAGAGCAGGGACTACAGTCCCATGTGATTGCAGGAGTGTCAGTTCACAGAACCCCCAAATCCCTGGGGCTGCCACAGCCCTCCCAGCCAGGCAGTGCCAGCTGTGCCCCACGGCCACCTTGTCCCCAGCCCAGAGCACTCAGTGCCACCTCCAGGGCACACCTGCAGGGATGGGCACTGCAGAGCTCCCTGGGCAGCCTGTTCTTCTTTTTCTTTTTAAATTCCACTGATATTTGGAATAAAAATCCATAATGTATCCCCACAGGTGTTAGGAGTTAACAAGAGTTTAAAATCATCATATCCCAGGATGTGTTAGGTGGGGAGGGACCTCAAAGATCATTTTGTTCCATGGGCAGGGACACCTTCCACAGTGCCACGTTGTTCCAAGCCACACCCAACCTGGAATGGATGAAGGGAAAATGCTGCCAAGGAATGGCAGGCCCTGGCACAGGGTGCCCAGAGCAGCTGGGGCTGCCCCTGGATCCCTGGCAGTGCCCAAGGCCAGGCTGGACACTGGGGCTGGAGCAGCCTGGGGCAGTGGGAGGTGTCCCTGCTGTGGCAGGGGGGACACTGGGGGGGATTTAAGGTCCCTCCAACCCAAACCGGTCTGGTATCCTGGGATCCCATGGAGCAGCTCCCCTGGGTTTGCTGGGCTCAACCCAGGATCCCATGGAGCAGCTCCCCTGGGTTTGCTGAGCTCAGGATCCTGGGATCCCATGGAGCAGCTCCCCTGGATTTGCTGAGCCCAGCCCAGGATCCCATGGAGCAGCTCCCCTGGGTTTGCTGAGCTCAGCCCAGGATCCCATGGAGCAGCTCCCCTGGGTTTGCTGAGCTCAGGATCCTGGGATCCCATGGAGCAGCTCCCCTGGGTTTGCTGAGCTCAGGATCCTGGGATCCCATGGAACAGCTCTCCTGGGTTTGCTGTGCCCAGCCCAGGATCCTGGGATTCCATGGAGCAGCTCCCCTGGGTTTGCTGAGCCCAGCCCAGGATCCTGGGATCCCATGGAGCAGCTCCCCTGGGTTTGCTGGGCCCAGCCCAGGATCCTGGGATCCCATGGAGCAGCTCCCCTGGGTTTGCTGAGCTCAGCCCAGGATCCTGGGATCCCATGGAGCAGCTCCCCTGGGTTTGCTGAGCCCAGCCCAGGATCCCCTGGAGCAGCTCCCCTGGGTTTGCTGGGCCCAGCCCAGGATCCTGGCACCATTCCTGGCTGCTGTGCCCGGGCCAGCACAGGGACAGCTCCAGGGGAAGGTCCCACTGGAGGAGTTGCTGCCCCAAGCAGCTGAGCAGGGGCAGCGTTCTGGAGTTTGTTTGAGGAGTGCCAAAGGAACAGAGCAGGGTTTTAACACCCGAGTCACTTGAAAAGCTCCCTCTGAGCCCAGGGAACCAGGACTCAGATGCTATGGAACAATTCCATCAATCTTTGGGCATTCTGATGTGAAAAATCTCATTTGAAGTCCTTTTATAACCAGTTCTTTATGGAAGTGCAATTTAAAAATTCCAGTAAATTCCAGTTCGATATCAGGAGGGTTCAAGTCAGATATCCTGAGGAGCAGAAGGTGGTCTAAGCCTCATCTTTGGATTTCCTTCCTTCCTCCTCCCTCTCAGCCCTTCAGTTCAGAACCAAAGCCTTCCTTTGCTCCGGGTACCTTTTCCCTCCCCTTTTCTTGTCTGTTCAGGAGGCTCCAGGTGGGGATTGCCCCGAGCAGAACTTTGGGGTTTATCAGCCACTCCTGGAAAGGACAAAGCCACTGTGACCCCTCCATTTCTGCCAGCACCAAGAGGAGACAGAAGAGGTCCTTTTCATTTTTTATTTAAATGTAGGTGCTGCTCCCAAAGCCGTGATTCCCAACATTCACCTCCAAACCACATCCTACAGCACTGCATGGATGCTTTTCCTTTTCAGCCGTTTCAGCCTTTTTGTCAGGAGTTCTGTGGCTCCTGTGAGGCATTTGAGTTAATTCATTAATTAGCACTGCTACCTGGCCTCACACTGGCCTGGACAAAAGTCACTTTATTCCAGAAGCTGCCCCTGTCCTGCTGCACTCTCTGATCTCGGGGCTGCAGAACCTGTGAGAGCAAAAGGATTTTGTCCTGGTGGTTTCCAAGGGCCACTCCGAGGAAAACTGCTGGGGAATGAGATTAATGCTTTAATTAAGGAGCAGGGAAGAAATCTGCCGGGTTTGTCTGAGCAGCCATTTGTGTTTGCAACAAAACCCTGAGAGCTCCCCAAACCCCCCAGAAGCTGAATGTGTTTAATAAATCAATAATCTGATTAAGTTACCCACCCATCCAGATAATGACCTGACTTCATGGGGATTTTCTCTGGACTCTGCCACAGCCTTAAACTTATTTCCATTGCTTTGGGTCAGACAAAGCTCTGGAGGGAGCCTTGGGAAGTCTGGCTGAGGTCTGGAGCTGCTTTTTCATCTTTCCTTAGAACTCAGGTTAGATGTCAGCAGGGTGGGTGCTGCTGGCTGGGGAAGCACACCCAAAAGGCAGAGATTTACTTGAAAACAACCAGAAAAAGTGGCTCCAAAGCTGCTGAGCTCTGAGCTGTGACCCCAGCACCAAACTGGAAGTAGCAGGGTCACAAATAAATTAAAAATTACTCATATTTATCCCTGCTGGCATTTAAAGACCAGTTTAAGTTTTGAACTTCTCCCAGGCTGCCCAGCAGCTGCTTTGGATTTGTTCTTGTCTGTAACAGGGGGCTGGGGACATTCCCAAACCGAGACCCCAGAAATTCTGGGTGTCTCCTTGAAGTCCTTCTGTGAAAAAGCAGGAGCAAACCCGTGCCAGCTTTAGAGGGACTTGGAAATCCCTGCGGGCAAAACATGTGACAATTTCATCTTGCTGCCATAGTCATTAACCAAAGTTTGCAGTGTTTTCCTGATAAAGCCCCGCTGATTTCCAGGGGCACCTGTGACAGCTGGGGGACATCACCGGGGCAGGAGCAGAGAGGGGCTTCCCCCAACTGGGCTCTGAGGACTGTTGGGTTTTCTGACCCAGAGATGGGGCAACTGAGAAGTGTTTTAAAAACTGTCATTCCATTTTCAGCCTCACGAGAGGGGTGAGACAACACAGATGTTATAATTCACCCCATCAGAACCAGAACCCAGCTGTTTCCTGATCACAATCCATTACTTGCAGAACTCTCTGCCAGTCCATGTCCTCCGAGGAGCTGCCTGGCATTTGGGATTCCGAGCCCGTGTGCGGGTGCAGCACACGGCTCCAGCTCCCCTGGCAGCCCTTTATTCCCGCGGGCGGTGCAGTGTGCTCGCAGCCCGGAGCCTGCCCACGTCCTGCGGCCCCGGCGCTGCCAGCCCGGCGCTGAATGCTTGGCACGGCTTTCCCGGGAGCCGCTCAAGCTGCCCAACCTGCATCTCGCATCCTGCCACCACCCAAGTCGTACAATAACCATCTGGACCGGCCTCGCAGCTCCATTCAGAGCCCGGGACAAAGTCACTGGTTCTTTTCCATCGGCGCTGCCTCGCCAGCAGCGGGGCCGCCGGGCGGGGCTCCGCTCTCCGGGCCGGTCCTGCAGGATGCTCCTTTCTCTCCGGGACCGTCTCCGTTTGTCCCCACGGATTCAAATGCAGAGCAGCGCCCCGCTCGTCCTGCTGCTGTGCCCTGGCAGGTTTTGGCTGGGTTATCCCCACGCTCTCCCTGCCAAGTGCCAAAGGCAGTGATGGGATGTCCCCTCCCAGCTGGCAGTGCCAGGGCAGGGCACCTTCGGCAGCTGAAGTTAATATTGATTAGCTAATTATTAAGTATTAGACCTTAAGGATGGAAAGGCACTGACAAAAAGAGGAGGAGGAGGAGGAGGAGTGGATTAGGACACCTGGAATGTCCAGCTGGAGCAGCCTGAGGTCAGAGCTCCCCGGGGCTGCAGCTCCTCCCGAGGGGCAGCGCAGGGACAGCTCCGAGCTCTGCTCTGCCACCGGGACAGCACCAGGGAGCGCCTGGGGCTGGGCCAGGGCAGCTCAGGCTGCAGAGCAGGGCAAGGCTCTTCCCCAGAGGGTGCTGGCACTGCCCAGGCTGCCCAGGCAATGGGCACGGCCCCCAGGCTGCCAGAGCTCCAGGAGCCTTTGGCCAGCGCTGCCAGGGATGCCCAGGCTGGGCTTGGTGGGCTCTGGGCAGGGCAGGGGTGGCACTGGGGCATCCCTGGGCGTCATTCCCACTCAGGACACTCTGGATTCAATGACCCAGAGGTCACCCATGCACCGATGTCTCTCACCCCTGGCTCCCGATTAGTGCAGGTATTTTGGTGGAGCCTTTTTCCAGGTCAATGTCCCGTCCTGTCAGCCACAGGATCCCGGGAGCGCCGACAGCTCGGCCCTGCCCTCCTCACGGACCCCGGGAAAGCCAAACCAGGTGGGGCCGGGGACACGAGCGGCGGGAGGAGCTCCCGAGGCTGGGGCTCGGCAGCGCTTCCCGTGAGAGCCTTCAAAGGAACGCGGAGAGTGACGGCAGGAAAAGCCATCCCATGGGTATTAACTCCCCCCACCCTCCTCTGCACGGGATCACGGAATGTCCTGAGCTGCAGGGACCCCCAGGGATGCCCCAGTGCCACCCCTGCCCTGCCCAGAGCCCACCAAGCCCAGCCTGGGCATCCCTGGCAGCGCTGGCCAAAGGCTCCTGGAGCTCTGGCAGCCTGGGGGCCGTGCCCATTGCCTGGGCAGCCTGGGCAGTGCCAGCACCCTCTGGGGAAGAGCCTTGCCCTGCTCTGCAGCCTGAGCTGCCCTGGCCCAGCCCCAGGCGCTCCCTGGTGCCGTCCCTGTGGCAGAGCAGAGCTCGGAGCTGTCCCCCCCTCGGGAGGAGCTGCAGCCCCGGGGAGCTCTGACCTCAGGCTGCTCCAGGCTGAGCTGACCAAGGCACCTCGGGGGCCCCTCCAGACCCTTCCCCAGCCCCGTGTCCCTCCTCTGCACTCTCTCTTGGATCTCTCTGACACTGAGACACCCAGAACTGTGCCAGCCCTGGAGGTGAGGCTGCCCCAGGGCAGAGCAGAGTGGGACAATCCCTTCCCTCTGGGCCGTGATGGTGTCCCCAGGACAGGGATGTCCCTCCTGGCTCCAGGGACTCCTCTCTCCCGGCAGTCAAGGGGGGCACTCAGGGTTCACCCCTCCACTCTCACGGAGCCCAGCCATTCCCATGCCTTGTGCAGGGTTTTCCAGAGGGAAACACGGGAGGGGGCTGCAGGACTCCCCTGGGTGTTCAGAGGGGACATCCTTCCGTGGCCAGCCAGGGCTGGGCTCAGAACACACAAAATCCTGCTGAGGAGCAGCTGTGCTTCCCATGAGGGCAGAGCTGGGCAGGAATCCCCAAACAGCCACGGTGAGGGAATGTCAGGGACCCTTCAGCAGCCCTTCCCCTCTGCCAAAACCCCTTGTGCTCTACAAACGCTACAGTGGAAGCACTTTCTGCTGTTTTCCTGCTGGTTGCAATGCCCAGATCCATGAGGAAAAAGAGAAAGCTCCTCACAGGGTGAGGAGGCAGAGGCAGAGCAAACCTTCCACTCCTGGGGTTTGTGCCTCCAGAGTCCAGAGCCTGGTTTGCAAACTGGAGCTCACTGCCTGTTGTCCTCACCAAACCTCTGCAGAGATCCAGCACAGAGGGAAAACTGAGGGCAGGTGAGGGAAAACGTGAGGGGCCTGTCCTGGGGAAGCTGCTGGGACTGAAGTTCCCAAGGATGCCTTGTGCCCTGAATTGTGAATGGGTTGGGATGGGATGGGTTGGGTTGGGATGGGTTGGGATGGGTTGGGTTGGGATGGGTTGGGATGGGATGGGATGAGATGGGATGGGATGGGATGGGATGGGATGGGTTGGGTTGGGTTGGGTTGGGATGGGATGGGATGGGATGGGCTGGGATGGGATGGGATGGGATGGGATGGGATGGGATGGGATGGGATGGGATGGGATGAGATGGGATGGGTTGGGATGGGTTGGGATGGGTTGGGTTGGGCTGGGCTGGGTTGGGATGGGTTGGGCTGGGATGGGTTGGGCTGGGATGGGATGGGATGGGATGGGTTGGGTTGGGATGGGTTGGGATGGGTTGGGTTGGGATGGCATGGGATAGGATGGGATGGAATGGCATGGGATAGGATGGGATGGGATGGGATGGGATGGGTTGGGTTAGGTTGGGTTGGGATGGGATGGGATGGGATGGGTTGGGATGGGTTGGGATGGGTTGGGATGGGATGGGATGGGATGGGATGGGTTGGGCTGGGATGGGTTGGGTTGGGATGGGTTGGGTTGGGATGGGTTGCGATGGGATGGGATGGGTTGGGATGGGATGGGATGGGATGGGATGGGATGGGCTGGTTTGGGCTGGGTTGGGTTGGATTGGGTTGGGTTGGGTTCATTTGGGTTCAGTTAGGTTGGGCTGGGAGGGACCTTAAAGCCCATCCAGTGCCACCCCTGCCATGGCAGGGTCCCCTTCCACTGTCCCAGGAACACAGTGTCCATGGGAGCAGCATCCATCACAGGGACAAACCTCCCCTGGACAGGAAAAGAAGGGATTGGGATGAGGGAGTGTTGAAACCCTGGTCACTGAGAATTCCAGACTTTCTGTGCTGACAGGCACTGCCCCCCAAGAGAACACTGCATTGACCCGAAACCGTGAAAAACCCTTCCAGAATTCAATAATAAAACTAAAGTTGTACGTATATAGTTTAAATAAAAGTGTGTAATATCACAGAGTAGAAAACTTGAAGTTTGAAGTTTTAACTTAAAGTTTAAAATTTTACACTACACTGGAGGACTTTGCAGGGAGCCAAGGCTTCCCCTTGGGAGTTCCTGATCAGAGGAAGTTGCACCAGGACCTGTGGTGAGATGGGACTTTTTCCTTCTTGTCCAAAGTGAAGCCAGGAGGAAGATGAAGATTTGAGTTTTTTCCTGATCCTTTTTTCCTGTTTCTCTGTTTCACATCCTGTTCACAACCTCCTTTCCAGCAACAGCACCCCAAGGGTCCAGGCCAGGGTTGGGGCCTCCTGCTGTGGGAGAGGAGCTCTGGGCACTCACACACCATTTTTCCTTCTCCAAGGGAATCACAGGAGTAAAATACACGGCATTTCACAGTGCAAGTGCTGGGCTGACAGTTAGTCCTGTTGATCTTAAAAATCTCTTCCAGCTTTGAGGATTCTATGATTCTCCTGCTCAGTAAAATGCACCAGGCTCAAAGCTGTAAATGACTGCTTAGACTTCACAGAGTCACAAAATACCGAGCTGGAAGGGACCCACAAGATCATTGAAGTCCAACTCCTGCTGCACGGCAGGGGTCTGATTGTTTCCTTGGGGTTTTTTCCTCCTGGGAGGGTATTTTTCATCCCTGGAGGAGAGGAGAAAAAAAATACATTAAACCCCAAAAGGTTTCAGTTATTGTTGCAAGAGTTCAATCCTGGTGGCCACCATCCCTTCCCTTTCTTTCTATTTCCGAGAGGAAAAGACACAATGAATGAAAGGAAGGCAGCAAAGCCCTTGGAAAGGAGCGGGGTCTCCTCCCGGCAGGCAGAGCCCCTGGCACGGTGCTCCCGTGGCGCGGAGCCGCTGCTGCCAGCCCAGACTTGGCACGGCGGGCCAGGCTTTTGTGTGCCCGGCACCTTCCTGATGGCAGCGGGAGGAGGCGGCCGCGCTGGGCGACCGCATCGGCCACCCCGGCAGGAGGGAGGAGAGAGAGCAAACGCACCTCGAGAGGTTTGTCTGCTGCCAATCAACACCTCAGTCAATGCTGGCCCAGAATGTCGAGGAGACTCTTTACCTGTAGGATATTTACTTCTGTTATATCACTAAAACCAGGTTTACAGCGTCAGAAACCCAAACAGCCATGCAAAGCACCACGGCTTTGGGGAAACCATCTTCGTGTTGCATTCTGCTTTTGCACAAACACAGGCACAGCAAACGAGATAAGAATGTTCTTGGGAAGAATTGCCTTGCTTTTCTCTGTGAAGAGAAATGGGGCTACAGCAGGAGGGAGAAAATAGGGGGGAGAACGGGAAATCGGGGTGTGGGAGAGGGGAGAGCGGCACTGGCGGCTCCAGCCCAGCTCTGCCTGGGGCTTTCTGGGGGCTCCTAAAGCTCTGCTCCTGTCCCAGCCCGGGCTCCTGCCACCCCCACAGCTCTGGGCTCACTCCCAGCCCTGCTGAAGGAACTCGGGGTCCCCCAGCTGCACCTCGTGCCTCACCAGAGCCCCCCAAAGGCACCGACCCAGCCGAGCCCGAATCCTTTGTGCCCTGGGGGGAGCAGGTGGGAATTGAGCAGGACGAGCACAGCCCTGAGCTGGCGCTCTGTAGGGTTTTTAGAGGGTGACGTGTGTGGTGGTTGTGGTGGATTCTCGTTTTTCCCTGTTTCCATATCAATAATCCATTTTCCACCTGCAGGCACGGGAGCTGTGCAAAGGGTGGATTGTGTCATTCCTACCTCAAATTCCGTTATTGTTTCTGTTCAGTGCAGACGCTCAAAAAGCAAACTGAAATGCCACTTGCAAATAATTCTGTGGGGTGAATATTTATATTTTGCTGCAGACGCCGGGAGCTTCAGTAAAAAACCCACCCGAATAACTGGAGTGCAAATATCTCCCCTCGTGGCAGCTGGCTGGGCTCTGTTACCCCACAACAGCTTAATGCAAAACGCAGTTAGCCACAGGTTTAACTCACTGAAAATTGACGAGGACAGAGAGCTTTTCTTTGTCAAACACCTTGAAATGAGCAGTCGAACGCTCACTTGAACAGCGTTACGCGACAGAAAACCGGCGCAAAATCATTTCTAGCCTTTCCGCGGCCAAGCCGAGGCAGCGGGCTGTGAAATCCCAAAGCCCGGCGCATAAAACCCCTTTGAGAGCCTTGGCTTTCCTGGCGGGAGCCGGGGCCGTCCTCGGAGCCCCTCTGGAGTCAGCGGCCCGGGCCAGCCGCTCCGCGGGGCTGACACCGCTGCCGTGCAAAGGCACAATTTGCTCGGAAGCCTGTGCCTAATTTGGAGCACAAAGCGCGGTGCCCTGGGCAGCGCTGCCAGCTCGGCCCGGCCTCTCCCCGAGGGACGGGAGCGCTCCCGGCCGGGGCTGCCCAGCGCTTCAAACGGCTCCATTCACGGCGACGCACGGCCAAGAGCGGGCAGCGAAACCGGGCGACGAACAAAGGTGGCTCTGAAGTCATTTCCCAGCGCTCCGTCCAGCCATCCGGTTTCGCTCCTCGCCCATTGAGGGGGCAGAAAGCGGCAGGAAGAGCGCGGCTGAAAGGGAACAAACCGGGGGGAGGCAGCCGGGGCCGGGGCCGCGCCGGGCGAAGCTCCCATTCTCCCTGCCCAGAAAGGGATGAATGATTCATTAGAGGCGGCCAAAAGGTAATGGATGTGCCGGGGGGGCGGCGTCCCGCCGCCAAGTTCCTCGAGCACCTGCGAGGCCGGGGCCGCGAGCGGCTCCCGGAGCACAGAGCGCCTCTGTTCGCCTTCACCTGGGCCGGCCCGCAGGAAGCGGAGCCCCTCTGTGCGCTCAGAAAGGAGTGGGAGCCGGCCCAGATGCCAAAAGGTGAGGGGGGGTTTGGGCTCCGGCCCCGGGACCGAGGATGCGGAGCTGAGGTGCCAAATGCCGTCACCCTGCGGAGCCTGGCAGGGGCTCGGGGCTGCGGCACGGAGGGGCGGGAGCTGGGATTGCCAGGGGAACCTGGGACAATCAGGCACTGGTCCCGCTGCAATGAAACACAGCTGTGTTCCTTCGGGAGCCCTGGAAAATCCCAGCCCGCCCCTTGGATCCAGCAGAGCACAGAGAACTGAACTGAGCAGGAGTTGGAGCGGGTGGTGCCTGGTGACTTCCAAATTGGGATGGAAACATCTTCATCCCTCTGGTTTTGTCAGCGAGTTTGGAAAATGCCCTGCACAGGTGGTGCTTCCCCAGGGGTCACAGGTGGCAGTGGCTCAGGTGGCCCCAGTGCAGAGCAAGGAAAGGAGTTCTGGGTCCTGCAGGAGAGACCTGGAGGGGCTGGAGCGTGCCCAGGGCAGAGAATGGAGCTGGGAAGGGACTGGAGGATTCCTGAGGGAGCTGGGCAGGGGCTGGAGCATTCCTGAGGGAGCTGGGCAGGGGCTGAGCCTGGAGCAAAGGAGGCTCAGGGGGCCCTTGTGGCTCTGCACAAGTCCCTGCCAGGAGGGGACAGCCGGGGGGGTCGGGCTCTGCTGCCAGGGAACAGGGACAGGAGCAGAGGGAACGGCCTCAGGCTGGGCCAGGGCAGGCTCAGCTGGGACAGCAGCAGGAATTTGCCCATGGAAAGGGGGCTCAGGCCTTGGCAGGGGCTGCCCAGGGAGCTCTGCAGTGCCCATCCCTGCAGGTGTGCCCTGGAGGTGGCACTGAGTGCTCTGGGCTGGGGACAAGGTGGCCGTGGGGCACAGCTGGCACTGCCTGGGCTGGCAGGGCTGTGCCAGCCTCGGGGACTCTGGGATTGCCATGTGGGATCTGAAGGATGTCTGCCATGGGAAGCTGGTGCTGGGTATGGAATTCTCCTGGCAGATTGGTGCCATCACTGCAGGGCTGCACGTGGCAGCTCTGAGGGGTTTTGTGGGAGCTGCCCAGGAGAGACAAGGAATGAGGAACCTGAAGCACTCCAGGCCCTTTGTTCAATGGGATTCAGCTCCTTCAGTTCTTTAGGTTTTGCTGCTGGGTGGAATAACACCCAAATTCCCCCCCAGCCCCATCCCATACCTGCTCTTCTGGGGTGTGAGGAAGCAGGGGAGCAGCACAGCCTTTGCCCTGGAGAACAGCCAGGGAAATGATTCCTGTGCCTGTGGGCTCCCGTTTGGTGAGGAAGGCTTGGCAGGGCAGGGAAAGCAAACACAGCAGAACCTGGGAATGAGCAGCCAGTGACACTGCTGGAGCTCCCCTTTAACCAGTCCCCTCCTCCTGTTTCCACCCCCAACCTGCTCCTGCTCACGGGGGTGAGCAGCCAGGCCAGGCAGTGTTTGCACAGGGAGTGCTGGAAAAGTTGCTCATCCGTGGTGGTGCGGCCAAAACCGCCTTCACCAAACCCCTCCTGCCAGACGAGCCTTTGGAGAAGCCAAAGGGAGGCATCAGCAGGAGCTGGGTGACTCCTGCTCCGGGGAGGGGTGCCAAACACACCTCCCTCACTGGTACCTGGCACGGATCACCCAAACCGAGGCAAAAATCCCCGTGGATGGTTAAAATCACTCTGGCCTTGGGTGGGGCTGTGGCAGAGGAGGCGCTGCAGGAGAGCCCGGCGGGATCGAGGGAAGCGCTGCTCCCAAAGCCAGCCAGTCCCCGCGTGTCCCCCGGGAGCCCTCGGTGGCGCTCGGGAACGAGCCGTGCCCGTCCTTGTCCTTGTCCCCGCAGGAGGAGCGGGGCTGCGGCCGGAGCGGGGGGGCTCTCTCTCCCCGCCTGCCTTTTCCAGATGGTCGCCGTGCCCGGCGAACAATGGCCAGGACGGCAGCGCCAGGCGGCTCCCCCTGCATACAGAGCAGCGCCGGCCCCGCCCGCTCCCGGCGGGATCAACCCCGCTCCCGGCGGGACCGATCCCCTGCTCGGGATCAACCCCGCTCCCGGCGGGATCCACCCCGCTCCCCGCGGGATCCATCCCCCGCTCTCGGGATCAACCCCGGTCTTGAGATCAACCCCGCTCTCGGGATCCACCCCGCTCCCGGCGGGACCGATCCCCTGCCCGGGATCCACCCCGCTCCCGGCGGGACCGATCCCCTGCCCGGGATCAACCCCGCTCCCGGCGGGACCGATCCCCTGCCCGGGATCCACCCCGCTCCCGGCGGGACCGATCCCCTGCCCGGGATCAACCCCGCTCCCGGCGGGACCGATCCCCTGCCCGGGATCAACCCCGCTCCCCGCGGGATCCATCCCCCGCTTCCGGGATCAACCCCACTCTCGGGATCAACCCCGCTCTCGGGATCAACCCTGCTCCCGGCGGGACCGATCCCCCTCCCAGGATCCATCCCCACTCCCGGCAGGATCCATCCCCACTCCCGGCAGGATCCATCCTCACTCCCGGCAGGATCCATCCTCACTCCCGGCAGGATCCATCCTCACTCCCGGCAGGATCCATCCCCACTCCCGGCAGGATCCATCCCCGCTCCCGGCGGGATCCATCCCCGCTCCCGGCAGGATCCATCCCCGCTCCCGGCAGGATCCATCCCCGCTCCCGGCAGGATCCATCCCTGCTCCTGGCGGGATCCATCCCTGCTCCCGGTGGTACGGGGGATGCTCGGCCAAGGGCAGACCAGATGGGCCCGGATTAAGTCTGGGTCTGGCCTATCCCTTGTCAGGATTAACAGGAGAGTTTTGTTCCTCCAAGAGCAAACCTGGAAGAAGCGTGTTTTGGCCTCTGGAGGAGTTGGGATTCTGGGGAATTTGGGATTCTGGAATGAAACCCACAGCGAAACCCCTCCAGGCTGACACAGGCAGAGGCCAGGAGCAGAGAGCTGTCTGTGCTGCTTCTGCTCAGCTCCTCCTGGGTTCAGAGTGCCAAAATGGCATTAAAATCACCAGTGGCAAATCCTTCACTGGCCACGGGAATGCTCCACTTCCCAGAGCTCCTGGAACCGAGGAGGTGACAGAAAACATGGAGAGGGACTGGGGACAAGGATGGAGGGACAGCACACAGGGAATGGCTGCCAGTGCCAGAGGGCAGGGCTGGGTGGGACCTTGGCAATGAGGAATTGTTCCCTGGCAGGGTGGGCAGGCCCTGGCACAGGGTGCCCAGAGCAGCTGGGGCTGCCCCTGGATCCCTGGCAGTGCCCAAGGCCAGGCTGGACACTGGGGCTGGAGCAGCCTGGGGCAGTGGGAGGTGTCCCTGCCATGGCAGGGGGGCACTGGGGGGGCTCTGAAGTCCCTCCACCCAGTGTCACTGCCAAAGGGAGACACCAGAGGAGAAGTTCTGGTGACAAAACCCATCTGTCCTCCCCTCCAGGTGTGGGGCTCATCCCAGGGCAGGGATTGTCCATGGTTTTGTGAAACTGGAATCCAGCCTGGGGCCTGACCAAGCTCCTCTGGACTCTGGGATTGCTGCACTCCCTGGGTGGAAATCTGTGCTGCCCAAAAGGCGTTCAAAGCACTGAAACATTTTATTCCCTATAAAAGAATACAGAAGAATTATTTTAACAACAAAACTAAAAGTCCTGCCACAAATTCAGCTGAACATCCACCTTGGAAAGCTTCTATCCAGTGTGATATTCCAGGATTGTCACTCCAGCAGGGTTTTCTCCCTCTCTCCATGCCCAGCACTGCTGGGATGGCAAAAATCCAAACTGCTGCAAACAGCCAGGCGGGCAAGTGTCCCTTTGGTGGCCTGTGGCAGCTCTTGCTGCGCCTGTGAGGTGCACAGAGGTGGAGTGGGGATGGCAGAGGTGTCAGTGGGGTGGACAAAGGTGTCCCTGGGGTGGGCAGAGGTGTCCATCAGGTGGGCATAAGTGTCCCTGGGGTGGGCAGAGGTGCCCAGCTGCTGCTGCTGGGGACTCTCTGCCTCCAAGGGCAGCCCTGAGGCCCTGCCAGGGAAATTCCTGGCCTGGGTCTGCTCCTGCCTGCTCTGAGCTGCTGCATCCGGACCCTGAGGCTCTGCTGCAGGAGAGCAGCTCATTAATGGCGCTCATTAGCCCAGCCAATGAGGGGCTCCTGGCGGATGCGGGGCTGGTCTCCCTGCCTGCACCTCCCGGGTGATGGGTCCTGCCGGGCCCTGGGAAGGCACACACGGCTGGGAAGCTTTGGCAGGTTCTGCTTCCCAAGTGAAGCTGCTGAGGGGCTGCAGGGGCTGGGATTTCACACTCACAGCCACGGGTGGGCCTGGGGGGGCTTCTGGGTGTGCTGGCCATGGTGACCTCACGTGATGGCAAAGACCCTTCTCCCTGAGGGCTTTCATGGCACCGGTGGGTGTCCAGGTGCTTGGACACCTGTGAGGAAATGTCATTGTCACACAAGCATGGAGTGGGGTGGGGTGGGTTGGGTTGGGAGGGACCTCACCCCCACCCAGTGCCACCCCTGCCAAACTCCAGAATGCTGCCCCTGCTCAGCTGCTTGGGGCAGCAACTCCTCCAGGTGGGACATTGCCCCATGGATCTGCCCCTGTGCTGGCCCGGGCAAAGCAGCCAGGAATGGTGCCAGGATCCTGGGCTGGGCACAGCAAACCCAGGGGAGCTGCTCCACGGGATCCTGGGCTGAGCTCAGCAAACCCAGGGGAGCTGCTCCATGGGATCCCAGGATCCTGAGCCCAGCAAACCCAGGGGAGCTGCTCTATGGGATCCCAGAAGCCCCAGATTGGTTTGGGCTGGGAAGGACCCTAAATCCCCCCCAGTGCCCCCCTGCCATGGCAGGGACACCTCCCACTGCCCCAGGCTGCTCCAGCCCCAGTGTCCAGCCTGGCCCTGGGCACTGCCAGGGATGCAGGGGCAGCCCCAGCTGCTCTGGGCCGTTCTCACCCCGCTCTCTCCTCAAAGTCTGGCTCTGAAATCCTGGCCTGCCTCACCCCACTCACGGTCAGCTCTCCTGAAATCCCAGATTCTGCCCGAATCCGCCCTTCCCTCCCGCGATGAGGCGCAGCAGGCGGGAAGGGGTGAGCGCAGTGCCAGGTGATGCCAGCCCAGGGACGGTGCCCGGGCTGGGATTTGGGAACCCGAGCTCCCGGGGTGTCACCGCAGCCTCCCGAGCTCCTGCGGGGTTTCTCTTTGCTTTTGGGCCCCCTCGGCCGAGCCCAGGCAGGGAGCGGGGGCAGAGCCAGCCCCGCTCCCAGAGCCGTTCCCAGAGCGATTGTGCCGCGGCAGCCGCAGGTGACAACTTTAACGAGAGCGGAGCAGATGAGGAGTTTATGGGCTGTTAATAAACTGTAACCAATCGCTGAATGCCCGCGCGTTGTGTTCAAGCTGTTTGGGGCCACAGGTCCTTGGGAGAGCTTGCACTTGCTCTGCCTTTATTCCAACGTAGCAGGACATGAAAGGCCGTGGCAGACTCTTGATGTTTGTTCCCGTGAATAGACATATGTCCCTCACACTAGCACGGGAATATCTAATTAAGGCACACAATGCTGGCTTATACCCAGGGGCAGTGGCAAACAAGACGCTGTCACACTCTTAAGAACACAAACAAAATGAAAATTGCCTCTTTATACATTATAATGAATATGTTCTCCATGCATTAAAAGTTCATTTACTCCCAGGCTCTGGAAGGCCGGCTGGATTTCAGTTAATATCATCTTTTTTTTCAGGAGGTTTGGGTAGGATTAGGGACAGGTTTGTTAATGAAGCTGCAGAGGATTTTCCCCCATAGACATGAAAAAGGAACAAAATCCGAATTGTGTGTTTATTGTGTTGTCTCAGGCAAATCCCACTCTTCAGCTCCCCACCTCAGGAGCGACTCCTCCCCGCTGCAGGACACGGCAGCCGCGGATGTGCGGCTCCTTTCTCCCACCTCCCCTCTCCTTCAGCAGCTTCTGCATTTCTGAGGGCAGGAGCCAGAGCCTGGCTCCGTCGTGCTCCTGCACCGGGAACGGCGGTGCCAAGTGCCAGGGTGTGCCCAGGGCTGAGCCCTGACCTCTGCAGCTTCTCCTGGAGCTGATGCTTCCCTCCCCCCTTCCCCGTCACTTCCAAACACCTCAGGCCATGTGGAAGCTCCTGGGATGTGGCAGCCCCTTCCCTTCCCTTCCCTTCCCTTCCCTTCCCTTCCCTTCCCTTCCCTTCCCTTCCCTTCCCTTCCCTTCCCTTCCCTTCCCTTCCCTTCCCTTCCCTTCCCTTCCCTTCCCTTCCCTTCCCTTCCCTTCCCTTCCCTTCCCTTCCCTTCCCTTCCCTTCCCTTCCCTTCCCTTCCCTTCCCTTCCCTTCCCTTCCCTTCCCTTCCCTTCCCTTCCCTTCCCTTCCCCTGGATCCTGGGGGTCCCAGGGGGTCTCACAGGGCACAGGGGACTCCCTGAGCCGCCTCGGGCGCTGGAACAGGGGCTGGGATCAGGGAATGCTGGCACAAAGCTCCTTGAACCGTCCTGGGAAGTGAGGAGCAGATAGGGAGGGTCCTGGAAGGGCAAATTCCCTCTGACAGCTGCTCTGCAGGTGCCTGGCAGAGCCACAAAGCTGCAGGGTGGCCTGTCCCCAGAGCAGGTCCCAGGGAGCGCGGGGAGGGGGCTGCAGCCCCACAGCCCCAGCTCTGACACTCCAAACAAATCTGCACAGACTGGGTCGGGTGGGGGGACCTTGAATCCCACCCAGTGCCACCCTGCCGTGGCAGGGACACTCCCCACTGTGCCAGGTGCTGCCAGCCCCAGGGTCCAGCCTGGCCTGGGGCACTGCCAGGGATCAGGGGCAGGGGGGAGGAGACCTCTGAGAGCCACCCCACGCTGTTCTGAGCACGGCTCCTTTCCCCACCCGCCTTCCACGCTTCCTGCCCTCTGTACCTGAAGTTCTGACTTGGAAAAGGATTCTGCCCATCCCTTTGGGGCTGTGGGATGGGTTTGGGATGGGGATCAGATCCTGCTGTCCTGGTGTGCTCAGCTCCCAGGGGAAATCCTCTGTCACTGGAGCAGCATGAAATTCACATGGAATTCTTTCTGCTGGGGACGGGAGAGAGGGAAACTTCATGGGTTCCTCAGCACAGCCCCAAATGAGGGCTGAGCACAGCAGGCCAGCTGAGTTCCCACCTTCCAGGGGTTTCTCTCCCAAAGAAGATGCCCCAGCTCCACCCTTTGGAAGGAGTTTGGGGCCTCCCTGTCCCTGTGGGACATCTCGAGCCTCCTCTCCTTAGGCACAGCAAGCCAAACCTTGCTCTGCTCCCTCAGGAGGAGCAAACAAGATCCCCCCTCCCAAAACTCTGCTCAGTTTTCACTCAGAAGGATTTTCCTCATGAGAGTGATTAATGCTGTGGCAGCTTTTTGAGAAAAAAAACCAAAAAGCAACAAACCAAAAAGCAACAAAATCCACACACAAAACCCCAAAACCCCAAGAACCGTGTGTGTTTCTCCTGGGTTTTTTTCCCCCTTTTCAAGCAGACAAAGAGGTGTGTAAATGTGTCTTATACATATATGTATATGTCTTTCCGCAAATAGCATTTAACAAACGCCTGCCGCATCTGCGGCATCCTGCAACAATCCTGGCACTGTGATCAATCTGCAGCCCGGTGATGTTTGCTGACAGTGATTGATTGATTTTCCCCGCGAATAGGATCAACATTGGGAATATATTAGAGTCAAAGGCACGCTCCTGGCTGGCAGGAGCGCCCCCGGTTCCGGGCCGGCTCCGATTGTGTCGGGCTTGGCAGCGGGACGATGATTGATGACAGGGAACGCGGGAGGAGCCCGATCCCCTCGGCGCCGTCCCCATGTGTGTGACACCGCTCCCCTGCCGCCACGGGGCCGGGGACAGCCCTGCCGGGGGACAATGGAGCGGGGTGGCCCGTCCCGATAACCCCTGCTAATGCGTATGCTGAGAGCTGACCTGGCGGTTCAAGGAGAGCGGGCGAAAAGCTGATGGGAAATTAATTCTCAGGAGTTTGTCAAGACATCTCCAACAAGTGAAGATAAATGGCAGAACAAAACTTCTAAAGCCGATCCCAAGAATGGGCCTGAATGGCGAAGGGAAGCGCTCTTTTGCATTTACATCCATCTTTGCTCGGGGAAAAGCCGCGGGACGGGGCTGAGCCTCCCGAGCATCCCAAGCCCGCCCGGCCGGAGCTCCCGAGGCCGCAGCACCCCCGGGGCCGGTCGGGCCCTGCCTTCCCCCTCCCGCCTCCCGCTCCCCCAGGACGGACCGGGAACCTGCCCAGAGCCTTTGGGTCCACAGTGCTGGCCCTGGAAGCGGCACAGACCCCGCTGGAGGCAGGGAGGGCAGCGGGGTGGGAGCCTGCCCGCATTTCCAAAGGCTGGGCCAGGCCAGGAGAAGCAGGGAATTATGGAATATCGATATTCAAAGGCCAGGAGAAGCAGGGAATTATGGAATATCAATATTCAAAGGCCAGGAGAATCAGGGAATTATGGAATGCCAATATTCAAAGGCCAGGAGAATCAGGGAATTATGGAATACCAATATTCAAAGGCCAGGGGAATCAGGGAATTATGGAATATCAATATTCAAAGGCCATGGGAATCAGGGAATTATGGAATATCAATATTCAAAGGGCAGGAGAACCAGGGGATTATGGAATATCAATATTCAAAGGCCATGGGAATCAGGGAATTATGGAATATCAATATTCAAAGGGCAGGAGAATCAGGGAATTATGGAATATCAGCATTCAAAGGCCATGGGAATCAGGGAATTATGGAATACCAATATTCAAAGGCCAGGGGAATCAGGAAATTATGGAATACCAATATTCAAAGGCCAGGAGAATCAGGACATTATGGAATATCAATATTCAAAGGGCAGGAGAATCAGGGAATTATGGAATATCAATATTCAAAGGCCAGGAGAATCAGGGAATTATGGAATACCAATATTCAAAGGCCAGGAGAATCAGGGAATTATGGAATACCAATATCAACATTCAAAGGCCAGGAGAATCAGGGAATTATGGAATATCAATATTCAAAGGCCATGGGAATCAGGGAATTATGGAATATCAATATCAATATTCAAAGGCCAGGAGAATCAGGAGATTACGGGGTATCAACCCTCAGGAGAATCGGGGAATTATGGAACATCCCAACCCACAAGGATCACCAGGCTCCAGCTGCCAGCCCCGCACAGGGCAGTCCCCCAGATCCCACCAAGTCTGGAATTTTGGAGAGGTTTTTAAAAAAAGAGAATATTTTCCTTATGCTGGTTAAAGCCCAGCTGCGTTCCCAGTTTTCAGAATGAATAAAATATTCCTGGCAGCAGTGAATGATCCCTGTTTGTGCTCAGTGGATCTCTGCTGTGCTGACCAGTGTTCACGTGCTCATTTTGTGCTCAGCAGACAGCCCTCGAGTGAAGGATCTGCTGGAGTCTCCTGATTCCAACACAGGAATTTTCCAGGACAATGCTTTTCCAGACCAAAGTGTCAAGACACTTTTACTTGATTTTTCATAATGAGCTTCCTCTTTTCCTTACCATAACTTCTGATGATAACTAAGTCTGTTTGATGGACACCTCATAAAATTCCCTGGAAGATTCTCCTCAATTCTGAGCACTGAAGAGAATTTATCTTTTTATTCTGGTGTGGGCTGGGGTATTGTCACTTTGTGTTTCTCAGTGGTGTAAACTCCACATCTCTACAAGTTTAAAGAGTGGGCAGATCACCACAGGTGTTTTCCAGTGTCCTCATTCACTTGAGAGAGGTTTTGGGGTGTGTCTGGTCCACATCATGCTGCAGTTCCTTGTTGATCCACTGTTTAAAGCTGGATTCTTCCTGATGAATGAACTTTGGGAGTTCTGACACCAGCCCAGAAGGACTGGAGCACTTTGTGCCCTCTTGCAGAGATGAGGCTGGCAGAGCCTCGTGGCCCCACTGCCATCACCAGTCACTGCCCCCCCCTCAACAATTCTGGGCAGAAATATTGGAGTATTTAACGCCTGCAGTGGCAAATTCAGTTTGGGTGAGCCGTGATGCCCAGAGAGGGCCTTGGCAGAGCCCAGGGATCACTCCCACCCTGCACCTGCCCGGCTGTGAGGTGGGAAAGGGCTCTCAGGAGTGGGGCTTTGGGGAAACCTCCCTTCCCACCTAGTCCTTCCATGGGAAATCAGGCTTGCAGGGCTGCCAGGAGGGAGTGGGGGCTCCTGGGGGTGTTGGTGCCAGTGGCAGGAGAAGGAGCAATGGCCAGGAACTGAAACACAACAATTCCAGGCCAGCCTGAGCAGGCAGAGCCCTGGAGCAGCTGCCCAGGGAGGGGCTGGAGTCTCCCTCTCTGGGGACATCCCAAACCCCCTGGCCACGTTCCTGTGTCACTGCTGCAGTCACCCTGCCTGGGCAGGGGCTGGGCTGAGGGGTCTCAGAGGCCCCTCCCCACCCCAAACTTCTGGGATTCCACAGTAGCTCTGGAAAATTCATCCCTCACCTGAGCATTTGGGATGTCATGGGTGATGCTGAATCCCAGGTCTGGAGCTGCCTGTCCCACACAGGATGGAAAAGTCACTGCCAGGAACAGCTCCACACCCTGCCCTGCCGCTCCAGGAGCTGCTGGCACCATCTGGGGCTGCCTGCTCCTGTCACAGCAGTGTCCCCTGGGCCATCAGACAGCACACAGGACATCAGCCCATCCCCTCTGGAAGGGTAAGAACAAGAGCACAGAAACAGGAGCCAGGATTGTCCCTGCCAGGGCTGTGCCATGGAGTCCCTGGAGTGACCCTGCCCCTGCCCTGGGGCACTGCAGGGATGTCCAGGGGCACTCTGGCCCTGGAATGTCAGCCTGGTGAGTGGGACCTGTGACCCTCACCCTGCCAGGGGTCCTGGACAGAGGTTTGGAGCTAAAACAGATCCGTGTTTTTCTGTGGAGGATTGCTTTTAGGAAGGTCTTGAGGGGGCTGTGGGTGCTCACTCTGAGCACTCATCCCAGTGAAAGGGGAGGGATCCTGCAGTCCTGTGCAGTGGCTCTGGCAGCTCCCATCCCATCCCATCCCATCCCATCCCATCCCATCCCATCCCATCCCATCCCACAGGGCTGCAGGAGGCAGAGCTGGTGCCCTGAAGAAGAGAAATGCCTCAGTCAGGGATTTGCAGCAGATTTTGGTCACTTTGGCTTAAAATTTTCCAGGCAGAGGCTGAAGAAATCCCCTGTGGAAATGAGATATGGACAACCTTTCCCTTCCTCTCGGGTTTCCTGGATGCCTTTTGGTCTCTGCCTGAAATGTGCTGATTGAATCATGGAATGGTTTGGGTGGGAGGGACCTCAGAGCCCCCCCAGCGCCACCCCTGCCATGGCAGGGACACCTCCCACTGCCCCAGGCTGCTCCAGCCCCAGTGTCCAGCCTGGCCTTGGGCACTGCCAGGGATGCAGGGGCAGCCCCAGCTGCTCTGGGCACCCTGTGCCAGGGCCTGCCCACCCTGCCAGGGAACAATTCCTCATTGCCAATTGAACCTGAATTTCCCCATCTCGGTTTCCCCCCTTGCTCCCTGTGCTGTCACTGCAGTGGCAGCGCTCCCTGATGAGCTCTGCCTGCCCCTCTCTCCCTTCTGGGCCTGGGCTCGGTGGGGAACAGAGGGAGAAAAAGGAAAGAGAGAGAAGGGGGAAGGTGGGGAAGGAGGGAAAGGGAAGGGGAAGGTAGGGAGGAGGTCGGGGAAAGAGGAAGGAAAGGAGTGAGGGTGTGAGGAGGGAGCCGGCTCAGATGCCGGGATGCGCGGGCAGGGCCTTCCTCCTCCTGTCGGGACAGGTCGCGATAGACCCGGGAGCGCCTAAAAACCCCGGGAGGAGGGTGGAGGGAGGGGTCCCTGGGGCTGCCGGCCGGTGCCCAGCGCAGGAGCCCCGCGGAGCAGATGGGTCAACCCCGCCGTAACCTTACCCGGCTGCGGGCGGGGCCGGGCCAACATATGGGGAGCTCTGGGGGGGCCGCGGGAGGGCCGAGCTCATCCGCAGGTAGCCACTGAGGGGATCCGGGGAGCACAGGCGGTGCCCGGCTCGGCTCGGTGCCAGCCCGGTACCAGCCCCTGTGCCAGCCTGGTACCAGCCCCGGTACCAGCCCCCGTGCCGGCCGCGGTTGTCCCCCGGTACCAGCCCCGGTACCAGCCCCTGTGCCCCCGCTCCCGGGAAGGATGCGCGGCCTCGGCCCGGCGGGCAGGGGCCATTTGGGGTGGGGGGATGCTGCCCTCGCTGCTTTCGGCACCGGTGTGGCCGGAACGCCCCCGCAGCAGAGCCGCGTCCCCGATGTCCCCCCCTGCCCGTCGGGGCTCCCCGGGGCCACCTGTTAGCGACAGGGCCAGGCCCCTCCGGGGGCGAGCCGGGCAGGCAGACGAGCAGGATTTACCAGCTTCTGGCCGCTGCCGACTTTTGCATCTGTCAGGGTGCTAATTATTGCCTTTAATAGAGACAAAGAACGGCTCCTAATGATGCTCCCTCTAATTCTCACCTGCTCCTGCCCTTCCTCCGCAGCAGCGCTCCCTCGCCGGAGCTCCGCTAATTGGGAAAGCTGCTCTGCTTATTGCGGCCTCCCCGCAGACGGGGGGGTGCGGGCGGTGTCTGGCACCGCTACCGGGGCTCCGGGAGCCCAGCCGCCCCGGGGGGCTGCGTCCCCGACGGCCGCTCCCCACCGTGCTCGGGGAGCGCCGGCCTCGGCGGCCCGGGCTCCGCGGCGGCCGCTGCCCCTCCCCGGCCCCGGCCGGCCCCGGCTGGCAGCGCAGCCTGGCACGAGGCTCCGGTCCCGGGCACCGTCCCCAGGGCTGGCGGACACCTGCCCGCTCCTTGTTTGGGCTCTCTCCCGCGGCGGGAGGAGGCGGAGGCGGGGGTTTGTGACTCAAGAGCCGCAGCGCGGCACCGAACCCGCACCTGGGACGGCCCCTAAAGCCCGGGGGGCACCCCCGGAGCCCCCCGGGCCGGGGGAAGGCGCCAGGGCCGCCAGCGCCGTGCTCGTCCTGCGTCCCCCGGGCTGTGTCCGTCCCGGGGCCGCGCTGGCCAGGCTGCGGGAAGGGGAATCTCCGCGGGGCTGGGGCATGGCCATCACCGCTGCCGGGGTGCGGGTGGGGGACGCTCCCCCGCAGCCCCCTCCCCTCTCCTGGAGGGGCTGGGAGGGAAGGAAGGAGCCGGCCCGGCCCCGCAGGAACGCCCGGGAGCCGCCGCAGCCCGCGGGGAGCCAGCGCGGCCCGGCCGCCCGGGACCGCTCGGTTCGCAGGAAAAACCCGAACCAAACAAGGACTCCCCTGGGCCCGGCCCCGCTCTCATTCCCCGCCGGTGGCTGCGCCCCCCAAACTCCCCCCGAGCCGTCAGAATGATGAATTATTGTGTATTTCTGCGGGTGCTGCCCGAGATATTGAAATCAATGTGCTGCCGTTTGTCGGGCAGAAGAGACGGGAACCTCACCGTGGAACCTTCAGCCCGCCCCGAGCCCCCCGAGCTCCTTTTCCTCAGAAAGCCCGGAGCCCTTTTCTCGGGGTGTGCGGAATACCTCCTGCCCCAACCCTTGCCTCCAGAACGGCCAAAACCTCCCCGGGCCACAGACACCAGCGGCTTCGGGAGGGAAAAAACTTAGGGGTTGTCCCCAAATCATTTTCTTTTGCGTGAATTTTCGTTTGGTGGGTTTTTAGTTGAAGATCAAATGCGCAGACGCCATCGCAGGGAGCGAACTCCCCAGCGCCAAGCTGGATGGTTCCTCTCCCCGAATTAATATGTAATTAATATTTCGCTTGTGCCAAGCGCTGGATTCGACAGACAGAAATTTTCACGTTACCACCGCGGTACCGGTCGGTTCTTTCTCGCCGCTCTGATTCTAAATGGAATAAATGAGAAAGGGAAAAAAAAAACCACAAAACAACAAAAAACCCCCAAACCCAACCCTCAAACGGTTTCTATTCGTCGGCGAAGCAAACTGACAAAAAACTTCGCGAAAGTCGAGGATGCGCCTAAAATATTCCCATCTTTTCCCCATCTGTCTCCGCCTCCCCGGAACAGCGAGGAAGAGGAAAAAGACATTTCTTTTAAATGCTTTACCATTTTTTAAATTTTTTTTTTATTTATTTAAAATCTCAACAGTGGATCACTTTTTTTTCCTTTTTTTTCTTTTTTTTTTTTTTTTGCAACCAAACAAGTAATAAATATTATTTAGCAACTTTTTACTTTTTTTTCTTTTTCTTTTTTGTAGTTTTTTTTTTTTTTTTTACAAAAATAAACAGATGATAAAATCTCTGCAAGGGGCAGTGATAAGAAAAGTTGTTATTTCAGAAACAAGCCCAAGTTCTCAGTATTGCAACACGGACAGCGTGAAAGTTCCTACACAGAAAGAGCATTAAACAGTTCAAACTTTGTTAAAGGTGGCAGGAACGTAAAAAAACCCGAAACAAACGTGTTATACGCTTAAAAGTAAAACAACCCACCAAACCCCAAGAACCCAAACGAAGGAAATCAAGGCAAACCGACCCCTTTTTCACTCATGAGGCTGACACAGAACAAGTGCACGGACGGAAAGCTCAGGCAGAGCGGACTCGCGTCGTTATCGGTCTATTTACAAACCCCGCACCGGAGAGAAAACCGACGCAGCTCCGGGGAGCGGGAGGAGCGGGGCAGAGCGCGGCACTCCCGGCCGCGCCTCCCCGGAGCCCCCCGGGATGGGCTGTCCCGGGGATGCGACCCGGCAGCGGCTCGGAAGGCTCCGAGAGTAGAAAAGAGACGGGGAGAGGGGAGGGAAGGAGCGAACGAACGAATAAACGAGCCAAAGGCCCTCTGCAGTCAGTTTTGGTTCCTCCGGTAGCGGCGAGCCCCGGCTCCGCCGCCCTCCCCTCCTCCGGGGTCCTCGGCGACATCGGAAAATCAAAACCACGGGAGGTGCGCGGGCTTTGCTCGTGCCGGGGGGGCTTCCCCGCGTTCGGGGAGCAGGGCAGACCCCGGGCCGGCTCCATCCCCTCCCGCCGCCCCTCCGGCGGCCCCGGTAGCGGAGCGGGGCGGTCTCGCCGCTGCCGGGGGGGAGCGTCTGTAGGTCCTGGAGGCGCGGGGGCCGCGGCGGGGCCGCCCCGCCGAGGGACTCATTTGGTGTCGGTGGCTAATCTGGGCAGGCTGGCCGTGCCCATGCCGGAGACGTGGTGGTGCGGCGGGGCCGACACCTGGCACATGCTGCAGGGGCACGGCATCCCCCCCCAGTGCTGGAAGCCGCTGCCCAGCGGGGCGGCGGCGGCGGCGGCGGCGGCCGAGGGCGACTTGAGGAGCCCGTGCGGGGGCCGGATGGAGCTGACGGCCGAGAGGCCGGAGCCGGGCAGGGAGGCGCTGGAGACGGCGGAGGGGGGCAGGATGGGGTGGTGCACGGGGTGCGAGGCCGGGTGGCCCGGGTGGCCGGGCAGCGGCGCCGAGTGCGCGCCCATGCCGCCGGGGCAGGCGGCGGGGTGGAAGCCGGCGTGGTGGCCGCCGTAGATCTCGCTGACCAGGCGCTTCATCTCCTCCAGGGAGTTGGTGAGCATGAGGATGTAGTTGCGCGCCAGGAGGAGCGTGGCGATCTTGGAGAGCTTGCGCACCGACGGGCCGTGCGCGTAGGGCATCACCTCCCGCAGCCCGTCCATGGCGATGTTCAGGTCGTGCATCCGCTTGCGCTCCCGGCTGTTGATCTTCAGCCGCAGCTGCTGCAGCTCCGGCTCCGTCATCTGCTTCTTGTCCTTCTTGGAGGAGGAAGAGGAGGACGACGAGGAGGACGACGAGGAGGACTTGAAGCCCAGCTTGTCCACCACCACCACCCCCGCAGCGCTCATGGCGCTGCGCAGCTCGGCGCTCAGCTCCGGCGGGGAGTCGCTCTGCGTGGAGCTGGACACGGTGCCGCCCGTGAAGCCCCCGCCGCTGCCTTTATTCCTGGCCGTGAGGAAGAGGTCATCGGGCTCCGGGGAGGACGGGCGGCTGGAAACCAGGCTGGCGTCCGAGTCCATGGCCCGGCGGGCGGGGCGGCGGCGCGCACCGGGCAGCCTGCGGGGAGGGGAGAGAGCCCGCGGGCGGCCCCGCGTCAGCGCCCGCCGCGGCTCGCCGGGGCACCGCGCCCGCCCCGTCGGCGAGCCCGCTCCGCCGGGCCGGGGAGCGACGGCCCCGGCGGGACCGGCCCCGCTGCCCGCCCTCCCCTCGCCGGGGGCGGCTCCCGTCCCGTCCCGTCCCGTCCCGTCCCGTCCCGTCCCGTCCCGTCCCGTCCCGTCCCGTCCCTCCCCCGGCTCCTGTGCCCCGGCGCGGGGCTCGGGGTCCGCGCGGGGCCGCGGGCGCGGGGGGCACTCACCGTGGCGAGCGGCGCGCCGGGACGGGCGAGCACGGCAGCAGCGCGCACCTTGCGGCGGAGCCGCGGCCGCTTTATAGCCGCGCCGGGGAGGAACGATGTCACCGGGCGGGAGGGGGGCTGCGCCAATCCGCGGCGGCGGCGGGGGGACGGCTGATGTCACCGGGGCCGCTCCGGCTCGATGGGGCGGGCGGGCGGGCGGGGGGCGCCGGCCGGAGCGGCGCGGGGAGCCCGGCGGGGGGGGCGCGGCGGGGGGGAGGGACTTTTGTCGAATCCATAATAAAACGCAACAATGACAGCGCCGGGAACAGCTGTTGGGGGGGCGGGACGGGACGGGAACGGGGACGGGGACCGGACCGAACGGCCCCCGGCACGTCGGTGTTCCCCGCTGCCCGGCCCGTCCGTCCCGCTCGGCCGCGGCCCCGCCGCAAGCACCGGGCAGCGCTTCCATCGCCCGCTGCCCCCTCCTGCCCCGAGGCCGGGAGTTATTCCCCCGTCAAGCGGTGCAAAGAGAGGCGGAGAAAAGCGGGATTTCGGCCTCTCCGCTCCCCACGAGCGAATCGCCCCGAGCGTCCCCCGGCTCCGGCCCCGCAGAGACCTGGAGAAGTTCTTGTAGCGGCCGCTTAAATCTGCCCCAAAAAAGCCTTCGGCGAGAAGGGAGCAGGAGAAGGGAGAGAAAGAAAGAAAGAGTAAAAGACGTTAACAAACGAACAAAAAATGACCTTCGGAAATGTCTCCCGCCTTCCTGCGCCGCTCGCCCGACTCCCGGCGAGTCCCCTGGCCCCGGCAGCTCCGCGCAACAGGGTGGGAGCTTCCTCGCACTGGGGTAAATCCCCCGGCCGCCCCCTCCCCGCCGGCCCCCCCGGCCCCTTTGCCTTTGTTGTATTATTTTTACACCCGTGTGTTTCCCAGCTGGCCCGGCAAGCCTCAACCATCCGTTAAATATGTATTTAAAACGTTAAGAAGTGAAGCGTGGAAATGTGTTTCCCAACGGTTGCGGGGATGATCCGTAACAGGTCAATTAGGAAAATCTGTCCCCGCGACAGCCGGGCCCGCCGCCCGGCGTGTGTCCCGCTGCCGCCCGGCCCGGCCACCGGGGACGCGGGGCGGGCAGGGGGGGACCCCCGAGGGTGGGGGGTGGCTGGGGCTGAGCCCCGGCGGCGCGGAGCGGCACGGGGAGGGGAGCCGTGCAAAGTTTGGTTTATTTTGTGGGGAGAGGCAGCCGGAGCCGGGCGCTGCCTTCGCCGGGCGGCTCCGAGCGCCGCGGTGCTGGAGAAAACAGGGCAACAACGAGCACAACGAATTCAGCCCCGGAGCCTCTCCCGGCTCCCGGCAGGGCCCGGCCGGCGGAGAGGGAACGGACCCCGGCCGGGCCGGGAGGGGCGGCGGGCGGGGGATCGCCCCCAGGGCAGCGGCGCTGGCGTGACAGCGAGGAAAACGCAGCAGCGCTCGTCTGCTGTCCGCCAGGGCTCGGCAATTTTCCTGCCTAAAGTCTGGGACCTTCCTTTCTCCAAAGACGAAGCTGTCAAACCCCGGGATGGGGGTCCCGGCCTCCCGTGGGGTCCGCGGCAGGCGCGGCTCAGCCCCGGGGAGCGGCTGAGCTCCAGCAGCGGGCCGGGCCCTGGAGCCCCGCGGCCGGGCAGGAACCTCCCGGGAGCCCCCCGGGGGCTGGAGAGGGGCGCTGGAGCAGAGCTGGGCTTCACCTGCCGGGGGGGACAGCGGGGAACGGCGGGGAACGGCAGGGAACAGCCTCCGGCCATGGCCTGGACAGCAGGATGGACAGAGGGATGGACAGAGGGCAGGAATGGACAGAGGGCGGGGATGCCGGGAGACAGCCGGAGCGCGGGGCCGCTGCGTCCTGAGGTCGTTCTGGCATCACCCTGGGGGCTCGGGAGGGAGAAATGGGCAGTGGACCGGTTCCTTTTCCTTCCTCTTTCCTTCCCCTTCCCCTTCCCTTTCCTCTTTCCTTCCCCTTCCTTTCTCCTTTTCCTTTCCCTTTTCTCCTTTTCCTTCCTTCCCCCCCCCCCCCCCCCCGGTTTTATTTTCGGTTTTTTTTTTTTTTTTTTTGCTTTTCTTCTCTTTTCCGTTTCTTCTTGTTTCTTTCTTTTTTTTTTTTTTTTTCTCTCGTTTCTCTTTTTTTTCCTCTCCCCCCTGCAGAGAGGAAACCCCTCTCGGAGTCGGCAGCAGAAATCTCGGGATCTGAGTCCCTGAGGGAGCAATGTAACCACTGTCCGTCCGTCTGGACACGAGCTCTGCCCCGCCCGCAGCCCGCGGGGCCGGGATCGGGATCGGGATCGGGATCGGGACCGGGACCGCCCGGTGCTGCTCTGCCGTCCTGCCAGGGGGGTGCAAGGAAGAAGGGGACGGTCCCTGCCGTGAGATGACAAATGAAATGTCGCACCTCCCCCTCCCCGGACCCGGGAAGGCTCCGCGCCGCAGCCGCCCCTCGCTGGCGCATCCCGGGAAGCGGCCCCGGAGGGTTCCCAGAGGAGCCCTTCACCCGAACTTGATTTTGACACTAAAATGTGGAGCAGAGCCCATTTGCTGCGCTATGAATATGTATTATTTTTTTTAATAGCGCCTGTAGACAACTAAGGCGTGAATGAAGGCAATCGGGGAACATGATGAAGTGATAACTTAATAAAAACCAGACTATGGCTTTCATGCTGGAAATCGCCTGGAATGCCATCAGGCTGTTGCTGGAGGGGTTTATCGCCCGTGTCCCCCCGAGGCCGAGGGATGCCCTCGGCCCCGCTGGAGCCGCCCGCTCCGGCCGGGAGGAATCCGAGGCATCCGAGAGACCGAGGCCGGGCCGCGGCTGCAGCTCCCGCAGCTGAAAGCGGTTTGGGCGCTGCTCGGGAAGTCGGAGCCGTCTGCCTCCCATCTGGGCTCCAGCCTGGGCTGCGCGGATCCGGAGCCTCGGGAAGTTCCCAGCTCAGGCCGGGATCCCCAGGGACGCCCTGGGGTCGCCGCTGCCGCACCCCAAACCCCGCAGGAGCGCAGAGCACCTGCCCGAGAGGAGAGGAGAGGAGCTCAGGGAGCTCTGCCCGCTGATCCGGGGGGTGAGGGCAGTCACGGAGAGCAAAGCTTCAGCGCTCAGGTTCGGCCCCTCTTCCTCGTTTTCTTCCCTTTTCTCTTTGCATTAATTTCCTTCTGGCTGCGTCTCAATCAGGTACAGATGTGCTTCGCGGTTCGGACTGCCAGGTGGAGCCCAGCCCCTGCGTTTCGGTGCGGCTCCACCTGCCCAATTAACACATTTGATACCTGCGGGCTCCGAGGAGGAAACTCGAGTTGGCCGAGCGGGGCGGGCGCTGCTGCTCCCTCGGGGCTCTCCTCTTTTCCAGCGCCGGGTTTGTTTGTGTTCACACTTGCTCCGTGGAAGTGCTGGAGACACACGCGCTTTGCCAGAATCTCAGCATGCCTTCCCATTCAATCAGAGACGGGAAAAGCTTCTCATCTTCACAGGAGTCACCCGGAGGGAAGCCTCAGAAATACCAGAGCTGATGTTTGTGATATCTGCAGGATTAAAAACATGCAGGAAATGGGCCATCTCCTGTTCACATTCAGCAGGAAAAAAACGCTTTTTATTTATAAACTTTTGACACTCGAGAGCCCGCTGTCAGCGAGAACACAATAATTAAATTGCTATTGAAAAGGCAGGCCGGATCCCGGGTCTGGTGTCTGTCAGGCCCCTCCCAGGCACGGCCGTCATTGGAACCGGCCTGACACCCCCAGGACTGACTGGAACGGTTTGGGAGGGCTCACCTGGGGAGGAGAAGCTTTGGGCTGAGCTCAGGGCGGCCTTGCAGGGCCTGGAGGAGCCCCAGGAAACCTGGAGAGAGACAATTTCCAGGGGATGCAGGGACAGCACACAGGGCATGGCTGCCAGTGCCAGAGGGCAGGGCTGGGTGGGACACTGGGAATGAGGAATTGTTCCCTGGCAGGGTGGGCAGGGCTGGCACAGGGTGCCCAGAGCAGTGGGAGCCATTCCCTGGCTCCTGTCCCTTCATCCTTGTCCCCAGTCCCTCTGCAGCTCTCCTGGAGCCCCTTCAGGCCCTGCCAGGGGCTCTGAGCTCTGCCTGGAGCCTTCTCCTCTCCAGGTGAGGACCCCCAGCTCTCCCTGGAGCCTTCTCCTCTCCAGGTGAGCACCCCCAGCTCTCCCAGCCTGGCTCCAGAGGGGCTTCAGCTCTCTGGGCATCCCCAGCATCCTCTGGACCCATTCTGTGTCTTTCTTCCCATTAAATGCAGCATGAGTTTCCAGTTCTCATTTAAGTTTCCTGACCAACGTTTTCAGAACCCTTTGTCACACTTTGCCACTTGTGTCACTCTTATACTCCCCTTTTCTTTTCCACTTCCCATGGCTTGAGTTTGGCTGGGAGCTCCTTAAAAATGAGCCAGCCCTGGCAAAGTTTTAGTGCTGGGAGAGCCCAAACCCATGAATATGTTTTGCTTCCCTGAAAACACTCACTGGAAATCAGTTTTCCTCAGGTTATCCCTTTGTCCTGTCCCTACCCTGTGCTCATAAGGAAAACTCCTCAAAACTCCTCCAGATGCTACAGGTGAATGCACCTGTCTGACCAAGCCCTGAGGATTTTGTTGCTGTGGAAATGATCCCTCGGGCAGAGGGGTTGGTGCCTTCAGAGAGGGTTTGATGTGGAGGCAACAAGGGTTGGGCTCATGTGGAAACACTCCCTGGCCAAGGGCTTTTCACTGCCAGCGTTGTGGGAGGTTCTTGGAGTGGAGAAGTTGGAATCCCAGAATGTCCTGAGCTGAAGGGACCCCCAGGGATGCCCCAGTGCCACCCCTGCCCTGCCCAGAGCCCACCAAGCCCAGCCTGGGCATCCCTGGCAGCGCTGGCCAAAGGCTCCTGGAGCTCTGGCAGCCTGGGGGCCGTGCCCATTGCCTGGGCAGCCTGGGCAGTGCCAGCACCCTCTGGGGAAGAGCCTTGCCCTGCTCTGCAGCCTGAGCTGCCCTGGCCCAGCCCCAGGCGCTCCCTGGTGCTGTCCCTGTGGCAGAGCAGAGCTCGGAGCTGTCCCTGCGCTGCCCCTCGGGAGGAGCTGCAGCCCCGGGGAGCTCTGACCTCAGGCTGCTCCAGGCTGAGCTGACCAAGGCACCTCGGGGGCCCCTCCAGACCCTTCCCCAGCCCCGTGTCCCTCCTCCGCACTCTCTCTGGGATCTCTGTGATACTGAGACACCCAGAACTGTGCCAGCACTGGAGGGGAGGCTGCCCCAGGGCAGACCAGAGTGGGACAGTCCCTCCCACCAGGTTGTCACTCGATTTGTTTATTAACATGGAAAAAGCCCCTCCCCAGAAGGCTGCAGAGCCAGGTCTCTGTCCGGAATTTGGTGAGATTTCTCCTCGGAGTTTTGGGGGGCCGGAGCCGTGCCGGGGCCGGCGCTCCCGGGGGAGCGGCTGAGGGAGGCGCTGGCAGCGAACAAACCGCACCCGCGCCGGGAGGACACCGGTCCCCGTCGGCCGTGATGTCAAAGGTTGCGGCAGTGTCCCCCCCGCCCTCGGGGTGCCTTTGTTCGGCGCGGTGGCCCCAGCAGATGGCCCAAAACCCGCACCCCGGCCGGCAAAGAGGGACCACATGTGACGAACCGTGGATGTCTCATTAGCACACGGGGCGGGGGGGTTGGGGAGGGGAGCGAGGATGAGAAAAAAAGATAAAAAGAATACACAAAGACATTTACATATTTACATTGTTTCTCCCTCATTTCCAATTCTCCTTTCGCTGGAGTGGCGGTGGGCTCGCTTTTCTCCTTCTGTTTGTGTGTTTACTTGTGCTAAATAGATTATGATAATCAGGCACATAAATGCATGCAACTGTTATTATGGCATTTTAATCACAGAGGTTTTCACTGGAAGCCTTCATTAGAATTCTCATAATCTCACTTGTTAGTGTAACAAACAGTAATAAATGCCAAGGAACTGGGATTAAGTCAGAGACATTCAGACATTAAAGGAGGAATATGGAAATGTTGTCAAATCTCCGCATTATTTATTGAAATGTCACACAAACAGTTCAGGTCTTTCAATGTCTCTCTCATTAGAAGGAGAGGCTGTGCGGCCACCTGAAGGCACCAATTACATTTTTAGGGAGCGCTGGAGCCATATGTCCCTCCTCGACTCTTCCCAACTTTCCTGGGCTGCTCGGGCTGGGTTTAAGCCGCGGGCTCCGGCTCCTCAGCCGCGCCCCGGAGGGGATTTTGGGCCAGGGGAGGCTGCTCAGGGGGGGCTGGGTGTGCCTTGCCCAGAGCGGCGGGGCTGCCCCAGCCCTGGGGGTGTCCTGGAGCAGCCTGTGGCACAGTGGGAGGTGTACCACAGGGGTGGCACTGGGGGGGATTTGGGGTCCCTCCCAGCCCAGACCCTCCGGGACTGCCCGGTTCCATGAAGGTGCCACTCCGGCATTCCTGCGGCTCCCGGATCTTTGCAGGGCAGTGCCCGCCGCACCCCTGGCTGGCCCTGGGAGCCAGGATTGTCCCCGCCGCTCCTTCCAGCCCCTCGCAGGGGAGGGGATCCTGCAGCCGCGCGGGATCTGCCCCAGCGGCGCTCCCGTGCCGCGCCCGGCCGTGAGGAGGAGGAGGAGGAGGAGGAGCGGGATGGGGCTTGGGCTCGGCTTTGCCACCGCCTTTGGAGGCCGTAACCCCGCGGCGCAGCCCGGGCAGCGCTGCGGAAACCGAGGGTGCCCCGCTGGGCCGAGCCGGGCCGGGCCGAGCCGGGCCGGGCTGCTCTGGGCTCTCCGGGGCTGGGCTGGGCTGAGCTGGGCTGGGCTGGGCTGGGCTGGGCTGGGCTGGGCCGAGCTGGGCTGGGCTCTCCGGGGCTGGGCTGTGCTGGGCCGGGCTGGGCTGGGCTGGGCTCTCTGGGGCTGTGCTGGGCTGAGCTGGGCTGTGCTGGGCTGGACTGGGCTGGGCTGTGTCTCCCGGGCCGGACCGGGCTGGGCTGGGCTGGGCTGGGCCGGTCTCCCGGGTCGGACCGGGCTGTGCTGGGCTGGGCTCTCTGGGGCTGGGCCGGTCTCCCGGGCCGGACCGGGCTCCCCGGGCGGGGCTCCCCGAGCGGCGGGGCGCACGCACCGGAGCCGCTCTTTGCGTGCGGCTCAGCAAAGCCGGCCCAGCCCACTCATGAATGCTCATGAATATTCCCCCAGCCCTCCCCAGCCTCCCGCCCCTCCCCGGGCCGTGGAGAGGGGGCTCAGGGCTGGCCCCCGGCCCGGCACCCACGGGAAGCGCTGGAGTTTCCGCAGAGGTTTGGGTCCCCCCTCCTTCTCCTTTGGTATTTTTTATAAGAACCAAAAGGAAAATTGAATTTGAAAACCAGCCAGGCTCAGCTGGGCTTTCCCATTTCCCACGTTTGGCTTGGGGTGGGGAGGCCTCAGGGCCCTCCCAGGGGTGGGACAGGGGACAGGTGAATTTTCCTCTTTTTCTGCCTTCAATCACTCAGCGGGAGTAAGTTTTGCAGGAAGAGGTCAAACCGTCCCGTAGCAAATCTTGTTGCCCAAGGGAGGTTTAATCAAACCTATCCTGGAAGGGAAGTTTGGGGAAGTTTGGTTTCCCTTTCCAGAGAGAAGACAGGCTTTAGAGGAGGCGCCAGACCGTGCATTATCAAATAAAATCCCAAAGCGGCTCCTGTGCAGGCAGGAACTGCCCTTCGTGCGTGTGAGGGAGGCAAATCCACGTGGCACAAGGAAACAGCAAAACCAGAGGCATTCTCCAGGGAGAGATGTACTGGAAATGCTGCACCCAGCGGGGTTCCCAGGCTGGATCCAGACCCGGCAGGATCCACACCCAGCAGGATTCCCAGCAGGATCCAAACCCAGCAGGATTCCCAGGCTGGATCCAGACCCAGCAGGATCCCAGCAGGATTCCCAGGCTGGATCCAAATCTAGAAGGATCCAAATCCAGCAGGATTCCCAGGCTGGATCCAGACCCAGCAGGATCCACACCCAGCAGGATTCCCAGGCTGGATTCAGACCCAGTAGGATTACCAGCAGGATTCCCAGCAGGATCCAGACCCAGCAGGATCCAGACCCAGCAGGATTCCCAGCAGGATCCACACCCAGCAGACAGACAGGGGCCGGCTCACATCTCAAGTTTGGAGCCTTGGGATCCGCAGCTCCGTGCTCTCTGCCTCCCTCCCCTCCCCAAACATCCAGCCGGGATTGATGTTCCCGGGAGCTGCTCTGGCACCACTTCACCCCACACCTCCCCCTTCATTTGCGAGCCGATATTCCGGCAGGCTCAGGAGTTTTCCAGGATTTTTCCCAGGCTGTTTCTCTCTCCCCAGGCCGTGCTGAGATCTGTTTGTGCCACCAGCCTCTGGTTGTGTGTCCCAGCTCGGTGCCAGCGGGGGGATCCGTGCTGGAGTGCCTCCCCTTCCCACCTGGAGGAATCTGAGAGAGACAAAACTCTCCTTTGTCCTTTTGAAAAGGAAATAAGCCCAGAAGTTTCTCTCCTCGATTAGGTGAAAAAAGGCATCTCATAGGACCTGAGGGACTTCCCCTCAAAATTCAGGCTAGCTAATTGCACAGGAGCCAAAAGTCCCACTTGGGCAATTTACTAGAAAAAAACCCAAAGAAACGAATGGCTTTTGTGAGGTGTGTTACCAAAAGCAAAAAAGCCTCTTGCACCTAAATCAATTTCTCTCTATAAAAAGTTTGTTATTTTGTCTTTTATTAAAACCTTTCTGTCTCCATCGCTGCAACAAAAGGCACCTCGCTGATTTCATGCCTCCAAAAGTAGCTAAGCTATCTTAGGTGTGAAATAGACCTCCAAGAGCTTGTGATGGACCTCGCTCCAAAAGGCTCCCATTTCTCCCACCGGGTTCCCCAGGAATCCTCCCGAGCTGAGGAGCTCCAGAGGGATGTTCTTCTCTTGGCAGGGTTTCTGTGCTTGCTGTAAGGACAAAACGGGGGCAGATCCCTCCCTGTGGGGGAGGCTCTGGCGGAGTTTTGATCTTTCAGGACATGCTGGATTTATTACTCCAGGTTCCCTGTGCTGTTTCCCCTGTGAGGGTCGCCTGGTGCATCCCTGACCCCTCCCTGTGTGCCTGGCCCCCGTGGGCCGGGCTGTGAGGCACATCTGGAACAGCTGGAAGGAACTGGAAATGCCTGGAATAGCAGGGCTGCTTTGGAATCCCACAGGAGCCTGCTGCTGGCACTGGCTGTGAGCGAGGTCCTGGGGCTGCCCCTGAGCTCAGCATCCTCCAGAGCCCCTCGGAGGGGCTGCAGGGGCTCCGTGCCAGCACCTCAGCACGGCCCAGCCCTGCCCTTGGTGCCCCCTCGGTGTCAGAGCTGGCACAGAGCTGGGGATGGAGCTGGGAACCAGGAGGGCTTGGGGAGGAGTCCAGGAGGGGCCCAGGCTGAGGGACTGGTGAGGGGGAAGGAATTGGAATCATCAGAGAATCCCAGCCTGGTTTGCATTGGGATGGACCCTAAATCCCCCCCAGTGTCCCCCCTGCCATGGCAGGGACACCTCCCACTGCCCCAGGCTGCTCCAGCCCCAGTGTCCAGCCTGGCCTTGGGCACTGCCAGGGATGCAGGGGCAGCCCCAGCTGCTCTGGGCACCCTGTGCCAGGGCCTGGAATGCAATTCCTGGAGAGGGAAGGGGGAGGAGCAGTGGGAGCAGCACCAGGATGGAGCACAGGGCAAGGAGGAGGCACGGGGGTGGCAGGAGAAAGAAGGGCCAGGTAGGAGAAAAACTGATAAGAATTGCTGGGGGGGGTTTGGAAATCCCAAAGAGGGAGGAAAGCTGTTGCCTAAAAAGGGAGAAAATTCCCAAACCCCACGTGAGCTGTCCTCCAGGCCCTGGAAAAATCCCTCTACTCAGAGCATGGATTTCAACCTTGCTCAGCTCTTGGCATCCCAAACAAAAATTAACCTGCAGCAAGATCTCTGTGTATTTTCACCTGAACATGCAGGTGTTGACCTGGACCAGCAGATGTGAACCCAAAAAAATCGAATTTCCTCAAAAAATCCAAAAAATGTGTGGCAATGGCCCTTTGAGGTCTCCAGAACAATCTCAGTTCCTCAAAAGACACAAGGTACAGCACTGCCACCTCGAGCTGCCACGGCCAGGGCTGGGCTGGGCTGGCTGGCCCAGGGCTGTCCAGCTGTCCTTCCTCCCCACAGCTCAGAGCAAGCCCGGCCTCTGCCTGAGGCTGTGCCAGGCACAGGACATGTCCTGGGGATGGGACCTGTGTCCGAGGGACAGCTGGCTCGCTTCGGCCTGCTTTGGCTTGGTTTGGCTCTGTTTGGGTGGGTTTGGCTCTGTTTGGACTGGTTTGGCTCAGTTTGGCTCAGTTTGGCCTGGCTTGTCTTGGTTGTTCTCTGGTTTGCCCTGGTTTGGCCTGGTTTGTCTTGCTTGGGCTCAGTTTGGCTCAGTTTGGCTAAGTTTGCCTTGGTTTGGCCTGGTTTGTCTTGGTTTGTCTCTGTTTGGCTTGCTTTGGCTCAGTTTGGGTCTGTTTGGCTCTGTTTGGTCTGCTTTGGCTCAGTTTGGCTCAGTTTGGTTCAGTTTGGTTCAGTTTGGCCTGGTTTGTCTTGGTTGTTCTCTAGTTTGCCTTGGTTTGGCCTGGTTTGTCTTGTTTGGGCTCAGTTTGCCTTTGTTTGCCTTGGTTTGGCCTGGTTTGTCTTGGTTTGTTTCTGTTTGACCTGGTTTGGTTCAGTTAGGATCGGTTTGGCTCAGTTTGGCTCAGTTTGGCCTGGTTTAGCTTGGTTTGCCCTGGTTTGTCTTGGTTTGTCTCTGTTTAGCTCAGTTTGGATCAGCTGGGATCAGTGTGTCTCTGTTTGCCTCAGTTTGGTTCAGTTGGGATCAGTTTGTGTCTGTTTGGCTCAGTTTGGCTCAGTTTGGCCTGGTTTCACTTGCTTTGCCTTGGTTTGTCTTGGTTTCCCTTGGTTTGGCCTGGTTTGTCTCTGTTTAGCTCAGTTTGGATCAGTTTGGATCAGTTTAGCCTGGTTTAGCTCGGTTTGCTTTGGTTTGTCTCGGTTTGCCTTGGTTTGTCCTGGTTTGGCTCAGTTTGGCTCTGTTTGTCCTGGTTTGGCTCAGTTTAACCCTGTTTGTCCTGGTGTGGCTCAGTTTGGCTCAGTTTGTCCTGGTTTGGCTCAGTTTGGCTCTGTTTGTCCTGGTTTGGCTCAGTTTGGCTCTGTTTGTCCTGGCTTGGCTCAGTTTGGCTCTGTTTGTCCTGGTTTGGCTCAGTTTGGCTCTGTTTGTCCTGGTTTGGCTCAGTTTAACCCTGTTTGGCCCCACTCCCATTTCAGTGCCTGGCCAGAGGCACGGGGACACCGTGACCCCATCTCTGTCCCCCCAGAGCCGTCCCCTGCCCCTCTGGTGGCACCGGGCACTGTCACCGTCCCTGCTGGCCCCGCTGGCTGCGGGCACAGCCCAGACCTGCCCTGGGACCCCTGGCACTGCAGAGCTCCCCTTCCCCTTCTCCTTCCCCTTCCCCTTCCCCTTCCCCTTCCCCTTCCCCTTCCCCTTCCCCTTCCCCGGGGCTTTCCTGGTGTTCCCTGAGCCCCTGGAGCCCCCAGGGCTGGACTCTGTGCCCAGCTCAGTTTGGGAAGGACCTTGGGACACTGAGCACATCCAGAGGGGCTGGGAACACAAACCCTGAGAGGAGCCCTGAGGGAGCTGGGGGTGCTCAGCCTGGAGAAAAGGAGACTCAGGGCTGCCCTCATGGCCCTGCACAGCTCCTGAAAGGTGCCTGTGCTCAGCTGGGCTGGGCTCTGTCTGCAGCAGCACTGACACAGCCAGAGCACACAGCCTGAGCTGCACCAAGGCAAATACAGGCTGGAGAGCAGGGAAAAGGTTTTGCAGCAAGGGTGAGAAAGTTCTGGAATGGCTGCCCGGGGAGGTGGTGGAGTGCCCATCCCTGGGTGTGTTTAACAAAGCCTGGATGTGGCACTGGGGGCCAGGGCTCAGCTGAGCTGCTGGGGCTGGGCTGGGCTGCACTCGATGGTCTTGGAGGTCTCTCCCAACCCAGGTATTCTGGGAATTCTGGGAATTCTGGGAATTCCATCAGTTCTGTCAGTTCTGTGATTCTCCCCTCCTGGGCTGCAGTTCCCTATCTGTGTCCTGTTCCCAGGGCACACCCAATGCAGGTGTGAGGGCCAAGGTGATGCCTCAGGTTGGAGCTTTTCTATTTTTCAGGTTCTGTGCTGCTTTAGTGTGTGTGTCTGGGTTCATATTATGGGATGGTGAGCTCTGTGCACAGAGCAGGGAGACAAAACAATTCCTGCTCCAGCTGGGCACCAAGGACAAATGATCCCAATCTCAGCCAGGAGCACAAACCCCGTGGGCTGCAGAGAGAAAAACAAGCAGGGTGGGACTGCAGGGGCTGAAGCTGGGATGGGACAATGAACTGCAAGGTGCAAATGGAGCAGAGCTGATCCCAGGGAGAGACCCCGTGCCCGGCCGGGCATTTTGGGGCCATTTTGGGTCATCTTGGGTGCAGCCCTGGCTGGGCTCTGGTGCTGCCCCAGGTGGGTCCATGCAGGAGATCCTTTGGATAAATCCCTGCTTTGTTCTGGGACTCTGCCCAGCCCCTGCTCTGGCTCAGCCTCACAAGAGGCAGGTTTTTCTGGAATGAAGGATTCCTGCAGCCTGGCAGCCCCCGCGGCCCGGGGCTGGCTCGGCTGTTCTCCCTGCTGGAGAGCTCTCGCCTTTCCCTCTTTTCTCCTGCCTCTCCCTCTCTGTTCCCGGCTTTCTTGGCCTTCCTGGGTGGTGCTGAAGTTGTGATGTCTTGAATACCAATAGTGAAGCTGAACATATGTGAACCTTTCCTAATCCTGCTAATCTTCCTTCAAAAACCTTTCTGAAAGTGGAGGCAACATCCAGATTTAAAAAAGAAAAAAAAAAGAAAAAAGAAAAAAAAAAGGCAAAAAAAAAAAGGGGGGGGGGGGGGAAAGCTCCTGAGCATTTTAATGACAAATAATCTTTGTACAGGGGGAGGGGGGCTCTGCCTCAGCTGGAGATGGAGCTTATGAACTACAGCAGGTAGAAATAACTGCTGTATTACCTCATGTAATCTCCGCTATTCAGGGTCAGATTAGGCCTGAATGCGAGCCCAAAGAGACTTCTCTTGTCAAGCGGGGACTTTGTCCCCAGCACGGCTATTAGGCGCTAATTAGTTGTGACACAGAATTACCCGCAGCACAATGGCCACCGCAGCCTTACAAGTCCTTTGAAACTGCTCGGAGGAGCTCAATAGATGCTACTTTCAATTTTCGGGTTCTGCTCGGAGCCGGGGATGATTCCTGCTCTGCTCCCTCCCGGCCGCAGGCGCTGGGTCCTGCCGGGGTTCGGTTCGGTTCGGTTCGGCCGCTCCGGGCCGGGGACCTCGGCAGGAGGGAGGAGATGGCAGCTCCCCCTGAGATCCCATCGCCGCTCTGAGTGCGGCTGGGTCCGCACGCGGGTGCTGGGAGACCCCCGGGGCTCGGGGGGGGAAGGGGGACCCGATGGGATCGGGCACTGCCGAGCCGGGATCTGTCACTGCTAAGCTGGGATCGGTCACTGCCGAGCTGGGACCCGATGGGATCGGGCACTGCCGAGCTGGCACCCGATGGGATCGGTCATGGCGAGCTGGGATCGGGCACTGCCCAGCCGGGACCCGATGGGATCGGGCACTGCTGAGCTGGGATCGGTCACTGCCGAGCTGGGATCTGTCACTGCCCGGCCGGGATCCGATGGGCTGGCCCGGTCCGGGGCACTGGTGGTGCCCTGTGGGGCTGAGCCAGAGCAGGGGCTGGGCAGAGTCCCAGAACAAAGCAGGGATTTATCCAAAGGATCTCCTGCATGGACCCACCTGGGGCAGCACCAGAGCCCAGCCAGGGCTGCACCCAAGATGACCCAAAATGGCCCCAAAATGCCCGGCCGGGCACGGGGTCTCTCCCTGGGATCAGCTCTGCTCCATTTGCACCTTGCAGTTCATTGTCCCAGCCCAGCTTCAGCCCCTGCAGTCCCACCCTGCTTGTTTTTCTCTCTGCAGCCCACGGGGTTTGTGCTCCTGGCTGAGATTTGGCTCATTTGTCCTTGGTGCCCAGCTGGAGCAGGAATTGTTTTGTCTCCCTGCTCTGTGCACAGAGCTCACCATCCCATAATATGAACCCAGACCCACACACTAAAGCAGCACAGAACCTGGAAAAGAGAAAAGCCAAACCTGAGGCATCCCAGGCGCAGCAGTGTCCCGGTGCCAGCAGGCACTTCCCGGTGTCCCCAGGGATCCCCGACAGCCCCGGCCCTGGGACAGCCCCGGGAGCACAGCCCGCAGCCAGGTGTGAGCCCGGAGCCCTCGGGAGCTGGGGAAGGCACCTGGAGAGCTGGATCTGCCCCCGGGGCTGGGGGATCAGCTCCAACCCTGAGGCTGTGCCCTGCCCTGCTCGCTGGGCTGTGACAAAGGGGCCGTGCCCAGCCCTGCCGGGCACCTGCCGGCTGAGCCCGGGGAAATCCCCTTCCCACCTTGACCCCAGGGAAATCCCCTTCCCACCTTGACGAGGGCTCTGGAGCTGGGATGACCCCGAGGTGCTGGAAAGTCTCTTTATCCCAGCCCCAAGAAGAAGAAGCAGACAGGATTCCGCAGCTCTGGTTCCCAAGGCTGTTTATTTTCTGTTGTCTGTAACATCCTTTCTCTGACCCGCTGGGGTCTGTCCAGCAGCTCGGGTTGTGGCACAGTGGCACCCTCGGGGTGGTGTTGGCTTGTTATACTAAGAACTGTGTGTACTTTATTTACAATAACTTCCCAATACCCATCATCTGTGTTAGTGTGTCTCTACTCTAAACCCATCCAGAAATGCCACCACCACAGCAGAAGATGGAGGACAAGGAGAAGAAGAAGAAGAAAGGCAGGACATGCCCAGATTGCTCCATCTTGCCTCCTGACCCCCATTCTAAACCCCCAAAATTCTACATTTTCACCCTGTGATAAATTCACTGTCATTCTACTCAAACCCTTGTGGCTGTAACTCCTCACACAAAGCTCGTAATTGTTTTCCTGGGCTAAAATCAAAGGCACAGGTGTCTGTGACTCTGTGCCAAGGTCTCTGAGCCCCTGCCAGGGTCTGGAGCCCTCCAGGGCAGCCAGAGGAATGTCCTGGCTTCTGACACCACCTCACCAGTCCCACCCGCAGGCTGACCCCAGGGAAATCCCCTTCCCACCTCACCAGTCCCATCACAGCTGCTTCCCCCATCTGGGAAGGGCCCTGAGCAAGGAAAAATCCCATCCCCATCCCATCCCCATCCCATCCCATCCCATCCCATCCCATCCCATCCCATCCCATCCCATCCCATCCCATCCCATCCCATCCCATCCCATCCCATCCCATCCCATCCCATCCCATTATCCCATCCCATCCCATCCCATTATCCCATCCCATCCCATCCCACCCCATTATCCCTTCCCCAGGGTTTGGGTGCCCTGCTGGCACCTGAGGAGCTGGAGCAGCTCCTGGAGCTCCTGGAGCAGCCTGGCCATGCCCGTGGGGTCCCTGCTCCAGCGGGGAGCAGCTCAAGGCAGGAGCTGTGACCCCACCTGGGGGCTGTGCCCAGTTCTGCTCCTGCAGGAGAGCCCTGGAGGGGCTGGAGTGTGTCCAGGGCAGGGAATGGGGCTGGAGAATTCCTGAGGGAGCTGGGCAGGGGCTGAGCCTGGAGCAAAGGAGGCTCAGGGGGCCCTTGTGGCTCTGCACAAGTCCCTGCCAGGAGGGGACAGCCGGGGGGGTCGGGCTGTGCTCCCGGGAACAGGGACAGGAGCAGAGGGAATGGGCTCACACTGGAAGAGGGAAGGGCCAGGCTGGACCTTGGCAATGAGGAATTGTTCCCTGGCAGGGTGGGCAGCCCTGGCACAGGGTGCCCAGAGCAGCTGGGGCTGCCCCTGGATCCCTGGCAGTGCCCAAGGCCAGGCTGGATGTTGGATTTTGGAGCAGCCTGGGACAGTGGGAGGTGTCCCTGCCGTGGAATGAGCTCCAAGGTCCTTCCCAGCCTGGCCCATTCTGGGGTTCTGTGGTTCCAGCCCTCACTTTTGTGCTGATCCCCCCAAGACAAGGAGCTGAGCCCTGCCAGGGCTCACAGGGGGCTCTGCTCTCTGAGATGAGGATCCCTGTGCCCTGCCCAAAGCTCCTGCCTGCAGCGGGACCCAGCACCCTCCCAGCAGGAAGGGACAGCTCTCCCCTGGCTCCTGCTCCTCTCCTGCCCAGGATTGCTCCTGCAGGGCCCTCGGAGCTCTTTGCAGCAGGGAGACAAATTGGACCAGGCAGAGAAATGAAAACCAAAATTCCAGGGTTTATTACCCTTCCCTTCCTGCAAAGCACCTCCTTCCCAAAGTATTCCTGCGGATTTCAAAGCCAGATGAAATCTCTTGAAGGGGAGAGGAACAAACCCAGCAATCTGCTCGGGTACTCAGAGCTGTAATTCGCTAATTTTTCCCCAGTAAATGAGTTAAAGTCAGCACCTTTGATGTAAGCATGGGATAATGTGAGATTATTATTTTTCCTTAGGTATCATTTTCACAAAATATCTGAACCTCAGTTTTAATGAGGAGTGAAGCTTTAATGTCTCTGGAAAAAGAGAAAACGTGGTTTAAATTTATTTTTTAATTTTAATTTTTAAATTTTATTTTATATTTGTTTATTTTATTTTCTTTTATTTTAATTTGGGGGTTTTGTTTTATTTTGTTATATTTAAATATTTTATTGTATTTTATATTGATTTTAATTTTTAAATTTTATTCTATATTTATTTTATTTTATTTTATTTTATTTTATTTTATTTTATTTTATTTTATTTTATTTTATTTTATTTTATTTTATTTTATTTTATTTTATTTTATTTTAGATATAAAAACTTATCATCTGTGTTCCCTTTTTTTGGCAGTTGGAGCCCAGCTGAGCAGGGATTTGCCCTCAGCCCCCAGTGAGGGAATCAGGCCCTCTCTTCTCTGCTAACAAACTGGTCCCATTTAAAGCTGAGCCCAAATTAAGGCTGGGATCAGGGGCTGGCCCTGTCAGGGCTGAGCCTGACCTGGGGCCAGCCTCTCGGCTGCCTTTAGGAGCCCCAAAGCCCTGCCCAGGTCCCTCCCGTCCCTGTCCCTGTCCCCAAACCCCTGCCCTGCCCAGGTCCTTCCTGTCCCTGTCCCTGTCCCTGTCTCTGTCCCTGTCCTTGTCCCTGTCCCTGTCCCTGTCCCTGTCCCTGTCCCCAAAGCCCTGCCCTGCCCAGGTCCCTCCTGTCCCTGTCCCTGTCCACAAACCCCTGCCCTGCCCAGGTCCCTCCTGTCCCTGTCCCTGTCCCTGTCCCTGTCACTGTCACTGTCCCTGTCCCTGTCCCCAAACCCCTGCCCTGCCCAGGTCCCTCCTGTCCCTGTCCCTGTCCCTGTCCCTGTCCCCAAAGCCCTGCCCAGGTCTCTCCTGTCCCTGTCCCTGTCCCTGTCCCTGTCCCCAAAGCCCTGCCCTGCCCAGGTCTCTCCTGTCCCTGTCCCTGTCCCTGTCCCTGTCCCTGTCCCTGTCCCTGTCCCTGTCCCCAAAGCCCTGCCCTGCCCAGGTCCCTCCTGTCCCTGTCCCTGTCCCTGTCCCCAAACCCCTGCCCTGCCCAGGTCCCTCCTGTCCCTGCCCTGGTGCTGCTGCTCGCTCCACTCCGAGTTAAAGCCATTTATGGATCCCTCTTCCCTTCCCTGCGGCACTCACACTCCCCTGGCCAGAGAGGAGCTGTGAGAGGAGCAGAGCAGAAGTGTCAGAGCCCAGGACATCCCTCTGGCTGTCCTGGAGGGCTCCAGCCCCTGCCAGGGGGCTCAGAGACCTTGGCACAGAGCCCAAGACCCCCGTGCCTTTGATTTGAGCCCATGGAAACAATTACCAGCCTTACATGAAGATTCACAGGCCATGAGAGTTTAAGCAGAATGACAGTTAGTTTGTCACAAGGTAGAAAAGCAGAATTTTGGGGTTTTAGAATGGGGGTTCAGCAGCCAAGATGGAGGGATTGGGGTGTGCTTTGTTCTTCTTTCTTCTCCTTGTTCTCCACCTTCTGCTGTGGTGGTAGCACTTCTGGATTGGTTTAGAGTAGAGACAGACTGTCTGACATGGGTGATGGGTATTGGGAAGTTATTGTAAATAAAGTACACACAGTTCTTAGTATAAAAAGATAACACCACCTCTGGGGAGTGCAGTGTGCCACGGACCAACCTGCTGGACAGACCTCAGCAGGTCAGGGAAAAAATGAAATAGATTTAAAAAAAATAAACAGCCTTGAGAACCAGAGCTGAAGAATCCTGGCTCCTTCTTCGGTCTCAGGCTCAGCAGACAGTCACGAGTTTTTCAGTAGTGGTAAGTACTCTTTAATATTCTTTATTACAGCATTCTTTATTTCATAGTGTAGTATTCTTTATTTTACTTAGTATTCTTTAATATTCTTTATAGCATAAATACAGTATAGTACAATGTAAGATAATATAGATTTAATAAGGTGAGTGTTCAACATTCCAAAGCCCTGGAATCAAACACTGATCATTTCCCAGGGGTGGGGGGCCCTAATTACTGAACTTTGTCACCCCTGAGGAAGGGCTGTGCCACCTCCAGGGAGCCACAGAGCAAACCCTGTGAGACGTCCTCGTGCCTTACACCGAGGTGCAGCTCAGCTGGGGCTCCCCCAGCTCCCCTGGGCTGTGTGGGGCTGAAACCCCTCCGGGCACGGGGGCTGTGCTGTTCAAACCCTAAAACACACCATGGGCCAGGGGCTGGAGGCACCCCCCGGCTCCCAGCCCCTTGGGGGACACAAACTCGTGTGCTGTCTTGTCCTTGTCCCCAAGCCCTGTCCCAGCCCCTCTCGGGTGCCTGGGGCTGGCTCAGCCTCCATCAGCAGGCATTAAACACGTCCAGGGTGCTGCAAGGATTCGTGGATCCACCCTCAAAGGTTTGGCTGATTTATTTTTGCCGTGAATCCCTTTCTTTGCAGCCATCCAAAATTGGTTTCAGGCTCGTTCCTGCTGGCCCCCATTTGGTTGTAATTTGGGATGTCAAGGAAATGGTGCTGAAAGCAGAAGATGGGCGGCTCTGAAAAGGGATTATCTGTCCCATCTGGGCAGAAGATGCTTCAGGGGGGATGAGGAGAGGAGAACCTGGGGCTGGATGCGCTGGAACATGTGCAGAGACAGGCAGGAGCGGCTTCCAGGGGAAAGGGAAATAAAAGAGAGTCCTGAGCTCCACAGAACCATCCCAGGGCAAGTCAGGAGCATCCCTGGGCAGGGAGGGGAAAGCAGGCAGAGGGAAGGTTCAGGACCTGCTGGGCTCTGCTTTAGAATCCAACAAGGCCTTTTCTGAGGACCCAAGGGGATAAACCAGATCCCTTCACCAGCTCTGTAGGAAAATAAAGTGGGAAATAGGAAAAGACTTGGTGAATTTCAGTCTATTTCGTCTGCAGTGACTCCAAATGAGAGGACCCTGCTCAGTGGTGCCACTGGCAGCACAAGGAGCAATGGCCAGGAACTAAACCACAACAATTCCAGGCCAGCCTGAGGAAGAACTTCCTTCCCTGGAGGGGCAGAGCCCTGGAGCAGCTGCCCAGGGAGGGGCTGGAGTCTCCCTCTCTGGGGACATCCCAAACCCCCTGGCCACGTTCCTGTGTCACTGCTGCAGTCACCCTGCCTGGGCAGGGGCTCGGTGGTCTCAGGGGTCCCTCCCAGCCCAGCCATGCTGTGATTCTCTGATTTCTGACCCTTGGGACAAACTCCTGGTGTCATTTTCTGCAGCTCAGGTGCAAAGAGCTGTAATTGAGAGGAAGACAGTACAAAGCCACACACTCCATTTCCAGAAGGCTTCAAGCTGGTTTTATTCTAGCATAGATGCTTTTTATACATTCTTACAAAGCTCAGGAGGTTACACTCAACTCATTGGTCACAAAGTGCAACAGGCAGTTGCAGGCTTCTCTTATTTCTCCTTCTTCCTTTCTTGGTTTCTGTGTCAAGGACCTTGGTAGGAAATTCTTTCAGGGGTGAACAGGGATCAAACTTCTCTCTCCTCACAGAAGTCACTGTAAAACCTCTTCCACAAAGAGTGACAGACACTTCAGCCTGGCTCGTGTCCCGTGCGCATTTTGGACGCTCGGTGCAGCTGGGGTAGCTGTGCCACCCGAGTTTGTCACACCTGGGGGCTCCCCTGCCCTCTGCCTCCTGAGACGTGGGCATTTATTGCAAGCTGGGCACTAAGAGAGGAAAACTCAAGGAAATGATAATATTTGTTACAGCAGCTTGAGGAGCCAGCTGGGAGGCTCCAGTGGGGCTCACCTGTTGTGCTGTTGTGTGAGGGTCCCCAGGATGAGGTGAGAGATGAGAATTTAACTCCAACTTCTCAGAAGGCTGATTTATTATATTATGATATGATATGATATGATATGATATGATATGATATTATATTATATTATATTATAAAACTATACTAAAGAAAGAGAAAGGATACATCAGAAGGCTTAACAAGAATGAATGCCCCATCCCATGGTGGTGGCACAGTCCCATCCCAGGGTGGTGGCACAGTCCCATCCCAGGGTGGTGGCACAGTCCCATCCCAGGGGGTGGCACAGTCCCATCCCAGGGGTGGCACAGTCCCATCCCATGGGGTGGCACAGTCCCATCCCAGGGGGTGGCACAGTCCCAGGGTGGTGGCACAGTCCCATCCCAGGGGTGGCACAGTCCCATCCCAGGGTGGTGGCACAGTCCCATCCCATGGGGTGGCACAGTTCCGTTTTCCTCTGCAGCTCCAGGGCTGCTGGAGATGGGCCTGCTCTCCCTCTGGGAATGCAGGGCAGGAGAAAGCTGCTCCTCTGGGAATGCAGGGGGCAAAGGCTGCTGCGCTGTGCCAGGGCAGATTGTATCCAGGTAGGAATGTGTGAAATCCCAGATTGTATCCAGGTAGGAATGTGTGAAATCCCAGATTGTACCCAGGTAGGAATGTGTGAAATCTGAGATTGTATCCAGGTAGGAATGTGTGAAATCTCAGATTGTATCCAGGTAGGAATGTGTGAAATCTCAGATTGTATCCAGGTAGGAATGTGTGAAATCTCAGATTGTGTCCAGGTAGGAATGCTTGGCTCCTGCCCTGGGATGGTGGAATTTGATCAGCCATGCAGGGACACTGAAGATAATTAATATCTTAAGAGACTATATTAATAATTGATGAACATGAAGATGATTAATGGCCCATGAACAGAAGATAATTAATAATTAATGGCCCATGAACAGAAGAGATCTCTTGGAGGCAGGACTGGTTGTGGGAGAGATAAAGAAAGATCTGCCCAATGAGCAGCAGAGAACTGCCCCAGCTCTGACAGATGGAAACAGAATTCACATCCCCATTTTCAGCCTGAGACAGCCTGGTGCCCAGGGATGCCCCTCGGGGCACAGGGACCACGGCTGCACCTCTGCAGGGCTGGAGTTCACTGCTGGAGGAGCAAAAGGAGGGAAGGACTCAAAGCCTTGGCTTCCCCTGGGAGAGGGCACCCAAAGCTGGCAGTGCTGCCCCCCTGGGCACCCAGCTCCTGAGCTCCCACCGATGCCTCAGCTTTGAGCTTCTCTATATTCAGGTTCTGTGCTGCTTTAGTGTGTGGGTCTGGGTTCATATTATGGGATGGTGAGCTCTGTGCACAGAGCAGGGAGACAAAACAATTCCTGCTCCAGCTGGGCACCAAGGACAAATGAGCCAAATCTCAGCCAGGAGCACAAACCCCGTGGGCTGGAGAGAGAAAAACAAGCAGGGTGGGACTGCAGGGGCTGAAGCTGGGATGGGACAATGAACTGCAAGGTGCAAATGGAGCAGAGCTGATCCCAGGGAGAGACCCCGTGCCTGGCCGGGCATTTTGGGGCCATTTTGGGTCATCTTGGGTGCAGCCCTGGCTGGGCTCTGGTGCTGCCCCAGGTGGGTCCATGCAGGAGATCCTTTGGATAAATCCCTGCTTTATTCTGGGACTCTGCCCAGCCCCTGCTCTGGGGCAGCCTGCACAAGGCATCACCAGGCTGGCACAATCCTGAATCTCAGTTTTAATGGATCTTCCTCCCTGGATATTCTTCCCTGCAGACTCAGCTGTGATGGGCACACTGTGCCCAGGCTGGAATGGCCCAGCCCCATCTGTCCCCATGGCACAGTGCCCACCTCACCTTGGGGACACTGGGGACAGGCCCCAAGCCCCGAGTGGCCACAGGGACACCCCAAGCAGCCGGAACCATCAGCTCAACTCCCTCAGGACCACCAGGCTCAGCCCTCTGCCACAGCCTTGGCAGCTCCTCCCAGCCCTGGCAGTGCCCAGGGCCAGGCTGGACACTGGGGCTGGAGCACCTGGGACAGTGGGAGGTGTCCCTGCCATGGCAGGGCTGGCACTGGGGGGATTTAGGGTCCCCTGAACCCAAACCATTCTGGGAGCATTGCTGGCAGAGCCAGCACCAATTCCTCTGCCTTCCCTTTCCCATCTTCCCAACCTTACAGGGAAAAGCTGGACAGGCGTTCCAGAAAATCTGTTCCTTTGAGTCCCCCACAGTGGTGGCTCTTCCCTGGGGAACCTCAGCTCCATTCCCACCTCAGGGAGGAAATTCAGCTCCATTCCCACCTCGGGGAAGAATTCAGCTCCATTCCCACCTCAGGGAGGGAATCTGGGACCCTCTGGGCTTGTGTTTATTCCCCAGAAGGAGCTGAAGTCCTCAGGCACCAGTTTGGCAGAGAGCTCATCCCAAAGGGGATTTCCAAGGCTGCAGAGCCAAAGGATGGATGGTCTTCCCAAAAAGCTGCTCTGGCTTGGGTGACCCAGGTAAAGAGCAAGCAAAACCTCCCAGAAGTTTTGTCCAAGGGTTGGAGCCTGTGCAAGTAAATGGAAAATAAAGAGAGAGTAAATGGAAAGTAGATCTGAGCAATAATGGAGAATAAAGGGGTTGGCTGGTGGGAGGGGATGTCCCTGTCCTGGCCTTGTATTCATCTCGGGAATGCTGGGAATATTGCGCACATTGGGAATACTGTGTACATTGGGAATATTGTGTATACTGGGAATGTTGTGTACATTGGGAATATTGGGAATATTGTGCACATTGGGAATATTGTGTATACTGGGAATGTTGTGTATATTTGGAATATTGTGTATACTGGGAATACTGTATATATTGGGAGTACTGTATATATTGGGAATGTTGTGTACCTTGGGAATATTGTGTATACTGGGAATGTTGCGCATTCACCAAGAGGGATTTGTACCAAGGATGCTCAGCTTTAAATCTGGGTACAAAGAGAATTTTGGTGCTTTTGTTTGTTTAGTTGGTTTTTTGGGTTGTTTTTTTTTTTTGTTTGCTTGGTTTTTTTTTTGGGGGGGGGTGGTTTTGTTTTCTTTTTATTTTGGTTTTGGGTTTTTGGTTGTGGTTTGTTTTTTTTTTTTTTGTCCTTGAGGAATGAAAGTGGCCTGGTTGTGTCTTGTCAGGAAATTACTCATCTTTTTAGCAGTCCCTCCATAGCAAAACAAGGTTTTTTATAAAGCCACTTCTGGAAGCTTTCAGTATTTAATACACCATGGAATTGTTGTTTTTTGCTGTTGTCTCTGCCCATTAATGCTTCTGGCTGGCCTCTCGTGCCAGTGCACAGAACTTACAACTGGCCCAGCTTTTTTAAGGAAAGGGAATGATAGTTTGGGTTTAGGGTTTTTTGTGGGTTTTTTGTTTTGGTTTTGTTCGGGTGTTGTTTTTTGTTTTTGGGGGTTTTTTTGCAAGTGATAATAGGGCTGGACAAAAAAGTGATGCTAAATTTCTACCCCAAATTCTCCCCCTCAAGCCTGACCGTGCCTCTCCCAACGGGAGGAAAGCCTCCTTAATTTATTGGAGGGGTGCTCTTTCAGCTCGTGTTTTAGTGGGAATTTACAATGCCCCATGCCCTCATATTCACCTTTCCCTCTTCTCAAGTAGGTGCACACAATGGAATTGTCTCGGCCGCAGAAAAAGGGATGCTTTTCCCGAGCAAGCCCCATTAATTGGGAAGCGGCAGACAACTGACAGGAGAGCGCGGGGTGTGATTATCGGCGCCGGGTGAGAGCCATTAACAAATGGAGAGTGTCATCTTCAGAGCACAAATATTTTCCCTGCCCATAATACCCTCTCGAGGGGACCTGAAGTGGGGCCGCATTGTCCGCCTGCTCCCAAGCCCACCGCCCATCTTTTTTTTTTTTTTTTTTTTTGCCACTGCCGGGTTTGGGAGCCAGAGCTGCCGGCACTGGCGGGCCATTGTGCTTCTCCCCTCGGACAAAGCATTCCCGGCCCTTCCTCCGGCCCCGGAGCCGCACGGACACCCCAAAGGCAGGGATGGAATCCCGAGCATCTCCCAGAAGCGCTCTGAAAGGTGGGGGATGTAATCCCGGGGGATGGAATCCCGAGCATCCCTCAGAAGCGCTCTGAAATCCCGGGTGATGAAATCCCGGGGGATAAAATCCCGGGGGATAAAACCCCGGCCATTCCCCAGAAGTGCTCTGAAAGGTGGAGGATAAAACCCCGGGCATCCCCCAGAATCGCTCTGGAAGCCGGGGGATGAAATCCCGGGCATCCCCCAGAAGGGTTTTGGAAGGCGGGGGATGAAATCCCGGGGGATAAAATCCCGGCCGCCCTCCAGAAGCGTTCTGAAACCCCGGGGGATGAAATCCCGGGGGATAAAACCCCGACCATCGCCCAGAAGTGCTCTGGAAGGTGGAGGATAAAACCCCGGGCATCCCCCAGAAGCGCTCTGGAAGCCGGGGATAAAACCCCGGGCATCCCCCAGCAGCCGCTCGGGATTTTCCGAGGCGCTGCCGCTCCTGGGGCTGGATCCCCTCGGTGCCGCTGTCCCGCTCTTTGTGGCCGGCCCGGCGGAACAGAGGATGGGTTTGTCGGCCTGAATCGCGGGGATTGTTTCACATCATCGGCCCATTGAGGCTCTCCCCTCCCCTGTTGTAAAACAGCGGCCCCGGCCCGGGGAACAGTGCGGGCTTTGTGCGGCCGCACGATACCACCCAGATTTTACCTCGGCCCTCGCCGATCCCGGGTTTTGTTCCCCCTCAAAAGAAAGCATTTGCTCGGGGGAGGGGAGGGGGTGTTCCTATTGCTTCCACTAACACGGAGGTTAAAGGAAAGATTGATGGGAGAAAGTTCACCTAGAAAACCAGGATAAATTTCTGGCTGGCCAAGGCCAGTTGTTTCATTGTCCGAGGGCCATGTTTTTTGTTAATTATCTCTCACTCTCGCCTTTTATCCAGGAAACTGGCAGCAAAGCGCGGAGAAAGGAACAGGATATAGAGGTCAGCGGGTCCCGTTTGGCCACCTAGGTATTCCATTGGGGATGGGGAGGGGAATGAGGAGCGGGCCCGGCTGCTGGGGCGGGGGGAAGTGGGGACCAGCGAGCAATAACCGGGGGTAGCCCCGGGATTCACAGCCCAAAGTCCCACTCCTGTCTGCCAGCTAAAAAGGAAAGAAAAAAAAAAAAAAAAAGAAACAAAACGGGGGAAAAAAAAAAGGAGGAAAATAGGAAAAAAATAAAAAGCAACACTGGAAAGGGACTTTTTCTTTCTTTCTTTCTTCTTAAAGGGAGGAAAGTTGCTTCAAACAAGCTCATGTTGTCAAGGAAATAAACCTTAGTGAGGGGAGGCATTAAACACACAGCTGCTGGACTTGGCCGGCCCGAGCCACTGGTGGCAGTGACAATGATTCTTGGTGGCAGCAAACCAGATCGAAACATAAATAGGGCTGCATGAAAGGAGAGGAAATGGAACAAAACAGTTCCTCGGGTACCACTGGCAGAGGAATAACATCAATTTCGATTAAAAAAGCAAAAGAATTCTCCTGTTTCCACACATTAGTAAAGGCATGCAAATTCATAACTGGCCAACAATGTACCTTTGAGATGCAGCTGCGCCCCACAAACGGGGCCTTTCTCCCCGCAGAGAAGCGGGGCTGTCTTAAGCAGAAAGAAAACAGCCATTGAAAGGAGCCACCAGGGTCCCCGGCAGCGGGAGGGGAGCCGGGCAGAGGTGGGGGAACGTGTTGGCTTTGGCAGATGCAGGAGAGCCGAGGCTGCCGCGGAACGGAGCCCGCAGACCTGGGGGTGCCCAGCGGCGGCGGCGCTGCCCGGGCAGGCAGGGCACGGCCGGGGGCACGGCCGGGGGCACAGCAGGGATTGCCCTGCCCGGGGGCACAGCCGGGATTGCCCTGCCCTGCCCGGGGGCACAGCCGGGATTGCCCTGCCCTGCCCGGGGGCACAGCCGGGATTGCCCTGCCCTGCCCGAGGGCACAGCCGGGATTGCCCTGCCCTGCCCGGGGGCACAGCCGGGATTGCCCTGCCCGGGGAACAGCCGGGATTGCCCTGCCCTGCCCGGGGGCACAGCCGGGATTGCCCTGCCCGGGGGCACAGCCGGGATTGCCCTGCCCTGCCCGGGGGCACAGCCGGGATTGCCCTGCCCTGCCCGAGGGCACAGCCGAGATTGCCCTGCCCGGGGGCACAGCCGAGATTGCCCTGCCCGGGGGCACAGCCGGGATTGCCCTGCCCTGCCCGGGGGCACAGGGCAGCTCAGGGCAGCGCACACGGACCCCCAGGTGCTGTCCCAGCCTCTCCAGGAGGGAGGGCTGCTCCTCTCCGCGGGGTTTCTGATAAAAACGGGAGCAGGCTCCCGGTGCTGAAGTGATTCCAGCATTTATTGTAATAAAAGCAAGGCCCAAAGCAAGGGGTACTAAAGTGATTTCAGCATTTATTGTAATAAAAGCAAGGCCCAAAGCAGGCCCGGGCCGGGCAGGAGCGTTCCCTCGGGGATGCTCACCAGCTATGGCCCCGATGTTCCAGGGGAGCAGCACAGCTTCCCTGGGCCAGCTGCTCTTTTTTATCCTGTTTTGTCCCTCTGGATCGGTTTCTGTTTGGATCCTTCATTTGCATGAAGGTTTAGGCCTTGATTGGCCATTCCAGCTCGGGCTGGCTGGCTCTGGTGAACTTTGCTGAGGTGTGTTGTGGCACCTTGAGTGCTGGTTTCCTATAACCACCCTTTGAACCCCTTTTACAGTACATCAACCAAACTAACAGTACGTGCTTAACCATCTATCCACTATTTTACAACAGATTCTAACTTGTTTTTAACATTTCAGGGGGCTGGGATGTGCCCAAGCTGTCCTTCCCTGCTGGGGACATCTCAGGGAGCCACCATGCCCCACTTGGAGTGACACCACCTCTGATTTATTGGAGAAATGAACTGCCCTGTGCCCATTTGTCTGGTCTGGAATGGCAGAAATGGACCTGACTTCCCAGGATTCCTGCCCAGAATTCCTCATCCTGGGTGCAATGGGACTCCTGGCAGGGCTGTCAGCCAAATTCCCAAAGGGCAGCAGCGGCCCTGCTCCTCCAAAGCCGCCCTGGAGCAGCCCAGGGAGCTGAGCCCAGGGAGCTGAGCCCAGGAGATCAGCCCAGGGAGCTGAGCCCAGGAGATCAGCCCAGGAACTGAGCCCAGGAGCCGAGCCCAGGAGCTGAGCCCAGGGAGCTGAGCCCAGGAGCTGAGCCCAGGAGCTGAGCCCAGGAGATCAGGCCAGGGAGCTGAGCCCAGTGAACTGAGCCAGGGAGCTGAGCCCAGGAGCTCAGCCCAGGAGCTCAGCCCAGGAGCTCAGCCCAGGAGATCAGCCCAGGAGCTCAGCCCAGGAGATCAGCCCAGATCAGCCCAGATAAGCCCAGGAGGTGAGCCCAGGAGCTGAGCCCAGGAGCTGAGCCCAGGAGCTCAGCCCAGGAGCTCAGCCCCACAGAGCAAAGCCCCTTGAGGCTGCAGGGCTTGGAGCTCCCCTGGACCTGGGGTTGGGGCTCCTTGGTGTGTGGGGATCCCTCCTTCTCCCGTTTTACAGCTTTGGGAGCCCGTTCCCACGGCTGAAATCCCATCCTGGCTCTGCCAGCCCAGGGAACACAGGGAATATCTGAGATTTTGTGCTCTCCACTGCAGCCCCTTTGGGTCCTGGGCTAAACCCACGGACCCAGCGAGGGGAAGGTGCAGGGTTTGGCTCATTGTCTGGTTTTCTCCTGGAGCTGCCTGCTGCAAGCCCATCCCCAGGAGCGCTCCCTCTCGGATTTATCTTCTTCATTCGATAGAAATCATTTGCGAGGGGACAAGGCCACTGTCAGGGAACAGAGTGGCATTGACACCCCCGAACAATGCCATGATTATTGCCACACCGTAAAATCAATGGCTGTCTGTTGGTGAGTCACTGCTTTTAAGCCCCTAAACCGATTGAGAGCTCTTGCCTTGTCCTCCTGCCCACCACGGTGACAGTTGGGTCCCCGCCTGGGCCCGTGAGCCCTGGCAGCATCTGACAACTCTTCATTAATTGGCACTTTTGTTGTCCTCGCACGAGCTGCGGGGGGACTGTGGCAGCATTGTCAGGGCCGGGCAGATGGGGCAGAGCCGTGCCCGCAGGCACAGGGACAGGGACCGCCGGCACAGCTGAGCCCTGCCCTGGCACCGCCCGGCCACCAGCGCCGCACCCGGCTGGCCGGGCTCTGCACAGGAGCAGCGCCAGGGACGCCGAGCCCGCCTCCATGGGCGGCTCCGGAGCAGCCCCGAGGGACAAAGTGCTGGGATGGCCCCGGGCATGGCCCTGCAAGGAGCACAGAGCCTTCCGAGGGGATCCCCTGGGGAGCCGGGGCTGGGCTCCCACACTGGGGGATCCCCCGGGGCTCCATCGCTGTCCCCCCACACTGGGGATCCATCACTGTCTCCCCACCCTGGGGATCCCCCGAGCATCCATCGCTGTCCCCCCACACTGGGGGATCCCCCGGGGGGCCGTAGGGGGTGCCGCCCCCGTGCTGGCACTGCTGTGTCACCCAGGACTGCTGTCCCCCTGGCCTCACCTCTGCCTGCCCCCACAGGTGCAGGGGGACGGCAGGGACAGCAGGAAGGCAGAGCCGGGCTGGGGCTGGCCCGGATCGAGTCCCCGCAGGCTGCAGAGATGCCCCTCGTGTGCCCCTCCGGAGGGGACACGCGAGTCCCATCAAGCCGCAGGGGGGACAAACGGGGACAGCTTGACATTTGTGCGAGACAGGGTCAGGACACCGCGTCAGCCTCGGCTTCCCCGCCGGCAGCCGATGCAAATGAGCCGGGACGGAGCCCCCGGGAGAGCCCACCTGGCCCGGCGGCTGCCGGGGGCCGCAGGGGACACGAGGGGACAGGAGGGGACCGGGGGGACGGAGCAGCCGCAGCTCCCGAGGCGATGCCGGCAGGAGATGTGGGAGCTGCCAGGTGGGACAGGCTCCGGCCAGGGGGGCACAGCAGAGCCCCCCGGCACAGTCACCTCCGGCCGGGCTGTGACAGCACCACCGGCCAGGGGACAGCAGCAAGTGTCCCCAGCTGGGCCGGGGTGGCAGTGGGCAGGAGCAGCCTCAGGACACCGCCCTGGGAATGAGAATTCCTAAAGACTTCTCACCACTAACAAGATGCAGCTTTTGGCTCCTCCTGGCTGGCACCCTCCGGCAGGTCTGGCTTTATCCGGCCGGATGTTTGTCCTTGTCCTTCAGACAAACCACCGGAATTCCCTCTGCAGCTCCTCCCCAGATCCCTCTGCTTTATCCCAGCCTGCTCTCTGCCCATCCTTGGTCCACGAGGGCCCCTTCCCTTCCCTTCCCTTCCCTTCCCTTCCCTTCCCTTCCCTTCCCTTCCCTTCCCTTCCCTTCCCTTCCCTTCCCTTCCCTTCCCTTCCCTTCCCTTCCCTTCCCTTCCCTTCCCTTCCCTTCCCTTCCCTTCCCTTCCCTTCCCTTCCCTTCATTTTTCTTTCTCTCTTTCTCTCTTTCTCTCTCTCTTTCTTTCATTCTCCATCTTCTTTTCTGAGTCTTTATTCTCTTTGCTTTCCTTCCTTCCTTTCTCTTTCCCTTTTTCCCTTTTTCACCCTCTTTGCCCCTCTCTCTGTCAAACCCCCCAGGCAGTGCCCGGACCTCCCCAGCAGTTTGGGTTTCCCTTTATTCCGTGCCAGCCCGGATCCTTTTCCTTGCCGTTTTCCAGAGGCTTTGGGACCCGCGGGTTCCTCTCTGCCGCTGACGCTCGGGGAAGATCCGAGCGCAAAGAGCAAAGATCCCGGGATCCGGCCGGGAATTTCCTCCCTTCGGTGATGTTCTCGCCCCATGGTGCGCTCTGAGAGCGGCTGGGGGCCGCGGGGTGCCCGGCTGTGTCTCTGAGCACAGTCTGGAAGGAAATGGGATTTATTCTCTGGCTCGGAGCAGATCCCGTGTTTGTGTCTGCCGAGGAGCTGGAGTGACTCGGGTGCAGCCCCGAGGTTGGCAGGAGGGAGATTTGCGGCTCCCCTGGCAGGGCCTGCAGCAGAGAGCGCCGAGCTGGGGTTAAACCCGGCCTTTTGTGCACAAAAACCAGCGCTGAATAAAAACGAGTGCAGCTGGAAATCTCTCCGGGGGCGATTCAGAGAGGGAAGAGCCCTACACCCATCGGGGAGAGAGAAATCATCTTCCTCAAGAATAGGGAGATACTGAGAAGTCTTAAGGTACATTAGAGCAGCTTAGAGCTCTCGATGTGGGGGAGAAACCCCGGATATTATCCCCGGCGCTAAGGAGATTATCAATGGATTTCACTCCCCGATCCTTTTTACAACCCCCATCTCATTAGAATAAGTAATAAAGATGACATCACAGAGAGGTCTAATTGATCAAAAAGAGCTCCCTTTAACTGTGTCCAGATTCACTCCTGCTTTCAATGCCATTTTTTTTTTCCCCCCGCAGAAACTCAGCTCTGCCTTTGATGGAACAGTTGAAAAGTTTTAGTATCAAATCAAACTCACGTCGTTATTATGCAAAGCTTCCCCCGGTACTCCGCTTTGGTAAATGACCTCTATTAGCATGCAGATTGACTGGGGATTACCAGAAGGTTTCCCAAAATAATCATCAGAAAATGTCTTTCTAAGGGCCGCGTTCCCCCTGCGCGCCCGGCCCGGCCCCTCGCTCCTTCTGCCGGCCCGCCCGGGCTCGGGCAGCCCCGGCTGTCCCCAGATGGTCGCGGGGCTCTTGTTGTCCCCAGCCCCGCTCTCAATAGGCCCAGGGATTCCCAGCGGGAGCAGCGGGGAGATGGTTTTGTGCAGGGCAGCGGGAATTTTGCCCCAGATGCCCCCACAGCCAGGATCTCCCTCCCTGCCTGCCCGGGAGGAGCTGGGGAGGAGAGGGGACAGGGCAGAACCGGGTGGTGTTTCCCCCACACCCGGATTGAACGGCTCCATTGCTGCTGGAATCAGCCCTCGTGAGCAAAGAGGAGGCTGAGGGAGCTGGGCAGGGGCTGGAGAATTCCTGAGGGAGCTGGGAAGGGGCTGGAGAATTCCTGAGGGAGCTGGGAAGGGGCTGGAGAATTCCTGAGGGAGCTGGGAAGGGGCTGGAGCATTCCTGGGGGAGCTGGGAAGGGGCTGGAGAATTCCTGAGGGAGCTGGGCAGGGGCTGAGCCTGGAGCAAAGGAGGCTCAGGGGGCCCTTGTGGCTCTGCACAAGTCCCTGCCAGGAGGGGACAGCCGGGGGGGTCGGGCTCTGCTGCCAGGGAACAGGGACAGGAGCAGAGGGAACGGCCTCAGGCTGGGCCAGGGCAGGCTCAGCTGGGCCAGCAGCAGGAATTTGCCCATGGAAAGGGGGCTCAGGCCTTGGCAGGGGCTGCCCAGGGAGCTCTGCAGTGCCCATCCCTGCAGGTGTGCCCTGGAGGTGGCACTGAGTGCTCTGGGCTGGGGACAAGGTGGCCGTGGGGCACAGCTGGCACTGCCTGGGCTGGCAGGGCTGTGCCAGCCCCAGGGATTTGGGATTCTGGGATTTCACCACTCTCACTCCAGTGTCCCCCTGAGGGACTTCAGCCCATGAGTATCTCCATGGGGTGCAGCCAGGACTTCCCACAGCCCCACACACAAAAAATCCCCAAATCCCTGGGGCTGGCAAAGCCCTCCCAGCCCAGGCAGTGCCAGCTGTGCCCCACGGCCACCTTGTCCCCAGCCCAGAGCACTCAGTGCCACGTCCAGGCCTTCCTTGAACAGTTCCAGGTGATTTCCCCACCTGCCTGATGTGGCTGCAGGAGGCAGAGGGCCTGGGCTCATACAGACACGGTTTGGTGATTACAGACAAAATTAACTGATAATTAATGACATTAAAAGGTGACCAGCTGTGGGCACTGATGCAGAAAGTGTCAACACCAGCTCAGGGAAATCCTTGCCCTGTTTGGAGTGACCTGCAGGGCCCCAGAGCTGCCCATCACTAAACCTGGCAGCTCAGCCCAGCCTGTGCTGCTGCTCCGGCTGCTGTCACAGCTCTGCTCTGCAAAACTGTCCCCAGGGGCTTCACCCTGCAGCTCCCCAGTCCCTGCCTGGTGCCAGGGCTGCCCTGGGGCTCTGGGAGGATCAAATCCCAGCAATGCCAACAGCAGAGGGGCCAATTATCCCCTCAGTGGATCTGGAAATGCCCCTGATTCCCTGTTTTCCTTGTTTTCCCCTGTGGTGGAGATGCCTTGTGCAGGCTGAGCCAGAGCAGGGGCTGGGCAGAGTCCCAGAATAAAGCAGGGATTTATCCAAAGGATCTCCTGCATGGACCCACCTGGGGCAGCACCAGAGCCCAGCCAGGGCTGCACCCAAGATGACCCAAAACGGCCCCAAAATGCCCGGCCGGGCACGGGGTCTCTCCCTGGGATCAGCTCTGCTCCATTTGCACCTTGCAGTTCATTGTCCCATCCCAGCTTCAGCCCCTGCAGTCCCACCCTGCTTGTTTTTCTCTCTCCAGCCCACGGGGTTTGTGCTCCTGGCTGAGATTTGGCTCATTTGTCCTTGGTGCCCAGCTGGAGCAGGAATTGTTTTGTCTCCCTGCTCTGTGCACAGAGCTCACCATCCCATAATATGGAGCTCAGACCCACACACCAAAGCAGCACAGAATGTGAAAAATAGAAAAGCTCCAAGCTGAGGCATCATTTCCCCCTGGCACAGCTGTGGTGTGGTGCCTCAGGATCAGTATTTACACACCCTGCAGCGGGGGGATCCTCTTTCATTCTGCTTTTCCCCCATTTCCTGCCCCAGAGGAGGCAGCAGGAGCCCAGCTCAGAGCATCCCCCAGCCCAGGAACCATGGGTCAGGGAATGTGCTCTGCTGGAAGGACCCCACTGATCATCCAGCCCAACCCAGCCCTGCTCAGACACCCCAACAATCCCAACACTTTTTTATTATCTGAAACCCAAGGCTTCACCCAGCTCCTGCCACCAGCTGGGGAACAAACAAATTGGAAAAACGTGGTGAACTTGAAAGCTTTTAGGCTTGCAACTCTGAATGTTGGACCTTCTGACAGAACCAAATCCTTTCAGTGCCAGAAGGTACCAATGGTTTATTGTGGAACAGTTCTCCATGTAATTACTGGAATTCTCCAATAATTCTATACTTTTTTTTTCCCTCTAAAGGTCTTTAAACATGACTGGTTTTCTGTCTTTGGGCATTTGACTCTCCTGCTGCCTTGGTGTCCTCCTTGTTTCTTCTCTCAATCTTGATTTTGGGTCCCTTTTCCCAGTGGGCCTGGACCCAACCTGGTGTGTTTACAGTAAATATTAAAACAAGACCAAATTGCAGAGCTCAAAATCTCTACAGCAGAAGAATTTCTCCTTGAAAGGGAGAAGGTGCCAGTACTGAACTCCTGGGGGCTTTTGGTGCTTTATTTTTTTGTCACGTTGGTCATCAAGTATTTATTGATTCAGTTTTTAAAATTTGTATTTTAGTGTTGATTTATTAAATTTTTTTACATGATAGTATCCTACATGTGCGCATTAACAAGGTTATTTCCAGGATCTGGGATTCTTGGTGGATAAACTGGGCCAGCAGAGTGTCCTGGGATGTTCAGGAGAGCCCTGGATCCTGGGGAGCATTGGGAAGGGCATTCCCAGCATGTCAGGGAGGGGATCCTGCCCCTCTGCTCAGCTCCAGGGAGGCTCATCTGGAGTGTCCTGTTCAGTTCTGGGCTCCACAGCTCAAGGAAGACCAGAAGCTACTGGAGAGGGTCCAGGGAAGGGCACAGAGATGATTTGGGGTCTGGAGCATCTCTGGTGAGGAGAGACTGTGGGAACTGGGTCTGGTTGTGGCATCACATTCTCTGAACAGAGAGAGACACAATTCTCTCTCCCAGGATTATCCTGGGAAAGGCAGTGAGAAGCTCAGAGAAGAAGAGAAAACAATTCTTATCTCAATTCACTGCTCCTGTTGTTTGGCACCAGTGGGATGTGTTATGGAGATTGTTCACCCAAAGTGATTTATTAATTGGACACTGGTGAGGGTTGCTTGGATTTCCTTGGCCAGTTGGGTCAAAGCTGTGTCCTGGCTGTCTCAGACAGTCCGGGTTTTTCTTTAGCATCTCTTTTGATATAGTATGTAATTTAGTGTAGTATTAGTGCAATACAGTATTGTTTTAACAAAGCATTGGAGATTTATTAAAGGTATTCAGCCTTCTGAATCATGGAGCCAGAGCACATTATTTCCCTGGCTGGGGGTGCCCTGCACCAACACCTGCTCAGTCTGGAGAAGGGAAGGCTGAGAGGGGATCAATCCATCTACTCAAATACCCCATCCATCCATCCATCCATCCATGCATCCATCCATCCATCATCCATCCATCCATCCATCCATCCATCCATCCATCCATCCATCCACTCAAATACCCCATGCATCCATCCATCCATCCATGCATCCATCCATCCATCATCCATCCATCATCCATCTATCCATCATCCATCCATCCATCCATGCATCCATCCATCCATCATCCATCCATCATCCATCTATCCATCATCCATCCATCCATCCATCCATCCATCCATCCATCCATCCATCCATCCCTATCCATCCATCCATCATCCATCCATCCATCCCTATCCATCCATCCATCCATCATCCATCCATCCATCCATCCATCATCCATCCATCCATCCATCCATCCATCCATCATCCATCCATCCATCCATCCATCCATCCATCCCTATCCATCCATCCATCCATCCATCCATCCATCCATCCATCCATCCACCCAAATACCCCGTCCATCCATCCATCCATCCATCCATCCATCCATCCATCCATCCATCCATCCATCTCTTCATCCATCCATCCATCCATCCATCCATCCATCCATCCATCCATCATCCATCCATCCATCCATCCATCCATCCATCCATCCATCCATCCATCATCCATCCATCCATCCATCCATCCATCCATCCACCCATCCATCCATCCATCCATCCCTCCATCCATCCATCATCCATCCATCCATCATCCATCCATCCATCCATCCATCCATCCATCCATCCATCCATCCATCCATCCATCCATATCTCTCCAGGGGTGTCAGGATGGTCCCAGACTCTGCTCAGTGGGGCCACTGGCAGGACAAGGAGCAATGGCCAGGAACTGAACCACAACAATTCCAGGCCAGCCTGAGGAAGAACTTCCTTCCCTGGAGGGGCAGAGCCCTGGAGCAGCTGCCCAGGGAGGGGCTGGAGTCTCCCTCTCTGGGGACATCCCAACCCCCTGGCCACGTTCCTGTGTCACTGCTGCAGTCACCCTGCCTGGGCAGGGGCTGGGTTCGGTGGTCTCAGAGCTCCCTCCCTGCCCTGCAGGTGCTGACTGAGGGATCCCGGGGTCTCTGCTCTCTCCAAGATGAACCCCTGGGATCATTCCCAAGGCAGGGCTGGTTTCTGTCCCCCTCAGCCCGGGGAGGCAGCGCAATCTGTTCCCTCCGGGCCGTTAATGGCCCATCCCGCAGGCAGGGACCCAGTTTGTGATGGAAAGAGCCCGTATTGTTTGCCTAACAGTCAAGTGACAAATTATTTAATTAGCACATATGCCATTTGTCTCCACAGCTGTGTTCATCGTCCTAATTGCAAAGCAGCCTTAATTTATTGCGCCTATATTGCTCCCTACTACTAACACGGTAATTATATGCTTCCATTAGCCCACTACACCCTATGGAAGCAGGAAAAAAACCGGAAAAAAGATTAATTCCTCCACACGATGTATCTCCCCTCTTGCAATGGATGGCTCGCCGGGAAGCGAAGCTCAGGCAGCAGCAGGAAAAGCGGCACCTTCCCCGGGCGTTTTCCTCCCAGCCACTTTCCTTAAACTTTGTATTGCCGGGATTTGTCCGTTTGGGCTTTGTTTGGGGAAGCGTTTCCTCGGGCGCACAACCCTGCTTTGAGATCTCCACCTGCTGGAGAAATCCCTGCACGCGCGAAGGAGCTCCGGGAAAACCCCGGCTCCACCGCGGCCAGACCCGCTTCTCCTCCTCCTCCTCGGCAGAACTGCTCCGGCCGGCCAGGAGCGGCGCTTCCCACCTTTCCCACCTTCCCCACCTTTCCCACTGTCCCAGCTCTCCCACCCATCGCCCTGTCCCACCCGTCCCGCCCGCAGCTCTCCCCCTGCCCAGGTGTGTCCCTGGCACTTTGGGATGTGCTGCTCCGGGCAGGATCCCCACTTTGGGATGTGCTGCTCCGGGCAGGAGAGCTCCGAGCCCTCCTCAGGTCACTCTGGAGAACCTGCTGATGTTCCTGCTCTGGCAGCTCCTGGGGAACCATCCCAATTCTCTTGCTCTGAAAAACCTGGGGTAGTGGGGGGGATTGGAGCTGGATGAGCTTTAAGGTCCCTTCCAGCCCAAATCATTCTGGGATTCTGGGATTCTGGGGTTCTGGGGTTCTGGGGTTCTGGGGTTCTGAGGTTCTGAGGTTCTGAGGTTCTGGGATTCTGGAATTTTGGAATTCTGGGGTTCTGGAATTTTGGAATTCTGGAGTTCTCAAAAGATGCCATTTCTAACAGAAGGGAAAGCTGGGAGCCAGCACCACTGTCTGAGCCCCCTCACAAGGACAGGTCCTGCCCCTGAGGGTGGCCTGAGGCTGCAGGGCCAGGAATGCCACTGTCCCAAAGCACAGCTGGAGCTGAGCCGGCCCAGAGCCCCGGGAATGCTGGCCCGGGCTGGCTCTCCCTGAGCCCAGAGCCAGGGCAGAAGGGCCGGGGCTGGGGCTGCTGGCAGCTCGTCAGGGGAGATCACCCCAGATCCCAGCCCAGCCCAACAGCTGCTGGAGCCTCTTCTGGTTAGGCAGAGCCTTTGAGGGCATCCCCAGCTCGGCAGAGCTCAGCTAAGCCCGTCTGAAGTTCAGAGGGTTTAAGCAGATGCACCTCTCTGCTTAAGCCCGGGTTTAAGCCCCCTGAAGGGCTGCGGAGCTGCGGGGGCAGGGACAGCTGCACGACCCTTTCCTTTTTCCTTTCCTTTTTCTTTTCCTTTTTCCCTTCTCCTTTCCTTTTTCCTTTCCTTTTTCCTTTCCTCTTTCCTTTCCCTTTCTCCTTTCCCCTTTCCCCTCCCACAGCCCCCAGGACAAACTCCCCCGGCCCCGGGCAGCTCCAGCCCCTGGCACAGTGCCCAGCTCGGTGCCAGCCGAGGGGTGAGGGGCCACTCCCCGGGCACCCCCAGAATGTCCCCTCTCTCTCTGCCCCCCGGGGTCGGTGACAAGGGACAAGAACCGAGGCCACCTCTCCTTCTGTCTCCCTCCCCCCAGGCACTGCCAGGAGGCGGAAAATCCCCCCGAGGTGGGGCAGAGCCGGGGAAAAGAGGGGAGAAAGGAAAGGGGAAAAGGGGAAAGGGGGAAGGAAAGGGGGAAAGGATGGAAAAGGGGAAAGGGGAAAGGATGGGAAAGGGGAAAAAGGGAAAGGGGAGAAAGAAAAGGGGAAAGGGGGAAAGGATGGAGAAGGGGAAAGGGAGAAAGGAAAGGGGAAAGGGGAAAGGGAAAATGAAAAGGGAAAGGGGGAAAGGGGGAGAGAAAAGGGGAGAGGGGGAAAGGGAGAGAGAAAAGGGGAGAGGGGGAAAGGAGGAAAGAAAAGGGGAGAGGGGGAAAGGAGGAAAGAAAAGGGGAGAGGGTGAAAGGAGGAGAGAAAAGGGGAGAGGGGAAAGGGGGAAAGAAAAGGGGAGGGGGGAAAGGGGGAAAGAAAAGGGGAGAGGGGGAAAGGATGGAGAAGGGGAAAGGGGAAAGGGAGAAATGAGAGGGGAGAGGGGGAAAGGAGGAAAGAAAAGGGGAGAGGGGGAAAGGGGGAGAGAAAAGGGGAGAGGGGGAAAGGGGGAGAGAAAAGGGGAGAGGGGGAAAGGGGGAGAGAAAATGGGAGAGGGGGAAAGGGGGAGAGAAAAGGGAGAGGGGGAAAGGGGGAGAGAAAAGGGGAGAGGGGGAAAGGAGGAGAGAAAAGGGGAGAGGGGGAAAGGGCAGCGCTCTCAGGTGGCTGCTCCAGCCCTGCCTCCCGCCAGACGCCAGATCCAAGCCGGCAAATGCAGCTCCATTCTTTTTCCCCCCTTTTTCTTCCTTCAATGCGGGCTACAAGGCTACTGCCAAAAACATATCCAGCACAATCAAACATCAGATGGTGACTCCTTTCCCACAGCTTGTGTGAGTGAAAACAGTGAAATTATACCCATGTTTTAGCGGCGAATCCCCTGGTGTTCGAGCGAGGCAAGCCCAGCACAGGGCTCTTGTTCTCCTGCTTTTTGTTCCTGGACTTGCACTGTTTTTAGCACTGGACACCATTCAGCCCCCATTCAGCATTGTATGTCACTTCACATATGGTTCATCCGCTCCAAATGTGTGCATGTACCCAGAAAATGCAGCTTTTCATTATGTATTCTCTATGTAACAGAAAAGATTAAGATGTAAGCCCGGTGAATGCAGCAGGAATTAGTTGGACAGATGAATAAGGGAAAAATGAATCTGGAATGACGGCGGATTTAGTCTAATGATGGTGGGAGGGCGGTAAGAACTTGGTGGTAGGTTTCAGCCCTTTTAATCCCAGCCTGTGTGTGTATTTTGGCAGGAGAAATGTTTCTTCAGAACTGCATCCAGAGGGATACAGTAAAAACACTTTTAACCCGATCCACATGAAAGGCATCAAAATTGTCAGGCAGCACAGCGCCCGCGCCGCCCCAAACTCTGCTCAAATCTGGGGCAAAACCCCGCAGAATTTGGACAATAAACAGAAAAACCCCCCACCTCCCCGAAAGCCTGCAATATCAGCCCTGAATTTATGCATTTCATTCAGTTATTCCTCCTCTCGAGATACGATTTCCATGAATATCCGCTAATGAGGAAGCCTTTGATGCAACTCGGAGAGGGGATTTCAGTTTTAAAAGGAGAATAAAAGGACTGAAGTTTCCTTTCCCCCTCTGCCCACAAATGCTCCCCTCAAACGTGCCCGACGGTGAGTTAAAGATACTTTTAAAATTCAGGCGTTTGTGACACTTCGGGCTGGAAGTGTCAAGGCGTGGATAAATAGAAAAGCGGCTCATTTGCTAGCGGCCGTTTGCAGCGCTTGACAGAAAACAGGAGGGAGAGAAATCCCGACCCTCAGTGGGAGCGCTGGGAGTTAAGCTCACTTCCTACAACACTTTGCACAGCGAGAAAGAGGTTTTTTTTTTCTTTTCTTTTTTTCTTTTTTTCTTTTTTTTTTTTTTTTTTTTTTTTTTTTTTTTTCGGATTGAAAATCAACATTTGCATCACAATGGAGATATTTCAAAAGTATAAACACAAAGGGCTGCAACTTCAGAGGCTCCCGGGTCAGCTGCGCTCCGCTCCGGGCGTGCAGCGCATCCTCCGCGGCCGGGAAGGGAAAAGGGAAAAGGGAAAAGGGAAAAGGGAAAAGGGAAAAGGGAAAAGGGAAAAGGGAAAAGGGAAAAGGGAAAAGGGAAAAGGGAAAAGGGAAAAGGGAAAAGGGAAGGGGAAGTGTCCCACAGATCCCTCAGTGACTTTTCTGTGTCCCAAAAATCCTCCAGTGACTTTTCTGGGTCCCACAGATCCTCCAGTGACTTTTCTGTGTCCCACAAATCCAAAGCCATCCCTTCACGTCTAAAAGGCGCCATTTGAATTTTCCCTCCCTTTGGGGTTTTAAAATAAAGATTTCATCCAATAGGATTTCAGGGAATCTCGCCCTGATTTTTTAAGATTTTCTAAGCCTTCTGATATTTACATTCTTGTAACAAACTTTCTCGCACACTTGGTTATTGTTTTGCATTCTTTTATAGAGGAAGGGAAATTGGACAAACTGTTGGTTTGTCCAGTGTCATTGGAGAGGTGGCACTGTCACCTTCCAATCCACTGTCACTTTTAAGTGTTAAAATCAAAAATAAATATTCCTTTTACCTTGAAAAGAACAGCGTGTCCGTGGCGTGTTATTTTCTGTCCTATAGCAACAAATGAATGAAGTTCTCCATTCAAAAATAAAAATAAATTAATCTGGGCAGGGAAACCTCTGGATAAATAACAATTCCTCCTGCCTGGCACCAAAGATGTTCTGACACATCCTGTGCACGTGGTGGCTTTCAGCTGTCCCTGTTAAACTCTGGCAACCTGAAAAATAAGGGAAAAATTCTCCACTCTTCTCTGTTCAGTACATTTTGACTGAAAAGGAAGTAAAGTGGTTTAAAAATCCTGGAAGTAATTTTTAAAAATATCCCCCCACTTTCCCACAAAAGGATTTTAAGGATTAATCCCACTAAGAAGCTGAATAAAACCTTTCTAGTTACTGACAAGAAAATTAAATATATTATATATATCTTAAATAATATAATTAAATATAAAGGGTCCTGTGAAGAAATTATGTCTTTTTAAAAAGAAATAAAAATTTAATTTTTAATTGCAATTCTTCAATGCCAGAAGGTCAAAATGTGTCAATTTGGTCTTGAGAAATTTCCCCACCAAGCCCAGGGGGCTCCTCTTTGGGTGGTGGTTGCAGTACTTGGGCTGACATGGCTACATTTGACATTTACACCTGAATTTCACCATTCTGACAAAATTTTCAAAACTGCCAAAAACTGACCAAAATCAGTGGCCCAAGTAAGACAAACCAGTTAATTTCACCAGTTAATTTCACCAGTTTACTTCACCAGCTAATTTTACCAGTTTATTTCACCAGTTAATTTCACCAGCTAATTTTACCAGTTAATTTTACCAGTTTACTTCACCAGTTTATTTCACCAGTTAATTTCACCAGTTAATTTTACCAGCTAATTTTACCAGTTTACTTCACCAGTTTACTTCACCAGCTAATATTACCAGCTAATTTCCCCAGTTAATTTCCCTAGTTAATTTCCCCAGTTAATTTCCCCAGTTAATATTACCAGCTAATTTTACCAGTTAATTTCACCCCTTTTCCCCCCTCCTCTGAGGACTCACACCATGACCTGCAGCTGCTTTCCACTCCCCCAAACCTGGCTCCTTTTTTGCCTCTTTCCATGTGGGTTTGGATTTAAAATTCAGAACCAGAGCAGAAATCCCAGCTTGGCCCAGCCCAGAGTCAGGCTCACCTCGTGCCCTGCAGCTGCTTTAAGCCAGGCTTAAATCAGGCTCAAATCAGGCTCATTTTTGCCTCTTTCCCCAGGGATTCAGGTTTAGAGGGCAGAACCAGAGCAGGAATTCCAGCAGTGCAGTTCCCCCTGTGCCAAACCCAGTAACTGCAATAATTCCTCCCGAGGAGGAGGAGGGAGGGTCTGGCCTTGTCCTTTATCCCAATTTCAGGCCTCTTCAAACATGGAATTGATGGGGTTTTGGCCCTGCAGGTAGCTTTCCAACTTTTGCAGTTTTGTTTGTGTTTCCCCTACTTGTGCACCTGGAATTTTTTTTAGGGGATTTTTTTTCCCCCTGTAGGATCGAGTGGCAACTCATAAATGCACAATTCTTCATTAAAGCCAAATTGGAGGCTGCAGGTGCCACCCACAGGGCCCTGGGCTTGTCCTCAGCCTGCTCCTCCTGTGTTGTACTAATAAGTAGATGGGGCTTGGGTTTTTTATGTAGAAAAGTTTATTCTTTATTTACATAACTCGTTTTTACATTGTTTTTACAGACTTTGTGTTTAATTGGCTAGTAGTTTTCTTGTTACTCAATTTATTGGTTAGTAAATGGCATTTTACATGTTTATTACATCTCTATTCTTGGACTGGTTACATGTCCTCTTTATTGATTCTTCTGGGATCAATTTCTTGGGTTTTAGGTGTAAAGTTATTTTTCTCACATGAACAAATTGTTGTGTTAACTGATTTTTATTTTCCTTTTTTTTTTCCATAGGAACAAATAGATTAGCTGTTATCTGTACTTAGTAGGTTATGATATTGTAAGGCTTTTTAAAATAATATTTTTACTTGTATGTAACACTCCTGGGTGTTATCCTCCTGGTGCCTCAGGTTTGGCTTTTCTCTTTTTGAGGTTCTGTGCTGCTTTAGTGTGTGGGTCTGAGCTCCATATCAGGGGATGGTGAGCTCTGCACAGAGCAGGGAGACAAAACAATTCCTGCTCCAGCTGGGCACCAAGGACAAATGAGCCAAATCTCAGGCCAGGAGCACAAACCCCGTGGGCTGGAGAGAGAAAAACAAGCAGGGTGGGACTGCAGGGGCTGAAGCTGGGATGGGACAATGAACTGCAAGGTGCAAATGGAGCAGAGCTGATCCCAGGGAGAGACCCCGTGCCCGGCCGGGCATTTTGGGGCCATTTTGGGTCATCTTGGGTGCAGCCCTGGCTGGGCTCTGGTGCTGCCCCAGGTGGGTCCATGCAGGAGATCCTTTGGATAAATCCCTGCTTTATTCTGGGACTCTGCCCAGCCCCTGCTCTGGCTCAGCCTCACAGGGCACCCCCTCCCTCCCTCCCTGCAGGTGACACTGCCCTTCCCAGGGCCACCCTGGAGCTGACTTTGGTAATATATATGTAATATACACTCTGTATGTGCATATACTGGTTATATATCTATATATCTATATCTAGATATATATATATATATCTCCACTCTATGTGTGTACATATATATATATATATATATATATAAAACATCCACTCTATATGTGTACATGTACTTTAGCAAGTATATCCTTGATGTTAAATATGCTTCTCTCAGCTGGGAGATTATTTTCTTTTAGGGGTAAGATGAATTTAGCCAAGGCACCTGTGACAGAGAAGAATGCAGTTTGTTGAACCTTTGCGCCCTTATTGTAAATTCTGTGTGGACAGCCCAGGAGGGTGAGCAGTGCCTTGGTGTCCTTGGTTCTGGGCTGGAGAAGGATTGTTCTGTGTGACTGAGCTGTGAGGAGAGCTGCTGACACTATATGAAATTCAGAATTACACACTAATGCAGTGTGTAACTGCAGAGCATAACTGTACAGTGCAGTGAATGTGGAAAATATGAAATTTAAAACTGAAGGCATCACATTCAGCCCTTGGATCTGCTGCCACCTGCCCAGAGCTGTGCCAGGGGCACCAAGGGGACTCTCCTTCCTCCTGGGCTAAAAGGCAGCAGGGCTGTCCATGCCCTGCCAGGACAGGTGGATTCACTGCGAGGATGAGGAGGGAAAGGGGCTGTTCTGGTACCTGCTGCTGCTCCCCAGGCCTGGGGAGGGGAGTTTGGAGCCTCCACGTGTCCCCTGATGCTGCCAGCAGGAGCTGCTGGGTCCCCAGAGCTGCACAAAGCTGTAAAAGTGAATTGGTCTAAAACTCCCCAGATGTCAATTCCTGAACCTCAGGAAGGAATTCCTGAGTTCAGGATGGTGCTGGTACAGCTGAGGGACTCCTGTGGAAGAGGAAAACCTGGAAAAACCCCCCTCTATTTGGCTGGTCCAGGAAACAACCGTGCTCTCCAGATTCAGGTGAAATCCCAGAACCCCAAATCCCTGGTTCTGGCAAAGCCCTGCCAGCCCAGGCAGTGCCAGCTGTGCCCCACGGCCACCTTGTCCCCAGCCCAGAGCACTCAGTGCCACCTCCAGGGCACACCTGCAGGGATGGGCACTGCAGAGCTCCCTGGGCAGCCCCTGCCAAGGCCTGAGCCCCCTTTCCATGGGCAAATTCCTGCTGCTGGCCCAGCTGAGCCTGCCCTGGCCCAGCCTGAGGCCGTTCCCTCTGCTCCTGTCCCTGTTCCCTGGGAGCAGAGCCCGACCCCCCCGGCTGTCCCCTCCTGGCAGGGACTTGTGCAGAGCCACAAGGGCCCCCTGAGCCTCCTTTGCTCCAGGCTCAGCCCCTGCCCAGCTCCCTCAGGAATGCTCCAGCCCCTTCCCAGCTCCCTCAGGAATTCTCCAGCCCCTTCCCAGCTCCCTCAGGAATTCTCCAGCCCCTTCCCAGCTCCCTCAGGGATTCTCCAGCCCCTTCCCAGCTCCCTTCCATGACCTGGAGATGCTCCAGCCCCTCCAGGGCTCTCCTGCAGGACCAGAACACAGGGGACAATCCCTGCCCTGGGGGACAATCCCTTTGTCCCTGGGGCTGGCCCAGCCCCCTGGCCCCTCGCAGTCCCAGCAGTTCCTGGGCAGAGGCAGCACAGAGGGCACAGGGGAGAGGGGAAAGGCTCCCCAAAACCCTCCAGAGCACTTTGGGGTCACCCACCCTGCAGGTGGGGACTGCACTAGCAGCAGTGACCTCTCTGGGGACAGCCAGTGTCCCCAAGCCACTCCAGCTGCCATTCCAGGGACCATCCCACACAGGACAAGCGACCTGGTGTCCCTGGTGCCCAGGGAGCTCACCCAGCTCTGCCTTGGCCACCTCCTTTTAATAATGCTGCTGTCATATTGATTTCCAGGCTCCAATCACACAGAATGTTTTATCCATGATGGAGCAGCAAGTTGGAAAGCCTGGGCTGCTTCTTTAATTTCAGCAGGCAGACAATTCCCAGCAGGGCTGTGAAACTGGATCTGTGTCATCTTCTGAGCTGGCACAGAACAGCCCAACCCCACCTGGGGCTGCTCCAGGCTGGGAAAATGTCTGCTGAGAATTCCAGCCTGTCTGTGCTGCCAGGCACTGACCCCCAGAGAACACTGCAGTGACCTGAGGGCCTGGAGAAGCTTCCAGAATGGAATGACAGAACTGGGATTGTGGGGGTGCAGTTTGGATAGAAGTGTGTGATATCACAGGGTGGGAAACTCAGAGTTGGAGGGTTTAGAATGCAGTAATAGACAGAAAGCAGGATGGAGGCTTTAGGGTGGAGGCTGCTCCTTCTTCACCTTCTTCTTCTCCTTCTCCATGGGTTTGGGTGGTTTTGTGTCATTGGATAAAAAAGTCCCCATTGCGGGCACGGGTGGTTGGGTATTGGGTTAGAAGTGAAAATAATTGAGGTGTCATTTCTAAATTGGACAGTTTGTCCTTCAAAGGCCTTGGAGAGAGAGACAGGGCTTCATTTTTAGTTTGTGGCAGTGAAGTGCTGCAGAGCTCAGGGTTTGTGAGACTGTGACAGAGACAAGAACTGATGAACATCTGAGTCCCAACAAGAAATTCCATCTCATACATTTAATCCCGACCCTGGCAAAAAGGAGATAAAACTCAAAGCTGGGATGGGCCAAGCTCAGCTCAGAGCCAGCCTGGGAACAAATCCAGGGCTCACTGCAAACCTTGTGTACTTTTCTCACTGACTTGCTTGGGATGGAGGGACCCCACAGCCCACCCAGTGCCACCCCTGCCATGGCAGGGACACCTCCCACTGCCCCAGGCTGCTCCAGCCCCAGTGTCCAGCCTGGCCTTGGGCACTGCCAGGGATCCAGGGGCAGCCCCAGCTGCTCTGGGCACCCTGTGCCAGGGCCTGCCCACCCTGCCAGGGAACAATTCCTCATTGCCAAGATCCCACCCAGCCCTGCCCTCTGGGTTTGGTGACAGGGGCCAAGGGCCAGGGAACAGAGGCCAGGACAAATCCTGGCAGTGTGGTGGTGCCAGAGCTGCAGGACATCCCAGCTGCTGCTGGCACTGGTGGGGGTGATTTGGGCACAGGTAATGCCCTAAATCCAAACCAGAGCCTGTGGCAGGAGTGGTGACAAACAAAGGTCCCTCTGCACAGCAGGGCAGGACTGAGACCACCTGCAGCTGGGCAGGCAATGCTCTGTGTGTGCAAAATCCCAGTGTGGGGACACTGGGGGCATTTTCCCTGGGAAAAGGTAACAATGAGGGCTGGAGTGAGTTCTGGGCAGTGCAGCTCCCTCATCCTTGCGGTGTGGAATGTGGAAGGAGGGGCTGCTCCATCCCTCTTAGCCCTGGCACCTCTCTGAGCTCTGCACATTTCCCCCAGCCCCTGGCCTGTGCCAGCCGCCCTGGGCACAAGTTCCCAGTGTGAAAAACACCATCACTTGTTTTTAAATTTTTAAAGAATTTAATAACAATAAAATGGTTATAAAAATAACAAAATAATTAGAGTAATAATAATTTTGACTGTTTGGATTGGGACAATGTGAGACAATAAAAACAAAGAGTTATCAATAGTCTGGGTACCTTTTCTGGGCAAAATACACCCAAAAAGGCCCCACATTAACAGAGGATTATCCCCTTAAAACACCAGCCTGTTGCATATTCACACACCTCATCCCTGGTGCATCAATTCCATTCACACCCAGGATTCTGGCTGGGCACTGCCAGCTCCTTCCTCTGAGTCCTGACGGCGTCTGCAGGGCTGAGCAGGCAGGAAGAAGTTCATTTGTTCTGGTAATGGGGCAATAAATTCTCTTTCTCTGAGACATTCAGGTGTCCTGTGGCTGCTATCAGGTGTGAGTCCCTTCTTTAAAAAGTATTTTAAAAAGCATAGTTTCTATTTTAACATTCTGTTATAACCTAAAACTATATTTAGCACACTACTTAAGAGAATGAATACAGCATTACTTTCTAACACAACACACAGAATATTCATTTGTGTGTTTGCCAAAAGCCAATGATAAAGCAGGCCTTTCCCACAGCAGCAATCCCAGCCCTGCAGGCTGGAGCTGGAGCAGTTTGAGCAGAGCTGAGGAAATCTGGCGCGCGCGGTGCCGGCGCTGTTGGGCCCTTTGAGCTCGCCCTCAGCTGTGCTCATTTTTTGTCACCATATTGGGGCAAGCCGGGCTGTTTTGTCACTCCACACTAATCTGACATCTGATGTCTGCCTCGCATCATTGTCTGGGGCACAGCTGGATCCAGCCCAGCAACACCCACCGCACTCGCACCCTTTAATTCTCATTTTCCAGCGCTCGGGGCCTTGTTTGTGGGAGGCCAAAAGGGCTGGAAAAAAATCAATTACTGCTGCAACAGCCCTTGCACCCACTCTGCACGGGCAGGTACGAGGGGGAGCAGCGTGGGGATGGTGCTGCTGCCCCTCGGCACGTGGGGGGCCGAGTCTGACCAGTTAAACCAGTGAGTTAAACTGGGGGAGCCCTTCTGTGGCTCCCGAAATATTCTGGCAGCTTTGCTTGTACAACCTGGCCAGGAGCAGCTTCCAAAGCACCTTTGAGCTGTGTTTCTTTGGGTTGTGTTTCTTTTAGATTGTTTCTTTTCCTCCTGTTCCCTTTCCCTCTCCTTGCCCGGCAGCACCACGGGGCAGCAGGATTTGACTATCCCGGTTATTAGTGGGAATCTCCAGTTGGACCTTTAAGGAAAGGCAGTGACTCCAAAGCACCTTTGAGCTGTGTTTCTTTGGGTTGTGTTTCTTTGGGTTGTGTTTCTCTTCCTCCTGTTCCCTTTCCCTCTCCCAGCCTGGCAGCCCCAGCCCCGCGGGGCGGCGGGATTTGATTATCCCGGTTATTAGTGGGAATCTCCAGTTGGACCTTTAAGGAAAGGCAGTGACTCCAAAGCACCTTTCAGTTGTGTTTCTTTGGGTTGCGTTTCTTTGGGTTGTGTTTCCCTTCCTCCTGTTCCCTTTCCCTCTCCCAGGCTGGCAGCCCCAGCCCCGCAGCACGGCGGGACTCCAGGACTCGATTATCCCGGTTATTAGCAGGAATCTCCAGTTGGACCTTTAAGGAAAAGCAGCGAGGTGTCAGTTGTTAACTTAACACAGCTCTGCAGCGGGCTGAGAGCTCGGGTCGTGACCCTATAATGGCCAGCCAGCCTATTAGTTCAGCAAAGCCGGGCTCAAATGTCATTTCAGCACCCGGCGGATGCTTGAATTTATTACCCGGGAAGCTCCCAACTTGAAAACGATAGGATTTCTTCTCCACCAGCTGCTGGAAGTCCCCTTTTTCGAAATAATAGCGACAAATCTGCACTTTCAAAGTTCTTAACTGGTGGGGTGACCTGTGGTGAACGAGGAGGCCGAGCAGGTACAGCAGATCATGGAACCTCCGGGAAAAGGGGGGGGAAAGGCAGGATAAAGGCAAAAAAAAAAATGCCAATCAAATTGAAATGATGAGCCCATTAAAGAATGATTTTCATTCAGGCCTCACCTTCTGCAGTGCTCACATTTTTATGGTTAAAACCCACAGGAAGCAAACTCTGCCCCTTCGTGGCCCTCCCTCCCGCCCGTTATTAATTCCTGATATTTGGTGATAATTTTAGTCGAGGGGGAGAGAGGGAAAAAAAAAAAAAAAAAGAGGAAAAAAACCCAACCAAAAAAATCTCTCTGCATTCAGTCCCCTGAGAATGTTGGGTCGAGTTTTTTGATCCCTGTTGCTCATTGATTTGAGGGCTGATGTAGTGCAAGGGGTCCCTATTAGTGGCGTCTGTCACTGCTGTAATGTTTTTGTTATTTTTCCTCATTTGTTCGCTCTGACATCATGTCATTACAGAATGGTGCTGTTCAGGCCCTGCCTTGGCTGTTCGTTAGCGTGTGTTTAATGAGCAGCTTAATTGAGCTGTCTACTAGGCCACCTGTCACCCTCCGGACTTATTAACATACTAATGGCCTGACATTGTCCTCGCTGACAGGCAACAGGGTTTACTGATTTGATGTCTGGACATGGGGATTTTATGCAGGAATGAGAGAGGATATTGGGAAGGAGGTTTAAAAACGCAAATTAACTCTTTGGTATCTCTGTATTTATGGCTGGCTCGGAAAAGTTCAACACAAAGTGGCCGGGGGTGGGTGGCAGGGGGGCCAGCCCTGCTCAGGCAGAGCCACTTTGTCACCGCTGGCAGCACGTTTGCGGAGGGGAAAATCTGCTTGGGGTAAGAGGAGCGGGCTTTACTTCTATTACAGTATTATTGTTGGGGCTGCTTCAAAGGAGAAATCTCCTTAAGCCCGCAGGAAAGTTTTGTGACTGGGCTTTTCTGCACTGTGGCTAAACAAGTGAAAGGCACGAAATTTCCAGTGAAGGGATTTAAGTGCACGACATTGTCCCCACCTTTTAAAGCCAGATGAGGACATTCATCGCCTCTGAACGCTGGGCCGGGCTCTAAAGGTTCAAAGGAGCGCCTTAAGTGCACGCAAGTTTAATAAAAACACTGGGTTTTGCTTCTTGCTGCCGGTTGCTGTCGGGTGGGTTTTTCCCGACCTTCTGCCAGCGCTGAGCTCGGCTTTGCGGAGATCCCGCACCCAGATGGGGCTTCCCTAAGCCCGGCCCAGCAGTAATCCCAGCTCTGGGGCCGTGGGTTTGGGTGCGGGGGCTGCTCTTGCAGGAGGGAAGGTTCGAGCTGGTGGGGCTTGGGAAAAATGCGTGTTTTATGGTCGGCTTTTGGCAAATATTCAGTTAATATTGTTTGTGTTGTGTTAGAAAGTTCTCCTGTATTGATTTTCTCAAGTAGTGTGCTAAATATAGTTTTAGGTTATAACAAAAGGTTAAAATAGAAACTATGCTATGTAAGATACTTTTTAAAGAAAGGACTCACACCTGATGGCAGCCACAGGACACCTGAATGTCTCAGAGAAAGAGAATTTATTGCCCCATGATCAGAACAAACGAACTTCTTCCTGCCTGCTCAGCCCTGCAGACGCCGTCAGGACTCAGAGGAAGGAGCTGGCAGTGCCCAGCCAGAATCCTGGGTGTGAATGGAATTGATGCACCAGGGATGAGGGGTGTGAATATGCAACAGGCTGGTGTTTTAAGGGTTAATCCTCTGTTAACCTGGGGCCTTTTTGGGGTTATTTTGCCCAGAAAAGGAACCTGGACTGTCTGTAACTCTTTGTTTTTATTGTCTCACATCGTCTCAATCCAAATTGTCCAAATTGTTATTACTCTCATTATATTGCTATTTTTATAACCATTTCATTATCATTAAACTTTTAAACATTTCAAACCAAGTGATGGCGTTTTTCACAGGCTCAGCTGGTGCTTCCAGGAGCCAGAGGGAGCAGAGTGAGGGGAACCCTGAGGAGCTTTGCTGATGGGTACTGGTAAAAACAAAATCTGACACCCAGTGCTAAAGGGATTCCAGCATTTATTGTAATAAAAGCAAGGCCCAAAGCAAGGGGTACTAAAGTGATTCCAGCATTTATTACAATAAAAGCAAGGCCCAAAGCAAAGGGTACTAAAGTGATTCCAGCATTTATTACAATAAAAACAAGGCCCAAAGCAAGGGGCACTAAAGTGATTTCAGCATTTATTACAATAAAAGCAAGGCCCAAAGCAGGCCCGGGCCGGGCAGGAGCGTTCCCTCAGGGATGGAGCAGGGCCTGTAGCGATGGATGGCCCCGATGTTCCAGGGGGAGCAGCACAGCTTCCCTGGGTCAGATGCTCTTTTTTATCCTGTTTTGTCCCTCTGGATCGGTTTCTGTTTGGATCCTTCATTTGCATGGAGGTTTCAGGTGCTTTAATTGATTGCCCCATGACAGTTCTCTCTGGGCTGGCTCTGGTGCTCTTTGCTGAGGTGTGCTATGGCACCCTGAGTTCCAGATTTCCTAACCCCACCCTTTTAATCCCTTCTACAGGAACCAAACTAACAGTACCTGTTAAAAACGAGAGCAGGCTCCCGGTGCTGAAGTGATTCCAGCATTTATTAATTACAATAAAAGCAAGGCCCAAAGCAGGCCCGGGCCGGGCAGGAGCGTTCCCTCGGGGATGGAGCAGGGCCTGTAGCCATGGCCCCGATGTTCCAGGGGGAGCAGCACAGCTTCCCTGGGTCAGATGCTCTTTTTTATCCTGTTTTGTCCCTCTGGATCGGTTTCTGTTTGGATCCTTCATTTGCATGAAGGTTTAGGCCTTGATTGGCCATTCCAGCTCGGGCTGGCTGGCTCTGGTGTGAGGTGTGGCTCTTTGCTGGCTGGCTCTTTGCTGAGGTGTGTTATGGCCCCTTGAGTGCGGATTTCCTATAACCACCCTTTTAACCCCTTTAGCCCCGGAGCTGAGGGAACACAGCAGGGATGGGGCCAGCCCTGGCAGCACCAGGGTTCCTGTGGTCTCCAGTCAGGAGCTGGGATGGGGCAGGGAGAGCAGGATCCCCTGGGGAAAGAGGGGTCCCACGACACTCGGAGGGGCTTGGGGAGAACCTGAGCCCCGGCAGCACCTGAGTGTGGCCACAGATCCCTGTGGAAATGTCTCTTCTTTAGCAGTTTAATGTCTGGTTAATTGGTGTGGGCAGCAAGGGAAGGGGATCCTGCCCCTCCTGCAGCCAGGTCTGGGCTCCTGGCACAGGCAGGACCTGGAGCTGCTGGAGAGACCCGGGGGAGCCACGGGGCTGGAGCCAGGCTGGGAGGGCTGGGAAGGTCCACCTGGAGAGGAGAAGGCTCCAGGGAGAGCTGGGAATGTCCAGCCTGGAGAGGAGAAGGCTCCAGGCAGAGCTCAGAGCCCCTGGCAGGTCCTGAAGGGGCTCCAGGAGAGCTGCAGAGGGACTGGGGACAAGGATGGAGGGACAGCACACAGGGAATGGCTGCCAGTGCCAGAGGGCAGGGCTGGGTGGGATCTTGGCAATGAGGAATTGTTCCCTGGCAGGGTGGGCAGGCCCTGGCAGGTGTTCACAGGAGCCCCAAAGCCTGGGGACCCTGTGGGATCCCTGTGCCATGCCCTGGGGTCTGCAGGCACTGGCAGCACCAGTGAGCCTCAGGAAGGGGCACCCAGGGCCCACTGGTGCCAGGCTGATGGGGTGTTTTAGGATGAAACACTCCAATGATTTCACAACTCCCAAAATTCCTCATGGACAGGAAATGTTTGTTTCCTTGGATCCCAAGGGGAATCAGAGAAGTCACCCTCCCCTCAGCAAAGCCAGCCCCTACTGGAGCTCATTTCTCCTTTTCACTGGGTGCTTTCCTTTGGGAAATGGTGGCTCTGACTCCACAGCCTCTTTTCTACTGGAAAAACAAGGAATTTGCTGCAGGTGAGCCTCTGTATCCCCTGGGTCAGAGAGAAGCAGGAGACACCCACAGAGCACAAACACCCTGAACACCTTCCCACAGAAATGGTGGGATGGGCACAAGGCTGGACCTCCCGACACTTTGGGATATTTTCAGATCTACCTGGAGGAGAGGGAACAGGAAAAGCCTGGGAATAAGAAGTTACAGAGAAATCCCATTCCTTCATGGCACTTTCTCACTGCAGAGGGCTTCCATCCTTCCCCAGAGTGCCATGAACATTTCAGTGTGCCATTGGACCTTCTCCAAATGCACAGGAAGGTCCTTCCCTGCTCCCACAGGGCCACTGGGAATTATGCACTGCAGGGCTGGGCTGGGAATTCTGCGCTGCTGGGTTGGGAATTCTTCATTGTGGGGCTGGGCTGGGAATTCTGCACTGCTGGGATTGGAATTCTGCACTGCTGGGAGAGCAGGGATGGAAAGGGAAACAGGGACTGATGCCTTGTGCAGGCTGAGCCAGAGCAGGGGCTGGGCAGAGTCCCAGAACAAAGCAGGGATTTATCCAAAGGATCTCCTGCATGGACTCACCTGGGGCAGCACCAGAGCCCAGCCAGGGCTGCACCCAAGATGACCCAAAATGGCCCCAAAATGCCCGGCCGGGCACGGGGTCTCTCCCTGGGATCAGCTCTGCTCCATTTGCACCTTGCAGTTCATTGTCCCATCCCAGCTTCAGCCCCTGCAGTCCCACCCTGCTTGTTTTTCTCTCTCCAGCCCACGGGGTTTGTGCTCCTGGCTGAGATTTGGCTCATTTGTCCTTGGTGCCCAGCTGGAGCGGGAATTGTTTTGTCTCCCTGCTCTGTGCACAGAGCTCACCATCCCATAATATGAACCCAGACCCACACACCAAAGCAGCACAGAACCTGGAAAAGAGAAAAGCCAAACCTGAGGCATCAAGACAGTGGAAGAGGCATGAAGGGAATGAATGGACTTAGAGGAAAAACCAAGTTGCAGGCCTATTCATCCCAAAAAAGGCAGCGACACTCCCAGCCTGCCGGACTCCAGCAGCTGGGCAGGACCTGGAGCTGCAGACAGAGGGATGGCACCTCCTCAAAACCTCCCTCCTGAGCCCAACTGCTCCTGCCAGGAGCAGCAGGAGAGCTCTTTCAGCAGCCTGGGCCCCTGAGCCCAAACCAGGATCTGCCTTGTCCTCCCTGGCCCTGCTGCTCAAAATGTGTGCTGTGGGTCCTGCCCACCCCAGAGCCTGGCTGGGAGGGATCAGCCCTGCACAGGCAGGAATAAAACTGGAATTAAATTCATCAGACTTGCTGTCAGCAAAAGAATAATCTCTGTTGCTTTGAAAAACCCAGTCCTGAGGGCCTGGTAGGAAATGGGGATGTGGCACCTCTTTCCTGCCTGTGAGAGGAAAAGAAGGAGAAGGGCACGGGGTGGTTGCAGATACAGCAGGAGATGGTAAATTGAATAAAATTTAATAACTCAGGGAGATCACAGTGCTGGGGGCAGGAGAAGCAGAGTTTCCATTCCATTCCATTCCATTCCATTCCATTCCATTCCATTCCATTCCATTCCAGAGGTTTTGTACAGACACTGGCAATTCCATTAAAAGGAAGGATCCAAAGAAGCCTTGATATTCAGGCCACTTAAAAGGAACAAACAACAAAATAATTAATAGAGGAAATAAAACAAACATGAAAATTCTGATCAAGCTGCTCCATCCTGTTTCACCTCCTTTTGCCCACGTTTGTATGGCAATGTTCACTGTAACACAAAACCCCAGGTATTTCACACGGAACCTTGCTGAGAACCCAACCAAACCCGAGAATGTTCCGTTTCAAAAAGCCCAAAATAGCCAACACTGCTGGAGCTTTCCCTCCTGGAGCAAAAGCACTTTCCTGATTCCTGGGGCCAGGCTGGGGTCTGCCATTGGTTGGATGCATCACCCAGCACTGCAGTCCCAGAGGCTGGGAGAGAGCCCTGGGAGCACCCAGTGCCAGCATCCCCCAAAATCTGACAAAACATGGGGTGGTGATGGGCGACCTCCATCATCAAGAACCTGACAGAAACCACAACTGCAAAAAACTGGGAATGCTGAGGCAGGCACAGGCTTGTTGTTTCCAAAATCATGAAACTTTGATAGATCAGAGCCAGGCCAAGGGGCTGGAGAAGGGACAGGAGGGAGGGAATCCCTGGGAAACCTTGGCTGGAACTGGGGCCTCCATTCCCTGGGGGAGCAGCTGTTCCTCCGGGATGGGAGATATGGGATATGGGATGTGAGATTTGGGATGTGGGATTTGGGATATGGGGGATATGGGATTTGGGATATGGGAGATGGGGGATGTGGGATTTGGGGGATGTGGGATATGGGGGATATGGGATTTGGGGGGTGTGGGATATGAGATTTGGGATATGGGATTTGGGGGGTATGGGATTTGGGATTTGGGATGTGGGATTTGGGATATGGGATATAGGATGTGGGGAATGGGGGAAATGGGATATGGGATGTGAGATTTGGGATGTGGGATTTGGGATATGGGGGATATGGGATTTGGGATTTGGGATTTGGGATTTGGGATGTGGGATTTGGGATATGGGATATGGGATATGGGGGATGTGGGATTTGGGATATGGGAGATGGAGGATGTGGGATTTGGGGGATGTGGGATATGGGGGATATGGGATTTGGGGGGTGTGGGATATGAGATTTGGGATATGGGATTTGGGGGATATGGGATTTGGGATATGGGATTTGGGATATGGAGGATATGGGATTTGGAGGATATGGGATTTGGGATATGGGATATGAGGGATATGGGATTTGGGATTTGGGATTTGGGATGTGGGATTTGGGATATGGGATATAGGATGTGGGGAATGGGGGAAATGGGATATGGGATGTGAGATTTGGGATGTGGGATTTGGGATATGGGGGATATGGGATGTGAGATTTGGGATGTGGGATTTGGGATATGGGGGATGTGGGATTTGGGGGATGTGGGATATGGGGGATGTGGGATTTGGGGGATGGGGGATGTGGGATACGGGATTTGGGATATGGCATGTGGAATTTGGGGGATATAGAGTACAGGATTTGGGGATATGGGATACAGGATTTGGGGGATATAGGATTTGGGGGATATGGGATATTTGGGATATAGGAAATGGTGCTTCCAGGCAGGGTTTGATTCTTGCTGCACTCCAGAGCTGAAGGGAAAATCCTTCTCCCAGACCAAAGAGCAACTTTCCATCAGTGGCGGGGTTTTCCTGCTGGATTTCAGAATAATCTCTCACCTCCCTTAGGGGGACAATGTGTGTGGGGGCTCTGCTGTCCCGTTTGTCCCCAGGGTTGGACACACAGCCAGGCTCTGCTCTTGCCTTTCCATTCATTGTTCCTGTGATCCAACGTTCTCCCTGCTCACTCCCACAGGGACCTTCGCTCTCTCCTGCCACAGGGCCCTCCCTCAGCTCTCAGGCACCTGCCAGCTCTTCCTCCCTTTGTGCAGCAGTGGAACACCCAACACCCTGAGCAGGAAGGATCTTGCAGGCCACCATCCCCTCAGACACCCCTGGGGAGGATGGCAGAACCTGTCCCCAGGTGCTGCCATTCCAATTAAGCTGCCCCATCCTGCTCCATCTCTTTACCCACATTTGCATTGCAGGGTTCACTCTGACACAAAACCCAGGCATCTCACACACATCCCAGCCGTGCCCTCCCTGTTTGTTTGTTTGTTTGTTTGTTTTACCAACCTCAGTGGAAGTGCCACTCCCACCTGGGCAGGTGCTGTGTGTGTCCTGTTCTGGTGGGTCCCTGTGTGCCCTTCCCTCACCTGCACTCCCCTGAACTCAGGCACATTTTGGGGCCCTGTCTTGTAAGAGCCTGAATGAGGGATGTGGGACCCAGGCTGCTCTCCAAAATGCAGTTTATTGTGTCCAAAATGCAGTTTATTGTGTACTAAATGCAGTTTATTGTGTCCAAAATGCAGTTTATTGTGTCCAAAATGCAGTTTATTGTGTCCAAAATGCAGTTTATTATGTACAAAATGCAGTTTATTCCATCCAAGAGGTCACAGCAGCCCAGGGTGGTGGGTGACAGAGCTGTGCCCACAGCTGTCAGCTCCAGCTGCAGGCAGCCCTGCAGACCCTTTGCTTTGGTTACAGTTCATTATAGACTTCTCTATGCTGAGCATCTTAATACAGTAGAACCAATCTATGCCTTGACTATTATCTATAGCCTATCATAACTACTATAATTACAATATTCATGTTACTATTCTCCAATCACTCACAGTCACTACATCACAGTTTAAGCCAGAAGTTGTTGTTCAGTTTTCTTGCAGTGGAAAATTCTGGGACCTTTTTTCTCCTTGCCACATTTGCTGCCTTGTTTGCCTGTGCTCTCTTCCTGCTTGGTAAAAACATCTTCTTGTTTGGGGTGGGTTTATCCTTTGCTCTAAGCCATAAAACCCCTCCTAACTCACACACCCTTTGCCTCCTTGGTTACCCAGTCAGACTGGCTCAGCAATTCTTTTCTTCTATATCAAAACTTGCTTCCATCTCTATTCCTTCATCAGACTCCACATTCAAAAATCTTTCTGCCAAGCACACATATCTGTGAGACTTCCTTGTCAAACTTTCATCCCTCCCACCACTGTCCCCCTCAGGGGAGGTCACATCCCAGCAGCATTCCTGATCCCTCTGTGCCTCCCTGAGCCCTGTCCTGGGGCTGCGTGAGGTGAGCAGATCCCTCATTCCCAGTGATCTCCGTGGGAATTTGTGCTATTTTTGGGGTCCCCAGGATAAGGAGGAATTGAGAATCTGAACTCCATGTTCTTAGAAGGCTGATTTATTATTTTTTTACTTATATTAAGGAATGCTATACTAAAACTACATTAAAAAATAGAGAAAGGATACAGACAGAAGGCTACAAAGAATGATGGTGAAAACTCCTGACTGCTCCCAGAGTCCCAAACACAGCCTGACCACGATTGGTCATTAAGCCAAAACAATTCACGTTAAACCAAACACCCACCTGTTGGCTAAACAATCTGCAACCACATTCCAAGGCAGCAAAACAAGGAGAAGCAATCAGATAATTATTGTTTTCATTCTTCTCTGAGGCTTCTCAGCTCCCCAGGAGAAGAATCCTGAGCAAAGAGGATTTTTCAGAAAATGTGACAGGAATCTGCTCTCCCACAGGAGCCCTCCCAGCAGCAGCTGCTCTGCTCAGGGACAGCCCTGGTGAGCACAGAAGCCTCACCCCAGAAGGGAACTCTGTGCCCTCCCGTGCTGCTGGGCCATGCTGAGGTCAGGCCAGGGCTGGTCCCTGCTCTGAACCCTGCCTGGGTCACCATGTGGCTGTGGCTGGGGAGGGACCCACAGTGACCCTGGAAGGGGCAGGGCTGGGGATGCTCCTGCAGCAATCAGCAGGGCTGCTCCTGCTCCGGGTGACACGGGGACGGCAGATGGCAGGAGCAGCCAGGGCAGATGGCCTTGAGCCCTGGCCTGCTCCCAGCCCCACTGCACCAGGTCCTGCTCACAAGTGCTCTCAGGAAATGAGCAGCCTGGGGTTGTTTTTGCAGTTCCTGTGCCCAGGGAGCAGCAGCAGACAGGCTCCACTGTCTTTGGATGTAATTTGGAAGAAAGGAAGTGGCAGCAATCTGTGATGTCCCAGTGCCCACCTTGTCAGTGGCTGCTGTTCAGTGCCACAGCTGGGAGATTCATTGTCCCCACAGCTCGGGTTTGGGCCCCTCTTGTCCCCTCCCTGCAGCCACCCTTTAGTCAGAGCCCCTGGCAGGGCCTGAAGGGGCTCCAGGAGAGCTGCAGAGGGACTGGGGACAAGGATGGAGGGACAGGAGCCAGGGAATGGCTGCCAGTGCCAGAGGGCAGGGCTGGGTGGGATCTTGGCAATGAGGAATTGTTCCCTGGCAGGGTGGGCAGGCCCTGGCACAGGGTGCCCAGAGCAGCTGGGGCTGCCCCTGGATCCCTGGCAGTGCCCAAGGCCAGGCTGGACACTGGGGCTGGAGCAGCCTGGGGCAGTGGGAGGTGTCCCTGCTGTGGCAGGGGGGCACTGGGTGGGCTCTGAGGTCCCTCCCAGCCCAAACCAGTCTGGGATTCCCTGATTCCATGAACAACTCCATGTATGGATTTATCTCAGGCCGTTTTCCTCCTTCCTTCTCCTCTTCCTCTGCCCTCCCACAGGCACTGGGAGACAGGAATTGTTTATGAGTGTCTGATCTTCCCACAGGACAGCCCAGATCCATCACTGGGCAAGTGACCCAAGAATACCAATGGTGGTAGCTCAGCGCTCCTGTTCATCCCTGAGGATGGGGCCTGGCCATGGCAGCCCCAAGGCCAAAGCTCCTGTCCCAGGGAGCAGCTGCTCTGGGCACTGTCACCTCCACAGGAGCCAGTGTCACATCCCCTCCCCTTCCCTGGGGGCTGCAGGGGCAGAGGGACAGTGGGGACAGGGGGGTTTCCTCATGATGCCCTGTGAGGCTGAGCCAGAGCAGGGGCTGGGCAGAGTCCCAGAACAAAGCAGGGATTTATCCAAAGGATCTCCTGCATGGATCCACCTGGGGCAGCACCAGAGCCCAGCCAGGGCTGCACCCAAGATGACCCAAAATGGCCCCAAAATGCCCGGCCGGGCACGGGGTCTCTCCCTGGGATCAGCTCTGCTCCATTTGCACCTTGCAGTTCATTGTCCCATCCCAGCTTCAGCCCCTGCAGTCCCACCCTGCTTGTTTTTCTCTCTCCAGCCCACGGGGTTTGTGCTCCTGGCTGAGATTTGGCTCATTGGTGCCCAGCTGGAGCAGGAATTGTTTTGTCTCCCTGCTCTGTGCAGAGCTCACCATCCCATAATATGAAGCTCAGAACTGCACACTAGAGCAGCACAGAACCTGAAAAATAGAAAAGCTGAACCTGAGGCATCACTGAGGGATCCCCCTGTTCCTGGGAGGGGTGAGGATGAGGTGGAGAGGGGCTGGCTCAGAAATGGTGCTGGGTCCCCACACTCCTCAGGCTGAAGGGGGGCTGCAGGCAGGCCTGGAGACCCTTTGGTTTGGTTACAGTGCATTCTAGACTTTTCTTTGCTGAGCATCTTCATGCAGCAGAACCAATCTACGCCTTGACTATTGTCCACAGCCCACCATAACTCCTGTCAGTGCCATATTCATGTTACTGCTCTCCAGTCACTCACAGTCAGTACATCACAGTTTAAGCCAGAAGTTGTTGTTCAGTTTTCTTGCAGTGGAAAATTCTGAGGCCTTTTTTCTCCTTGCCACATTGGCAGGCTTGTTTGCCTGTGCTCTCTTCCTGCTTGGTAAAAACATCTTGTTTGGGGTGGGTTTATCCTTTGCTCTAAGCCATAAAACCCCTCCTAACTCACACACCCTTTGCCTCCTTGGTTACCCAGTCAGACTGGCTCAGCAATTCTTTTCTTCTATATCAAAACTTGCTTCCATCTCTTTTCCTTCATCAGACTCCACATTCAAAAATCTTTCTGCCAAGCACCCACATCTGTGAGACTTCCTTGTCAAACTTCCATCCTTCCCAACAGGTGACCCCTCTGCACTGATCCCCAAAGGGACATTAAACCCAGCAGGATGTCAGGCAAAGGGACATTAAACCCAGCAGGATGTGAGGCTTCAACACTGGCAGGGGCTGCCCAGGGAGCTCTGCAGTGCCCATCCCTGCAGGTGTGCCCTGGAGGTGGCACTGAGTGCTCTGGGCTGGGGACAAGGTGGCCGTGGGGCACAGCTGGCACTGCCTGGGTGAGTCCCAGACAAGGGGGAGATGTTGAGTGAATTGAGTCAGAAGCCTCTGAATCCTTCAGAGAGAGAAAGAAATGCAGGGGTGGGAATAAAGCATTTTAAAAATTAAGATATGTTAAGCCCCATTGATATGAAACAGAATTGTAGGTTTAAGCTTTAAGTAGAAGTGTAAGTTACAGTTTTAAGTAAAGAGAAATACATTTTAAGTGCCTTAAGAAACTGAGCTGGGGGGGCTTTTCTGGCCTCGGGGGTTTGGGGGTTCTGTGCTCTGAACTCATCTTGGGGAGAGAGGGGGGATCCTTCAGGGAAGGGCTCAGGGCTGCCCTGGTTTGGGGGGCAATGCCCCCTCCCTCTGAGGGCACCTGTGCAGGTAACCCAGCTGCTCCTGCCAGGTGGGCACGGGCAGAGTGAGGGGCTGCTGCCCCCAGCCTCTCCTGCCTCCTGCCAGGGAATCCCTGCAGGAACCAGGGCTGGAAAACACAGGAGCTGCCCTGAGAGGGGCAGTGGATGACCACGAGCTCCCAGGGAGCTTCTTCTGCTGACTCTTTTGCTCTTTTCTGCCAGGGTCAGGATTAAATGTGGGAGATGGAATTTCTTGTTGGACTCAGATGTTCATCAGTTCTTGTCTCTGTCACAGTCTCACAAACCCTGAGCTCTGCAGCACTTCACTCTAACAAACTAAAAATAAAGTCCTGTCTCTCTCTCCAAGGCCTTTGAAGGACAAACTGTCCAATTAAGAAATGCCACCTCAATTATTTTCACTTCTAACCCAATACCCAACCACCCGTGCTGCAGTGGGGACTTTTTTATCCAACGACACAAAACCACCCAAACCCATGGAGAAAGAGAAGGAGGTGAAGAAGAAGGAGCAGCCTCCACCCTAAAGCTTCCACCTTGCTTTCTGTCTATTCCTGCATTCTAAACCCTCCAACTCTGAGTTTCCCACCCTGTGATATCACACACTTCTATCCAAACTGCACCCCCACAATCCCAGTTCTGTCATTCCATTCTGGAAGCTTCTCCAGGGCCTCAGGTCACTGCAGTGTTCTCTGGGGGTCAGTGCCTGGCAGCACAGACAGGCTGGAATTCCCAGTGCCCAGGGTTCCCACATTTTCCCAGCAGGATCAGCCTCCCCAGCCCATCCCAGGGAATCCCTGCCAGCCCTGGTGGCCGCTGAGCTCTCCCCGCTCCCGGTGAAACAGGAGCTGCTGCCAGGTGGGGATGGCCCCGGGTGGGCACAAACCCCGCAGGGGAGGCTCCAAAGGCAGCCCGGGGTAAAGCTGGGACTAATGCTGGGGGCACCTGGTCCAGCCCGGCCGCTCCCTGAGCCCTGGAGCACAGCCCGAACCGAGCCCGGACTAACGCTGAGCTCAGCCCGAACCGAGCCTGGACTAACGCTGAGCTCAGCCCGAACCGAGCCTGGACTAACACTGAGCTCAGCCCAAACCGAGCCTGGACTAACACTGAGCTCAGCCCGAACCGAGCCTGGACTAACGCTGAGCACAGCCTGAACTGAGCCTGGACTAACGCTGAGCTCAGCCCAAACCAAGCCTGGACTAACGCTGAGCACAGCCCGAACTGAGCCTGGACTAACGCTGAGCACAGCCCGAACCGAGCCTGGACTAATGCTGAGCTCAGCCTGAACTGAGCCTGGACTAACGCTGAGCACAGCCCGAACCGAGCCTGGACTAACACTGAGCTCAGCCTGAACTGAGCCCGGACTAACGCTGAGCACAGCCCGAACCGAGCCTGGACTAAGGCTGAGCTCAGCCTGAACTGAGCCCGGACTAACGCTGAGATCAGCCCAAACCAAGCCTGGACTAACGCTGAGCACAGCCCGAACCGAGCCTGGACTAACGCTGAGCTCAGCCCGAACCGAGCCTGGACTAACGCTGAGCTCAGCCCGAACTGAGCCTGGACTAACGCTGAGCACAGCCCAAACCGAGCCTGGACTAACGCTGAGCTCAGCCCAAACTGAGCCTGGGCTAACGCTGAGATCAGCCCGAACTGAGCCTGGACTAACACTGAGCTCAGCCCAAACTGAGCCTGGGCTAACGCTGAGCTCAGCCTAAGAAAGTGGGGCTGGGAGCAAGCGGGGGATGCAGGGTTGGATGCAGGGGGGGGATGCAGGGGGGGGATGCAGGGGGGGGATGCAGGGGGGGGATGCAAGGGGGGATGCAAGGGGGGATGCAGGGGGGGATGCAAGGGGGGGATGCAAGGGGGGGATGCAAGGGGGGGATGCAAGGGGGGGATGCAGGGAGGGGATGCAGAGGAGGGGATGCAGAGGAGGGGATGCAGGGGGGGATGCAGGGGGGGATGAAGGAGGGGGATGCGAGGGGGATGCAGGGCGGGATGCAGGGAGGGGATGCAGGGAGGGATGCAGGGGAGGGGATGCAGGGGAGGGGATGCAGGGGGGGGGATGCAGGGTGGGGGGATGCAGGGCATGCACAGGAGATGCACGGGGGACGCACGGGGCATGCAGGAAGCCGGGCTCGCTCCCGCAGCCCCTCCCCGAGGCACGAAGCCGTCCCAAAGCCTGCCCGGCCGTCCAGCCCTTCGGGACCATCATCTCCCGCCCCTCCCGCTCTGACAATTAGTCCCTATCATTCACACTGTGCAATCAGCTGTTAAATCCTCATTTATGCTAATTGGAATGCGAATGTGCTGCTCGGCAAAATGTTAGATTGCCATGTTTACAAATATACTCCAGGTATTTGGAAATTTAGATGATCCAAACCATACTGCTTAAGCTACCGGTGCTGCCAGTTTAAAGAACTTAAGCCTATTTATCAGTTCTTTAACAATTCTTTGCACATTCTGCCGTTTTCTTGGTGCGGCCCCTTGTCGCACGAGCTTGCTGCTTTAAAAAATCCAAATATAATCTAATAATTGGTAATCTCAATGGCAGGATTTAATTGCCTGCAGCCTCGACGTGGGTAGCACGATTTACCCAAAACATGTTTTCCTAATCCGTGAACGCGTCCTTTAAAGCTGCTGCATTTGGCAGTAAAGAGGAAAATCACCTCTTTGGCTTAGCTGCACCTCAGAGACTGCAATATGTCCGTGGAAAGTGATTTCCCCGAAGCTATTACAGCATAATAAGCTCAAGAATTAGTTTCAAGTGAAAGTTTATCTCATTATGAGCTCTGACCTGTGTGCAGCTCACACTCCCTTCAAAGGCTGAGCTCTTCTAATGGCTCTGCTTGGATGCAGCGGGAAAGGTGAGGCCACCCAGAGCCACAGAGCTGCCCTGGCCCAGGAACCCTCCCCTGGCCCTGCAGGGAGCAGCTCAGGAGCCAGGGCAGCTCCTGCTGGGGGTCAGGGCCCCGCCGTGCTCCCTCGAGGGGTTTGGTGGGTCCAGAGTTCCCCCCTGCTTCTCTTGCACCAAAACAGGAACCCCCAAATCCCTGGGGCTGGCACAGCCCTGCCAGCCCAGGCAGTGCCAGCTGTGCCCCACGGCCACCCTGTCCCCAGCCCAGAGCACTCAGTGCCACCTCCAGGGCACACCTGCAGGGATGGGCACTGCAGAGCTCCCTGGGCAGCCCCTGCCAAGGCCTGAGCCCCCTTTCCATGGGCAAATTCCTGCTGCTGTCCCAGCTGAGCCTGCCCTGGCCCAGCCTGAGGCCGTTCCCTCTGCTCCTGTCCCTGTTCCCTGGCAGCAGAGCCCGACCCCCCCGGCTGTCCCCTCCTGGCAGGGACTTGTGCAGAGCCACAAGGGCCCCCTGAGCCTCCTTTGCTCCAGGCTCAGCCCCTGCCCAGCTCCCTCAGCTGCTCCTCGCAGGATTTGCAATTTGAGGAATCAGGGTGAGACCAACCTGCTCCTAATCCCCTCCTTGGGAAAACAATTAATTCAATAAGGAGAGGAAGCTGCATCTCGCTCTGGAAACTTCTGATAAAGCTGCGGGTTATGCACCAGGCCCTGGGCAGCCTCTGCTCACTGAGGGTCCCACTTCCCTTTGTCCCTGGCTACACTGAAAAGAGCAAGTCCCAGCCTTGCCCCCAGTTCTGGTTGAGTGGATCCTCACAGCAGCAGTGCCAGACTTCCCTGGCTCCCTGCTCCCATCTGCAGCCCCACGGGCACCCCAAACCTCTGAGAGAGGCCGGGGTGAATGCAGAGGATGGCATGGAGCCATGGAATGGTTTGTGTTGGAGGACAGCACAACACAGAGCTGCTCTGGACACCCTGGGGCTGCCCTGGATCCCTGGCAGTGCCCCAGGCCAGGCTGGACACTGGGGCTGGAGCAGCCTGGGGCAGTGGGAGGTGTCCCTGCCATGGCAGGGGTGGCACTGGGGGGGCTGTGGGGTCCCTCCCAACACTGGAATCTCACAATCTTTAGAGGAAGCTGCTGAGCAGGAGAACCTCACACAGGGAGCTGGACCTAGAAACACCTTCCAGGGACCAAGGCTGAGCTCCTGGGGCAGGGGAGCTCTGCAGGAGCTGCAGGAGGCATGAGGGGAAGGGCTGGGGCAGCTCCAGGGCAGCAGATCACAGCACCCCCAGCCCCTCACAGCACCCCCAGCACCCCCAGCTGGGGCACAGCAGCCTCCCCAGTGCACAGGGGGCAGCGACCCCCGAGCTCATTCACAGAATCCCCAAATCCCTGGGGCTGGCACAGCCCTGCCAGCCCAGGCAGTGCCAGCTGTGCCCCATGGCCACCTTGTCCCCAGCCCAGAGCACTCTGGGGGTGCTTTGGCTGAGCAGCGCAGGAGCTTTGGGGGTCCCAGCTCCATTCCCGCCTCGGGGGCTCTGCAGGCAGCAGCACCTGCAGGAAAGGTCCAGGCCCAGCCCTGGAGGAGAGCGGCCTGGCAAAGCTGCCAGCCATGGGAACGAGGGGCACCAAGATAAAAACCCTTCAGGGCTTCAGGCCAGAGCCCTGGGAGCAGAACAGGAGCTGGGATCCACGAGGGGAGGGTGCTCTGGTGCTTCCCACCCGGGGTTTTCCCCACTACCTCTGTGCCTTTCCCACCTGTCCCACTGGGGGACTGTCACCTGAAACTGGGACTAACCCCTGGCTTATCCCAGAGCCTGGGATCATCCCGAGCCTGGGCCTCCGGGGGCAAAGGGGTGGGAGGAGCAGCAGTGCAGGGAGGAGGCTGCTGTCCCCTCTGCTGTCCCCTCTGCTGTCCCCAGCCCTCTCACCCCAGCTGAGTGACCCTGGAGCCATGGAATGGCCGGGGTTGGAAGGAGCACACAGATCATCTCATTCCAGTAATATTCCAGCAATATTCCAGCAATATTCCAGCTCTCCCATGCCCACCAGAGCAGGAGAGCTGCAGAATTCCTGCTGTCCCAGCACCCCCGACCCCTGGCCTGCTGAGCTCTCCCTGTGCCACAGGCTGGCTCTGGTTTCTGATATTTTGGGTCCATTTCATGCCTTCCATTTGTCCTCGGTGGGAGCTGGGATCATCAGCAGAACTCGGCAGCTGGAGGTGCTCCAGGTGCTTTCTGCCAGCAAATCCCTCCCTCAGAGAATCCTCCAGCAGCCTCCCAGCCCAGCAACTGCCACTGCTGGTGAAAATAATATATTTATTATATTTATTTGGAAGTAGAGCCAAGGGGGGGGGGAAAAAACCCAACAACTTTTTTTTTCTTTCCTTCCCCCCAAACCACCTTTTTTTAAAGATGAAAAGTCAGTCATTCAGCCAACCTTCAAAGTGCTCGACTTAATCCGCGGGGGGACCGGGTCTCGCTTTTCTCAGCCCAGATTTCCCCCCTTGTTCACACACCTTGAGACAAAGGCCGCAGGAAGGAGGCGGGGGGGAGGCCAGGGGGTGTTTTTTGTGCGGGACGCGGAGCAAATTTATTCCGGAGAGCGCCTGAAGCGGCGCCCGGCAATGCGGAGAAGTGTCCTCGGCGAGAAAAGGAGAAAAGGGCCCCGAGCAAAGCGCCCGGCCATTCAGGAGATTTGCTCGGGCACTCGAGGAGCGGGGCAGGAAGAAAGGAAAAGCTGTTGTCAGGTTTGGGGTGTTTATCGGCTCCCCTCGAGACACTTGACCCCGGGTGGGACCCCCTAATCCCCGCTCTGCATGCGCGGCCGGCCGGGCGCTGGTGGCGCTCCCGGCGGTGCCCATTGTGTGCCACTCGGCCCCCCCGGTGGCATTCTGCTCACAAACGCTCCCACAAGTTGTTTGGGCTGGCTGTGCCGGGGGAATTGTGCTCCTAATGAAACAGTCTGGTCATTATACAGCGGCGGCCGGGCCCGGCCGGGGGACGGGGACAAAGGGGCAGCGCCGGGGACAGCCTGGCACACAAACAGTTACTGCTTGTGCCGCGGGATTTAGGGGAATTAGGTTTAGGGGCTCCCTTAATGGGCCGCGTTTGTGAGGACAAAGCGCTTCGAGCTGCTCGCTGAAGGGGGAAAAGCTCCAAAACCCAGCTTGGTTTGGGGCTGCTCCCTTCGCAAGGAACAGGGGCAGGGAAGGAAGCGCCTCCCGCGGCAAAGAGGCTTGGCAGAACCCCCTTGGCAGAGCCGCTTCTCCCCGAAAACGCCCCGATTGAGTTAATTCCCAAAGCCTGGGGATTTGCAGCGTTCATTTCAATGATTTTTAATACCTGCTGATCAAAACTGTTTGCAATATTTTTGTACGTTTTTAATTGCATTAATCATTAGCTGTAATTATTTCGATTTAGGAGCTCCTTTGTTCAGCGGCTAAGCACAAACTCGGTGGAAACAGCTTGATTTTCACAGGGCAGAGTGACTTGCTTCACTTCAGGAATTGAACTGAGCAGAAATCCCAGAGCAGGAGCGGGCTGGGAAATTTTTACCAGGTGATTTATCACCGGAGGGACACTTTAAATCTGGATCAGTTTTATTAAATCTGCCAGGCATTTATTAAAGCCAGAGCAGGAATAATAGCTGGCTGCAATATCACATAATGACCATCATTGCACAAAGCCCCAAAATAGCAGCCGAATATGGTTTGGAAGTGACAAACAAGGATAATCCCGGGACGTGTCTGAAATAACTTGTGAGCTCCAGCCCCACCTGAGCTGGGCCCCAGGACAGGGGGGAAAAGCCCCTTCCCCACACCAGGGCAGAGCCAAGGCTGGGCCTCGAGCCCAGCTTCTCCACCAGGGCTCCTCATCCCATGGGAATTCCCACCACAGCTCCTCATTCCATCCAAACTCCCACCAGGGCTCCTCATTCCCTCAGTCCTGGGAGAGCTCGAGGTGTGGAGAGAGCAGTGCCTGGGCTGTTCCCCAGCAGACCCCAAAGGGAGCAGGGAAGGGGCTGGAGCATTCCTGAGGGAGCTGGGCAGGGGCTGGAGAATTCCTGAGGGAGCTGGGCAGGGGCTGAGCCTGGAGCAAAGGAGGCTCAGGGGGCCCTTGTGGCTCTGCACAAGTCCCTGCCAGGAGGGGACAGCCGGGGGGGTCGGGCTCTGCTGCCAGGGCACAGGGACAGGAGCAGAGGGAACGGCCTCAGTTTCTGAGGAGGGAATTCACAGCCACCCCAAACAAACCCCTTGGAAGGTGCAGGACCTGCCCGGGGCCCTGACACCCACATGAGGTCAGGCATGGTGGGAGTGGGACAGAGCCCCACTGTGGAAGATGTGGAGATGTTTGGTACCAACCCCTCCAGGAATTCACAGATTCCCAGGGCTGCTGGAACAGCTGCCCCTGCTCCCCTGTAATCCCAGCAGAGTGAGGGCACAACTCTGCACAGAATCCCCAAATCCCTGGGGCTGGCACAGCCCTGCCAGCCCAGGCAGTGCCAGCTGTGCCCCACGGCCACCTTGTCCCCAGCCCAGAGCACTCAGTGCCACCTCCAGGGCACACCTGCAGGGATGGGCACTGCAGAGCTCCCTGGGCAGCCCCTGCCAAGGCCTGAGCCCCCTTTCCATGGGCAAATTCCTGCTGCTGTCCCAGCTGAGCCTGCCCTGGCCCAGCCTGAGGCCGTTCCCTCTGCTCCTGTCCCTGTTCCCTGGCAGCAGAGCCCGACCCCCCCGGCTGTCCCCTCCTGGCAGGGACTTGTGCAGAGCCACAAGGGCCCCCTGAGCCTCCTTTGCTCCAGGCTCAGCCCCTGCCCAGCTCCCTCAGGAATTCTCCAGCCCCTTCCCAGCTCCCTCAGGAATTCTCCAGCCCCTTCCCAGCTCCTTCAGGAATTCTCCAGCCCCTTCCCAGCTCCGTTCCCTGCCCTGGACACCCTCCAGCCCCTCCAGGGCTCTCCTGCAGGAGCAGAACTGGGCCCAGCCCTCGAGGGGTCCCAGCACAGGGGACAATTCCAGCCTTGGTCACCACAACATTTTGGAACAATTTTCCATGCCATGGCTGTTGAGCTTTTCACCCTTTAATTTAAAGCATTCAAACCCTCTTGATGTAAATTTACCTTGTGGTTTGTAGCTCTCCAAGACCCCCAGGCAGCAGCACCTGTACCTGGAATGTTTCTGTGCTGCTGAACCAGTCTGGAGCCCTGCTCCCACTAAAAATAGAAAGACAACACAGCCCAGGGGTGTTTATTAGTGTGAGGAAGAAGGGAAATAGGGATTTTTATTCACTGCAGCTAAAGGTCTGTGCACAGGAGTTCAACAGTAGGATTTTTAAAATTCAAAACATAAGAATGAGCAGCACTTCATTGCAGAGTTGAAAGATAATTGTGCAATTAACGGTATAAGGTCAATCATGCCAGAGCTGGAGGCTTCTGACAGATAGGGATAATCAATCCAGCCTCCATATGAAAGGCTCGGAGGCAGCAATGGAAAAATAACACAGTGCCAATGTTTCTGTGCCCTAATGAACACCAGACAAGTCATTATTGACTGGTTTTTACTTATTTTAAGTGCCAGAGCACAAGTATCCGCTTTGATTAAATGGAACTTGGAATTTAGCCTGAAGTCCAGTTTCTGTCCTGGCCTAAGCAGGGACATTAATTTGGGAATGCAGCAAAGTCTCCTCGTGGCAGCTGCAGTGTGTGCTCAGGGAACGGCCAGGAGAACCCCCAGGAAAATGTCCCAGCCTGGATTTTGTGGGGGCAAGGGCAGCAGCCGAGCTCTCCTCCTGCTGGGCAGCACCCAGACCTGGCTGGGTGAAAATTCCTTCAGCCCTTGGCACCAGGATGGGCCGTGGCACCGGGGGTAGAACAAACCCAGAGCAGGGATCAGCAACCCCAGATCCAGGGAGAGACACGAGGAGCCCCGAGCTGCTGGATGGCAGCAGAGGCATCTCGGCCCTGCTTGGCTGTCCCTGTGGAATCAGGAAAAGCCTCATGCCAGCATTTCAGCTGGGGGTGCTCACCTGCAGAGGAGAAGGCTCCAGGCAGAGCTCAGAGCCCCTGGCAGGGCCTGAAGGGGCTCCAGGAGAGCTGCAGAGGGACTGGGGACAAGGATGGAGGGACAGGAGCCAGGGAATGGCTGCCAGTGCCAGAGGGCAGGGCTGGGTGGGATCTTGGCAATGAGGAATTGTTCCCTGGCAGGGTGGGCAGGCCCTGGCACAGGGTGCCCAGAGCAGCTGGGGCTGCCCCTGGATCCCTGGCAGTGCCCAAGGCCAGGCTGGACACTGGGGCTGGAGCAGCCTGGGGCAGTGGGAGGTGTCCCTGCCATGGCAGGGGTGGCACTGGGGAGGTTTAAGGTCTCTCCCAACCCAAAGCATTCCCTGATAAGCAGGGACAGGGAGCACAGGGACAAGCTGACATCGGGGAGCTCGAATCCCTCTGTACCAGCACAGCCACAGCCCATCCCAAAGTGTTGAGGAGGCCCCCGTGCCCAGGAAAAGCAGGAGGGGAGCAGGAGCAGGGGCAGGGGCAGGAGCAAGAGCAAGGACAGGGACAAGGACAGGATCAGCTCCAGCCCCTCCACCTGCAGCGCCGGGACGCGGCCGTTGGAAGCGCCAACCAACGCCGGTGATTAACGGGATTAATTCGGGATGCACGTGACTCATTAGTCATCAATTAGGGGGCTCATCCGCACACGGCTGATTAGGGACCATCAGTGCCTCAAATTAAGCACGAAAAAGATGTTTTAACGCAACCATATGGTTGTGCTTCAGAAGCAGTTAGAGCGCAAATGGAGCACATTGACGGCTCCTAACTGGCGATGAATGAGGGGAGAGTGGCCCAAATTTGTTTAGAGAGTTCCCCCTCCACTTTTGCTGCGGTTTTTAATGTGATCTAATGAATAAGCAGAGTCAGCTTTAATTGCCGACTCGCTCTCCGATGCAAAAGAGCTCCCAAAAGCTCCTTTTCCTCCTCCCAAGCCGCTGGGAAAAGCCCCAGGGAGATGATTTTTCCCTGGACCGCAGGTGAGGCCGTGCCTTTCCCTTCCTTCACTCCTGCTGCAATTCCCAATTTCCCCGGCCAAGCAGGAGCGGGATTTTGCTCTTTCTTTGCTCTACTTTCCCTTCTCCAAGGAAAAGGTGGGATTTTGGCTTGGGGGGGTTGAGAGATGGGAGGGGTGGCAGGAGGGACAGATGTGTGGGGTGAACACCTGCAGCGGGCTCGTGGCTAGGGAGGAGATGGATGGGAAAACCCCTGGGAGGAGGGGTTGGGATTGCCGAGGTGTGACAGTGACAGTGTCCTGCAGCTCCACAGATCCCAAATCCCTGGTTCTGGCACAGCCCTGCCAGCCCAGGCAGTGCCAGCTGTGCCCCACGGCCACCTTGTCCCCAGCCCAGAGCACTCAGTGCCACCTCCAGGGCACACCTGCAGGGATGGGCACTGCAGAGCTCCCTGGGCAGCCCCTGCCAAGGCCTGAGCCCCCTTTCCATGGGCAAATTCCTGCTGCTGTCCCAGCTGAATGTCAAGACGGAGTTGTAGTGGCCCAGGAGAGCCCAGAGCTCCCCCACGGGAATGTTTGGGATTTGGGGCACCCCTCAGAGCCAGCTGGAGTCACAGGGGGATCCCAGCTCTCCTCTGCAGGTGCTGGGCAGGCACTAACACCCAGCACAGCTTAGGGGGTGACAAATGGAAGGGATGAGGCTCCTGCCCAGCTTTAGCACCAGCCTTCAACTTATCCATACTAACACTGCCTTCTTTGGGGGATGGTTTGTTATTTTCACTGAAATCACAGATATAGGGAAAGGGGTTGAGAGGAGGGACCCCAAAGCCAACCCAGTGTGCCCCCTGCCATGGCAGGGACACCTCCCACTGTGCCAGGCTGCTCCAGCCCCACTGTCCAGCCTGGCCTGGGACATTGCCAGGGACCCAGGGACAATCTTTCCTTCTGTCCTGAAGTGAGGAGGGGACAAGTGAGGAGGGGTTCCTCCTCATCCATCCCTGAGGGCTGGATTTGACACCCTGGGGATGGATGAGGAGGAACAGAGGGATTTGAGGGGACCCTCGGGGGTTCCCTGGGGCTGATCCTGCCGGGCTGGCTGGGGAGGGATCCCCCCAGCAGGGGAAAGGAACCAGCTGCAGGCGTCTGTCCCACCTGAGAAATGCCCCAGCGCTGAGGGACTCGGTGACAGTGGGGACCTGCTCTCCTGCCCCGGGGCCAGTGGGCAGTGTCACCTCTGGGTCCTTCCCATCACAGGTTCTGATGAACCCCTGAGCCCCCCGTGCTGCCAGCAGGGCCCTCAGGAGAATCCCCCTTGTCACAAAATTTGGGAACTGCTCCTGAATGGGCCCAAGAGCGGGGGGCTGTTCCCTCCCTAATGCCACATTTCATAGCAGGAGCTGGGGACAAAAGGCAGCTCCTGCAGCTTCCTGTGCCCTGACTGCTGTGACCCATCCCCGACTGCTGTGACACATCCAGCCTGCCTTTGTCCTGCCGGGAGGAGGCTCCAGCCCCACGCTCCTGGAATGTCCTGGGGCTGAACCAGCCCAGAGCCCCAGCTGCACCTGGGCCACCCCTGGAAAACCCAGATGCACCCGGCTTGGCTGGGCTTTTTCCCTCCTGGTGCTCCTGGAAGGATGTGATTGCACCCAAGAAGTCCAGGATTATCAGATTTTGCCATGGCAACGCGTTATTATAAATGCAAATGGAGACTGGAAAAGGGGAGGCCTTAGGTTCTCCTAATGAGATGACAAAAGGGGATAACAGTGAAATATTCCGTGTACTTTGAATCTGGAAAAAATCCTCCTCTCCTCTGCCATCTTCTTTTCTGGAGAGCTGCTCAAGGGCTTTTGGCTGGAGCCCATGGAAGAAATAATGTGGTTTAATTTTATTTTTATTTAGTGAGTGGTGGGGTTGACACTTCACCTGCACCATTGGGAGGTCTGAGTGGCTGCTGCTGGTTTGGGAATTTGATCTCCAGAAGGACCAGGAAAAGATCAGTGGGAACATCACTCCTTTTAAACCAGGATTTCACAACCAGAAGCTGTTCTACCCTGACCTTTCATTTGTGTTTCCAGCACCTGAGCCACTCCCACGTTCATTAGGCATTTTCTGCATGTGGAGTAAGGGAACTAATTGGGTTTAATTTTGACAAAGAGAAGCCCTAGTTCATTAAGAGTAAAATGCTGTGCAGGACCTTGTACAGAGAGCACCTGTAGCATTTTTTTTTTCTAATTACCCATCAGTATTTACCTTCCTCACTTGTGCAAAAAACTTTAGAGAGTACCATGAAAGCAGCACTGAGCAGCCTCAGTGCCAGCTCACTCCCAGCCCAGGGGAAGAGGAGAAGTTGGAATTATTGCACGTGCCAATCCCAGCTACTTTTCATGGAAAAGAAAGGCAAACCCCAAAGCCCTGAGAGGGCAGGGGCCGGATGCTGTCACGGATTTCCACATGGAAACAGCAGCGTGTGGGGACACTTCCCCCTTTGGGACCCTCCAGAGGTGCTGTTTGCACAGCCAGCAGCCTCTGCAGGGATTCCCAGAGGTTTAGGGCTGGTGAGCAGAGCTGGAACAGCTGCTCCTCACTCCCCTGCTCTGGCTGCAAACCCGTCAGGCGCTCCCCCATTCACCAGCCCCTTTCAAGGTCCTTTAAAAATCCATTTCTTTAATGCTCCTGCAAACTCTCCCCTGCCTGCCCAGCTTTTTTTCCCCCTTTTTTTTGCTAATTTGATGAAGACCACACACATAAAATCAAATGCTTTTGTCATTTGCTTCTCATTGTCCCCCATTGGTGAAAGGAAGCATCGCCTGCGTGGCGTGATCATAAACATGGGAGTCCAGAGCCTGGCACCTCTCCAAATGTTCATTTCTCAGGGCAGCTTTTGGGATAACTGTGGGGCTTCCTGGTAACTATCACTTATGGGAGTGGCTGGAAGCACCAGGACACTGCTTGTGTGCTGGCAGGGTCCAGGGCAGGGAATGGGGCTGGGAAGGGGCTGGAGCATTCCTGAGGGAGCTGGGAAGGGGCTGGAGAATTCCTGAGGGAGCTGGGAAGGGGCTGGAGCATTCCTGAGGGAGCTGGGAAGGGGCTGGAGAATTCCTGAGGGAGCTGGGAAGGGGCTGGAGAATTCCTGAGGGTGCTGGGAAGGGGCAGAGCCTGGAGCAAAGGAGGCTCAGGGGGCCCTTGTGGCTCTGCACAAGTCCCTGCCAGGAGGGGACAGCCGGGGGGGTCGGGCTCTGCTGCCAGGGAACAGGGACAGGAGCAGAGGGAACGGCCTCAGGCTGGGCCAGGGCAGGCTCAGCTGGGACAGCAGCAGGAATTTGCCCATGGAAAGGGGGCTCAGGCCTTGGCAGGGGCTGCCCAGGGAGCTCTGCAGTGCCCATCCCTGCAGGTGTGCCCTGGAGGTGGCACTGAGTGCTCTGGGCTGGGGACAGGGTGGCCGTGGGGCACAGCTGGCACTCCATGGGGTGGGTGTAATTCCCAGGGAACAATTTGAAAGAATAACAAATGTGAAAATCATCCTGCCTCAAATCTCACCCATTTTTCCCCAAATCCTCACAGGCCACTGGTTTTGAGCCAATCCCTACTAATGGACTGGGATCTACCCCTGACAAGCAAATAAGGAATAGATGGGATTTCATTTTAGAGAGGAAAAACACCTTCAAAAAAGCATCCAAGGAATCTGATGGAATGGAGAAGTTGTGCCCAAATGAGCAGCTCAGCTGATCCAGGCTGGATGGGGTCCAAAGGGCTGATAAGGCACTGCAGCAGCACAGGCTCCACGTGTGTCTGCACACCAGTGCAGGACCTGCAGCAAAGTCAGGATCATGTTCAGTCCTGAGGATTTTTTTCCCAGGGCTTTTGAGTGACTTTCCTCCTGACAGACTCTGTGAATAACCTCCCCATGTTTGTACAATGTTTGTATTCATTTTCCGTGGTTTATTTATCCTGCAGAAGGAATTTTCTCCAGAACTGTTCCCTCTGACTTGCAGGAATGACACACAGAGGTGAACCCCTTCCAGCTGGGGACATTCCTGCTCTCTGAGGATCCACCTGCTCCCTGAAACAGTGAGATTTTCCTATTCTCAGTCTCTATTTCAGCTCCTCACTTTTTGTGGCAGGTGGATTTGTACCAGGAGCCTGGTGGGTGGGTTTGTTCTTTGGTTGGGAATCACTGCTGGAAGCACATTTGGGATCCAATAAACTGTAATAAACCTGAGTTTGTTCCTCTAAGTGTCTAAAAATGGTCACATGCAGAAAAACAATTACACTTACACTAGTTATTCCAAGCCTTTCCCTCCAGTGTTTGCTGCTGAATAGGAGCAGACACAGATCCCAGAATCCCCAAATCCCTGGGGCTGGCACAGCCCTGCCAGCCCAGGCAGTGCCAGCTGTGCCCCACGGCCACCTTGTCCCCAGCCCAGAGCACTCAGTGCCACCTCCAGGGCACACCTGCAGGGATGGGCACTGCAGAGCTCCCTGGGCAGCCCCTGCCAAGGCCTGAGCCCCCTTTCCATGGGCAAATTCCTGCTGCTGTCCCAGCTGAGCCTGCCCTGGCCCAGCCTGAGGCCGTTCCCTCTGCTCCTGTCCCTGTTCCCTGGCAGCAGAGCCCGACCCCCCCGGCTGTCCCCTCCTGGCAGGGACTTGTGCAGAGCCACAAGGGCCCCCTGAGCCTCCTTTGCTCCAGGCTCAGCCCCTGCCCAGCTCCCTCAGGAATGCTCCAGCCCCTGCCCAGCTCCCTCAGGAATTCTCCAGCCCCTTCCCAGCCCCATTCCCTGCCCTGGACACACTCCACCCCCTCCAGGTCTTTCCTGAAGACATTGAAGAAATGTCTTCATTAAATCCTGACTTTATTATAATTTTGTTTCCATTCCCTGTTAATTCCAAGCACACAAACCCAATCCAGCACGTTCCCAAGCCAGTAACTCCAAAGGCTCAGCCAGGGAGGCAGGTAGCAGGATTCTGTTCTTTTGTGCCTCCCTGTTTAAAATTCCCTTTGCCCTGGATGTGAGCTGTTCCCAGCCTCCCAAACCCCATTACCTGGGAGCAGAAAATGAGTGGAGGGAAGGAGTGGAGTGGGGAACAGCAGTGCAGCCCAGGGGCCACCACACTGCCCATCCTGGGAGGCTGAGAGCTGGACTCACTGGGCTGCTGAATGGCCACTGGCACCCTGGAGAGGGGTCCCTGGGGGGCACCCTGGGGACTTCCTGGAGTTCCTTGGATTCCTGAGGAACCTGCAAGCAGCTCCTGGCTCAGGAACTCCTCAGCATTTAGCCCAAGCCAGGCACAGTGAATCCCATGCCAGGAAGCCCTGCCCAAGCTGGGACAGACGCAGCAGCTGCAGAGCCTGGGCACAAAGCTCCCAGGAACGCACCAGCAAGGCCTCAGTGCCCCTGTCCTGCACCCCAGGACCCCTGTCCTGTCCCCACAGTGCCCTGTCCTGTTCCATCCTGGTCCCCCTGTCCTATTTCCCCAGTGTCCCATCCCATTCCTCCCTGCCCTGTCCCCCAAGTGCCCCTGTCCCATTTCCCCTGTCCTATACTGTCCTCCCCGTGCCCTGTCCCGTTTCCCATCCCATTCGCCCATTCCCGTCCCGTCTCCCGTCCCATTTCTGTCCCGTTCCCACCCCGCTGTTCCCACTGCAAGCAGCTCCGATGAGGATCTGCCATGGCAGCCCAGCAGCTGCCCCCGGCCGGTCCCCTCCGGTTTGCGGTGACAGAGCCGTACCCCCGGGGCAACCTGAGCATCCCGGGGACGGCAGCAGGGGATGAAGGGAAATTCCAACACGAGGAAAACTCGAGCCACCTCCGTGCTGCCCGACTGTCCCCGCCCGGCCGGGGAAGCCAGGTTGGAGACGGGCAGCGCTGCCGGAGCTTCCCCGGGAAGCAGCGGGAGCTCTGGGGCGGCGGCGCGGGACATGGGCGACCCCAGCTGCAGAGCCCGCGACAGGAAACCGGGGACTGAGCCAGGGCGAGCTCTGCTCGGGGCCGGGGGGCTCGGGAAGGGCTGGGCCAGGTTCGGGGAGGTCAAGGAAGGTCCGGGAAGGTCCGGGGACATTTGGGGACGTTCGGCACCGGGACACCGGGCACCGGGGGCGGGGCACGCGCCCAACGGCCCCGCGGCGGCCGCGCCACCAGCGCCCCCCGGCGGCGCCGCGCGGAACTGCAGGACCCGCGCCACCCCCGGCACCGGCACCGGGGTTCCAGTGCTGGGAACAGAACCGGCACCGGGGCTCGAGCGCTGGGAACAGAACCGGGAACAGCACCGGGGCTCGAGCGCTGGGAACAGAACCGGGAACAGCACCGGGGCTCGAGCGCTGGGAACAGAACCGGCACCGGGGCTCGAGTGCTGGGAACAGAACTGGCACCGGGGCTTGTGAGCTCAGGCAGAACCAGCACTGGTGTTTGTGAGCTCGGGACAGAAGCAGGCCCAGCCTGGGGCCGTTCCCTCTGCTCCTGTCCAGTTCCCTGTGAGAAGAGCCCAGCTCCCAGCTGTCCCCTCCTGCCAGGAGCCGTGCAGAGGGACAGAAGGACAATGGCTCCGTGTCCCCATGGAAAGCAGCCCAGGAGCAGCAGCACGAACCAGTGAGCACAGATGCTGGGTGTCCATCACCACCAGGAGCGTTCCCAACAGCACCAACCATTCCCCCGACATTCCGTGTTTTATTGAGCTGGGACTCGGTGGGGTGAGGTTCACGAGTTCAATAAATACTGCAGAACTGCCTGAAGCCCCACTGAGCTGGAGCAGGGAGTGAGTACAGGAGCAGTAAATCAGTAAGAGGTTTAAAAATCTAAGAACTACCTGGGGTGGAGGAATGGAGCTCCCTGAAAAGAGATGGCAGGTGACCTTCACCAGTGGCATGTGGCCCTCACAAAATAGCACCTGACCTGTGGCCAAGGACAGCACTAGCCCCCCTGCCAGGAAACTGCCTGAGCAATTACATCAAATCAGTGAATTTAATGCAGACTCAAATGCAGGGCAGCAGCTCTGCCTTTCCTGGCCCCACTGGAGGACACTCAGCCAGTGCCAGGCTGCCCTGGCCAGCTGAGGGAGAAGAGCCCAGGAAGCACCACCCCTTCCACCCATCTGCTCCTTCCAAAGGCGTTCTCGAAAGGCCAGAGGAGGGACAAGGAGAAGGAACAGCAGTGGGATGAGGAGGCTCTGGCAGGGTGGGGACACTGCAGGTGTGTCAGCAGGACACACTGCCCCTGTGCCCTGGCAGACACTGAACACACCTACCCTGGGGGTCTCCCAGCCAAGGAAAAGGGACCAGCCAGGTGTGCTGCTCCCTCTGGCACATGAGGAGCAGTCTTGGGTGACTGCAAGGCACAGTCTGGGGCGCCCAGGACAGACCTGTGAGTGGCACCAGCACCTCCCTGTCCCCAGTCCCACCTGCAGGGTTCCATGGAAGGCCACGCCAGAGCACTGAAATCTCTGGGAAGCCCAGCTACTAAAGCTATGCTCACCCCATCCCTGTGGATGGGGAAGCTACACCACCCCCCCAGCCCCAGCCCCAGCCCCAGCATCCTCACGTTCTTCCAGATGCTCCTGTCCCAGCAGCTCCAGCCAGGGGCAGCGGCTGTGCCGGAGCCGCGGGCGATCCCTTAGGAGCCACACATCAGGCACTCCTCCCTGTTCTCCAGGGAGCACACCATGGCTGCCTTGTTCCTCTCCTTCTCCTCCTCCTCCCTGGACGCCTTCTCCCGCTCCCGCAGCTTCTCCTTGTTCAGGGTGAACTGGATGGGGTTGGCAGCTGGCTTCGTCCGCAGGTAGTACATGCCAGTCTTCAGGCCCTGGGGACACGGGGAGCTCAGGGCTGGCAGCAGCAGGGCAGCGCCCCAGCTCTGGGGACACTCCAGAGCAGCACCCCCAGCTCTGGGGACACTCCAGAGCAGGCACCCCCAGCTCTGGGGACACTCCAGAGCAGGCACCCCCAGCTCTGGGGACACTCCAGAGCAGGCAGCCCCAGCACTGGGGACACTCCAGAGCAGGCAGCCCCAGCACTGGGGACACTCCAGAGCAGGCAGCCCCAGCTCTGGGGACACTCCAGAGCAGGCAGCCCCAGCTCTGGGGACACTCCAGAGCAGGCAGCCCCAGCTCTGGGGACACTCCAGAGCAGGCAGCCCCAGCTCTGGGGACACTCCATGGGAAAACAGGATTCTTGGAAGGAAACAGCCATTTGCCCTTCCCAGAATCACTGAGACCAGCTTGCCGCACCTGACCTTACCAGTCCCTGTGTGCCAAACTCACCGGGCCCCATTTGTTGGAAACAAACCCCCCTAGTCCCAGGTGCAGCTCATGTTTTTTGGAAACAAGCCCCCCAGTCCCAAACACTGCCCCTATTTGTTGGGAACAAGCCCTCAATCCAAGGTAATGCCCCTGTTTTTGGGAACAAGCCCCCAGCCCCAGCTGATGTTTGTGGGGAAGGAGCTCCTGCCCCAGCTGATGCCCCATTTTGGGGAAGGAGCCCCAATAATCCCAACTGATGCCCCATTTTGGGGAAGGAGCCCAGCTGTACCTGTTTCCAGCCATAGAAGTGCATGCTGGTGAGCTTCCCATAGTTGGGCTCAGCAATGTGGATGTTCAGGGACTGGCTCTGGTCGATGAAGGCCCCTCTGTCTGCAGCCATCTTCAGGATGGTTTTTTGGGAGATCTCCCACACAGTCTTGTAGAGCTGCTTCAGGTCATCGGGAATCTCAGGGATGTTCTGGAAGAACAGGAGGAGTTTTGCAGGGTGGAAAGCACTGACTGCCCAGATATCCCTATTTATAACATGGAATTCTTCAGTGACTGCTGGGGCTCCAGCAATCCGGACTGGAACTGAGGCCTGTACAGCAGAGCTCTATCCATACTGAGTCTAAACACAGAATCCCAGACTGGTTTGGGTGGGGAAGGACCCTAAATCCCCCCAGTGCCAGCCCTGCCATGGCAGGGACACCTCCCACTGCCCCAGGCTGCCCCAAGCCCCAGTGTCCAGCCTGGCCTTGGGCACTGCCAGGGATCCAGGGGCAGCCCCAGCTGCTCTGGGCACCCTGTGCCAGGGCCTGCCCACCCTGCCAGGGAACAATCCCTCATTGCCAAGATCCCACCCAGCCCTGCCCTCTGGCACTGGCAGCCATTCCCTGGCTCCTGTCCTTCCAGCCCTTGTAAACTGTCTCTCTCCATGTTTCCTGTTGGCTCCTTCAGGCCCTGGAAGGCCACAATTAGGTCACCCTGCAGCCTTCTCCAGGCTGAACAATCTCAGTTCTCTCAGCCTTTCCTTGCAGGAGGTGCTCCATCCCTCTGATAACTTGGTGGCCTCCTCTGGACATCCTGCGTCTGCGGGCACCAAGCACACCTGCAAACACCCTCAGCTCCCCCTCAGCAGTTACATGTGGACAGGCTGCAGAGCAGAGCAAGGCTCTTCCCCAGAGGGTGCTGGCACTGCCCAGGCTGCCCAGGCAATGGGCACGGCCCCCAGGCTGCCAGAGCTCCAGGAGCCTTTGGCCAGCGCTGCCAGGGATGCCCAGGCTGGGCTTGGTGGGCTCTGGGCAGGGCAGGGGTGGCACTGGGGCATCCCTGGGGGTCCCTTCAGCTCAGGACATTCCATGATATTCCCTGCTATGAAACCAGCCCTTTATCATCTTCCTGCTAAGTGGGAATCCAGAAGGAGCAGGAGGTGCCTGGCAGGAATGCCTGCCCTTCTGCCCCTGTACCTGGATGGAGCCGTTGTGGGCGATGATCTGGTTCTTCATCTCCTCGTTCCACAGGCCCCTCTCCGTGAGATCCTTCAGCAAGTGGGGATTCACAACCTGGGAGGGCAGAGGACAAAGGTTTTTAAATGGCTGAACAAGATCCTGCACACTCCTGACAGACCCTCACCCCTGGAAATGTTCCAGGCCAGGCTGGACAGGCTGGGAGCAGCCTGGGGTAGTGGAAGGTGTCCCTGCCATGGCAAGGCTGGAACTACATGATCTCTAAGGCGCCTCCAAACCATTCTGAGATTCTGCTGGACATGGCAAATGAGAAGGGGGCTGCATGGAACTGCCCTGCATGAGGAACTCCAAAAGATGGGAAAAGGAGAGATCACACAGTTACAGGGGCACTGGCCACAACCTGAGTTCCTAAAGAAGGGTGTAAACATCCAAGACTGATGTCAGGAAGGGAAAGAATAGAACAGGGGCAGGCTGAGTATTGGAAAGAAAACACAGCCCCCTTTTCCTGCTGGGACTGGGGTCCCTGTCCCCCAGCCCTACACAGGGAGGCAGGGCAATGAGCCTCCTGTTCCACCTCCCCACTCCTGTCTGGGGTGATCCTGCAGCCACGAGGAATGGAGAGCACTGAGACACCCCAGAGGGGATGGACACACCCCCCAAACAGGGACAGCCTCCCCTTGTTTCCACAGGAGTCTTTGCTAACTCCAGCCTCCAGAACTCATTTCACTCCCTTTTCTGACTGACAGACCCCTCTGAGCCTGTGGAGCTCTTCCATGGCCCCTTCAGACCCTTGAGTGCTTCACAGCTCATTCTCAGGACCGCAGTCTCAGCTACTCTTCCCATGTCCCTTCCATGACATCACCACCCCCCTCAGCAGTTATTCCTGCAGCCCACCTTGAGGGCCCACAAAGGCTTTTCCCAGACAAAAGCAGCACTTGTTTATAATTTCACCTATTCCCTAATGACTCTGGAACACACAGAGCCGGACTCCTGCAGCACCCAGCACTCCAGGTCCCCTTGATCCTTGGGCACATCAGGCTGAACTGAGCCCCCAGTTGTCTTCCTTAGTCATAAAACCTCAGGCCACAGCAAAGCTGCTCCCCAGAGCTCACCTGGAACTCCCCCGAGAGGACCCTGCGTGTGTAGATGTTGCTGGTGTAGGGCTCGATGGACTCGTTGTTGCCCAGGATCTGGGCAGTGGAGGCCGTGGGCATGGGGGAGATGAGGAGGCTGTTCCTGACACCATATCTGGGGACAACAGGCAAGGTTAGGGAGCTGCAGCCAAGGGACACAGGGCAGGAAAGAACCAGGAACAGCAGGAAATAAATCTGGGATAACCTGCAAAGCCTCACATCACCCACAGGGAAAAGGGAAGCACCACTGACCTGGCACTGGGGGTCAAGGGCAAGTGGAATTAGGGGCTTTGCTGTTCTCATCCCTCACCAGAGGATCTCCCATCCTGAGGCTGTTCTCATCCCTCACCAGAACACCAGAGGCTGTTCTCATCCCTCACCAGAGGCTTTCCCATGATTCAGTCACGGGTGGGGTGCAGGGAAGGCAATCTGCCAGGCACTGCACCATCCACAGCCCTGAGGCAGAACTGAACCAGCAGCCCATGAAGAAGCTGAAACCTCTCCACACACAGGACAGGGGACAGACTTACCACATTTAAAAATTAGAGCCAAACAGCCAGAATTAGTCCATGACAGGCACTTCACACTTCAGTGATTGCTGTCTTCAGGATGTTCAAGCCTCAGCTTTTCCCTGGCAGTGGGGAAGAGCCCCAGGGCCAACTCATGGCTTATTCCTCACTATGTTTGTTTAATGGGAACACAAATCCTCCTGCTGGATGCATCCAAAATGGAATTAGAGCTCAGCTAAAGCAGAGCAGTGAGGGTGGTCTCCTTGGCTTTGGAAGGACAAAAAGGAAAGAAGCCACCCAAAAAACAGCTCAAAGGAAAGATCTGCTGGGTGGGGGGAACACATGGGACTGTTTTCACACTTGGACCTTGCCTTTAGCTCTCAATAGACAGGACATGTCAAATCCATATACAAAGCCAGGCTGGATGGGGCTGGGAGCAGCTGGGGACAGTGAAGGTGTCCCTGCCATGGGGGGGGGTGGCACTGGGTGGGCTTTGAGGTCTCTCCCACCCAACCCAGTCTGGGTTTTATCTGACGTCTACTACAAACCATGCAGGGTTACTCACTTGGCAATCTTCTCCTTCAAAGCCTTCCAGTCCCAAAGGTCAGAGGGGGTGACATTCCACATGTCATACTGAAGGATCTGAGGAACACAGTTTGGTCCAAATTAGAGCACTCTTTTCTCCATGTTTTTTAAACCCCATTGCAAATGGACCTGTTATTCCTCTTAATTCTTCTTTCCCATTAGATTTCAGTGAAACTCTGGTATAACCTAATAAACACTCCATCTTGTGACTGCTTCAGGGCACAGCCAGCACAGGCTGAGTCTGCTCATCTTTTCAAATCAGAGAATCCCAGAATGTCCTGAGCTGCAGGGACCCCCAGGGATGCCCCAGTGCCACCCCTGCCCTGCCCAGAGCCCACCAAGCCCAGCCTGGGCATCCCTGGCAGCGCTGGCCAAAGGCTCCTGGAGCTCTGGCAGCCTGGGGGCCGTGCCCATTGCCTGGGCAGCCTGGGCAGTGCCAGCACCCTCTGGGGAAGAGCCTTGCCCTGCTCTGCAGCCTGAGCTGCCCTGGCCCAGCCCCAGGGGCTCCCTGGTGCTGTCCCTGTGGCAGAGCAGAGCTCGGAGCTGTCCCCCCCTCGGGAGGAGCTGCAGCCCCGGGGAGCTCTGACCTCAGGCTGCTCCAGGCTGAGCTGACCAAGGCACCTCGGGGGCCCCTCCAGACCCTTCCCCAGCCCCGTGTCCCTCCTCTGCACTCTCTCTTGGATCTCTGTGATACTGAGACACCCACAACTGAGCCAGCACTGGAGGTGAGGCTGCCCCAGGGCAGAGCAGAGTGGGACAATCCCTTCCCTCTGGGCTGTGATGGTGTCCCCAGGACAGGGATGTCCCTCCTGGCTCCAGGGCACCGCTGACTCAGATCTCACTTGCCACAAACCAGGTCCCTGCAGGTCTCTGCAGCAGCCCAGGCACAGGATCAGCTTCCCAGAGCTTTTCTCTGTGCCATCCCTGGCACTCACCCCCTTGCTGACCGGCGAGCCGTGGTAGGTGTCGTAGGGGCCCTGCTCCCTGGCCAGCTCACAGCTGGCCTCCAGGGCCCCGTAGTAGATGGTCTCAAAGATGTGCTGGTTGAGGCGCTGCGCCTCGGCGCTCTCGAAGGGAAACCTCATCAGGATGAAGGCGTCGGCCAGGCCCTGCACGCCGATGCCAATGGGCCGGTGCCGCCGGTTGGAGCGCTCGGCCTGCGGGACAGCACAGACATGTCACCTCCAGCAGGACACGCCACCTCCGGCACAACTGGGAAGGGCCCCAGGGAGCAAAACCTCCTGCTGTAGTGTGCCATGAGTGCATCAGCACTCCTTCTACCCTGCCACTGCCTGCTGAGGCCAGACTGAGTTTGTCAGTCCTTAGCACATATTGTGATTGTTTAACCCAGCAAGGGGAGGCAGGATTTAGAAGAGAACACTCAGCACATTCTGATAAATGAAGACATTTAATAGAGCAGAATCACAGAATCACTGAGGTTGGAAAATCCCTCAGAGTCTATCCACTGCAACTGTTCCTCAGCAGAGCCAAGGTCACCATTGACCGTGTCCCCAAGTGCCACATCCACATGGATATTAAATCCCCTCCAGGGATGAGGACTTCACCACTGCTCTGGGCATTCTGTGCCAGGGCTGGACAGCCCTTTCCATTAAGACATTTTTCCTAATGTTCAACTTAAGCCTCCCCTGGCACAGGTCAAGGCCATTTCCTCGTGTCCTTTTCCTTGCTTTCTGTGAGCAGAGCCTGACCCCCACCTGGCTGTCCCCTCCTGTCAGGGAGCTGTAAAACCAGCCAAAATGAGTTACACTTTCTCAGGATCTTTCCAGGATCCTTCTCTCTGTTCCACTTCCCTCTCTGTTCCTAGTGCTGGTCTGTGCTTCATGGAAGTCCTCACACATGAAAACATTCCAGTGGCAGAAGCAGAGTGGGAAGCTTTCCTACAACTGCTTCACCACAGAGCTGCTCTGGGCTAAAGCTCAGGCAGGCACTGACAGGTCCCACCTGGGAACAGGTGGTTCACAGAGCTCCCAACAAGTCCATGGAGTTCCTCTGTGACTCCTTGTGTCCCAGGCTGCTCTGGGATTGCTCTGGGCAGGATTCAGCCCTACTCACCTCTGGCACAGGGTAGTAGTTGATATCAATGATTTTGTTGAGGTTTCTGACGATGACCTTGGTGACCTCAGCCAGCTTTTTGAAGTCGTAGGTGTGCTCGGGGGTCACGTACATGTTCAGGGCGATGGAGGCCAGGTTACACACAGCCACCTGTGGGCAGAGACAGGGGGTCATTGGGAACAGGCCCAGAACACACAGCTCTGCCCCAAACCCATGGGAACAACCCGCCAGGGAACCTGCCAGGCTTCGAAAGTGCACTCCCTGGTCCTCTGGCACATCAGAACTTTTGCAAAAGGTAACAACAACTCAGGAAAGTTCAGTAGAAGTTGGTATGACCAGAAAAATCTTGCCCTGGTCAGTCCTACTGCCTGGAAACCACCCTTACACAGAATCCCAGAAGGGTCTGGGTTGGAAGAAATTTTCAAGCCTGATTTGTTCCTTGTCACTTTCCCTTTGAAGGGTGTCTCGTGTTATCCCAAATCCTCCACAGGAGTGAGTGGGAAGGGAACCCACAGTCAGTGGAAGGGCTGTGAGTACTCAGGTCAGGAGTTTCTCAGCTGTCTGCTCCCTTCCCAAGCAATAGTCAGATATATCCCAGAGAGCTGCCTCAGAAGCCCTCCCAGGCAGGCAGACAGGGAGCACCCACAGGAGCACTCCCAGGCAGGCAGGGAGAACCCACAGGAGCACTTCAGGGCAGGCAGGCAGGCAGGGAGCTGCCCCAGGAGCACTCCCAGGCAGGCAGGGAGGCAGGGAGCTGCCACAGGAGCACTCCCAGGCAGGCAGGGAGCTGCCACAGGAGCACTCCCAGGCAGGCAGGGAGCACCCACAGGAGCACTCCCAGGCAGGCAGGCAGGGAGCGCCCACAGGAGCACTCCCAGGCAGGCAGGGAGCTGCCCCAGGAGCACTCCCAGGCAGGCAGGGAGCTGCCCCAGGAGCACTCCCAGGCAGGCAGGGAGCTGCCCCAGGAGCACTCCCAGGCAGGCAGGCAGGGAGCACCCACAGGAGCACTCCCAGGCAGGCAGGCAGGGAGCACCCACAGGAGCACTCCCAGGCAGGCAGGGAGCACCCACAGGAGCACTCCCAGCCTGCCCAGCACTCTGAGCTCCCGCTCTGCACCCACCTCGTCCTTGCTGGTGTACTCCACGATCTCGGTGCACAAGTTGCTGCACTTGATGGTGCCCAGGTTCTGCTGGTTGCTCTTCCTGTTGCAGGAGTCCTTGTAGAGCATGTAGGGGGTGCCAGTCTCGGTCTGGGACTCGATGATGGCATACCAGAGCTGCTGGGCCTTCACCACCCTGCGCACGCGGCCCTGCTGCTCGTAGCTGCAACACACAGGGAGCCCTGTCAGCCCCCGAGCTCCAAACACCAGGGAGAGGCCTCTGAACTCCTCAGGGCCTGGGGCAGCCAAGGCCCTCCTCCCTGCTGAGCTCTGCACAGGGAGCCCTCACAGCAGGGCAGCAGCACTGCCCTTGTTTAAGGGGAACCAGTCTTTCACCACAGCAGCCACACAAAGCCATGGAGTGCCCTGAGTGGGGATCGCTCCAGGATGTCCCTCTGACAGGGACACTGTTCCCCTAACAGGCTGAAATGGCACCACTTACAGGTCTGCTCCCTCTTCTTACCTCTCATAGAGCTTCTCAAATTCCTCTCCCCAGACATCATCCAGGCCAGGACACTCATTTGGGCACATTAAGGACCAGTCCTGTACGGGGGAAAAATATTCAGAGGAAATCTTTAGGCACTCTCTTAATTAAAGCTGTGGCTACCCCATCACTGGAAGTGTCCAAGGCCAGGCTGGATGGGGTTTGGAGTAATCTGGGACAGTGGAAGATGTCCCTGCCCATAGCAGAGGGTAGTACTGGATGAGTTTTAAGGTCCTTCCCAAGCCAAACCAGTCTGGGATTCTCTGAAATACGAGCAGGCATAGGAACAATTTACTGAGAAAATGCTGATGCCTTAAGGTTTAAAACCCCAGAGTCAAAATAGCCCAACAGTCCACGAACAAATCATGGGCTGTGAGATTCAGGCCTGAAGCAAAACACGGAGCAGCAGCTGCCCAGCTCCATTCTCCACCTGCACCGCCAAGTTCTCAAACAAGGTGCAGCAGCTCTCCCAGGAAGGCCCTGGGAGGAACAGGGAGCAAAGCAGCTCTGCAGCCCTTGCTGAGCTCCTTTCAGGGCTGCTCACCTGCTCCTCCACTACCAGGCCTTTTCTGCACCAGCCAAGTTCTCACCTGGTTGGTTTCCACTCGCTTCATGAAGAGATCAGGGATCCAGAGAGCAAAGAACAGGTCCCTGGCCCGCTGCTCTTCTTTCCCTGTGTTCTTCTTCAAGTCCAGGAACTCAAAGATGTCCAAGTGCCACGGCTCCAGGTAGATGGCAAAAGCCCCAGGTCTCTGGGACACAGAACACAATCTGGGTCAGAACAAACAGTCCCTGGAAAGAAATCTCCTGCCCTGCTCCTGAGTGCCCACAACACCCCAAACCAGCTGGGAACTGGGGGGCAGCACCAGATACCAAGGCAAGGGGAAAAATGCCCTTTTATGATTATGTGACACCCACAACCACTCCATCAGCTTCCTGACGTTCATGGGACAGCCCTAGCAGTGTGGAAGCTCTCCCATTACCCAAGGCTCCCTGCTGGACCCTGGTTTAAGGTACCTTGTTTCCACCTTGATCCACGTAGCGGGCGGTGTTGTTGTAGACCCTCAGCATGGGAACGAGCCCATTGGAATTCCCGTTTGTCTGCAGAGGCACAGGAAAACCATCAGCAAAACTCCCTGCAGGGGCTGGCCTGCACTTCCTGTGGGTCTTTCCTCAGGCTGCAGAGCTCTTACACTGATCACCACCAATTATTTCTAGTTCCTTCCCCACACTTTTTATAACAAAAATGTATATATCAGCTATACGCCCTAGAGTTAAGAAAATGCTCTTCCTAACTTCTTTTCCCTACATTATGTCACCTGAAGGCTTGCAGGGTTTACACACACTGTGACAAGAAACCCCAAACACACATCCACGGAAGGTCTGGGGCAGTTAGAGACACAGGCAAAGGGCACAAGTCTCTGGGCCTATTCCTAGGCTGCTAACAGACAAACATGGGAATTGTCTGACCAAACACTGGAATAAGATCCTCTTTCTAGAAAGGTTTCTATGAGGAAGCCAAAACACCAAGAAAAACCAACCTTCCTGTCTCAGGCCAGGGCCTACTGAGGGAGGCTCAGTGCTGTGTGAACTGAGAGAGGCAGCACTGGTTTGGCATTTCCTGGGAGCAGCAGCAGCAGTGTCCCTGTCCCTGTCCTGGGGTGACTCAGAGCAGGACAGGCACTCACCCCAGCAATGTAGCTGCCCGTGGCACGAATGCAGCTCACAGCAAGGCCAATGCCCCCAGCAGACTTGGAGATGAGGGCACACTGCTTCAGGGTGTCGTAGATGCCTTCAATGCTGTCGTCCTTCATGCACAGCAGGAAGCAGCTGAAGGAAACAAATGGTTTCAGCAGACAAAGATGGCAGGGGAAGTCGTAAGTGTTTCATCAGGCTGCAAAACCCAGGGCAAACATGGGACCTTTAGCATGCTCCAGAAAGCAATCCCACAAGTGTGGAATAAAGGACAAAACAGGAAACCGTGAGCAGTACTTGTACTGCTGATACCTCAGCTACCAATCATTTTTAATCATAGAATTGTGGAATACCCTGAGCTGGAAGGGACCCACAAGGATCAGAGTCCAATTTATGGTCCTGCACAATCCCACCCTGGGCATCCCTGGCAGCCTCGGGGCCGTGGCCATTCCCTGGGGAGTCTGGGCAGTACCCAGCACCCTCTGGGGGAAGAACATTTTCCCAATACATTGAACAAACCTTTATAAAATAGAAACCTTTTCCAGATATACAGGATATCAAAAACCTATCAGTTATGCTTGCTGCTTTTAGAAAACAATTACCAGGATTCATTTGGTAACCTGCAGCAGACTACGCACATCAGGAACTTCCAAATACAACACAGCCATGCAAAGGTTTCAAATATGTCTAGAGCTGACAGAAACCTGGGCATTTTTCCCCAAAGACAGCCAAAACTTGACAGCAGCTCCTCAAAACATATGCAGAAACTCAGCTGCTCATTTCAGAGGCTGTGCAAGCCTCTCACTGGAGCAGATGTGATCCCCAAGGCCTTCCCTGTGGCCAGGATGCAGGGGAGAGGGAGAGCACCTGGAGAGCTGGGGGCGGTTGGTGCCGGCGTTGAAGAGCGTGGGCGAGGCGTGGGTGAACCAGCGCTCCGAGAGCAGGTTGTAGGTCTCGATGGCGGCCTCGATGTCGGCCTTGTGGATGCCCACGGCCACCCTCATCAGCATGTGCTGGGGACGTTCAGCAACTGCAGGGACACAGAGCCAGCAGTTCCAGGGGCTGCCTTGGGAGGGACCTCACAGCCCCCCCAGTGCCACCTCTGCCATGGCAGGGACACCTCCCACTGCCCCAGGCTGCTCCAGCCCCAGGGTCCAGCCTGGCCTTGGGCACTGCCAGGGATCCAGGGATGGAATTCCATCCCAGCCCTGCCCACCCTGCCAAGGAACAATTCCTCATTGCCAAGATCCCACCCAGCCCTGCCCTCTGGCACTGGCAGCCATTCCCTGTGTGCTGTCCCTGCATCCCCTGGAAATTGTCTCTCTCCAGCTTTCCTGGGGCTCCTCCAGGTCCTGCAAGGCCACCCTGAGCTCAGCCCAAAGCTTCTCCTGTGCAGGTGAGCAATGCCAGCTGTGCCAGCCTTTCCTGCCAGCAGAGCTGCTCCAGCCCTCTGCTCATCCTGGAGCCTCCTCTGGGCTCTGCAGCAGCTCCAGCTCCTCCCTGGGCTGGGGCAGCTCTGCAGGTGGGCTCTCACCTGAGGGGGCACAATCCCAATCCCTCTCCTAGTGCCCACACTGGAATGAGCCAAGGGCACAGGGATTTTGGGATGCCAAGGCACATGGCTGGGGCATGCCCAACCCCGCAGCCACCAAGCAAACCCAGAAGGTCAGGGAGGAAGAAGACTCCATGTGACAGTCACAGGGTCACAGCAGCAAGCTCCAAACGCTGCAGTGGGACACCTGGGAGCCAGAGTTTTCATGGAATCACAGAGTGATTGGCCTTGGAAGGAACTTGAGTTCTCCAGCCCAACTCCTGCTCAGAGAGCACCAGGCCTGTTTATTCAGGACTGCATCCCATCAGGCTTTGAAAAACTCAAGGAACAATCTGCTCCAATGCTCAGCGGCTGTCATGGAGGAGGGGAAAACCCCCCACCTGTATTGACAGTTAAAATCAAACAAATATGCAGTCCAGAATCCAGCTATGTTTCAGCTTTATATTATAATTAATCTCTGACCCTTCTGGTGTCCCAGGATATCCAAGCCAAGGGCCTGCATCACTGGCACCACAGCACCTAAACTTAGCTTTAATTTAATTTAAGTTAACTCAAATTTTTTAGGAAGCGCTCAGCACTAGGAACAGCCCTTACCTTTGGAGTTGATTTTCAGCAAGTAGGAGCGTTCCAGAGTCTTTAAAAGAGAGGATGGTTTTTAGCAAACAGGCAGATTTTTAATTTTTTTAAAAATCCTGTTAACTCCAAACTGAACTATCTCTACACCCCTCATCACCATGCTTCACCACCCCTGCACTCTGCTGCTCCTCTCTTTATTAGCTTAGTTAGTGATTAATGAGTGAAAATACACAATTCCACAGGAAGATTCCAACACTGCTTTGGATTACAGAGTGGGGAGCACAGCAGGAGTCCCCACACTGTCCTGAACCCACAGGAGCTCTCTGCCCAGAGCCCTAAACCTGAGGCAGACCCAAACCACAGCAGCACAGCTGAGCTGGGTGTGGGGCAGCAGAGCAGCCCCCGGGGTGCTGTGGGGAGACATTCCAGCAGCACAGGGAAGATAAATGTGTGGGATGACACCCTGAGAGAACTGCTCCACTGAATGATGGGTAAAGGAAAAATCCCTTCCTTGGCTAATAGAGGATTAGAGTAATTTCTTTAGGAATGGCATCCAACAACACTGACTGGGATCTGCTGTGAAACCCAGCCCAACAGTTAAAATATTCCAGCAGCAAGAAAACTCCATGACTCATCCCACTGGGCAGCTGCTTAGTGCAGGCCCCCTTCATCTTCACAGCCCCACTGATGTTCCACCCTCTCCTGTGCCCCTCTTTGTCCCAGTCCAGGTGATTCCACAAGCATTCCCCTCCTTCCCAACAGACCCAGGAGCAATGTGCTCTTTACCTTAAAGCCAAAGTAGTTGTAGGAGAAGTCTCGGTCATAGATGATGGCAGAGTTCAGGCGCTGGAAGGAAATAACAAAATTGACTTTTACAAGGTGTAACAATGTTATTTATACCTGTTGGCATCCTTGGCCCCAAAGCTCCGCTGTGTGAGGGGCACCAGAGCACAGGAATGAAGCAGGAACACTTCCCTCAAAACAACAAAAGCACAGCTTCAACAACCCTTTTTCACTCAGTTTTTGGCTGAATTTACTGAAATCTAATTGGACAACAAGAAACAAAACACAGAACCAAAGGACAAAAGGAACACAGACCTGGAAACTGAACCCAAATAACTTCTCTCTCTCCTGTGCTGCCTCATTTTGCTCCAGCACAAGGTACTTTTTCTCAAATTAGTTACTTGTGCTGATCATGGCAGTGGAAACATCCAAGAAAACAAATTTTACTACCAAAACATCCACAGAGGAAGAAAACTCCTGTATCCCCTCTTACACTCTCTACTCATGCCCTGCACTGTTTTCTGTGCTTGCTTTTTACCCTAAAACAAACATGGCTCCCTTAAAAAATAAGAAAAGCAAATTATTGAAGTTTTCAAAATTCAGTGCAATGGTTCAGAAGTGAAAAGAACCCCAGTACTTACATCTTTGTTGGCCAGAACTATGTCCAGAGTCTCTTTGGAGATCATTGGGGAGTGTTTCCCATTGTGAGGGTTGATGTAGGTGTAGAGATCCTCCATCACATCTGCCAGGGAAAGGGATGTGAGCAGGACATGTCCAGGCCTGTCCCTGCAGTATGTGGCACTGGGACTCAGGGATGGGCAAGGCAGGAAAGGCCTTGGAAGTAACCCCTCCAGCCCCTCAAACACACAGCTCTTCTGCTGCTCAGCCCTGCCAACCTCAACAATCCCCTTCTACAAATTGTGTCAAAACCCCACTGTAAAAAGTAACAAATGGGAAACAAAGTGGGTACAAGCTGGTCTCAATCCATCACATTTTTCACCATGCCATTTCTACAACTGCCTTTCACAAACCAGGCAATTCCATTTGCCTTGGGAAACTCGTGGGTTTCATCTCCACGGCGTTTTCAGCCAGCCTGGGCCCTCAGGAGCTCCCACTTGAGAGCTTTCCCTATTTCTGTGCTCCAAAGCTCTCGCTCTGTGTCTCCCCCCAGCAGCTGGAGGCGTTCACCCACCACTGAAGACTTTCTTGGTCTCCTTGTGCAGGTTGGACACGGCGATGCGGGCGGCCAGGATGGCGTAGTCGGGGTGCTTGGTGGTCAGCGTGGCCGCGGTCTCTGCGGCCAGAGTGTCCAGCTCCACCGTGGTGACCCCGCTGTAGAGCCCCTGGATCACCTTCATGGTGATCTGTGCCTGCAGGAGGGAAAGGCCCGAGCTCAGGGAGCCCCAGTGCTCCGGGGCAGATGGATGCAGTGCCTGCAGCACCACGAGCTGTGCGGGGGGAGAGCAAACTGGAACAGAGAGGGGGAATGCTCCTGGACACGGACTGGGGACAGCATGAGGGACAGGAGCCAGGGAATGGCTGCCAGTGCCAGAGGACAGGGCTGGGTGGGATCTTGGCAATGAGGAATTGTTCCCTGGCAGGGTGGGCAGGCCCTGGCACAGGGTGCCCAGAGCAGCTGGGGCTGCCCCTGGATCCCTGGCAGTGCCCAAGGCCAGGCTGGACACTGGGGCTGGAGCAGCCTGGGGCAGTGGGAGGTGTCCCTGCCATGGCAGGGGGGGCACTGGGTGGCCTTAAAAGCTCATTCCAACCCAAAGCCTGCTGGGACTCTGTGTAAGGATGGCTTCCAGGCAATAGGATTGACTGGTCTCTACTGAATCTCTGTGAACTGTTGCTACTTTTGCACAACTTGTGGGATTTACAGCCTTGCAGGGAGCATTGGCACATTGGGTTTGGGACAGGTACTGCTGGCCTGGGAAGCTTCTGGCACGAGCAGATCAAAGTCCCAAAGGAGAAACTTAGCTCCAGGGAAAGAGGTCACACACAACTGCAGAATAAATAAGAATTCAGGGGCACAAGGAGGCAGGAGGACTTGGAATTTCACTTCTGTCCTCAGCATCAACTCCAGTCACTACAGGCAAGTCAGGGCACTTCATGCTGTGGTCACCAAGTCACCAGTGACCTCCTCCTGCCATCCATCCCAAAGACTTTTGGGTACAGGACCAACAGCAACTGTTTGATGGGTGGAATTTCAGACAGGAGAATGGATCATGAGAACTTAGGAGATGGGAAGAGCCTTAACTGTAGACTCCAAATGGCTACACTGGGTCTGAAACCTGCATAAAAATCTTACAGACACCAGTGGGTCCAATGGGGAGTCATCCTGGGCACAGGCTTTGGAAGGAGAAGCCTCCATAAGTGGGATCAATGCCCATCCCAAATCAGCTCAGAAAACCACACAGGGATGTGGCAGAGAATTCTGTCCTGCTGTTTGACCAGGAGGGGATCCAGAGCGACTTCCATGTGGCATTGCTCCAGCTTTGCAGACACTGGGAGCAACCTACCAAATCCAAAATATGGCAACTGGAGCAACAAAACTTATTTTTTAACTACCAGGGGCTCAACAGCTTCCCCAAGGTTTGAGGAGAAAGCAGGGAAAGGGGATTTTCCCCTCCACAGTCTCTGCACCTGGGAAGCAAAACCCCTCAGAGCACAAACAATTGCAACAAACCCATTCTGGATGTGTCTGCCAAGAGTTCAGGGAACCACAGAACATCCTGAGCAGGAGGGGACCCCCAGGAATCCCCCAGCCCAACCGGGACACCCTGGGAGCTCCTGCCCAGCTCCCACCCTGCTCTTGCCCAGGAGAGGTGGGGTCAGGCAGGGGATGGCACTCACGGGATCCACGAAGTCGGCGTTGAGGCCGTAGCAGAGCTTCTGGATGCGCGAGGTGATCTTGTCAAACATGACCCGCTCCTGGCGCCCATCTGGGACACACACACGGGCCAGCCCAGCCAGAACCAGGCCAGAACAGAACAGCCCAGTCAGAACCAGTTCAGAACAGAGCAATCCTGCTCACTCACACCAGGGCAGCCCAGTGAGAGCCAGTCCAGAAGAGAGCACACAGGGCAGCCTCAGTAAGAACCAGCTCGGCACAGAACAGCCCTGCCCAGCTTCTCCCGTGGGGGAATTCGGTGTGGGAATCACCAGGGAGTGGGGTGGAGTGCTTGGCTGGGTACAAGGAAAGGGGAGGCTCCTCCTCCACCCCAAGAATCCCCACCTAAAACTGCACCAACCCAATCCCCAGGGTAGGGACCCAGCTGAGGGTCACCCCCACCTCAGCCTGGGGACCAAAGGGGTGGGGAGCAGGGCCAAAGCTCCTGCCATGGGACCCAAACCAAAGGAGAGGTCGCACCTCTCACTCTGGGCTCCCCCAAAGCTGAGGGGAGCCCATCTCCTCCCACCAGGTGCCATCAGAGCTGAGGGGATCCCATCCTCCCACGGAGGAGAGGGGGGCATCTCTGTGGTGCCATGAGGGGGACCCCAAAGCCAAGGGGGTCACACCACCCCCTCACAGCATGTGCCATAAGGTACCCCCAAGGATGAGGGGGACCCAATCCACACGTGCCATGGGGACCCTTCCAAAATGGGGGGATCCCCATCTGCTTACCTTGGGTGCCACGCAAGAGTCCCCCAAAGCAGAGGGAACCCCAGAATGGGGCAGGGGTTCCCCTTCAGGTGCCACGAGGGACCCCTAAAGCCGAGGGGTCCCGTGCCCACACCCTGGGTGCCCTGGGCAGGACAGAGCCCCCATCCCCGACACTCGGTGCCCCCAGGGCAGCGGGGCGCTCCCTCCCCGGCCTGCCGGCATCCCCGGGACGGGGGAAGCGCTCACCCCGCTTCACGACGTGCATGGTGGCGGCGGGTTCTCCTCAGTGCCCCTCGGTCCCTCTCGGTGTCTCCGCGCCCGCCGCTTCCCGCGCCCGCCGCGCGCGCCCCGCCCCGCTGAGGCGGCCGCCGCCATCTTGCCTGCGGGCACGGCGCCTTGCCTCGCCCCTTCCCGCACCGCCCCGCTCCCGGAGCTGCCTGTGGCCGCGGGCGGACACCGATCCCGGCCCTCATCCCGATATTGTCCCCACTTTCCCCCGGGAATCGCCGCTCCGCCGGGGAACACCGGGGGTCCCGCCCGCTTCAAAGATGGCGGCGCCATGGCTCCCCCCCCTCGCCGGGGAGGAGCCGGAGGGACAGGACGGGGCTGAGGGCGCCAAAGACAGAGCGCGCCGAGGGACAAAACAGCTCGTCCTGAAACGCCAAAACAGTAACTATGTTAAATTTAATTACCCTGAATCAAGGCCCAGGCGTGAAATGTGTGATTAAACTTTGTATCCCACTGCCCAGGGAGGTGGAGGGGTCCTCGTCCCTGGAGGTGTCCAAGGAACAACTGCACAGGAACAGTCTGAGGCTCTGCTGCGGAATGGGCCCAGGGCACAGGAGCAGCAAAGAGATTAAATTACAGAAAGTTCTGTCCCAAAAGCAGCAAAGCTGCACCTGCAGAGCCTCCAGCCCTGGGACAGCAACAGCAGGAGCAGCTGGAGAGAGCCCAGAGGGGCCACGGGGCTGGAGCCAGGCTGGGAGAGCTGGGGGTGCTCACCGGGAGAGGAGAAGGCTCCAGGCAGAGCTCAGACCCCTGGCAGGGCCTGAAGGGGCTCCAGGAGAGCTGCAGAAGGACTGGGGACAAGGATGGAGGGACAGGAGCCAGGGAATGGCTGCCAGTGCCAGAGGGCAGGGCTGGGTGGGATCTTGGCAATGAGGAATTGTTCCCTGGCAGGGTGGGCAGGGCTGGCACAGGGTGCCCAGAGCAGCTGGGGCTGCCCCTGGATCCCTGGCAGTGCCCAAGGCCAGGCTGGACACTGGGGCTGGAGCAGCCTGGGGCAGTGGGAGGTGTCCCTGCCATGGCAGGGGGCACTGGGGGGGATTTAGGGTCTTTCCCGACCCAACCCAGTCCATGGATCTGCAGGTCCCATGGGGGCTCAGGGCAGCAGCACTGAAGCCCTGCTGAGGTTCCTTTGCAGAACCCATCCCCAGACACCATCAGTTCCTCCCCAGTCCTGCTCTGAGTGTCCCTGTGCCACTGAGGAGCCCAGGCTGGCAGGGAACACCTCCTGTCTGTGGTTTGCAGCCTGTGAGGTGCCTTTTCCCCTCACTGGGGGGAACAGGAGGGGCAGCCAAGTGTGGCACCACACCAGAAATGTTGGGGTTTGCTCCATGACCGGACAATGAACCATCAACCCTTGGGCTGAGGCTGATCCTGAGGGGCTCAGAGAGACATCCCAGGGCTTAAAGGGGCTGGAAATCCAGGTTTTTATTGCTTGTGGATAGGCCTCTGTCCCCTTCAAGGTGAGGGCATTGGTTCCATTCAGACTCCAAGCCGGATACCACTGGGGGTTCCTCAGCCCCCAGGGTGGGTGGGAAGGTGCCCAATGCACCAGGTGAGCCTGGTCCTGCTCAGAGTCCGGAGAGTGCCCCCCTTCCCCCCCCCACCCAAAGATAGGACACAGGGAATGTTTGGAACTGACCGGGAAATGGGAATAAAGCTGGGCTGGTGCCTCTGTTTTACTGGAAAAGGGCCTACAGAAGGAAAATAATCCCAAATGCCATTTTGGGCTGGCTGGAGCCCCAGCTGCACTCACAGACGTTTGCCCTCAGCTCTCCTCTGAGTTTTGCTCCCCTGCTCTGAAAGCAGGAGGAGGTGGAGCAGCTGGCTCATTTCTGAGGTGGCTGCAGAGGAAAGGAAAGCCTAGGTGCTCCCAGGGACAGCTCCCACGGGAGCGCCCCGGGCAGGAACCAGAGCCATGCACCTCCTCTGAGCCCTGCCAGGAGCCCCGGGCCCTGCTCCCACAGCGAAAGGGAGACGTTACCCCTGCCCAAACTCCCTGCTGGCAGGGCTGGGGACAGAGCCATTGCCAGTGCCAAGGGCAGGGCAGGGACACGCGGGTGCCACTGCCCTAGAGGTGTCCTGAGCCCTGCCTGGGTGTCCTGAGCCTTGTCCACCTGTCCTGAGCCTTTCCTGGGTGTCCTGAGCCCTGCCTGGGTGTCCTGAGCCCTGCCCAGGAGTGCTGAGCCTTGTCCACCTGTCCTGAGCCTTTCCTGGGTGTCCTGAGCCTTGTCCAACTATCCTGAGCCCTGCCTGGGTGTCCTGAGCCCTGCCCAGGAGTGCTGAGCCTTGTCCACCTGTCCTGAGCCTTTCCTGGGTGTCCTGAGCCTTGTCCAACTATCCTGAGCCCTGCCTGGGTGTCCTGAGCCCTGCCCAGGAATGCTGAGCCTTGTTCACCTGTCCTGAGCCTTTCCTGGGTGTCCTGAGCCTTGTCCACCTGTCCTGAGCCCTGCCCAGGTGTGCTGAGCCCTGCCCAGGTGTGCTGAGCCTTGCTCAGGTGTGCTGAGCCCTGTCCCGGGTGTGCTGAGCCCTGCCTGGCTGTGCTGAGCCCGCTGGAGATCCCCTGGATGCCCGCGTGGAGGCAGCCAACCCTAATGAGTGTTAATGAGCGCCAGGCTAATGAGGAGCCCCTCCAGGGGCTGCGGGGTTTGCATGAAGCCCAAGGCTGTGGGGAGCTTTGCCCCTGGAGAGGCCGGGCTGGGAGGGCTGGGGAAACGCTGATTTTGCCCTGGAAAATGTGCTTTTTTGCTTTTCAGTGTAAACACGGGCAGCGGGGGCTGCAGGGAGCGGGGTCTGCCCCGGGGAGCGTGTGCTGAGACAAGAGGTATGCCCATGGGCATGGCAGGGCTCTGCCAGGGCACGGGATGGCTGCTGCTGCCCCTGTGTCATCCTCCTTGGGATGGCTGCTGCTGCCCTGTGCCATCATCCCACGGGATGGCTGCTGCTGTCCCTGTGTCCCTGTGCCATCATCCCATGGAATGGCTGCTGCTGCCCCTGTGCCATCATCCCACGGGATGGCTGCTGCTGCCCCTGTGTCATCCTCCTTGGGATGGCTGCTGCTGCCCCTGTGCCATCATCCCACGGGATGGCTGCTGCTGCCCCTGTGCCATCGCTGTCCCCCAGCCCAGCTGATGCCACCCACGGATCCCATTGTTTGTCCTGGAAATGTCCTGCACCTCAGAGGTGACTCTGGGGCACTCGGGGAGCTGGACCCTATTCTGGCCCCTCAGTCTGGGAAGGACCTTGGGACACTGAGCACATCCAGAGGGGGCAGCGAGGCTGGAGAGGGAACACAAACCCTGAGACGAGCCCTGAGGGAGCTGGGGGTGCTCAGCCTGGAGAAAAGGAGACTCAGGGCTGCCCTCATGGCCCTGCACAGCTCCTGAAAGGTGCCTGTGCTCAGCTGGGCTGGGCTCTGTCTGCAGCAGCACTGACACAGCCAGAGCACACAGCCTGAGCTGCACCAAGGGAAATACAGGCTGGAGAGCAGGGAAAAGGTTTTGCAGCAAGGGTGAGAAAGTTCTGGAATGGCTGCCCGGGGAGGTGGTGGAGTGCCCATCCCTGGGTGTGTTTAACAAAGCCTGGATGTGGCACTGGGGGCCAGGGCTCAGCTGAGCTGGTGGGGCTGGGCTGGACTCGATGGTCTTGGAGGTCTCTTCCAACCCAGGGATTCTGTGACCCGCTGCCCATGGAGCTGTCCCATCTCCTGAAGCAGTTTGGGGGAGGCTGTCCCTGTCCCTGCCTGTCCCAGCAGCAGTGTCCCGATGGCAGTGGCAGTCACAGGATGTCCCCAGCGTGGATCCTCTCTGCCTGTGGATCCAATTCCCATGGGAGAGGATGATGGCAGGGCCCTGATGCAGGGGGTGTCCCTCTGCCCTGTCCCCACCGACCTGGCCAGGAACACATCCCCAGCTGGCACCAGTGCCCCGACCCCACTGTGCTGGAAGCCTGGCAAGGGCTGCAAGAAGAGACCAGCAGCCATGGGCTCGTAAAATAGACTACATGCTTTATTGGATTGAAAAGTTTTATGAAATGACAAAAAACAAAAAACAAAAACCACCTTAAATCAAGAGTTGGCAGATGTGTCAACAGTTGCCATTTGGTAGATCCCTAACCCCTTCTCCAGAAGCATCCACAGGTCTCTGCCACCACAAGCAGCTCTGGCCCCGACCCCGCTGGCCCCACTCCTGGTGGCCCTGCCTGTGACAGCAGGGTGCCCACAAATTGGGGTGCCCACAGATTGAGGTACCCATAAATCAGGGTGCCCACAAATCAGGGTGCCAATAAATTGGGGTGCCCACAGATCGGAGTACCCATAAATCAGGGTGCCCACAAATCGGGGTGTCAATAAATCGGTGTGCCCACGGAATCGGGGTGCCCACAAATCAGGGTGCCCAAAGACTGGGGTCCCCATGAATCGGGGTGCCCACGAACTGGGGTGCCCACAAATTGGGGTGCCCATGGAATCGGGGTGCCCAGGCAACAGCCCTGTTGTGGGGCCGAGCGCGTCCCCCCATCCCCAGGGAAATGCAGGCACTTAAAGTTATTGAGAGGAATTTTTCATTTATCCCAAAGCAACAGTGAAACCGTTTAACTCCCGCCTACAGAACAAAAAACAACTTTGTAGCCCTTCCTGAATTGTCAAGACACAAATATATTACTCTGGCATAAAGCGAGGCCCCGGGGGCTGTTGGCCTCCTCTTCCTCCTCCTCCCCCCCATCGTGCATCCTCCTCTGCCTCAGCCCCTGCCCACCCCCAAGGATATGTGGTATGATGGTCTGGGGACGGAGGGGGTGCTGAGGACAGGGACCCCGGGCTGGGGGGGGTCATGTGGTGCCAGGGAGCCACCTCGAGTGGGGTGGGAGGGGGCTTGGGGGTTCCCCTGGCAGCCCCGGGGCTGGGGGATGCTCCTGGAGGAGCTGGGAAAGGGGAGCAAGGGATGGGGCAGGGCTCTCCCCTCGGGGTGGGGCAGGGGCCAGGGATGGAGCAGAGCTCATCCCTCGGGACAGGCTCGGCCCTTGCAGGGAGTGGGACTCAGCCACAGCTGCTGCCCTCAGTGGGGACTCCACAGTGGCTGAGGCTGTGCTGGGGTCACGCCGAGGTGAGCCGGGGGCTGTGAGCAGCAGGATGTGACCCACAATGTGCTGAGGGAGGACGGGAGAGCCCCTGGGAGCGGCTCAGGACGGACTGAGCCCCAGGTCAGGCCCCAGGTCAGGCTGGCACAGCCAGGGACACCCTGGCGTGTGGCCTCAGGGCAAGGGGGACACTGCCTGTGTGAGCCTCCTGTGTCCCTCGGGGGTCACAGAGCCCCCAGCACCCAGCCTCCGCCAGGGGAGGACTCTGTCATGGTCCTGCCCCCCAGGCACAGCCTGTCCCCTGCCCTGGAGAGCCCCACTGTGTCCTGGTCCCTCCCTCTGGCCCTGACCAGCCAGGACAGGGGACATGGGGACAGGGGACCTGCTCCTAGGAGCCCTCTCCTCCCTGTGTGGATGTGGCGGCTGGCTGGGCTCTGCACCAACACCCCTCGGGACGGCCCTTCCCCCACTGTCCCTGTCACCAGGGCCCATCCCTCAGTGTCCCTGTCACCAGGGCCCATCCCTCACTGTCCCTGTCACCAGGGCCCTTCCCTCACTGTCCCTCATCACCAGGGCCCATCCCTCACTGTCCCTCATCACCAGGGCCCATCCCTCACTGCTCCTGTCACCAGGGCCCATCCCTCACTGTCCCTGTCACCAGGGCCCATCCCTCAGTGTCCCTGTCACCAGGGTCCTCAGCCGGGTCCCAGGCACGGCAGGCTCGGAGCAGGGCAGGGCACCGGGGAGGGTGCCCGGGGAAGTACAGCCGGGGACAGGCGTGGGCCCCTCCCGCCCCGTGTCCCGACCTTCCCAGGCACCGGGCAGAGCGGTGCGGGGACAGCCCCGTCCCCGCGGCCCCCGGCGGCCGTGGGCACCGGGAGCACACAAGTACCGGCAAGGGCAGAGTCCTCCCCTGCTCCTGCGCAGCGAGAGCCGCTCGGAGGGGATCCCCTTCCCAGGGGCGCAGCCGAGGGGCCGGGGTGGGAAAGTGACTCGGAGAAATGAGGGAGAACCGCTGCGACCGGAGTCACCCCGGGGGCAGCGCGGAGCGGCCAGGGCCGCCCCGGCCCGCCCTCAGCCTGTGCAAAAGTCGGAGGAGGCAGGAAAACAAATTAATAACAACAATAAAAAATAAAATTAAAAAAAATAAAACCACATTGAAACCAAACCCAAAGGCCGCGTGGCTGAGCAGAGCAGGAGTAACTGGAAGCCATGCACAGCAAAGCCGGGACCGCAGCGGTCGGAGGGAGGGCAGGGGCGGCTCTTCTCGCGGGGAGCCGGCGGCGTCGCGCTTCTCGTCTCGGAGATGAGGAAATAAATAAGTTTAAATAGCTCCTCCCGTGCCGGCGCCGGGGTGACTCGGGGTGCGGGGGGTGCCGGGGCCGCGCTGCGTTCCCGGTGCACGGCCGGCCCCGGGCCCGGCGGGACGCGTCCGGGGGTCTCCCCCCCTACTTCTTGGGCTTCTTGAAGATCTTTAGGGGGAACTTTTTCTTGCTCTGGCCGAGGTCAACCTCATCGCCCGTCAGGCTGCTGTCCTCGTCCCCCGGGCTCTTCTTGGCGGCCAGCTGCGGGATGCGGGTGTTCCTGGCGCCGCTGGGCCGGCAGTCAGAGATGGGGGAGGGGGTGTCGGGGTCGGTGGAGCTGGGGCTGTGCGACCGGGACGAATCCGAGTGGCTGGGCTTGCCGGCCGTCGGGTGGCTGATCTCCCCCAGGCTGGAGGACTTCTCCATGCCGTGGTTCACCGTCATCATCTTCTTCATCGCCATGGGGCTCTCGGGCAGCCGCTCCTGCAAAGCCGCCAGGGCGGAGGGCTCCCCGTGCCGGCTGCCGCCGTTGTGGGTGGGCGCGCCGGGGCCCGGGGGCCCGGGGACAGCCTCCTCCATGGACCTGGTCAGCAGCGTGGGCCGGGCAGCCAGCAGCTTGGGCGCCGAGCTGGGGATACGCTGGTGGTCGCTCAGGTGCGGGATGGAGGAGTCGGAGTCGCAGCGAGTTAAATCTCTGCGGTGGAGAGCGCCGAGAGAGAGGGGTCAGTGCCGGCCCGGCCCGGCCCGGCCCCGCACACACGGAGGGCAGCAGCGGCTGAGGGAACCCCAATGACCCCGAGAGAGGCTGGCACTGAGCCCCTGCCCACCCGGCCCCGGCTCTGCCCCTCTCTGTGCCCCAGGGTCGGAGATACCCGGGCCGGGGGCTCACCCCGAGCAGCTCGAGGGAGCGAGGACACAGAACCGGGAAGGGATCCATCCCTCCCCACGGATCCCAGGGGGATCCCTCAGTCCGTGATGGGATCCATCCCTCCCCACGGATCCCAGGGGGATCCCTCGGTCCGTGATGGGATCCATCCCTCCCCATGGATCCCAGGGGGATCCCTCAGTCTGTGATGGGATCCATCCCTCTCCAGGGATCCCAGCTCGCCCCAAGCCCTGTGTCCCCCCAGATTCCCCAAGGGTCCCTCAGCCCTGCCTCATCCGTGTGTGCACCCGCGACCCCGAGCCCCCCGCCCCTGCCCGAGCCCGGCGCAGCCGGTGCCAAGCTCTAATCCCGGCGGGAGGAATTAGAGCTCGGCCGTGCCACACAAAGCCATGCCCAGCCCCGCCGCTGCACGTGGTTTGTGCCCAGCCTGTGCCTACCGGTGACGGCCAACGGGGCTCCGGGAGCCCCTCTGGAGAGTGGGTGGCAGGAGGACGAGGGAAATGACAAGTCACAGCTCGCTCCTCCCGGCTGGATGCTGCTGGCCCCCCTCCCCGGGACCCCTGCGCAGGTGCCGGGCCGGGGGCTCTGGTGCTGCCCGCCGACCGCAGGGCACGGGCGGAGCTGCCCCCGGGCAGTGGATGGGTGAGGGGCCCCAGCCCTGCCCACGCACAGGAGGGAGCAGCGGAATGGGAGGCAAATGGAAAGGAAAGGAGCGAGGGGAAGAGAAGTGAGAAGGGGTGGGAAGAGATGGGAGGGAGGTGCTGACCTGTCCCTCACCCTGGAGCCCCCCGATCTCTGCTCCTGGCACACACCCCTGCACATGGGTCACCAAACCCACCTGGCACTGCACAGAGCCTCCAGATCATCTCCTAATGTACCACCATCACCATCGGCCTGGAGGAAGCCAAAGAGACCGGCCAGACAAGGGAAAACCTCAGTAGAGCTGGAGACATCCAGGCAGAACTGCAGAGATGTTCAGGAATCCCAGACTGGTTTGGGTGAGAAGGAACTGAGAGGACCACCCAGTGCCAGCCCTGCCATGGCAGGGACACCTCCCACTGCCCCAGGCTGCTCCAGCCCCAGTGTCCAGCCTGGCCTGGGGCACTGCCAGGGATGCAGGGGCAGCCCCAGCTGCTCTGGGCACCCTGTGCCAGGGCCTGCCCACCCTGCCAGGGAGGAAATTGTTTCTAATATCTGATCTAAACCTGTAATTTTTCAGTTCAAGGCCATTCCCTGTGTGCTGTCCCTGCATCCCCTGGAAATTGTCTCTCTCCAGGTTTCCTGGGGCTCCTCCAGGCCCTGCAAGGCCACCCTGAGCTCAGCCCAAAGCTTCTCCTGTGCAGGTGAGCAATGCCAGCTGTGCCAGCCTTTCCTCCTGGAGCCTCCTCTGGGCTCTCTGCAGCAGCTCCAGCTCCTCCCTGGGCTGGGCCCAGGGCTGGGGCAGCTCTGCAGGTGGGCTCTCACCTGTGGGGGCACAATGCCCCTTTTCCTGCTGCCCACCCTGTGGGATCAGCCCAGGGCACAGGGATTTCATGTCCCAGTGCTCATGGCCAGGGCCTGTGGAGCTTCTCCCACCAATGCCCAGCTCCTTCTCCCAGGGCTGCTCCCAGTCCATTCTCCCCAGGCTGTGTTTGTGCTGGGATTGCCCCCAGCCAGCTGCAGGCACCTGCCCTTGGTCCTGCTGAGCTGCACGAGGCTGGCACAGTCCCAGCTCTCCAGCCTGTCCAGGGGCCTCTGGATGCTCCATCCCTTCCCTGCAGGGTGTGCCCACAACACCAGCTCCGTGTCACTGCCAGGGTGGGGCTGCCCAGGATCCCTGTCCCTGATGACATTTCCCAGGGCTGGTCCCAGTCCTGGCCTCCCAGGAAGGCACTCCTCACTGCTCTCCACAAAGTGCTGGCACATGCTGGAGTCCTGGCTGTGCTGGCAGGGGGAGCTGGGACAGGCCCAGAACATTCTCCTCGTGCTGGAACAAGAGCATTCCTTTAACAGATCCCACAGAATAAAGCTGGGCCCTCGTTCAGCAGCTCCAGGGAGCACACAGAGGAAAAGGGGATCCTGTGGGTGGCTGGCATTCAGCCCTGGATCTACTGGGGGAGCCCAGCTGTGCAGAACACCTCATCTCTCCTCTTGCCCAGCAGCAAAGAGCCCTGGGCACTGCTTGGCATTGTCCTTGTCCTTGCCTGGAGCCCAGCCTGGCTGGTGTCTGAGCCACATCCCGGGCGAGCCACTGGGAGAAGGGAACAGTCCAGTGGTGTGAGATCCCAGCGGATTCTGAGTGGGCAGCTGGAGCCCCTCCAAGGGACACAAGTGCCATCATCACATGCCTGGGGCCACTGAGCTCCCAGGGCCACCAGCGGATACTGCAGAAGGTCACTGTCACAGCTGGTGGCCCACGGCTGTCACTGGGATAACTGGGATAACTAACTGGGATAACTGGGGTAACTGGGATAACTGGGGAGCAGCAGCAGCCACAGAACACATGGGGCTGAACTCAGGGTGTTGGAGCTGACCCCCAAAATGGGGACACACCCACACCCCTGGGCTGGGACACCTCGGGATGCTGCCAGTGCCTGCTGACAATGTCACTGCCATTGCAGCCTCCAGCTCCTTCAAGGAATTCAGGAATCTCCTGCCTTTCCCAAATGTTTCTACTCATGGCTTACCACATGGGCAAAGGGGAACTCCTGCTGGGAACTCCTGCCTAGACACTCCTCTCCCAGGGAAGGTGGCAGAAGCCCTCACCTGCAAATGCTGAGCCCTGGCTGAGAACACTCAGTTCCAGGGGTTTATGTCCTCCACAAATCCCTGGAAGGTGCCCCTCTCCAGGAGAACAAAGCAGCCTTTGGCTGCAGGGGCTGGCACCAGTCCAAGGCCGGAGCAGCCAGTGCTGGGCCCCAGCAGGGCTGGAGAAGGAGCCAGGCTGTGGGCACAACATTGGCTTGGGAATGGTGCTGGGCAGAGGCCGGGTCAGGGCCAGGCAGGATTGGATCCTGGCAGGAATGCAGGGCCCACTCTGGACTCATGGAGGAGGTGGGAGCCCCAAGGGACCCCACGTGCCCTGGCTGGGGATGGGGGCACAGCAACACCCGCTCCCTTCACAGGCAGTGCGCCAGCTCCACCAAGGAATCTTCTTCTCCAGGAAATCCAGCCCGTCCCTTCTGGCTGCCACAACCCCACAGGGAGAGATCCGGGTCAGGGTCCGCGATAGAAATCCTTTCAAACAGCAAGAGGGCAGCAAATACAGGAGAAAATGCATTTTCTTCCAACTGAGGAGACTTCAAGGATGTGTGAAGAGGGTGAATTTTCCTTGCTGGGCTGGAGAGCTGCTCCCTCTCCTGCAGGCCTGGCAGGTTTCAGTGCAGCAGGGACCAAAGCAGCCCTGCAGTGCTGGCAGCAGGTGCAGCAAAGGACGACAGCAGATGGAGAGCCATGCTCTGCTCCACGAGGATCTTCTGCCCAGAGAGCAGAGTGGGAACCCGATCCCAGGACAGCTGGTCCCACACTGCAGGAGCTGGGCAGGGCCTCGGTGACACCACGGCCACCATGTCACCTCCTGGGGCCGCTCTGGCTGCAGCACAGGGTCCGTGTCCCTACTCCTGGTGCGGCTGTTCTCTGGGATCCTCACCCTGGAGTGGGTGCACCACATGGGTTCCACCTCCTGGGAGCCCCAGTTCATCCCTCTGGGCTCATCCAGGAGGGCTGAAGGAGCTGATGCCAAAGAGATCACAATTCCCAAATATTCCAACTCTGCTTGGACACAATCTCTCCAGCTGTAAGTCAGGAATATATTCCTGAAGGACACAGGGAAGAGCTGGTGACAGCAGCACCCACCAGAGCAGCAGCAGTGCCCACCCTGCTGTGCCAGGCTGTGGGGACATCCCGGCACACAGGACACAGCCACCACAGCAGGGACAATCCAAGGGACACCTGGCACAGACACAGGGACCTCCTGCATTCCCTACTGGGGAACCCACAGGCCGATTCTGGGAGCTGAACACCAGCAGCCAGGAATTTCTGGGGTTTTCTTCAGCCCCAAATGAGCCTTTCCCTGGTGGTTCCCACAAGGAAGTGCACAACAGCAGGGACAGGATTCCCGGGATCACACTGGCTGGGTCAGAGGCAGCAAGACAAGTGGACACTCCTGAGTCCATGCCAGGACAACAGGGAGGAAAGAGCATTCCCAGGATACTGCCATCACCCCAGATGAGGATTATGCTCCTGGAACTGTTCCAGCACACTTTCAAGAGGAAAAGCTATCCCAGGAGAGGCTGGCCTTGATGACACAATGTCACTTCCCAGGAAGGGATCAGAGGAAGTGTTTCTGCAGAGCAGCAGGAGCCCCTGACAGTTCACCCCTCCAGGAAACCACAGAGCAGCAACTGGATAGGGAAATACCTGGGAGCCCGAGCCTTCCTCCATGCCAGCAGTGTTCCCTGCTCTTGTCATTGGCTCCAGGCACTCCAGCACCTCCACAGAGTGACCCTGCCTAAGGCAGGATGGATCTGCTTCCTCCTGGCTCCCTCCCACCCCACCAGGATCCACCCGAGCTGGGAGGGAGGGAGGGAGGGAGGGTGAGGAGAGATGGGGATGGTGAACAAAAGAAGCAGAGAGCAAAGCATGGAATAAGGAAAGCCTGGAGTACAGGAAGCCTGGGAGTGGAGGAGGAGCAGGGGAGGAGCAGCCGGAGGATGGAGAACAAACACCTGTTTTTCCCCAGCCCTGCAGCCCATGAAGGATTTCTCTGGGTGTTCCCACTCGGGTCCAGCCCAGCATGGCCCAGGAGCTGCCCTGGGTGTGCTCCAGCAGCCACAGAGCCCTGGCTGCCTCATCCCTCTGTGCCTGGCTCTCGCAGCACCCTCGGCTCCGTGCGTGCGGCACCAGGGACCAAGGCTTTTCTTAAGGCAAAGTCCCAAATTTGCTGTGGGGCTGAGCTTGGCACAGCCTCAATGCACACCCAACAGCAGCTTCCTCCCTTCCACCCTGCAAGAGCTGTGAATTACTCATTTCCCTGGATTCCCGACTCTCTCCCTTCCCTGAGCTTTGGCTGCCGCCTCCCTTCCTGGTTGGAGAAGGGCCTGGGCATGGGCATTTGGTGCTACGCTCCCATCTCCGTGGGTTTGATCCACCTGAGGCAGGCACTGGCAGCAGAAACCCCTGTGCACACACAGCCCCTCCAGCCCCTCTCCCCCCGGGGACCCCCCGATCCCGCAGCCGCCTCCGGCCCAGAACCGCTCTGACCTTATTGGCGCCGGATCCTCTGAAGCCAATTGCAAAAGAGAAGCAGAGAGTGAGGAGTTGAGGGAGAGGCTCCCTGCCAGGATAACCCCAGCAGGACTCCGGAGACAGCGATCCCCAGCCTCACTCCTCGGGGGCAGCTCCTTGGAGAGGCTTCTCCTGCGAGCTCTGCCCAGCCTTGGCTCTGCTGGATGTGCGAGAGGCTAAAGAGCTCCAGCAGCCCCCAGCGCCAGGGTGGCACTTTCCTCCTACCAAGGGAGCCAGGACTCTCTGGGGCTCTGCTCTGCTCCTTGCAGTGACTCCCTGGAAGGCCTTTCTGAGGCTCCCCAGTGTGGAGGCTGAGGGATGTAAGGAAAGGCCTCCAGGAGCAGGGGTATCAAGGAGGGGCAGCAATCCATTGGCCCGGCAGCGGCGCTTTTAGGGATGCATCAAAGCAGGGTCTGCTAATGATGCAGCTGGATAAAAGTTATCAGCACACCACAGACCCACATCCTTGGGCACCCAACTCTTCATTTCTGCTGCTGGGCTGAGCAGGGATGATGAGGTGGGGGAGCTGCCTGCTGAGGTGCAGCTGGAGCAAGTCCCAGGTGGGAGGTTCTGACTCCATCCCTTCTCCTGCATCACCAGCTGGGCTTAGCCACAGGAGCAGGGACAGGGCAGTCCTGCTGGCACCCAGTGGTGACCACCTGGACGCTGACCAGGGCAGGTCCCACTTATTCCCTCCTCTGGCACCGTCCCCTTCCCTTCCTGGGGTCCCCACACTGGATCCTGTTTCCCTCTGCCACTCTCAGGGGGTCTGTAGGGACTCAGGCTTTGTCCTGGGCAGGAATTCCACGTGCCATGGGTCTCAGTGGAAATAAATCACATTTGAACAGCTGTTTTGGACACAGGACATGAGCCCCAGGTTGCCAGGATGAGCACTCCCTCCTGCAGAGTCAGGGAGGCAATGGAAGCAGGGACCAGCAGCATTCCCAGCTTTTACCAGTCCAACTGGGACAGCTGCAATTGAGCTCCCACTGGTAGGAGTTAATTAATTACACTGCTTCTCATCATCCCCAACCAACCATTACTGAATTAACTGAGATGCTGCTCTTTAATTTTCCATTGTGAAACAGGTGCAGGAATTTCCCCCTTGGTATTCCAGACTCCAGAATGTGCCTGGGGCTGCTCAGCTTGGAAACACACAGGGCAGGGAGGGGGTAGAACATCCCAGCCAGAGACTGTGAACAAGGCCAGGAGAGATCCCAGCACCTGAGGGCAGAGGGACCCACAGGTAAGGGGAGAATGGGACATTGTGCTGGGATGGGTGAAGATGTGGTGACTGGGAATGTTTCCCTGCCTGGAGAAATGATGGTGGAAAGACATTTCCCCTCTCCTCTGCCTCACCCAGAGACTTCCAGCCTTCTCCCAGCAGTCTGCTCCTCAGTACTGAGGATCAGCAGACTGGTTTTAATTTTGCCATGGAGAGAGCATGGAACAGAGATGGAATGACCTGGCAGGGACAGGATTCCCTGGTCCATCACAGCCTCCCCACTGCCTGCATCCAGTGCCTGGCACAGCTGAGGCCACGAGCGCACATCCCAGTGCCCCAGGGGGATCCCACAGGGACACAACACCCTGGGACTGGCTGCACCCCTGGCCCGATGGGACCAGGATGTCTGGATCTCACTTGGGAGAAAGCAACCCCAGGAGCCTGACCCTGTGCTTGGGACACACAGCATTCCTGTCAGGCTGTCAGGGCCCCCTTGGAGCACCAGGCAGGATTCCTGCTCCTCCCTGCCACCAGCACCATGAACTGGGACAGCTCTGGCATTGAGGGACGGAGGATAACCAGGCCCTAGGATGGACCAAAGAGCCAACTGAAAGGGACCAAGCTAAAGCCAACAGGAGCAGCTCCAGCTCCCTCCTCAGACATGCCCTAGCCAAAACAGCCTGTTCCTCATCCCTACCAGACCAGAGGCAGAGTCACTCCAGAACACGTTCCTGAACTGCCACTCTAGCACCTCTGAAAACCATCCCAGACTTCTCCAGCTGCTACCTCGTGGTCCCCACCCATCACGTTCCCTTTGCAATTCACTTGTCAGGAGCCCAGGGAGGCCCAGGCTTCAAATCAGATCAGGTTCGGTGATCAGCTCTGTTACCTCCTCACATCCCCGTGTTCAGGGAATACTGACCACCTGGGAATTCTCGTTTGCTCAGCTGCAGTAAAACAACAGCAGAGCACCTCGGGAACGCCCCCACTGAGCTCATGGGCGTGGGGATGGCCCACGGAATCCTCCTTAGAGGCTCCAGCGGCTCGGGAGAGCAGCGGAAGGAACAAAAGTGGATAAATCGTGGAACAAAGGCCCAAAAGAAAAGGGCGGGAGGAAGGTGAGAGAAAGAGCACCCCAGCAAGCATCAGCTCCGAGGCACGGCAGGCAGGAGGCAGCTAGAAAAGAAACAGCAATATACCCAAAGCTCCCAGTGCGACAGCGAACTCCAGAGGTGACATCAGGAGGGGGCAGGTCGGGGATGGAATCCATCTGGAGGAAATAAGAGGTGGTGTGATGGTAATAGATAGGGTGGACATGGCAAGCAGGAGCAGGTGCGGTGGTGGTGGATGAGGAGCAGGAGGTGGAGGAGGTGGAGGCAGGCGATGGGCTGGAGCCGGGCGGGTCGGAGCCGAAGGACTGTCCGGAGGTGAGGCTGTGCATTCGGCGCAGGGACACTCGGCCCGCCCGCAGCGGGGCCACGGGGCCCGCCTCGGGCTGCCCCGGCACGAGACTCTCTACCAACCTCTGCGATCCGTGGCCGTGCTGCGGCTCCACCAGGCGCTGCCGGACTGTGCTGGGCAAGGCCGGAGCTGCAACGACACACGGGGCACAGTGAGGGTACGGCCCAGCCCGGGGAGCTCCGGCAGGACAGAGAGAGGGCACGGCCTGGCTCAGCCCGGGGAGCTCCGTCAGGACAGAGAGAGGGCATAGCCCAGCCCACGGAGCTCCAACAGGACAGAGAGAGGGCATGGCCTGGCTCACCCCACGGAGCTCTGCCAGGACAGAGAGAGGGCATGGCCTGGCTCAGCCCGGGGAGCTCCAACAGGACAGAGAGAGGGCACAGCCCAGCCCAGCCCGGGGAGCTCCAACAGGACAGAGAGAGGGCATAGCCCAGCCCGGCCTGCAGAGCTCCGCCAGGACAGAGAGAGGGCATGGCCTGGCTCAGCCTGGGGAGCTCTGCCAGGACAGAGAGAGGGCATGGCCTGGCTCAGCCCGGGGAGCTCCAACAGGACAGAGAGAGGGCATGGCCTGGCTCAGCCCACGGAGCTCCCACAGGACAGAGCGAGGGCATGGCCCAGCCCAGCCTGCAGAGCTCTGCCAGGACAGAGAGAGGGCATGGCCTGGCTCAGCCCACGGAGCTCCGCCAGGACAGAGAGAGGGCATGGCCTGGCTCAGCCCGGGGAGCTCCAACAGGACAGAGAGAGGGCATGGCCTGGCTCACCCCACGGAGCTCCGCCAGGACAGAGAGAGGGCATGGCCTGGCTCAGCCTGGGGAGCTCCACCAGGACAGAGAGAGGGCATGGCCTGGCTCAGCCCGGGGAGCTCCAACAGGACAGAGAGAGGGCATGGCCTGGCTCACCCCACAGAGCTCTGCCAGGACAGAGCAAGGGCATAGCCCAGCCCAGCCTGCAGAGCTCCGCCAGGACAGAGAGAGGGCATGGCCTGGCTCACCCCACGGAGCTCCGCCAGGACAGAGAGAGGGCATAGCCCAGCCCGCGGAGCTCCAACAGGACAGAGCAAGGGCATGGCCTGGCTCAGCCCGGGGAGCTCCAACAGGACAGAGCGAGGGCATGGCCCAGCCCAGCCTGCAGAGCTCCACAGGACAGAGAGAGGGCATGGCCTGGCTCAGCCCACGGAGCTCCGCCAGGACAGAGCGAGGGCATAGCCCAGCCCAGTCTGCAGAGCTCCGCAGGACAGAGCGAGGGCATAGCCTGGCTCAGCCTGGGGAGCTCCGCTAGGACAGAGAGAGGGCATGGCCTGGGTCAGCCTGTGGAGCTCCACCAGGACAGAGAGAGGGGATGGTCTGGCTCAGCCCACGGAGCTCTGCCAGGACAGAGCGAGGGCATGGCCTGGCTCAGCCCAGCCTGGCCTGCAGAGCTCCACCAGCAGAGAGCAAGGGCATAGCCCAGCCTGGCCTGTGGAGCTCTGCCAGCAGAGAGTGAGGGCACAGCCCGACCCGCAGAGCCCCACCAGCACTGGCACTGGCCTGCTGGCACCATGAGAGCAGCACCACCCCATTAGCAGCACCCCACTGGCACCATCCGCTTCCCACTGGCACCACCCCAGTCCCACGGACACCATCCCACCATCCCAGTCCCACAGACACCATCCCAGCAGCACCATCCCCCTGTTCCTGCACCACCAGCACTGTCCCACCTCGTGCCAGCAGTTAAGGCCTGTTTAATGCAAAAGCAGCTTTAAGCTGGTGCTGAACATGCTGGATTAATGCCCAGCCCACGGAAAACTCCACCATTGCTGATGCAGGTGCCTCTGAACACCTTATCTGAGCATCTTGCCTGACGCAGAGAGCGGCTACGTGATTCATCCCACCCGGAGCCACCACCCGGCTCCTGGAGAGCCAAGAACTGGGCACTTCCAGGGCCCTTCCACCCCCACAGCCATCTCATGGCTCCAGTCCTGCTGCCTGGGTGGGACCTGCACAGCCCAAAGCAGGAGCCTCAGGTGAGCGGGTCAGTGCTGGCACCTGGAGCTCTGCTCCCAGAGCTCAGCTCTGCTTGATTCACTGTGCAGGGGCAGCACCAGGGGCAGAGCCCTGGCAGCGTGGAATCATACAGGGATTGGGTTGGGAGGGACCTTAAAGACCATCTCTTCCCACCCCTGCCATGGCAGGGACACCTCCCACTGCCCCAGGCTGCTCCAAGCCCCAATGTCCAACCTGGCCTTGGGCACTGCCAGGGATCCAGGGGCAGTTCCCTGTTTGGTTGAAAATACTGGGGTTGAGGATCTTGGGAAGGAGGAATTGTTCCCTGGCAGGATGGGCAGCCCTGGCACAGGGTGCCCAGAGCAGCTGGGGCTGCCCCTGGATCCCTGGCAATGCCCAAGGCCAGGCTGGACACTGGGACTGGAGCAGCCTGGGGCAGTGGGAGATGTCCCTGCCATGGCAGGGGTGGCACTGGGTGGCATTTAGGGTCCTTCCCAACCCAGACTTTCTGGGATTCATGCCCCATTCCTCCTTGCCTGACCTGGTGACTCTGGCCCCAGAGTGGCCTCACCTGCTCCCAGCCTGTTCCATGACCACTGTGACTGATCAGAGAGACCCTCCACCTGAGAAATACTCTCCTCTGGTTGCCAATTCCCCTTGGTTTGGGGAACCACATGGGAATGTCCTTTGGAGCCCCAGCACCAGATCCTGAATTCAAAGCTCCCCAGGATCTCTCCAGCCCTGCGGTCACACCTGGCTGGAAGGGGAGCCCAGCAACCCCTGAGCAGCTGCCTGTGCCCCACACCTGGCCCCAGGGTCACCCCCAGAGCCCGGGGAGGCCCCTTCCCCTGCCTGGAGCCTTGGGAATGCTCCCCTCCGTCATGGGAAGCAGGATCCCAGGGCTGCAGCCCCATCCCCAGCTGGCTTCATTCCATCCCCTTGCTGTCATTCCACACAAGATGATCCTCCTTTGGCAGGAGATAAGGTGTTCAGGATTGCTCAGGATTTCTTATGTGCATAAGAAATTAATGTACAAATGGGTTAAAAAGATGCAGAGACAGGAAAGCTCAGAAATGGAGGAGGAGGAGAGCTCCTTTGGGAATGGAAGAACCAGCAATCCCTGCTCTGGAAAATCCCAGCTGGACACACAGGGCTCCTCTGGCAGGACTGAAAGATCCACAGGGACATATTTCCAGTGGATGAAGGAATAAGAAGGAATAATTCTGGCAACTTGGCTGTTTCCACAGCCCCAGGGTGAACCCCAGTCCTTCCCACTGCTCCTCGCTCCCTACAGTGCCCATCCATGAATTTGGAATTTTACACCCTCTATTCTGTTGCAAGATTATTTTTTCAGCTCCAGAGCTGCAATTTCAGTTTGGGAATCTCACTCTGGAGGGTTCACAGGGATGTGACTGCAGAGTAACTCACTGGGGTGATGAGCTTCTGCTACAGGTTTCTTTGTTCCCTGGGCCATACTTTTTTCCCTAAGGATTCCCCATTTTTTCCTGGTGTTCCACTCCTCATTTCCCAATTCAGTACTTCCCACCTTCGTGCTCTCCTTCTCCAAGACTTACCCTGCAATGAGCTCTGGAGCAGAGGCTGGGACCTGGCTTCCCAGACCCACCACTTCCCTCCAGACACGTTCTACCAACACTCCCCAAATTCCAGCCCAAGGAAAAGCCCTCCCTGCGAGGCTGGCACATCCACCTGCTCTGTCTCCCTCTAAAGGGGAGGCTTCCAAAGGGAGCCAAGGCCTGGAGGTTGTGTGCCACCCCCAGGGCACTGGGGCTCCAGGGACAGCTTTCCCTCAGAGTGGCCCTGCTCAGTTTTTTTAGGGATTCTAAGGGAACACAGCACCAACAGCACCTGCGGGGAGGGATGGGAAGGAGGTGGGATGGGGCAGGGAATGCTGTCACCTCCTCCTGGCCTCGCTGGCTCCTTCACCTCCACCTCAGGGGTAAAATGGAGTGAGTCCAAGCCCCCAGATTCCCTAACTGCACCCAGCAGCACGTGGGAGCTGCAGCTGAGATTCTTCTTCATCCCACCAGACTCTTCCCGGGGTTAGTGCAGGTGGCGATGGCTCAGTGAGGACAGATACATTCATTAGTTCCTGTGCCAGAAAGATGGAAAACCGGTGGATGCATTTTAGTCCAGAAAAAGGCCAGAGGGCAGAATAAAAAAATGAGAATAAAATTGAAGAGAACCAAACCAGGGTATTTCCAGAGGGACTGATCCTCCGAGGACAGCGAGGAGCGGTCGCTGAACCTGCGCCCGAAAAGCCAGGCTGCATCTGGGGGGCAGCCAGGGGGGAACAGGAAAGAGAGAGATGGGATTTACTGGGAGAAGCACCACGGGTCCTCACAACACACCTGGCCAGGAGAAACACCGCTCTCCTGAGGCAGGGTTTGTACACAAAGGAAGGAAATCCTACAGGGAAAGGCTCCCATGCTTCGGGAACTGGAGTGCCCAGTGCTTGCTACAGGTGCATCACCTGCAGGGAGGAGGGGGCAGGAGGGGGCAGGCAGGTGGGCAGACAGGTGGGCAGGAGGCTGGGCAGGCTCTCTGCCCCCTCTGGGACGATGGACCTGGAAGTGCTCCCTGGAAATGTCTCCCTCAAGGTATCTCAAGTGCCAAGAAGCTGAGGCTAAAATTGGGGCTGGAGGCTCACACCTGGCCCAGCTCAGGTCCTCAGCTGTCACCTGGGACTGTCCAAGCATCCCTGCCATCAGTGCCCAGCTGGGGCTGGGCCAGGGCTTTATCAGAGATGTCCAGCTCGATTCTGAGGGCAACTGATAATGAAAAGGAGCAGGATGTCTCTATTCCCTGAAGCTTTCATGTCCCCAAGCACAGCTGATCCCACAAACTGTGGCTGCAGCCCCCAGGTCTGCAGAGCCCTGGGAACACACAGGTACCCCCATTCCTCCTGCCCCACCCAAAGCCTCCAGGCTCTGCCTCCCCTGGCCCCTGCCCTGACCCAGTGGGCACCTCCTGCAGCACACAGTGCCAGCCCTGAGACCCTTCTGCTGCTCCCTCCTGCTCCCCCACACAGCCCTGGCTTGGATTAAGCTGTCCAGCGTGGCCCAGAGCAGCTGGGGCTGCCCCTGGATCCCTGGCAGTGCCCCAGGCCAGGCTGGACACTGGGGCTGGAGCAGCCTGGGGCAGTGGGAGGTGTCCCTGCCATGGCAGGGGTGGCACTGGGTGAGCTCTGAGGTCCTTCCAAGCCAATCCACTCTGTGATTCCATGATTCCATGAAAGTGCCCTGCCAGGAGCTGCTCCTGCACCCCCAGGCCCTGTCCCTGCTCTACCCAAGGGGAAACTATTTGGGAAATGCCTTTTGGGAGCAGCAAGGCAGGACCTGGGCCAGCTGCAGGCAGAACAGCAGCCAGGGCTGGCTCCCAGCTGCTGCAGAGAAGGTGACACTGTCACCCAGCCCAGTGACACTAATTCCAGCAGCTGGGGGGTCACAGGCACAGGGGGATCCATGCTCAGCCCTCCCTCTGTGGGGTCTGGGCTTGGCAGAGCAGGGACAGCCGCCCTGGGGGTGATGCTCTCTGTCCCCAACACAGAGGGACAGGAGGGCCCCTGGCCGAGCCCAAGGCTGCACAGAGCTGGGAACTGGGGCAGCCTGTGCTCCAGGGAGTGCTGAACAGGCTCCTGAGGCTGGAGGAGTGCTGCTCCCAGCTGGAATGCTGCAGGATACAGGTCCAGCTGTGCTTCAGGAGGGGGCACCTTTGAGTCCTTTCAATCCCAAAAAGGTGCTCAGGCCAAGGGGACATGGGGATAATCCCTCTTCCTGTCCCACTGCCATGTCTACCCATGCCTTTGGTTGGGGTTTTTAGTAAATGCTTAAATCACTGAGCTGACCAGAAGAGCACAGATAGAATGAAATGGTGATTAACAATTTCTAAATTACCAGTCATGCTGGCATTGCCAGGCTCCAAACAACCCCAGCAGCGGGGCCTGGCCTGCTAGGGATGTTCCTGACCCTGATGGACCAGCTGGGGTCTTTGGGAATGTAAACCCCACCTTGCATCAAGGATTCCCTCCTGATACAGGTGAACTACAGACCCAGGTCTGCTCTGTGCCACAGCCCCCAACCCCAGCACACACTGCCCCTGTTCCCTGGGAGCCCCCATTCTCAGGGAGCCCCCCATTCCCGTGGAGACCCCAGAGCCCCATTCCCAGGGAGCTCCTCCGTTCCCAGGGAGCTCCTCCATTCCCAGGGAGCTCCTCCATTCCCAGGGAGCTCCTCCATTCCCAGGGAGCCCCCAGAGCTTCCCATTCCCAGGGAGCTCCTCCATTCCCAGGGAGCCCCCAGAGCCCCATTCCCAGGGAGCTCCTCCAATCCCAGGGAGCTCCTCCATTCCCAGGGAGCCCCCAGAGCTTCCCATTCCCAGGAAGCTCCTCCATTCCCAGGGAGCTCCTCCATTTGCAGGAACCCCTCCCAGTCCCATGGAGACCCCAGAGCCCCATTCCCAGGGAGCTCCTCCATTCCCAGGGAGCTCCTCCATTCCTAGGGAGCCCCCAGAGCCCCATTTCCAGGGAGCCCCCAGAGCCCCATTCCCAGGGAGCCCCCAGAGCCCCATTCCCAGGGAGCCCCCAGAGCCCCATTCCCAGGGAGCTCCCCCAGCCCCAAGGAGCCCCCGCAGCCCCCGCTGGCCCGTTCCCAGGGATCCCCCCGGCCCGTCCCCCGGGTGCCGTACATTGGATGGACATGGGTGACACCAGCTCCTCGTCCAGGTCATCCACGTCGTCGGTGATGATGAAGTGCGAGGGGTTGGGCCGGGGCGTGCCCATCCAGCCCGGGTCGATGTTGAGGGCCGAGGCCAGCGAGGGGATGCCGGGGTTGTTGACGATCTGGAAGCCGCAGAGCAGCTCGATCTGCTGCCAGCGGTGCAGCCGCTCCCGCAGCGCCGCCGTCACCTCGCTCAGCGCTTGTCTGCGGGGGGACAGGGGGACAGTGCAGGCAGGCACCGGGGACACAGCCCCTGCACTGCCTGGGGACAGGGGGACAGTGCAGGCAGCCACCGGGGACACAGCCCCTGCACTGCCTGGGGACAGCTCCTGCACTGCCTGGGGACAGCCCCTGCACCGCCTGGGGACAGGACACACGGGGACAATGCAGGCAGCCACCGGGGACAGCCCCTGCACTGCCTGGGGACAGGACACACAGGGACAATGCAGGCAGCCACCGGGGACACAGCCCTGCACTGCCTGGGGACAGCTCCTGCACTGCCTGGGGACAGGACACACGGGGACACACAGGGACAGTGCAGGCAGCCACCGGGGACAGCCCCTGCACTGCCTGGGGACAGCTCCTGCACTGCCTGGGGACAGCTCCTGCACCGCCTGGGGACAGGACACACGGGGACAGTGCAGGCAGCCACCGGGGACACAGCCCCTGCACTGCCTGGGGACACCTCCTGCACTGTTTGGGGACAGGACACACGGGGACAATGCAGGCAGCCACCGGGGACAGCCCCTGCACCGCCTGGGGACAGCCCCTGCACTGCCTGGGGACAGCTCCTGCACTGCCTGGGGACAGGACACACGGGGACAATGCAGGCAGCCACCGAGGACACAGCCCCTGCACTGCCTGGGGGAACAGCCCTGCACCACCTGGGCTGCATTTGGATTTCTTACAAAACAAGACTACAAGTGATCTTCTTTTGTTAATATACAGCTGTGAAGGTTTTAAAATAAATATTAAAATATATAAATATAAATATATATATACTTTAAATATATATTTTAATTTAAAAATGTATATAAAATATACTTAAAAGTATATATTTATATATAATTATTTACATAGATATTGTATATATAATATAATAAATTATAATATCGTATAATATAATCCTATATTTTGTGTATAAAATGTATATATTTTTATATAAAGATATATAAGTATATCTTTATGTATATAAAATGTATATATATAAAAAAAATCTATCTAATCACTCAGAATCTATTTACAAAAACATTTTAACTAAAGTGTATCAAAAATTAAAGTTGATATAAAACTTAGTTAAATAGTTGATTTAGTTAATAAAATTTAACGTTGTAAGCAAAAAAACCAATTAATTTATACATTTTAGTCATCATAAGAGTTGTACTATAGTTGTACTACTAATCATAGTACCTTGTTTACTCCAATACATTCAACAAACAATTAACAAAACTATTTAAAAAGTCTACATAGTATCAATAGGAGGGGGAGATGTAAGGGTCAGCTGGGGTCATCCTGAAACATGAGACTCTTTTCATTCCATTTCCAGAATAAAGCAATTAAAAAATGCAGCGGCAGCTGGAGTACCCGGGGATAACATCAAGGGGGAATGGCTGCCAGTGCCAGAGGGCAGGGCTGGGTGGGACCTTGGCAATGAGGAATTGTTCCCTGGCAGGGTGGGCAGGCCCTGGCACAGGGTGCCCAGAGCAGCTGGGGCTGCCCCTGGATCCCTGGCAGTGCCCAAGGCCAGGCTGGGCACTGGGGCTGGAGCAGCCTGGGGCAGTGGGAGGTGTCCCTGCCATGGCAGGGGTGGCACTGGGGGGCTCTGAGGTCCCTCCCAGCCCCAGCCATTCCATGACAGTCCCTTAAGCTCCCTGCAGCCTCCTGGAACCTCATTTTGGCAGGACTTTTCATTGCTCCATGTGACTGTGATCCCTTGTTTCTCACAGGCAGAATCAGGTTATTGATGAAGAGGAGCAAGCCCAACCCCAGGTCACTGAGGACAGCAGAATTTCAGTAAAATGAGCCCCAAAGCCCTGCAGAGGTGAGGACACTCCTGCCTGGGACAGGGGAGGGATGAAGAGGGAGGTGTTGAGCACTCACTTTGCAGTTAAGATTTTATGATCCACATCATCCAGAGAGGAGCTGTGAGCAACATGGAACGTCCCAAAAAGGGTGTTTCGCTTCTTTTTGATCTTTTCAGCCTGGAATATCAACAGAGAAAGGTCACAGGAAGAAGACAACCTGAAATTTCCTCCAGGCCATGGACATCCTGGACGGGCTGAGACAGGAAGAGTCCCTGCAGCTGCCTGCATGTGGGAATGGTGGTGTTACTGGGAATGCTGTTCCTGGCACTGGGTGAAGAATTCCCCAGCAGCAAGTAGCAGGTTGGGGATTTCTCCCAGTTTCCCAAAAAAACAGAGGGAACTGAACTGAAAGGGCTGAACTTTCAGGGCAGAGCTGGAGTCCCCATTCCTGGAGGGATTTCACAGCCCTGTGGATGTGGCACTGGGGGACATGGGGCAGTGGTGGCCTTGGCACTGCCCAGGGAATAGGTGGACTTGAACGTCTTCCAGGGTTTCTCCAACCCAAAGCACTCCATGATTCCAGGAGGCAGGTACCTCACACCTTGGCTCATCCCTCCCCTGGATAACACACCCCAGGGTGTGAGCTGAGGAGGATTTCTGGATTTCTGGTTTGAGGTTGAGTTTGTGCCATTGTATCAAAACTTAAAAGTCTCCTCCCACAGCTCTTCCACTCCCAGTTCCAGCACATGAAGCTGGGACTTAGGAGAGTCGAGGGTGTGGGTGCAAGAACTGACAGAGCCAAAGGAAAACTGTTGGAATGCTAAAATGTTCCCAATCAAAGCAGATTAAAGCACACAGTTTTCCCTCCTGCCAGCTCTGCTCCATATGGCCATGGGGACGAGGACGAGTCACAACAGCTCCCTGGGCTCATCCCTCAGGGCTGGCACACCAAATCCCAGACCAGGAATGCAGTGATGATTCAGGAGCTCGGGATTCCACTGCCTGTGCATGCTCACCACTTGGAGCAGGGATGGTGCTGAGAGGTCAGAGCCTCCTGCTCACCCCTGCCCAGGTTCCCAGGGCTGCAGGCTCCAGCAGTGCCCAGGGTGGGACCTGCCCACCCTGCGAGCCCATGGCTTAGGAGCACCATCCTCATCCTCATCCTCATCATGCTCAGCCCCTGCTCACACCTCACTTGTGCTGCACTTTTACAAGATATAAATTTAAGGTATGAAGAGAGAAACTGCCCTAGAGCTGAGTGAGGGCAGGGCTGGGTGGGATCTTGGCAATGAGGAATTGTTCCCTGGCAGGGTGGGCAGGCCCTGGCACAGGGTGCCCAGAGCAGCTGGGGCTGCCCCTGGATCCCTGGCAGTGCCCAAGGCCAGGCTGGACACTGGGGCTGGAGCAGCCTGGGATAAAATCAAAGGTGTCCCTGCCCACAGAATGAGATGAACTTTGAGGTCCTTCCCAACCCAAGCCATTCTGGGACTCCACGATGGCACAAAACCAAGAAGATGCAGAGAAACCAGCTCAGCTCTGCAGGCTTCACCCCCCAGCCCTGCCCAGGGACCCAGCACGAGGCCGCTCCAGCTCTCACCCCTTCCTTGGCCACCAGCAGCTGCTTCTCTGCGTTCTGCTTCTTGATGTTGTAGTACTGCACCTCCACCTCGTGGGTCAGCTGCAGCCACTTCTGCAGGGCCTCGGGGGCAGCCCAGCTGCAGTGGGACTCCAGCTCCTTCTCCGCGTTCTTCAGCGCCATCCGCACCTGGGGAGAGGCGCCGGGACACGTGGAGCAGCCATGGGGACACAGCCCTCCTCCAGCCCATCCCTCCCTGCTGCCACAGCCTGCCCAGGCAGCTGCACCAGTCCTGGCAGCAGGAAACCCCTCTGCAGGAGCAGCAGCATCCTGGGGGCTGCAGGAGAGGAGCCACCCACAGGGCAGGCTGCTGCTCCGAGCACCAGAACCTCCCAGGGACCACTCCTACCACCCTAAGCTGAGCCCCTTCCCCAGAAATTCCCAGCCAGCACCGTGCTGTGCCCCCTCTCAACCCCTCCACATCACCAGGAGGCACAGGAAAACCCTCTGGAGCCGATGGCACGGTGCACAAGGTGGTTCAAAGGGAATTAGGCTGACAGGGAGGATGCTCTGGGGGGTTCTGCAGCCTCTAGAAGCTCTGCAGAGCTTGCTGCCTGTCTGTAAATCCCCCAGATCCCCCTGCGGGGGCAGAACCCCCTGACAGGCAATCCCTGTCTCACCACAGCTCCCAGCCAAGCCCAGGGAGCTCGTCAGGAGACAACTTCCACACTGCACAAAGTGAGAAAAATATTTAGACACAAAACATGTGCTGCTGGTCAGGAAAAGAAACAGCCTGGCTGCATCAGCCATTCCTGGGGTGTCTCCTTCATCCCCAGCCCAGGCTCCTGCACACCCTGACACCCCACAGAGATACAGGATCAGAAGGGACTGGCTGAGAAGCCAGCTGAGGACACTGCAGCCCCACAGAAAAGCCTTTAGTGGCACAGACCACCAAGAATGAGCTTGTCTGCTGCAGTGCCCACCCTGTGGAGAGGCTCCCACAGCCCTGGAGCTGGGCTAGCCCCGCAGGAAGGGAAGGTGTGCCAGCCTGGAGCAGCAGCAGGATGGCACCACAGCCCCAGGACGCACTGCAGGGATGTGGCACCGTGCCACCACAGCCCTCTGGGGCTCGGGGGGGCTGTGGCTTCACCCTGCACAACAGCCCTGCCTCCCACCCACAGCAGCTGCCCTGCTCCCGCAGCTCCAGCCCACGGGCACGGCCGTGCCTGGCGGCGGTGGGCGGATGCAGAGAAGAGTTTTTGTGCAGGATTGCTCACACTTGGAGCTCTTCCCTGGATGTGTTCTTCTTTAACTTAGTCATGCCCGACCCAGCCCAGCCTGGGGGGTTTCAGGGAGCCAAGAGCCCCCGGGTACAGGCAGATCTGAAATTCTGTGTTTCACCCAGAAGGTAAACATCCATCCATCCATCCAGGAGCAGCCCCGAGGCACCACACACCAGAGGTCAAACACTTGCACCCCTTGTGTGTGATTCAGGGTTGTTCAGTATAAAACTGCCTAAATCAGTCCCTGAGTGCCAAATTCAGTCCCAGACCCTGGGTTTTTCCTGGCTTTCCCCACTGGACACCAGCAGCACCAGTCAGGTGCTGCTCCCACCTCAGCAGAACTCAGATCATCACCCACAGGCATCTGGGATTTGGAAATACGGAAAAATCTTGGGTAGGAAATCTGTCACTGGTTGTCTGGGGTAGAGGAGTGCTCATAACACTCACAAGAACAACGTTTTTAGGGAATGGTGGGAAGGGAAGTGCTGTGGAACAGGCAAGGACCAGTGGCTAAAATTGAGTGTCCACAACCCAAACTCTCGTGGTTCTACAGGGAATCCGTGCAAACAGGAGTTATTTTGTGTGTCTCCATTCTCCTGGGAAGACCTTTAGGACCCCATCTGGATCACTAATAACAACAATTCATAAGGAAATTTATACAAAAGTTATACTCAGCCCTGGTGAGACCCCACCTGCAGAGCCTCCAGCCCTGGGGCCCAAGAGCAGGAGGATGTGGAGCTCTAGGAGCCAGTCCAGAGGAGCCATGGAGCTGCTCCAGGGCTGGAGAGCTCTGCAGCCAGGCTGGGAGAGCTGGGGGTGCTCACCTGGAGAGGAGAAGGCTCCAGGCAGAGCTCAGAGCCCCTGGCAGGGCCTGAAGGGGCTCCAGGAGAGCTGCAGAGGGACTGGGGACAAGGATGGAGGGACAGCACACAGGGAATGGCTGCCAGTGCCAGAGGGCAGGGCTGGGTGGGATCTTGGCAATGAGGAATTGTTCCCTGGCAGGGTGGGCAGCCCTGGCACAGGGTGCCCAGAGCAGCTGGGGCTGCCCCTGGATCCCTGGCAGTGCCCAAGGCCAGGCTGGACACTGGGGCTGGAGCAGCCTGGGGCAGTGGGAGGTGTCCCTGCCATGGCAGGGGGGGCACTGGGTGGGATTTAGGGTCTCTCCAGCCCAAACCAATCTGGGATTCTATTCCACAATTCTCTCAGTGCTCTCTGGGCCCATGGCCCCACTGGGGTCTGTGGAAGGTGACCCAGTGAGGAGGGAGGGATGGATGAAGATCCTGGAACAGGGCACTTCTCCATCCCACACACTCATCTCCAGCAGGACCATCCAAACCCTCCAGCGTGGCCTGGGTGATCAGAACCCTGGTGCAGAGGAGGTCTGTGTTATTGCTCCCTGGGAGCAGGGACTATGCTGAGCTGGGGGGAGCTGTGGGGTCAGAGGGGTGACAGGTTAATGTCACAAGTGTCCTGGGGCTGTGGGGCAGTGTGGGGTTACAGTCACACAGTGCTGTGGGACACTGCAGTACTCACCTGCCTTCGGCCTGGGCAGCTCAGAGGTCACATCAGCTCCTTGATGGGAAGGCAGGGCAAGGGCAGGGTGAGAGCTGGGCTGCTCCAGAGCTGGGGCCCAGGGCACCCAGCCCCACTGGTGCCCAAAGCACACTGCCCCAGTGCCTGTCTGTGCCAGCAGGGACAGCCCAGACCCCTGCTGCAGTCGCAGGCAGGAAGGGAATTTGCTGTTTGTCCCCCTGCACTGCCCTGGGGCTCTCAGGACACTTGGTCCTGCTTTGCCAGGGGAAGCCCTGGATTCCTGCCTTGGTTTCCTCCCCATCCTCCATGGTGGCAAAACAGACTGGACACAGCTGGGAGGATACACACACACACACAGCCTTGGAACATCTGAGGAACCTGCCTGGCTCGTGCAGGTCTGGCTCCAGTCTCAGTTTAAAGTGATCTGTAACTGGCAGCCAGGTGAGAATTGTCCCACAGATGAGATAGGAAGCAGCTACTGGGGTTGTGGGTTAGGACTTCCTTGTAGGTTTGGGGAGGTTAAGGTTGGATACTGGGAAAATTTCCTTATGGAAAATGCTGTCCAGCCCTGGCACAGGCTGCCCAGGGAATGTTGGGGTCACATCCATGGAGGGATTTAACAGGATGTTAACTGGGGACATTGTCACTGGTGGCCTTGGCTGTGCTGGGGAAGGGCTGGACTGGATGGTCTCAGAGGGCTGTTCCAGCCCATACACACCCCTCTGATCCACGAGAAAACATGGAAAGCATAACTGAACTCATTCTAAATCTGTCCTAAAACCATGAACACAGAGAGACTGCACGGACTGGGGAGGGAGTCAGAAATGCCAGAGGGTGCAGCCCCAGGGCAAGTCCGACCCTCTGCTCCTGCTGGGATGTCACAGGGTGCCAGCACCTGCCCTGCCCAGCACCATAGCAGTGACTGGGATGTGTGATGGACACTATGGCACAGAGACTTGGGGCTTTTCCTCCACAAAGGGGAGTGGGAAAGCAAAGGCAGAAGAGCAGCAGCATCACTGGATTCAGGGGGAATGGGAAGCAGTGAGGACTGGTATCCCTCAGGAGCCAGGACTGGCACTGGGAAATGTCATTGTTGGTGACAGGGACAGGGATCCAGGGCAGGACAGGGATCCTGGGCAGCCCCACCCTGGCAGTGACATGGAGCTGGTGTTGTGGGCACACCCTGCAGGGAAGGGATGGAGCATCCAGAGGCCCCTGGACAGGCTGGAGAGCTGGGACCGTGCCAGCCTCGTGCAGCTCAGCAGGACCAAGGGCAAGGGCCTGCAGCTGGCTGGGGGCAATCCCAGCACAAACACAGCCTGGGGAGAATGGACTGGGAGCAGCCCCGGGAGGAGGAGCTGGGCATTGGTGGGAGAAGCTCCACAGGCCCTGGCCACGGGCACTGGGACCTGAAACACCTGTGCCCTGGGCTGATCCCACAGGGTGGGCAGCAGGAAAGGGTTTGGGATTAAATCCCTGTGCCCCCACAGGTAAGAGCAGAGCAGCTGGGGCTGCCCCTGGATCCCTGGCAGTGCCCAAGGCCAGGCTGGAGCAGCCTGGCACAGTGGGAGGTGTCCCTGCCATGGCAGGGTGGCACTGGGTGGGCTGTGAGGTCCCTCCCAAGGCAGCATTCTGTGTTTCTGTGACTCCCCAGAGGGATGCAGCAGCACTGCCCTCAGGGCCATGCCCGTCAGGTGCCTGCCCAGGTGAGCCCTCACCTGCTCCAGCTCCTGCTCGGCGTATTTCTGCCGGCTGAGCTCGTTCTCGGTGCCCTCGCGCAGCTCCCGCAGCCGGTGCGCCTCCTGCTTGGCAATGCTGATCTCGTCCTGCAGCTTCTTCTCCAGGTGCACCTTCTCCACCTCCACGGAGCGGTGCTCCTCCTGCGCCTTCTGCAGCCTGCAACAACACACAGAGCCAGGGCCACTGCTGGGCCAGCTCCCGGGCCCTGCAGGCAGGCGGGACCGGGGCTGCCCTCCAGAGCCAGCCCTGTGCTCTGCTCACCTGTGCTCTGCCCTCCAGAGCAGCTCTGTGCTCTGCTCACCTGTGCTCTGCCCTCCAGAGCAGCTCTGTGCTCTGCTCACCTGTGCTCTGCCCTCCAGAGCCAGCCCTGTGCTCTGCTCACCTGTGCTCTGCCCTCCAGAGCCAGCCCTGTGCTCTGCTCACCTGTGCTCTGCCCTCCAGAGCAGCTCTGTGCTCTGCTCACCTGTGCTCTGCCCTCCAGAGCCAGCCCTGCCCTGCTCTGCCCTCCAGAGCCAGCCCTGCTCTGCCCACCAGAGCCAGCCCTGAGCTCTGCCCTCCAGAGCCAGCCCTGAGCTCTGCCCTCCAGAACCAGCCCTGCTCTGCCCTCCAGAGCCAGCCCTGCTCTGCCCTCCAGAACCAGCCCTGCTCTGCTCTGCCCACCAGGTGCAGCCCTGCCCTGCTGTGCCCATGGGGATGGCAGGGAGAGAGTTCACTGTGGCTGGGAAGAAAGGAAATTGTCGACTGCTCAGTCTCAGCTTGATTAGTTTATCAAATGCTCAGGATGCATTTTCTTCATTTCCCACAGCACACCCAGATTTCCTCTAATGAGTCTCAAATTAAGCTCAATTTTCGGTATTTTCAGCCAAGCGAAGACTTCGATAAAACAAAGCAGGGCAAGATCTGCCAGAGCACATCAGATGGGATGGATCCATGCTCCTCCCAAAAATCCTGCAAATTCAGACATGTCTTAATCCTGCTTGGACATTCTTTTTCTTCCTCATGACAGACTGAATCAGCAGGAATATATGGCAGCAATGACACCCTGGATCTCCATGGATCAGCGGGACCTTCCACGAGGAGCTGGCCTGTGCTGAGGCTCCCAGCAGGGCTGTGAGGCTGGCAGGGCACCAGCTGGGCCAGTGACCCTCAGAGAGGATCAGAGTGTCACCTGTCCCAGGGGAGACCGCACCCACCTGGAGCTGCCCCAGGGGGAACTGAACAGAGACCAAGAGCTGCCCCAAGGGGAAAAGGAGAGAGACCAAGAGCTGCCCCAAGGGACAGTGAACAGAGACCAAGAGCTGCCCCAAGGGACAGTGAACAGAGACCAAGAGCTGCCCCAAAGGGAAAAGGAGAGAGACCAAGAGCTGCCCCAAGGGGAACTGAACAGAGACCAAGAGCTGCCCCAAGGGACACTGAACAGAGACCAAGAGCTGCCCCAAGGGACACTGAACAGAGACCAAGAGCTGCCCCAAGGGGCACTGAACAGAGACCAAGAGCTGTCCCAAGGGACACTGAACAGAGACCAAGAGCTGTCCCAAGGGACAGTGAACAGAGACCAAGAGCTGCCCCAAGGGACACTGAACAGAGACCAAGAGCTGCCCCAAGGGGAAGACACCACTGGCCAAGACCATGACCAAGGGAAATTCAACAGACATGGAGCTGTCCCCAGGTGAAGATGACGGTGACAAAGAGCTGCTGCAGCACTGAGGACACGTGTCTGACACCAGCTGGGACAGGCCCTGCTGGCACAGGCTGGCACAGCCCTGCAGTCACCAGGACACCCCACACACCCTGCTGGCACAGCCCTGGGTCCTGCCATGCCCCACACCCAGTGTCCACTCACACAAGTGACACGCTGGTGACACATCCCCCTCATGCCTGGCCATGGGGATGACCGTGGGATTTGGGGGCACAGCTGACGGGCTGTTCTGGTTGTTTTTAGCTGAGTGGGGCAGGGGCAGCACGCAAGGACGGGGCCAGGCACAGGCACCAGGGCCTGGCTGCTGCAGCTGGCTCGGGGCAGTGCCTGAGGATCCGACTCCTGCAGGCTGGGACAGACCTCCCCCAGCACCAGGAACAGCAGTGAGAACACCCTGCCATGGCAGGGACACCTGCCACTGCCCCAGGCTGCTCCAGCCTGGCCTCGGGCACTGCCAGGGATCCAGGGGCAGCCCCAGCTGCTCTGGGCAAGCTCACATTCCAGGAGCTTCCATACAATGCACACATCTCCAAACCAGACCTGCCCTCTCCTTTCAGGCTTCAGTCGGATGTGCCAAGACTTGATGATCTTGATGAGTCACTTAATGGCCTGGGAAGTGTCACTGCTGCAGGGTGTTCTCCAAGGTGCTCTGGGGATGAATGAAGGCTGGGGTTTGCTATGAACGTTCCCAGCTCCTCAGGAGCATGTCTGAGCTGCTCAGCAAATTCCAGCAGGCATCCCGTGCCTTCCGGAGGGCTGCTCAGCTCCGAGCTTCACCCAGCCAGCACAGCAGGGCCCTTCAAGCTCTGAAAATGAAGTCTCTGAGCAGAACTGCAGCACAACTTCTCCACAAGTCCTGGAGCACTGGGGCTGTCCGGAGTGTTCACTGTTCCTGTGGCAGCTGAAGATCCCGGCCGGACCCCGCTGGGCAAGGACGAGGAAGGGAAGGGACATTTCCCCTCAGGAGGCCTCCCAAGGCCCCCAGTTCTCCTCCTTTCCTCCCAAGGACGAGGAAGGGAAGGGACATTTCCCCCCAGTTCTGCTCTCAGGCCCTGAGCTCTGCTCAGTGCCCTCTGTGAGGACGAGCCCTGCCGAGTGCTCTGGCTCAAGGCTGTGCCCAGTCCCAGAGGTTTTGTGTTTCTTCCTGAGGGGCTTTAGAGCATTAGCAGAACTTCCCAGGAACATCCACTTGTTTACAGGGCTGTGCCCTCGGCAGCAGGGCCCAAGGTCGCTCCCCACAGGCACATTCCAGTTTGGAGCTCAGAGGTGACACCCAGCCGAGCCCTCCTGCCTGGACACCGCTGCTCCAGGGACGGACACGGAGCAGGGATTCCCGTCTCCTTCCAGATGCAGGAAAAAGAAATCAAACCTTCCTTGGGAGTGCTTCCTAGCTGTAACAGAAAACTCCACGAGGCTGGGTGGAACCAGCCGTGGGCTGGAGCCCCAGAGGGGAGTGGATTTGTGCCAGGGGAAGGTGCCCAGCCTGGCTCCATCACCTGGAGCTCCCTCCTCGGGGACGCCACTAGTGCCACCTCACTGGGGGACAGGAGCCCTGCCAGCAACACTCAGGGGCAGGGCGAACCCTGGAGGCTCTAGTGGGCTCCTAGGCAAGAAGTGGGGCTGCAGACCTGGGGCTGCACTGCACAGATCCCCAAAAGCTGGCTGGCTGCAGGCCTGCAGGGCAGCCTGACACCCTCAGGATCCTGGTGCCTGCACAGGGCACTCACCACACCCCGTGACTGGCCTGGCATCAAACTCGTGTTCACAGAAGTCACTGGAAACACAGCCCTCAGCTCACAGGGCAGCCTAGTTAATGTCTATCCTCCCCAACTCCACTGAAACCTCAGAGAAAACAGTTCAAGGCCCACACCATGCTGCTGTTATTTGCTAAATCTGCCATTAAAATATTCCCTTGGCAGAGCACCCCACAGGTTTGTCATCACCAGGGCTGAAGGCTTTCCACTGTCCCAGAAGATCCCTCTGTCCAGAGGCTCTCTTGGAGCACGTTCTCCCATCAGTAGCTCTACTGGAACCATTGCAGTGATTCCTGGGAGTAGAGACCCCATTCCTGAGGCTGCAGGATTTGATCCATGCCAAAAGCCCAGACATTCCTACTTAATACTCCAAAATGATGTACTTTTTTCACTTTCCAAGCAACACTTAGGTACTGCTTCCCCATACAGCTCCAAGAATTCAGGAGGGGATGTGTAAAGCTTTTTCCCCTTCAAAAGCCAAGGTGAAACAAGCTTGGATGACAAATTCCACATGAGCTGGATTGCATGGCAGGAGTGGGACTGGCCAAGCTCTAAGGCCCCTCTAAACTCAAAGCACTCCCTGGTTCTGTGACTAGGAAAGAACAGCCTGGTCCAGGAGTCCCTGCAGGAGGAGGCAGGCCCCCATTGAGCTTTGCCAGTCCCTCAGGAAGGGGCTGACTCTGCTGTGAGGCACCACACAGCTGAAAACAGGCATTTCCTGAAGTCTGAAGGAATAGAGCCGTGCAGGGAGAGCTGAGTGCTCCAGCTGGATGGACAGTGGGCACCTACCTCTCCTGCAGGTCATGGAGAGACTGCTCAGCCCTGTGGAGACCCTCCAGGTCCTTCATCATCTTCTTCATGTGCTCCTTGGAGTAGCGGTTCTGGATGTAGGCGAACCAGCAGCCGCCCACGCCGATGACGATGGACACCACCAGCATGAAGTCCTTGAGGTGGTTGTGACGAGTCACTGCAAGAGAGCAGAGACACTGCTGGGGCCAAGGGATCACTGGGAGAACTCCAAAGGGCTCTGCTGCACCGGGATGGGACGGGAGAACTCGGGGCAGCCCTACAAGGAATTCAGCACAGGACTCACCAAGGGAAAGTGGGGCTGTTTCAGTGTTTCAGGAGGAAACCAGAACCTTGACAACATTTATTCAATTTGGAGACAGCAACAACAACAAAAAGGATAAATTCCAAATCCTGCAGCTCCAATTTGCCTGGCAATGAGTGGTACTGGGGAAACCGCACAGAGGAACCCCGCCAGAATGGTTGTGACCTCACAGGGCAGCACAGGTAACCAAGAACAAAATAAACACTTGGAACAAAATAAACACTGCTGAGATCACAGAGCTGGGGCAGCTCAAGAGTCCAACTGTCAAGTTGCCAAACTTTCCATCAGAATCACAACTCAGTGTGGAAATTCCCTTTTTTAACAGTTAATTCAAAAAAAGGTGTTGATGCATGTGAGAGGATGAAAGTAATTAAGTGTGGGCTCAAGTGCTAAACAAAGCCCAAAAGATGAGTCAAGCAGATTTTTTTCCTGTAACTCAACCAAGTGTGTGCTGGAAAAGCCCAAATGAAAGAGCAGCTCACTCCAGTGAGCTGGGACTTAATGATCAGTGTCCACTGGTTTTGAACCAAACAAAGGCAACTCACACCAGATCCAGGGAAAAACACCTGTACCGAGGGGGCAGGCCCTGGCACAGGGTGCCCAGAGCAGCTGTGACTGTGGAGGTGTCCCTGCCATGGCAGGGGGGCACTAGACAGGAGGTGAAGCCCCTCCCCAGCTAAACCACATCTGTCACACTGGCAGAGCTGGGGGGACAGGAGGGGACCGGGAGGTGCAAACCCGAACTGGGAAGGCAGAGCTCAGCACGGACTGACCCGGATGGACACGTGGGGACAGGGCTGCTGCTCCCTGCCCACCATGCAGAGGCTTCCCCTGGGAGGGAGAGGGACAGGAGCCCTCCCCAGGGCCCAGGAGACAGGCAAGCACCGTGTGCCCCAGCACCTGGGATCCATCAGTCCCTGCAAGCACCCCGGGTAAATCCAGCACTCAGAAGTAAACAAGGTGAGCGCTGGCCCCGCTCCCTCCGGATGGATTAGCACAACATCCTCTTCCCAGGCAGCAGATCCTGGCAACTGCCTGCACATCCCTCAGCCTCAATCCCTGCAGCTCCCAGCTGGAGAGTGCTTTGTGTTCCACCCTCCCACAGCCCCGCTCTCCTGCCCTCCCAGGGCCATTCCCTGCCAGCCTCACCCCACCTGGTCCCTGTCCTGCCCCTGGTGCCAGCCGGGCTCAGCTCCAGCTGGGAGTGCAGCATTGCACACATCCCTCCTCTACACCAGCCCTGGCCAAAGACATGTGTCTCCATGATTCTTTAACGTTTTCTAAGCCTTCTGAAGTTTACATTCTTGTAATGAACTTTCTTGCACACTTTATGTAAATAACTTATTGTTTTGCATTCTTTTATGGAGGAAGAGAAACTTGATGGACTGCTGGTTTGTCCAGGGTCATTGGAGAGATGGCACTTTCACCCTCCGATCCACTGTCACTTTTAGAAATTTATAAATGTTGGAGTCAGAAAATAAACTTCCCTTTTTCCCTTGAGAACAGCAGTGTGTGCACCTCATGTTATTTCGTGTCCTGTAGTGACAGACACAGGCATGAGGAAACTGAGGAAAACTCAGCTTGGATGGAAATGCAGAAGCATGGAATGCCAGGATGGTTTGGGTTGGGAAGGAGAGACCCTAAATCCCCCCCAGTGTCCCCCCTGCCATGGCAGGGACACCTCCCACTGCCCCAGGCTGCTCCAGCCCCAGTGTCCAGCCTGGCCTTGGGCACTGCCAGGGATCCAGGGGCAGCCCCAGCTGCTCTGGGCACCCTGTGCCAGGGCCTGCCCACCCTGCCAGGGAACAATTCCTCATTGCCAAGATCCCACCCAGCCCTGCTCTCTGGCACTGGCAGCCATTCCCCCTTAGCCTGGCACCCCAGAGCAGAGGGGTTCCAGCCCTGGGAGCATCTCCATTTTCTCACTTCATTGTAGATGCTTTTTTCTGGTATCTAATCCCAACCAACCCTCCTGCAGATCCAGACCTTTCCCCCTTGGTCAATTTTCACTTCTGTCAAACATCAAGCCCAGTCAGAGCTGCAAACCCAGCAGGACATCAAGTCCTGCAGTCCTGCAGCTGAGCAGAACAATCAGTCTGTGATAAAACTGTGCCTGCTCTCCCTCCTTTCCCAAAGAAAGGAAATGGGAAAGGTGGAGAAGTCTGTTGTCCATGGCGTACGTGGCTTTCCCTGCAGCCTTTGCAGGTGTAAGGTGAGCCCAGGCCTGGCTGCTGCTGGGTGCAGGACAGGCTGTGCCAGCCCTGCTGGCCAGGGACAAATCCAGGGGGTTTAAATCACAATCGACTGCACAGGAACAATCTGAGGCTCTGCCACGGTGCCCTCGGTCTCTGGCCCAAGGCACAGGAGCAGCAGGGAAAGAGATTAAATTACAGAAAATTCTCTCCCAAGCTCAAAAGCAGCAAAGCTGCACCTGCAGAGCCTCCAGCCCTGGGACAGCAACAGCAGGAGCAGCTGGAGAGAGCCCAGAGGGGCCACGGGGCTGGAGCCAGGCTGGGAGAGCTGGGGGTGCTCACCTGGAGAGGAGAAGGCTCCAGGCAGAGCTCAGAGCCCCTGGCAGGGCCTGAAGCAGTCTGGGATTCCATGTTTCACCTGAAGTTGTGCTATTTTGTGCCAGATACATTCCTGAATCACAGGAACAGGACCCCAAAGGGACAGACACAGAAGGGATCACCTCATCTTGCTTAGATTATAATTGCACCACGCTCCCTTGCACTCGGATTAATTAAAGCTGAAGTGGTCAGACCTGTTTGCTGGAGGAAATGGCAGGGCTGGAGCCTGGCAGCAGGAACCAGACCTGGAGGGATGGCTGGGGCCTGCAGATCCACATGGAAACTGGCCATGGAATGCAGCTGGAACCTCTGCCACGAGCCAGACACCCACCCCTGGAGCCCTGGGCTGGGAAAAGCTTCACCCAGCAGCAGGAACAGCCCTGTGAATCCACCTGCTGTGATCCCCATGGGCAGCAGGGTGTCTGGATTTAGGAGCCTGCAGGAGGACTGGGGCTCCAATTGAGGCTGCTTTTATCAAAGTTTTTACACCTGTGGTGAACAGAGCTTCCAGAGAGGAGACAAACCCTTGGAACTCTGCACCTGAGCACCACACCCCACTGCCAGCAGCTCAGAGACCCCCAGAGCCCAGCTCCCCTCCAGAGGCACTCCCCTGACCATGGGAGAGGAGGTGTAAAGCAGCTCCTGCAGCTTGAAAGGTCACTGAGCACTGCCCAAAGCTGCCACTTGCTGCTGGCTCCTGAAAGGTGTTGTGCAATCCATCCCTGAAGGAATTGGTTTAGATAAACAACCTCTCCCCGTGACTGCAGACAAAGCCATTCAGATGACCAGAAACCAGCAAATTTTACCTTCTGAAAAGGGATCAATCTCTCCTTCAGCTGCAGATTTAAAGTGTATTGCCACTTCTCACACACCTGTATATACAGTCACAGAACCATGGATTGGTTTGGGTTGGGAGGGACCTCCAAGGCCATCCCAATCCACCTCCTGCTGTGAGCAGGGACACCTTGCAGCAGCCCAGGCTGGCCTGGAAGCTTCCAGGCAGGAGCTGAGAGGGGTGTGAGCAGCCCTGGCTCCAGAGCAGCCCCAGCACCACGGCTCCCTGCACACTTTGATCTCCGTGCCCCAGGGAGGGTCAGGCTGCAGGGCCAGGGAGCTGCAGGGCAGAACAAACAGCTCCAGCATGGCAACAGACATTAATTCCCAGCTAGTACAAGCCATTCAGTCTGCCATTTACACAGCACAACTACTCTGGAAAAATTCTGCCCCCAGCACAGGAGTCACTGGGCTGGAGCCACCCAGGCATCAAAAAGATTCACATTTAACATAGGCAATAAATAAAAACCAAACTGTGCCTGTGCAAAAAGAGCCTTCTCAATAACTGTGAGCAAAAATGGCTGATTGTACAAGCCAGGGTTGTGATTTCCTCCCTGTGGCTCTGCCAAACCTCATGCTGTGGCTCACACTGTGCAGGCAGTTTTCCCAGGATTGGGTGGGAATGGCTGGAGAGCAGCCCTGGGGAGAAGGACTTGGGGGTGCTGGGGTGGGAGAGGCCAAACATGCCCCAGCCATGAGCACTGGGACCCCAAAATTCCCGTGGTGATGCCCCAGCTCGGGCAGCAGGAGAGGGGGGATTCCCCCCCTCTGCACCCAAAGCCCAGGATAAAGCCATGCCAGAGGAGAGAGAGACAAAAGCACCTTCAATAGGGAGCAGACAGGAGCCAGAGGGAACTGGGAGCACCTGGAGCGTGGAGACACACATCAGAGAGCTCGAGATCCTGATAAAGCATCAAAGGAGCCCAGGGCCTCCCACCACCACCCTAAGCTTCCCATCCAGCCTGCTGCTCCTTCCCTCCTCCAAGGGTTGGCAGTTCACAGCCTGAGTCACCAGCAGAGCCTCAGGACGGGACAGTGGAGCCCCAGGAAAGCCCAGGAGATGATGACAGAGCTCCAGGACAGGGCAGCAGCTGCCCTGGGAGCAGGCAGGATTGCTGCCCTCCAGCACCATCAGCACCACAGAAGGGCAGCAGGTTTTACCCTGTGGACACAGGAGATCCCAGCAGCACAGAGGGAGATCCCATCTGCACCTCTGGGAGAGCCCTCTGAGATGGGGATGCCAGCCCAGGCTGCTCCAGGCTACAGAGCTGCTCCCAGAAACCCGGCACCGACCATTCCTGCTCCAGGGGAGCTGTGCTGGGATGAATCCCCTGGCTGGGGCTGGGCTGGGCACTTTGGGTCACCCAGGCCTGGTGGCCCTGGGGCGGTGGCACGTGGTACTCACACAGAGGAGGCCCGAAGAGCACCGTGTCCAGAGCCTTGAGCTGCAGCTTCTGCCGGTGGCTGCGGTCGGTCATCTTGAGCACAGTGCCCATCATGGTGGCGTTGTTCACTGCCAGCCTGCACAACAGGGACACAAAAACTGCTGTGGGCACATCCACCAGGGCAGCAACGCAGCAGGGAGACCCAGAGCAGGGCCTGGGAGCTCCCTGCTACCAGGGCAAGTCCCTCACTACTGCTGTCTCTAACCAGGGTGTCTCCAGGACACTTTGCAGCAGCATTCTTAAGACTGGGAGAGAGCAGGAAGAACCAGGGCCAGGCCTAATTCATTACCTGACAGCATGAGGAAGTGATTTCCCATCAAAACCCATCTTTTGGTGTCTTACCAATCACTATTAAGTATTTTTGAACCAAATCTCCGTTGCCTTTACACCGTGTGTCACAGACCACAAACCACAGTTCTCCCTTGGAAGGGATGTGGACATACATTGTGCTGCCTCAAAAACATCCTCATTTTATCCCCACTTAATCCCTCCTTCCCAGCCAGCTGAAAAGGCCCTTTTCCAGCAACAGGAACCTTTATCCAAAAAAGCTGCCCTGAGGTTTTTCAAACCTGTTACAAGTTTAGGTTGACTCCCAGACAGTGCTCCTCTTCCATGGAATCATGGAATGGTTTGGGTTGGGAGGGATTTTAAATCCCACCCAGTGCCAGCTCTGCCATGGCAGGGACACCTCCCACTGCCCCAGGCTGCTCCAGCCCCAGTGTCCAGCCTGGCCTTGGGCACTGCCAGGGATCCAGGGGCAGCCCCAGCTGCTCTGGGCACCCTGTGCCAGGGCCTGCCCACCCTGCCAGGGAACAATTCCTTTCCTGTATCTAACCCAAATTTCCCCTTTTTTCACTCACAGCTGGGGCAGAACTGGGCAGTGCACAGGCCAAGGAACTTCAGGTGATGAGAGGAGCTGACTCCTGCCAGGCCCTGGCTCTTTCCCTGCACACATCCCATGGGGACACTGTGGGCACTGACACAGGACTGGCACTAACACAGGACTGGCATTGACCTGGGCCTGGCCCTGACCTGGGCATGGCACTGACCTGGGCATGGCACTGACACAGCACTGGCACTGACCTGGCCATGGCACTGACACAGCACTGGCACTGACCTGGGCATGGCACTGACCTGGGCATGGCCCTAACACAGGACTGGCACTGACCTGGGCATGGCACTGACCTGGGCATGGCGTGGCCGCTGAGCTGCAGCTTGCGGAAGGTCTCCTCGTACTGGGGCAGCTCCACGTAGGAAATGAGCCACTGCACCACCTCGTCCACCGTCCAGTTGTACACTGCAGAGAGCACAACAGCACAGCTCACTGGGGGCATGGACACCAGGGAGTCACAGCTTTGGGCTGGGAGGGACCCTAAATCCCCCCCAGTGCCACCCCTGCCATGGCAGGGACACCTCCCACTGCCCCAGGCTGCTCCAGCCCCAGGGTCCAGCCTGGCCTTGGGCACTGCCAGGGATCCAGGGGCAGCCCCAGCTGCTCTGGGCACCCTGTGCCAGGGCCTGCCCACCCTGCCAGGGAACAATTCCTCATTGCCAAGATCCCACCCAGCCCTGCCCTCTGGCACTGGGACACTCCAGGCAGTCCTGCAGAACCTCAGCCTCCACCTCGTGGGACAATTTTTGCCCAGACTCAGGAACTCCTGAGGTTCTGCAGCCCCTGAGCCCCCACAGACCCCACATGGCAGGGGAAGAGGTGCCTGGAGCTTTCCCTGGGACAACACACCTTTCCCAGTGCTGCTTTGCCATTGTGCTCCCAGTTCCCAAGATTAACACATGCAACGAGGCCATCAGATAGAGGAGCAGAGGAGGCTCCTCCTGCCATGGCACCAGCAGGGCTCGGGCTGGGCACCTGGGCAGGGCCAACACCCACAGTGCTGGCAGGTGACAGCTGGGATGGCTGGGGTTTCCATCAGCCAGGTGATCCTGCTGCCTCCATGCTCCAACAGGGAATGTTGTTCACCCTCAGCACGTGCCCAAAGGCCCTGAATTCTGAGGTCAGCTCCCAAAGCCTCACCCCCTGCTCCAGACCCTGGCACAGGGTGCCCAGAGCAGCTGGGGCTGCCCCTGGATCCCTGGCAGTGCCCAAGGCCAGGCTGGACACTGGGGCTGGAGCAGCCTGGGGCAGTGGGAGGTGTCCCTGCCATGGCAGGGCTGGCACTGGGTGGGCTGTGGGGTCCCTCCCAACCCAAACCAGTCTGGGACTCCGGGATTCCCTCTGATAAGAAAAGCACACACGGAGCGGTGCCGGAAAAAACCCATCGGAAGCAGCTTGAGAAAGGATCTGTGGGAGGAGGTGGAGCAAGTGCTCAGCCCAAGTGAACCAGGTGAACTTTGCTCCTTAACCTCCTCCCCGGGCATCTGTGGATTATTTATGGAGCTGTCATGCAGCTCCAGAGCCATAAGTGAGGAAGCCTTAGGAAATCAAGTTCCTGCCTTTGCCACTTTGTTGTGCTGCACTTACAGCAATGCTCTGAAGGCAAACATAATCCTAGAATCCCAGACTGGCTTGGGTTGGGAGGGACCTCACAGCCCACCCAGGGCTACCCCTGCCATGGCAGGGACACCTCCCACTGTCATGTCCAACCTGGCCTGGGACACAGCAGATGTGTTTATTGGACAGAAGGGGCGTTATTACACTTGAATTTATCATCCCCTCTCCCTGGCAGGGCTGCATGGCTCTGCTGCAATGCAACCCTGACTGGGCCCATAAGCACAGAAACACCTGCCCATGCCCCAGGGAGCCCACTGCCTCCACAGGGAGCTGAGGGGTGAGGGAGAGGAGGGATGGGGGATCTGGGAGAGATGAGGGAGCTGGGGGACATGGGGTGCTGAGAGAGAAGAGGGAGATGGAGCTCAGAGAAATGAGATGAGAGATCCAGGAGAGATGAGGGAGCTAGAGCTGTGAGAGCTGGGGGAGCTGAGAGAGATGAGGGAGATGGAGCGCAGAGAAATGAGAGATCCAGGAGACATGAGGGAGCTGGGGGACATGGGGGGCTGAGAGAGATGAGCAAGCTCAGGGAGCTCACAGACCTGAGGGAGATAGAACTCAAAGAAATGAGAGTGATGAGAGACATGAGACATGAGGGATCTGGGAGAGATGAGAGTGCTCAGAGCCAACTGAGGGGATGAAGCTGAGGGAGCAGAGGCAGAGCCCAGTGCCGAGCGAGGACAGCAAGGCTCCAAAGGAAGGGGCCACCCCCACAGATGCTGGCACGGTGACCCAGCTGCAGGGTGGCACAGATGAAGCCACCAAGCCTCCCTACAGTCTGGTCACTGTCCCACACACTGGGGGACACCCGTGGCTGTGGGCACCAGCAGGATGCCAACGATGAGGATGGGAGAAGCCACAGGCCCTGCACAGAGACATCCCCAGCACAGCCACAGGGCATGAGGCCACATCCCCAGCCAGCAGCATGGCCAGCCCTGGGCTCCTCCAGAGCCCCTGGCTTCTCTCACTTCCATGTGCAGCTGGGTTTCTTTTGGGAAGAATCCCTGAGAAGCAGAGGCACAGATGAGCAGGACCCTGCCCTGCCTCCTCAGCCCAGGGGCTGATCTGGCATCACTGCCACGGCTTTGGCAGAGCCAGGCTCACCCAGGTGCCATCCCTCAGACCCAGCACCTCGTAACAGCATCACAACCTTACACTAGCAGCATCTTCTGCCGTCATTCAGGGGCAGAAATATCATTATACTTTCCACCTGTGACCAGGAACAGCAGCAACGGAAGGGAGGAAAAGCAATGGCTTGAAAACAAATGACCCAGGCCCAGCCACCCCATCCCTGTGGGATGTCAGTGCTCTTCACAGCTGCTTTTCACACCCACAGGAGGGAGCAGACCTTTCCTACAAGCCTGATTCATCACTTCAGCTCCAACCCCAAAATTACACTTCGATTTTCCCTGGCAGTGTCCCAGGCCGGGCCTGGAGCAGCCAGGGACAGTGGCAGGGGTGGCACTGGGTGGGCTGTGAGGTCCCTCCCATCCCAAACTCTCTGTGATTCCGTGCCATCAGAGCACCCTTCAGAAATCAGTCCCTTATTCCATCAGCCAGATCTACAAGATGATGAAAGGGAAAACAAGAGCAGGAGCTCAGTGCAGCCCTGGACACCCACTGTGCCCCAGCAGCTCTGCCAGGTGCTGGCTGTGCCAGGGGCAGGGACAGAGCCAGGGCAGCTCAGTGATCAGGGGCCTGGTGAGTATCAAGGGACGTTCTCCTCCACCCCTTAATGATTTCTACCCTTTCCCAGCTGACAGCAAAACACTCTCCAGGCAAAGCCATGTGTAAACAGCCTGTAATGGGATAAATATTTCTTATGGGAGGCAAAGGAACTCGGAGTCATGGAATCACAGCATCCCTGAGGCTGGAAAATCCCTCTGAGCCCGCAGAGTCCAACATCCCCAGCACTGCCAAGGCCACCCCTGACCATGTTCCCAAGTGCCACATCCACAGGGCTGTGACATCCACAGGGCTGTGACATCCACAGGGCTGTGACATCCTCACAGGATGCGTTTCCATCCCTGTCCTGGGCAACTGTGCCACTCCTAAAGTGATGTGGCCAAGAACTGTCAACACATCCCTGTCCAGCTCCATGGGAGAGAGTCTGGTCTGGGATACTCAGCTCTGGAATTGTCACATGGATATCACAGAGACTGCTTTGGATTGGGAAGGACCCTAAATCCCCCCCAGTGCCACCCCTGCCATGGCAGGGACACCTCCCACTGCCCCAGGCTGCTCCAGCCCCAGTGTCCAGCCTGGCCTTGGGCACTGCCAGGGATCCAGGGATGGAATTCCATCCCAGCCCTGCCCACCCTGCCAGGGAACAATTCCTCATTGCCAAGATCCCACCCAGCCCTGCCCTCTGGCACTGGCAGCCATTCCCTGGCTCCTGTCCCTCCATCCTTGTCCCCAGTCCCTCTGCAGCTCTCCTGGAGCCCTTCAGGCCCTGCCAGGGCTCTGAGCTCTGCCTGGAGCCTTCTCCTCTCATGCACAGCCCCACTGTGTTCCCAATCCACAAATGCTGCCCCTCATTCAGTGCTCCTGGGAATGGGAGGGACTGCTGCACTCCCTGCAGCTGCCTCCACAGCTCTGGGAACACAGAGCACATCCCACCAGAGGAATTTAAGGGCTAATACAGAAAAGTCAAATACCAACAGGACACAAGTGAGAAACTGAAATTCTGTGGCTGGTGAACTGATTAGAAGATTAATATCGTGTATTTCAGGGAATGGACATAGACAGAACTCCTCTTTTAGAGATGAGGAGCACTGAAAAAAAGTGGATTAATGATTTCTGTGGAATTCTGTGTGAAAGCACTGGGGAAGCACTTGCCAATCTTAAAAGTTTGTTCCAAGATTCTCAGGTTTCAGGCAGTTCCTCAGCAGAGTCTGAACTCCCACCACCTCCCTGAATGCTGGGATAAATAACAGCATTTTGGAACAGCTAAAAGTTATTTCTACACGGACTGTACTTATGACACTTCCTGGATTTTGTTTTCCCTTCTTTTCACTGTGAAGGAGCTTTTCAGGTTCAAAAAGTTTCTCCTAAGGAAAACACCACCTGCAGGAAAGCTCCCAAGCAGCTCTACTGAGTATTTAGGATGTTATCACCCCAGCAAATTCCATCTGGAACTGGGTGTTTGAAGAACCTGGAATTTGGCTGCATTTAACACACATTTCTAGGGGATAGGAACAAAACAAGAACTGATCCTTTGGTGGCCACGCTCAGGTGCAGCAGGAACAGTTTGAAAGCACCAACCCTGAGGAAATCCTGGGAATCCACACCTCAAAAAGGGAGCTGGAAGAGCACAAGGCCTGGGACCTGCACACTCTGCCCAGGGCATCTGCAATCCAAACTCTTTGGCACTTCTGGGAAAGGATTTTTTGGCTTTTTGCCCTTTTTTACCTTCAGATGTTTTCCAGGCCTTCCAGAGGTCTTCTACACTGATGAGCTTGTCCTCTCCATGGAAAGTGCTGTGCTTGACTGCTGGGTCATGGTAATTCAAGTCTTCCCTCAAGAACTAGGAGAGGAATTAACAGCAGGATTAAGCTTTGGTTCATCTTTTAGGGAGATGAGGAGCATAAAAGAATTTCTGAATAGTAATAATTTTGATGGGAAAGTCATAATAAATCTGAATTTTAAAAAGCCCATAAATATAATGGATATACTAGATATACACAGATATAAGTATATTCCCTGCAGTACCCCTGAATATCTCTGTTTCTGGGAAGACCAGCCAGGAAATATTCAGTAAGTAAATATGTTAAATTCATTTTAATACAGAGAAGGGATAATTAATTAGAAACTTTGGTCTTGGGATTCCAGACTTTTTTCTGAATTATAGTACCACCAAAAATTCACCTAAGTGGCACAATGGAACCAGCCTTATGTCACTGGAGTAAGAACCCAAGAATTATCACTGGATTTGATCTGCACCTTCAAATCCAAGCTGGAACAAATGCCACGGGCAGAAGGAGAGGCAGTTCCACTGAAAAGTATAAATATATCTATGTATCCCAGCTGACTGGGGGCACAGAGCAGCTGGGGCTGCCCCTGCATCCCTGGCAGTGCCCCAGACCAGGCTGGACTCCAGCCACTGGGGCTGGGGCAGCCTGGGACAGTGGGGGGTGTCCCTGCCATGGCAGGGGTGGCACTGGCTGGGCTCTGAGGTCCTTCCAACCCAAACCAGGCCGTGAAATCCACCAGCAGACAGAGAACCCCTCACATTCCAGTGCCCAACAGATGGAACCAAGTTCAAGGATAATTCCACATTCCCACCCCCAGGACAAAATTCCCACACAAGCAGCTTCATCCTTTGGCTCTTCCACGTGCAACAGGATGATATCCACACCCAAAAACCACCTCAGAGCTGGAGATGGTGTTTTAGCATCAGACAGGGCGTGGAGAAGATCTGGGCAGCTTTATATCCCAGGCTCCCTGCAAAGCCAGGGAGGCAGCTTCAGCCTGGGGCTCTGCCCTGCTGCCCAAAAGCTGCCAGGGCTCTTCCTGCCCAGCAGAACACAGGCAAACAGGAGAATCTGGGGAAATGTGGAAACTGGAGAATCTGGGGAGATGTGGAAAGTGGGACAATCTGGGGAAATGTGGAAAATGGGAGAATGTGGGGAAATGTGGAAACTGGAGAATTTGGGGAAATGTGGAAACTGGAGAATTTGGGGAGATGTGGAAAACAGGGCAATTTGGGGAAATGTGGAAAATGGAGAATGTGGGGAAATGTGGAAACTGGAGAATTTGGGGAAATGTGGAAAACAGGGCTATTTGGGGAATGTGGAAACTGGAGAATGTGGGGAAATGTGGAAACTGGAGAAAGTGGGGAAATGTGGAAACTGGAGAAAGTGGGGAAATGGGTTTTTCAGCAGGGGCTGAGCCTCGGGGCCCCAGCTGTGCCGAGCCCTGTCCCCCTGTGGGTGCCGCCGTGACCGAGCGGAACGCGGCAATGTCACCGATGTCACCGATGTCCCCAGCCCCGCTCCAGCTCCTGCTGCAGCACGGTCAGCTGCTGCTCTGTATATTTAGCTCAGGAGCACAGAAAGGAAAGGTGATCCCTCAGCTTCCCTTGGGCCCACAGTGGCCAAAACAAACCCAAGGACTCGGTGGAGGGGACGGAGCTGGGCTGGGGGATGTCCCCGTACATGAGCAGGGAGAGGATGCAGGATGGGCTGGGGGAGCTGGGCTGAGCCCACCAAAGCCCAGAGAGAACTTAAAAGCACATTTTCCACCAGTACCTTCTGGGGAAAAGACAAAATCGTGGAGTCCCAGACTGGTTTGGGTTGGGAAGGACTTTAAAGTCCACCCAGTTCCACCCCCGGCATGGACAGGAGCCCCTTCCACTATCCCAGATACTCCAAACCCCAAGCACAAGAAGCCCTGTGCAGAGCACTGACCTACCTGCAAAGCACTGGAAAGCAGCACTTCCAAGTGTTAAAGATCCCACTGACCCTAGGCCTGGAGACACCCAAAGCTCTGAGCCTGGGTGAGGGTGGGCCAGACCATTGCCGAGGTCCCACAGACCATCTCCAAGATCCCATCCAGACCCCCCCAGCCTCAGCCAGGCTGTGAATCCACAAGGAAACTGAGTCAAACCTGAGTCTCCCCACCGAGTTGAGGGAAAGGAAAACCCTGGTCAAACCAGTCAAAAGCAACAGGACCAGAAGCACTGCTACAAACCCCAGGAGCCGCTGGGATCAGTGGGAAGACTCAGCCTGGGAATGCTGATCTTGGTGCTCTGAGGCCTCCAACAGCAGGAGGACCTGCAGCTGCTGGAGAGCCAGAGGAGCCAGGGGCTGCTCCAGGGCTGGAGAGCTCTGCAGCCAGGCTGGGAGAGCTGGGGGGGCTCCCCTGGACAGGAGAAGGCTCCAGGGAGAGCTCAGAGCCCCTGGCAGGGCCTGAAGGGGCTCCAGGAGAGCTGCAGAGGGACTGGGGACAAACTTGCTGGCTGAAGGCACGGTCAGAAATGAGCAGATCCGCCAAATGGGATTTTCTGGAGGGTTTTTTCCCCCATAGACTCACAGAATCTCCTGAGTTGGGAGGGACCCAAAAGGATCATCAAGTCCAAGTCCTGGCTCTGCACAGCCCCAACAACCCCACCTTGTGCCTGAGAGCCTTGTCCAACCTCTCCTTGAACTCTGTTCTGTGTTTTTTTATCTGCAGAAAGTGCAGCTACTGAAGTGATTTTTCAAAGCTTCCCATCCCTCCCACATCCCTGGATGTGTGCCACCCTCCCTCCCCAGCACCAGCTCCGGCTGGGCCGAGCCAAGGGCCAGACCCGGCCGCGTGCCGGCAGCTCCCTGTGCTCCCCAACTCCAGCAGCTGCCCCAAAGGGACAGACAGCTCCTGGCTCCAAGGCCTTCCCCACCCCAGGCAGCGGGACCTGGCTCTGGGAGGAGCCACAGAAAGGCTGAGCAGCAACACAAACCTTGTTTCCTGAGGAAACCAGGCTGGCAGCATCCCAGAGCCCTGGCACCGGGCAGCCACAGCCCAAAGAGCCAGAGCTGCCTTTGCTGTGAGCGTGCAGACAGGAATAGATCCCTAATTAGAAGATTTCCCCATGAGGGACAGTTCTTTCACTTTAATTGAGGCCACTGATGTCATCTGAAACTTCATTGAAAATTCACTTCCCAGCAGGAAAACTGCAAGGATGATTTATGGACAGCATGAAGCTGTGGGACAAAACTCCACCCATAATTGATTTCAAAAATACCTGTGTTGTCCGCGTGTCCCCTTCTGCCCAGGAAGGGGTTTCAGTCCAAACAAAATACTCCTATCATTTACCCCCAAAAGGTAGGGGCCAAAATAATAAATGAAAATATTAAGTTCTCAACCAAGCAGGAAAATGCCCATCCCTGGAAGTGTTCCAATCCAGGCTGGACCAGGCTTAGAGCAACCTGGGATAATGGAAGGTGTCTCTGCCCATGGCAGGTGGTGGAACTGGATGAGGTTTAAAGTCCCTCCCAACCCAGACCATCCTGGAAGTCCATGAACACCGTAAAAGGTTTAAATTTGAGCCTGCTGCATTCTTCCCAATAATCCCCTAGCAGCTGTCCCCCCACAGCCCAGAGTTAAGCCTGACTGCAGGGTCCATGTGGGGGACAGTGATAACCTTGACTGGAGAGCACAGCAGGAGTCAGCTCAGAGAGGGAAATTCCTGCAATACCTCACTGGGTAAGCTCCAGAGCTTACTGACAGGTGAACTTAATGCAACTTCCATTAAAGCTTAGCAGAGGTAAAGCAGCAACTGCATGGATGGAATCCAGGGACAGGGAATCACTGAGGTTGGAAAAGACTTCCAAAATCATGGAGCCCAACTGTAAATGCAACAGCCTGAGCACTCTGGCTCAGAGCAATCCAAGCACAAACACAGCCTGGGGAGAATGGACTGGGAGCAGCCCCGGGAGAAGGAGCTGGGCATTGGTGGGAGAAGCTCCACAGGCCCTGGCCACGAGCACTGGGACATGAAATCCCTGTGCCCTGGGCTGATCCCACAGGGTGGGCAGCAGGAAGGGACTGGGATGGTGCCCCTCTGCCCCACTCAGGCTGGACAGCCCTTTCCAGGAGGAATTTTCCCAATGTCCAACCTGAACCTTCCCCTGGCCCAGCCTGAGGCCGTTCCCTCTGCTCCTGTCCCTGTTCCCTGGCAGCAGAGCCCGACCCCCCGGCTGTCCCCTCCTGGCAGGGACTTGTGCAGAGCCACAAGAGCCACCTGAGCCTCCTCTGCTCCAGGCTCAGCCTGCTCTGCCTCTCCTGGTGCTCCAGACCCTTTTCCAGCCCTGCTGCCCTCCTAGAAGCAGAGCAGAGTGCTGGGAGCAGGAGCAGCCCTGCCAGGGCTCAGCACTGCTCAGATGCAGCTCAGAGGGGTTTGGGGAGTGGCTGTAAGAGCACCAAGGCAGTGATTCTGGGGCCTCCTGGAAAAACCCACGGAATCCTCCCACCCTGGCAGTGTCTCTGTGCCAAGGCTCTGAGCACACGTTCCCAGCAGTGTTTTGTACCAGGAACTCCCAATGACACCAGTGGGAGCAGGGGCAAGATTCGCCCAGAGACATAAAACTGCCATCTCTGCCCAGCCCTAAGGACACAAGGCTCATTCCTAATTTAATGCAAGGGAACAGCACACTTGGGCTGAACTGGGCTGCCCCAGTCCCTGGGAGAGGCTGAGCTGCAGGTCCAACCACCCAGTGCAGGGAACTGCCTCCAGGGAAACACCTCAAGTGGTGGAGGAAATGCAACTGGAAACTTTTCAATTGTTTTCATTACTCAGCCAAGTGGGATTGAGGCAGAGGGAACAGCCCTGCAAGCTGGGAACAGCCACCCAAAACCAGCAGCTCCTGGCACCAGGGGCCTGTGCCGTGTCCCTGGGGACTGTCACTGCTCCTGGGGCACATTGTGATGGCTGGGTTTGCAAGAGCAGCAGGGGCTGCCCCAACATCCCTGGCAGTGCCCAAGGCCAGGCTGGACACTGGGGCTGGAGCAGCCTGGGGCAGTGGGAGGTGTCCCTGCCATGGCAGGGCTGGCACTGGGTGGATTTAAGGTCTCTTCCAGCCAAACCAGTCTGGGATTCTGTCACCTGGAACTGCAGAGCTACCCGTGAGTGGCAGCAGATCCCTGCACCCACGTGCTTCCTTTCAGCTTCCAACCCTCTGCCTTTCCTGTTCAGCTGCCAGTTCTCCCTGGAAGACAGAATTCCTCACCTCCAAAGAGCACCCACCACAACTGAGGCAACACTGCAAACAAAGAGCTTTCCCTTTTCCTGCAGACTCTTATTTCCATCGGTGCTTGTGTAAACAAAGAACAACAACTTTCTTTCTCTTCAATCCTCTATCAGCTAAAGTGCCCAAGGCTGACACAACAAAAAGCTGCTCCTTTTTTAGCAGTGAGCACACATGGACTGAAACCTCTTTAGCTGGCTGGTGGAAGAATGCAGTTAACATAAAATCATGGAATGGTTTGGGTTAGGAGGGACATTAAAGCTCATTAAATTCTTCCCCTGCCATGGGGCATGGCCCCCCTACCATGGGAGACGCCTTCCACTGCCCCAGGTAGCTCCAACCTTATCCAACCTGGCCTTGGACACTTACAGGGATAAGACACCCACAGCTGCTCTGACAACAATGAAGTGGCTACAAACCCCCGGCATCCAGGAGAAGCCCCATCCAGCACTGGTGACAGTGCCAAGACACCCCTTGGACCATCTTGTGGCTTCCTCTGTGTTGAGGAGGAGGCACCAAGCCCAAGTGCAGCCCTGGCCACAGCAGCCTGACTGTGAGAGCAGCCCCAGCACTGGGCTGGACACGGCCCTGGTGGTACCTTGGGTTTTAAGTTTCTCGGCTCTGTTTGGTGTGCAGCTTTTAGCTTTATATTAAGTATTACTGGGATCTTTTCACAGGGTGGGGAAGACAAAACTATCCTGTTCTAGCTGGAGACTCATGGACAATCTCTTCAAACTTCAGGCCCAAAGCACAAACAACATGAAAAGAGGAGGGCGGGCAAGCGAGCAAGGAGGATGAAACTTCATCATTTGAACTCATTAATTGCACAGTTAACTTCTGTATGCAAATGGACTAAAACTTACACAAATGTGAGATCTCATGACCAAGCCCTGTTTTGATTCCATCTTGGACCCACCTGGGCAGAGCCAGGACTGTGGCTGTGGTCCTGCCAGGGTGTGGCCTTTCAAAGCCCTTCAATAAATACCCTCTTTATTGCCCTGAACTCCACCCAGCCCCCGTTCCAGCTGCTCACGGCCCCACGGGGCACAGCCCTGCACCCACCTCGTCGCTCTCCTCCACGTCCACATTGCCGTTGGCATCGTCGTCCATCTGCTTGTGGATGTTGCGCACGGCCTCGAAGCTCAGCTGCTCGTCCTCGTCGTGGCACAGGGCCTTGTCGATGCGGCAGAACTCTGCTGGGGCAACAGCAGCACGTCAGGCAGCAGCACCGACCCCTCAGGCAGCAGCACCGACCCCTCAGGCTGCAGCACCGACCCCTCGGGCAGCAGCACCGACCCCTCCCGGGCAGCAGCACCGACCCCTCCCGGGCTGCAGCACCGACCCCTCCCGGGCTGCAGCACCGACCCTCGGTGTGTCCCTGCAGCACCGACCCCTCCCGGGCTGCAGCACCGACCCTCGGTGTGTCCCTGCGGCAGGCCCGGCCACCAGCACAGCCCACGGAGCCTGGCAGGGCAGGGCAGGGCAGGGCAGGGCGTCCTTCCCACCCCAGCCCTCCACACTCCCACCAGGACAGCTCTCCCAGCAGGGGCTGCCTCCTGCCCAGGGCCCCAGCCCCAGCAGGGCAGTGTTGGTCAGGGTTCCCTCAGTAGGACTCAGAGAGACCAGAACAAGGCAAGGTGCCCCTCTCAGCCCAGCCCTCCACACTCCACCAGGACAGCTCTCCCAGCAGGGGCTGCCTCCTGCCCACAGCCCCAGCTCCAGCAGGGCAGTGCTGGCCAGGGTTCCCTCAGTAGGACTCAGAGAGACCAGAACAAGGCAGGGCGTCCTTCCCACCCCAGCCCTCCACACTCCACCAGGACAGCTCTCCCAGCAGGGGCTGCCTCCTGCCCACAGCCCCAGCTCCACATCTCCCTTGGAGGCTGCTGGTGTTGGCACCATGTGCAGCCGGGGCGTTTGGGGAGGAAGAGCCGTGTGTTTATAAAACACAGCAATTAAAACCCTTCCCTCTTCCTGATTATGGAACGGGCTCTTCTGGCTGCTTTTCACATCATTTTCTACTTTCTAAGACGAACACTTTATGTTTTGCTGCGTGCCCAAGTCCGTGCAAGCACCAAACAGGGCTGATCCAGCCCTCCCGTGGCACTGCCAGGTGGTGACACGGGACCCAGGGATGGGGAATCCTGAGGGACCTGGGCCGGCTGGAGGGCTGGGACCATGCCAAGGCCACGGAGCTCAGCAGGGCCAAGTGCAAGGTGCTGCAGGGGCTGGGAGAGCTGGGGGTGTTCACCTGGAGAAGAGATACCTGAGAGCCCCTTCCAGGGCCTAAAGGGGCTCCAGGAGAGCTGCAGAGCCACTGGGGACAAGGGAATGGCTTCCCACTGACAAGATGGGCTGGACAATGACACAGCCTCCTGCAGAGCCAGGGCTGGTGTCCTGCTGCTCCCAAACCTCGGGGACTCACTCCATGTTAACTCAGGTCTGTCCATGTGGCCAGGGAGTCCAGCAGGGCTGTGAACTGGTGACCAAACCAGTGAGTGAACTGGGAATCTTCCCCAGGGCTCTCTGCTCCTCCAGGCCACTCCTGAAGGGACACCAGAAACCACATGGACCTTGGAAGAACCCTGGAGAGATCTGGGGGTCCTCTCCTACCCTGCCAGAGCTCTCTCGTGGCTCAGAACTTTGGCTGGGCCTTTCTGTGCTGGCTGCCCCCATTATCTCCGAGGCAGGGAGCGGGTACATGAGATGGTCTCTGTGTTTATGCTGCCCTTGGACGCCACTCCAGAAGGAAAAATGAAGCCAGGCTAAACGATATCTCCCAAAATATTACATGGTTATCTTGTTCCGAGCCTGTGCTTGTTGTTGCAGGGGAGAACGTGGCAACGCTGTAGCAAAGTTTGGATTATAGGAAGGGAAGGTCGTGTTATTGTAAAAGTGGGTTTGTTCAGATTAACCCCCTCCTGACCACGGAACTCCTGAGCCTTGGCTCAGGTCTGTGCAAGGGGTTCAACCAGGGAAAGAGACCTGAAGCGATGCAGGATTGGAGGAGTCAAGGATTGAGGGGATCCTGCCCTGATTTCCTGCCACCCCAAGGACAACCCCTGGGTATTTGCAGCACAAATGCCAGGAATGAAGATTGATTGAGAGCAGCAGCAAGAGCAATAAAGCAAGGCTTTGAGCTGCCAGGTGCTGATAATCAACTGCACCATCAAGCGCAATCAAACCAAACCCGGGAGGAATCTGGTGCTTTCATCAAGACCAAAAGGAGCCTGAATATGGGGCACAAGTGATTTAATCAGCAGACAACCCTGAAGTGACAACAGAATGGGCCCAACATTTCAGCAGCCACTCCGGGCTGTTCATTCCACTCCCTGTTATCTCCCTTCCTCTCCCTTTTATCTCCACGGGCTGCAGCTGCAAGAATACCCAAATGAAGGAACAAAGACCAGCACCAGCCACTTTGCCTATGACTGATGGAAGATTAAGCCTAAAGATCACAGCACAGAATCTTCCTTTGTGTGGGAAGGACCTTTAAAGCTCATCCACACCTTCCACTGCCCCAGGCTGCTCCAAGCAGGCCTGGAATCCTGCAATCAGGCTATTCCAACACACCTTCAGCGAACAAAAGCCTCAAAATGAGTGAGAAATTCACTTGAGTAAATCTCCCTCTCCAGAACGTCCAGCCCTGACTTTTGCTCCAGCAGCTTTCCAAAGAGACACCTGCTGGTCCTGGCTGGTGCTCACCAGGGCAGTGACTCCTGAGGAGCACCACCATCACCTCCACTCCCACCCCGCCTCTCTGAGTCACCGGGAACCTTCTGTCTCCATCCCGCTGTTCGGCGGCTCCAGACCTGCTCTTTATCTCCCCACCATCGACTCACAGGCTGCATCTGCCCCGCCGTGCAGAATAAAGAGACCTTTGTCCCTCCCAAGGAGTGTCTTTGATGGGCCATTAACCGGGGCACATCAACACGGGCCGGCTCACAGCCCTCCTGCTGCTCCTTCCGTGCCTCCTGCCCCTTCCATCCCTCCTGCTGCTCCTTCCGTGCCTCCTGCCCCTTCCATGCCTCCTGCTGCTCCTTCCATGCCTCCTGCTGCTCCTTCCATCCCTCCTGCTGCCTCTTCCATCCCTCCTGCTGCTCCTTCCATGCCTCCTGCTGCTCCTTCCATCCCTCCTGCTGCTCCTTCCATCCCTCCTGCTGCTCCTTCCATGCCTCCTGCCCCTTCCATCCCTCCTGCTGCTCCTTCCATGCCTCCTGCTGCTCCTTCCATGCCTCCTGCCCCTTCCATCCCTCCTGCTGCTCCTTCCATCCCTCCTGCTGCTCCTTCCATGCCTCCTGCCCCTTCCATCCCTCCTGCTGCTCCTTCCATGCCTCCTGCTGCTCCTTCCATGCCTCCTGCTGCCCCTTCCATCCCTCCTGCTGCCCCTTCCATCCCTCCTGCCCCACTTCCATCCCTCCTGCTGCCCCTTCCATCCCTCCTGCTGCCCCTTCCATCCCTCCTGCCCCACTTCCATCCCTCCTGCCGCTCCTTCCATCCCTCCTGCCGCTCCTTCCATCCCTCCTGCCCCTTCCATCCCTCCTGCTGCTCCTTCCATCCCTCCTGCTGCCCCTTCCATCCCTCCTGCTGCTCCTTCCGTGCCTCCTGCTGCCCCTTCTGTGCCTCCTGCTGCCCCTTCCGTGCCTCCTGCCGCTCCTTCCATCCCTCCTGCCGCTCCTTCCATCCCTCCTGCCCCTTCCATCCCTCCTGCTGCTCCTTCCATCCCTCCTGCTGCCCCTTCCGTGCCTCCTGCTGCCCCTTCTGTGCCTCCTGCTGCTCCTTCCATCCCTCCTGCTGCCCCTTCCATCCCTCCTGCTGCCCCTTCCGTGCCTCCTGCTGCCCCTTCCGTGCCTCCTGCTGCCCCTTCCGTGCCTCCTGCTGCCCCTTCCGTGCCTCCTGCTGCCCCTTCCGTGCCTCCTGCTGCCCCTTCCGTGCCTCCTGCTGCCCCTTCCATCCCTCCTGCTGCCCCTTCCATCCCTCCTGCCCCACTTCCATCCCTCCTGCCGCCCCTTCCATCCCTCCTGCTGCCCCTTCCATCCCTCCTGCTGCCCCTTCCATCCCTCCTGCCCCACTTCCATCCCTCCTGCCCCACTTCCATCCCTCCTGCCGCTCCTTCCATCCCTCCTGCTGCCCCTTCCATCCCTCCTGCTGCCCCTTCCATCCCTCCTGCCCCACTTCCATCCCTCCTGCCCCACTTCCATCCCTCCTGCTGCCCCTTCCATCCCTCCTGCTGCCCCTTCCATCCCTCACCCCTCGGGGCTTGCTGTCCCCACCAAAGGCTCTCTGCAGCCTCGGCTCAGGGGTCCTGCAGCCACCCCAAAGGTGCCCCCACCCAGATCATCAAAGGACCCTGAGGACAAAGTGCTAAAGCAGAGCTGTAATTTCACTGAGCCATCGATCTTGGAAAAGCCCTTGGACACCATCGAGTCCAGCTGTTCCCCAGCACTGCCAAGGCCACCACTGACCATGTCCCCAAGTGCCAACCCTGTGAAATCCACTCAGGGATGTGACTCCACCTGTGCCGGGGCTGGACAGCATCTTCCATTAAGGCATTCTTCCCAATATCCAACCTGAACCTCCCCGGTGCAATTTGAAGCCATTTTCACCTGCCATGGAAGGCAGTTTGCGGTGGCTTTGTAAGAGGTGACAAAGATGTGTCTTATGGTGGTTCTGGCTGGCACAAGTCACCCAGACTTGTTTTGGTACTCTTGTTTTGGCGGGCTCCAGCCATTAGCCACCCGAAACTCAACAGGACCCAAAACTCAGCTGGACCAGCAGCTGTGGGCAGCTCTGCCTGGGCAGGGCTGGAGAGGACGATCTCCAGAGCTCCCCTGGAACATCACTGCATTCCAGACCTTTCCTTTCTCATGGGAGATTCTCTCTAACGAGGATTTTGTTTGTTTAATTCCCCTTGATTTCCTTCTGCGAGGTCCCATTATCTCCAATAATGCCCCAAGCCCCTGCAGCTCTGAGCTCTGCAGCAGCAGCAGCCCTGGGGACAGCACTGAACAGCAGCTTAATTATTACAATTGTCATTTACATAACTGGCTTTTATAAACACTGGGAGGGCAGCCAAGGAAAAAAGCCCTATATTTGGGGAAAAAGAACTGTTTACATATTTCACCCGTGTAAACAAGGGCTCAGTTGAACTTCCGCGCTCAGGGTTCCTCCCCTGGAACTCTGGGTTTCAACTAAAAAATGCCAAGGACAACTTCAGGAATTTTAACGAAGGCACAGAAGCTGTGAGGGATGCATCCAGAGATTTCCTTTCCCTCTGGAGGAGTAAGGAATAGCAAGGGGAACCCTGGAAACCCTGACATCTTGCAAGGCTGCAGAGCAGCAGCACAGAGAGTGAGGCTAAAAGAGCACAGTAATAATCCTGGGTTTGCAGCTCTGATTCTCAAACATGAGAGCCTGATGGAGCTACAAGAGCATCCAGCCATTCTGACTGTCAGGAAAGTCCTCAGAGGGGTTTTGTACTTCAAGCTGACACTATACAGCTTGTTTACTACAGAGGGAACTGTCAGACTCCAGGTCTAATGCACCACACTCGGCCACAAACACATGTGAAATTCACATATAAATCCTTTTTGTCAAGAAAAAACAAAGAAAAGGATTTATCAAACAGAATTGGGATTTTAGCACATGCTCGTTCTCCTGTTCCTTCTGACCTACTTTCCCTGGCAGACTCCTTCCCTGGGAGGTGCAGAGCCAGGGCACTGTGTCCTGCTCTGGGCAGGCAGTGACCCAGAGGGCAGGGCTGGGTGGGATCTTGGCAATGAGGAATTGTTCCCTGGCAGGGTGGGCAGCCCTGGCACAGGGTGCCCAGAGCAGCTGGGGCTGCCCCTGGATCCCTGGCAGTGCCCAAGGCCAGGCTGGACCCTGGGGCTGGAGCAGCCTGGGGCAGTGGGAGGTGTCCCTGCCATGGCAGGGGGGGCACTGGGGGGGATTTAGGGTCCCTCCCAACCCAAAGCAGCCCGTTCCATGACCAACACAGACCTCATCCATGTTCCCACCTCCCTTCTAGTGTGGAAACTCCTAGAGTGACTCTCCCAGCAGTTTTGGAATGTAGGACCTGGCAGTTGAAGGGAGTTCGCTCAGAGCAGACCAAGGAGAGCCTTCAATTATCTGCTCAACAGGGAATTATCCCCGTGCTCCTGCTCTGGGGTTCCCATCACCCTTGGGACAGCAGGGTCTGGAGCAGCTCAACAGGGACTCACTGCACTCAGCCAGCTTTCCACCCCATGGAATCCTGCACTGGTTGGGGCTGGGAGGGACCTTAAAGCCCATCCAGTGCCACCCCCAGACAGTCTCAGGTTCCTCCAACATTCAGTGACTGTGGAAGTTTTAGTAGGAGTTCAAGGAGACTTTTTTCCTCTAAGGGAGTACCTTGCACAATGCAAAAAACCAAATCCTTGTGCCCAAGTCAGATTAAACAGTCTAGAAAAAATGTAAATCCTAGCAGAGATTGGACTGTTTGATCTCTGAGAGACTTTCAAAGAAGTACTAACGCCCTCGGGTCTCTGCTGGAAGGGCCAACCCTAAATGCTCACAAACCATTTAATAACAGTGCCCAGGGAAAAGGGCCGTGCCCAGCTCCTGGGGCCAAAGCTGTCTCTGCTCTGGGAGTGCCCCTGTCTCAGGATCAGCATGACAAAGCCACCAGGGTCACACAGATGCAGGAGGAAGCCCTGTGTGATGCACTGAGCCCTCGTGCACCACCACAGCTCAACAGAGCCACAGGAAGGAATTAAGCAGCAAAGGGAGGTTATTGTACAGTCATGAACTTACACTCAATTAAAACCTTAAAATTCCTTCCCCAAATGGGCTCCTCTCCTTGGCATACGCTCAGCATTTATTTACTACCATCAATTCTCTCACCACCGAGTGCAATCAGCCTTTTTCATGCTCTCCATGCACCAATTTACTGATTTAATGTCAGCCCATTGCTTCCAGACATTCTCCCCGTTCCTTTCCCTTCCCTGCAGCAGCAGCAGAGCCCTTTCATCCCTGGCTTCCACCCAGTCCCCCCACCAGAACTTTGTCACCCTACTTTTCATCAAGTGCTTCGTTCTTTCCACCCCATTAAAACAACGCACCTCTCCAAATCTCACACAACCCCCAAAAAACAAGGCTGGTGTTTGCTGGAGTGGGAACACATGCCCCCATCCCATCCCATCCCCATCCCCTGTCTGTCCTGGCAGTGCCCACCCCTCCTCCTGCCCATGCTGTCCCAGCACACGATCCCCTCTATCTGGGAACAACCCCCCCGCCCCGTCCAGCAGAGTTTTTGGGAATGACTCCACCCTCGCTGTGGCTCCCAAACCTCCCCAGAGCAGATCTGGGCACCCTGGCTTGGGTGCTCTGGCCTCCAAGCGCCAACTTCACCCATTTCCTTCCGCAGGGATCTCTGTGTGCTTTCCTCAGCACAAGGCCTGGGGGACATTTCTCCTGGGCTGAACTAATAAGATAACAGAGGTGGTTCTGGTACCACCCTGTCAGGCACAGCGGCTCTGCCCACGGGCAGCTCCAAAATACCACGTCAGGGCTTTCTCTGAGGAGCAGCAGAAGCCAAAATATCCCGTGGGCAGGGAAGTTCTAAGGAGCTGAAATAACTAGAGATTGGGTTACTTCATAACCATAAACTAAGTAATCTGAGTGCTGACACATTCCTGCCCCACTGTGTGGAACAAGACTGAATCATTTGAACTGCAGCCACAGCCAGGGCCATCCAAAACTGATGGGAGAGGGACTTTTTACGTGGGCAGACACTAACAGGACATGGCAAAATGGTTTTAAACTAAGAGAGGAGACTCAGATTGGAGACTGGGGGTTTTCCCCTGTGAGAGTGGTGAGGCCTTGGCCTGGAGAAGCTGTGGCTGCCCCTGGATCCCTGGAAGTGCCCAAGGATGGGATTTGGAGAAACCTGGGATAGTAAGGTGTCCTCCCCATGGCAGGGGTGGCAGCAGATGAGCTTTGTGGCTCCTTCCAGCTCAAACCACTGTAGGATTCTGTGATTCCATGTGTTGGGAATGCTCTGCAGAGCCCTGGCAGTGCTGAGCACCAGAGGAATCCATGGGACTGGACAATCCTGTGGCACCTGCTCCAGTTCTCAGGGACCCAGGATCAACATTCCTGCTCTGCAAAGAGACAGGATTATCCCATGCCCCACACCAGCTGTCCAGTGATTTTCACAGAATCCCAAAATGGTTTGGGTTGGGAAGAACCTCAAAGATCATCGAGTCTCACCCCCTGACATGGCAGGGAACCTTCCACTGTCCTAAGCTGCTCCAAGCCTGTCCAAGGTGGCCTTGGACACTTCCAGGGATCCAGGAGCAGGCAGAGCTTCTGTTAAGTGTACTCTGAAAGACTCCCAGGGAGAGGTGGGAAGGAATCCAAGTCCCCCTGAGCCCCCGTGCCAGCCGTGAGTCACCGCTCCAGGCAGCCCCAGCCCACGGCGCCGAGCGCCGGCTGCTGCACGCTGGGATCCAAAGCCATAATCATGGAGTGAAAGAGAAATCTGAAAGTCAGGAAACCACATAATGGATGAGTGAGTCATCCCTGCCTGAAAAATTGAAGATGCCAAAGAAAGCTTAGAAGTCAAAGAAAAACCCACACCATTGCTGCTGTTCCATCCTGCCACCCCTGAGCCGGAGATCCATCCCTGCAGCACTGCCTGCCCAAGGCCAGCATTCCAGGGACAGCTCTGGGCAAGAACACCTGGAGCAGAAAGAGCTCAAGATACAGAAGCAAAAATTGTGGTAGCTCTGACGGCAACGGAAGTACAGAATTCCTCTCTTTGCTGTCAGAAAAGAGAGAAATCATAGAACGCCAAAAAAGGCTCATGTTTGGGAGGGACCTCAAAGCCCACCCAGTGCCACTCCTGCCATGGACAGGGACACCTTCCACTGTCCCAGGCTGCTCCCAGCCCCATCCAAGATGGTCTCTGGCAGTGGGATCCATTCCCTGGCTCCTGTCCCTCCATCCTTGTCCCCAGTCCCTCTGCAGCTCTCCTGGAGCCCCTTCAGGCCCTGCCAGGGGCTCTGAGCTCTGCCTGGAGCCTTCTCCTCTGCAGGTGAGCACCCCCAGCTCTCCCAGCCTGGCTCCAGCAATTGGAGCCTCTCTATGGCCTCCTCTGGAGTTGTTCCCACAGCTCCATGTCCATTCCAAGCTGGAGGCCTGGGATGGAGAGCTCAGAGCTGACCCAAAATCCAGGCTCACAGCCCAGTTCTGTCTCACCTTCACAGTCTCACAGGATGGCTGAGGGAGCCCAAGGCCCCAGGAGTAATGTGGACCCTCAGAAGGGCCCTTCCCTGCATTTCCTGGCCTCTTCCTCCTCCCCAGCAGCCCAAGCTCCAAGGACTGCCCTGCTCCCTTCCCAGACACACTCAGCATAATTAATCCAAGGGCAGCAGCACCATTCCCACGCTGCCGTACAAGGACAGCTTCTCCCAATTCTAGCCTTATTTATCCCTCATGTGTCTCACCAAGAACTGATGATTCCCATGTTCACAGGAGCCCTGCAGAGCAGGAAACAGAGCGACAACAGCCTCTTCCTTGGCTATGGCACACGCTGCACAATCTGCCTTTCCTCCAGCCAGAAGGAAGGAGCTGCTCCCAAGCCACCCACGCTGCTGCAGCCAGCTCGTGCCTTTCCCAGCAAAGTCCTTCCCTTCCATTGAAGAACAAGACTCCAAGAGGGCAAGGTGCTGCCTGTCCCCAGATTCCTACAGCTGATCCCACAGGAAATCCCTAACCCTAACCTCAATTATCCAACCTCGACAACAGCCTGCAGCCATCACCTTGACTTCTTTGGGAATAAAAACCCTACCCAGTGGTCCCATTATCCTCTACTTCCCCAAACTCAAGCAAAGCCACTCTCCTGTGTAATTCCCTTCTCACAAGGGTCAGGATAGCAGGAAAGGGGGACCCAAGGCAGGTGTGGATCCTGGCACATGGAGGAGGAGAAAGCCAAAGGCATGCATGGGAAGAAGGCAGAGGAAAGGAGGAGGAAGGAGCTTGTGAATAACACAAGTCCACAAAAAAGCCAAGTTCTTATTCTTGGTGCTCACACACCCGCTCGTTCCTAGGCACAAACGGCCACAGTAGGAATCCCAAAAGAAGAACAAGATCCTGGATGTGCCAGGCACTGCCTGTGCAGTGCCTCAGCAATGGAATGCTACCAGATCCCACATGGGATAAGCTCAGTGACATGGCAGGACAAGGGGTTAGAGATACAAGGGGAAGAAAGTGACATCTCTCTGCAGGACAGGCTGCAGCAGTGGCCACACTGCTCCCGAGGGGGAACCCTGACCTCCACTCACACAGTGGGGGGAGAAAGACTTTTCCCACAAAACCCCACACATGTTTTTTCCACTAAATGTCACTATAAAAAAACACCCCAAACCCCAGGTACTTCCTTTCCCCATGCCCAGTCACGGTCAGGGCACACCACGCAGCACACAGGGCGGCGGAGTGTGAAAACCAGCAGCACAAATGAAAAAAAAAATCCCTGTTCTAGCAGGCAAAGATCATTCACATTAGGAAAACAGCAGTTTGAAAGTATTTTCCCACCCTTGCCAGCCACACATGAGCACTTTGGGTTACATCAGGGCCAGGAGAATGAGAGAACCCCTGAATATCTTCAGCTGCAGGGACCCCCAGGGATGCCCCAGTGCCACCCCTGCCCTGCCCAGAGCCCACCAAGCCCAGCCTGGGCATCCCTGGCAGCGCTGGCCAAAGGCTCCTGGAGCTCTGGCAGCCTGGGGGCCGTGCCCATTGCCTGGGCAGCCTGGGCAGTGCCAGCACCCTCTGGGGAAGAGCCTTGCCCTAAAATCCAACCTAAACCCCTCCTGGCACAGCCCCAGCCACTCCCTCAGATAGGAAAAAATCCTCCATGGATGAGATGGGCAAACAGCAATGATCCCAAACGTGCTGCTACAAGGCAGGTTGAATTCTAAACTTCTGCCCCAAAGTGAGATTGCTGGTTTTTAATCCAAGGGGGAAATGACAAGCCCCCCCAGCTCTGAGTGGCACCGTGCCAGCAGTGAATGAGCCCTGTCTCCCTGGAGCTGCCTCACCAAAAAGGCTGTTACTAAAAAAACAATTTAAAAAGAAAGTATTGAAATGAGTCACTGTGGAGCCAGGATTAAATTGTGAATTTTATGCTTTGCTACACTGGAAGATGGAAATGCTACTTTTGGAATAGGCAGTGGGGAGTTTCACCCCTTGGATAAAAAACACCTCCTAAAGTGGCTGTTTTCTGAGGGTGATCAGGAGAAGAGAACTTTCTAGAACAGATACAGACCAAGAGCAGCACTGGCACCCTGAGGCTCCACATCCCAGCAGGGTCCTGGCAGTGCTGGGGCGGCAAAAGGTGACACAAAACGCGAGGTGTCACCTCTAGGCCATGAAACCTGGGGGGTGAGAGCAGGAGCTGCCAAACCCAGAAGGGAATCCCCAAATCCCCAGGGCTGGCACAGCCCTGCCAGCCCAGGCAGTGCCAGCTGTGCCCCACGGCCACCTTGTCCCCAGCCCAGAGCACTCAGTGCCACCTCCAGGGCACACCTGCAGGGATGGGCACTGCAGAGCTCCCTGGGCAGCCCCTGCCAAGGCCTGAGCCCCCTTTCCATGGGCAAATTCCTGCTGCTGTCCCAGCTGAGCCTGCCCTGGCCCAGCCTGAGGCCGTTCCCTCTTGAGCTATCAAGGGGGAAGGAGAGAAGGGGGTAGGGGAAGAGGGAAGGAGGGATGGAGGGAATGCTTTCCAGAAATGAGAAGTGGTGATTCCATCAGCTCAGCAGCGCCTGAAACCTCACCCCTGGTCTGAAAATTGCACATGGACAGGCAGCTCCCACACCTGGCTTCCCTGAGGACCAGGAGACACACGGCCACTTGTGCTTTAGGAACAGCAGGGATTTCAGAGTGATACCAAACCTCAGATGCTCTTTCCTTGAACACAGACTTTCCAAAATCCTTCAGGGCCTTTGAAGTAACAAAGAGGCTTCAAAAGACAAGCTGGGAACTCCTTGGACGACATACTCTTCCTCCTCAGCACACAAGGAAGAGCTCTGGCGTGATGCAACCCTTGTTGCAGTTCAGCACTTTAAAATGATGTTGTGTAAGCAAAAACCCCCGGAAGGAAACCCCCAAACCTTTCCCTAGCCCAGCTCCAGTGCCACCCCACAGCTGCTCCTCCTCTGCGGGTGCTAAACCCAGCTCAACCCTCCCTGAGACTGCTCAGAGTCACGTGGGAACACAGAGTGTAGAATGCCCAGAAAATCCTCAAATTTGAGCGGATCTGGTGTTCCATCAGAAGGGCAGCTCATCTCTCCCCCATCATTCCTAGGCCGTGGTTTAGCTGTGGCTTTCTCCAGATAGCTGGAGAGGCACTGCAGGGTTGGAATGTGCCCTTGATCTGAGCCCTGTGCGGAGAGGAGTTGATTTTAGGGGAAGCTGAGGCAGGAAAGGGGCATTTTCCAAACCCCAGTCACCAGGAGTCAGACTGGGACAGCCAAGCCATGGAATGCCAGACTGGTTTGGGCTGGGAGGGACCTCAGAGCCCACCCAGTGCCACCCCTGCCATGGCAGGGACACCTCCCACTGCCCCAGGCTGCTCCAGCCCCAGTGTCCAACCTGGCCTTGGGCACTGCCAGGGATCCAGGGGCAGCCCCAGCTGCTCTGGGCACTCTGTGCCAGGGCCTGCCCACTCTGTGCCAGGGCCTGCCCACCCTGCCAGGGAACAATCCCTCATTCCCAAGAATTCCTGATCCATCCCAAGTGCCCCAAGTGCCCCTCAGAGCCTGGGATGGGGGCTCCAGGTGCTTCTTTTCCACCTGTCGCGCAGCCCACGCCACGCCCAGACCCCTCCATGCTGCTGCTTTCCCTACAGCACACCCAGACCCCACTGTGCTGTTTCCTTCCCCACAGCTCCCTGCACACCCAGACCCCGCCGTGCTGCTGCCTTCCCCACAGCACACCCAGACCCCATCGTGCTGCTGCCTTCCCCACAGCTCCCTGCACACCCAGACCCCACCATGCTGCTGCTTTCCCCACAGCTCACAGCACAACCAGATCCCACCATGCTGCTGCCTTCCCCACAGCTCCCTGCACACCCAGACCCCATCGTGCTGCTGCTTTCCCCACAGCACACCCAGACCCCGCCGTGCTGCTGCCTTCCCCACAGCTCCCTGCACACCCAGACCCCGCCGTGCTGCTGCTTTCCCCACAGCTCACGGCACACCCAGACCCCGCCGTGCTGCTGCTTTCCCCACAGGACACCCAGACCCCGCCGTGCTGCTGCCTTCCCCACAGCACACCCAGACCCCGCCGTGCTGCTGCCTTCCCCACAGCCCCCACAACCCACGTCCCCCGTGGTTCCCCAGCGCCGAGGGGGAGCGCACCATGCAGAGCACCGCGGGCAGGAGCCAGGCCAGCACCGGGCCCGAACAACAGATCCGTCCCACAGGCAGTGCCTCGCCAAGGAAATGCCCCCCGGAGCCTCAGGGAGGGATAAATCGCTCGGAGCCTCAGTGAGGGGATAAATCGCTGGGCAAGGAAAGTTGTGAGGGCCGAGCCGCACTCCCTGCCCCGCCGGCCCCGCAGGAACCCGCGGCACGGGCAGTGCTCGGAGCAGCACTCCGAGGGCAAACAAATAAATTCCTCAGGCGCCTTCCTCAGCGCTCCATAAATCCTGCAGGCACACAGGGGGGCAGAAGGTGGGAGCTCTGTGCACGGGAGCCGTGCCCAGCAGAGCTGCAGGCCTGCTCTGGGAGCAGCATGGAGCTCCCTCCCGTCACGGCCCTGGCCTGGCCTCAAAACCACAAACGCAGAGCTGAGTGTGCTCAAAGCAAGGGACAGGGCTCTGGGATCCCTCTCCTGGAAGGACAGGGCTCTGGGATCCCCCTCCTGGAAGGACGAGGCTCTGGGATCCCTCTCCTGGAAGGACGGGGCTCTGGGATCCCTCTCCTGGAGGGACAGGGCTCTGTGGAAGGACGGGGCTCTGGGATCCCTCTCCTGGAAGGACGGGGCTCTGGGATCCCTCTCCTGGAAGGACGGGGCTCTGGGATCCCTCTCCTGGAAGGACGGGGCTCTGGGATCCCTCTCCTGGAAGGACGGGGCTCTGGGATCCCTCTCCTGGAGGGACGGGGCTCTGGGATCCCTCTCCTGGAGGGACGGGGCTCTGGGATCCCTCTCCTGGAAGGACGGGGCTCTGGGATCCCTCTCCTTGTTCACATCCCGAGGCTGGGCAGCTGCACTGGAACATTCCCCATAGTAGCAGTGCCCTGGCAGTAAGAGCTCTGTCACCCTGAGCAGCCCGTCAGCAGAGCACACAGAGCACAGGACAGACAGCTCAAATTGCCCCAAACTGCAGCTGGGAAGGGTTTGGGACCACCCTGGGAACACAGCACAGTGTCCGTGGCTGCCAGGGCACAGAACACTTCGTTTAGCAGAGTTAATTACAGACCAGCAGAGCTTCCAGCAAGCTGAGGCTGCCTCAGAGATGTGCTTCAAATCACAGAAAGTGGCCTTGACTTATTTAAAAAGATTCTTGTTCCCAAACACAGTGGGAGGGACCAAGACTGTCTGCATGACATCAGCCACCAAACTTGAGAAAACAGCAGCTTTCCATGTGCAAATTAAAAATAAAATAATTTCATTACGGAAAAAAAAGGAGACTTAACAGAAAATTATTGTTGTCATGAACAGCTTAAAAGTTAAATTCTAAAAAAACCTGCACCTGTTCTCTTCTTGAAAGAGACACTGAAAAATCCATCCAGTGCCACTCCCAGCCATGGCAGGGACACCTCCCACTGCTCCAAGGCACAGTGCCCAACCTGGCCTTGGGCACAGCCCCAGCTGCTCTGGGCACCCTGTGCCAGGGCCTGCCCACCCTGCCAGGGAACAATTCCTCATTGCCAAGATCCCACCCAGCCCTGCCCTCTGGCACTGGCAGCCATTCCCTGGCTCCTGTCCCTCCATCCCTTGTCCCCAGTCCCTCTGCAGCTCTCCTGGAGCCCCTTCAGGCCCTGCCAGGGGCTCTGAGCTCTGCCTGGAGCCTTCTCCTCTCCCGGTGAGCACCCCCAGCTCTGCCAGCCTGGCTCCAGAGGAGCCCTGGAGCAGCTCTGTGGCCCCTCTGGGCTCTCTCCAGCAGCTCCAGGTCCTTCCTATGAGGAGACCCCCAAAGTGGAGCAGCTCTGCTGCGGGGTCAGCCCAGGGAAGGGGGTTTGGGGCTGGAGCAGAGCAGAGCCCATCCCAGCCAATCCCACTCCCAGATCACCTGGCTGGAAGCTTTATTTGTCCAGAGTTTTGGATACTTCGCTTGGAGGGGAAAAAAGCATTTGTAAGGAAAAATAAATGCTACTTTTTCATGTAAGTCTTGTATCTTCAGGCTACATCAGCTGATCTGAAAAAAGTCCCCAAAACCCAAAAAAGGAAGCTGAGTTTCTCTCTATCAACTCTCCTGCCCAGTACCAGCACAGGACACAGCCACTGGCTGTACTGGTAGTATTTCTTTCCCAAGAGCAGAAGTGTCACCTCTGCAGCACTTCCGTGCCCAGCCAGAACACACAGGACTAAGTTTAGCCATCGTTAGGCCACAGAGAAATCCCTCCTAAGCCCTGTCCACTCCCAGAGCCAAGGAGGCACCAGCAAACCAAACCATCTGCAGAGAGCTCTGCATTCACCCAAATCTGACTCTTTAAACACATTATTCAGGCCTGATTCCTTGCAGCTCCTCCAGGACCAGAGGAGCAGCAGCCCTGGGGTCTGAGCAGCAACACTTGGGGATGTTGGGCTGCAAAAATCCTGCCAGAGTGTGAAATTCTGGGCTATTTCTGCTGGGCTGGGATGAGCTGACTCAGCGCTCAGCACCAGCCACAGCCACGCTGAAGGACTGTGTTTACCAAAGGGATAACTCTGGCTACCAGGGAAGCTCCCGGCCAAATCCTAACACAAACACTCAGGTGACTCAGGAGGATGGGCCCAGACTCCTCTGGATCTTCTTTAATACCTCATTAATTCAGGAAAAAAACACTCCATACCCTCCAGGCAGAAAATATTCTTTCCAGCAGCAGCATAAAGGGGAAAAGGAGCCACGAGCTTTCCTTCCACCTCTGCTGCAAACGGAACTTCCCTGCAGCTTCCCTGAAAATTCTCGTCCAAACCAATTACAAGTGGCCCAGGCTGCCAGGGCAGGGATGGAATCACATCCCTGAAGGGATCTAACAGCACTGTGGATGTGGCACTTGGGGACATGCTTAGCTGAACTCTGCAAGGGCTTTCCCAACCTAAATAATTCCAGGATACTCCCCAGTAAACCCAGCCCTTTCTCACCTTGTGCACCAAAGCCTGCATGAGTACTTCTACCAATGCTCACACAAAGACAATAAAGCCTTTTTTCTCCTCCTTTCCAACACAAATTCCCTTGTTTCTCTGGGACACAAGGTGCTGGATTCACTCCCAGGGCCAGGGCAGGTGTCAGTGAAGCCTTCCTGGGAATGCTGGATGTGCCACCACGCTGCCCTTGGGGAGGGTCTCCAGCCCCCCCTCTGCCAGGTGACTTCTGCACAGCAGTGACATCCCTGCATGTTACTCCTGCCTCAGGAACAGGAAGCCTGGGGCTTCCACATCCCACAGCACCACGAGGTTACACATCCAGAGCCCGTGAGGAACTCCAAGGAGTTGGAAGTGACATTCCCAGCACAGGCGTTTGGCAGATGCTGAAATCACCTGAGCTTGAATCACAGCGCAAGACTCGGGTTTGGTTGAATAATTCCTGTTCCTTGAGTGAACAGCAGCTGGAGTTTCTCCCAACCCCAAAGGAATCACAAGAATGAACTCATTACACGTTGTCAGGGGGAGTATGGATGAGCTGGGGTGAAATGTCCCCTTTTCCCACACCTCAGGCAACCTCCACCCCAGTTCCAGCGCTCCTGGCAGGACCCAAGAGCAGCACATCCCACAGCTCTGTGGGCACAGCAGGCCTGGGCTGATCCTGGCTTTCCTGCTGCTTCTCCCATGTAGAGCTCAGCTTTGTCCTGGATCCTCCCATGTTCCCAGCCTCAGGAGGCCCCCAGGGCCATCACACTGCTGGCATTTGGGGCTCCCTGTGCTCAGGGTGCCTGTGCAGAGCCCAGATGGCTCCTCCAAACCCCCGCGTGCTGCCAACACAGCAAAGAGCCAAAGGTACTGCGGAGCTGGCTGGGATGAGCCGGGACAGTGGGACAGCAGGATAGTGGGATAGCAGGACACCTCCTCCCGGCAGAGTCCCAGGGACAGGAAAGCATCTCAGCCATTTCACCTTGTTCGGCTGAGCACTGAAAATAGCCCCGGGATGAAAAACAAACCCGCTGGACAAGTTCTCCACAGCGGGAGGCTCTGGCCAGCAGTGAGTGAGCTCTGTCCTGCCCTGAGCACTATCCTGCCCTGAGCTGTGTCCTCTGTCCTGCCCAGAGCTCTGTGTCAAGTTCAGTCCTGTTCCCTGTCCAGAGCTCTGTCCTGCCCAGGGAGCTCCAGAGGGGTCAGTGCCATTGGAGCATGCCCCCAGGCCAGCCCTCAGGAAGGGAAGGGTGGCAGGGAGAGCAGTGCCCCATCCAGCACACCTCTGAAGATATCCATCTGCAGGATGGCACAGGAATGCCAGAAATTCCCTTTAAGGACAAACTCCAAGAGCTGAGCCTCACCCTTTGAAGCACAAAGCATTTTTTTCTCCTTTCCCAAGAGGAAAAATAAAAGATGGGAGAAAAAATAACCAGCAACCCCACTTATCACACCGATTGCTGTCAGGAAAACTTCTCTAGGAATCATCCTGCAGTGTGGGAGAACAGCACTGAATGCCCCCAAATATCCCTTTCCACCCTCTTTCTGTGTTAATGATACAGAAAATGAAATGAACAGGAAAACCTGTTTATCTCCAAAACCCAGCATGCAAATCTCCAGGAAACAGTGTGGTCCATGAGAAACCTCTGAGAACAGCAGGAGCAGAGGCCTGGGATGGGATGGGGACAGCCTTGGGGTGGCACAGGGATAGCACCCACAGTGGGATGAGGACAGCCCCCATCACTGCCCCACCAAGAGATCCCTGTGCCACGTGTGCTGCCATCACCATTCCCACACAGCCAGCAGCATTCCAACTTCCACACTTGCCAGTCCCACACTTTTGGAGCATGCCCTCTTTCATCCAGAGGCACTCCAGGACAAAGCTTAATTAACTGACTCTCAGCAGGCCAGGCTGCAGGAGTGCCGCTGCCTGGGGAAGCTGAGGCTCCTCTTCATCCGGCCAGCTCTGCAGGATGCACTCACTCCTCTCAGGACACCCCCAGCCAGAGCCAACGTGGGCTCCAGGAGGGAGCTGGGAAGATAAAAACTCTGAGACCCTGGCTATCAGGACAAAGCAGAGCTGGGGCTGCTCTGGCAGAGCCTGGCACAACCCAACGCCCCAGATCCCCTGGCAGCATCAGCAGCTGTGCTGGGTTTGTGCCCCAGTGCTGGCTGGGGACAAACCAACCTGAGCCCCCCAGGCAGAGCCACCTGGATCCACACACCACACAGATAAAAGCATGGCATGGACAAGAGCGTCCTTCCTGATCCTTTCCACGGGTTTGGAAAAGATCTCCTCGATTTTGCAGTTTACAGCCCAGACCCCGCTGTAAAACCCCAGGAACGCGAACTGCTGTCGCCTTCCCAAAACACTCTGAGGTGCTCAGACCTTCCATCAGCCATTTCCCCATCAACACTTCATCCCTGGACTTGGATCCAGCTCCAGAAATGCCAGCCAGAGGAGGAAGCTGGGAAGCTCCAGCAGGATCTGCCCTGCCTGAGATGGGACGAGTTCCCTCAGCAGCACTCCCTGAGCTCAGCCCCAGCAGGTGAGAAAAGCCATCACACACGGATTAAGAGGGAATAACCCTTCCACAGCCTACCTGACCTGGAGTTCTCCTCACCTCACCTGCAGTCCTGGAGCTGCTCTGTGACAAGCACAAGGCTTTCAGGCCAGCACAAGGTGCCAAACCTGGATTTTTGCCTTCCAGCTGCCAAACTGCCAGAACAAACCCACCCAGAATCCCTGGACAACAGCAGCTGCTTAGAGCAGAATACTTCCAGAATTACTTCTGTCCCCCAAAAATTAGTTTCTATCCTCCATCCATCTCTATCCAGTTAAAAAAATAACTTTTTTTCCCTTTAGCTTACTCACCCATTAATTATGTCCTGGCACTCTTACAGATCTAAACACATGCATTGCTTAGCAGCTTTAATCCTGAATTATTCCTCCCTTTCCTGCAATCCAAAGCCTCCCTTGCCTAGGAAGGGGCAGGCTGTTCCAACCAGCAAGCTGTTCCTTTGTAACTCAGAGAGGAACATTCCTCAACTTCTCCTGTTTATTGCATTTTTATGCTCCCAGAACAGCCGAATTTATGGCACCAGAGCTCCAAACCTGCAGAGAAGAATTAAACTGACCTTAAAACTCCATCCTTCAGGGAAAAACAAACACTGGGCTACAAAAATAGTGCCTTTTCCTGCAAAACGTGTGTGTGTGTTACCAAACATCCCCGTTACCAACTGCACTGCTGCTGCTTCCACTTTCTGAGAGCTGCTGGGATCAGCAAGTGCCAAACCCCAGAGGAGGTGAAGGGGTGTTGGAACTGAGAACATGCAGAGCTCCTTGGTGGGATAAAGAGCACTTCCAAGGAGCTGCCTCTGTGGATCCTGCAAATGGCTCTTGTGGCAAACCTCAGCAAAGTGGGGATAAAAACATATACACAAATATATATACATATATATGTGCCAGAGGCAAGCCCTCTCCCCCTCAGGGTGGTGAGAGACTTCCAAGGAGCACCTGGTGGTTCCCAAAGTCAAACCCCACAGATGTCCGTGACACACAGTGAGTTAATGCATTTTCCAAAGTGGAAAAAATAGGTTACTTAAAAATAGGTCCATAATCCAAACAAACAAGCACCCCGGTACTATTTCACAGAGGAAAAACAAGCAGGCAGAGACAGTCCTGGGACACAACCAGGCATGGCTCCCCAGTGACTCCTCATGCTCCTCTCAAGGTTTTCTATCCACTGCAGGGCCAGGCACATGGGCCAGGACAAGCTCCTGGGCACAGTCCTGCCATCATTCCTTACCATTACTTGCATTATTAGGATTATTGCAGAGAGCAATAATCTGGGCCTGAAGGGACTCCAGGAGAGCCCCAGAGGGACTGGGGACAAGGCCTGGAGGGACAGGAGCCAGGGAATGGCCCTCAGTGCCAGGGGGAAGGGCTGGATGGGACCTTGGGAATGAGGAATTGTTCCCTGGCAGGGTGGGCAGGCCCTGGCACAGCATGAGGCAGGAGCTCCTCAAGGCTCCCATGTGCTGCAGGAGTGACAGAGAAATGGCTTTAATTAAAGAGTCCTTGTCCCTGACAGCACCAGCTCCTAAAACTGAACTGGAGCTCTGGAGGTGCCACAAAATTAATGAGGCACGGCTGCAGGGGCTGGGGAAATGAAGGTGAGGGAAAATTAAAGTGTTCCAGAGAGCCCAGCGTGGATCAGCCATAGGAGCAGAGCAGACTCAGCACGCAGCACTGCCTCCACAGGAAACATCCCCAAATTCCAGCAGCAAAGAGAGCCTGGAGGGCAGCAGGGGGAAGCAGCAGGGAACAGGGAGAAGGCAGAAAAGAGGCCCAAACCCTCATTATTCACAGCATCCCACACTGGACTGGGCTTAGATGCCCCTAAAGTCCATCCCATCCCCCCCCTGCCATGGCAGGGACACCTCCCACTGCCCCAGGCTGCTCCAGTCCCAGTGCCCAGCCTGGCCTTGGGCACTGCCAGGGATCCAGGGGCAGCCCCAGCTGCTCTGGGCACCCTGTGCCAGGGCCTGCCCAGCCTGCCAGGGAAGGATTTCTCCCCAGTAGGACCTGACTGACACAAGGAGGGCTGATGGAATCTCCTTCTCCAGCTGGGAGCAGGGGGATCCCCAGACCCTCACCCAAGGACAGTGAAGGTCCCAGCTCCTGCTTCCAGCACATTCCTGCCCCTCCAGTTACCCACAGCAGGGCTCCACACAGCTGGGCCAGCCAGAACAGGAACCACCCTGGTCCCAAAGGGCCTTTCCAGAAGCAATCCTGAGCTGCCCAGGGAGAGCCACAACTCTCCTGCCTGCCAGAAGTTTATTTCTCCCTCTCTGGATTCAAAGTAAAGCTAATTAATGGAGGAAACAGCTTTTTTAACACTAATAAGTTTGTGCAATTAGGGCTCTGGGGAGCAGAATGCCAGGCTGGGCACAGTCCAGCACTGACGGGTGGCCAGGGCTGGCACTGACCCTAGGCTTGGAAGCACCAGGGACACGAGCCACTGCCAGCACAGCCTCCAAGTGGGACAAGCAGCAGGACAGGGATAACCCCAGGGAAAAGTGCTGCTGTTCAGCCACCAGCTCACGGAAAGGGATTTTTTACTAACAAATCCCAGAATCCCAGAGTACCTGAGACTGGCACAGCCCTGCCAGCCCAGGCAGTGCCAGCTGTGCCCCATGACCACCTTGTCCCGAGCCCAGAGCACTCAGTGCCACCCCCAGGGCACACCTGCAGGGATGGGCACTGCAGAGCTCCCTGGGGTAGCCCCTAAATACCAGGATGGCCTTTTAGCTCCCCTCCCTCCCCAAACGCCAGGCAGATCATGACCCACACCTCCCTGGAGGGTACCTCAGCTCCCCCAGGCTGTCCCCAGACTGTCACCCAGCCCCTGTCCAGGGAAGGAGAGAGCTCCCACAGGGAATTGTGGCTTACCAACACACCCAGGCAGCCCACAAGCCAAACACCAACTGAGCAGGCCCCAGAAACACAAAGTGTTTTCCTCTCACTCCTCTTGGGATGAGGCTATGTTCCAGGCCCACCAGAGCATCCCAGACCCTGGGATGTCAGGAGGCTCCTTCCTCACACACTGCCTGCTCCATGCCCTCCTGGGAGCAAAGGATGGAAAGGACAGAAGGATTGCTGCCTTGGACTTCCACGTGGGTGTGTGTATCCCTGCCCCGCGGTGGGAAAGGCCAGCCCAAAGCCCGGTTTGGACCAGGAGCTGCATCTTCCTGCAGCCCCAGCAGTGCCCCAGCAGCTCCCCCTGCACCCTCCCGTGGGAAGGGACCACCCCAGGGGCACAGCAGACATGGAGACAGCTGCTTTCCAAGGCAGCAAATAAATAAATCTAACAAGAAATTAACTTAAGAGCCTCTCTCTGATCCAGCTGAGCATTACTCCAAGTTTCTGGGCCAAGCAGGGAAGAGAATGAGCTGGAGGGAGCCAGGAGCTCCCCAGCAGCCCCAGCGCTGCCCAGTCGGTCCTGCTCCTCCTCCTTCTCCACATGAGGCCACTTTGCTGCCAAAACACGATTTTTCCAGCTTTCAGAATGGCAATTCCTCGAGATGAGTTTCGTTCCCGAAGGAAGCCGAGGCTCTGCTTCCAGCTGAGCTGGGGAAGAACATGGACTTTTTCCTGGCAGAGCTCACCTCCCTCGCCCAACCCAAAGCTGCTGCTCACAGGTGCAATTTCTACTCAGTGAACCCCTCAAAGCAATGAATTTAACAGCAACATCTCCTTTACAAGGCATTTTATCAAAGGAAGGAGGGCACAGCGGGTCACTGTGTCCCATGAACTCCCCCGGGTCTGTGGAAGGACAGAGACGCAGCCTGTTCCACCCTGCAGGACGAGCCATCACTGACCTCCCCATGGCTCCACCGAGGCGTCCTCCTGCTCACAGGACAAAAGCCCTCGTGCTGGTTTCAAGCCCAAACCCAGCACTTCCCAAGGCAGAGGTTTTGCAGCAAAGGATTCACTTCCAATGAACCCCTGGGCCTTGGGATGGCATGGACAGACAGGGCTTGGGCACAGCCTCCTCACCCAGAAATTCACACGCTCCCTCTCTGGAATCAGTGACAGTCCCCAGCCTGTGGGTGCAGCCCCCCTTCCTCACCCTGACTTTGTCCCACGGGATGCTCCCTGGGGTTAAGGGTAGCTCCAGGTGTTCCAGGCAAACACAGGAACAGCCCTGAGCACAGCCCTCCAGGGTTGGACACTGACACTATGAGGATGTGGTTTTAACTTGTTCTTTAAACCACTGAGATAACAGAAAAGATGACTCAAGAATGGTTGTGATGAAGGAATCAGTGAAGCAGGAGACTGGGCAGGAGAAGGAGCAAGAATGAGAAAGAGGAGCTGCTGTGGAAAGAGGAAAAGCCACGAAACCTGTGCCAGCCCTGCACCAGAGCCCAGCCCTTGCCATCCTCTGAGGCATCACCCAAAAATGCCTCCAGCAAACACACAGTTCAGAGCCCACCTCTGAGCTGCTGCAGGAAAGAGGGGAAATCCACACCACGATCCCTGACCTGCCTCAAGGATGCCAGAACAGGGAGCCACAGGAGGCCCCAGATCCCTGTGGATGCCAGACCCCAGGAAGGAATTCCTGCACAATGAAATAAGGCTCAGGGCAATGCAGATTTGCACCACTTCCATATTATTGCAGGGGGATCTGGATCCCCTTAGATCTGCTGGGGGAAGCTGTCACCATTGAGGGAACCAGGGATGAGCCCCAGCCATCCACACCCTACCTCTCCACAGCCAGCTTTCCTCAGATATCCTACAAACACACCTGGAAGTGCCCACCTGTGCTGGGCTGCACAGAGGACAAGCAATTCAAATAAAAACCCTAAATCCCACACACTGGTTGCAGATGATGTGACTTATGGAGAAAGATCCAGCAGAGCAAGCTTAGTATTTTAAATCAGATGAAGTTTAAGACATTTGATCCAAACAATGGGTTGCATTTTTGATGGTACACATAAAACTCATGTAAAACATTGCCCCGGAGGATGTTCTGATAAGGACCACAAAAGGGACCAAAACCTGGCTGATCTGGGCAAATGAGCAGAAAGAAGGGAAAAAAATCCTGGAAGTGCAGTTTGTCCCCGAGGAGCCTGGTTTGCCCCCTTTTAGGGGGTGTGAAAAGTCCCAGGCCGGGCTGCAGCCTGACAAATTCGGGCTAAAAATAACCAGGGCGGGTGCAAACAATGCCGCGGGGCCGTCACACATCCTGTGACAGCGGCAGGAGCCCAAACCTGCCCGAGGCCAGCGCCAGGGGCTGCCAGGGGCTCCTGCTGCCTGGCCTGGGCTCCAAACCTCCCGTGCCTCCTTACATGGCTCCTGTGCTGCCCAGTGGAACCAAACTTCAACGTGATCCCGGCAGGAAAAGATTACAGATCAAAGATTAAGGCCCCGATTCGCCTCTGAGGGAGTCAAAGCCGGGAGAAAATCTGGTTTTCCCCGGGGTTCAGTCACCTGCTCTGGTTTTCCTGCATGGATAAACCCACCCATTTCAAACTCTTGCTTAAAACTACCTCCCAGGAATCGGGATCATTCCCTAATCCTGTATAAAACCTGCTGATGCATCCCCTGCGTGTGCAGAGGAACCTCAGCAGCCCAAGAAGTGCTGCAGCTCAGGCTCCTGGTCTTTGCAAGCACTTCCCTGCACCGCCTAAAAAACTTCCCCGCTGCTGACATTTTATCATTAAAATCCTGCAATCCTAATTAAAGAATTAAAAAAAAAAAAGCATCTTTGCACGTTGGAAAACGTGTCAAAGCCAAGCACTTTCACTTTCAAAACCGTCCAACACTCACCTCTGCCTCCCACCGAGCAGCCAACACCTTCTGCTTCCAGGGAAAACAGCGGGAAAAGCGTGCCCTGTGCCGGCTGAGGACATTCCCTGCTGGGAGCTGGGAGCGACAGCTCGGGGAGCTCCAAACCAAGCGGCCAAGAGACCTCGGGGGACCCGCGGAGCTGCGGCAGGAGAGGGCACAGAGCCCCCCCAGCTCTGCCGGCTGCCCCGGGACGGGACACGGAGCAGGAGACACCGATCCCTCCCTGGCCACATTCCTGCACCTTTGGGGCTCCAGCCCGAGCCAGCCGGGAGTCCCAGGCAGGTCGGGGAGCCAAACCACGGCCCAGCGTGACCCAAAGCGCTGGAGCAGCCGCCGCGGGGGCAGCTCTGGGGCCCGGGCGCTGGGGCTGCTCCCGCCCGTGCCGGGGCTGCCTCCGCTCGCCAAGAGCACAGCCAGCAGCTGAATCACCCAGGCTGCCACACTTCTGCAGGGCCTCCAAAAATAACCGCGCTGGAAATTCCTTGGAGGCACAAACCTTGCTTCACAAGGACTGCGGAGATCCAGTTTCCTTAGTGGAGCAGACTGGATGCGAACGGGCCCGAGGGCTCAGGAGCACGGCCAGAGGGGATGAGGAGCCCTCGTCCCGGAGATAGCCACTGACAGACCCCATCGCCGGCCGGGACGGAGCCGCCCGGGCTCCCACCCCGAGCTGCCCGTGGTTCTGCTAGTCCCACGGCTCCAGGGCCGGCTCCCTGCCCCGCTCCTTGCCGCCGGCAAGCCCCAGGCTCAGAGCCGAGCCCTTCCCAGGACGCGGCTGCGGCGCCTTCCATCAAACACCGGCATCCAAACACCGCCCCAGCCCCTTCCCCGCGCCCACGTCCCCCGAGCCGCCCCCGGCCCGCCGGAAAGGTCTGCAGGGGCTGGCCTGCAGCCCGGGGGTCCCGGCAGCGGGGCTCGGCACTGCCGGTGCCCGGAGCTGCCCCGGCGCCGGGGCCGGCCCAGGCTCACAGCGGCTGCACGGCCAGCTCCGGCTGACCTCGGGCACCGCCACAAGGACACGGAGCCCACGGAGCCGGCTCCGGGGGCAAACCCGCAGCGTGCCGGGGCTCGGCTCCCGCTGCCCGTCCGGCTTTTGGGGCGGAGGGGACGGGAACGGGGCGAGCAGAGCGCCAGGGCTGTGCCGGCCAAGCTCCTCAGGTGGGACTGGCCGCTCCCGGCACCGCTGGGGTCCCACCGCCGGGAACGGCCCTAAAAACACCTCATGAGGAACCCTCGGCACCGTCCCGAGCTCCCGGCACCGCTCTCGGTACCACAGGGCGAACAAGTAAATAACAGAAATGATCTTAAATCCCGCGAACCGCTCCCTGTCGATGCCACTTAACGAAGGAGAGCGCAATATTGTAAATGAGCTGAAATTTAAAACTTTTGACCCAAACAGCCGGAGCCCGCTGCAGGAACAAACCGGGGTTATTTCGGTTCTTGCGGGGTCCCGAACCGGAGATCACCGCAGCTCTTGCCCGAAAGGCGGAGAAATGGCCCTAAAACGGAGTGCGGGGGGGGGGGGCTGGCACGGCCTTCCTCGGGCAGCGCCCGAGCCCGGCGGGGCGGGCAGGGCACCGCGGGGACCCGGCCGGGGGCTCACCTGCGATAGCCGAGTCGTCCAGGTGGGAGCCGGGGGCCCGCTCGGCGCGGCCGGGATGCTGCAGGACGAGGAGGAGGAGGAGGAGGAAGAGGCCGCACAGCGCTCGCACGGCTCGGCCCGGCCGCGGCTCCATTTCCGCGTCCCCACCGCCGTCAGCTGCTCCTCGGCATCGGCACCGGCTGGGGAGCCGCGGAGTGTCCCGGTTATCCCGGCTATCCCGGCACCGCCGCGAGCTGCGGCCGCGCACCGGCTACCGGAACCCTCTGTCCCCCCCGCCCCGCAGTGGTCTCTCCCAGGACAGCCTCCCCCCCCCCGCAACAGTGGTCTCTCCCGGGACACCCCCGGTCCCCCCGCCCTCAGTGGTCTCTTCCCGGGGTAACCCCGCCGGCCCCTCTCCGCTCTGCCGGGATAACCCCGCTCCCCGCCACCTCCGCTAGCGTCTCCGCGGCCCTCTCCGTCCCTCCGCCGCCTCCTGGCAGCGGTGCCTCCCGGAAAACCCCGCTCCGTCTGTGCCGGGACAGCTCCGCACTGCCCCCTCCCCCCCCCTGCTGCCGCGGTGGTCTCGTCCGCCCCCCCGAGCGTCGCGCTACGCACCGGGCCCTGGCGCCGCCGCGCGCGAGCTGACAGGGGGCGTGGCCTAGAGCCACCCGGCCACACCCGCCAGGAGGCGGAGCCAACGGGGCGGGCACATGGCCACGCCCCCGCTCCCGCCGGCGCGCGCACGGCGCTGGCCCGCAGCGACCTCTGGTGGGCGGAGCGGGAAATGGCGGGAACGGGGGCACCGGGACGCATCGCGACATGGGACACACCGCGACAGGGGACACAGTGCGATAGGCGGCACACACCGACAGGGCACACACCGACAGGGGACACAGTGCGATAGGGGACACACACCGACAGGGGACACGGTGCGATAGGGGGCACACACCGACAGGGGACACGGTGCGATAGGGGACACACACCGACAGGGGACACAGTGCGATAGGGGGCACACACCGACAGGGCACACACCGACAGGGGACACAGTGCGATAGGGGACACACGGCGACAGGGGACACAGTGCGATAGGGGACACAGTGCGATAGGGGGCACACACCGACAGGGCACACACCGACAGGGGACACAGTGCGATAGGGGACACACACCGACAGGGGACACGGTGCGATAGGGGACACACACCGACAGGGGATACGGTGCGATAGGGGACACATCGCGACAGGGACACATCGCGACATGGGACACACCGCAACAGGGGGCACACACCGACAGGGAACACATCGCGGAAGGGAACACACCGCGACATGGGACACACGCTATTATGTGACACACTGTGACACGTGACACACCCCAACATGTCACCTACCCCGACGTGTCACCGACCTCAACACGTCACCCGGCCTGGTTCTCTGGGCAGAGACGCTTGGGGGTCCCAGCACGTGGCTCCTGGTTCCAGCGGGGCTGAGGAGATTTCGACACCTCCCAGAGCTGCGACACCTCCAGGGCCACGTGCCCGGTGGCACGGCTGGAGCGGTGCCACCAGCGTGCCCAGAGGCCACTGCCGGGGGGCACGGGGAGCTCACATCTGTCCCACCCCTCTCATCTGTCCCACCCCTCTCATCTGTCCCACCGCTCTCATCTGTCCCACCCCTCTCATCTGTCCCACCCCTCTCATCTGTCCCACGCTGGCCGGGGCGCTCCCAGAAGTGCCAGCCCTGTCGGTGCGTGTCCCCTGTCCCTGGAGCACGCTCCTCCCAGCCAGGTGCCCACAGCCCCGCTCCGGGGCGGGGGTGCCAGGCCGGCCCCTGGGGACCCGCGGCCATGGTGGGTGTCCAGGCCGGGACACGGGGCTGGCTTCTGTCCAGGCTTCTGTCCAGTCTCCCTCGCGGGGTTCTGGTCCCCCTGCTGGCCCTGGGGAAAATGCTGGCTGGGGGCAGAGGTCCCACACCTGCAGACCCCGAGATGAGGATGGGGACAGGCACTGGGATGGGGACAGGCCACTCGCTCCTGGGAGCTGCCTCCCCTCCGTCCCGGGTGTCCCCCACAAGCCCCTCCCGCCCCAGGGACCCCCATGGGCTGCGGGCACTGCTCCGGGGACCTGGCCCTTGTGGGGACTCCCAGACCGGGGGACCCGGCCCTTGTGGGGACCCTCACAGCACCCGGGCTCCTCTGGCCTCGGGGGTGGAGGGGGCCCTCCCGCAGCAGCCCCGGGACCCCCCGCTCCTCCTTGGGGTGCAGCAGGGGAGCCCCAGCTCGCCCAGGGGCAGCTGGTCCCGCGTGCTGTCACCGCCTGCGCTGTCACCGCCTGTGCTGTCACCGCCTGTGCTGTCACCCCCTCCCCACGCACAGCCCGAGGGCAGGGGTGTCACCCCCCCCGCCATCAGCCCCCGAGTCCCCAGGTGACCCCGGGTGGGGTGGGCTCCCCTCCCTGCTCACCCCCCGCACCCCCGGAGCTCCGGGCCCCCCGGGCTGGCAGCGGCCGTCCCGGCGTGTCCCTGTCCCCAGCCCTGTCCCCAGCGGCCGGGACCGAGGGGGGTGTCAGGGGCTGAGAGGCGGAGTCAGGGATGAGTGGGGGAGCAGGAGTGGGCTGGGGGTGGGTCAGAGGTGGGCTCAGGGGTGGGGGGCTCAAGGATTGGGGGGGCGAGGCAGGAGGGTCCCTGCGCCCCGCCCGGCCGCGGGTCCCTGCTCGGCCGGTGCCGGGGGTCGCGCCCCGGGGTCCCGCCCCAGCCCCGCGGCGGTGCCCGCAGCCCGGGGCGATGGCGGAGGCGCGGGGGCTGCGCTGCCCCGGCCCGGGGCCGAGGAAGGAAGCGGCGGGCGCGGGGGGCCGGGCGCGGCGGGGGAAGTTTCTCCGCGGGACCGCCCGGGGCGGCGGAGGAGGCGGCCGCAGACTTCCTCCTCCTCCTCCTCCTCCTCCTCTTCGTCCTGCTCTTCGTTCTCCTGCCGCTGCCGCCCCGGCCCCGCGCCCGCCGCCGCGCCATGCCCCGGGGTGAGTGCGGGGCCGGGGCACCGGGAAGGGCCGGGGGTCCCGCGGCCGGGGGTCCCCGCCGGGCCGGGCTCCGAGCGGGGGGCGGGAGGAGCCGCCTGTCGGGGCCAGGGCGGGGGCGGCGGGACCCGTCCGGAGCGGGACCACGGGAGATAACGGGACTGCCGGGGACAACGGAGCTGCCGGGGAGAACGGGGTTGGGATAGCGGAGCTCCGGGGAGGAGGGGACCGCGGGGGATAACGGAACCGTCAGGGATAACGGGGGCCCGGTGGTAACGGGACAGCCGGGGATAACGGGGGAGCGCGGTGCCAGAGGAGCGGAGTTTTGGGCGGGAGCGAGCCCGGCAGCAGCCGGGACAGAGCGGGGACAGAAACTGGCCCGGCCCGACTCCCTCGGCGGGACCCCTGCCCCCGGCCCCGCACCCGCCGAATCTGCAGCCGCACCCCCGCCCCGCTCCCGGGCCCGGCGCTGCAGCGGCTGCGTGACACCGGGGGGCGCTGCACGGCCCGCGGGGACCCCGGACCCAGTCTTGGCCCACCGACCCCCTGCACTGACCCCCCCTGCACCGACCCCCCGGCCCCCTGCACTGCTCCCCACTGCTCTGACCCCCCCCAACCCCCCTGCAATGAGCACTGAGCCCCTGCCCTGACCAGCTCTGCACTGACCCCACTGACCTCCCCCCGGCACTGCTGCACTGACCCCCTGATCCCCCTGATCCCCCTGGCCTGACCCCCCACACTGACCCCAGTGACGCCTCCAGCACTGTTCCACTGCACTGACCCCACTGCCCGCTGCACTGGCCCCTACAGTGACCCACTGACCCCGCTGGTCCCTGCACTGGCCCCTGCAGTGACCCACTGACCCCACTGACCCCGCTGGTCCCTGCACTGGCCCCTGCAGTGACCCACTGACCCCGCTGGTCCCTGCACTGGCCCCTGCAGTGACCCCCCTGTGGGACCCCGCACATCCCTTGCCGGCGCTGCCACACGTGCGCAGCAGCCAGGATGTGCCAGGAGCTCCTGCCGTGTGTGCTTGTCATGGGGTCCCCCGGGGTGTCCCCTGGAGTCACTGGGTCACTCAGTCAGCGTGGGGACACCCGTGGGTCCCCTGGAGCCTGCGGGCGGGCTGGGGGCTGCTGGGCTTCCCCCGCTTGGCTCGGGGGAAGGAGAAGCCTCTGAGGTACCATTTGTGGCCCATGGGGACAAGCTGCGGTGGGAGCGTGGTGGCAGGGGGCCCACAGGGACAGGCTGTGGTGGCAGAGGGCTGGCCCAGGCACCAGGAGTGTCTGTGGGCAGTTGTGGAGGTGCCGGGCCGTGCTGGCCATGGTGCCGGCGTGGGCTGTGCCCTGTGCGTGGCGGTGGGTCTGGTTTGGCCGGGGCCCAGAGAAGTGCCAGAGCAGCACGGTGCTGCCACCCAGCACTGGGACCCGCTGGAGGCCGTGGAGCCTGGCCTGGCCTGCCTGGCTCCATCCCTCCATCCATCCCCCATCCATCATCCATCCATCCATCCATCCATCCATCCATCCATCCATCCATCCATCCATCCATCCATCCATCCATCCATCCATCCCTCCATCCATCCATCCATCCATCCATCCCTCCATCCATCCATCCATCCATCCATCCATCCATCCATCCATCCATCCATCCATCATCCCCATCCATCCATCCATCCATCCATCCATCCATCCATCCATCCATCCATCCATCATCCATCCATCCATCCATCATCCCCATCCATCCATCCATCCATCCATCCATCCATCCATCCATCCATCCATCCATCCATCCCCCATCCATTATCCATCCATCCATCCATCCATCCATCCATCCATCCATCCATCCATCCATCATCCATCCATCCATCCATCCATCCATCCATCCATCCATCCATCCATCCATCCATCCATCCATCATACCCCACCTACCCACCCACCCACCTACCCACCCACCCAGGATCCCCCTGCTCCAGCCCTGTGGTTGCTGGGACAGTGCCAGCTCAAGCAGGGGGTCCCCACGTCCCCTGGCCCCAGCTCCAGCCCTGGAGCTGCAGAGCTGTGGCAGCTCCTGGGGCAGAGGCCAAGGGCCGGGAGTGGCTGTGGTCGTGGTGAGGAGCAGAGTGGGACCTGGCCCGGGAGGGAAATAAAATGAGGAAATTAGTCACAGCAGCTGGAAAATGAGAGAAATCAAAATCCTCCGACTCAGCACGGGAGTTATTTTAGCTGCCACGGCAGAGCCTGGGGCAGACATCCCCGTGTCCATGGCCATGGACCCCCGTGGGGTCCCTGCTTGGGATTTAGAGATTTTAGCAGTTTTATTAATTTCCTTTCTGCTGCTGAGCAGGCTGCAGGGCCGGCGGGGCAACGCTGTGCCTGCACCCCCCAGAGCAGGAGTGACCCCAGTGACTGGGGCTGGTGACCCCCAGCCTGGGTGGTGCTGGGCACGTCCCCCGGGCCGGGATGGACCCTGCGGCTGGGGAGGGGTGCCCGGGGGCACGGTGGGCTGCGAGGTGCCTGCAGTGGGGCATGCTGGCGGCCATGGGGCACGGAAGGGGTGCCTAGGGCTTTCAGGGTCGGTTCAGGGAGGTCCGTTCAGGTTTGGGGACCGTGGGACAGGGAGCTCATGGGGGCGGCTGCTCCACTTCCCCGGCGGAAAACCCCCGGGGGCTGCCCCGGTCGGGAGCGCTGGCAGAGAGTTTTGCTTCCCTTTTCTGCTGAAGAGATGAGTCGCTTTTCCCGTGCCAGGGGGGGGTGATGGGAGGGGGGACCTCTGTGTGTCACCCACAGCCCCCCCTTGCCGCCTCCCCAGCCCCCCAGATGCCACCCGAGTGCCACCGCAGTTAGGAGCGGGGCCGGGGGTCTCGGGGTGCAGCCTCCGGGGCTCCCACCCTTCCTGCCCCGGGCCCCTCTGCTTGGGCTGGGAAGGGGCAGGTGCCCCACGGGCTGTGTCCCCCGCGGGCTGTCCCCTCAGCCCCACGAGGCCGCTTTGACCCCGGCATCCCGGGGCCCAGAAGGGGTTAAATGCGCTGCGGGCGGCGGATTTCCTGGGAGAACAGAGCTGGCCTTGTGCCGGCAGCGGAGCTGGCAGCAGCGGTGGGGGCACACCCGGACCGAGGCACCCACCCAGCGTCCCCGGACCGGCCCATCCTGGCCCTCGGGAGCCCCAGCGTGGCTGCAGGGACATGGGCGATCTCCAGCCCCTGCCTGGCACTACCAGGATGCCACCGGGCAGCCCCTGGCCTGTCCTGGGATGGGGTTCCTTTGGCAGGGCTCCTGCCGACCCCCCTGTCCCGTGCTGGGGCATACAGGGGCCCAGGAGGCAGAGCACGGGTCCCTCCTCATCCTCCCTGGGAAGATGAGTGTGAGTCGGGGGCTTGGCCGGGGCTGGGGGCTGGTTGGGACGGTGATGTGGTGGCTGTGACTGCAAACCTTGGCTGTGACAGAGCTGGAGCCCTCCCCTGGCACCCACATCCCCTCCTTGGTACCCAGACAGACCTGGGGCTGCTGCAGGGGCTCTGCCCTACACAAAGCTCCCTCCTCAGTGAGGCACTTGCCCTGTGAGTGCGGGCCGTGCCTGTGGGTGCCCTCGTTGTGCCACGGGCACCTCGTACCTGGTGCTGGCAGTGCCAGGGCTGGCAGGAGCCAAAAGGCTCCCGTGTGAGCCCTCAGGTCCTGTGTGGCCCCTCCATGGGCACCGTGGTGTGTGCCCATGTTTGCTGTGTGCCGGTGACAAACCTGGGGACACTGTGGGGCTCCACACCTCTGGGGTGCTGGGTGATGGAGAAGTGACCCCTGGCCTCGAGCCCCTCCTTCTCTTCCTCCTCCTCCTTTCCCTCCTCCTCTCCATTTCCCAGTGGTGATGCCCTTCATGAGCATGAGTGTTTCCTCTGCACTGGGATGGGATGGGATGGGATGGGGATGGGGATGGGGATGGGGATGGATGGGGATGGGGATGGAGATGGGGATGGATGGGGATGGAGATGGGGATGGGGGGATGGAGATGGGGATGGGGAAGGGGGGATGGGGATGGAGATGGGGATGGTTCCTGCCAGGTGCAGCTCATCCCGAGGTGCCCACAGTCAGTTTGGGCTCTGCATCAGTCCCAGTGTGGGATGGGCACAGGGCCAGGCTGGTGCTCAGGGCTGCTTTGTGTCCAGACTGAGTCAGACAGGCCAAATGGGGCCTTGGGGTGACAGGGACAGCTGTGTCCCACTGCAGGGGCTGCTCTGGGCTACCCCCCAGCCCTGGGAGCCGTGGGCCAAGGGATGGGGTGGCCGCAGGACAGAAGGGGCTCAGGGGATGTGGGTGGCAGTTACAGCCCTGTGGAAGGTGCATGTCCCCAAGGGTGGCCCTGCGCAGCCATGATGGGACCTCGGTCTCCCACAGTCCTGATCCTGGTCCCAGGACCCTGATCCCGTTCCTCCCACTGCCCTATTCCTTCTCCCTCTGCTCCTACTCCCATTGCTCTGTTCCACTTCCCCCACTGTCCTGCTCCAGCTCCTCCTGATTCAGTTCCTTGTCCCACTGTCCTGTCTCCTTGATCCTGATCCCACGGTTTTGATTCTGGTCCCGTCCCCATCCCTCTCCTCCTGCTCCTGCTGCCACCCCTCTGTCCCTTCTCCCACCGCCCACCCCGTGCCCCTGCAGCCCAGCACTGCCGGGCTGAGCAGCTGCTGCAAAGCCTTGTGAGGAAACCTCCGGGCTGTGTTTGCTCCCAAACTGGAGGCCAAAGGCCGGGACTGTGTTTGTGGCCCCCGGGGACCCTGCAGGCGGCTTCCTGCGGGGGTGGGATGGGGGAGCCGCCTGTGCCGGCCCCGCTGCTCCCCGATCGCACGGCAGGGATGCGGGGATGGCCGTGGGAGCGGGACTGCGGGGGAAGCTGAGGCACAGCGCTGCGGGGCGGTCCTGGCAGCCCCCCTGCCTGTCCCGGGGGTCGGGGCACAGCCAGGCAGGGCGGGGGTCACGGCACAGCCGCAGGAAGCCGCGTGTCAGGGCGGGAAGAGGAACAGCGACTTCCCCATCCGAGGGGGCAGGGACGGGCTGGGGCTCGGGCCTGGGGGCTCGGGCCCTTCCCCCTCCCCAGCCCTGCGGACTCAGCGGGCTCTGGGGAACGGGGACCCCCAGCCCAGGACTCCGGGACACTGCGGCTTCTCTGGCCCGGCACTCTGCTCCCTGCCTGTCACTGGCACACGAGCGGGGCTCCCATCCTCCCGCAGTGATCCCACGGGTAGCACCAGCTGCCCACGGCCGGATCCCGGTGGGAAAGGGGCTGCCAGCCCCAGGGTGGGCGCGTCCCCACCCCAGCACCGTGGGGTGCCCCCGCCTCGGCTGGGCAGGGCTTGGCAGCGCCGGGCTCCGGCAGCAGCAGGAAGGGGAGCAGGATGCAGCCCTTAATGGGAATTGCAGAGGGAACCTGAGGAAGGAAAACGCGCGCCGGGATTGGGGATAAACACAGCTGCCGGAGCGGACGCTGGCTCCGCGGCCACGCCGGCCACAGCGCCAGCCCGCCGGGACCAGCACCGGCCCTGCTCGGGGTGGGCAGCATGGGGCTGGGACAAACGGTGACAGCCCACGGGCTGCCACAGCCCCGGTATGGCCCTGCTCCCTGCCCTGCTGCCCTCCGTGCCATTCTGGGCCGGGGGCACGGCACAGCGTGGGATGGCACAGGGTGCTGCCACAGCCTGGCTGCCATGGATGCAGCACCCTGGGAACGACGTGGTCCCCATGCACACTGGCCATGGTGGCAGACACGTGTCCCTGGGTAATGGTGGGCAGATCCCCCTTGGGGGCTCTCTGTCAGGGGGATTTGCCTGCTTGGGAAGCTCATCTGGGCAGTGGCTTGGATGGTGAACCAAGGGGGTGTGACCCTTGTGCAGCCCGTGTCCTCGGGGTGTCAGAGCAGGGGGACCACGCTGACCCAGCCCTGGAGGGTCCCCCCCTGAGCCTGTTCTCTTCCCACAGGCTGCTGAGGGGACAGCAGGAGCGCCGGGATGCAGAGCATCAAGTGCGTGGTGGTGGGTGATGGGGCGGTGGGCAAGACCTGCCTGCTCATCTGCTACACCACCAACGCCTTCCCCAAGGAGTACATCCCCACCGTGTTCGACAACTACAGCGCCCAGAACACGGTGGACGGCAGGACTATTAACTTAAACCTGTGGGACACGGCCGGCCAGGAGGAGTACGACCGCCTGCGGACGCTTTCCTACCCCCAGACCAACGTCTTCATCATCTGCTTCTCCATCGCCAGCCCGCCCTCCTACGAGAACGTCAAGCACAAGTGGTACCCCGAGGTGTGCCACCACTGCCCCAGCGTGCCCATCCTCCTCGTCGGCACCAAGAAGGATCTGAGGAACAACCCCGAGACCATGAAGCGGCTCAAGGAGCAGAACCAGGCGCCCATCACCACCCAGCAGGGCATCAGCCTCTCCAAGCAGATCCGTGCCGTCAAGTACCTGGAGTGCTCGGCGCTCAACCAGGAGGGCATCAAGGATGTGTTCACCGAGGCCGTGAGGGCCGTGCTCAACCCTGTCCCGGCCAAGCCCAAGAAGCCGTGTGTGCTCTTGTGACGGGGCTGCCCAGAGACGATCCTGGCCCTGCCCCCATGCCCCCACACATCTCCTGCCCCGCAGCCACCCCGTGCCTCCCCGAGCCTCGGTGGGACCCGAAGCCTCCAGCTTTAATAATACAGACCTTGTTTGCACTAACTGGCCGCCCGCCCCGGGGGCACCGGGCTCCCCGCCCCGCCCCGGCTCTCGGCCGTCGCTTTTGGTGACGCCTCTCCGGTCCTGGCACAGCAACGCTTCCTGAGAAGGGGATGCCCGGGGTGAGCCACCCCCACTGCAGCCCTGAGCACCCCACGGGGACCTGCCACCTCCACCCTCTACACCAGCCGGGGCACAGGGGGTCCCCAGCCCCTGTGCCGGCCCTGGCACTCGCCCAGCCTGGAGCATCTCGCTGGCACTGCCCCATCCTGCCCCGGGATCCCCCTGGCGGCACCAGGGACCCTGGGGGGTATTTGGGGTGAGCCCCACACCAGGAACCTCCAGCCCTGCTGAGAGCAGAGCCAGTGTGGCCACAGTAGAGTTCTTGCCCTGGCTGGTGCTGGAGCTCCACAGGGCAGCAGGACTCACCTGTAACCAGCTGTCCCCAGAGCTGCTTCTCCTTAAATAAAAACCTGCCCAGGCCCCCGTGTCCTGTGCTCTCCCACACTCACCCACCTTTCCTGGGCATGAGGACACTCCCTGGAGGGACATGGGTGTCACTGGCCCGAGCTGGGCTGGGTCCCCTCACCATGCCAGGGCCAAGCTGAGGGTGCACATGGTACCTGCCAGGGCTCTCTTCTGGAGGGAACTGCCAGGGAAACCCTGGGATATCCCTGCCATGGCCAGTCCTGACCCCACCATCTCTGTGCCAGCTGAGCTCCCACCTGGGGGCTTGGGGACATTGTAAGGGACACAATGGGGACAGTGCAGGACGTGGCCATGGGGCCATTGAATTGTGTGGGACTGGGAACACTGAAGATGGGGACATTTCAGGAATTGGCACACAAGTGTGATCCCCACCTGGGCAGCCCCCAGCCACCCCAGCCCCAGTACTGCCTCTGGAGGGGCAGGTGGAGGGCAGAGCGCTGTGTTCTCATGCCCAGGGGCATCCTTGGTGTTCCCATGTCCTGTGGCTGGCGATGGCAGCAGCGAGGGAGCGGTGGCATCCCCGGCCGCTCTCGCCACCCCCTCGCCACCCCCCCGGCACGTGCTGGCGGGCGGCCAGGTCCGGACACGGGCCCCTTGTCCAGCCCCGGGGCCTTCCTGCAGGAAGGGCAGAGACCCGGCGCCCGCCACAAGCCGCCTTTGTTCCCTGCTCCCGTTTGCTCCAGAGCCGGGGCAGGCGTGGGCAGCGGGGCTGGGGGCTCTGGCCACGGCCCGGCCCAGCCCCGGCCATGCCTCCTGCAGCCTCCCGGGGCACGGCAGAGCGTGGCCCCTGCAGACCCCGCCCTGGGAGCCCAGGGCCAGGGGACACGGCCCCAGGGCCGCTGCACAGCCACGGGCTCGTGGGTCCCTGCTGCACCAAATCCTGCTCCCACCATGGGCTTCCAACATCCCACAGACAGACCTGTCCTGGTCTGTCTGCGGGAGAATCCCCACAGCCACGTCCAGCTCCCACTGTTATGGATCCCTACAGCCGTGTCCAGATCCCCATGGGATCCGGGTCCCACTGTGGGGCTGGCGAAGTGCCACCCCGGTGGGGTTTGGTGTAGCAGTGGGTGCTGGGATGAGGAGGGGACCCTGTGATGCCACCAGCGGGACACAGCCCTGCCCTGGCCCAGCACAGCAGGATGAGCTCATGGCTCTTCCCCTCCCAGCTGCTCCCGGTGCAGCTGTAGCAAGGGCAGGGCCCCACCATGGCCTGGGACGGGGGGAACCAAGCCCCCGGCAGCTCCCCTGCCCCAGCCCTCCTGGCTCCAGGCTCTGTCCCCGGGGCTGTGCCGGCCCTGGCCCCGCAGCAACCATAAGATCTGCAGGATCAGCAGCCAAGTGAGCGGCCCCAGGAGCTGGGCGGGGAGCGGGGCCGCCAGCTGCGGGGTGGGCTCAGTCCCACGCCTGCAGCCTGGCTCCTGGCTAGCTCCCAGCCTCGCTGAGCCTTCCCAGGCTTCATCCGGCACCCCAGGGCCACGTCCCACACCACAGCCCCAAGAGCCAGGATCCAGAGCCCACACCCCAGCACTCAGGACTGACATTCCACACCCCAGCCATCCACATCCTGCACCCCAGCACTCAGGGCTGACATTCCACACCCCAGCCATCCACACCCCACACCCCAGCACTCAGGACTGACATTCCACACTCCAGCCATTCACACACTGCACCTGAGCACCCAGGATTCACATTGCACACCCCAGCAATCCACACCCCACACCCCAGCACCCAGGATTCACATTCCACACCCCAGCGATCCACATCCTGCAGTGACCTGCATCCTGAGCCCCACCTCCAGGGATCCATACCCCAGAACACGGGGGTCACATCTTGCACCCCAGCTCCAACACCCAGGATCCACATCCCACACTCCAGCCCCAGTGCCCAGGGTCCATGTCCTGCACCCCATTCCAGCCCCCACCCTGCCCATGGTGCTGGTCTGGACCTGCTGGCTGTTCCAGGACCATGCCAGGACCATGCCAGGCTGGGCCAGGTGGAAATGCTATGGAGGCTGCCGAGAGCTCACAAAAATACTTAGTGCTTTATTTCCACCTCAAAGCCAAGGCGCTGCAGGGGCAGCGCGTCACACGCATGCAGGGACACAGATGGAGCCCATGGATGGGGACACTGACGATGGACACGTGCAGCAGGACCTGCTTGAAGCCAGCTCGGCCCCAGCTCTGCCAGGGCCCCACAGCTCGCATTGGAGGAGGCTCTGCCCAGCCCTGGGATGAGCACTGGGACATCCCAGAGGACTCTTGGCGGTGGCTGCGCTCAGGTGAAGGGCAGGGAGGGACCCACACTGGTCCTTCCTGGCCAAGCATGGGCAGGAAGCCGAGCCCTGGCAAGTGCAGACCTCCCCAAAATCAAGACAGCTCCAGGTGCCCCTTCCAGCAGCACTGCAGGAAGAGCTTGGGGACACTGTCAGCCCCCATCTGCCATCCATCCCCTGTGCCCTGGCAGCCAGAGCTGCACACTGGGGGCACTGCTGAACCCCAGCAGTTCCCAGCTCCAGCCCCACGGCACAGGGGAAGCCATGGGGACACTGGGGCAAAGACCTCCAGCACCAGCACACTCACCCTTCCTCCTCAAACTGGGTTGGAATGGGCACAGCACCCCGGAACAGCCTGTGCCGCTGGGAGGGCTTCTGGGAAAGGCAGGGGCAAGATGTGGATGCTCCTGGCACCTGCTCTGCCCTGCGCACTCCCACCCTGCTCCAGGCAGTCCCTGCACGGCCCAGCACCTTCCCACTACTGTCCTGGGCACTCAGGCACAGATGGGCCAGGACCCTGCCCCAGTCCAGTGGGAGACCAATGCCTGAAGCCAGCCCAAAAGGCCACCAGCCCTTTTTGAGGACTTGCCCCAAGACCCCCAGCCTGGAGGAGGAACCGTGAGGCCTCTTAGACCAAGAAAGGACAGGGCAGGGCTGGATCCCTGTGCCCCAATATTGGGAGCAGCATTGTGCTCTCCCTGGAGCATTCTCCAAAGCAACAGGCAGCAGGTCCCTGTTCCTCCTCTGTCCTGCCCTCCTGGAGCTAGAGGGAGCCAGGACAGGGGGTCCCTGGGAAGAGCCCACAGCTCCCCCGGAGCAGAGCTGCAGGTGCAGGAGGGACAGACACTCAGGGATCTTGGCAGGATCCTCGCAGCAGCTCCACAGCAAACACCCGGCCCCGGCAGGACAGGGAAGAGGAGCCCCCAGCAGCAGGGCTGGCTAGAAGTGCTTGTCCTCCAGCAGTGAGCTCACCACCAGCTCCTTGTTGCCGAAGTCCCAGAAGGCAGTCATGTGGAAGGCCATGTTGGAGAGGACAACCAGGTACTCCAGGAAGGCGAAGACAGTGTACACTGGGGAGGAAACACAGGTGAGGGGGACCCACAGCTCCCACAGCTGCATCTGCCCCGGGAGCTGGGGGGGGTCTCTGGGCCACCTGTTTGGGACAGCAGAGCAGGGGCTCGAGGCTTGGACCCCACCAGGGAAGAAGCGTGGCTGGGCACCCGGAGCTTCCCTAGGCTGGGATTTGGAAGGCAAGGTATCACATTAGGAGGATGTCAGACAACAGGAAGAATTCTTGGACATCAGAAGAATTTTTTCATAGAAGGGGTGGTCAGGCATGGAAGAAGCTGCCTAGGGAGGTTTGGAGTGCCCATCCCTCGAAGTGTCCAAGGAAGGCCTGGAGGTGGCACTCAGCGCTCTGGGCTGGGGACAAGGTGGGCATCGGGCACAGCTGGGACTTGCTGATCCCAGGGATCTCTTCCAACCTTAAGGATCCTGTGATTCAGTGATTCTGGGACCACCCAGCCCCCTCCCCACACTCCCCTGGCAGCCCCCTCACCTCCAGGGCCGCAGTACCAGTTGTGGTGGAAGTAAACGCACACGGCGAACGCAAACGTGATGAAGGTGAAGAAGAAGAGCAGCTGCTTCCACTTGTACGACTTGCGCTCCTGGAAGAGGCCAAGGGCTGGCTGATGATAGAGCTGCCATGCCATGCCATGCCATGCCATGCCATGCCATGCCATGCCATGCCATGCCATGCCATGCCATGCCATGCCATGCCATGCCATGCCATGCCGTGGCCCCGCACTGCCCCAGGGGTCTCTGCACCCTGGCTCCTTGTACAGAGCCCCCCAGGCCAGCCCCAGGGGTGGCTTGGGCAGTGCTGGGTGATGCCAGGGGCGCGTGGGGCTCACACCTACATGGAGATACAGGGTCTGAGGGAGCCACAGGCTCCCAAAAAATATGGGGCCCCCAGTGCTGGGGTGCTCAGGGGACCCCTCAAGGATAGGCCAAGGCTCTACCAGAGCCAGATCCCCACGCCAGGTGGCTGCAGGTGGCCCCAGGACACAGGGAATTCACTGGGTGCTGCACCCCCTCACCCACAACAGCAGCAGGGAGGAGGAAACCACATGAAGGGTGGCAGCTGGGGCAGGTGCTGTGCTGGAGAGCTCGCCCAGCATGCCCTGGCACTGGAGGGGCCCCATCCTGCCCCCCAGCACCTCCTCTGATGGGGCAGGAACAGAGCATGGGGATGCTGCCAGTGGCCCCAAACTCCCAGCTCACTGCTTCTGTCCCCCAGAGCTCGGCCTTTGTGGCAACCCAAGGGCCAGTGATAGGCTCCCAACCCACTGCCCAGCACCCCAAAGCTGGGGGCAGTGGGTGCAGTGACCCCGGCAGCCACAGCAGGTACTGACTCCAATTCCCTTCCACTATTTCTCCCATCACCCTGAGGGTCATGGATAAGGATCCTACAGCCTGGGGGGCAGAGGAACCCCATGCCATGTCTGGAGCCCAAGGAGGGTGCAGGGGAGCCCTGGAGCAGGGGGGCTGCAAGGGGGGACAGCCCCACAGAAGGGGCTAGAGATACCACAGAGAGCCCTGGCTGTTACAGGTGGGAGGGGAATTTCCCCCTCGCCTGACACTTCACGTGAGACAAAGATTCCATTCTGAGGGAGTGCTGATAATAAGGAAAATTTAAATTGCCCCATCACACTTTCCATTACCCCCGTAATGTGTGCCAGGGGCTCGGCCAGGGAGGAAAACCCAGAGAGGAAGGACGGATTCACGGGCACTTCACCGTGTGGGGACACGCGGGTGACGCCACCTCCAGCCCACGGGGGCTGGGCTGGTCCTTCCTGCCGGGACTGACGGTCCCTGAGGCCAGCAGCAGCTCAGCCGAGCGCGGGGTGTGAGGAGCAGCGGCGGCACCGGGAGCGGCAGAGAGCGCCGAGCCGGGGCCGGGGCGCGGTGCCGAGTTTCACACCGGAAAAGCGGCTCGGAACAGCCGCTGTCACCGCGCTGCCACCGCGCTCCCACGGCAAACGGCTGCGCTGAGCCCCGCCGCACCCACACAGCCCCGCCGGGGCCTCCCGGGACCCGCTCCTCCCGGGAGCACCGAGGCAGCGAACAGCTCGGGCCGTCCAGCTCCGGTCCTGGCCCCGTGGGAGCCACCCCGGGTCACCACCGTGACCTTGCACCTCTGCGTGCCCTCTGAGCTCCCCCTCTCCCGGTCTGGGCCGGGGATTATCACACGGATAATTAGGTGTTAATCCCTAATTCCAGGGCACAGCTGGCTCAGCCCGGTGCCAGGGGATCACAGGGCAGCACCTGGTGACATGCCACGATGCTGAGCAGACCTGGCTTGGAAGGTGGCACCTCGGGAAAGGTCCCTGCAGGAGCACGGGCAGGATGCCCAGGCACAGCAGGGGGACTGGGGTGCATGGGGACCCCCGGGGCACGTGGGAGCTGGAGTGCCACCCTGCCCTGCTGCAGCAGGAAGGGAAAGGGCCAGCCCACACCTCAGGCACCACGGTGGGAGCTCCAGGAGCTGCTGGATGGAGGAGCTGCCCATCCCCTCGCTGGTGTGGGCTGGACCCACTGCACTGCCCAGGGCTCAGGCAGTGCCAGGCACTGTCCCTGCTTCCCATGGCCCCAGCTTTGCTGTGATTCCCCACCTGGGGACAACCCAGATGGCGGCCAGAGGAGGGCACCAAGATTAGAGGGATGGAGCACCTCTGCTGTGAGTAAAGATTGGGAGAATTGGGATTGCTTAGCCTGGACAGGACCAGGAACCCCCAGGTTAGAGCCCTGGAGAGGAGCTGGCAGCTCCAAGCACCCTGGCAAGAAGCCACCAAACTCTGGCTGCCTGTGAGGAAAAAGGGGGATAAGAAAATCCCAAGGACGGGGTGCTCCCATCTGAGCTGGTGCCAGGCTCCCCTGTGGCTTGGCTGTGGCTGCCAGGCTGGCACAGCTGGGGCTGCCAACTTCCTCCTGGCAAGTCAGACCGGGGCACCCGTGGCCCCTGCAAGCAGCGTCACACAGCCACCCCAGCCCTCCGTGGCTGCATGTGTGTCTGGCTCAGAAAAGCACAGGGGAATTATATTTAGTGCCCAGCTGGCGGGCCGGAGCTGAGGCACATTCCCCAGCAGGGGAAGGTGAGTCAGGAGCAGGAGGCTGGACAATTCGGGGAGGAGAGAGTGGCTGCTGCAGCCAGCTCTGGGGGCACACTCTGGGATGCTGCTCCCAGCCCAGCCAGCCCGGGGCACACTCTGGGATGCTGCTCCCAGCCCAGCCAGCCCGGGGCACACTCTGGGATGCTGCTCCCAGCCCAGCCAGCTCTGGGGGCACACTCTGGGATGCTGCTCCCAGCCCACAGAAGGCACTGGGGGTCTCATTCCCCCACGCTGGGGGAGCCCCGAGCCCTGTAAATGCAACTCTGAGGGCTGAGGTGGCTGCTGTGAGCTACCAGCAAGGAGGCACAGGAACCTCCTGCTTCTTCCACTGCCTCCAGAGAGAAGAAGGACTGTGCCTAGTCCCCAGTCCCTGATGGGGACAGGGATGACAGTGATCTTAACTCCAACAGCAGCAGCTCACTCTGCAGGGACCTCCCAGGCACTGGTTCTGCCCGGGAGCCACCATCCCTTTCTGGGGGACAAGTGGCACCTGCAGGGCTGTGTGTCACGCACCAGTCCCAGCTCCCCCGGAGGGTTTCCGGGTGTGTGCAGAGAGCCCAGAGCCAAAGGGCGCCACACGGAGCTCAGCTATTTACAGAGGGCTTGTCTGAGCCACCGGCAGCGCTCCCAGGGGCGCCGGGGTGAAACCACGCGTGGTCACCAAGGTGCTTGTGGTCCCCGCTGCTCACACAGCCCTGCTGGGCAGGGACACAGCTCAGCCACCCTGCTCCAGCTCCGGGGGCTCAGCTGGGCCCAGGGGACACAAGGGACTGTGCCTCGCAGGCTCCTGTGCCTTGGCGCTGGCTGCAGCCTGGGCTGGGCTCAGCCCTTGTGCCCTGCAGATGCCAGGTGAGTGGGACATTGTGGGATACAGCCCAGGCGCCGAGGGCACAGCAGGACCCATCTCTACTAACCCACAACACGGACTACAGGTGACCTTAAAGCCCACCCAGTGCCACCCCTGCCATGGCAGGGACACCTCCCACTGCCCCAGGCTGCTCCAGCCCCAGGGTCCAGCCTGGCCTTGGGCACTGCCAGGGATCCAGGGGCAGCCACAGCTGCTCTGGGCACCCTGTGCCAGGGCTGCCCACCCTGCCAGGGAACAATTCCTCATTGCCAAGATCCCACCCAGCCCTGCCCTCTGGCCCTGGCAGCCATTCCCTGGCTCCTGTCCCTCCATCCTTGTCCCCAGTCCCTCTGCAGCTCTCCTGGAGCCCCTTCAGGCCCTGCCAGGGGCTCTGAGCTCTCCCTGGAGCCTTCTCCTCTGCAGGTGAGCACCCCCAGCTCTCCCAGCCTGGCTCCAGAGCTCCAGCCCTCCAAGCATAACCGTGGCCTCCTCTGATGGGCCTGAGCCAGCCAGCCCTGTGCCCACCACATGCACACACTGCTGTCTGCTGGGGCCACCAGCCCTGAGCTGGCGGGGGGGGAAGTGTTTTTGCAAACAAGAAGTGAAACTGCTCTGCCCCACTGCCCAGCTCTGCAACTCAAGGCTGGGAGGAAGGAGGGTTTTAAGGGCGAGCAGCCAGCCAGGTACACCAGAGCTGCCAGCCCAGGTGGGCACTGCCATACCATGGCCAAGCACCAAGCACAGGGTGCAGTGACCAGCCACAGCTGAAGGCTGCTAGGCTCCATTTCCTTTTTCCACAGAATCTCTCTCCTCTGCTTTGCCCCCTCCCCTCCTTTTCTCCCTCCTGCTTTCTCTTTTCTCCCCTCCCACAGAGCTGTATTTTCCTTTCTCTCACCATTTGCCACCTCGAAACTGGAAACCGCCTGTACTTCCTCATTACAAACCAGTTCCTCTGCACCTTCCTGCCCTTACAGGACACCAGTTGCAACAGGATCCCAGCCGGACATGAGAAGCTTTTGCAAGACCAATTCCTGTCCATCCTACGGTGCCAGACCTGGGGAGCTCAACCCCCACCAGTAGCACCAAAAGCAGTGTCAGCCATGGGGCAGGGAAGGCACAGCCCCTCCTGTTCCTTCCTCCTTCCAGGTCCCCACACGGAGCTTGTCCTGGTCCCAGGTCTGGCCCTGGAGAACCTGAACCCTGTTGGGACCCTCTGCTGGGGAGGAGGGAAGGACAGAACACCGCGGGACCGGAGCCATCCCTTGCCTGTCCCCTCCTGCCGTCACCAGCTCCAGGGCTGGGGGCAGCAAAGGTGAACAAAGCCCCACAAGGCACACCAACCGAGCCAGAGTCTGTCCCCAAGGTGCCATGATGCACACGGAGGGATCAGCTGTGCCCTTGCCTAAAACAGCCCCACAAGTGTGGCTGGGTAGCTCATGGGTACTGCCCGAGCCCTTGGATGCAGCAAGGACGTGGCAGTGGCACCTCCCGTGTCCTGCCCTGCCAAGCCAAGCAAACCACGGGTGTCACAGGAGCTGTGCCAAGCCTGCCAGGGCCACCAGACGTGAGCAGAGGGCTTGGAGCCTGAGGAATCCAGGCAGAGAGTGGGACAAGCCCCAGGAGACCCCACTCGGCCCAGAGTACCCGTGGGAAGGATTGGTGGCACGAACCCAACGTGCATCACCGGCCACGGGGACGCGGCAGCCGCAGTGACCAGAAGTCCCTTAGCCAAAGGGGACGCCTGATGGTGTGACAAGCACTGTGCCATCTTCCCCCCGGCACAGCCGGTCTGGGAGCTGTGTCAGCCCGCAGCGCCTTCCTCCTCCTCCTCCCTTACCCGTCACCCTCGTGCCCTGGGCGACAGCTCCATCCTGTGGCCGCGCATGAAGCGGGCGGGGACACCAGAGCTGGCACTGGGACATTGTTGCTGGCACAGGGATACCGCACCCGCGGTGGCCTCAGGTCAGGGCTGGCCCTGGAGGGCTCCTGTCTCCTCGGGGAAACCCCCAGCTTTGGGGGGACCACACACCCCCGAGGGCAGCTCCCCTCCACCAGCAGGGTTGTTCCAGGATGGGAGGAGGAAGTGAGTGGTGGCACTGTGCCAGGTGGTGGCAGGCTCAGCCAAGGAGTCACCAAGTTCCCTGTCCTTCCCCCATGGATGTGCAGATTCCTTTAGTCCACGTGTAGAGTCACAGAAACCAAGGAGGCTGGAAAATCCCTCTGACACCACTGAGTGCAACTGCACCCCAGCATTGCCAAGGCCACCGTCAATCCATGTCCCCAAGTGTCACATCCACACAGCTGTGAAATACCTCCAGGGATGGGACTCCACCCTTGGCCTCAGAAACTGGACAGCCCTGTCTAGGAAGTGATTTTCCCAATATCCAATGTGAACCTCCCCTGGTACAGTTTGAGGTCGATTCCTCCTGTCCTGTCCCTGTTCCCTGAGAGCAGAGACCAAACCCCCAGCTACCCCCTCCTGTCAGGAGTTGTGCAGAGCCAGAATGTCCCTGCTGAGCCTCCTTTTCTCCAGGCTGAGCTCCTTCAGCCCGTTCCCCAGCTCCATTCCCCTCCCTGGACATGCTCCAGCCCCCCAAAGCCCTCTTGCCTTGAGGGGCTAAGGCTGAGCCGAGGATCTGGGATGTCTTACCCCTGCCTGTTGCAGGAGAGATAAACCAGCTCCAGTGGGTGACGTGGCAGGGGAGGAGATCCAGGGCCTTGGAGGTCTCACCCAGAAAAAAGACAAGCCAAAACAATATGACAGAAATAAAGGAAGCCGTGGGAAGGCTGCCAGAGAATGACTGCAAGCTCCCGCTATTCCCATATCAGCAGAGAGAACAGATCACTTCCCAGTGAGCAAGGAGACTCTCAGCATCTCCACAAGTCCCCTTCCTAAGGAGCCTTACAGCCAAACAGCTGCTGGAAGCTTCTTTTCCAGGTCTCTGGAGTCAGGCAGCAGGGACAGGCTCGGTGAATTGGCGGAAGGGGAGGATAAGCAGTGGTGACAGAGCAGGAGCTGCTCTGGGACTGCACAGCTCAGCCCTCCAGCACTCATCCTGCTGGGACTGCACAGCTCAGCCCCCCAGCACTCATCCTGCTGGGACTGCACAGCTCAGCCCCCCAGCACTCATCCTGCTGGGACTGCAGGGCTCAGCCCCTCCAGCACTCATCCTGACAGGACTGCAGAGATCAGATCCCCCCAGCACTCATCCTGACAGGACTGCACAGCTCAGCCCCCCAGCACTCATCCTGACAGGACTGCAGGGCTGGGGCCCCCAGCACTCATCCTGACAGGACTGCAGAGCTCAGCCCTCCAGCACTCATCCTGCTGGGACTGCAGGGCTGGGGCCCCCAGCACTCATCCTGACAGGACTGCAGGGCTCAGCCCCTCCAGCACTCATCCTGACAGGACTGCACAGCTCAGCCCCCCAGCACTCATCCTGCTGGGACTGCACAGCTCAGCCCCCCAGCACTCATCCTGACAGGACTGCACAGCTCAGCCCCCCAGCACTCATCCTGACAGGACTACAGAGCTCAGCCCCCCAGCACTCATCCTGATAGGGCTGCAGGGCTCAGGCCCCCAGCACTCATCCTGACAGGACTGCAGAGCTCAGCCGCCCCAGTACTCATCCTGACAGGGCTGCAGAGATCAGATCCCCCCAGCACTCATCCTGACAGGGCTGCAGAGATCAGATCCCCCCAGCATTCATCCTGACAGGACTGCAGGGCTGGGCCCCCCAGCACTCATCCTGACAGGACTGCAGAGCTCAGCCCCCCCAGCACTCATCCTGATAGGGCTGCAGGGCTCAGGCCCCCAGCACTCATCCTGACAGGAATGCAGGGCTCAGCCCCTCCAGCACTCATCCTGACAGGACTGCAGAGCTCAGCCCCCCCAGCACTCATCCTGACAGGGCTGCAGAGATCAGATCCCCCCAGCACTCATCCTGACAGGGCTGCAGGGCTCAGCCCCCCAGCACTCATCCTGACAGGAATGCAGGGCTCAGCCCCCCCAGCACTCATCCTGACAGGACTGCAGAGCTCAGCCCCCCCAGTACTCATCCTGACAGGACTGCAGAGATCAGCCCCCCAGCACTCATCCTGACAGGGCTGCAGAGATCAGATCCCCCCAGCACTCATCCTGACAGGGCTGCAGAGATCAGATCCCCCCAGCACTCATCCTGACAGGGCTGCAGAGATCAGATCCCCCCAGCATTCATCCTGACAGGGCTGCAGGGCTCAGCCCCCCAGCACTCATCCTGACAGGAATGCAGGGCTCAGCCCCCCCAGCACTCATCCTGACAGGACTGCAGAGCTCAGCCCCCCCAGCACTCATCCTGACAGGGCTGCAGAGATCAGATCCCCCCAGCACTCATCCTGACAGGGCTGCAGAGATCAGATCCCCCCAGCATTCATCCTGACAGGACTGCAGGGCTCAGCCCCCCAGCACTCATCCTGACAGGACTGCAGGGCTGGGCCCCCCAGCACTCATCCTGACAGGGCTGCAGAGATCAGATCCCCCCAGCACTCATCCTGACAGGGCTGCAGAGATCAGATCCTCCCAGCACTCATCCTGCTGGGACACGCACCCCAGGCACAGCACCCGCCCTGCAGCCCTGCTCACAGTCCCTTGAGAGAGGCTTGTCTGGCCCTTGGCAGCCTCCCAGCCTGGGCCACAGGCACACGCCTCCCAAGGGCTCTGCTCTGCAAACTGTCACCTTCCTGGGGCAACACAGTCTCAGGACCCCTCCCCATTTAACACTGGGACCATGAGGGCTGGACTCAGATCAGATGGGGAGAAGCATCCCGAGGGGAAAGGACAGAGAGATCCAGGCAGTCCAAATCCACAGGTGAAGGCAAGTGTGCAGGAGCCACGTGGGCACAGAAACAGGACCCCACAGCCTGAAACCTGGATGTCCTGCCCTGCCCGTGCTGCCAGTGCCTACAGTCCAGGACAAAGCTGGATGTCCTGCCCGAGGCCCAGAACTCACACCACAAACCAGCACACCACAGAAGCTGCATCCAGGCAATGGGGCCAGGAGCCCCTGGCTGGATCCTCCACCAGACCTGCTGCCCCCACAATCAGCCCCTGCACCCCCTGACCCTTCCCCAGAAAAGGAGCCAGAGCCAGCCTGCTCACCGTCATTCTGGAGCAAAGGGAGAACACTGCTGCCCACTGCTCCCAGTTTGCAGGACCAGCAATTCCCAGCACAGGGAAGCCAACTTCAGCTTAGAAACAGGCATGGAGAAGGGATGAACAATCCAAATCCACAGGGATGCTAAGTGGTTTCCAATATGATTTCTCAATGAAAACTTAATGAGATACTGGGAGGAAATGCTTCCCTAGGAGGGTGGGCAGGCCCTGGCACAGGGTGCCCAGAGCAGCTGGGGCTGCCCCTGGATCCCTGGCAGTGCCCAAGGCCAGGCTGGACACTGGGGCTGGAGCAGCCTGGGACAGTGGGAGGTGTCCCTGCCATGGCAGGGGTGGCACTGGGTGGGCTTTAAGGTCCCTTCCCACTCAAACCATTCTGTGGTTCTATGATAAAACCAGAAAATAGGAAAAGAAAAGCTTCCTTCCCATTTTGCTGTGGTAAATAATGGATTTAGGTGAGTTCTCCCATTTTACCTGCTGCAATTGGCTCCTCTAGCACCTGCTCAGGGCTATTTCACAAGCAAGGACAGCCAAAGCCCTTCAGTGCCAGCACAGAACCCCCTGCCAACTCCCAGCATAGCCCCAGAGCCCCCTCCCAGCTCCCAGCAGAGAGAGAAGAAAGAAAAGTGTCTGTACCTCGGGACTTACTGTGTGTTTCTTAGTCATTCTCCAGAGGATGCAGGTGAGCAGCATGTGGCCCAGGGCCGACGTGATGAACACGATGAAGGCATTTTCGTGGATTGCTGGATTGACAAACAACAGGTTTCCTGTTCAATCCAAGCCAGGAGCACACCGGGAATGTGGGGCAGGATTTGGGAGGACTTTGCGCTCTGCTGGGAGCCCCAGCACCCCCGGTGATGCTGGTACTCTGGTGGGATCTTGGCAGGAGACAGGTACGGCACAGTTCCATAACCTGCTCATGCTGCCTCAGGGGGCCCCTGGAAGGGGATAAAAGTGCCTGGAAGACTTATCCCAAAGTGCCAGGAGGGTGCTTCTGTGCTCTGGGACCATGGCTTCACACAGCTGTAAACTCAGGGACCCTTGGGAGTAGCTCAGCATTGCTGCTGTTTTTCTAGGGATGGGGAAACTGAGGCACGGGGAGGGGGGTGCAGAGCGAGCCAATCCAAAATCCAGAAAAGTTCATTTTCTGGCCCCCTGTATTACCTACCTGAGCATTTGCAGCATCAGCAGCCTCATCTGCAGCACTGAGGTTGCCTTGTGCATACCTGGACTAGCCCAGGTACAGGATGGGGCTGGGAAAGCAGCTGGAGCAAGGCTGAGACAGAGCTGCTCCTAAGGCCCCAACCCCACACAACCCCTGCACCTTCAGGTGAGACATTTTGATAAGTGCTACTCTGAAATGAACTTCCCAGTCCCTTCTCCAGAAGCTGAACCTCGGGCTGAATTCCCAACCACCCGAACACCAGGAATGACCATCCCTGTCTGCCCTCTCCATGCCAGGGGAAGGGAAGCACGCGAGGGGTGAGGTGCCAGCAGGTGGGAGAGGTCAGACCGGGGTGTTCTGCAGGGATGATTAACCTGAGCACGGCAGCTCAGGGCTGAAACTTTCCCCAGAGCCAGGGATTAGTCTGGGGTGAGGATCCCAGGAAGTGGGTCAGCCAGGACTCTGCACCGGGCCGGGCCAGGCTGGCCCAGCTGGCCAAACCTCAAAGCAGCACCTGGATTTCCAAGGGCAGGGCCCTGGCTCGGACCAGGGGGAGAAGCCCCGGGGGCAGGTCATGGCTGCAGACCCTGCCATGAGGAGAGCACTGGGACACCTTGCCATGGGGACAGGGAATGCTGGCAGGACACAAGGTGAGCTGGACAGGAACAGGTCCCAGACCACAGACCTCTGTTGGAATGTGGGGGGACACAAGACAGATGATGGACTTTGGGCCTGGTTAACATAAGACATTTGATAACAGGATGCCTTGGCAAAAGCAAACGGAACTTTGAAAATTAGACCTAGATTGTAAGAAGATTAAATCAGACAGGTTTACCAGAAAAAGAAAATCCCATTAAACTCTGCAAGCAAGAGATGTTGCTATATGCACAAGTCTGTGTATGTGATTTTAACCTAATCATTGTAGTACACATTACTAATCTCCCTGAAATAGTATAGGAGTGTTTGTATCCCACAGTAAAATTGGATTCTGATCACCGAGTCAGTCTCCCCATCTCTCTCCATCGCTGAAGGACCTCCCTCAGCAGGAGGTTCCTGCCCTGCCATCCCAGTCACTGGGCTCCGCCACAGACCATCCTCACCCTCAAAGGCTGGGGGAGATCCTGGGACTCTGCTCACAGCCCTGAATCCCAGAACAGTTTGGGTTGGGAAGGACCTTAAAAACCTTTTCATCCCAACACCTGCCATGGCAGGGACACCTCCCACTGTGCCAGGCTGCTCCAGCCCCAGTGTCCAGCCTGGCCTTGGGCACTGCCAGGGATCCAGGGGCAGCCCCAGCTGCTCTGGGCATCCTGTGCCAGGGCCTGCCCACCCTGCCAGGGAACAATTCTTCATTCCCAAGGTCCCACCCAGCCCTGCCCTCTGGCACTGGGAAGGCATTCCCCTTGTCCTGGCACTCCATTATTTGTTCAAAGTCCCTCTCCAGCCCACAGCTGGACACAATACCCATCATCACCATCCTGCTGTGCAGGGAAAGCCAACACATTATTGTCCTGCTGATACAGCCCAGCATGGGGTTTGCTCCCACTGCAACAGCACCACCTTGCTGGCTCCTGCATTTCAGTGCTCTCCAGTTAACCCCTGGTGCCTCCTCCAGATTCTAGAATGAAACAGCAGCTGCAGACCAACATTGGCACTTATGTTCCTATCAGATGAGACCATGTGGGGGAAGAGAATTTCCCAGCCTGTCGTGGCCAGGTTCTGGACACATGGATTTAACCTGAACAACTCTGATTCTGTTTCCAGCAGCTATTAGAGGGCTGGAGCCCCTCCACTCTGGAGCCAGGCTGGGAGAGCTGGGGGTGCTCACCTGCAGAGGAGAAGGCTCCAGGGAGAGCTCAGAGCCCCTGCCAGGGCCTGGAGGGGCTCCAGGAGAGCTGCAGAGGGACTGGGGACAAGGATGGAGGGACAGGAGCCAGGGAATGGCTGCCAGTGCCAGAGGGCAGGGCTGGGTGGGATCTTGGCAATGAGGAATTGTTCCCTGGCAGGGTGGGCAGGCCCTGGCACAGGGTGCCCAGAGCAGCTGGGGCTGCCCCTGGATCCCTGGCAGTGCCCAAGGCCAGGCTGGACACTGGGGCTGGAGCAGCCTGGCACAGTGGGAGGTGTCCCTGCCATGGCAGGGCTGGCACTGGGTGGGCTCTGAGGTCCCTTCCCAATGCAAACCAGTCTGGCATTCTGTGATTCTATGAAATTTTGCCCAGAAATTCCTGGGGAGAGTATGTGAAGGCAGCTGGAGCAGAGCCCAGCCCAGCTGTGGGGATGGGGCATCTGACCCACCTTGCCCACCTGCCCTGGATCAGGCTGGGGCACACAGGTGGAACCAGATGCCAAGGCCTGGTCCAGGCTTCATTCCCAACCTGAACCCACAGCTTCAACCAAGCATCAGCAACCAAGAACTGTGGGAAGAGCAGGGCTATTTGCACGCTATGCACACTTCATTCCTCTATAATTACTAACTTCAATGGAATCTCTGGGGGCTTTTAACTGTTTTTTCTCTCCCAGCTGCCCCATTGCAAAGCAGCAGCCCAAGGCAGGGTGCAGCAGGGCAGGGCCCGGGCGGGGTGGGGGGTGACACCTACCATAGTTTTCGGTGGAGGACACGTAGGTGAGGATGAGGAGGGCGAAGTTCTCGAGCAGGTTGAGCAGCAAGGTGACGTGGCACAGGCGCAGGTAGCGGGGGTGGGGGCAGTGGCAGCTCTGGTAGTGGTTCCAGTAGGCCACGGCCACGAGGACGCGCGGGGCCGAGTGCAGGCCGATGCACAGGCGCCACACGTAGCGCTGCGGGGTCTCGCCCCCGATGGCCGCGCTGATGGACGGCAGGTAGTTGGGCACCTGCGGGGACACGGGCTCGTGGGGACAGGCTCACGGCACGGCCGCGCAGTCAGCTCTTCCAGACCCTGAAACTGTGCTTCTTGTAATTCTGAATGAGTTAATTCCTAGCCCCAAAGCCAGGGAATGTATCGCGGCAGCACCCCGGTTCATCCCACGGGGTCGTGGATCCCACAGCCCTGCTGGGGCAGCCCTGGGGTGTTGGGGGGCGCTGCCCAGGTACCTGCTCAGGTTTCTTGCTTTTACACTCCTGACTGTCCAGAGAATCCCAGAATGGTTTCAGTTGGAAGGACCTTAAGGCCCAAGGACACCTCCCACTGCCCCAGGCAGCTCCAGCCCCAGTGTCCAGCCTGGCCTGGGGCACTGCCAGGGATCCAGGGGCAGCCCCAGCTGCTCTGGGCACCCTGTGCCAGGGCCTGCCCACCCTGCCAGGGAACAATTCCCAATATCCCATCCAGCCCTGCCCTCCGGCAGTGGGAAGCCATTCCCCCTTTCCTGGCACTCCAGACCCTGCTAAAGTTCTTCTGCTGGAGTGAGATGTCTCCTGCCCTCCATTCCCAGCTCGTGTTCAGCTGCTCATCCAGCAGCCTGAAAGCCCTGAGCCCAACCCTATCCCACATGGAGCTCCAGGCCCTCCTTCCCCAGACACCTGTGGCTCCTCTGAACTCCAGCAGACCTGGGGGCAGCAGCTCTGGACCAACCCCTCCCCAGGACAATGCACTTCCCTTCAGCTTCCCCACTTTATTCCTCACTGCAATACCTCCAGCGTGCCCAGTCCAGACACCAGCCTGACCAGTCTGTACTACCTTCAGTCCCAGCACAAGGCCAAACCTGCTGCTGCCGGTCCTGAGGACAATGAAACAATGCAGCTTGTTCTGGATTCTGGAACACTTTGGCAGGAAAGCCCAAGAGAGGAGCCCAGAGAAGAGAGGAATCCAGAAGGTGGATAGGAGCCCAAGAGGAGAAGGGAGCCCAGAAGGAGGGAGAGGAGGCCCGGAGAGGAGACAGAAGAGCCCAGAAGGAGGGAGAGGAGCCCAGGAGGACAGAGGAGCTAGGCCACCCCCAGGAACATGGCCTTCTCGCAGGGAGTCTCTCACCCCACAGTGGGTCGCAGTCGTCTCACGGAAGTTGAAGAGCAGAGACCAGATGACACAGAAGAGGAACCCAAAGAGGGGGCAGAACACAGTCCCGAGGGCCAGCGTGGTGAAACGCAGCCGGAACAGGATCCCGTCCCGATCCAGCGGCAGCGGGACCTGCAGCATCGTGGAAACCTGGAAATGAACAAACAATGTCTGACTGGGGCGCTCCGTCCTGCCCTGGGCAGGGTAACAAGGTGGGATCAGTCACAGGCTGGGCTCGATCACCCTGGGGGGCTTTCTGAAACTGGGATTGGGGGATTCTGTGCACCCCACACAGCCCTGGGCAGGGACCCCACACACGGCCCCTCACACCCTGAGGGACCCCACAGACACACGGCTCAGCCCCTCACACCCTGAGTGACCCCACAGACACACAGCTCAGCCCCTCACACCCCCTGTGACCCCACAGACACACGGCTCAGCCCCTCACACCCCCTGTGACCCCACAGACACACCGCTCAGCCCCTCACACCCCCTGTGACCCCACAGACACACGGCTCAGCCCCTCACACCCCCTGTGACCCCACAGACACACGGCTCAGCCCCTCACACCCCCTGTGACCCACAGACACATGGCTCAGCCCCTCACACCCCCTGTGACCCCACAGATACACAGCTCAGCCCCTCACACCCTGAGTGACCCCACAGACACACCGCTCAGCCCCTCACACCCTGAGTGACCCCACAGATACACAGCTCAGCCCCTCACACCCCCTGTAACCCCACAGACATACAGCTCAGCCCCTCACACCCTGAGTGACCCCACAGACACACGGCTCAGCCCCTCACACCCTGAGTGACCCCACAGACACACTGCTCAGCCCCTCACACCCCCTGTGACCCCACAGACACACTGCTCAGCCCCTCACACCCCCTGTGACCCCACAGACACACGGCTCAGCCCCTCACACCCCCTGAGTGACCCCACAGACACACAGCTCAGCCCTTCACACCCTGAGTGACCCCACAGACACACGGCTCAGCCCCTCACACCCTGAGTGACCCCACAGACACACGGCTCAGCCCCTCACACCCTGAGTGACCCCACAGACACACGGCTCAGCCCCTCACACCCTGAGTGACCCCACAGACACACTGCTCAGCCCCTCACACCCCCTGTGACCCCACAGACACACTGCTCAGCCCCTCACACCCCCTGTGACCCCACAGATACACAGCTCAGCCCCTCACACCCTGAGTGACCCCACAGACACACAGCTCAGCCCCTCACACCCTGAGTGACCCCACAGACACACAGCTCAGCCCCTCACACCCCCTGTGACCCCACAGACACACGGCTCGGCCCCTCACACCCTGAGTGACCCCACAGACACACGGCTCGGCCCCTCACACACCCTGAGTGACCCCACAGACACACGGCTCGGCCCCTCACACCCTGAGTGACCCCACAGATACACAGCTCAGCCCCTCACACCCTGAGTGACCCCACAGACACACGGCTCAGCCCCTCACACCCCCTGTGACCCACAGACACACTGCTCAGCCCTTCACACCCTGAGTGACCCCACAGACACATGGCTCGGCCCCTCACACCCTGAGTGACCCCACAGATACACAGCTCAGCCCCTCACACCCTGAGTGACCCCACAGACACACAGCTCAGCCCCTCACACCCCCTGTGACCCCACAGACACACCGCTCAGCCCCTCACACCCCCTGTGACCCCACAGACACACCGCTCAGCCCCTCACACCCCCTGTGACCCCACAGACACACTGCTCAGCCCCTCACACCCGCTGTGACCCCACACACACACAGCTCAGCCCCTCACACCCTGAGTGACCCCACAGACACACCGCTCAGCCCCTCACACCCCCTGTGACCCCACACACACACGGCTCAGCCCCTCACACCCCCTGTGACCCCACAGACACACGGCTCAGCCCCTCACACCCCCTGTGACCCCACAGACACACGGCTCAGCCCCTCACACCCCCTGTGACCCCACAGACACACGGCTCAGCCCCTCACACCCTGAGTGTGCACACCCTGAGTGTGCACACAGCTGCAGGATGGGCAGCCAAAGAAAATCCCATTGTGCGGATGGCACTGAGACTCACGGAGAACAGGGAGCAGGGTACAGCAGAGCAGAGCAGAGCGGGGCAGGGCCGTTCCCTCAGCCCTCCAGAGGGATCTGGCAGGAAGGGCACGTGAACCCTGTCCCGTGGCATCCATCCAGACCATTCCCTGTGCTCGGGGCAGCGCTGACACAGCCGGGCCACCGCTGTCAGTCCCGCCGGGAGCCGCAGCTCCTCCGGCACAGCCCCGGCCCCGGCTCCACAGCCTGGCTCTGCCGTCCCGGCTGCCCCGGCCCCGGCTCCACAGCCTGGCTCTCCCGTCCCGGCTCCACAGCCTGGCTCTGCCGTCCCGGCTGCCCCGGCCCCGGCTCCACAGCCTGGCTCTCCCGTCCCGGCTCCCCCGTCCCGGCAGCAGCCCGTGCTCGCCCCGCCGCACCCGGCCCTGCACGGGCAGCGCTGCCTGGAGCTGGGCCAGGGCAGGGTTAGGTTGGATATTGTGAAAGGCTCTTCCCCAGAGGGTGCTGGCACTGCCCAGGCAGTGGGCACGACAGCCCCGAGGCTGCCAGAGCTCCAGGAGCCTTTGGCCAGCGCTGCCCAGGCTGGGCTCGGTGGGGGTCTCATCAATGAGCCCTGTGGGTCCCCCAGCCCCGAGGGGTCAGGCTGGGATGGATCCCACCTCCCCACCGCCCGGCTGCGGGACAAATCCGATTTATGGACAATCCCTGAGCCGTCTGGGCAGTGCCCCAGGGCAGCACGGCCACTCTGCCAGCACCAAAAGCCCCCACAACGGGGAGCGAGCCCCAGTGAAGGCACCGACCCCAAGCACCGAGGGGCCACAGGAGGAACGCAGAGCTCTGCCCCACCCGCGCTGCTGGGCACGGAGAGAGGGAATTATCTGAGGATTAAAGCAAAGAGAAAGGGAAGCTCCAAAGGGCCGGGACTGGGTGTGGAGGGTGGTCCCCGGCCGGCCCAGGCTCCCCTCCCCGGGACCCCCCGAGGGCTCCCCACAGCCCGGAGCGGGGGATGGAGCCCCCCAAACCCTGCTCCTCCCTCGGGGGGCTCGGCCACAGCTCCCTGTGCCGTGGGACACCCCGGGGACCCCACGGCAGGAGCTCCGCAGCCCCTGCCCTCCCTCCCCCCGGGGGTCTCACCCAAAGAGGGCAAATAAAAGCTAAATCTTTTGTATCACGTGTTGAATGGCCGCGACCTGTCCTGCAGGACAGGGGCTGCAGGACCCCGAGAGCTGCCCCGGAGACCGCACAACCCCTTGGAGACCCCCTGAGAGCCCTCCCCGGGCCCCCCGCAGGCGCCCCCCGCCCCAGGACCCCCAGGCTCCCGCAGTGAGTGACCCCTCGGGGCAGCCCACATCCCCCAGAGACCCTGCCTGGGACCCTTCCCCACAACCCGCGTGCCCCCGCTCACCGCTCAGCCCCCGCGGCGCTGCCCCATGGCCCGGCCCGGCAGCCCCACCACGCCTCCTCCGCCTTTTCCGCCTCCTCCTCTTCCTCCCTTTCTCCCACCTCTTCCTCTTCTTCCCCCGCCCTCAACGCCGCTGCGGCCCCTTTAAGAGGCGGGGCCAAGCTCCCGCGCGCCGCGACACTCGATTGGTCCGCGCGGCAGAAACCCCGCCCCCTCAAACGCCCCGGATGTCAGGGTGGCGCCGCGACACGGGCAGTTCTGGACCCTTCCGCGGCGTAAAGCCCCGCCCTCTCCCCCGCCCGTTCGGCCAATGAGCGCTCAGTGCGCGACGCCGCTTCGCCCAATCAGCGTTGAGCCCAGGGCGAGCGCAGGGGGGGGCGCGGCCAATGGGAGGCGGAAGCGCGGAGGGCGGGGCGGGGCCGAGGCGGCGCGCGGGGGAGGCCGGGAGTGCGCGCGCGGGCTGTGACGCAGCTGCGGCCCCGTGAGGCGGCGGCGGCGGCACCGCGGGCCCGACCCGGCCCGGCCGCTCCGAGCGGCGCTTCCCGGCACCTGCGGTGAGCACCGGGGCCTGCCGGGGCTGCCCTGCCCGCCTCCCGCGGGGAGCGACGCGGCCTGGCCGCCCTATCCTCCCGGCGTGGTTGTGGCGCCGCCGCCAGGCCTTTTGTGCGGGAGACCGGGCGGTCCCGGAGTGGGGGGGGGGCGCGGGGAGGCCCCGGGACGGAGGGAGGGTCGGAGGGAGGCGGGGAGGCCGCGAGCGGGGGGGATTTCCCGGCAGCCGTGCCCCGGCTATCTCCGCAGTACCTGGCCGCTTTTGGGGATTTTTAGGCCTTTTTAGTTGTCCCGGTGCGGGTCCGGTCGGAGATTCCGGATGTTTTCCACCGGGGATACGCGGCTCTGGATGCGGGTAACGGCCCAGCTGTCCCCGGGGCCGGGAGTTATTTACTGTCGTGTTAATTAGTCGTAGTTTAAAGTTAGGTTGGTTACATGTGGCTCGAAGTTGTGTTGATGACATGGGTTTCTTTGGGTGGTTTTGGGGGATTTCCTGCTGTTGCTGTTAAACTTCAATTAGAGCCTATTGGCATGAGGGGTCCCTCCTCCGCTGGGGCTGCAGCGAGTGGGAGGGGGATCCTGTGGTAACCTTCGAGTTTTACTAATTCTGGTCCAGCTCTTGGGTTCACAGAATCCCAAATCCCTGGGGCTGGCACAGCCCTGCCAGCGCAGGCAGTGCCAGCTGTGCCCCACGGCCACCTTGTCCCCAGCCCAGAGCACTCAGTGCCACCTCCAGGGCACACCTGCAGGGATGGGCACTGCAGAGCTCCCTGGGCAGCCCCTGCCAAGGCCTGAGCCCCCTTTCCATGGGCAAATTCCTGCTGCTGGCCCAGCTGAGCCTGCCCTGGCCCAGCCTGAGGCCGTTCCCTCTGCTCCTGTCCCTGTTCCCTGGCAGCAGAGCCCGACCCCTCCGCTGTCCCCTCCTGGCAGGGACTTGTGCAGAGCCACAAGGGCCCCCTGAGCCTCCTTTGCTCCAGGCTCAGCCCCTGCCCAGCTCCCTCAGGAATGCTCCAGCCCCTTCCCAGCTCCCTCAGGAATTCTCCAGCCCCTTCCCAGCTCCGTTCCCTGCCCTGGACACCCTCCAGCCCCTCCAGGTCTCTCTTTCACTGAGGAGCCCAGAACTGGACACAGCTTTCAAGGTTCAGGGAAGGAGGGATGGGTTTGAAGTAGAACAAAATGCTTGTTGTGGGAGGGGAAATCTTTCCATAACACGCTTTCTCTTAAAATGTGATTTTTTTAGTTTTCTTCTTAGGTAGAGTTTGGCGTTTAGTGATCTCAGGACAATGTGAGAACAGTGACTTAGAAAAGAGGAACCACAGAAAATGAGTGACTTGTGAATTTGCAGATAAGGCTGAGAGTCACAACGTCGGACAGCTGGAAGGTGCAGGTGATTTTTGTCAGGCCTGAAAGGGAAACTTGCACTGACACAAGGGGAGGTGCCTGAAAATATTCCATAGGAATGGAGAGGTGTCTTTGGGAGCAGGTCCTGATGGAGAGGGGGGAGGTTCAGCCTGGAGAAAAGGATGTGCAGGGTGGACCTTTCCGCTCCCATAACTCCGTGACAGGAGGCTCAGCTGGGACAGCAGCAGGAATTTGCCCATGGAAAGGGGGCTCAGGCCTTGGCAGGGGCTGCCCAGGGAGCTCTGCAGTGCCCATCCCTGCAGGTGTGCCCTGGAGGTGGCACTGAGTGCTCTGGGCTGGGGACAAGGTGGCCGTGGGGCACAGCTGGCACTGCCTGGGCTGGCAGGGCTTTGCCAGCCTCGGGGATCCCACGGGAGAAGGTGAGGAGGGCTCAGGGTGCAGTGTTACCCTGTCCCAGACGAGCTCTCCCAGGAGCTCCTCTCAGCTTGGGGAGCTCTTGAGAGTTTGTCAGAGCAGCTTTTCCTGGCTTTTACCAGGATCCTTCTGCTGAAATTCCTCTTTATGTGACAAATGAAACCTGTAAGGATTTGCCTGTGGATGGGTGGAGACCCTTAACACTCCAAAATTGTGCTGTGTGTCTGTTGGAGGTGACACTAAAAATCATCTTTTTGGTTCTCCTGCCAGGGGAGTGTGGGATCGGCCTGGTTGTTCTGGGCTGGCTTAGTCTCCAGCTGCTCAGGGATGGGGGGAGGCTGTGGCTGGTCCCAATCTGGATTTGGCCATTCCCAGAAAGTGCTGCTGGTGTTAGGGAAACAAACACTTCAGTTTCAAGGATGGGCACATGGATGTAGCCATTTCCCTGGGGGAGGCTGTGCTGGGCAGTGCCCTATCCCTCTGTGCTTGCCTTGGCACAGGGAAAGGGCAGCTTTGGCTTTGACTGGAATTGTTTGCCTTGTTTCCTGGTGGGGGCCATCCTTGAGCTGCTGGTGTTCTTAGTTCTGCAGTGCTGTGTGTGGCTGCTGCTGCCAGGAGTACCTGGGAATGTGGGGGAATTCCTTGTTTCCTGCTGAATCTGGAGAGGGCTGGGGTAGTACTAGCATTTTTTTTTAATGGACATTATTTTAGTAATGTGTATTTTTTCTAGTTATGATTGTCATGTTCTTCTGGCTAATATGGCTTTTCATGGATCATTGCACCCATTATTTTTGGTTAACATGGCATTTTTGGGAGTAATGCTGGCTTTTTTAAACTTTGGCTTTTTTTTGCTAGTATGGCTTTTTTTGGGTTAACGTGGCATTTTGTTTTTCTAGTTCTAGTCTTTTTTGTTGTTGCTAGTAGTGCTTTTTTAGGGATAATATGAACATTATTTGGGGTAGTACTGGCTTTTTTTGTTAATCTGGCACGTTTTTGGCTAATCTGAAATTTTCAGTGGTGAAGCTGCAGGAAAACACCCCACAGTTCCTGACAGTGTGCCCGAGGAGCTGTGGGGATTGTGCTGGATTTGTTGACAAACTCAGAGAGCTGGAGCAGTGTTTGTATCTGTTTGTGCTGGGGGAGGAGGCTGGGGAGAGGCAGCAGGGAATGTGCTGTAAAGAAACGGTGGGGGCTGGAGAGGAAACTGGGCCCAGCACAAGTCCCCTGGAACAGCAACTGCTGGGAAGTGCAGAAGGGGAAGCAGAGGGAGGCTGGATTCCTGTAATCCCTGTGCAGTGCATTCCCCTCTGCAGTGCTTGAAGCAGTTGGCAAAGAGGGTGGAACAGGAAAACCATTCCTGGAAACCCCAGGATTGCTGTGGGATCCCTGCAGCCCAGGACACAGGCCGAGATAGGCAGGAACTCCAGCCATAATTAAGGGTGACACCTTAATTTTAGGGACACTGATGTTTAGTGACACCTCCTTAGCTGTGGTGTCACTGGAATGTTGGTGCCCTTGACCCTCCTGGGGTTGTGGCAGGGTTTGGAATCACGCCAGTGGAAAGTACCATGGGGTCAGTGCTGAAGGATTCTGGTGGGATTGCTGCCCTTGGCAGTGAGGGCAATGGAAAATGAGTTTGCAGGGTGAGCTTTCAATAAAACCTGAATTCTGCTTTCCAGGTCTAGGAAGAAAACCTGATACATTCTGAAAATGTTTAACAAATCCTTTGGAACTCCGTTCGGAGGCAGCACCGGCTTTGGGACAACTTCAACTTTTGGGCAAAGTAAGTGAAATATCCAAGGTGGTTTTAATGAGGTGTCTGTTCCTGGAGCGCAGCTCAGAGAATCCCATGGAGGTGGTGATCCTTCATGGGATGGAACTAGGGAGCTGCTGGGTGTTCCAGCTGGCTTGGAAGAGGTTCAGGAGCCTGAGGCTTCACCCCTAACCAAGCTTTCAGCTTGGGCAGACAACCAGGGCTCCAGGTCTGCTGTGGGAATTCCTTCTGTGGGAAGAGTGGAACGTACAGTGCTTGGGGAAGGCGGTATCGTTGGGGTGTTTTGGGGCTGGAACAAATCAGTAGTGGGTTTGTTGGGAAGGCCTGGTAGGAAGAGGTGTGTGTGTTCTGGGGCTGTTTGTGGAGCTGCAGCCTGAGGGGCTCTCTGGGCTGTGCTTGCAGATGCTGGCTTCGGTACTACCAGCGGAGGAGCCTTCGGGACCTCGGCCTTCGGCTCCAGCAACAACACCGGCAGCCTGTTTGGGAGCACGCAGACCAAGCCAGGTACTGCCTGGGGCTGGAAAGGGAGGGAGGGGAGAAAAGGAGCACCCCAAACTGAGGAATCCTCAACAAAAAACAGCCAGAAATAGCCAAAAAGTGCCCTCCCAAGCCCAGGACAGCAAGAACCTGTCAAAGCTCCCAAGCAGAGGAGGTTGTGAAGGATTAACAACAGCCTGTTTCTGTCTGCAGGAGGGTTGTTTGGGTCCACCACGTTCAACCAACCAGCCACCTCCTCCACCAGCACTGGCTTTGGCTTTGGAACATCCACTGGGACATCAAACAGCCTCTTTGGAACCACCAGCACTGGTGGAAGCCTCTTCTCATCCCAGAATAATGCCTTTGCACAGAACAAACCAGCTGGTTTTGGAAGTGAGTGAGACTGGTGCCCCTCTTCTGTTGGGTGGGAGAGCAGTGGGAGCTGGGACAGGGGTCAGGGTGGGGCTGGGGGGGTTTCTGCTGGAGGATACAGTGACATCCCTGTGCATCTCTCAGCAGCTGGGGGGAGCCCACATGCTCCCTAATCTGTAGCTGTGATTCCAGCCCTACATTTTGAAATAAATTGCCAGAGGTTGTTGGTTGGAATTCTTTATCCTGAATACTGTTTTGGTGCTGTTTGATTTTAGGTATTTATCTTGTGGCAGAGCACTTACAATTGGGCTTGTCTGTGGCAGGAGAAGACAGGGAATGCTGTTAAACTATTCTGTAATTTTGCGAGGCAAAAGCAAGTGCTTGCAGCCCTTTTGAACAAAGAAAAGGAGCCTTGCTGATTCTCTTTATTATAAAGTTGTTATGTTATTTTCTTCCTACTTGTCAGCAGTAGAAGGAAACTGGCTGCTGTGGTTTGTCTGGTGTTTCTGGGGTGCTGAGTTAAGGACACTTCTGCAGCAGAGAACTGCATTCCAGCTTTGCTGTCAAATTATTTTTCCCAGCTGTTTTTTCCATTTTCAAACTAGTTTCTAGTTTGAATAAAATATTAGGGTTTAAGTGTTAAATAATTAATTCGGGTTTGTTGTAATACTGATGTTGTTATTTTTTGTACTTTATTCAGACTTTGGTACAAGCACCAGCAGTGGAGGGCTCTTTGGGACCACCAACACCACTTCCAACCCCTTTGGGAGCACATCTGGCTCTCTCTTTGGCCCAACCAGCTTCACTGCTGCTCCAACTGGCACGACTATTAAATTTAATGTAAGTTCTCCTCTTCCTTCTTACTCCAACCCATTTAGTGTGGGAAGTATTCAGTTTTGCAGTTGTTCGTGTGATGTCTTGGTCACTGAGGTGAAAGAATGAGTTCACCTGCAAGTGTTTTGAACTGATTTGAAAACATCCCTTCTCAACCACTGTAGAATTGCAGGCTTGTTGGGTTTAGAGCCAACACTGAAAGAATAAAGGAGCTCCTAAAGCTGAGCTTTCCCAGCAAGTGCCATGGAATTCAAGGTGATCCATGGCAAATACTGGCAGCAGTAAGGATTAGAGACATCTTGGGATGGGTCTGCTGAGCCAGCCTGGCTCTGGGAATGGGACCTGGAAGGAGAGGAGTGGTGTCCTGCCTCCTCTGGACGAGTCCCCTTTAAGACAGGATTCAGTAACTGCTACAAAGTTCTGTGGCAGTTGGACCTGGAGGGTGGCCCAGCAGAGAGGCCTTGAGGAACTGGGCTACCTGGGGCCTGCTGGAGGAGAGACTGTTCGTGCAGATCTCATCCCTCTGCATTTCTGGACTGAGCTGATGTAAGACTTAGGCTTTGGGGGCAGAGCTGTGCTGCTGCCTGGGCTCTTGCAGTGCTGCTGATTTGTACTTCCATAGCACTGTTAAAAAGAGGGGGGATACTGAAATTCATGCAGAGCTCCAGTATTTGTGTTAGAAGCTGAGGTAAACTGCTTTTAAAGTGAAACCGAAAGCAGAATTGCTGGGAGTTGTTTTGAGTGTTCCTGTGACTAATTCCACTGTTGATCATCATTAAACACACCTGGGTGAGGCCTCAGCTGTGCAGATAATGATGGAGTCATAAAACCATGCAGTCACACACGGTTTGGGTTGGAAGGGGCCTCACAGCCCCCCCAGTGCCATGGCAGGGACACCTCCCACTGCCCCAGGCTGCTCCAGCCCCAGTGTCCAGCCTGGCCTTGGGCACTGCCAGGGATCCAGGGGCAGCCCCAGCTGCTCTGGGCACCCTGTGCCAGGGCCTGCCCACCCTGCCAGGGAACAATTCCTCATTGCCAAGATCCCACCCAGCCCTGCCCTCTGGCACTGGCAGCCATTCCCTGGCTCCTGTCCCTCCATCCTTGTCCCCAGTCCCTCTGCAGCTCTCCTGGAGCCCCTTCAGGCCCTGCCAGGGCTCTGAGCTCTGCCTGGAGCATTCTCCTCTCCAATTGAGCACGCCCAGCTCTCCCAGCTTGGCTCTAGAGGAGCTCCAGCCCTGGAGCAGCTCCATGGCTCCTCTGGGCTGGCTCCTAGAGCTCCACATCCTCCTGCTCTTGGGCCCCAGGGCTGGGGCAGCTCTGCAGGTGGGGTCTTGCCCAAGCAGAGCAGTCACACAGAGCCTCAGGTCTGTGCTAGGTGTAGGGTTTCCCAGGATCTGCAGGGAGTTCTGGCTGTGTTCCCCCACGTCTGGCTGGATTTTAACCTGGCCCTTCCTCCCTTCCCGGCAGCCCCCAACCGGCACTGACACCATGGTGAAATCCGGCGTCAGCACCAACATCAACACCAAGCACCAGTGCATCACTGCCATGAAGGAGTACGAGAGCAAGTCCCTCGAGGTCAGTGCAGGGCACACAGCCCTACCTTGGTTCTCTCTGGGCCTCAGCTACTGTCTGTGCTCGTTAATGCAAAAATATTAATGAACCTTCAATATCTGTATCACACACGAGAGGTGTTGTCAAGTAAAACAATTAATGCAACGCCACGTTAATTGCAGTTGGGTTTAAGTGCTTGATGGAGGTCTGGAAGAGCTGAAATTCCATCTTGTCAGAAGGACATGATGTCCTGTTGGGAACAGCCCTATTCTGCTGAGATAACAGCAGGATCCCAGACAGAGCTCAGTTGTTTGTTATAAACTAATATTCCCAAGGATTTAACCTGAGGCCTTCCCATTTGGGCTGGTTTGTTTGACCCTTCAAAACAGATAGTTTATAAAATATCTGAAAAGGCTCTGAGATGTCAAATTGAAGTCAAAACATGGATCTAAGTCTAGGTCTCATTTTTAGTGTCCTTATTTTTAAAAATGTGGGTGTTGCAGCTTTTCTTGAGCCTCCACCTTGGTGAAGATGGAGTGCTGTGTGAGTGCTGTAAGGACATTTGCCTGCCCTTGTCCTGGGTAAAAAGAGCTGGATTTTCCTCTAGGAACTCCGTTTGGAAGACTACCAGGCAAATAGGAAAGGGCCCACGAATCCTGTAGGAGCAGGAGCAACTGCTGGCTTGTTTGGTTCTTCCACTGCCACGTCCAGCACAGCCACAGGGCTTTTTGGCTCTTCCACTACCAATACAGGCTTCTCCTATGGGCAGAATAAAACTGCTTTTGGAACCAGTAAGTACTGCCTGGCCCTGATGTTCCTGTGAGTGCATGTGCAAATATTCTGTTAAACCATTTAGAATTCTGTGATGCAAAATGCTGAAACACTGCTGTGAGCTCGGAGTTGTGCTGGTTGTGTTGCCAGCATTGACTGGTGCAGCTCCTTGCCATAGGAATCTGTTTTCTTACTTTCTCTTGGAAAAATTGAAACAGCTGTTGGATTTTTATTAGGTTTTGGTGCAAATTGAAAAGTAAAGAGATCACAGAAATCCCAGAATGGTTTGGGTTAGAAGGGACCTTGAAGCTCACCTGGTCTCACCCCGCCATGGGCAGGAACACCTCCCACTGCCCCAGGCTGCTCCAGCCCCAGTGTCCAACCTGGCCTTGGGCACTGCCAGGGATCCAGGGGCAGCCCCAGCTGCTCTGGGCACCCTGTGCCAGGGCCTGCCCACCCTCAAAGGGAAGGATTTTTTCCTACTAGTGGATATTTGTGTTTGTGGAATTCAGCTGTAAACACATACAAATCCTCCAGGCTGTAGGAATGGAAGTGGTTGTTGGATGAGCAGAGACAGCACCAGGGAGCGCCTGGGGCTGGGCCAGGGCAGCTCAGGCTGCAGAGCAGGGCAAGGCTCTTCCCCAGAGGGTGCTGGCACTGCCCAGGCTGCCCAGGCAATGGGCACGGCCCCCAGGCTGCCAGAGCTCCAGGAGCCTTTGGCCAGCGCTGCCAGGGATGCCCAGGCTGGGCTTGGTGGGCTCTGGGCAGGGCAGGGGTGGCACTGGGGCATCCCTGGGGGTCCCTACGGCTCAGGACATTCTGTGACCCTTTTTGCTGTGTGTGTGCTGGGGTGGGATCTGCTGGGCTGGGTCTCTAACTGCCCTTGGTGTCCCAGGTACGACCGGCTTTGGCACGGGCACCACCGGGGGCCTCTTTGGGCAGCAGTCCCAGACCACGAGTCTGTTCAACAAACCCTTCGGCCAGGCCACCACCGCTCAGAACACCGGCTTCTCCTTCGGGGGCACCAGCACCCTGGGCCAGCCCAACACCAACACCATGGTAAGGGGCTGCAGCTGCTCCTGCTGGGCACGGGGGGCTGCAGCACTGGGGGCTGCCTCACATTCCACTGCCGGGGGATAAAAGCAGCGTGCCGGGCTCTGAAGGCTGCGGTGGAGTGAGGAACCTCCTGGCCGTCAGCTTTGTTCCTGACAATTGGAGAACAGTCAGCTGTTCACAAATCATGTACCCACTCACCTTCTGAAGCAGCTGCTCTCTAGCAACTCCTGTGCTTCCGATTGTTTTCACACAGATAATGTCATTCCGTTATCAACCTTCTACGGGAATTCAATCCTGGGCTTTCTGGTGACAGATGAGCAACATTTAGAGGCTTTTGTGACAGAAAGATTCTTCGTAGTTGTAACTTGTGTAACTAGAGGCTTCGGTTCCAGATATCCTGTGTTCTTTGTGAATTTGTTGTGACTTCTCCTAGAGAACCCTGTGAAATGTTTATTTTCCATCTCCCTTGCTCAAAGCGATGAGGAAATTCCAATATCCTTTAAATCTGGAGCATAAATTTTGGTGTTTTTTTTTTTTAATTTCCTTTTGGTAACTAATTTTTTGGAGGAAGACTAAAGCTTCTGGAATGCTCTTCACCTGTCCTCTTCCCCCAGCACGAGGGCAAATGTAGCATTGTTTTATTGCCTGATTGTGTGTGTTGGATCTGTTGTTGTCAGTGCTGGACTTGGAAAAGCCTGGGAGCGTTACCTTAACCTGGTTCCTTTTTGTAGGGTCTCTTTGGGGTCACCCAGCCCTCGCAGCCTGGAGGCCTTTTTGGGACAGCTGCCAATACAAATGCTGGGACTGGATTTGGAACGGGAACTGGCCTTTTTGGACAAGCCAACACAGGATTTGGTGTTGGTGGTTCGGTATGTCTGTGCCTCTGTAACAAAGAGAGAAAACCAAGCAGAGCCCTGTTCAGGGTGTTCAGGGTGCTGACTGTACAGAAGTTGTGTCAGCTTAGGAATTAGTATGTCTGAGATGTGAAAGTCAGGTGGTTTGCTGTAAACTGGAGGATAAACAGGTGTAGTAGAGTAATTTTTTTAACAAGTGATGTGTGGAGTGATAAAAGCAGCAGGAGATACAGAGTTTCTGAGTGCCTGGGGTGCCTCAGCATAGGGTTGGAAATACAGGTTGTCAGTTGTGATGGTCCAAAACCAACCTTGGTTTTTGATACTCAGTCATTTTGGTTCTGGTGGAGCAAAAATCACAGGATCACTGAGATTGGAAAAGTCCCCTAAGCCCCTTGAGTCTGACCCTAACAGCTGCTTTTGGGGGATCTTGCAGATGGCTTGGGATAACCCCACTCATGGGAGGGTGGGCGATGGGGCTCAGCTCTGCTTGCCTTAAGTTCTGCTTCCTTGCCTGCAGCCAAACACTGACACAATTCCTGTGGTGTCAACATCCCAGGTTTCTAAATTCCTGTTGTTTTCTTTTCAGACCCTGTTTGGGAACAAGCCTGCTGGATTTGGAGCCACCACAACCAGCGCTCCCTCGTTCGGTACCACCACAGGCGGGGGCCTCTTTGGTAACAAACCTGCTCTGAGTTTAGGAACCCCTACAAACCCTTCCAGTCTGGGGACAGGGGAAAAAATGTGGCTTCAGTTATTTAAATCTGTACTGTGTGCACCACAGACTGCAGAGAGCACATGTTGAGTACTGTAGTGTTGGAATTGTCAGGTGAACAATGGCCCTGGCACAGAGGAACATGCTGGGTTGTGCCTTTGCTCTTGCTGGGGCTCCCTGACTCAGGAAGTAGATGGTCAATCAATTGCCATTGTGTTGGTGAGTCCTTAAGGGAGTTTTCAGCCTGGGATGGCCAGGAGAGCCCTGGATCCTGGGGAGCATTGGGAAGGGCATTCCCAGCATGTCGGGGAGGGGATCCTGCCCCTCTGCTCAGCTCCAGGGAGGCTCATCTGGAGTGTCCTGTTCAGTTCTGGGCTCCACGGCTCAAGGAAGACCAGAAGCTACTGGAGAGGGTCCAGGGAAGGGCACAGAGATGATTTGGGGTCTGGAGCATCTCTGGTGAGGAGAGACTGTGGGAGCTGGGCCTGGTCAGTCTGGAGAATGGAAGGCTGAGAGGGGATCCATCCATCCATCCACCCAAATACCCCATCCATCCATCCACCCAAATACCCCATCCATCCACTCAAATACTCCATCCCCATCCATCCATCCCCATCCATCCATATCTCTCCAGGGGTGTCAGGATGGTGCCAGACTCTGCTCAGTGGGGCCACTGGCAGGACAAGGAGCAATGGCCAGGAACTAAACCACAACAATTCCAGGCCAGCCTGAGGAAGAACTTCCTTCCCTGGAGGGGCAGAGCCCTGGAGCAGCTGCCCAGGGAGGGGCGGGAGTCTCCCTCTCTGGAGACAGGGGGCTGGGCTGGGTGGTCTCAGAGGTCCCTCCCAACTCCAGCCATGCTGTAATTCTGTAGTTGAAAACTCTTGAAATCGAGGATTCAGGGAGCAGAGGGGTTTGTTAGGAGGCTGTGAACAGCCTGTGTTGGCACAGCAGCACTGGGAGAATTGGGGTAAAACCAGTGATCCCTGGGCTTGGGCAGGTGTCAGGAGATGGTGCAGTGAAGGTGAATTGAGTCAGCTCCAGTTCAGCTGGTGGCTGTTGTCCTTGGTGGTGTGAAGGAAAGTCCTGAGGAGCTGCTCGTGTGTTCCTGTGGCCTCTGATGTGAGAACTGATGTTGGGTGGGTGTGACTGAGTAGGAGGAATGTGCAGGGATGGCTGAAGGGAGTGGCAGCTTCTTTCAGGGGACTCTCAAATCTCTTCTGCCTTTTTAATTCTGGATTTCAGAGCAACAAAACTGTGTCTCTAAGAGTGAGTAGGAGGGGGTTGGACCCTGCCATCCCTGTCCTGCAGTGCTGTTTTGTGTTGGTTATTTAAAGGCACTGGGGCCTGCCATGCCTTTAGCCTGCTGTGCCAGCCTGCCCATATAGACAGGGAAGACCTTGAGGGAGCTGGCTGATCTTTTAGATCCTTTCCAAATCAAGCTCTTTGTAGTTCTCAGTGCTCTGAACCAGGGCAGCACCTTGGCAAGCAGGGCTTGACTGGTGAGCAGCCCTGGGTAAACCTCCCAGGGGTGTGAAAGGTGCTTTTGAGTTCGTGTTCTGCTGCTCAGGATCTCCTTGGCCCCACAGTGTGTTGGCACTATTTGATGGAGATCAGCCTCTGCAGTGTGTGGTTTTGGTTTGCCTATATAGCAGTTTATAGGAGGAATGGAGCTGGATTCCAAGGGGTTGGTGCACACCTGCACTTTTTCAGTTTAATCCTGGCTTTGTGTAATAACCAAGCATGGGATGGGGTCAGCATCTGCAGTAGAACTGAGCTCATGGTAGATTTGGGGTGGCCTTGTTGCAGCTACAGCTGTGCCCTTGAACTGTGCAGGTCTGAGTTCCCACCTCCTCTGTGGTGAGGGTCAGAGAAATGAGTATGTGGTATAAACAGGATGAAATGAGGTTTGTTCCCTCCAGGCACTGAAAAATCCCCAGTGTTTTACTCTGTTGCCAGCTACAGCAGCATCATGTCAGCTCTGCCCTTCTGGGAAACTCTGAAGTTTGTAACAAACTGAAAAGCTTAAGAAGGCAGACCAACATTTTTCTTTGCTGCTTTAATGCTATATTTATATCTAAAATGTGTTTATTACCAGTGAAGCCCTTTCTTGCTGAATGCCAGTTTAACCTGTGCTGTTGGAAACAGTGAGAAATTTGGCTTTGGCAGGGCTCTACAACCCTGTGAGGCTTATTTATTTAAATACATTGTTTTCATTTCATCTCTAATGAGCTGCTCATTCTGTTGTTGAAGGTTTTGGTGCCAACACTGCTGGAAATAGCTTGTTTGGAAATAAGCCTGCGACTGGGACTCTGGGCACTGGACTTGGAACAGGCTTTGGAACAGGTAAGCAGTTTCCCAGCTCATTTCTGGGCAGCTCCAGCCTTCAGGCTGCAATGCAGTCCAGCCTGGGCATGACCTGTAGCTGAGTTAGGAAAGGTTGGGCATGTTTGAGCTTCAGGGCAGCTCCAAGGGCAGCTTCTCAGCACAGTGCCAAGTGGCCTGACAGAAACTGGGCATGACTGGTGAGGTCCTCTGTGCTCAGAGCCTCTGCTGCCTGCAGCATCCATGGGCATGGAGAGTGAGGAGTTCTTTGTTGTGCCTGTAAAGTTGTCAGAGTCCTGTGGTAACTGACTGCCCTCTCTGTCACAGCTCTGGGGGCAGGACAGACGTCCTTGTTTGGGAACACGCAGCCAAAGCTGGGGGGAACGCTGGGAACGGGAGCGTTTGGAGCCCCAGGATTCAACACCTCCACAGCCACCCTGGGCTTCGGGGCCCCTCAGCCTGCCGTAGGTGAGTGTCCGTGAGCCTGCTGCCTTCTGCCCATGTGCCTGAACACAAGAGCACAGCCCTCCCAGAGGGTTTGGAACGACAAAACGTCTCCTCAGGGCCACTTCTGTTCTCAGTCACAGTGCAGACTGTGTTAATGGCCCTTGTTTTGCTAGTTATACGTATATTTTTAAAGGAATTCCAAGTTGCTTTACACACCCAATAATTGCACGTATTTTAGATTATTGTCTTGAAGATTAGTAAATTTCCCAAATTAAATTTGGGGCAGCAAGAATAGATGTGCACAATGAACAGTAAGGGAAGTGCAACGTTGGATTTTTCAGTACTTCCAGATAGGAGAGGCCTAGAGGGCCTTTATTAACAGGAATGTTCTGCCTTTGGGACAAAAATAAGACCCAGTTGTCACCAGCTCTCCTTCCTGCAGACCCTGACAATAAGCTGTTGTTCTGAGAGTGGTTTTGTTGATCTTTGGGAATGCCCACATCCATCCTGAATTTATTGGAATTAGAATTAAGCTGCTTTTGGTGGCATGAATGTTTCATGGGGTGAAGTCTTAGAGCATTTCAATAGGAATTAAAATGCTTTAAGACAGAGACAAGATTTTGAATCCATTGTAGAGGGGACTCTAGACCTGTATGGTTGTGGCAGCAGTAATGTCAAAATTCTGCATGAAGTGTTTTCCCTGCACACCCTTTCAGAAGCCAGCTGGATTGGTTGAATATTCTGGCAGGCCAGACTCCTTCCACTGTTTTGTAGCTCTGTGTGCCCTCAGCTTTTCACCCATGAGAACTCAGTGAACATGATTGGACACTCTGATGGAGGAAGGAGATGTTCTGGGCACTGCTGTATTTCTGCCTGCCCTGGTTCTGTTCCCAGAGCTCTAAAACTGAAATGCTGCTCCTTTTTTAGCTCTGACAGACCCCAATGCCTCTGCAGCCCAGCAAGCTGTCCTCCAGCAGCACCTCAACAGCCTGACCTACTCCCCCTTTGGGGACTCCCCACTCTTCAGAAACCCCATGTCAGACCCCAAGAAGAAGGAAGAGGTAAGTGCCCACCAGCACTGAACCCCTTTAATGGGTGACAGTTGGAATGACTTGGTCTGGTGCAGTCCTCACTTCAGTGCACACTGAGCAGCCAAGTAATTTGCCCTCTGTGCTCTCCCTATGGTGCAGTGGCTTTTTACCTTCCAGGACACAAAGTGCTTGATTTTATCCCAGTGGAAAGTTCCCTGCCCATGGCAGGGAGGGTTGGAAGGGTATATAATCTTTAGGGTACTTTCCAACCCAAACCATTCCATTGTTTCCTGCTTTTGCCTGCATCACAACCTTGACTGTGGAGTTCCTGTGCTCCCTGCTGCTGATTGGGAATAAAGACGGATCGTTGCTAATGCTTTGAAAATAATTGTAGTGCTTTGCTTAGGACATCCCTGAGAGTCTCTGAGAAACCTTTCCCTGTTGCTTTGTTCAAGAGATGATAAAACAAACACTTCCCAGGCTTTTGAGGTGGTAGGGGAGGTTCTGAGTGTCTGCTGCCCCTGAGCAGGTTCCAGGGGCTGGAGGTGAGTCCTGCCTGGCAGCTGTAGCCCAGGGTGCCCATGGATCCAGGCTGATGGCTGGGGCTGTACATGGAGCCCCCTAACCTGGGGGCAATTATTGCTTCCCTTGACTTACCACCCCCTTTGCCTTTCAGGGCCCTGGGCTGGAGCACCCTAAAGCTCTGTCCCCATGCCTGAGATTTCCATCTTTCTGTTCCAGAGGCTGAAGCCAACCAACCCAGCAGCCCAGAAGGCCCTGACGACCCCCACCCACTACAAGCTGACCCCCCGCCCTGCCACCAGAGTGCGGCCCAAGGCCCTGCAGTCAGCGGGCTCGGCCAAGTCCCAGCTCTTTGATGGGCTGGATGATGATGAGCCCTCCCTGTCCAATGGAGCCTTCATGCCAAAGTGAGCTTCTCTTTTGTCTCTGTGTGAGAATCTTCTGGAAACTCCTTTGTATTACCCTGAATCTCATGATTTTGTGCTCTGGTTCATATTGGAAGAACGATAAGTTGTCTGTAAGGCTTCACCAGAACTGTTTTCTGTAGAGGAGGTGAAAAGGTTCAGCTTAGACTCTTAAGGCCAAATAAGCTGTAAAATGAGGTCAGCCCGTGATGGGAGCAAAGCTCCTATAAAGTCATTGAGGAATTCTAACAAGGAAAGCTTGCACAGGGTAATACTTCCTGCTCCTGACTGGGAGTGTCAACAGGTTTGCTCATGCCCTTAGTATGGATGCCAATTTCTGGTGGTTTTATCCCAGCCTTGGTTCTGTTGCAGGTCCACAGATGCTTCCGTGAGAAATAAATCACGGATCTGCCCAAGTTAAGCTTTGGGTTCGGTTTTTAGTTGCATCAATGGCTGTCAAATAGAAAAGGGGTTTGGAAAGATTTGAAGTTGAGTAAAAACAAAGGGCTAAAAGATTAAAGTGACCCTGCTGTAAAATGAACCTGCACTTGTGGACCAGACCTGTGTTTCTAGAAGAGCTGATTTGGGAAACAAGGAACACTGTGGTTTGCTGAACTTGGGCTTTGAGCTGTTCACTGGCTTGTGCTTTTTACACCTTTGTATTAGCCAGAGCTTTGAATGGAATTCCCCAAAATATTTTAGGATCTCTTATGGGTGACCTGATATGTCCTGGGTGTGGGAACAGGTCTTAGAGCTGGTTCCTGGTCCCTGTAGCATCTGAATTAAATATGAAATATACATGTATGCAGTGGATAGATCCAAATTGCCTTCCTTGGTGTGTTGTGTGTTTAGGAAGAGCATCAAGAAGCTGGTTCTGAAGAACCTCAACAGCAGCAACCTGTTCTCTCCCGTGAGCCGAGAGAACGAGGACCTGGCGTCGCCGTCGGAGTACCCAGAGAATGGGGACAGGTGAGTGAGTCACCCTGCAGGGCTTGTCCTCAGAAATGCAGACTGGTTCTGCCTGTCCCTAAATTACTGCTGGCCAGCAGCCCCTTCTCAGGGATGTCACTTCACTGTTCATTGAAAGCAGTTGACCTGCTGGGAGATGCATTTCCTCCTGTGTTCTTCCTGTGTGGGCACTGCCAGCTCATCCCACCCAAAATCCAGGTCAGGGAGCAGGGACTTAGGTTCTGGACAAGTCTCTCTTCCTTCCCTGTAGCAAGAAACCAGGATATTCCTTGGGGAAGTGCTAAACCTGACTCTGAGGGGAAAGGACCTCTGCTGGTCAGTCCTCAGTAATGTGGGAATTGCAAGGGAGCTCCACTGATCATCATGTCTCGTATTTTTATTTTCTATATGTGTTTTTTACAGATTACAGTGAGGAGCCTCTAAGGCTACATATTCCTCCCCCAAAAACCAGAATTCCAACCTCCTCTAAAAAACCTGTGGCCATATTTCAGATGAACTCTGATTTTTGTCTTAGTTTTCTTTTAATCAGAGTCTGGAAAAAACCTGCCCAGCTCACCATGTTGATTTTATTGAAAGCCACTAAAATAAGAGCTGCTGTGGGAGTGAGGTCACCCTGGCCTTGTGGGCAGAGGGTTTGGAGCTTTGGGGTTGCTGTTACACTCCCTGTTGAGGCTTCTCTCCAGCCTGAGCTCCCTGTTCCACTCAGCTCTGCACAGGGCACGTGCCTTAGTCCCCAGCCTGTGGGGACTGTCCCAGTCTCACCATTGTCCTTGCTGTAGTGGGAGCCTCAGTGGCGGTCAAGCAGGAGCAGAGGGAAGGGGAATAATCACTGACACTGCAGTTGGTGTGGTCATGTTTGCTCTTTGTGTGGAAGGAGCAGAATTTTAATCATAGAATCACAGAGTCTCCTGAGTGGGAAGGGACCCACAGGGGTCACCCAAGTCCAGCTGCTGGCCCTGCCCAGGAATGCTGGTGTAAGTCCCTGGGAATGAAATAATTCACATTATCCTTCCTCTGGCCAGGTTCTTCCTGTCGGTGCCTCCCGAGGAGAACCACAGGCAGGACGGGGAGCGGGAGGAGGAGGAGGAGGCCCACGAGGTGACCAGGTTTTACACCAACCCCATTGCCAAGCCCATCCCGCAGAGCCTGGAGGGCAGCGGGCACAAGCCCCACTCGAGCGTCGACGACACCATCGTGGCGCTGAACATGCGCGCGGCGCTGCGCAACGGCCTGGAGGGCAGCAGCGAGGACGCCTCCTTCCAGGAGGATTCCCTGCAGGAGGAGTGGGACAAGGAGATCGAGCCTGGGCTCCAGCAGCATCCTGCAGGTGAGGCTGGCGGGGGCAGCATTGCATGCAGAGTTTTCTGCTCTTTGACACCCTCAGCTTTTGCTTTTTCCCCTCCTCCTTCCACCAGAATACAAATGTTGCTTTTCTTATCTAGTGCAGAAATTTTATCTGCTGAGTCAGTGAGCATTTAAATTTTATCCCCCAGTTTTATATCACGTGTTAGAGTTTTTTTAAACTGAGAAGGTAAAGGGAAGATTTGTTAATCCTCCCAGGTAATACTTAGGTGGCATGTAATGAAACTGGCAGGTGTGTGGAATAAATGTCTATAGACGTTTTGGGGATGCAGAAGGCTTTTGGGAAATAGGAAGATCATTAGACAAATCAATAGATGAAGAAGAATTGGAGCCTGTTAAATGTAGAAGAAGCTGCAGTTTGGTCAGCAGTGCCTGAGGACCCAGGCTACTAAAGTTGGGAGAGTGTTTTCTTCAAGTCTTGATACATTTGCAATTTTTCTTCTCCCTGCACACCTTCTTCCCTCCTCTTTGCACACCTGCTGCTGCCTGGCAGATGCCTGGGCAGAACCTACCAGAGCTCTTGGTTTAAATGTGCTCTGGAGGTGTGGAATGAAGGTGTTGTGGTGTCTGTTGGCTTTGGGTGCCCTGATACTCAGTTCCTCTGAGGCTTCCAGGTGTATAGTCAGGCTGACAGAAGAAATGGGATAACAGTCTGGGAATGCTGATGCATTGCTGCCAGCTCTGTTCTCAGGGGATGTTGTGTTGCAGGGATTGTCCTGACACGAGCTGGCTACTACACCATCCCGACGCTGGAGGAGCTGGCCCGGCTGACCAACGACAGGAAGGAATGTATCGTGACAGACTTCACCATCGGCCGCACAGGTGAGAGCCCCAGCCTTCCTGGGCCTTCCTGGGCCTTCAGCCTGACCCAGGGATCCTAAAGCTGCAGAGCCTCAGTTCCAAACCCTCAGTCTGACTGCCACCAGTGCCCTTGCTTTGGGAGAAGTTGCCATCAAAGTTTTGTAGGATTTTAGGATAAAATAAATCCCAGTATCACAGACTGATTTGGTTTGGGAAGGGCATTAAAGCTCATCCCATTCCATGGGCAGGGACACATTCCACTGTCCCAGGCTGCTCCAAACCCTATCCAGCCTGGCCTTGGACATTTCCAGGGATCCAGGGGCAGCCACAGCATGTCTGGGGCTTCTCCACCCTGCCAGGGAAAAATTCCTCATTCCCAAGATCCCATCTAGCCCTGCCTTCTGGCCATGGGAGCAATTTCCTGTGTCCTGTCCCTCCAGGCCTTGTCCCCAGTCTCTCTGCAGCTCTCCTGAAGCCCCTTTAGGCCCTGGCTGGAGCCTTCCCTTCTCCAGGTTGAGCATTCCCAGCTCTCCCAGCCATTTGAAATTGGTGTCAAAGTTGATAAGGCTCCTCCGGAGTTTTCTCAGGGGGAAGGAGATTTTGCTGTGCTCAGGAGACAGGACAGGGCTGGGTGGGACAGGAGGAGCACAGCAGGTGTGTGGGCTCTCTGGCACATGACTTTTCACAGACAATTTAATTGTGACTTTTTGGGTTGTTATGCAGGTTATGGATCGATTTACTTCGAAGGAGAGATAAATCTAACAAACTTAAACCTGGATGAGATTGTACATATCCGGAGAAAAGAAGTTATTGTTTACCCTGACGACGAAAAAAAACCTCCGATTGGGGAAGGGTTAAATAGGTGAGTGTTAGATAAGGATGATTTTTAGAACCCTGACAGTCTGCTGTGCTTGCAGGCTGCAACCAAGAGACAAATCCAGATGGTGCATTTGGGTTACAGTGTCAGCGAGTTCCTTCCAGGTTTCTGAACCACAGATTGGGTTTAAGAGCCGATAGGTGTTTCCCTTGTGGGGCTGTGCTCTGCTCAGGTTCCCAGCCCCTCGTCTCTGAGCCCGTTGTCCTTTGGCAGGCGAGCTGAGGTGACCCTGGACGGGGTGTGGCCCACGGACAAGACGTCGCGGTGCCTGATCAAGAGCCCGGAGCGGCTGGCCGAGATGGACTACGAGGGCCGGCTGGAGGCCGTGTCCCGCAGGCAGGGCGCGCGCTTCAAGGAGTACCGCCCCGAGACCGGCTCCTGGGTCTTCAAGGTGAGCCACCCTGCAGCTCTGCCTGGCCTGCAGGCTCCTCAGCATCCCCAGATCGAGGCATTCTGACTTTGGACAGCTGTCTGGAATCCCTCAGCTCTGGTGAGAACCGTCCTCATCAGAGCAGCTCCTCATTCCTGGGAGCATTCAAGGTCAGGTTGGATGGGGCTTGGACCAACCTGCGCTAGTGGAAGTGCATGCTTATGGAATATATATCCCTGCTCATGGAATGAATGAGCTTTAAGGCCCCTCCCAGTCCAAACCAGTCTGGAGTTAGGTGGTGAAAACTGTGGCCCCAGACCTGCCTAGAGCAGGTGGTTTTGTAATACACATAATCAATAACACATGTGAAATCATACAATTACCAAGCACTACAACACTGAACTGTCGTCCCTGAGTCTGCGACAGCTGATAAACTTTAAAACAACAGCCTCTGTAGAGAGGCTGAGTTTGTTGCAGGTGTCCCAAGAGTTGTGTGTTAGGACACCTGTATAGGGCACAGTTACACCTGCCCAGTGTTCAGGCCTTTCAGAAGTTTCACTTCAAGCTGTGACACCTTTGTCCTTCTCCTTAACACAGGTAGCACACTTTTCCAAGTACGGCTTGCAAGATTCTGACGAGGAGGAGGAAGATCATCCTTTAAAAGTGGACACCAAGAAGTTAAAGACCACACCTGTGCCACCCCCAGGGCACCTGCCACCCCAGCAGATGGCCCTGAACGGCAAACCAGCGCCCCCGGCTCAGGTAGAAGGAGAGCAGTGACAAAAGGGGGTTGATGACACGGAATTTGGAGAATAGCTGTGCCTGGGAAGGGGTGGTTGGAGTAACGTGCAATCTGGAGAGTGAAGCCTGACAGAAACTCTTCTGAGCTCTGCCTGAGTGGCTGTGTGTTGTTTTCCTTTGAGACACTTGACATTTCAGACTAAGGATGGGGTGGGGAGGCTTTCAACCCTTGTTTCTTGTTTGAATTCTAGTCTGAGTTTGGCAGATTTGCACCTCTTCTGGAAGAACCCTTGTTTTTGTGACTATTAAATGCACGCCCGTAATGCCACCGCCGTGTGCTGCCTGCCTGGACAGTGATGCTGTGCACTCAGTTGCCTTTACCACCATTAGTGTGCAAGACTGTCTGCTTTCCATTTTAAGAATGTGCTCTATTTTTATTAAAATAATACATTTTGTAAGGCTGGCTATATGCTGGCTTTGTAAACATATTTGTGTTGGATGTGACTGCTTTAAACCTTTGCAAAACATCCTCAGTGCTGGGCCCATCTTACACAGGAATGTTTGATCCACAGGTGGTGTTTGATCTAGTTCACTGGGAATACCAGGAGCCCAGGTGGGCAAGAGGGCAGGGATTGTCCCCTGTGCTGAGCACTGTGTGACACCTTGAGGCCTGTGTCCAGTTCTGGTCCTGCAGGAGAGACCTGGAGGGGCTGGAGCATGTCCAGGGCAGGGAATGGAGCTGGGAAGGGGCTGGAGCCCCAGGAGGGGCTGAGTGGGCTGGGGAAAGGGCTGAGCCTGGAGAAAAGGAGGCTCAGGGAAGCCCTTGCGGCTCTGCACAAGTCCCTGCCAGGAGGGCAGAGTAGGGAAATGGCCTCAAGTTGTGCCAGGGGAGGTTTAGATTGGATATTGGGAAAATTTTTTCCTGAAAAGGGCTGTCCAGCCCTGGCACAGGTTGCCCGGGGCAGTGGTGAAGTCACCTCCCTGAGGGATTCCACAGCCTGTGGATGTGGCACTTGGGATGGAGTCAGTGGTGGCCCTGGCAGTGCTGGGGCATGGTTGGACCTGGTGGGCTCCGAAGCTTTTCCCACCTCAGTAGTTCTGTGTTTCTAACACAGAACTTGTCCCTGGTAGCCAGTGTGAGTCTCTGCTGACCATTTGTGTGGCAGGAGAGCAGAGCTCTCCAGGTAGGTGAGAGAGGCTCTCAGGACCCTGATCCCTGTTCAGCAATTCCAAAGCACCATCTGCTCCCTGGGCAGAGCACCCTGCTGCTGGGGCGGGCTGGGGGCTGCCAGCTCTGCTGCATTCTGCATGGAGAATCCTAGAGCAGTGGCCGGCTGCTGCTCCAGCTCTCCTGGCTCCTCAGCTAATTAACACCCACTCATTAATCCCTCTGCTGGAGTAGATCCTTGACTATTTGCATTTTGAGCTGCACACATGGCTGCCCAACAGCATCACTTCAGCTCCCCTCCCTGCTTCATGTTCAGACTGGGGGGACCAGAGCTGAGGTTATAAACACTCAGGAACACTGGGAGTATCACTGATCTATTCAAATATTCTTGCACAATCCAGTGTGCTTAGTGAAAACTCCTCCAGGTTCATTAACCTCTCTGACTTGCATAACATTAACTTAGGTTTTAATTTCTGAAATTAGGAAAAACAGCAGTTTCCCAAAACCCTAAGAAACATCATAGCATCGCTTAAAACATCCCAAAAACCTGGTGTAGAACACATCTGATAATACTATTATTTGGGCTGTAAGAAGCATTTAGTATGTAGACTTGGTTTTTTGCTTTGTCTTCCCTCAGTAAGTTAAATATTAATGAATTTATTAATATTGCAAGGGAGCTTGCTGCATTAAAGCCCAATGAAGGGAGCAGTGAAACTTGTGTGTTTGTAACCATATTTTGACTTGTAAATCTGTTCCACACGTGGGGCCAGGTTCAGATTCTGCATCTGCCGCTCAGTTCTGTCCTTACAGACACCCCCAGGTGATTTTATCTCAGCTGAGAACTTTCACCGCATCCTGGCTGGTTCTAGAGAGCTAAGCACAGCTTGTGAACATGCTCCTTAATTCCTGAGCAGGATTCCCAGGACACTCCCTGCCTAGGCTTCCTCACTCCTGTTTTTGCATCACTTCAGTGCTCTTTACTCTGTTTTTTCTGGGAAGCTGGAAGCACGAGGCTTTCGCAGGACACAAAGTGAGTCATGGGATGGTTAAACTAGAACCAAGCCAGTACATGAGAGCTCAGGTCCCACAGAGCCAGCTGAGCAAAAGTACAGCCCCTGTGAGCAGTTAGCCATGGAATCGTGGAAGGGTTTGGGTTAGAGGGACCTTAAAGTCCATCCAGGGCCACCCCTGTCCCAGGCTGCTCCAGCCCCAGTGTCCAGCCTGGCCTTGGGCACTGCCTGGGATCCAGGGACAGCCTCAGCTGCTCTGGGCACCCTGGGCCAGGGCCTGCCCATTACAGTATCCATGTGAAATGCAGATCTTTGTGGAATGTAGGCTCTGTGATTGGAGTTTGTACCGCATGGGATGGAGCTAGGAGGAGGGGAGGGAGGGAGGCAGGCAGGACACAACAGAGCTCTCCCTCGCTGGGCACGTGAGAACTGCACTGCTGAAGAACAGTTTCCTAAACTGCATGGCAGAACTGGGAAAACTCCAGGAGGGCACCGCTGCTCTGGGACTGCTCCTTCCCTGGCATGGCACACCCTGAAGGTTCTGTGTGTCCATCCCTGCCCTTGGTGCGCAGCCTTGGCCGAGCCCACAGGTGCTGCTGGGAGCCGTGGCTGTCCTGGCTGAGCTGTGCTCTGTGGGTGTGACCTGGCCTCTGTATCCGCAGCCCCTGGAGCTGGAGCAGCTGAGCAGGCTGGTGGAGCTGGACAGTGACATGGCAGACGTCACCCAGGAGCCAGTCCAGGAGCCCTTGGCAGAGGATGCCCTGGCCGAGGAGCAGGAGGCAGTGCCAGCGTCCACGCACATCGCATCCACCCAGGGCATCAACCCCTACGTGCTGCAGGTCAGTGTCCTGCCCCTGCTTCTCTCTGGGAAATGAGGGGAGCGCTTCTCAAGGAGGTTTTTGTCTCCCCAAGGGTGGTCACACACCAGCCTGTAATGTTCAGGGCATCCCATGGGGTGGGACTGAGCTCACACACCACACCTCTGTTCTGGGAAAAGTCCCACACGTGGAGAGCTGAGTGCTGACATGGAACACCTTAAAGCCAGAGCTCAGTTTCCAGAACTCTGGCCTGTGGGCACTGAGACAAGCTGAACTGATACCAGAGCAGCTGCCTTGGGCACCTTCTGCCTTGGTAGAAAAAAATGTTTTGGGGTAACTAGTCTTGATTTGGAGCTTGGTGTTGATGCTTTTATTTCACAGTACCAGAGAAGATTTGGGTTGAGTAAAACCATAAAGCCCATCCCACCCCTGCCATGGCAGGGACACCTCCCACTGCCCCAGGTGCTCCAGCCCCAGTGTCCAGCCTGGCCTTGGACACTGCCAGGGATCCAGGGGCAGCCCCAGCTGCTCTGGGCACCCTGTGCCAGGGCCTGCCCACCCTGCCAGGGAACAATTCCTCATTGCCAAGATCCCACCCAGCCCTGCCCTCTGGCACTGGCAGCCATTCCCTGGCTCCTGTCCCTCCAGCTCTTTATAATTTTTGTGGAAGGACAGAACCTTGAACATTTTTGGGCTTCTCCATGTAATGACAAATAGACCAGTTAATCCTTAAGCTGACAAACAGCAGACAGAGCTACGATCTAAGAAATCAGGATTATTGTGGGATGTCCCCCCCATCCCCAGTGAGTCCTGTGCAGTGTTGTAACAAGTAGTTGTAAAACCTCATCCATCAGGCAGCATGCCTGAGCTGTCCCTCCACTGTTCTTTGGAATGTTTGCAGCATGGCTGTGTTGTTTGGTCATGTGCTGCATGTAGGAGTTTTTTTGAGTGGGAAGAGCTAATCTGATGAGCTTAGTGAGCTGCAGCTGTGGGAGGGATTGCTGATGTTCTGGCTTGGCTTCCCACATCCTCAGATCATGAAAGCTTCCTTGCTTGCTGATGATGACGACCTGGATTTGATCCTGGATTATCCTGGGAAGCAGCAACCTGTCAGGATGGACACTTCCCAAGAGATCTGCTCCCCAAGGCTTCCCATTTCAAAATCACATGGACAGAAAAGACACTCAGGTATGGTGAGAAACCACAGATGGTGTGAAGGAAGGTGAATTTTAACATAAACAGGCAAAATCCTGGGGTCTGCAGCAGTTCCTTCCTGCCACTCCTTCCTCCTCTGTTAATTCCCTGCTCCAGCACAAGCCCTGCCCTGAATGCTTCAGCGCCTGGAGCACCTCCTCTGATGCTTGCATTGATCTTTTAACTTCTTTTTTTCTTTTCTTTTTTTTTTTATCTGCTTCTGTGGGTTTTTTCCCCTTTCAAGATCTCTCACAGGCACCAACTTTGCAGCTTGGTTTGGAGGTGGCCTGTGGTGGCTCTGCTGTGGGCACCAGCTGTGCCCTGCACAGGGCAGCCCCTGCCAGATTCCCCCACTGCCCTAACCTTGCCCCTTGCACCCAGTGCACCCACTAAGTGGTGCTTTCCATAGGGATATTGAGGAACACCTCTGGGAACAAGCAGGAAGGTGCTCCCTGATGGAGGAAACCCATTAATTCAGATCTGTTAATCAATTCAAAGCCCGTGTGGCTGGCAGGGACAGCCCTGCGGTGTGTGTGAGCCCTGCTGATCCGTGTGCCACCCCACTTCTGTTCTGATGTCCTGACTGCAGCATTAAATCAGGGACTCCTTTGGGAATGGCCCAGTTTGGGATGGGGCTGTGCCTTTCCCCTTCCTGGGAGCACCCCATGTGTTCCTGTGGGCAGTGCTGGAGGTTCAGTGGGACTCAGCACTGCACACGCTCACACTTAGCTCCGTGTTCCCATCGCACCATCCAGACATTTGTCACTGGCTATTCTGGCAATTTCTGAAATCCCTTCAAAGCCCAGAAATGCTCTCTGAAATACGGGTGCCCTTCCACTGAACCGTTCTTCTGCTTCTCCCCGTCAGCTGCTGGGCTGCTGCAATCCAAGTTTGCCAGTGTCCTTTCCCAAGCCCCGAGTGCTGCCGTGGCAGATGCCAAGGGCCCCAGGACTTTGGACGGTGCCCCCTCGGCTGCGCTGTGGTCGGCGGCGTCCCCGCTGGCCTCGGCCTTCGCGGTGCCCGCGGCCGTGCCCGAGGTGCAGGTGAAGACAGTGGGGGCCCGCCGGCAGCGTGGGCTCGTCCCTCTGGAGAGGTCCATCACCTACGGGAAAGGGAAGCTCCTGATGGACATGGGACTCTTCATGGGCCGCTCCTTCCGTGTGGGCTGGGGCCCCAACTGGACGCTGGTCAATTGTGGAGATCAGCTGAGCGCCTCCAGTGAAGTGGAAGATGCTCAGTTGGAGCCTGTGGAATATGGATTCCTGCCCACTCCCGTGGCTCCCAAATCGTGAGTAGTGATTCCCTTCAGGATGGGTGTGACAGGCTCACTCTCCGTGACTGGCAGAATCCTGGTTGCAGGTCGCTGTTCCTTCTGACATGCAGGAGTGGTGCTAGATGGTGTTAGCCATCGAGATCTCCTTCATGGCCCTTCTCCACAAAAATATATCTGTCAAATCCTGGAATAGCATAGTGAGAGGGTTTGGTTTTTCTTTTTTATCAAACAAATAGCACTGTCACCCAGCACAAGGTTGAAGGGAAGGTTCAAAGTTGTTGTCTAGAAAGCTTACAGTCTGTTGGTTCTCCCTGAGGACATCTGCCCTACCTGAGGAAGTTCTAGTTCAATTCCCAGACACCTTCATACTGCCTGTGCATCCAGCAGCACGTGGGCCTGTAGGGTCTCCATACCTGAACCAGGCTGGAATATAGCCCAGTCCCACCATTTAAGTGCTCCAGAAGGCTTGTGTGGATGTTCTCCAGCATATGTGAAGTGCTGAGGAATGAGCTGGGGGGAAGGTGTGCTTGCTGCCTCTGCAGAGGTCAGGAGTCACAGTTTATTCACCAAATCACAGAAGGTTTGGGTTCAGAGACTTAAAGACCATCTTGTTCCACCCCACTGCTGTGGCCAGGGACACTTCCACTACCCCAGGTTGTTCAGGGCCCCAAAGCCTGGCTCCAAATCCCAGACTCTCACCAGAATCTTCATGCCTTGGGTCATGTTTTACTGTCGTTTTAATTAGGACAAGCTGCAGCATGAGCTGCTCCACTTGCATGGAGAACATGCAGAACTTTTGCTACTTGGTCTGTCTCCTCTTTTCCTCCAGACTCACAGAATCCCCTTTCAAAGTTCACGTGGAAAAGTTGAGCTTGGAACAATGGAAGATGGACAGAGACAAGGAGCTGTATCTCACCCCTCTGGAGATAAAGCTGAAGCACAGCACTGTCCATATGGATGAGCCCTGTCCTCTCCTGGCCCCCAACCCCGGAGTCTCTGCTATCCATGACTATGCTGACTGGGCCAGGAAAGCATCTGAGGATCCTGCTGTGGCAGAGAGTGAGTATAGAAGGATCCTTCTCACAGAATGGTTTAGGCTGGAGCAGCCCTGCCAGCCCAGGCAGTGCCAGCTGTGCCCCATGGCCACCTTGTCCCCAGCCCAGAGCACTCAGTGCCACCTCCAGGGCACACCTGCAGGGATGGGCACTGCAGAGCTCCCTGGACAGCCCCTTCCAAACACGGTGGGGACAGTGAGCCCTCCAGGGTGGGGGCAGTGAGCCCTCCAGAGTTATCCTCACATGAGCCCCTCTGAGTTCTGTGCTCCCACTCCTGACGCTGGGTGTGTGTCCCCACAGCCGTTGTGAAGCACTGGTGCTTGGCCTGGACGTTATGTGAGGCCATCTGGGGCAAGCTGAAGGAGCTGGAGGCCAGCCTGGAGGAGCCCAGCGAGTACGTGCTGGCGCTGGAGCGGCGCCGCGCCTTCTCGCGCTGGCTCTCCGAGACGGCGGCCGGGCGCATCGAGGAGGAGGTGGCTCTGTCCCGGCACGGCAGCCACGTCGAGGCCGTGTTCAGCTGCCTCACGGGCAAGAGGATCGGCGAGGCCTGCAGGCTGGCACAGCAGGCAGGTGAGCACCCCGGACTGCTGGGCACTGCCCAGGCAATGGGCACAGCAGCCCCGAGGCTGCCAGAGCTCCAGGAGCCTTGGCCAGCCCTGCCAGGGATGCCCAGGGTGGGATTGCTGGGGGTCTGGGCAGGGCAGGGGTGGCACTGGGCAATCTTTGTGGGTCCCTGCGGCTCACGTATTCTGGGATTCTGTAAAGTGCCTAAATCACAGCTTTTGTGTAGAGGAGAAAGGATGTGCACAAAGAGGGATTAAACTTGGAGAGCTCATAGTTGACTGGCTGTTGTGCATGTGAAGTGTTCCCTTGTCAGTGACCACAAAATCATGGAATGGGCTGGACTGGAAGGAACTTGAAAGCCCATCCAGTCCCACCCCCCGCCAGAGGCAGGGATTCCTTCTGCTATCTGTGGTTGCTCCAAGCCCTGTCCAGCCTGGTCCTGAAGATTGGGTAGGAGCTGCTGCTGGACTCCCTGGTCCACTTCACTCTGGCTCTGTCAGCTACCTCCAGTTAGGAAGTGCTGCCGGAGTGCATTTGGAACTGGGAGTTTTCATAGTCACTCCTTTGAATTTTTAATGAATGATCTTTTAAGTCGAGCTTCTGTTCAGACATTTTATATTTGGGTTAAAAATGTGTATTTTCCGAGCCTTATGGCAGGTTTTATCCCTGTCTGTTATACCAGGTGTTTATGGAGTGGTTTATTTCATAAGAAATATTGGAGTTGTGGCCTCCCCATTCCTGGAAGTGTTCCATGCCCCAGTGGATGGGGCTTGGAGCAGCTGCCCTAGTGGAAGGTGTCCCTGCCACGGGCAGGGGCTGGAAGGGGATGAGTTTTAGGTTCCCTCCCAGTGTGAAGCCTTGTTGGGGGGCTCTAAGGTGTGCAGCTGAGGGGTGTCCCTGCAGGTGACCACCGCCTGGCGCTGCTGCTGTCACAGCTGGCCGGGAGCCAGCCCGTCAGGGACCTGCTGACCCTGCAGCTGGTGGACTGGCACCGCCTGCACAGCGACCGCTTCATCCAGGAGGAGCGGCTGCGCCTCTTCGCCCTGCTCGCAGGCAAGCCGGTAAGGACAGCCCCGCCAGGACAGCCCACTGCTGGCTCTGACATCCAGGGGGGGCAGGCATGGAGGAATCTGGGTCTGGGCTGTTCGGGTCCAACCCAGCTAGCCATGGACCCCAGCCCACACTGTCTTACATGGACAAAGGCAAAAGACCAGAAGCGCTCTTCTCCACATGGGGACAAATGTCCTACGTTTGTTTCCAAGGTAGAAAAGAGGCCGGGCCGGCTGCCCCTAGGCGCTTTTAAGAACTGGGAAGGGGTCTGGAGGAGAGGAACTACATCCAATGGGATACCAGTGAGGAGGGTGAGGGGAGGGGTAAACCAGGGAGAGCACCACGCTGGCACTTAGGAGTGGGGGAAAGGGGAAGACCATGTGGTGATAGGATAGAAATCATGTGAACAGTGCAAGTTACCAAACACCCAGTGCAAACAACTAAATAACTATTTAGTGCAATACAACAGAAGCTGAAAGGGCCTTTGCATGTTGTCCACAGATGTTTTATTCAGCCATACAGTGAGACGTTCAGGGTCCAAGGGCACACTGGTGGGGAGGGTCCAGGTCCCTGTGCCTCAAGAGGCAGGGGCTGCACAGTGGCATCGGGGCAGTACAAAGATGAGAGCCAGTGGGGGAATAGGGAGGGGGTGGCTGAGGGACATAGGAGCAAGGGAAGGAGCCAATGGGGTCAAACAGCTTTTGAGGGAAGCTTCTTGTGTCTCCCTAACCCAGGGAATGCCTCTCAGGGTTCCCACAACTCCCCCTTTTGATATTATTAAGAAAGCTTCTCTGAAGGATCAACTGAATCAACACAAAATGACAAAAACAATCAAAAGCGCCCATAAGACAATTTTCAAAATGCAGACAATTCTGAGTCCCCAATGTCCAAACAGATTTTCTGGAGCATCTTAGAGCTGGCAGGAGGGATGCAGGGTTTTCTTAGCACGGTTTATCAGGAAACTGACTCAGGAGAAGGTTCCTTCAGCAGGTACTGGTTTTCTGCCACCTGTGGCAGTGTTGTTGGCTGTGATTAGCTCTGTACAAGGTAGGGGGTGGTGTGCCTGTTGGAAACTCCAAATAGAAATCATTAACTTCTAAGAAAAAGATGGTCACTTCAGGGAAACTTTATTTTCTTTCCCTCTCAGTCACCCTCCCCTCTGGTGAGCTGTGCCACGCAGCCACGGGCACTGCAGGGAGGGGCTTCTCTCCCAGAGCCACCTCCTGCTGCTGCACACCTGGCTCCAGGTGTGGCTGAGCAGGGTGTGTGGCCCCAGGGGTGGCTGAGCAGGGTGTGTGGCCCCAGGGGTGGCTGAGCAGGGTGTGTGGCCCCAGGGGTGGCTCAGCAGGGTTTGTGGCCCCAGGGGTGGCTCAGCAGGGTGTGTGGTTCCAGGTGTGGCAGCTCTCTGAGAGGATCAGTGTCAATGTGTGCTCGCTGCTGGACTGGAAGCGCTGCGTGGCCGTGCACCTCTGGTACCTGCTGCCCCCCACAGCCTCCATCTCCCGGGCTCTGGCCATGTACGAGTCAGCCTTTCAGGTGGGTCACTCCTTCCTGTCCTAGAGGAGCCCTTCAGGGGGCTCCTGCCTGTCTGGTGCTGCACAGAGGCTCCTTGAGCAGCCAGGAGTTGCTGAATGTGGGATTGAGTGTAGGATAGGGGGGGGATGGCTTCCCACTGCCAGAGGGCAGGGTTAGGTGGGATACTGGGAAGGAATTCCTTCTGGGAGGGTGGGCAGGCCCTGGCACAGGGTGCCCAGAACAGCTGGGGCTGCCTCTGGATCCCTAAAAGCATCCCAGGCCAGAGTGGACAGGGCTTGGAGCAGCCTGGGACAGTGGAAGGTGTCCCTATGGTAGGGAGTGGAACTGGATTATTTTGAAGGTCCTTTCAGCCCAAACCATTCTGTGTTTCTATAAAATCGTAAGTTCTGTGGAGAAAACCCATTTATGGAGTGTTTCCAGATTTTGTCTAGCTGTTTGACAACTGGACAAAATTAGGAAGAGGGACAGTGGCAAACAGCAGGAAAGCCCTTTTGAGGCAGGCAGCCTGTTCTCCCACTGAGGTCATTAATCCTCAGCTGCCTTGTCCAGGAGCCCATGGTGCCCCACACCTCGTGTGTGCCTCCCCAGCCCCTGTCCCTCACCCTGTGTGTGCCCCCCCAGACACTGTCCCACACTCCTGTGGCTCCATGCATTATGCAGAGCCCTGTGTCTTGCTGCAGAGCTCTCAGCTCTGTGTGCAGCAGGACAAAGGGTTCTGCTGAAAAACATGTTTAATCATTTAACTAAAGCCAGCTCAGCCCTCCATCCTCAAGGCAGCCTAAGCACAGCAGCAAGTCTGGAAACTTGTCACTGATGTTTGCTTCAGTATTTGGTGTGCACAGTGTTGAACCCTTCTGAATCCCCAGCTGTAGGGAAAGTTCTCAGTTGAGTGTTCTGACTGACTCAGTGTGTCCTGTGCTGCTTGTGGCTGCCCAGACCCTGCTTAGCTACAGAGAGAAGGCTCCCTGGGCTGCACCCACTTCATTCCACCAAGGCCTAGGTGGTTTTCCAGCTATAAAAGCCTTTGGGAATACAGGCTGTGTGTGAGAGCTGGCTGTAGCTGCAGGCACTGGTTTGTAAGAGCTCAGTGTGAGACATGAACCAGCCCGAGCATTTTGAGTTCAGGTTTTTCATGTTGCTCCATAGTTCTGAGGAGGTTCCAACTGCAGGTGCAGAAAGAGTCTCCTGAGCCTGCTGAGCTGTGGAATTCAGTTTTGTTCAGTTTCAACAGTAAGTTTGAACACCATATTCTATCTCCCTAGAACACCTCAGAGTGTGAAAAATACGCCTGCTGTCCTCTGCCTCCTTACCTGGAGGATTCTGGGTATGTTATTGAGGAAGATGACAATGGAGGAAGGCCCCTGAGAGATGTCTGCTTTCATTTGTTAAAGCTCTACAGTGACAGGTAAGTGGGCAAAGAGTTCAATAAGTATTCAGAAAAGTCAGGATCTGTCAGTGACTTCCTGAGTTCACCAGCCAGGGGCATGAAATCAGCCTGAAACTCTTGGAGCAGTCCAAAATCAGCCCCACACGTACCCCTGACACAGAAGGTGGTGTCACCTGGGGATGGTAGAGTTGGGAACCTTAAGCTTTGGGGCACATTTGTGGGGGTTTAGGTGCTTTCTGTGTCTGAAGAGTGCAGGAAGGCTTCTCTGTAGCTGCCTTTTTTGAAGGCAGTGAGAAATCTTCAGGGGAGCACATACAGAGGAAAAAGGGTGAGAGTCGGGGTGCAGACTCATAAGAGTTTTAGCAGTAAATACTGTTAATTTTCTTCTTGAAAAAGAAAACCAAACCCCCACACCTATGTAAATCACACACGTGGAGGTGGGTGAAGGGAGGGGACTGGATGTGATGTTGTGGGCACAACCAGCTCTCCCAGTTACCAGTTCTCCTCTGCAGGTCCTATGAGCTTGACCAGCTGCTGGATCCCAGGAGTGTCACCTCTGACCCGCTGGATTTCCGCCTCAGCTGGCACCTGTGGGAGGTGCTCAGGGCCCTGAACTACTGCCACCTGTCCCAGCAGAGCTGGGGGGTGCTCAACACCAGTTATGCTGCCCAGCTGGAGAGCGAGGGGCTGTGGGAATGGGCTGTGTTCGTGATGCTGCACGAGCCTGACGCACAGTGAGTGACCCTGGGTGACTGTCCTGGGCTGGACAGACTGTGACAGACCCTGTATGACTGTCCTGGGCTGGACACACCATGAGTGACCCTGGGTGACTGTCCTGGGCTGGACACACTGTAAGTGACCCTGGGTGACTGTCCTGGGCTGGACATGCTGTGACAGACCCTGAGTGACTGTCCTGGGCTGGACACACAATGACAGACCCTGGGTGACTGTCCTGGGCTGGACACACCATGAGTGACCCTGGGTGACTGTCCTGGGCTGGACAGACTGTGAGTGACCCTGAGTGACTGTCCTGGGCTGGACACACAATGACAGACCCTGGGTGACTGTCCTGGGCTGGACACGCTGTAAGTGACCCTGGGTGACTGTCCTGGGCTGGACAGACTGTGAGTGACCCTGGGTGACTGTCCTGGGCTGGACACACAATGACAGACCCTGGGTGACTGTCCTGGGCTGGACAGACTGTGACAGACCCTGTGTGACTGTCCTGGGCTGGACACACCATGAGTGACCCTGGGTGACTGTCCTGGGCTGGACACACAATGACAGACCCTGGGTGACTGTTCCAGGCCTTGCAATAACTTGGGGTCAATCCTAAAGTCCTGTGGTTGTAGTGGCTTCTCGCACATAGAATTCCCGGAGGGCTTTGTGCCACTTGGGAAAATCCCAGCATCCCAGACTGGAGTGGGGTGAGGGGGACCTTGGGGCCCGTCTCCTGCCACGTCCTGCTCCTGGTGGGTGACAGGAGCGGAGCTGGTCGGTGACAGGTGCCCCGCGTGTCCGCAGTGTCCGTGAGAAGGCGGTGCGGGAGCTGCTGGGCCGGCACTGCGCCCTGGCCGAGAGCCCCGAGTGCTGGGCCAAGGAGAGCTTCCTGACACAGCGCCTCTGCGTGCCCCCGCGCTGGATCCACGAGGCCAAGGCCGTCCGCGCCCGGATGGAGGGCGACAAGCACAAGGAGGCCCTTTTCCTCTTCAAGGCTGGGCACTGGAACCAGTGCCACAAGCTGGTTGTCAGGCACTTGGCCTCAGGTGGGTCTTGCTGCTCGTCTTGCGTCCTGTCCTTTGAGCAGCACACAAAAGCTGGAGTGGGAGTGGCATCCCCTCTGCTGTGGAGCCAGGCTGGCAGAGCTGGGGGTGCTCACCTGCAGAGGAGAAGGCTCCAGGGAGAGCTCAGAGCCCCTGGCAGGGCCTGAAGGGGCTCCAGGAGAGCTGCAGAGGGACTGGGGACAAGTGGAAGGGGTGGGATCAGATGATATTTAAGATCACTCCCAACCCAAACCAGTGAGTGACTCCATGATTCCAAGCCTTGGGGTGGCTATTGAAGGGATCAGGCTGGGTTTGGAGCAGCAGAGTCAGCACAGAGGGCCTGGCACTTCCCTGGATAGCTGGTGTAGTGCTTTTCCTGGGCAAACAGGGAAGCAGGGCGGTGCTTTCCCTGCTGCAAGCCCCACCTTCCTAGAGCACAGGGGCCTCTGGGGACAAGGGCAGCAGTGGCCTTCCTGTTCCCTGCTCTGTGGGAGATGGGGTGGGCTCTGTTCCTAACTCCAGTTCTCTCCAGATGCAATTATCAACGAGAACTACAAGTACCTGAAGGGATTCCTGGAGGACCTGGCGCCCCCGGAGCGCAGCGCGCTCATTCAGGACTGGGAGCTGGCGGGGCTGGTCTACCTCGACTACATCCGTGTCAACGAGATGCTGGACAGGATTCAGCAGGTGGGGCAGCTGCCTTCCCATGCTCGGCAGCTCACACGGGGGCTGCCTTGAAGCTCTCACGGCTGTTGAGGGGCAGTCGGTGCTTCTCTTTGGCCGGCACTTCAAACTGAACGTGGGGCATCTCTAAAACCGGGCTTTGCTGTCACAGCAAGGGTGGGCTGCGTCCCGTGGGAGCGTGACAGTGACAAGTGAAAGGGATGGGACAAACCCTGCAATCTCCATGTCCATTCCCCCATATTCCTGTCCGGGCTTCCCCTTTGCCTGCTCTGGTGTGAATTCAGGCAGGTTTTGGTGTAGTGTCACCCAGTGGGTGAGTTTGGCCTTGGAGCTGACCCGTGTTTGCTTCCAGCTGGATGTTTCCACCTACGAGCTGGAGCGGTTACACACCAAAGTGACGTCCCTGTGCAACAGGATAGAGCAGCTGCAGTGCCACACGGCCAAGGACCGCCTGGCTCAGTCAGGTATGGTGACACCCTGTCCAGCAGCTCCCTGGGACAGCCAGTTCCACACCTGGCTGCCGCCTGGGCAGCAGCTGTATCCCCATCTCACAGAATCAGTTAGGTTGGAAAAGACCTTTCAGACTGAGTCCAACCATTCCCCAGCACTGCCAAGGCCACCACTGACCCATGTCCCCAAGTGTCACATCCACACAGCTGTGAAATCCCTGCAGGGATGGGCACTCCAAACCTCCCTGGGCAGCTGTGCCAGGGCTGCATTCCTTCCTATCTGGGAAGGAATTGTCTCCATATCCAAGCTGAGTCTGCCCTTGCCCGGCCTGAGGCCATTCCCTCTGCTCGTGTCACTGTTCCAGGGAGCAGAGCCCAATCCCCCCATTTGCCCCTTCCTGCCAAGGATTTGAGAAGTGTGAGAAGGTCCCTCCTTGGGCTCATTTTCTGCAGGCTGAGCCACCTCAAGCCTTTGGAGGAAGAATTTTTCCCCAGTATCCAACCTAAATCCCCCCGGCATAGCCTGAGGTTGTTTGCTCTCTCCCTGTGGCTGCACTGCCTGTGCTGAGGGAGGGAGCAGGGAGAGGACAGCACATCCAGTGCCTTCACTCCCGAGCCGCCCCAGCCCCATCAGTCCTGGCTGGGTTTGCTCTGGAGCCCTCCCGGGGTGGAGCACACGCAGGGTGTGGTGGTGTTTGCAGGACAGGGGAAGAGATGAGAATCTTGACTCCATGCTTAAGAAGGCTGATATATTATTCTATTATATACATTATATTAAAAGAAAATTATATACTAAAAGAATAGAAGAAAGGATTTCATCAGAAGGCTAGCAAAGGAAAAGAAGGAATGATAATAAAGTCTTGTGAGTGACCAGAGAGTCCAAGACAGCTGGACTGTGATTGGCCATTAATTAAAAACAGCCACTTGAGACCAATCACAGATGCACCTGTTGTATTCCACAGCTGCAGATAATCATTGTTCACATTTCATTCCTTGGGCCTCTCAGCTTCTCAGGGGAAAAAGTCCTAGCGAAAGGGTTTTTCATAAAACATGTCCGTGACAGCCGAGCCCTGTCCCGCTCTTGCAGACATGGCGAAGCGCGTGGCCAACGTGCTGCGGGCGGTGCTGAGCCTGCAGCAGGGCCCCGAGGCGGGCCCCGAGCCCGCGGAGCCGCGCGTGCCGCTGCGCCTGCTGGCCCCGCACATCGGCCGCCTGCCCATGCCCGAGGACTACGCGCTGGAGGAGCTGCGCGGCCTCACCCAGGCCTACCTGCGCGAGCTGGCCCTGGCCGCGCACTGAGCGCCGCCGGGACTCGCCGGGACTCCCCCGGGACGGGCGGCCGGGGCAGGGCTGCCCGCTGGGGAACGGCCCCGTGCGCCCCGCGGGCCCGCCCCGGCGCCCGGCACCGCCCCGGGGTGCGCACCCAGGGTCTTCATGCATGAGGAGTATCGAAAGGTTTTTATCAAAAAATATAAATAAATGCTCTAGATTATTTTCCTGTCTTTTTGAAAACCACAAATAAAATGTTTATAGTACTCCCATGGGTTCCTTTGGTTTCTACGGCAGGGTTTGGGTTTGGAGGTGTGTCCTTTGCTGTGTCACCCCGGGGTGGTTGGGTGGAGGGTAAAGACAGCCCAGGAATGTTTGATACAATCCCACCTTGCCTTAGGTGGTGATCAGGGTAGGCTGCTTCAGAATCTTGGGAGAAAACATCACTCATCTCTGGGACAGAGTGTGGGGAACCCAGATAAACCAGATTGTGGCCTTTTGGTACTGAAAGTGGCTCGTGTAAAAGCTGCAGAGGGACTGGGGACAAGGATGGAGGGACAGCACACAGGGAATGGCTGCCAGTGCCAGAGGGCAGGGCTGGGTGGGAGCTTGGCAATGAGGAATTGTTCCCTGGCAGGGTGGGCAGGCCCTGGCCCAGGGTACCCAGAGCAGCTGGGGCTGCCCCTGGATCCCTGGCAGTGCCCAAGGCCAGGCTGGGCACTGGGGCAGGAGGAGCCTGGGACAGTGGGAGGTGTCCCTGTCCCTGGCCGGTGGCACGTTCAGGTGACACTGGCTGTGTGCAGGGGCCGGGTCACTGCGGCTTCGCCTCCTTCCATTACTGTAATTGGGCCTGAGCGGCCCCGGCCCGGCCGGCACGGGCTGGGATGAATAATTCACCGCCTGGAAACAAAACCTCCGGCCTCAAAACCGCTCGACATCTGCCGCCGGGGCTCGGCGTGGGAACGGTGCCAGGAGGCGCCGGGGGAGAGGAGCCGGTGGATTCCCCGGGGCTGGAGCTGGGGATGCTCCGGCACCTCCGAGCCCGGCGCCGCTGCCCCTCGCTGCTTCGTCTCCTGGCTCGTGCCCCTCAATCTCCCTGGGTTTTCCTCCCACCGAGCGGGAAGGATCTGCCTCTTCCCTTCCCTTGCTCTTTCCAAGCCCGGAGAGGGGGATGTCCCTTGCCGTTCAGGGCGGTCACTCCGCTCCGGGGCTGCACCAGTCGCCCTCGGCTCCGCCGTGTCCCGGTGTGGCGGGTGCGGTGTCCCCGGGCTGGGGCCGGTGCCGGGCAGGGACAGGCACCGCGTGGCTGCCACCGGCGCCCCCCAAACCCATCCCCGAAGGGGCTCTGCTGCACCCGGAGCCCGTCCCGGCCCCTGCCCGCTCCCAGCCGGGCCCTGCGGGGCTCACCCACCGTAACCCCTCGCCGTGGGTGCCTGGGGGGCCGTGCTCCCCCGCCCTGTCCCCGCCCTGACGTCACCCGGCCCCCCCGTGTCCCCGCACCTGCGGCGGGATGGAGCCCGGAGCTCGCCTGTGCCTCGCCCTCTGCCTCGCCGGCGTCCTCCCGGCCCCCGGTGAGCAGGGGGGCTCGAGGGGCGCGGACCCCCCTCCCCCGGTCCCTGGGGCAGCATCGCCCCGCACGCGGGGAATCCCGGGGCTGGGGGCTCGGGCTGGCGGTGAGGGGGGACGGGGGTCCCGTCGGGGTCCCTGTCCCTCCCAGCTGCAGGAGGGTCCCGCGGCCGGGCCCTGGGGATCCCACGGGAGGGGTTCGGCTGCACCCCGGCCCCTCCAAGCCCCGCTCCGCCTGTCTCCAGGCTGCCGGGCGGCGCCGGGAAGGTTCGCCTACAAACTGCTCCACGACCTCTTCGCCAACTACTCCAGCGCCCTGCGCCCCGTGGAGGACACGGACCGGGCGCTCAACGTCACCCTCAAGGTCACCTTGGCCCAGATCATCGACATGGTGAGCGCCGGGCACGGCACCGGCCCCGCGCCCTGCTCCCCGCACCGGGTCCTGCTCGACCCCGCGCTGACGCTCAGCCCTTGAAACCAGCCCGGATCCGCCCCCAGAGCAGCCCAGGAGGTTTCGAGTCAGCTCAGAGCACTTTGCAGACAGCCCGGTTCCCCCCCAAAACCCCACGAGCCCCTCGAACCGAGCTCAGCTCCGCGGGACACCCGGAGATGCCGCTGGGCCGGCTGGGGGCCGAGGGGAGCGGGGCGGCAGCGGGGTCCATTCGCCCACGCCCACCCTCTCCCCTCGGCAGGACGAGAGGAACCAGGTGCTCACCTCCTACCTGTGGGTCCGCCAGACCTGGCTGGACGCCCACCTCACCTGGGACAAGGACGAGTACGGCGGCATCGACAGCATCCGCATCCCCAGCAGCTACGTCTGGCGGCCGGACATCATCCTCTACAACAAGTGCGCTGTGCTCGGTACTCGGGGGGGCCCTGCTGGGGCTGGGGGGCTGCGGGGCTGCTGCCAGCCTCGGGCGGGGAGCAGGAGGGTCACGGAGGGGGGCATGGCTGGGGCTGCTGCCAGCCTCGGGCGGGGAGCAGGAGGGTCACGGAGGGGGACAGGCAGGGAGGTGGGGGCGGGGGTGCTGGCAGCAGCCAGCTGTGCTTGGGACTGACCCCAGCAGCGAGGGGACAGCCGGGGGCTGCAAGGGGCACAGGGAGGGGATGTGGCCCCACGGGCACCCCTCTCTGCCCAGCGCCGACGAGCACTTCGGGGGCTCCATGGAGACCAACGTGGTGCTGCGCTCCGACGGGCACATCACCTGGGACTCGCCCGCCATCACCAAGAGCTCCTGCAAGGTGGACGTGTCCTACTTCCCCTTCGACGGGCAGCAGTGCCGCCTCACCTTCGGCTCCTGGACCTACAACGGGAACCAGATCGACCTCCGCAACCAGCTGGACACCGGCGACCTGACGGACTTCGTGGAGAACGTGGAGTGGGAGGTGCTGGGCATGCCGGCCACCAGGAACGTCATCACCTACGGCTGCTGCTCCGAGCCCTACCCCGACGTCACCTACACCCTGCTCCTGCGCCGCCGCGCCTCCTTCTACATCTTCAACCTGCTCCTGCCCTGCATCATGGTCTCCTTCCTGGCGCCCCTGGGCTTCTACCTGCCGGCCGACTCGGGGGAGAAGGTGTCGCTGGGGGTGACGGTGCTGCTGGCCCTCACCGTGTTCCAGCTGCTGGTGGCCGAGAGCATGCCCCCCTCGGAGAGCGTCCCGCTCATCGGTGAGCCCAGGGCGCCCGGCTCTGTGCCAGGGCTGGGCTCGGGGCTCGGCACGGGGGGCAGCGGGACCCCCGGTGCCCCCTGCCAGCGCCCGCTGCCCCCGCAGGGAAGTACTACATCGCCACCATGACCATGATCACGGCCTCCACGGCGCTCACCATCTTCATCATGAACGTGCACCACTGCGGGCCGGGGGCGCGGCCCGTGCCCCCCTGGGCGCGCCGGCTCATCCTGCACCACCTGGCCCGGCTCTGCTGCGTCTACGAGGTGGGCGAGAGCTGCAAGAGCCCCCAGCGGGCGCCGGGCGGGCGGGCAGCAGCGGGGGATGCCGGGGCAGCGGGGGAGAGCCCCGGCGAGGGGCAGGCGGGCACGGAGGTGAGGGGCTGCCCCTGGGACCACTGCCTGTGCCACCACGACGCCCTGCTGAGGAACGTCGGGTACATCGCCGGCTGCTTCCGGCGCCACCGCGCCAACCAGCGCCGCACCGGCGAGTGGAAGAAGGTGGCCAAGGTGATGGACCGCTTCTTCATGTGGGTCTTCTTCCTCATGGTCTTCCTCATGAGCGTGCTGGTCCTGGGCAACGCTGCCTGATGGCTTTGTGGACCCAGCACTGCGACCCCCCAGGGACGGCGGGGGCTGAGGGGCCTCGGGAGGGTGACACGGATGTCCCTGGTCCCCCCCAGAGCTGCAGGGCGGGAGCTGCATCATCCCTGGGGAAGAGGTGCCCGAGAGTGGGACCCCCAGCTGCAGGGCTGGGGGGTCCCAGCCCCTGTCCCGCTGTACCAGAGTGGGCACACACATCCCCCCGTGGCATCCTGCACCTGGGAAATTCCAGAGTGGAAATAAACCGTGGAATGTGTGTCCTGCCCCTGCTGCTGGGGACAGGGGTGCTGCCCGGGGAAGGGTGGCCCTGGGAGGGATGGGGGGGTCAGGCCCTGAGCCCTGGCTGAGGGATGGGGCTCCCCGTGAGAGGGGTGGGGGGCTTCCCATGGGAAGGGGTGCAGGGCCCAGTGGGAACTCTGGGGCTGCTGCCCAGCCTGGCCAGGGTGGGCTGGTCCTGTGGTCTGTCTGTCTGTCTGTCTGTGCCCACCCAGCCCAGCCTGTGGCAGCCACTGTCCCATGGCAGCCTGACCCCTTGGGGAACCCTGCTCTGGGAAGGGAAGGGAAGGGAAGGGAAGGGAAGGGAAGGGAAGGGAAGGGAAGGGAAGGGAAGGGAAGGGAAGGGAAGGGAAGGGAAGGGAAGGTGATAAACTCTCCAGGACTGGTGGGTGTTGTGATGGGGGAGGCTCTCCTGGGCACAGTGACCACCAAAGGAGGAGTTTTGGATTCTCAGAGAAGCAAGGACAGAGGCAGCAGGAACAGAGAGAGATGGCCTTTGGAAGAAGCGGCAGCAAAGCAGGAGGTGACAAGGATGTCCTGAAGTCCTGCAGAGGGAAAACAGGATGTCCCAGCAGCTCTGGAAGAAAGTTGGGAACACCTCCTGGAACTGCATGGGGAGCTGCCAGGGGTCTGCAGCTGCCCAGCACCACCTGTGTGCTCCTGGGCAGCCCCATGGCTCCACTTCGATAGCCTGGCACGTGGGCATGTCCCCTTTGTCAGGTGGCACTCAGATGTCACACAGGGGTCTCTGCCTGTCCTGTGATGTCACACAGGGGGCTCTCGCTGCCCCATACTGTCACAAAGGGGCCTCTGCCCCCCTGCTGGGGTATAAAAGGGACCATGGGAGGCTGGGACATTGCAGACTGGCATCACCAGGGCCGCTGCCACCCCAGCCGGGTTGGGGGCCCTTCGCTGGGGCCCCGCAGGTCACTGGGGAACCTCTTCAGCAGCCTGTGCTGGTGACAGGGATGGTGCCATGGGGCTACTCAACATCTTCACCATGGGTGAGCTGGTGGCAATCACGATGGTGCTGCTGCAGCTCATCCTGGTTTTTGTCATGCTACGGGACAAGCGTCTGTGGGTAGGTGGGCTCTGATCTGCTGTGTGGGCTGGGCTGGGTTTGGGGTCTGGGATTGGGGTGTGGGTTTGGGGCGTGGGTTTGGGGTGTGGGTTTGGGGTGTGTTGGTGGCAGGACAGTGTGGAGCGCTCTGGGGAGCTGCCCTTGTCTCACCCACCCGTGGTTCTTGCAGAGGATCCGTCAGAGCTCAAAGCAGCCAAGCGCAGCCAGAGACCGGCTGGAGGGGCAGAGCACCGTGGGCAGGGCACAGAGATCAGCACAGACGGGGCTGCCCCGCGGCAGCTCCCCACACGGTTCCATGAGCTGCAGGAGGCGTTTCCCAAGGTTCATCCGGAGCTGCCAGGACTCGCAGGCGCTCTTCGAGGAGCACCGCAGGGAGCTGGAGGCGCAGCTGCCCCAGTGGCCGAGGATGCAGAGGGGCTGCAGGGCGGCCCAGCCTGACGTGCCCGCGGAGCCGGGGCTGCTGGGGGGCAAGGAGTCGCCGCAGGGCGCCGGAGAGGAGCGGCCCGAGGCGGGCACGGACGGCGCGGACGGAGCCGGGGCCGCGGGGCGAGGCAGCGGCTGCACGGCCCTGGCCTGGTTCATGCCCAGGGACGTGCTGATCGCCGAGGCGGCGGGCTCGGAGGGCAGCAGCAGCAGCAGCTCGCTGGGGCCGGCGTTCGGCATCCTGAGCGCGGACCCGTGGTGGGGCCCGGCGCTGCCGCCCCCGCCGCAGCCGCTGCCGCTGCCCGCGGCCCGGGGCCGGGAGCCGGGCTGGGCCCTGGGCAAGCTCCGTGCCCGGCTCGGGGAGTGCCTGGCAGCCTGGTGCAGCCGCCGCCTCCCTCCCTGCTGCTGCCGCCGCCGCTGAGCCCCCGCCGCCCCCGCGCTGCGGAGCCGCAGGAACGGGCCGTGTCTGTGTCGGTGTCCGTGCCCGTGCCCATCTCCGTGCCCGTGCCCGTGCTCATGCCTGTGCCTGTGCCCACGTCCGTGTCCCTGCCAGTCTCCATGCTCATGTCTGTGCCCGTGTCTGTGCCTGTGTCTGTCTGTGCCCGTGTCTGCGCTCATGTCTGTGCCCGTCTCCGTGCCCATGTCTGTGTCCTGCCCGTGCCTGTGCCCATCTCCGTGTCCGTGTCCACGTGGAGCAGCCGTGGCTGGCCTGGCACTGTCACCTGCCCAGCCCTGCTCAGCCCAGCGGGCACCTGGCCTGGAAGGGAGCAGCTTGTCCAGGCAGGAGCTGACTCCTGCAAACCCACACTCTCCAGGCCTGATCCCTGGGTATCTCGGACTTTTCCTCACTCTTTCAATGTTTCCTCTCAGCAGTGAAAAACAAACAAAGAAAAAAAATACCCCAAGCAAACCAAACCAAAGCGAAGGTATTATTTGTAAAAGTAAGTTTTAGTGTCTGTCGCAGCAGTAACCACATGAAGTTGTAGCGAGGCTTTGCCCTTCTCATCTTCCTCCTGCAGGACTTCAGGACATCCTTGTCACCTCCTGCTTTGCTGCCGCTTCTTCCAAAGGCCATCTCTCTCCTTGCTTCCCTGAGAATCCAAAACTCCTCCTTTGGTGCTCACTGTGCCCAGGAGGGCCTCCCCCCATCACATCACTTCTTCTTCTCTCTATTCTTATTTGTATTTTGCCTTTCAATTTTTTTTTTGTAATTTGTTTCTATTATCTCACGAGTTTCTTTCTCACAGTTCTGTGCCCAAGGCAGTGAGGGCTCTCCCCTGGGCTCCTGGGTGTCACAAACGGATTTCTGAGTGCCCCACACTGTCACAAAGAGGGCTCTGGCTGCCCCATGATGTCACACAGGGGACTCTGCCAGGCTATAAAAGGGGCCCCACAGGAGCAGACAGTGCTGGGCACCACAGTCTGGCAGTGTCCTGGCAGACAACAGCCTCAGCCTCTGCCACCCCAGCAGGGTTGCACTCCCCTCACTGGGATCCTGCAGGTCTCTGGGGAGCCTCTTCACCAGCCTGTGCTGGTGACCTGGAGCTCCAGGGATGGTGCCATGGGGTGCCCCAAGACTTTCAGCCGAGGCTCACCCAAACCTCGCGGGCGCTCTCGGGGGAGCAGCACAAGGAGCTGGAGGCACGGCTGCCCCGGCGGCCGAGGATGCAGAGGGGCTGCAGGCTGGCCCAGCCTGAGGTGCCCGCGGAGCCGGGGCTGCTGGGGGGCAAGGAGTCGCCGCAGGGCGCCGGAGAGGAGCGGCCCGAGGCGGGCACGGACGCTGCAGCCAAAATGGACAGAGCCAAGGCCAGGAGACGAAGCAATGCCGTATTCCTGGAGCTGGGACAAAGCAGCAGCTCCGCATCCATGGACTGGTTCGTCCCCCCCGGAGAAGGGCCGAGCCTTGGCCCCATGGCACCAAGGAACAGCATCAGCTCGCTGGGGCTGGGCAGGACCGCCAGGGCTGCTCGGGCCAGGGGGTCCCTGTCCGTGCCCAGGCCCCGGCAGCAGGAGCCCGAGGAGGGGGACAGGGGGGCAGGATGTGGCTTCCTGGAGCTCTGCTCCTCCCTGAGGGGGCTGGTGGTGGGCTGGTGGACGCGACACGTCCAGCGCCGCCGCAGCCGCCACGTCCGCTTCGCCAGCCCCCTGGTGACAGTGAGGTACATTGACTAGAGGGGCTGGGGACACCGCCCCCCAGAGCCTTGGAATTCATTTCTAATTAATAAATTCTCAAAAACCACGGGTTTCTTCCTTCCACCATTGCAATTCGGCCTTCCATCCCTACAGGGATGTGGGGAGGTGTTCCTGCCCATGGCAGGGGGACTGGAATGAGACGACTTTGAAGGTCCCTCCCAACTCCATGACTACACAGTGATGGCACACTGCTTGTTCTGGAAGTTCCATGCCATGCCTTTCCTGCTGGGGGGAGCTGGTCCCACCTGGCACTCCCCAGGGCAGCTGTGCCATCGTTTATGGCTGCAGCTCTGGGGGTGCAGAGCCCTGTGCTGAGAGCTGGACTCAAACCCAGGCTGGTTTCCTGCACGGCCCCCTCCAGGGGCTCAGGGCTGTGCCACACTCCAGCCCAGTGTCCCCGCTGTCTGTGGCTCTCTGGGCGTCCCTGCAGCTGGGCAGGGACAGATTCCCAACAAAGGCCAGCCCTCCCCACCTCCCATGAATGCAAGAGCTTAAAGGTGGTGAAGGAACCCGGACTGGTGCTGTTCTGTGCTGTGCCAGGCAGGAGAACCTGGGGTTCTGTGTCTGCCAGGCCAGCAGGGCAGGTCCTCAGTGCCCTTGATAGCAAGAAACTCTCACCTGCCAGCTGGAGCTGCTGATCTCCTGGACAGGAGAGCACCTGGGCGAGACTGGTCCCAGAATCACAGAACCCTTTCACTTGAAAAGGACCTTCTAAATCCCCCCCAGTGCCAGCCCTGCCATGGCAGGGACACCTTCCCCTGTCCCAGGCTGCTCCAGCCCCAGGGTCCAGCCTGGCCTTGGGCACTGCCAGGGATCCAGGGGCAGCCCCAGCTGCTCTGGGCACCCTGTGCCAGGGCCTGCCCACCCTGCCAGGGAACAATTCCTCATTGCCAAGATCCCACCCAGCCCTGCCCTCTGGCACTGGCAGCCGTTCCCTGGGTCCCATCTCTCCATCCCTTATTCTCCATCTCTCTTGCAGGCCCCTTCAAAACGCCACCTGAGGCAGGTCCATGAAGCTGAGCCAGTTGAGGTAGATGCTGAATTTCCCATTCCATCAACTTTTCCTCTTTATTCCTTTTCTAACACACTGGCCACTACCTCAGGCAGCCTCTGAGGCACGTCTACAACAATAAACACAGCTGATAACCAACCCCATCCTCCAATCAACAACCTGTTGGACTTTTGGGGAAGCTGACTGCCAGCTCTTCTCATCAGCCCAAAGGCCCTGGAGGGGCAGGAGCAGCCCAGGGGTTGCAGGTGCATCTCTGTGTCCCTGCCAGGCTCTGCAGGGCAAGGACAGAGGACAACAGAAGGACAGAGCTGCCACACGTCCACCCACCTCTGGGTTTTCTCTGGGTGCCTGAGGGCACTGGGAGCTCGGACCTGCCCAGGTGGAAAACACGGTGGACACAGCAAGGATCTGTGGAGAGCAGCCAGGAATTGGCATCAGCAGAGGGCTCCCAGTGCCCTGGCAGGATTTATCCCATCCCAGTTCCATGGCAGGATTTATCCCATCCCAGTGCCCTGGCAGGATTTATCCCAGTGCCCTGGCAGGATTTATCCCAGTGCCCTGGCAGGATTTATCCCCATCCCAGTGCCCTGGCAGGATTTATCCCAGTGCCCTGGCAGGATTTATCCCCATCCCAGTGCCCTGGCAGGATTTATCCCAGTGCCCTGGCAGGATTTATCCCATCCCAGTGCCCTGGCAGGATTTATCCCAGTGCCCTGGCAGGATTTATCCCAGTGCCCTGGCAGGATTTATCCCATCCCAGGGCCCTGGCAGGATTTATCCCAGTGCCATGGCAGGATTTATCCCAGTGCCATGGCAGGATTTATCCCCATCCCAGTGCCCTGGCAGGATTTATCCCAGTGCCCTGGCAGGATTTATCTCATCCCAGTGCCCTGGCAGGATTTATCCCAGTGCCCTGGCAGGATTTATCCCATCCCAGTGCCCTGGCAGGATTTATCCCATCCCAGGGCCCTGGCAGGATTTATCCCATCCCAGTGCCCTGGCAGGATTTATCCCATCCCAGTGCCCTGGCAGGATTTATCCCATCCCAGTGCCCTGGCAGGATTTATCTTCTGTCGAACAGAACAGATGCCAGAGCAGCGCCAGGGGGGCAGCGCTCACCAGCTGTGCTTTGCCAGAACCTCCTCCCGCAGAGCCCCGCACGGGGGACAACACACCGGAAACGGCAACGGGGGACACAGGGACCCGGTGCCGGGGCTGGTTCTGTTCCCAGCACTCGAGCCCCGGTGCTGGTCCCGGTTCTGTTCCCAGCGCTCGAGCCCCGGTGCTGTTCCCGGTTCTGTTCCCAGCGCTCGAGCCCCGGTGCCGGTTCTGTTCCCAGCGCTCGAGCCCCGGTGCCGGTTCTGTTCCCAGCACTCGAGCCCCGGTGCTGTTCCCGGTTCTGTTCCCAGCACTCGAGCGCCGGTGCCGGTTCTGTTCCCAGCACTCGAGCCCCGGTGCCGGTTCTGTTCCCAGCACTGGAGCCCCGGTGCCGGTTCTGTTCCCAGCGCTCGAGCCCCGGTGCTGTTCCCGGTTCTGTTCCCAGCGCTCGAGCCCCGGTGCCGGTTCTGTTCCCTGCACTGGAGCCCCGGTGCCGGTTCTGTTCCGAGCGCTCGAGCCCCGGTGCTGTTCCCGGTTCTGTTCCCAGCACTGGAGCCCCGGTGCCGGTGCCGGGGGTGGCGCGGGTCCTGCAGTTCCGCGCGGCGCCGCCGGGGGGCGCTGGTGGCGCGGCCGCCGCGGGGCCGTTGGGCGCGCGCCCCGCCCCCGGTGCCCGGTGTCCCGGTCCCGAACGTCCCCAAATGTCCCCGGACCTGCCCGGACCTTCCCTGACCTCCCCGAACCTGGCCCAGCCCTTCCCGAGCCCCCCGGCCCCGAGCAGAGCTCGCCGTGTCATCGGGCACATCGGGGTTACACCGTGCCACCTCCAGGGCACACCTGCAGGGATGGGCACTGCAGAGCTCCCTGGGCAGCCCCTGCCAAGGCCTGAGCCCCCTTTCCATGGGCAAATTCCTGCTGCTGGCCCAGCTGAGCCTGCCCTGGCCCAGCCTGAGGCCGTTCCCTCTGCTCCTGTCCCTGTTCCCTGGCAGCAGAGCCCGACCCCCCCGGCTGTCCCCTCCTGGCAGGGACTTGTGCAGAGCCACAAGGGCCCCCTGAGCCTCCTTTGCTCCAGGCTCAGCCCCTGCCCAGCTCCCTCAGGAATTCTCCAGCCCCTTCCCAGCTCCCTCAGGAATGCTCCAGCCCCTTCCCAGCTCCCTCAGGAATTCTCCAGCCCCTTCCCAGCCCCATTCCCTGCCCTGGACACCCTCCAGCCCCTCCGTGCCCTTGTCATGAGCACCCAGAACTGGACCTTTGTGGAAGGTTGGACTTCTTCCATCTCCAGCTGTGCGGGCCGTGTCCATGGGAGCCTTGAACTTTGTCACATCTGGGTGATGCCATCTCCAGGGTGGCTGCTGTCAGTGTCCCCTGTCCCCCTGAGTGCCAGCCTCTCCCAGCACAGACAGCCTTTCCAGGCTTTTCTCTCCAAGGCCCGTGGCTCAGGACATCTTTGTGTGTTCCTGCTGCTCCCAAGACTGGATCTCTCCTCTCTGGCAGCTTCAACCCATTCCTGGGAAATTATCCCAGAGTTGAAAGCTGCCCAGGACATGACCCTGTCTGTCTGTCCATCTGTCTGTCTGTCTGTCTGTACCCATGGCGTCCATCCCACCCAGCCCAGCTGCCGTGGGATCCTCTGCTGCTCTGGGTGCTCAGCAGGCAGAGGGGGCCCAGGGCAGGGAAAGCTGCTGGCAGCGGTGCCAGGGGAGCAGGGAGCCTGTCCCTGCCATCCCTGGGACACCTGGCCTGGGCAGGAGCCCCAGCTCAGCCTGGGGATGTGTGTGCCTGCAGCCAGGATCCAGGGGATGTTCCAAGGGCTGCCCTGCAACCTGCTCCTCTTTTCCTCTGGGCAGGGATGCTCTGTGGCACTTCCCCCTTTGGAATCGCTGCTTTTCCCCAGGAAGTTTGGAGCTTCCCCTGCTTTTGGCTGGGTTTGTCCCGGTGGATTTTGGGCTCTGCCCCATTGTCAAGGCCACCTGAAACCCCTCCTGCTCTGGGCTGAGGGCAGCCCTTGGCTGGCCCTTGGCCCCAGGTTTCACCCCACACTGGAGCTGTGGGCTCTCTCTGGGATTCTCTCAGAGCCCTGACTTGGAGCTGTAAGAGCTCTGACTTCTTTCCTTGCCTTCTTGTGTCTGTGTGTTTGATGCTTCTTAATTTATGGCAGCAGAGCCTAATGGAGATCCTTAACTCTGCATCCGCAATGCAGCAGGCAAACAAGGAGCTCTCCCCCACTCCCAGGCCCTTTCCCATCTATTTTCCTATTTTCAAAATTACAATTTTTTGTGCATCACTTGACGGTCCTCCCAACTTTCTGTAGACACTTAGAAATATCAGCTGGCAAAGAGAGCAAGGTGCTCCCAGCCCTCCCTGCCTGCACAGAACTCATTTGTGTTCCATAAAAAATGAGGTTTTTATGCTGGGGGAAGATACTAATTCCCTGGAGTCCTTGCATTGCCCAACATTTTTTTTTTATTTTCCCCACAAGCATAGAAGTCAAACTCAGTAAAAGCATTAAATATTGCTGAGCAGCTCTTTGGGTTTAATATTCATCTGGCAGCTCCTGCTCTCTCCTGCCTCCCTCCAAACCTCATCCCCATGCACAGCAACACCTTGGAGGTGTGGAGACGTGGAGCTGCTCGTTAATTTGGGCCAGGCTCAGAAGCCTGGCAGGAATGAAGTGCTGGAAGGCTTGGAGAGGTGCTGGTGAGGCTGAGGCAGTGAGTTGGGGGCTGCTCCCGTGGATAGCCCTGCAAACCTGGCTGCTGTGTGAGGCAACAACAGCCAGGGGAGGTGTGAGGTGCCTCAGCCCCTGAGACAGACAGCCAAGGGCTCCCCAGGCTCAGGGACCCCAGAGTTGGACTCCAGGGGTCTGAGGAGGGGGAGCAGAGCCCCTGGCTGGGTCCCTGCTCCCAAGGCTGCTGCAGGGAGGGGATGGGGAACCGGCAGGTTTGAATCCAGCACCTGCAGAATTCAGGAATCAGAATCAGGAGGGAACCTGGAGACACCGAGCAGAGCTCCCCTCCCTGCCCAGACCTTCTGCCACTCTCTGATTTACTGGCTGAGTCACAGAGGAGCACGGCCTGGGAGAAATCCAGCCTGATTTGGCAGGGGGTTTGTAGCACAGACACTCATCACACATAGAGGGTGCTCGGGGTTAGTCAGACTGAGAGCTAATTATGACATTAATATAATTAGAAGAGAAGAGCCAAAGTCCCTAGGGAAAATTCCTGACTGCAGGGGGAGAGCTCAAGTAAGATAACCCAACCAAAGATATTGTGGAAATAATTAAATATTAAAAATTGACATAAACCAAAGCAAATACTCTGATTAAGGGATGGAAGAGGTGAAACTGCTGCAGAGGAAGGGAGGGGTCTGGGCTGGGAGGCTGGACATCCCAGCATCACCTTTAGAGCCCTTGGGGACAGAGTGACCAGCCTTGTCACTTGGCTTTGGACCACCTGTCCATTTTCTCAGTACTTGAACGGGATGAGGAGGAGCTGACACAAAATCTGGATGTGCCAGTGTTGCACCAGCCCTGGCTGACTGGGGCTCCCTCCCTGGCATGCCACCAGGGCCACCCTGCCGAGGCCAGAGGCACACGGGTGCCAGCTCGTGTGGCCACGCAGCGAGGCCATGGGGGCCTGTGGGAACCCAGGAAATCCCTCTGGCTGCCCTGGGGGGCTCCAGCCCCTGCCCAGGGGCTCAGAGACCTTGGCACACAGCCCAAGAGCCCTGTGCCTTTGATTTAGCCCTTGGAACAAACAATTACCAGCCTTATATGAAGAATTACAAGCCACGGAAGTTTAAGTAGAATGATGGGGAATTTATCACAGGTGAAAAATAGATTTTTTAGAGTTTTTAGAATGGGGGTTCAGGGGGCAGATGGAGCAATCTGGGTGTGTCCAGCCTTTCTCCTTCTTTTCCTGGCCTCCACCTTCTGCTGTGATGGTGGCACTTTTGGATTGGTTTAAGGTAGCAGCTCACTGTCTAACACAGGTGATGGGTACTGGGAAGTTATGGTAAATATTGTACACATAGTTTTTAGCATAAAAAGATAACAGTGCCCCAGGGGTGGCCAGAGTGCCTCTGTCTGTCCTGATGAGCAGACCTCAGCAGGTCAGGAGAAAGAAGTTTATAGATAAGTAACAATAAACAACCTTGAGACTGAGAAATTAGGAGCTCTGACTCCTTCAAGCGCAGGGCTGGGAAAAGAGACTGTGTGACACATCTGGGGTCACTGTGAGAATTTGTGACCCATCTGGGGGTCACTGTGAGCAGCAGAGGTCCCGAGGGTGCCCACCCAGCCCCAGGGTCAGGCACTCTGGGACAGGGGCCTGTCTGGAGCTGCAGGGTCAGTCCAGCACGGGGCAGGGTCCTGGGAGCTGCAGGGTCAGTCCAGCACGGGGCAGGGTCCTGGGAGCTGCAGGGTCAGTCCAGCATGGGGCAGGGTCAGTCCAGCATGGGGAGGGTCCCTGGGAGCTGCAGGGTCAGTCCAGCACGGGGCAGGGTCCCTGGGAGCTGCAGGATCTGGAGCTGCAGGGTCAGTCCAGCACGGGCAGGGTCCCTGGGAGCTGTGCCTGCCCCTGACAGCACAGGGAGGGTCCCTGGGAGCTGCAGGGTCAGTCCAGCACAGGGAGGGTCCCTGGGAGCTGCAGGGTCAGTCCAGCACAGGGAGGGTCCCTGGGAGCTGCAGGGTCAGTCCAGCACGGGGCAGGGTCCCTGGAGCTGCAGGGTCAGTCCAGCACGGGGAGGGTCCCTGGGAGCTGTGCCTGCCCCTGGCAGCACAGGGAGGGTCTCAAGCCCCGGTCACCCCCAGCTCTGGCACTTTGTCCCCTTGCTTTGCGCTCCAGGGCTGCAGCCACAGCCCCTGGAGGAACCATGGACCTGGAGAACAGCAGAGGCTGTGCCCTGTGGCTGCTCCTGCAGGCTCTGCACCGCTGGGCTGTTCAGCTGAAGGGCTTCCCTGGCCCAAGGGTCTCTGCTTCCCGCTGGGTGTGACAGCCTCTCCCAGCCTGCTGCCAGCCTCGGGTGCTTTTGTACTCCCTGTCAAATTGTGGTTTTCCTGCACGACCCTCGTGGTGCTCCCCCACAATCTGTGTCTTTGCAGCCCCAGCGGCTCGGAGCAGCTGGGCAGCTCTGTGCCCCAGCTCCCACCTGTGACACCGCCAGGGAAGGGCTCCAGGCTGGATCTGAATCGCAGCAATCTGCATTCCTGTGAGCTCTCCCCGGGTTTCCATGGAAGCTGAGGCTGCTCCACAGCCTCTCCACAGCTTCCTCTGCTCTGTGTGGAGCACACAGGATCCCCGAGAGCCTCAGCAAGCAGGCAGGTTGGAAAGGCACTGCATTTATCCACATTTGGCACTCGTCCTGGGCTCCCCTGGGATTGTCACCAAGGCTGGGAGGCTCTGAAGGGGCTGTCACACAGGCAGTGTCTCCTGGGGCTCATCCTGGCCAGGCCAGAGAACAGCTGGGAGCAGAGTGAGCCAAACAGCACCAGAAGGCTCCTGGACACTGCTCCTGGCTGTTCCCATGCCAAGAGTGTCCCTAAACCCGGCCCAGCCGGGCACAGGGACCTGTCACAGGTGAGCCACAGCCCAGACCCCCTGGCTGAAGGCCAAGAGAGCTCAGAGGATCAGCTGAGGCTGGGAGAGCTGGGGGTGCTCACCTGCAGAGGAGAAGGTTCCAGGGAGAGCTCAGAGCCCCTGGCAGGGCCTGAAGGGGCTCCAGGAGAGCTGCAGAGGGACTGGGGACAAGGATGGAGGGACAGGAGCCAGGGAATGGCTGCCAGTGCCAGAGGGCAGGGCTGGGTGGGATCTTGGCAATGAGGAATTGTTCCCTGGCAGGGTGGGCAGGCCCTGGCACAGGGTGCCCAGAGCAGCTGGGGCTGCCCCTGGATCCCTGGCAGTGCCCAAGGCCAGGCTGGACACTGGGGCTGGGGCAGCCTGGGGCAGTGGGAGGTGTCCCTGCCGTGGCAGGGGGGCACTGGGGAGGTTTAAGGTCTCTCCCAACCCATTCTGTGATTCCATGGTTCTGACTTGGGTCAGAGAAGGTCAGTCCCACACTCAGGGCTGCTCCCAGAGCTGTCCCCAGGCAAGCCCTGGGTGTAAAGCCCAGCCTGAAGCCCCTGTGCTGCTCCTTGGGCACTGCCCATGCCCTGGGAGGGGGCACAGGGTGGCACTTCAGGGTCTCACACAGCGAGACAGAGGATGGCACTGCAGGGAGGTGGCAGGGGGTGACAGCGAGGTGGTGACCGTGCAGGGAGGTGACAGGAGGTGGCAGACGGTGGCAGGGAGGTGACAGCGAAGCGGCGGCGCTGCAGCGCGGTGGCAGTGCTGCCTTATGGCCAGGAGGGGCCTCCTGCGCCCCACACTTAGTGCCATGCCCGGTGTCCCTGTCACCGCCGTGCTCCCGGGGCGGCCCGGCCCGGCTGCTGCTGGCCCTCGGCACAGGGACGAGGCTGGGAGTGGCATCCATCTATTGTGTTCCTTGCGGACAGCCTGGCAGTGCGAGCGTCATCATCATCATCATCATCATCACCATCACCATCATCATCATCACCATCACCATCATCATCATCATCATCATCATCATCATCACCATCATCATCATCATCAAGAGCAGCAGCAGCAGGGCAGGGTGACCTCGTGGGTGCTGTGGTCGCTCATCCGCAGAGTGACGCCCCCCAAGCCCCCCTTGCAGAGCAGCTCCGAGGGGCAGGGTCCTGCTGGGGACGCGTCCGTGGAATTATGGAATGGTTTGGGCCGGACGCACCCCGAGCTCCCCCGGTGCCATCCTGCCGCGGGGTCACCGCGGGGTGTGTGGCACAGCACGGCCCCAGGGGACACTGACTGCCGTGGGGCTCGGTCCTGTCCCCTCCCCTGCCCAGGGCTTCGGGACGTGTGACGGTGGCGGAGGCAGCAGCGTCCCCTCCCGCACCGCCGCCCCTGTGAGTCACTGCCCTCCCCGGGCCTTCCGACCAGTCCGAGCTAAAGCAATTGAACTTTGTTTATTGTGTTTTTTCCATCAGGTTCCCTTCCCGGGAGAGTCCAATTAGCGCTAACGAGCGGGCTGGTAATTACAGCTCTGGCCCCAGGAGCATTGAGCGCTGCTGGCCGGGCGGCTCGGCGCCCCCGCCGCTGCCCAGGGGCCAATTAACGGCATTGTCACCGGCCGGCTTGTCACCGACCGGCTTGTCACCGGGGATGCTTGTCACCTGGGGACTTTCCATCACTCTGGGCTGGTGGCGCTGGGGACACTGTCCCCGCGGCCACCGCAGAGACGCGGCTCGGGACCCTGCTCCCTGATCCCGGACAAACTCTCCCTGTAATTCACTCTTCCCAGCCCCAGCTCTGCTCGAGGGCCCGGGGACAGCTCTGTTCCCTTCTCTGCCCGTCCCCTCTCCGGAGGGAGGCACGTTTGTGCCTCCCTGTCCCTCGGTGCCCGTCGTGGCCAGGCAGGGACGGTCCCGGGGGTCCCCCGGCCCCTCCTGCTGCCAGGGGGGCTCCATCCATCCACCCCTCCTTCCATCCCTCCATCCATCCATCCCTCCATCCATCCATCCATCCATCCATCCCTCCATCCCTCCATCCATCCATCCATCCATCCATCCATCCATCCATCCATCCATCCATCCATCCATCCATCCATCCATCCATCCATCATCCATCCATTATCCATCATCCATCCATCCATCCATCCATCCATCCATCCATCCATCCATCCATCCATCCATCCATCCATCCATCCATCCATCCATCCATCCATCCATCCATCCATCCATCCATCCATCCATCCATCCATCCCTTCCTCCATCCCCAGAGGGATCCCTGCAGCTCCCCCAGCCCCTGGGGCAGCTCCTGCTGCTGGCAGCACCCGTCCTGCAGAAGCTTTCCTGGAAAAGCCAAAGCCCCCTCCCCAAACCCAGCCCAGCTGAGGCAGTTTTAGGGGCTAAAAATGCCACGGCAAAATGGGGAAAGCTGTGCCCGTGGCAGCTCCAGCCCTCTGCAGCAGAGCAGGGGTTTGGGTAGCACCCAACAGTTTGTGCTGCAGGTCCTGAGAAGGGTGCACACTACAGGCATGGCAGGAAATGCTGCTGGACAGTGATAATTTAGCTGGAATTAAATAAACCTTAATTCTGAGTGACCTGAGGCCGGGGTATGGGCTGTGGTGGAGGGGTGGTGCAGGTTCTGGGCTGGTCCAGGCAAGAGGATGGGGGGTGAGCTGCGCTCTGTGCCCAGCCTGGGCCCCCAGCAGCCAGGGCTGGACTTGCTGAAACCCTGGAATTTGTCCCTGCTCACCCACCTCCTTCCTGCTGTCCCACAGCTGGCTCTGGGTATGGTCACTGTGCCTGAGGGGTTTGTCCCAGCACTGTCCAGGCAGCTGCAGCCAAACCAGTGTCCCCAGGAAGGAGCTTGGGGCACCTGGGGCAGTGGAAGGTGTCCCTGCCCATGGCAGGGGTGGCACTGGATGGGCTCTGAGGCCCCTTCCAACCCAAACCTGCTGTGACTCCATGACCTTCAGGGGCCGTGGTGGTTCAGGGATGCTGGCATTCCAAAGGCTTTGCAACTCTGCAACCAGCTGTGGGGGGAGCAGAGACCCTTCCGTGCATGGCCAGGACTGGGGTCACTGCCCAAAGCCACCCCTGCCCCAGCCCTGTCCTTGCAGGGGCTCGGTGTCCCCCGCCCATCTCTGAACAGCCAGCAGGCACCAGCCTGTCCCAACACCTGCAGGGCTGAGCTGGTGTTTGCTTTGAACACTTCACCCAAAGGAGTTCAAAATGAGCAAGTGAGCCCTGGCTCAGACCTGGAATCGTCCTGAGGCTCAGAGCTGAAATCATCCCAAGGCTGAGTTGGAATTGTCCTGAGGCTGAGCTAGAATTGTCCTGAGGCTCAGAGCTGGAGCTGCCCTGGGGCTCAGCTGGAATCTCCTGAGGCTCGTTACTCTGCTGTCCCTGCTGGGCTCAGGCTCCTCTGCAGGTAAACAAGGCAAAGGGCCTCTTTCCTTGGGGCTCTTTCGTGGAGGAACCTGGGGCTGGATGAACCCAGACCCAGGAGCTGCCCCGTGTCACCACAGCCCCGTGTCACCACCACAGCCCCATGTCACCACTGCCCCATGTCACCATTGCCATGTGTCACCACAGCCCCATGTCACCACAGCCCCATGTCACCACAGCCCCATGTCACCACTGCCCTGTGTCACCACAGCCCTGTGTCACCACAGCCCCATGTCACCACAGCCCCGTGTCACCACAGCCCCATGTCACCACAGCCCCGTGTCACCACGGCCCCATGTCACCACTGCCCTGTGTCACCACAGCCCCATGTCACCACAGCCCCATGTCACCATTGCCATGTGTCACCACTGCCCCATGTCACCACAGCCCCATGTCACCACAGCCCCGTGTCACCACCACAGCCCCATGTCACCACAGCCCCATATCACCACAGCCCCATGTCACCACTGCCATGTGTCACCACTGCCCCATGTCACCACAGCCCCGTGTCACCACAGCCCCCTGTCACTACTGCCCCGTGTCACCACAGCCCCATGTCACCATTGCCATGTGTCACCACTGCCCCATGTCACCACAGCCCCATGTCACCACTGCCCCATGTCACCACTGCCCCATGTCACCATTGCCATGTGTCACCACAGCCCCGTGTCACCATTGCCATGTGTCACCACAGCCCCATGTCACCACAGCCCCATGTCACCGCTGCCCCATGTCACCATTGCCATGTGTCACCACAGCCCCCTGTCACTACTGCCCCGTGTCACCACAGCCCCATGTCACCACTGCCATGTGTCACCACTGCCCCATGTCACCACAGCCCCATGTCACCACTGCCCCATGTCACCATTGCCATGTGTCACCACTGCCCCATGTCACCACAGCCCCATGTCACCACAGCCCCGTGTCACCACCACTGCCCCATGTCACCACAGCCCCATGTCACCACTGCCCTGTGTCACCACAGCCCTGTGTCACCACTGCCCCATGTCACCACTGCCCTGTGTCACCACAGCCCCATGTCACCACAGCCCCGTGTCACCACCACAGCCCCATGTCACCACAGCCCCATGTCACCACTGCCCTGTGTCACCACAGCCCCGTGTCACCACTGCCCCGTGTCACCGCTGTCCCAAGCACCTGCACAGTGGGGCTCCTGCCCACCTTCCCATGGTGCTGGGGAAAGCGCTGTCCCCCCAGCTCCCCAAAAGCAGCACTCCCCAGGCACTGGGCACTTGCTCCAGAGCTGTTCCTCGCTGGTGCTCTGTCTGCAGGGTCCTCACCTCACAGAGCCCAGTCCTGGCTGGGCCGTGGAGCTCTCCCAGTGAAATCTCAGGTACCAGGGACACATCCTGACCGCCACAGTGGGCTCTCCCAGCCAGGACCAGCCTTTCTAAGCACATGGAGAAGCAGCAGGCTCACCTGTGGCTGTGCTGCTGTCCAGAGGGACCTGCACAGGATGGAGAGATGGGCCAACAGGAACCTCTGAGTTCAGCCAGGACGAGTGCAAAGCCCTGCCAGCACCGGGGAATAAGCCCAGTACCAGCACAGGCTGGGGCCACCCGGCTGGAAAAGCAGCAGAGAAGTGCCTGGGGCACACCTGGGGACACCAGGCTGGCCAGGAGCAAAGGGCCCAACAGTGCACCAGCAGGGACAGGAGATGGACCTTCCCTCCTGCTCACCTCTGGAGGGGCCACACCTGCGCTGCTGGGCGCAGTGCTGGGCTCCCCCGAACAGGAGAGGCTTGGGCAAGGTGGGCATTCCATGGACAGTGATGGGACAAGGGGGAATGGTCCTAAATTAAGAGAGGAGAGATTTTGGTGGGAAATTGGGAAGAGATGGCTCCCTGGCAGGGTGGGCAGGCCCTGGCACAGGGTGCCCAGAGCAGCTGGGGCTGCCCCTGGATCCCTGGCAGTGCCCAAGGCCAGGCTGGACACTGGGGCTGGAGCAGCCTGGGGCAGTGGGAGGTGTCCCTGCCATGGCAGGGGGGGCACTGGGTGGGCTCTGAGGTCCCTCCCAACCCAAACCATCCTGGAATTCCATGATTTGCAAGTGGTATCTTGGAAGGGAGGAGTGCATTGGCCAGAGGAACAGTTGCCCAAACCCATCTGCACTGGCCCATTGGTTCCCTGTGATTTGGCTGTTGCTGTGTCAGTGTCATCTGGTCTAGGTTCCCTTTGTGGAGAGGGAGCTGGACCTTCCTGGGGGATGATTCACTGCACTCAGCTTCACACCTACTCTGGGATGGGAGAAATCTTGCTCTGTCTCTGAATCTGAGCCCCCCTTAGCAGCCTGTGAGCTCCTGGCTCCTGCCAGCTGCCCCAGCAGTTTGCAGACTCCTGCCTGGATCTGCTTCACCTTGATGCCACAGACGAGGGGCTGAGCATGGGAAGGAGGGTCAGACAGGAGTCAGCCACCAGCACCTGGGCATGAGGCGCCACGCTGTGAGTGAACATCTGCAAAAAGATCCTCTGTAAAAGATCAGGAGGATGAAAATGTGAGACCCACAGGTTCCGAGGGCTTTGAGCCGAGCCCTGTGGGACGGCAGCCCCAGCACAGGGCTGAGGATGATGCAGCAGGAGAAGGTGAGGAAGACAGTGTGTCCCCAGGAGCTCACACAGCTGGGGTGTCTGTACAAATCACCAACAGGACAGGACTGCTGGGAACGTGCCTTGAGCTGGTTTATTTTCCAGCATCACTCTCATTACACGGTTATGACAATGGGAAGGTGCCAGCAGCTCACATTTTAGGCAGCAGACACAGAACTCAATGTTACAACTCACTTTAAAAATTTTCTGACCAATCACACAAAGCAGAAGCACATTGACGGTACCTGCTATAAGCACAGGTACCTTTGGTTAGACAATGCTTGCTTGTTGCCAGGTCACACAGGTTCACCTGATGCTCCTTTGGGTCGTGCAGGAGCTGCACCACGGCTGAGGTGGAACTGGGGGACAGGAACTGCAGCCAGGGACATGGTGCTCCCTGCTGACCCTGACCCTGGGGGACATGGGCTCCGTGGGCAGCTCTGGCTGCAAGTCCCAGCCATGGAGAGCCCAGCTGAAATGGGCTCTCTGCTCCTGCTCCACCCTCACCCAGGTGTGGGACTGAAGGCCAAACCGTGCAGAGGAGGCCTTGTCAAACCCCTGCAGTTACGCCAAATTTTTCCCCTCTGGACCTCACAGGATTCACTAAATTATGTTTGCCTGGAAGAAGTTGGACTGTCCAGGTTTGTGGGTCTGGCAGAAATTGGAGTGCCCAGGTTTGTGGGCATGCAGAGGTGAAGAATATCCGTCCATTGACTGGCACACAGGTGCTGACCCCCCTCAGGGTTATAACCCTCTGCTTGTCCTCCCCTTTAACACCGTCTGCTCCTTCTCCTGCCTTCTCTTGGCCAGAGAACTCTCATGGCAGAGCCCTTGAGGAACTAAAACATATAAAATTAACACAAACTCAAGGCCCAGAGCACTGCACTGCCTCATCTCCACTGACCAGTTCCAGTATCTCTCTTACTGGGTTTTTTTGCACATTGTCAAGGTTCTGTGACCCAATTAGAGTTGGAAGCTGTTTAGTGGAGAAGTCAGATAAAAGCAGACAAAAGCATCTATCCTCTGCATGGAGCAGGGAGGTCCCAGCAATCAGAGAACTTTATTTCTTATGTCATTTATTTGACTGGCAGCTTTAAACGATGTTAAACACCCTCTGCCAAAATAAAAAACAAACACAGCCGCTGGCTTGGATCATTTACATGACAGGAAAAACATCTCCAGAGGCCTTTGGTGGGCCCTGCCCAATTCCCAGGAATGCTGGGGCTGCGGGCACTTCCCGGGATGATCCTGGGGAGCAGGGACACTGATGGGATGGGCTGCCATTGTCACCTTGGGGAGCAGGGACACTGATGGGATGGGCTGCCATTGTCACCTTGGGGAGCAGGGACACTGATGGGATGGGCTGCCATTGTCACCCTGGGGAGCAGGGACACTGATGGGATGGGCTGCCACTGTCACCCTGGGGAGCAGGGACACTGATGGGATGGGCTGCCATTGTCACCTTGGGGAGCAGGGACACTGATGGGATGGGCTGCCATTGTCACCCTGGGGAGCAGGGACACTGATGGGATGGGCTGCCATTGTCACCCTGGGGAGCAGGGACACTGATGGGATGGGCTGCCATTGTCACCCTGACAATGTCAGAGCCCAGCGGAAAGCCCAGGAACTTCACAGGTGATTTGGTCAATAGAGAATGAAAGGACTGGAATCAAATTAAATTAGGGCAATCAAGGAGGGCTGCAGGAAACAGCTGCTGCCAAAGAAGCCTGATTCCATTCCTGCCCACTGAAAGGTTTCTCACTCAGCACCAGGACCAGGTGATCCAGAGACCTCCAAATGAAGCTGTCAGAACCACCATAAAATCACAGAACAGACTGGTTTGGGTTGGGAGAGACCTCACAGCCCCCCCAGTGCCACCCCTGCCATGGCAGGGACACCTCCCACTGTCCCAGGCTGCTCCAGCCCCGGTGTCCAGCCTGGCCTTGGATCCAGGGGCAGCCACAGCTGCTCTGGACAGGGTCATTGCCTTGTGGTGGCTCTGGGACATCACCAGGCTGCTCCAAGACACCCAGAGGAGGTCAGAGGAATGAATTTTGCTGCACCCAGCTCTTCCATTGCCATGACCTTGGGGGTGACCCCGTGGAGCTCTGCCCCAGGTGTGTCTGGGCAGGGTGGGGCTTGTCCCACTGCTTTGCTGCAGAGGAAACACCCCGTGTCTGATGATTTCCTTCAGAATCCTTGCATTAATCACAGTCATTAGGTTTGGAAAAACCCTCCCAGACCATCAAATCCAGCCATTCCCCCAGCACTGCCAAGGCCACCACAGACACGTCCCCATGTGCCACATCCAGACACCGTTTGAACTTCCAGGAACTGTAATTCCTTCCAGCACTTCCCTCTGCCGGTGCCAGAGCACCCTGTGGGTGCAGCCCCCAGCCTCACCCCTCTGCTGCTCTCCCACCTCACTTCCAGCTGGGTCTCCCACCCTGGGTGGCCCTGTGACCCTGCAGGGACAGAGTGCTCTGGGGAGTTCAGGTTTGGGTGTGCTCAGTTCCCATCCACACCCAGCGACCTGGGAAAGCTGGTCAGGGCTCAGCCACCATCCATGGCCCCCTCAGCCCCTTGTGCAAGAGAGGAGAACCCCTGGGGCAGCCCAGGGGGACTAGAGAGGACAAGACAGAAGAAATCTCTCCATTGGGATCAGGATGTGTGTATTGAAACAAGGGCACCTGCAGTCCTGAGATTATCCCAGTTCCTGGCCCTGGGAACAGCCCCAAACCCAGAGGTGGGTTCTTGCTGCTCCCAGTCACCTGGAGAGGAGGAAGGCAAGGAGCACCTGGGCTGTGCTCCTGCCCCCAGTCCCAAATAACCCTCATCATGGAGCAGGGGCTCATTAGAGCTGACGAGTCCTCCCTCCTGCCCTCTCCTGCTTATAACTCCTTCAGAATTTTACACTCATATTGACACTGAAATGTTTTTAAATCATATTAAATTGGATCCCTTACCCTCCTGAAACACCATTGGTGGAACCCCAAGAACTGGAATTCCTGGGTTCTGAGAAACTGGATTTTTGTGTTAATTTTAAATATGTGGGAAGAAATCAGTCTAAAGCGTGGGATGTTTCTCCCTATCGCCCTGTGTATAAGAATCAAACTTTTTGGTACAATTACACTTCTGGCAGCCTTTCTAAATCCAGTAATGCAGTTGCCATTGGGAATGTTTTTAGTTTATAAAGATCAAGCCTGAGCCTTTTAGTGGCTGGAGTTTGTAACTAAAAGATTCTTTTTAGGATAAGTATGTACATGGGAGTTTTGATATTAATTATATTAATCATTATACCTTTCAATGTGTGCAGAGATTAATTATCAAGGCCATTAAAAGAGTATTTTTGGTCAAAAGGAAAGGGGGGGGATGTTGGAATGTGGGGGGACACAAGACAGATGATGGACTTTGGGCCTGGTTAACATAAGAGATTTGATAACAGAATGCCTTGGCAAAAGCAAATGGAACTTTGAAAATTAGACCTAGATTGTAAGAAGATTAAATCAGACAGGTTTACCAGAAAAAGAAGATCCCATTAAACTCTGCAAGCAAGAGCTGTTGTTATATGCACAAGTTTGTGTATGTGATTTTAACCTAATCATTGTAGTACACATTACTAATCTCCCTGAAATAGTATAGGAGTGTTTGTATCCCACAGTAAAATTGGATTCTGATCACCGAGTCAGTCTCCCCATCTCTCTCCATCACCAGCACTGCTCACCTGGTGCTCTCCCTCCCTCCTGCCTGCTCCTGCTCACCTGGTGCTCCCCCTGGGACAGCAGCTGGGGCTGCCTTTGCAGGGATGAACACCCCTGTGTTATAAAGGAATACTCCAATTTAGTAATTAAGGAAATTTATTAGATTATCCAAGTATAAATTTGGAAAAAGCTGCAAGCAATTTCGACTCTGAGCCAGGCAATCAGGGTCGGGGAGACTCAGGGTTTGGCCCCTATCACACCAAAGTCCCCATGGGTCTCCAAATGTCATTTTGAAGGGGTCCATTTTATACAGTCTTTTGGGCTCTGGAAGGGGCCCTTCTTTAGCAAATTTTAGCACATTATCGAAGTTTTTCTTTCTTACTGCTGCGTTTCCCGGAACCGGTGGATAACTGCTGGAATCCTGTCAGGTGAAAACTTTTGGGATAAAATTCTGACAATGCCAATCAAATGCCTCCTGCTGGGGTCTTGTCAGACGAGAAATCCCTTGAAACATCCATCCCTGGAGCCAGTGTCCTCCTGGCGTTTGAATCTCCACTCTTTATGGCGCAGCCTATCGCTGCTGGCCGCCCCACACTGGCTGGGTGGGTACCCAAGGTGCTGCGGCTGTAATTCCCTTTATCAGGAATTGTTGTATAACGCGTATCACCCGTGGCACAGCCCTGCTCCCGCCTCCCTGCCGGGAAGGAGCCTCCTGAGCAGGATCTGCGCGCTCCTCAGGCCGTACACCAGCGGGCTGGGCAGGCGGGCAGGCTCAGGTACAGGTCGGCCAGCAGGACCTGCCGCCCGTGGGCACGGCGCAGGGCGAGCGCTGGCACCAGATGGACACCACCGGGGCACGTAGAACAGCAGCATGTGCTCAGGCCCTTCCGGGGGAACGCCTTCCCCGGGCAGCCCTCAGGACCATGCCGTAGGAGGCGGCGGTGAGGGCCGCGGTGAGGGCCGCGTCCGTCCCCACCGGCACAGAGGAGCAGGCCGCGCTGCGGAGGCGGCTGGCGGCGGGGCTGGCGCAGGCCGGGCCGGCACGGCCAGGTGCTTGCAGCAGGAGCGGGGCAGGCGGCGGGGCCCGCGGCAGGGCAGGGAGGCCAGGGGCAGGCGGCGGGGCCCGCGGCACGGCAGGGAGGCCAGGGGCAGGCGGCGGGGCCCGCGGCAGGGCAGGGAGGCCAGGGGCAGGCGGTGGGGCCCGCGGCAGGGCAGGGAGGCCAGCAGCCCCATCGGGGGCACCATGCACAGCACGGCCCTCAGCGCCATGGCCAGGCCCGCCCGGCGCACGGCCCTCAGCGCCGGCCCAGCAGCCGCCGGTAGCTCAGCGGGCGGCAGACGGCCACGTAGCGGTCGAGGGCCGTGGCCAGCAGCACCCCCGACTCCCGGGCCGTGGCGGAGCGCACCAGGAACGTCTGCGGGAAGCAGAGCCCCGCCGGAGCACGCCCGGCAGCTTGGGCAGCACGGCCGTCACCGTGAGCAGTCGGTGACCGCCGGCATGGCCAGCAGGCTGTGCCTGGGCGCCTGCAGGGCCCTGTCCCGCCCCAGCACCAGCAAAACCGCCCCGGTCCCTACCACGGCAAACACGTAGGCCGAGCAGAAAAGGATGCCCAGGCAGGTGGAGAAAGCCTCCATGCCAGGGACACCCACCAGGATGAAGGAGGAGGAGGAGGAGCTGCTGTTGAAGGAATCACAAGCCATTCGGGAGAATCTTCATTTGTGTTTGAAAACATACACCAAACTTTGAGTCCCGAGGTACCGGGGGGATAAGGTGGGGACTCTGCATCAGTGCAAGAGCCAGATCAGGAATGCAGATAATTATGATGATGTGTGAAACCGCATATCATCCTTTCTCCATGGAAAGGGGGCTCAGGCCTCGGCAGGGAATGCCCAGGGAGCTCTGCAGTGCCCATCCCTGCAGGTGTGCCCTGGAGGTGGCACTGGGTGCTCTGGGCTGGGGACAAGGTGGCCATGGGGCTGGCAGGGCTTTGCCAGCCCCAGGGATCTGGGGATTCTGGGATCACCAGCTAGGGGGAATGGGTCAGAAATGCAGAATAAATGGGGTTGCTGTGGCTAGGAAGTTCCTACGAGGGGAAGAAGTTCAATGTTTCAGGTTGTGCCATCAGGGATAACCAACAGACTTTTAGTCTGTTGCTTGTGAAGGGCTGATTCCTTTGTTGGTTGATTGCCAGGGCTCAGCTGACATCCTGAAATGAGCTGCAAGAGGAGAGAACAAGGAGAGCAAGGTCAGCTTCCAGCCCTGGCTTCCCTCAGTGGGGCCAGCACAGGAAATTCTTCCAAATTTGTAGAGCAAAACAGTGCTCTGGGACATTAAATGTGATCATGAAGTTCTCTTTTGCTGCTCTGCCTTCTGTCATCTGCCATGACAGAAGCCTGGCCATGACAAAGGCAGGCAGAAGAAAACACCAATTTCTGAGCGTTTATTCAGATGGGAGAAGCTTGAAGGTAACATAGAAACTCCAGAGCACAGTTCTGGAGGGACAAGAAGAGTCTGAGTGTGGTGGGCAGGATCTACACCTTTGTTTGTGCTGAAAAGTTTTCTGCTGCTTCTTCCCAGAAAGCAGCAAAGACCAGGCAGTGCTGACACACCAGACCCTGCTGGCACACCAGATTCACCTGGAGAAATTGCCTGGAGGATCATCCACCAGGAGCTTTCCAGTACAGAGCAGGCTGTCCCTGCCAAGGCACAAACTCACATGCTCTTAGCCCGAATTTGTGGGATTTATCTCACATCCCATCCCATCCCATCCCATCCCATCCCATCCCAGCCCAGCCCAGCCCAGCCCAGCCCCTGGCTGCTGCCCCCCTCCATCCCTCCCCTCCTCAGCCTGGCAGATACAAACTCAGGGTTGAGCACATTTATTTTCCATCAGGAAAAGAACCCAAGGAGGGAGAAGGAGACCCAGAGCACCTGGAAGACGAGCTCAGCAGGACTCTGCTCACTCACACACCTGGGCAGGTGGAAGCCACACCGTGTCCTGGGCTGGGTGTCCCATCTGACCCCCACCCTGGGAAATGGGATGTGCCTTTGCCCCTCTGCATGTGCTGCCCAGAGGAGTTTTGCTGGGAGAGCTGGTGCTCCTGCACAGGGGCTGAGGCTTTCCCTGGCCTGGAGCCCTGGGTGAAGCAGCACTGTCAGCTGTGGGGCTGGTCCTGCTGGAGCCCCTCTCTGGAGGGCATCCCACCCACCCACGGGGTCCCTGTCCCTGTGTGAGAGGAAAACCAGTGCTGTGTCCCCTCCAGCCCCTCCAGCCCCGGCACAAGAGGAAACGCTGTGACTGGTCCTGTTTTACAGGGAACAGACATGGAAGGGTTAAACCGGGCTGCTGGCAGTTTGGGAATAGGATGCAATTTTCTCAGGCACTTTTATCCTCTGCTTTGGCCAAAATTCCAAAGGGCCAGACCTCATCCCCTCGGCTCTCTAGGCATTTGACTTCCTTGACCCATAAACGGTTTAATCTCTCCTCTAAGTCACTTTGAGTCCTCCCCACCACACAAACCAAGAGGGTTTCCAGCCTGGCTCCAGTCAAGAACACAAACCAAGAGGGTTTTCAGGCTGGCTTCAGTCAGGGACACAAACCAAGAGGGTTTCCAGCCTGGCTCCAGTCAGGGACACTAACCAAGAGGGTTTTCAGCCTGGCTCCAGTCAGGGACACAAACCAAGAGATTTTCCAGTCTGGCTCCAGTCAGGGACACAAACCAAGAGGGTTTCCAGCCTGGCTCCAGTCAGGGACACTAACCAAGAGGGTTTCCAGCCTGGCTCCAGTCAGGGACACAAACCAAGAGGGTTTCCAGCCTGGCTCCAGTCAGGGACACTAACCAAGAGGTTTTCTAGCCTGGCTCCAGTCAGGGACACAAACCAAGAGGGTTTCCAGCCTGGCTCCAGTCAGGGACACAAACCAAGAGGTTTTTCAGGCTGGCTTCAGTCAGGGACACTAACCAAGAGGGTTTCCAGCCTGGCTCCAGTCAGGGACACAAACCAAGAGGGTTTCCAGCCTGGCTCCAGTCAGGGACACAAACCAAGAGGGTTTCCAGCCTGGCTCCAGTCAGGGACACAAACCAAGAGGGTTTCCAGCCTGGCTCCAGTCAGGGACACTAACCAAGAGGGTTTCCAGCCTGGCTCCAGTCAGGGACACTAACCAAGAGGGTTTCCAGCCTGGCTCCAGTCAGGGACACTAACCAAGAGGGTTTCCAGCCTGGCTCAGTCAGGGACACTAACCAAGAGGGTTTCCAGCCTGGCTCCAGTCAGGGACACTAACCAAGAGGGTTTCCAGCCTGGCTCCAGTCAGGGACACTAACCAAGAGGGTTTCCAGCCTGGCTCCAGTCAGGGACACTAACCAAGAGGGTTTCCAGCCTGGCTCAGTCATGGTCACTGGCTGTGTGAGGCCGAGCACTGCAAAGCCAGTATCGTGCCATCGCTGCCCAGACAATGGTGTTGATGCTGGTTCATTGCTCAGAACTCTGTTTCCAGCCTGGCACCTGTGACCCCCGTGGCAGCTGGCACAGGCCACTCCAGCAGGAACCACGTCTCATGCTGGAATTGTTTGTTTGGAAAGGGCAAACATGTCTGAGATCCTGTAATTCTGAGCCTGGGAAAAAACAGCTCCTCCCTCCCTCCTCCCTCCCTGAGGTACTCGATCCTCTGGGCAGCAGTTTCTGCACTTCTCCCTGGGTAACAAAGCCCTCCAGGTTATTAAACAGTGCTGCTCAGCCAAGCTCAGCTTTACTGGGTCCTTCTGGTTCACAGTGCTGCTCCAGCCTCATTTCCTTATTGCAGAACCCCTGACTGGTTTGGGCTGGAAGGGACCCTAAATCCCACCCAGTGCCATCCCTGCCATTGCAGGGTCACTTCCCACTGTCCCAGGCTGCTCCAACCCCAATGTCCAGCCTGGCCTGGGGCACTGCCAGGGATCCAGGGACACCCTGTGCCCCTCAGCCCCCTCCTAGGGAACAATTCCTGCCCAATATCCCATCTAAACTGACTCTCCTCAGGACCACTCACACACAGAGGTGTCCAGTTGCAGGTCCCAGCCCTGTGTGAAGCATCCCACCTGGAGCAGCTGCTCCTTCAGGCTCAGGGGGCCCTTCTGGCTCTCCACAGCTGCCTGGCAGGAGGGTGCAGCCAGGTGGGTTTGGGCTCCCCACTGCTGTAACCCTGAACTCCCCCCAAATCACCCATCCTGGTGTTTTTTCCTTGCTCCAAGCCTGTGTCCCCCCAGAGCTCAGGATTCTCCCAAGCTGCATTCTCCTCCCAGTCGTGTTTGCTGTTCCCAGGTGCGTGCAAGCACAAGGGACAGGCCGGGGCTGGGAGCAGGGAATTGCAGCTCAGCCCAGGTGACAGGGTTGGCAGATGTCACCCCTGAGTGCCTGCAGCTTGTCTGAGGTGGGTTTGACCAAGGAAGAGCCAGGTAATTAGCACTGTTGTAATTAACCTCAATGAGGCAGCCAGTGGTGGTTGCAGGTGTGTGACTGGCAGGTCTTGACCATAAAATTCACTAAATCTGAGGTGTCTGGAGGTGGTGAAGCAGCTCATTACCTCCATCAGAGCCAAAGCCCTCTTAGATGTACTGGCACTGCTGCCCAGCAGCTTTTCTGGCCGGATTTTTTCATACTCCACCTCGATCTGGCTAAAGTTTGAGCTTGGCCCAGAGCATGGCACTGCACTTAAAAACACTGCCCCAACACCAGGTGAAAAGGAAAAAATACATACCCAGGACAAAGTGAGACCTGATCCTGCCTGTGCCTGCAACCCACAGCAACGCCTCAGCCTGCAAAAAGACCTGCATGGAAATATTCAAGTGTCTTAGGGAAGCTGATGTTCCTAATCACTGCTGGGACTTGAGGGACTGAATCATCCCGGGGGAGAAGCTGCTGCCTGGGAATAGCCAGGGAGAGAAATGATAAACAAATGCACTACTCCCACTGCGGGGGTGGTGTCTGTCCCAGCACCAAGATGCCAAACAGATCCTGGGCCGTACAGGGGAATATTTTAACCCTGGTGGAAGTGGAAGTGCTGGAGCCAGTCCAGATGGGACACGGGGCTGCTCCAGGGCTGGAGCCCCTCTGGAGCCAGGCTGGGACAGCTGGGGGGGCTGGTCACAGGGGCTGGACACGAGCCCAGGTGTGCCAGAGGCTGATGGCACCTGAGCTGTCCCAGGGCAGGGATTGTCCCCTGTGCTGGGCACTGTGTGACCCCTCGAGGGCTGTGCCCAGTTCTGGTCCTGCAGGAGAGACCTGGAGGGGCTGGAGCATGTCCAGGGCAGGGAACGGAGCTGGGAAGGGGCTGGAGCATTCCTGGGGGAGCTGGGAAGGGGCTGGAGAATTCCTGAGGGAGCTGGGCAGGGGCTGAGCCTGGAGCAAAGGAGGCTCAGGGGGCCCTTGTGGCTCTGCACAAGTCCCTGCCAGGAGGGGACAGCCGGGGGGGTCGGGCTCTGCTGCCAGGGCACAGGGACAGGAGCAGAGGGAACGGCCTCAGGCTGGGCCAGGGCAGGCTCAGCTGGGCCAGCAGCAGGAATTTGCCCATGGAAAGGGGGCTCAGGCCTTGGCAGGGGCTGCCCAGGGAGCTCTGCAGTGCCCATCCCTGCAGGTGTGCCCTGGAGGTGGCACTGAGTGCTCTGGGCTGGGGACAAGGTGGCCGTGGGGCACAGCTGGCACTGCCTGGGCTGGCAGGGCTGTGCCAGAACCAGGGATTTGGGGGTTCTGAGGGAGAGCAGCTCCAGCTCATGGGGAAGAACACAAACATGAGAAGAACACCGATTTTTTTTTAATCTGTCTTCAGTTGTGTTTGTCCTCCTATGACTCCGACATAATTTCTGTTGCCTGAATTAGTTATTGATGTGTGGGGCTGCTGCAGAGCTGATTCACAGATCAAACACAAATCAGCAGCTCTGAGACAGGCTGAAGATAATGAAATCCATAATATTTCCACTGATTTAATGTACCTACCTCCTTTATTTCCCCCAAGTCTTAGAACAAGGAACTGCAGAAGTGGAATATTTATAAATCTGTGCTGATACAAAAGGAGGTTCCTCATGAGGCACAAGAGCAAACCTGGCCTATTGTACTGCTGAATCCCTGATCCAGCTCTTGCCATCCCAGCCCAGCAGGTAAGAAATCCCCTCACCCAGGTGGCCCCTGCTGCCCTGGGAGTCACAGGGTTTTGTAGGGCCTGTGTTTGCTTCCCCCAAGGTGTCCTCAGCAGCTCTTTCTCCAGCACAGAGCCCACGGCCAAGGAGAAGGGAAAAAATACAAATACCATATTTAAATAGATATATAATATATAAATCAAGTACATAAATAGTCCTTTTTCACACCTGTGGGAGGTTCCCAATTTAGTTGTGCAGGAACTGAGCTTTGCACATAGAGGAAAGGATGGAATTGGGTTGTTTTGAAGCTTTTTATGAACCTCCCTATACCCAGAGTACTGGATATGAGGGATCACGGGGGAATATGGGATGCTGAGAGATGAAGTGATAAAATGGACAATCTAATCCAGTGTGGGCTCATTCCTTTGGGGGTGTAGCTGCTCAGGTGGGGCCCTTCAGACCCTTCAGGGCTGTACCTGCTCTGTTTGATATTTTCTGCCCTTTATAATAAATACATTTACACAAAGGCACCACAATTCCCCACCCCTGGCAGTGCCCCAGGCCAGGCTGGACACTGGGAGCAGCCTGGCACAGTGGGAGGTGTCCCTGCCGTGGCAGGGGTGGCACTGGGTGGCTGTGAGGTCCCTCCCAACCCAAACCCCTCTGGCATTCCGTGGTTCCAGGATTTTGTGATGGGTCAGTTCCTGATCCTTGTGGAACCACCTGTGCCCGGCACAGGAGAGCCCAGAGCTCCCTCCTGGGCACTGTGCATCCCCCCGTTGCCAAAACCCACCCCAAAACACATCTCAAGCTGCTGTTTGCAAATATGATTTTACTGTGTGGATAATGAGTTAATTTGTGCCTAATTCAGGAAATGAAGATCTCAATTGGGTTTGTGCTAGAACTTTCTGCTTCCACAAAGTGTTATTGATTTTCTTCTTCCAAAAATAAATTTCCAAATTATAGGCAGTGGTTAAATGCAAGAGGAAGATGACACAGTGGTTAATTGTAGATGAATGCTTTGTGCTGTCTGCCTGTGGCACTCAGGGCTGTGCTGCAAGGGAAGGAGCACGTCCCAGCGAAGTGGAGCTCCCGACAGGCTCTGAGTACCCCGTAAAACCATCAGCAGCTGGGCTGCTCAGCCCTTCACTGCAGCCCCAGGGCATGGCTCTGCTGCAGGATGAGCAGCCATAAAGGACAGCTCTGTGTGCTGAGAGCCAGCCTGGGCACAGCTGAGGAGCCCCTTCCCACCCCAGACCTTCCAGTGGGGTCCTGACAGGAGCTTCAGCCTTGAAAATTGAAACTGGAGTCAGGCAGGATCCTTCTGTGCATCTGCGTGGTGCTCACGCCACAGAGCATGGCGGTGGGCACAGGGGGCACCAGGGTGGAGATGATGCCCACGGGGATGTGGACAAGGGCAGCCAGACCTTCCCAAACTGTGCAGAGTGCCAGCTTCTGGAACCAGCAAGGCTGGAGCAGCCCTCCCAGCCAGGCAGTGCCAGCTGTGCCCCACGGCCACCTTGTCCCCAGCCCAGAGCACTCAGTGCCACCTCCAGGGCACACCTGCAGGGATGGGCACTGCAGAGCTCCCTGGGCAGCCCCTGCCAAGGCCTGAGCCCCCTTTCCATGGGCAAATTCCTGCTGCTGGCCCAGCTGAGCCTGCCCTGGCCCTGAGGCTCTTTGCTCTTGGGCTGGTTTTATCATAGGATCACAAAATGGTTTGGAACCTCAGAGCCCACCCAGTGCCACCCTGCCATGGCAGGGACACCTCCCACTGCCCCAGACTGCTCCAGCCCCAGTGTCCAGCCTGGCCTTGGGCACTGCCAGGGATCCAGGGGCAGCCCCAGCTGCTCTGGGCACCTGTGCCAGGGCTGCCCACCCTGCCAGGGAACAATCCCTTCCTAATATCTGTTTTGAAATGAGGAAGAAGGTATCTGGTATTTTCCTCGTATCTGATGGTTGGGAGCCAAGGCCTTCAGCACCTGCCTGTCCCAGCTCTGTGCCATCCTGATCTCCTACATCCCCCTGCCCACCTTGTCTGCCATCCACAGGCTTGGGAAGCAGCTGCCCCCTGGCCCCAGGCTGTGGGAATCCTTAAAATCAGAGGGTTTTGGGAAAGCTGCCAAAGGCAGGCTCAGAGACGGCAGAACTGTGATTGGAGCTAAGCAGCAGCCATGAGATTGGTCAGCAGAAAAATTATATAAGTAGAAAATAAGGACAAATAGAACAATGGTCTGTGTATTAACACTTGCCTAGCATAACTCCCTTAGCTGCAGAAAAGTTTATCTAGTGAGGTATTGGGAAGTTCTAAGCTTAATAATGGAGCTCTGTGCATTGTGTTTGAAGGCTCACAAGCAGGTATTGTATTCCAAATAAGCCAGCATTGTACAAGCAAAGGTACCTGTGCTTATAGTGGCTGGATGGAACTGCTGTCAGTGTGCTTCTGCTTTGTGTGATTGGTCAGAAAACTTTTAAAGTGAGTTGTGACATTGAGTTCTGTGTCTGCTGCCTGGGACGTGAGCTGCTGGCATCTTCCCATTGTCATAACCTTGTCATGAGAGTGATGCTGGAAAATAAACCAGCTCAAGGCACGTTCCCAGCAGTCCCATCCTGTTGGTGATGTGTACAGAGACCCTGGCCAGCCCCCTGGCTGCTGGCCAGTGCCCATCTCCTGGTGGCCCCTGCCCTGAATGCCCTGGTGCAGAGCTGGAAAACAGCCCCAGGGATCCACCCGAGGGACAGGGCTGCAGGGCCAGGCCCGGTGCCCAAAACCAGATCCTCCTTGCATCCCCTCCAGCCTGGAGCCAGAGAGCCCATTCCCTCATGCCAGCCACCTTGTGAAAAATGCCAGGCACTTGGTTTTAAAATTTTAACAGTTTAATGATAATTAAATGGTTATAAAAATAGCAATATAATGAGAGTAAAAATAATTCGGACAATTTGGATTAGGACAATGTGAGACAATAAAAACAAAGAGTTAGGGACAGTCCGGGTACATTTCTGGGCAAAATAAGCCCGAAAAAGGCCCCACGTTCACAGAGGATTAACCCTTAAAACAGCAGCCTGTTGCATATTCACACCCCTCATCCCTGGTGCATCAATTCCATTCCCACCCAGGATTCTGGCTGGGCACTGTCAGCTCCTTCCTCTGAGTCCTGACGGCGTCTGCAGGGCTGAGCAGGCAGGAAGAAGTTCCTTTGTTCTGATCATGGGGCAATAAATTCTCTTTCTCTGAGACATTCAGGTGTCCTGTGGCTGCTATCAGGTGTGAGTCCTTTCTTTAAAAAGTATCTTACATAGCATAGTTTCTATTTTAACGTTCTGTTATAACCTAAAACTATATTTGACACACTACTTAAGGGAATGAATACAGCAGGACTTTCTAACACATATAAAATTCATTTGAATATTTGCAAAAAGACAGTCATAAAATGCACATTTTTCACAACCTCCTGCTCCCTCCAGCCTGGCTGCTCATGGGCAATATCCCTTCCTGGCAGAAATTCCTTGTGTTGCCTCCCATCCCTGTCACCTCTCCGTGGCACAGCTGCCCTCCACTGAGGGATGGGCTGTGACAATCCACATTATCCCTCTCCCGTTTTGGGATGCCCACTCTCTGAAGGGCCCTGTGGTAAAGCTGCCCTCCCTGCAGGCACAGCAGAGACAGGGCTCCTGGGAGCAGAATTTCACTGGGGTTCACTGCTGAGAGGGGATTTGGTCTCTGCAGAAATACAGAGTGTTCCCAGAGCTGTGTTTTTATTTGTGTCCCTGTTCAGTCCAGGCTATGAAACTGTCAGTTCCCAGAATTGTGTGACCCTCTGGACCGCTCAGCTTTCACTGCACAGCCAGAGTGAGTCACATCTGTGCAGTTATGGAGACAGCACTGCTGGCCTGTGGGCACAAACCCAGAAACCTCAGTGAGCTGGGACACAAACCCAGAGACGTGACTGTGGTCTCTCCTTGAAGGTCTGCAGGAGAGTGTGTGGTTATTCCTGTCCCAGGATAACACCTGCTCAGCCCAGAAGCCTTTTGGGAACATCAGGAAAATCTGTCCCACTGCCAGGTTCTGCTCCCAGTGAGGACAGGCTGCTCTGAAGGGAACTCCAGGAGCCCTGGGTGTGCAGGGCCACCCCAATCTCCCTGGGATGTGTGGGGCTGGCAGTGCCTGGCCGGTCCCTCAGGCACCCTCGGGATGCAGCAGTGACATGTTTCAGACCTGGGCTGCCCCTCTCAGAGCATCCAGGGCTCACTGAGGAGCTTACCATCCCAGGGCAGCCCCTCCTGGTTAACCAGCCTGAAATGGTGTAAAATCATCCTCCCTGCAAGGAGATTGTGCTGGCTTTGTGCTGCCTGCAGGGTCCTGCCAGGCCCTTTCCCTGAGTCTTCCCTTGGGGCTGTTCTCCTCTGGGATGTCTCAGCCCACCCTGCTCCTTATCCCAGGAGCTGAGTGGGCAAGGAAGAGAAAGAGAAAGGGAAACCAAAGAATGCCAGACTGGTTTGGGGCTGGGAGGGACCCCACAGCCCCCCCAGTGTCCCCCCTGCCATGGCAGGGACACCTCCCACTGCCCCAGGCTGCTCCAGCCCCAGTGTCCAGCCTGGCCTTGGGCACTGCCAGGGATCCAGGGGCAGCCCCAGCTGCTCTGGGCACCCTGTGCCAGGGCCTGCCCACCCTGCCAGGGAACAATTCCTCATTGCCAAGATCCCACCCAGCCCTGCCCTCTGGCACTGGCAGCCATTCCCTGGCTCCTGTCCCTCCATCCTTGTCCCCAGTCCCTCTGCAGCTCTCCTGGAGCCCCTTCAGGCCCTGCCAGGGGCTCTGAGCTCTGCCTGGAGCCTTCTCCTCTCCCGGTGAGCACCCCCAGCTCTCCCAGCCTGGCTGCAGAGGGAGCAGCTCGTGGAGCCCCTCCATGGCTGCTCTGGCCTGGCTCCAGCAGCTCCATGTCCCTTTTGGGGTCCCAGAGCTGGAATCTCTCCAGCTGGGCTCCCGGAGCAGAGCAGAGTGGCGGGTGGCCCTGCTGCCCTCGCCGTGGGATGGCCCAGGGCTGAGCCATGCCCTCTGCCCCTCGGGGCTCTCCTCACTCCCACCCTGCCAGCTGCCCCCAGACCCTGCTGCTCCCCAGCTGTTCCCACTCACAGCCATTCGCTGCCTCCCTTTAATCATTGACAGCACCCCCAGCCTTCCCAGCAGGGCCTGTTTGCTCTGCTCTGTTTGACTTTCCACAGCAGCACCCACGGCAATAATGGACAGACCAATTTTTCTGCAAGTGCCTTCCAGCTGTCGCTGCCTTTCCCCACCTGCACTTCCTCAGCCCTGGGCCTGCACACTGTATTTGCCGTGCCAAAATTCCATTTTGCCAGCAAACAGGCTGAGCTGTCAACATCCCCTCACACCACCAGCACAGGGGTTAGGTCAGGAGCTCCATGGTGCTCACAGGGATGGGAAGCTCTGCTCTGGAGCCAGGCTGGGAGAGCTGGGGGTGCTCACCTGGAGAGGAGAAGGCTCCAGGCAGAGCTCAGAGCCCCTGGCAGAGCCTGAAGGGGCTCCAGGAGAGCTGCAGAGGGACTGGGGACAAGGATGGAGGGACAGGAGCCAGGGAATGGCTGCCAGTGCCAGAGGGCAGGGCTGGGTGGGATCTTGGCAATGAGGAATTGTTCCCTGGCAGGGTGGGCAGGCCCTGGCACAGGGTGCCCAGAGCAGCTGGGGCTGCCCCTGGATCCCTGGCAGTGCCCAAGGCCAGGCTGGACACTGGGGCTGGAGCAGCCTGGGGAAGTGGGAGGTGTCCCTGCCATGGCAGGGCTGGCACTGGGGGGGCTCTGAGGTCCCTCCAACCCAAAGCTCTTGATGAGGATGAATAAATGACATTGCATCACTTCATTCTTATTCTGATCAACATTTGTGTTTTGCACCAATCTCACATTTTTGTCCCATGTCTGACACTCCCTTGGTATCAGCTGACCTCACACAGCCCCACCAGAGATTAAGCTGGGCTTGTGTTGATGGATTTGAAAGAGTTTTTCTTCCCAGGAAGGGAGAAGTGTCTGCAGCAGCAGAATTTTCTTACCAGCAAAACTTCATCTGCTCTGCAAGAGAAAAAATGGGTCCCAAGGAGTTAAAGGAGTTAAGGAGACCAACTCTGACGTGCAGTCTGATCTGGGATACACTGATGCATTCCACTGAGATATTTGTCCTCTTTGTTGTTTCAGGATCAGCCACTGAACTCCTCTGCTTCTGTACTTTGGGATTTCACCGTCCTGTGAAGGTCCAGGGCACCTCCTTGTGCCTGAACATGAAGGGTGTGAGCCTGAGGCGGTCACACCTTCACTGGGGGAGTTTGCTGTACCTGGGAATTGCTCATGGCCTGCTGTCCTGAGCTGTCTGAGCACACAGACTGCTCTGTTCCCCCTCCACACCCTCAGCAGCGGGCAGAGCAGCCCTTGGCTCTGGGTGAGCAGTTCCACACACTGACCCCAGCCTGAGAGCACGGCACCAGCGAGGCCAGCATGGACTGCGTGTTTCAGGGGGGACACCACAAAGGGATACAGGGCTTTGCACATGATGAGAAAACCTCCCAAAATGCAGCTTCTGAGTCTCCCCAGACCTGCACTGAGTGACCCAGATTTGGGGCTCCCTGTGAGGACCAAGGTGCCGTGGCAGGGGGCGACGGCTTGGTGTGGAGCTCACCTGCTCTAAGGTGAGCTGAGATGCTGTCAGTTCAAACAAGGACACTTCAAACCAAACCCCAACCCCAAACCCCCTGCCAGATCCCAAACACCTCATCTCTGGTTTCCCTGGGGCTGGGACCATGGCAAGTGTTGATGGTTTTTCAGGCCATGCAGAGATAAACCCTCAGCTTCTGCCCTGGGCAGCTGCTCCCGGCTGGACAACCCTTTCCATGGGGAAACTGCCATGCTGGTGTCCAGGAGCTGTGCAGAGCCACAAGGTCCCCCCAGAGGCACAGCTGCTCTGTGACACCAGCCCCAAAGCAGCTCTCCGTGAGCAGCACGGGTTCTGAGATCACTCAGCACCACAGCTGCTCATGTACTGTTATAAATTCCCCTGGATCTTTCTCCCATCCCTTCTGGAAGCAGAATCATCTGATAATGGTTTGCCAGATTGAGTTTTGACCAGCTTGATGACATGCCAGTGATTTATTTTGGAGAAATCATTGCAGAATTGCAGCATAATGTTGTTACTGCCTCTCCTCACAGCTCTGCCCTCATTTCCTTGCGTTGTTAGTGAGACGCCTGCTGCAATATTTTCCAAAAATCCCATTAAAGCAGAGTGATAAAGGAGAATGGACACACTTGGTCTTATGAGAATGAAGCGACTTCAAACTGCAGAACATAAGATCTGTTGAGGAGATTAAAACACGGACTCTTCTAAACCTTTTCAGAATTCCATCCCTGGAAGTGCTCCAGGCCAGGCTGGAAAGGCCTTGGAGCAACCTGGTCTGGTGGAAGGTGTCCCTGCCCGTGGCAGGGGGTGGAACAGAGCTTAAGGTCCCTCCCCACCCCAAACTGGCCTGGGATTCTCTGATTCTGTATTCTGGAATTTTGGTGTCTTTAAACTTGGTGAAACAGGGTGAAGAAAAATGTGAAATTCATGCACCACTCGTGCACCTCAACCCTGCTTCCTTGATCCAGATGTGGCCGGGCAACCTGGAAACCCTGAAATTAATTCTTTCTAGGAAGGAAATCCTCCTGCAGAACAGACCAGAGCTGTCCCTGTCCCTGGCAAGCCCCTGGATCCATCTGGCCCATTTTGGGCACCTGGAAAGGCTCCAGAAATCAAAGTGGGCTTCTCAGTGGCACTTTTTGCTGTTTTGGCAGAGCAGTGGTGTCTCCAGAGGAAATGCTGTGTCCTCTGCCCTGCCAGCCACTGCTGGGGATGGGAGCTGCAGGAGGACTGGGAGGAACATTCCCCTCAGGAATGACTCTTATTTGTGTGTGGAGCTGGGTCTGGGGGCTGGGCACCGCTGTCCTTGGGACCACCCAGCAGCAGGAGTGTCACAGCTTTGCCTGGCATTCCTTCCCCACCAGGGTAATTTATTGCATCCCAGGTGTTATTCAGAATCCCAGAATCCCAGAATGTCCTGAGCTGCAGGGACCCCCAGGGATGCCCCAGTGCCACCCCTGCCCTGCCCAGAGCCCACCAAGCCCAGCCTGGGCATCCCTGGCAGCGCTGGCCAAAGGCTCCTGGAGCTCTGGCAGCCTGGGGGCCGTGCCCATTGCCTGGGCAGCCTGGGCAGTGCCAGCACCCTCTGGGGAAGAGCCTTGCCCTGCTCTGCAGCCTGAGCTGCCCTGGCCCAGCCCCAGGCGCTCCCTGGTGCTGTCCCTGTGGCAGAGCAGAGCTCGGAGCTGTCCCTGCGCTGCCCCTCGGGAGGAGCTGCAGCCCCGGGGAGCTCTGACCTCAGGCTGCTCCAGGCTGAGCTGACCAAGGCACCTCGGGGGCCCCTCCAGACCCTTCCCCAGCCCCGTGTCCCTCCTCTGCACTCTGTCTGAGAGCTCTGGATCCCTTTCATGTGCGGCTCTCAGCCTGGCAGGGGTTTGGGCTCCGAGCCTGTTTTCAGCCAGGGACGCCCGGGCTGTGCCTCTGAACCTCTCTGCCCTCTGTGCTCAGCGTGGGCAAGCAGAACCCGCTGTTTGCAGATGTCTCTGGGCTGTTTGATTTTCCATCCCGTGCGCTGAGAGCGGAGTCTGCTGCCTGTGCAGCCCCACTGCCGTGCCCTCCGTGTTTCTGAGCCCCCGCTGGTTATCTATCTCCCTGATGGAGCCAGCCAGGCGTTAACTGTGTCAATGTTTGCCCCCGAAGAGCTCGTTCACCGAGCAGGAGGGCTGCGGGGCCACGGGATCCCGTGTGTCACCCACGGCAGCACAGGAAATTGGCCGATTCCCCTTGGCCTCCCCTGGGGCTCGTGCTGGTTCCAGTAAAAGTCACCATTCCCTCCTGGAGCAGCCCCCGTGCCCTCACCTCTGCAGGAGCACCTCCCTCTGTTATTTATTTCATCCATGGGCAGTGTAAAGGTCACAGAACGTTCATAAGATGATGAATCCCAGTATCCCAAATCCCTGGGGCTGGCACAGCCCTGCCAGCCCAGGCAGTGCCAGCTGTGCCCCACGGCCACCTTGTCCCCAGCCCAGAGCACTCAGTGCCACCTCCAGGGCACACCTGCAGGGATGGGCACTGCAGAGCTCCCTGGGCAGCCCCTGCCAAGGCCTGAGCCCCCTTTCCATGGGCAAATTCCTGCTGCTGTCCCAGCTGAGCCTGCCCTGGCCCAGCCTGAGGCCGTTCCCTCTGCTCCTGTCCCTGTGCCCTGGGAGCAGAGCCCGACCCCCCCGGCTGTCCCCTCCTGGCAGGGACTTGTGCAGAGGGAGAAAACGGGAAGGCAAGAGAAGGGGAAGGGGAAAATTTGTTTGGAAGGAACCCACAACATTTCAGTCTATTAGCCTGACCACTCTGAGGAAGCTCCTGTAGAAATCAAGATTGTCAGAAACGGAATTTTCAGCCCTGAGCAGAGACAATAAAGCAATGCAGGAAGGGTCTGTAAGATAAAAAATGGGGAGGAGATGATCTGTGTAGAATCATTATTCAGATTCACTCACACTATGTGAACCAGGAAGGGGAAAACACACCCTGAAAATGTCAGCATATTAAAGATATGTTAAAGAATATTCATAAATTGGTGTTTGAGGTCGCTGCCAGCACAAACCTTTCTATGATTTTACTCAAGTAAAAAAGTAGTTTTTAAAATGTGCTTAGAGTGGAATTATGAACCCATCACTGCTGGATGTGGTGGGATCCCAAAGGATGTGCAAAAGGACCAGACAAGTCCACCGGTGAGAGATTTTTTTGTTTCCTATGAAACACGGTGGCTGAGGTGCTGCTCCCCTCAGGAAACCTCTGAATTGATTGCCAGGTGCTGGGACAGGTGCCAAGGGAATGATAATCTGAAAATGACCTTCCTAAATGGCCATTAATAGACACTCTTGGTGGCAGCATGGCAAGATGGAGGATTCTTTAGTGTGCTCGATGGAATTGAACTCCAGGGCGGTTTGGCTGCAGAGGAACCTTCCAGCCCATCCATTTCAGCCCCTGCCACGGGCAGGAACACCTTTCACTGGGGCAGGGTGCTCCAGCCTGGCCTGGAACCCTCCCAGGGATGGGCACAGCTTGCTTTAATACCCGATTGCACAGTGTGAGACTGTTTCATCTCACCCGTGTGCCCCAAACCTTGCAGTTCCTCTGCTCTGTGCCCACACCAGGGACACGGGGATGTCTCCCTGCTGTGCTCCCACTGAGCCACTCTGGTGGTTTGCTGCTGAGCTCCCTTTCCCAGAGGTACTGCTGTGTGTGTGTGGGGAGGGTGTGAGCAGCTTTTGTCTGCTTTCCCATCTTTAGGAAAACAAGGAGCTTTCCCAGGAGCCAGCTGGGGTGGGCAGAGGCTCCCTTGGCACCGGCAGCGTGTGCTGGAAGTGTTTGTGATTTGAGACTGACCCAGCGCCCATAAACTGACCCTGCAGGGCAGAGTTCAGGGGGCAGGGCTGAGAGGAGTGTGGGAAGGGATGGTGAGGAGGGAGGGAAGAGGGGTGGAGGCTTGGTCATAGAATCCCAGAATCCCCAAATCCCTGGGGCTGGCACAGCCCTGCCAGCCCAGGCAGTGCCAGCTGTGCCCCACGGCCACTTTGTCCCCAGCCCAGAGCACTCAGTGCCACCTCCAGGGCACACCTGCAGGGATGGGCACTGCAGAGCTCCCTGGGCAGCCCCTGCCAAGGCCTGAGCCCCCTTTCCATGGGCAAATTCCTGCTGCTGTCCCAGCTGAGCCTGCCCTGGCCCCACCTGAGGCCAATCCTCTTGTCCTGTCCTCCCACGTGAAAACCTTTACAAGACCCCATCCCTGGAGGTGCCCAAGGCAGGCCTGGCCCTGGGCTGGGGACAAGGTGGGGTTTGGGCACAGGTTGGGGATCAGTGGTCTCGGACACTTCTCCAGTGCCAAGGATCCTGGGATTCTGTGAATTTCCCGGTGTCCATGGAGGGCAGTGCCCAGCACAGACGGGTTCACAGAAGTGTCATTTAGGGCCAGACGCTGCATTTCCTACAGACACCTCATGTGAGACAAACCCATTTGCTCTCCCTGGCCTGGTTCAGGCACGGAAATGGGGCTTCAGTTCAGTTTTAACCCCACAGCTGAGGGGGCAAAGAGAAACTTATTGCCACAAGACATCTTGACACGGATGGCGCCTGGCCCACCCCAGGCGACACCTGGGGCTGTGTTTGCCTTCCTGACATCCAGTTTGTTTTTATTGTGCAATATATTCTGATTTTAATTAAACATTTGGTGTCTCACCGGTCAAGGGGGGGAGACAGCCAGAACTTCCCCTCTGTCATTCCCTCGGAGCGATGCTGCAAGCACTCCTCTTGCAAAATTTACGACTTCCACTACAGATTTACCCTCCCAATAAAAATTATGTGGATTGCCAGCACTGTGGCTGCAGCAGTGCCAGCCATAAATCACCAGGAGCCATAAACATGTCACCAATAAACTATCAGGAGAAAGTCCTGCCTGCTGGGAGAGCAGCATAAATGGAAATGCTCATTTACTGCACACACTCCTCCCGCTGTTTGCGCACGGGAGCGGGGCTCAGGCTCGGGGGAGTGGGCAGGGTCCGCGTTAAAAGGGCTGCCCTGGGGACAGGGGCAGGGACAGGGACAGGGGCAGGGACAGGGACAGGGACACGGGCATGGACATGGACATGGGCATGGCATCTCCCTCTGCTCCTCGACACGGCTGAGTCTGCGCTGGCCCGAGAGCGCCCGGCACCTTGGTAAGTGCAGGCACCTTCCTGAGCCCTGGGGTGGGACAGTGACAGGGTGGGAGTTGTGCCCTGAGCCCTGGGGTGGGACAGTGACACTTGTGGGAGCTGTGCCCTGAGCACCTGGGGTGGGACAGTGACAGGGTGGGAGTTGTGCCCTGAGCCCTGGGGTGGGACAGTGACACTGGTGGGAGCTGTGCCCTGAGCCCTGGGCTGGGACAGTGACAGGGTGGGAGCTGTGCCCTGAGCCCTGGGGTGGGACAGTGACACGGGTGGGAGCTGTGCCCTGAGCCCTGGGGTGGGACAGTGACAGGGTGGGAGCTGTGCCCTGAGCCCCTGGGGTGGGACAGTGACACTGGTGGGAGCTGTGCCCTGAGCCCCTGGGGTGGGACAGTGACACGGGTGGGAGCTGTGCCCTGAGCCCTGGGGTGGGACAGTGACACTGGTGGGAGCTGTGTGTGCCCTGAGCCCTAGGGTGGGACAGTGACAGGGTGGGAGCTGTGCCCCATAGCACCTCTGATGGGACAGTGACACGGGTGGGAGCTGTGCCCCTGAGCCCTGGGGTGGGACAGTGACACTGGTGGGAGCTGTGCCCTGAGCCCTGGGGTGGGACAGTGACACAGCTGGTCCCCGTGGCCCCAGTGCCCCTGGGGTGGGACAGTGACACTGGTGGGAGCTGTGCCCTGAGCCCTGGGGTGGGACAGTGACACTGGTGGGAGCTGTGCCCCTGAGCACCTCTGGTGGGACAGTGACACAGCTGCTCCCCGTGGCCCCAGTGCCCCTGGGGTGGGACAGTGACACAGCTGGTCCCTGTGGCCCCAGTGCCCCTCGGGTGGGACAGTGACACAGCTGGTCCCCCTGGCCCCAGTGCCCCTGGGGTGGGACAGTGACACGGGTGGTCCCCATGGCCCCAGTGCCCCTCTGGTGGGACAGTGACACAGGTGGGAGCTGTGCCCCAGTGCCCCTGGGGTGGGACACTGACACAGCTGGTCCCCGTGGCCCCAGTGCCCCTGGGGTGGGACAGTGACACGGGTGGGAGCTGTGCCCCAGTGCCCCTCTGGTGGGACAGTGACACAGCTGGTCCCCGTGGCCCCAGTGCCCCTCGTGGTCCCCGTGGCCCCAGTGCCCCTCGTGGTCCCCGTGGCCCCAGTGCCCCTCGTGGTCCCCGTGGCCCCGTGGTGGCCGTGGGTGGGATGTGTGGAAGGAGAGGCTGTTGCCATCTCCTGTGGAGCCGTGGTGCTGTCCGTGGGCTGTGTCCAGGTGTGAGATCCAGCTGCTGTCCCACTCCTGGGGGCCATCTCAGCCATGGGAATGGCCCTGGCCGTGGTCCCTGTCCTGGCCTCCAGTGTCACCAGGCAGTGGGGCTCTCTGGGAGCTGCATCCCCAGGGTCCCCCTGCTATCTGTGGGGTTTTGCTTTTCCAAAACTCCAGCACAGATCCCGCTCCCTTTGCTGAGCCCTCACTTGGTTGCTGGGCAGGCAGAGATGCTGCTGAGAGAACAGCCAGGTCTCCTCTTTGGGAAGAAGCAGAGCTCTGAGCCTCAGCCAGCCCCAGCTCCCAGGGCCCTGCTCCTGCCCTCACTGACATAAAACACCAGCATTTTGAGTTACTGGAGAGCATCAACGTCAGAGACAGGGAAAGATCAGGAGGTGGCTTTAGAGGCATGAGAAAGAACAACACCACGTCCTCCATGAGGGCTCTGCCCCGGTGCCTGGCCTCTCCTCCCCGGCAGGCTGGGCTGCTCCTGGGGAGCGCTGGGCAGGAGACACCCTGTCCGTGGTGATGGCTCAGCAGCCACCTCCCAGGGCTGCCACCAACCCTCACCTTGGGATCCTCCAGGAGTGGGAGCTTTGCTGCCTCCCCAGGGCTTGGCTGCACAGGAAAGGTGCCATGGCCATCCCAGGACAGCCAAAACTGGTTTTGTGGCTCTGTGATTCTGTGACAGACATGTGCCTGCTGTGAGCTGAGCTCTGTGTTACCTACACACACAGAAATGCACATAAACAGGAACAAGCCTGCCTGGTTGTTTATATATTTCACACGTTTTATGTGTCTATATTTATACAAATCCTTTACAGACACACACCTGGGACATGGAGGGGTAAAACCATCTGGGAGTGGAATCTGTAACGTGTTGGGGCACAAAACAAGCCACAGCAGCTCGGGGGGAGCAGAGTGAATAAATCTTGAAGTTCTGAGTGACTTCTACACTGTGGTGGGAGTTGCTGGTGTTGGACAAAGTCAGGTTTGAGGGAAGGTTTTCTTGTAAGTGAAGCATCTCCTACAGAGCCAGGGAGCTCTCACCAGTCCCCTCTTTCCTTGGTGCTCCAACAGTCTCTTTTTCTACCTCCATATTCCTGAGGAACTGCTGAATCTCAGTGTCTCTGAGAGTTCTGGATGCCTGCCAGAAGCTGCACTCGGGGACACAGGCCTGCACAGACTCGGATTTTTTTAGGTTTTTAACCCGGGCCCCGGTTGCAGGAGTCAGCAGAGCTAATTCAGTGTTCAGATCACAGGATGGTGGAATGGCCCGGGTAGAAAGGCACCTAAATCCCCCCAGTGCCAGCCCTGCCATGGCAGGGACACCTCCCACTGCCCCAGGCTGCTCCAGCCCCAGGGTCCAGCCTGGCCTTGGGCACTGCCAGGGATCCAGGGGCAGCCCCAGCTGCTCTGGGCACCCTGTGCCAGCCCTGCCCACCCTGCAGGTGCTGCTGCCTTGGCAGAAAGGGGCAGCTCTTGCCTTTGGGGAGCTCTGAGCCAGCAGTGAGCCCCAGAGGTGCCCGTGGGCAGTTTGCTGTGGTACCACCAGGCTCTGTGGAGCATCAGGGGATGCAGCAGCTGCCCCAAGCCCCCTGTGCTGCCCAGGCTCTGCTGAGGAGGGGCTGAGATTGTCCCTTCAGCCCCTGGCACTGCAGGGCACGGTGGTTCTGATGCCAACACGTGGCTCTGCCCTGCCTGGAGAAAACCAAAGGGTTTGGGGTTTTCCCCACGTCCCATCAGTTCTGTGCTGCTTCTGCCCCGGAGCAGGAAGATGTCTGTCCTTGCTAAACTTCAGGATTTATTGTCACATTAGACTCTCAAGCTGGGAATCTAATGAAGAAAATCATATTAGGACCCTAATAAATACGTCATGGAAGAACTGTCTGTAATCAAAGATGAGCTGTGTTACAGCAAACCCTCTGGCCCACAATCCAGACACACTTTTGTATCCTGGGGAAGGTGCAGGAAGATTGAAGTCACAGCTATTTTTTTGCTTTAATGAGCTCATCTTGCACATTTGCTGCTTCCCCCCACCCACCCAGCGGGTCACTGTGCCACTGAGGGGCTCAGGGACCCTGCCAGCCTCTGCAGCACTGTCACAGGAAATGCAGGATGTGCCAAGGCTTGGAGGTTCATGGGATCATTCATGTTGGAGAGAATTCTGAAGAACTCTGGCCCGACATCTGCCTCATGCAGGGCCAGCTGGGACATCTCATGGCTCTGCCCATCTGGGTCCTGAAAACTTCTGTGCATGGAGATGTGCAGCCTCTGGGCAACCCCCTCCAGTGCTTGATGGGGAAACATTTCTCATTTCATTCAGTCTAAACCTCCCTCGATTCAGCTTCCACCTGCTGCCTCCCATCCTTCATCCACGCTCTGCTCTGAAGATCCCAGTCCAGCCTCCCTGGTGCCCCCTTGGAGGAGGATCCCTCCAAGCAAACCTTCTCTCCTCAGGGCTGAACAAGCCTCTTTCCTGGATCTCCCATTCCAGGGTGTTCTCCACCCGCCTGTCTCACTGACCCTGCTGAGCCTGACACCCACCTGCAGGCACTGCCAGATCTCTGCCAAGGCCTCCTCCCCTCTGCTCTGGCTCCCTGTGTAAAACACCCACATCCCTCCCCTCCAGTGCATCCCCAGAGACTTCCCCAGGATCCTCCCAGGGCTCTGAACCTGCAATATCTTGGGCTTTTCCTTGTGCTTTGCCTTGGGCTTTGCCTTGGGCTTGCCTGCTCTCAACAGGTGTCCCAGGCCCCACGCAGAGCCTGTGTCCATGTGGGGTTTTGCTCATTTATTTCCCTCCACCTGGCAGGAAGGTTGTGCAAAGAGCAGGGCTTGGCTGTGAGTGCCTCTGAAAATCCACCTTGCCCTGGGAACCATCTTCTGGGCTGAGAGCAGGAGGGCCCAAGCGCTGGTTCTCTGTTCTGTTGGAAATTGTGGAGTCCCAGACTGGTTTGGACTGGGAGGGGCCTTAGAGACCACCTTGTTCCATCCCTGCAGGGCAGGGACCTTCCTCTGGCCCAGGCTGCTCCAGTCTGGCATTGAACACTGCAGGGATGGGGCAGCCACAGCTTCTCTGGGCAGCCTGTGCCACTGCCAGTGCCAACAAATTTTGCATTTGTTTCCAGTGCTAATTTCCTTAATGAGAAGTGTCAGGGTTAAACTTTCACAATTTTCACACCTTTTGATCTCTCCAGTTGGCATAAAAAAGCAGCCTTGGCTTAGCAGCTTGGTCATGGTTGGGATGAGCATGGAAAAGGCGTTTGCTCCCTCCACAGAGCATCTCAAACCCTGGAATTTGGGGATGACTCTGAAATAATGGAGTGTTTTCCTTTTCACTCTGAAGCATTTCAAGTATTCCTTTTTTCCCCTCTTTATCAACAAGAACTGCCCATCCTTTTCCTTCAGTTTGGGGTTCAGTGGGTGAACGGGGCTGTAGCTGTGTGTGGCACCGTTCCAGCCAGCTCAGGGACCCCTGCAGCGCCTGCTGGGGAGGTGGAGGGAGGTGCAGCTCCTCTGCTCAGCGCAGAGTCCAGCTGCATTGTTGGTTTGTTCTAGGTCTAGGCCATGTGAGAGCTGAGCTGGGATGGAGCATGACTCACACACCCCGTGGGAATTCAATGGCTCCTTCCATCAGCCTTCAGCTTTCCTCATGATGGGCATCCCGGGCCTGGAAGCCCTTCACCCCTGGATCTCCATCCCCTTCTGCGCCCTCTACCTCTCCGCTCTCCTGGGGAACTGCGTGATCCTGTTCATCGTCAGGAGGACGCCCAGCCTGCACGAGCCCATGTACTATTTCCTGTGCATGCTGGCCCTCACGGACCTGGGGCTGGCCCTGTGCACCCTGCCCACCACGCTGGGCCTCTTCTGGTTCGGCGCGCGCCGCATCGCCTTCGACGCCTGCCTGGCGCAGATGTACTTCATCCACATCCTGTCCTTCATCGAGTCCTCCGTGCTGCTGGCCATGGCCTTCGACCGCTTCGTGGCCATCGCGCACCCGCTGCGCCACCCGGCCATCCTCACCGGGGGCACGGTGCTCAAGATCGGCCTGGCCATCGTGCTCAGGGGCGTGCTCTCGCTGCTCCCCATCCCCTTCCTGCTCAAGAGGCTGACCTACTGCGGCAGGACCGAGCTGTCCCACTCCTTCTGCTTCCACCCCTACATCATGAACCTGGCCTGCGCCGACATCAAGGTCAACGTCTTCTACGGCATGATCGTTCTCCTCTCCACCGTGGGCACGGACTTCGTCTTCATCGTGCTGTCCTACATCCTCATCATCAGGACCGTCGTCAGCCTCACCAGCAGGGAGGAGTGTCTGAAGGCTCTGAACACCTGCGTGTCCCACATCTGCGCCGTGCTGGTGTTCTTCATCCCCATGATCGGGCTCTCCATGATCCACCGCTTCGGGAAGAACGTCCCCCCCCTCGTCAACACCCTGGTGGCCTACACCTACCTCATCATCCCCCCTGCCCTCAACCCCGTCATCTACAGCATCAAATCCACCCACATCCGGGAGGCTCTGCTCAGGGCCCTCTGCAGGAAGCGGGGCTCGCACTGGTAGCTTCCTCCAGGGCTTCTGCCAGAAGGTGCTGATGGACTGGGCTGTCTGTCAGAGCTCTGGACGGGCTGTCTGTCTGTCAGAGCTCTGGGATGGGCTGTCTGTCTGTCAGACCCCTAGGACTGGGCTGTCTGTCAGAGCTCTGGATGGGCTGTCTGTCAGACCCCTGGCACTGGGCTGTCTGTTTGTCTGTCTGTCAGACCCCTGGCGCTGGGCTCTCTGTCTGTCAGACCCCTGGCACTGGGCTCTGTCAGACCTCTGGCACTGGGCTCTGTCAGACCCCTGGGACTGGGCTGTCTGTCTGTCTGTCTGTCTGTCTGCCAGACCCCTGGCACTGGGCTCTGTCAGACCCCTGGCACTGGGCTGTCTGTCTGTCAGACCCTGAGGACTGGGCTGTCTGTCTGTCTGTCTGCCAGACCCCTGGCACTGGGCTCTGTCAGACCCCTGGGACTGGTTCCTTGGTCAGAGCTCTTGGCCTGCTTTCCCAGCCAGAGCTGGTGGAAGGCTCTCTTGGTGCTCCATCCATGCAGCTCACTGCCAGAGGAAAGAACTGCAGACCACTGGGGTGCTGTCCCCCAGCCCAGAGCTGTGAGCTTTCATGTTGTGTCCTGGCATGGTGCTGTCCTCCCTTCCTGCAGAGAGCATTTCTCATTAGGCCTTGTTGGGGGGCCCAGAGCACTCTCAGCCCCTCTGAAAAAGATGCTCAGCCATCACCCATGTGTTCAGAGTGCAGTGCCCATCCCCAGTGAGAAAACAGCTGCTTGTGCATCCCTTTTGGAAGCCTTTGAGTCTTACCAGCTAATTAATGTCCCATTCATTGTTCTGCATTGAGTGTCATGTATGTGCAGCATCTGCAATAAAATCCATCTATTCCTTGTGAAAGGTCATGAGATTTGAGGAAGCCTTTTTTCCTGTCTATGTGATGCAGAAAGACTAGGTTGGGGTTGTCTGAAATCTTCAGGGTGTGCTGCAGGTGAGCAGGACTGGGTGAGCCAGGTGTGTGTCTGGATGGGCTGGGGGGTCTGCTGGGGCTGGAAGCTCCCTGGCAAGAAAAGAGGGGAGTCCAAAAACATTGTAGGAATGGTTAAAGTTCCTGGCAGCCAGGCTTACATGGTGCTGCCTTCCACCTGAGCTCTGCTGGTGCTGGCTGTACCCCTCAGCACGGGAGGGATCCCCAGGGACACCCTCAGGTGGGAGATGACAGCGTGTCCCAGCACCTCCTTGCTCTGCTGGAGGCTGGGGGTCAGCCAGGCAGGCAGAAAGGTTTCATGGTTCTCCTGGCTCCCACAGACAGAATAAAGTGTCCCAGAATCACAGAACAGAATCACAGAACCACTGGGGTTGGAAAAGCCCTCCCAGCCTGTGACTGATCCCCCACCTTGTCACTCACACCAGAGCACCAAGAGCCACATCCAGCTGCAAATATTTCTCTCCTCCAGAGAGCTGTAGTTCTGTTATCTCACACCACGTTTTGGCCAGTCCTGAGCACGGTGGAGAAGAAGAAGTGACAGCCAGTGTTTGCCTGGGAGGGATGAAGCTGCAAAGGCACCAGGACAGGCCCCCAGCCCTGAACTGGTTTTGCCTGGCACTGAGCACTTCACCAGCCCAGATCAGACTTTCTGTTCTGCTCCACATGTAGTGGAGAGAAAAAAACTGAGAGAAAAAAAATAATGCGGAAACAGCTCCATAAAAAAGCAGAAAGGGGGCAGGGAGGATTCCTGAGGGGAGGATTCCCAGGCCTCTGGGCTGTGTGCTGTGCTCATTATCTCGCTGTGTCCCAGGGTCCCTTCCCAGGGCGAGACACCAGCAGCCCCCAGGAGCTCAGCCTGGGGAGCAGCTCCCACTGGCACTGGGGAAGGGGAGAGCTCTGCTCAAACACCTCTGACCTAAACTGGAGCTTACAGGAGAAATTTACAGATGAGAAAAACAGCCAGGAGAAAAGAGCTTTGCTGTGGAGATGCCTGGCTTGCAGCATCCTCACACGGGACTCTGAGAATCCTGAGAAGATTCTGAGTCTCCTCCCATTCTGAAAACTTCCAGAGTTCATCCCTGGATGTCTGTGTTTCCTGGCTGCTGCTGGTCTCCAAAACGGCTCCAAAACAGAAACCCTGAGGAGCCTCTGCCACAGTAAGAAAATGTTTGTGCGGGAGTTGGAGGGCAAATCGTGGGGCATTTATCAGCACATCTGTCAGCACAGCTGGAGAGCAGGGTGGAGAGGCAATGAAAGAGGGAGAGATAAAGGTTGGAGGGGAGAGGAAGGGAAAGGGAAAGAGGGAGAAGGCAGAGAAGGAGAGAAAGAAGGAGAGGAAAGATGGGAGAGAGGGGAGCGGGGCAGTGGGGGTGCTCACCTGGAGAGGAGAAGGCTCCAGGCAGAGCTCAGAGACCCTGGCAGGGCCTGAAGGGGCTCCAGGAGAGCTGCAGAGGGACTGGGGACAAGGATGGAGGGACAGGAGCCAGGGAATGGCTGCCAGTGCCAGAGGGCAGGGCTGGGTGGGATCTTGGCACTGAGGAATTGTTCCCTGGCAGGGTGGGCAGGGCTGGGATGGAATTCCATCCCTGGATCCCTGGCAGTGCCCAAGGCCAGGCTGGACACTGGGGCTGGAGCAGCCTGGGGCAGTGGGAGGTGTCCCTGCCATGGCAGGGGAAGGAACAGGACCAACTTTAAGGTTCCTCCCAACCCAAACCATTCCAAGGTTCTTTAATGAGGCGGGGATTGGTCAAAGGTTGGATCAGTGATCCTGGATTTCCAGCCTCAGTGATTCTGTGAGTTACTGCTGGGGGTGCTGCTTGGGTCCCCCAGGAAAATGAATCTGCATTTACTGGAGTTTCAAAGACAAGGATTCAGTCTCCACCTCTGCAGAAATCCAGGCCCTCACAGCACCCACTCTGCCCACCAGCAATCCCAGATCCTGAGCCACTCATGGGAACCTGACTGCATTTATCCCTGCCAGAGAATTAGAGACGAGCCGAAGCATCAGGGGTGGTTTCAGTGCCTGTCTCACTGCCCCACTCCCTCAGGGAAAGGTTCAGGAGGGCAGAATTTTCCAGTGGGACTCAGGCAATTCCGTCAGGGCTGGCAGCTGAGGTGCCTCAGTACCTGCTGGTGATTACCGAGGCTCCTTGTTCATTCCGTTTGTGTCTTAATTCAAGTGCTTGGCTGACAACATCATCCCTGGAATAGATTTTGGGCACAGTGACAGCAGCAGTCCTCCCACACTGTGTGTAAATCAGGCATGAAAAGCTACAATGTGAGTCCTACTTGTTCTACATCCGAGATGGAAAAGCCCCACATCAGGAGAATAAAGCCTGATGCTATTTTAGGCCTTCAGCACAGATGTGCAATAAAAACCCCATGTTTCACAACTCAACATTGCTTATAAAAGAACTCCATTAATAACCTGCAGAGCCTGCCGTAAAGCCACTTGGCATCCTTGATCTGCACAGATTGGGCACAAAAGAATAACCAGAAAGCTCAGGCTGAGCCTGACCTTGTGCTGCCCCTCCAGGCCAGGAGGGAGGGTGGGTTTATTCCAGCACAGGTACTGGCTTGGTGCCTGAAAATAGAAAGGTACCTAAAGCAAAGCCTTTTCTGTATCTTTAGACCATTATCCTTGGATCACAGCACTCCTGGAAAATCCACAAATACAGAATAAGGTAAATATTCTGATTTTTTTTTTTAACAGATATTCTGGTTTTTCCATACGTGTTTTTCATAGGATGAAAATCCAATTTGTAAGTGCAAAAACATTTGAAAGATCCATGTCTTCCTGTGCCTGTGAGCTGTTCTGGGGAGGGCTGGGTCGTGGGAGGCAGCACTGCCAGCTCCAGCCTCACTGAGCACATTTCTGACAGGCCACCACAGCACATATGGAAAAAATCAAGCGGCACTGAAACATTACAGAAAGCGCTAAAAATCTGCCGGGTTTTTTTGTTATAATTTTTAATTTTGTCCTTTAAAAAGAAAAGCAAACAAGTTCAGCTGATGGGTTTATTATTCAAAAGGTTGATTTTACGGTGTTCTGCCTTTTTAGAGAATTCAGGCAATTCCTGAATTCAAATGCCAGCACTTTGTCACTGCATATGTTGTTGCACGGGGTAAAACACCCGGAGAGGAGCTCTCCTCATCGGCGTGGCGGCTCTGAGAGTCCCCGGCTGGCGCGGTCAGGCCCGAGCCGCGGGAAAGGGCTCCTAAAGAGTCTCCTTTGTGTTTGCCTCGCAGCAGGGCGCGCCCGGGCATGGCATGGGGGCCATGCCCTTCTCCAACAGCTCCGAGCTCAGCCCGTCCTTCCTGCTGGCCGGCCTGCCGGGGCCGGAGGGAGCGCGCTCGTGGCCGGCCGCGGCGCTCTGCTCGGCCTACGCGCTGGCCGTGCTGGCCAACGGCGCCGTGCTGCTGGCCGTGCGCGCCGAGCCCGGCCTGCACGCGCCCATGTACTTCCTCCTCTGCATGCTGGCCGCCATCGACCTGGCGCTGGCCTCGGCCGCCGTGCCGCGCGCCCTCTGCCTCTACTGGCTGGGCAGCCGCCGCATCGGCTTCGGCGCCTGCCTGCTGCAGATGTTCCTCATCCACGCGCTCTCGGCCGCCGAGTCCACCGTGCTGCTGGCCATGGCCGCCGACCGCTACGTGGCCATCTGCCACCCGCTGCGCCACGCCGCCGTGCTGGGCGGCCGTTCCGCCGCCCGCGTCGGCCTGCTGGCCCTGGCCCGCGGCGTGCTCTTCTTCCTGCCGCTGCCCCTGCTGCTCCTGCCGCTGCCCTTCTGCGGGCCCCGCCGCCTGTCCCACTCCTTCTGCCTGCACCAGGACGTGATGAACCTGGCCTGCGCCAACACCGCGCCCAGCGTGGTGTACGGGCTGGTGGCCATCCTGCTGGTCATGGGGCTGGACGCCGTGCTCATCTGCCTCTCCTACCTGCTCATCCTCAGGGCCGTCCTGCGCCTGGAGGCCTGGAGGGAGCGCCTCAAGGTGTTCGGCACCTGCGTCGCCCACATCTGCGTGGTGCTGGCCTTCTACGTGCCCCTGATCGGGCTCTCCGTGGTGCACAGGTTCGGCAAGGACCTGGCCCCGCTGGTCCACATCGTCATGGGCAACACCTACATCCTGGCGCCCGCCGTGCTCAACCCCATCATCTACGGGGTGAGGACCAAGCAGATCCAGAGGAGGATCCTGAGCTTCATCCGCGTCACTGGCAGAGCTCCCCGGTGAGCCGAGCCCTGCGGCCTCACCCTGGCTCGCCTCGTTTGACATCAGAGCCTGCGGGGCCAGGCTGTCCTCTCCCTGTGCTCTGAGGTGCTGCCACCAGGCTTGTAAACTCCTTCCAAGAGTGTTTGCCCTCACCAAACTCAGAGAGAAATGGCTGCAATTATCTAAACCAAATCCCAATCTCCCCAAACTCAGAGAGAAATGGCTGCAATGATCTAAACCCAATCCCAATCTCCCCAAACTCACAGAAATGGCTGCAATGATCTAAACCCAATCCCACCCTCACCAAACTCAGAGAGAAATGGCTGCAATGATCTAAACCAAATCCCACTATCACCAAACTCAGAGAAATGGCTGCAATGATCTAAACCCAATTCCACTCTCACCAAACTCAGAAATGGCTGCAATGATCTAAACCCAATCCCAATCTCACCAAACTCAGAGAAATGGCTGCAATGATCTAAACCCAATCCCAATCTCACCAAACTCAGAGAAATGGCTGCAATGATCTAAACCCAATTCCACTCTCACCAAACTCAGAAATGGCTGCAATGATCTAAACCCAATCCCAATCTCACCAAACTCATAGAAATGGCTGCAATGATCTAAACCCAATCCGACTCTCACCAAACTCAGAAATGGCTGCAATGATCTAAACCCAATCCCAATCTCCCCAAACTCAGAAATGGCTGCAATGATCTAAACCAAATCCCACTCTCACCAAACTCAGAGAGAAATGGCTGCAATGATCTAAACCCAATCCCACTCTCACCAAACTCAGAGAGAAATGACTGCAATAATCTAAAGCAAATTCCACTCTCACCAAACTCAGAGAGAAATGACTGCAATGATCTAAACCCAATCCCACTATCACCAAACTCAGAGAGAAATGGCTGCAATGATCTAAACCCAATCCCAATCTCCCCAAACTCAGGTCTCACCAAACTCAGAGAAGTGACTGTAATGATCTAAACCCAATCCCACTCTCACCAAAGTCAGAGAGAAGTGACTGTAATGATTGAAATCCAAGCCCAACCTGGCAGGATCCACAAGAAGGGAAGAGTGACTCAGCAAACTTACACAGATGTCCCAACACTGCACCTCTTCTCACCTCTAACTGTGGCAGAGCAGAGAAAATGCCGCATGGTTTGGGATGGTTCAGTTAATTCCTTGTTTTCACATGGGGCACAGTCACATTCCAGATGTTTTGCCAGAAAAACTTTCATGTAGCATCATTCTTTGAGTAAAATAATTCCAGGACACCTGTCCAAAGTGACATTACAGATGCCAAAATGCATTTCAGAGAAAGATCATCCACCTCTGTGGTCTTGTTCTGACCTGCTGGGTGCTCTGTCAAGACCCCTCAACCTCCTCATAGCAGATGCTGTGGAAAAACTTCAGACTCAGAGTTATTGGTAACAATTGTAAAATTATTTTAAATTAGTAATTGTATTCAGTAAAATGAAAACATCTCCTGGGAAAAAAATGAGCAAGTTATAAATGTCAGTGATGATTCCAAGCTGAAGGAGGTCTCCTTGCCAGGCCAAAGGTGTTCCACTCTGGGAATTGCTAAAACAGGGTCCTGTCACTAGCAGAGTGACACCACCAGAGCAGAGTCTGGCACCATCCTCTGGCACTTGGAGAGGTGTGGATGGATGGATGGATGGATGGATGGATGGATGGATGGATGGATGGATGGATGGATGGATGGGAACCCTCTCAGTGCTGTCATCACCATCACCTGTGCTTTCACACTCAGGTGAAATCAGGGCTGTTCCCACTGGGGCAGACACAGAGATCCCCCAGGGAGGGGCTGCAGGGGGGCCAGGGCTGAGCCCCCCTTTGGTCACCGTGGGTTTGGGGGCTCAGGGCTGGCACAAGGCCCTGCCCAGACCTTTCTGGGGGAGCTGCAGCAGCCCTGGTCTGACCTGCACCCCACCAGGACGCCCAGGAGCTCTCAAACCCCAGGGTCTCCACTAGCATCCCAGAATCCCAAATCCTCCCAGCCAGGCAGCGCCAGCTGTGCCCCACGGCCACCTTGTCCCCAGCCCAGAGCACTCAGTGCCACCTCCAGGGCACACCTGCAGGGATGGGCACTGCAGAGCTCCCTGGGCAGCCCCTGCCAAGGCCTGAGCCCCCTTTCCATGGGCAAATTCCTGCTGCTGTCCCAGCTGAGCCTGCCCTGGCCCAGCCTGAGGCCGTTCCCTCTGCTCCTGTCCCTGTGCCCTGGCAGCAGAGCCTGATTCCCACCCTACCCTTCCCCAGCTCCATTGCCCTTCTCTGGACAGTTCAAGGGTAAATTTGGGTTTAATTGCTGGGTTTGCAATCAAGGCTGCTGTAGTATGTACTGATGATCCATTCCAAACAACAGCAATCTGCCCTGCTGCTTTTCATCCCCTGCTCTAATCCAGGCTGGGAGAGGAGAGGAGAGGAGAGGAGAGGAGAGGAGAGGAGAGGAGAGGAGAGGAGAGGAGAGGAGAGGAGAGGAGAGGAGAGGAGAGGAGAGGAGAGGAGAGGAGAGGAGAGGAGAGGAGAGGAGAGGAGAGGAGAGGAGAGGAGAGGAGAGGAGAGGAGAGGAGAGGAGAGGAGAGGAGAGGAGAGGAGAGGAGAGGAGAGGAGAGGAGAGGAGAGGAGAGGAGAGGAGAGGAGAGGAGAGGAGAGGAGAGGAGAGGAGAGGAGAGGAGAGGAGAGGAGAGGAGAGGAGAGGAGAGGAGAGGAGAGGAGAGGAGAGGAGAGGAGAGGAGAGGAGAGGAGAGGAGAGGAGAGGAGAGGAGAGGAGAGGAGAGGAGAGGAGAGGAGAGGAGAGGAGAGGAGAGGAGAGGATCTAGAAGAAGATAGGATGCCAGGAGATCTAGAAGATCTCCAACTGCTTCAGCCCCCTGTGTGTCCTTGTTGCCTCTATTGCCATCTCCAGGCTCCTGTGACTCCCAGTCCTCTTGCCACCTTCCCATCCTCCTTTTTCCTCCCTCTCTCCCTCCCACCATCCCTCGCCTTGTCCCAGCCCTTCCCTTTCCAGCCAGGTGACCCCAGCCCTTCCCAGCCCAGCCCCAGCCCTGGCTCTGGCCCCGCTGACAGAGGAGTTGTGGGCTGGGTGTCCCCACGGTGTGCTTGAGGTTTCCCTTCAGCTGCAGGAGATGACCTGTGCCCTCAGCACCAGGCATTCCAGGAGGAAGGTGGCTGTTGTGTTCTTTGGCAAAGGAAAGTGCCGTGTTCCAGCATGTTCTGTTCCCCAGCAAAGCAACACTCCAGGACTGAACTTTGGAAAACAAGATGTGAGTGAGTTTTATCTGCACCCAGGAGAAATCAATCCATCATGCCTTCCTGCTCCGAGCCTCTATTAACTCTCTGAGAAATAAATTACTAGAAAATACAATACAGCATTCCAGGGTAGTTCATTCATTTTTCTTTATTAATTTTTTTCTCAGCACAAGAGGAAAAGAAGGAACATATGGGGAGTGAGCAGGAGCCATTACTCAGTGCTATGGCCACCTGAAAAGGGTTTAGACCCATAATGCCTCTGAAAAATTCATTCACATTTCCCAAATCACATTAGGCAGGTACAGATTGTTTTCATTTTTACAAAGGTTTTTTTACCCTTCTAAGCTCTATTAAACCAGAATATGCCAAAAATGACAGGGGACAGAATTGCCTTGAACTCCCAGATGAGAACCATTTGTAACTCACTAAATGAAAGTATTTCTTTTGAAATAAATTGGGGTTGGATTTAGCAGTAAAGGTTATGCCAAGACTGAAGCTGTACCAGCACAGACTACAAAAATGAGGCTTGGTTTACTCTCAGCACTCCTTGGAACTGGGAAGAAACTGCACCAAACACTGCAGCACTGGGGGCCCTGGCAGAGCCCTTGGTGACATCTCCCATCTGAGGATGGACAGGGGCCCTGAGCTCGGGGAGCTGGCCTCTGTCCTGGAGAGCCAGGCCATGGGGAGCAGCTGAGGGAGCTGGGCAGGGGCTGGAGCATTCCTGAGGGAGCCCCAGGGATTTGGGGATCTGGTCTAGTGGAAGGTGTCCCTGCCCATGGCAGGTGTTGGAACTCGATGATCTCTCAGGTTCCTTCCAGCACAAGCCCTTCTATAACTCTATGATGGCTCTTAGATCTCCTCCAAATCAAAACATCGTAAGAAACCAGGTACAGAACAGCAAAACTCAGCCCTGTTTGTGAGGTTATCAGCACTGAGTGGGTTAAAACCTGCCACCTCCTCGGGCTTCTGTCTCTAATTAGCCTGGAGTAGGGGAGATGCAGAGCTCCCTGCTGGGATTGATGTGTCAGGCAGGAAAACATCTCAGGTCTCTGCAGAGCAGAGTCCCCTGGAGGGGCAGCAATGCTGCTCTGCAGGAAGGGCTCAGGGCCACGGGGCAGCCCCCCTCCTGCCCACCTGCCTTGTCCTGGGGCTGGGTCCCCTGGCCCTGTGCTCCCCACACAGGTGAGTGAACATCTGGGTACAGCACCACCAACAGAGGCAGCTGCCTGGGAGGAGGTGAGGAAGAAAATTGTCAGGACTTGCAATTCCTGGTATGTTTAAATCCATGTGGAAAAAATGGGGATTGTCCCCAGAGTGCAGGTGACCCCAGCCCAAAGCAGCTGTGAGGGTCCCAGCACAGCCCAGCTCCAGCTGGGACTGGTGGCTGTGCTGGGACGGGCTGGGATGGCCACAGGGTGACAAGGGTGACATCTGTGGGGATGCAGCGGGACCAGAGCCCAGCCTGGCTGCATCACAGCCTGGGGGAGGTCCACTAGACCAGAACCCCCAAATCCCTGGGGCTGGCACAGCCCTGCCAGCCCAGGCAGTGCCAGCTGTGCCCCACGGCCACCTTGTCCCCAGCCCAGAGCACTCAGTGCCACCTCCAGGGCACACCTGCAGGGATGGGCACTGCAGAGCCTGGCTCTGTTCTGGGACACTGCCATCCCTCTGCTGCCTGCAGGTCCCCATCAGGTGCAGGAAGGTTCCAAAGCTCTTCCAAAGCTCCAGCCAGGCTGGGGACACCAGCCTGGTGTGCTCTGCAGGGCTCCTGGGGGATCCTTCCTGCTGGGATGAGGGGGAATGAGCTGAGCAGTGTGCAGGGTGTGAGTGAGTCCCTTCCTTTGGCACCACTGCAGCCTGGGCTGCTGGGCCAGGGGGCTGCCAAATGCTCTGACACTGGCTCTGCTGGCCCAAAATCCATTGTTTCTTGACCAAGAGGAGCTCTTGGCAGCCCAGGTTACACCGAGGAGCAGCACAGTGCTGTCAAACATCCAGCCTGCCCGGGTGGGTGAATGGGTCTGACATCTTCTCTCAGCGTGCAGAAGTTGCTCCTGGGCAGCACAGGGAGCTGCCAGAGCTCTCCCCTCCAGGAGAGGGTGGTGTGGTTATTGCTGACTTCACTCGTGCTGGAAAGCTCCAGTTTGTACAGCTGAGCCCAAAATCTGCCCCCCCGGGCTGGCAGATGTTCCCAGAGCTGCTGCTTGGCACCCACACGCTCAGGGCTGCTGACCAGGATCCCTCTCCCCACTAACCACCCCTCTGGAGGGTTCACTTCAGACCAGCTCTCCTCTGGCCCCCTGGGCTGGTCACCTTTCAGCCCTGGGCAGCAGCAAGTGTGCATCTCAGGATTCCTGCTGTTCAGCTTACCCAGGAGGGATCCAGTGTGCTCCAGGAGGGACAGGACGCCCCAGTGGGAGCTGTCAGCACCCTCATCTCACAGGGCTCTGCTGCCACTGCAGGCAGTGGCCAAGGGCTGGGGGGAATCTCAGCCTCCAGACCCTGTCACAGCAGTCTGCCCCTGGCCAGGCCACGTCCACAGCATTTGATGAATTTTTTCCCCACAGGACAGAAATCCCTGAGCAACAGCCAAGCAACAGCCCAAGAGGCCACAGCCAAGCAGGGCTCATGTCTGTGAGCACGAACCAACACGACCCCTCCTGCCTCCTCCCACCCTCCCCATCCCCTCCTCACTGCTCTCCCTGGGCTGCAGGAGGAGCAGTGCTGGGTTCCTTCCCCTTCTCCATCCATGGCACGGGGAACATCTCCCTTCTCCTCACCACCAGGGCAGAGCCCAGCCTGCAGGAGCCCTTGCTGGCCATGCTGTCCTGGCCCTGTGACCCCCACACTGCCCAGAGGCCCTGAGCTCCAGGGGGTTTGGTCTCGGGGCTCCAGCTGCTCACAGTGACCCCAGATGTGTCACAGTCTCACAGTGACCCTCAGATGTGTCACAGTCTCACAGTGACCCCAGGTGGGTCACAAAGTCTCTTTTCCCAGTCCTGTGCTTGAAGAAGGAGTCAGAGCTCTTCAGTTCTAGCTCTCAAGGTGGTTTATTGTTCCTTTTCTATAAAATTCTTTCTCCTGGCCTGCAGAGGTCTGTTCAGCAGGACAGTCAGAGGCACTCTGCCTGCCCCCAGGGTGCTGTTATTTTTTTATACTGAAAACTACATGTACAATATTTACCATAACTTCCCAGTACCTATCACCCATGTTAGACAGTGAGCTTCTACTCTAAACCAATCCAGAAGTGCCAGCACCACAGCAGAAGATGGAGGCCAAGAAGAAGAAGGAGAAAGGTCCAGATTCCTCCATCTTGCCCCCTGAACCCCCATTCTAAAAACCCAAGAATCTATTTTTCACCCCATGACAAATTGTTATTCTCCTTAGACTTTTGTGGCTTGCAGATCCTCAAATAAGGTTGGTAATTTTTTCCATGGGTCATAACCAAAGTCCCAGGGGTCTTGGGCTCTGTGCCAGGCTCTCTGAGCCCCCTGGGCAGGGGTCCTGGCAGTCCAGGACAGCCAGAGGGATGTCCTGAATTCTGAAGATTGGGTTTCCCTCCTGCCTCGCTGGGGTTCTCCATGCAGGCCCTCTCCCTGTGTGCTCACAGCTCGGGCTCCTTCCCCGGCTGTTTGCTGCCCTCGGGACACCCAGTGCCCTCAGTGCCCACGGGGCAGGGCAGGGGTGCTCCTGGGGAGCCCCAGCTGCCTCCTGCTCCACCAGAGACATTCCTGAGCCAGCACCACATCACCACCCCCTCCTGCCATGAGCACACAGCTGTGGTGACACTGGGGACGCCAGGGCCGGTGTCACCTGTGGCTCCTCACTGGGACACCAGGTCAGGGTCACCTGGGGCTTCTGGTGGCTCTCCTGGTGACAGGACTGCCCTGGTGCTGATCTGTGGCACTGTGGGGTTTGCTCAGGGGATTCCACCCTGATCTCTGTGTCCTGGGCCAGGATGCTGCCCATGGGGACAAGGCTGCCCTGCAGAGGGGCTGGGAGCCTCCAGCACCCACAGCTCCCACCTCTGTGTCCCACCCCTGCCCTCCTGGCAGCCCTCACCCCCGGCCTGGGGCAGAGCATCCCTCCTGTGCCCCCCGTGGTGCCCCATCCACTCCTGCCCCATCTGATCCTGCCCCACTCCTCCTGCCCCTCTGCACCTCCTCCTGCCCCATCTGCTCCTGCCCCATCTGCACCTCCTCCTGCCCCATCTGCTCCTGCCCCATCTGCTCCTGCCCCATCTGCTCCTGCCCCATCTGCACCTCCTCCTGCCCCTCTGCACCTTCTCCTGCCCCATCTGCTCCTGCCCCTCTGCACCTCCTCCTGCCCCATCTGCTCCTACCCCTCTGCACCTCCTCCTGCCCCATCTCCTCCTGCCCCATCTGCTCCTGCCCCATCTGCACCTGCCCCATCTGCTCCTGCCCCTCTGCACCTCCTCCTGCCCCACCTCCTCCTGCCCCATCTCCTCCTGCCCCTCTGCACCTCCTCCTGCCCCATCTGCTCCTGTCCCATCTGCTCCTGCCCCATCTCCTCCTGCCCCACTTCTCCTGCCCCTCTGCTCCTGCCCCATCTGCACCTCCTCCTGCCCCATCTGCACCTCCTCCTGCCCCATCTGCTCCTGCCCCTCTGCTCCTGCCCCTGCCCCACTCTGAGCCCCACTGTGTGAGTAGCTCTGGGACAGGGCGCTCATCCTCTCCCAGCACCTGACCCAGACGGTTCAGCTCGATCCCTCAGAAGGTTTTTCCCACCTTTGTGGTTCTGTGTGTGCCTCAGAGTGTGCTCAGGTTCCTGCAGCTGAGGGTAAACTCAACACGGGGCGGCTCTGTGAGTGCTCAGGGAGGAGCCTCCCTCCTAGCCGGAGTTTGAGATCCATTCGTGCGGAAATCATTTGATTCTCCCCTCTGTCACCACTGCCCAGGAGGCTTCATCAGTGGTGGGATGAAACCTGGCATAAAAGCATTCAGTCTGACTGCTGCACCCCTGGGAATGCAGAGCTCACCCCTCGCAGGGGTTAAACGCCTCACTGCTAAATCCTTTCACAATTTAAAAAAATCCTCTCCTGACTAATTATTTTCACTGTAAGGCTGAGTGGTTCTGAAAGACCTCCCTGCAGCAGATTTCATCTCATGCAGAGCGTTCCTGCACTGTGTGGTGGCATTTAAAAGCCCCCTGAGAAGGTGCACTCACATCTCTCCTTCCTGCCCCACAGAAGCTCTGCCAGGAACGTTTCCTCCTGCCTGGACTCCTTTAAATAAACCAGCACCACCTTCCCACCCTGCTTGGACATCATTCCCTGTCCTGTTCAGCTCCTGGTGCCAGCCCAAGGCAGCCCCACAGCAGCTCCAGCTGGACACTGGGGTTCCCTCAGGAGCTGTTGGCATCATCCCCCTGGCACCGCAGATCAGCCAAAAAAATAAAGAAGAAGAAGCAGGGAATGAGCCTGGGATTCCTGGGGGACCTTGTGGAGGGGCATGCACAGGCATTCCCTGGCAGCCTGCAGGGAAGATGCTCAGGCAGCTCCTGTTTGAGTTTGGATACAGCAATATCCATTTCAATATTTGTATTTAAGGCAAAGGGGCTGTTCTGGGCTGCCAGCCCTGGATGAGCACCAGCTGCCCCTGGCAGTGCTGCTGTGGGGGCAGTGAGGGTCAGTGCCCCAGGGAGGGAGGGTGGCCCTGTCACCCAGGGCTGGCTGTCCTCTCCCCTTTTCCCTGTCGGGGGGAGCTGTGCACAGCATCGACCCAGGCAGGCAGAGCAGGGGGGCACACACTGCCCCTGGCAGTGCCAGCTGTGCCAGCTGTGCTGGTGGGAGCTTGGGCCTGACAAGCACCTGAGACTGCTGCCCCAGAGCAGGGCCCTGCTCCAGGCCAGGAGGGACAGTCCTTGTCCCTTGTCCAGCCTGCCCAGGTGGGTGAATGGGTCTGACATCTTCTCTCAGCGTGCAGAAGTCGCTCCTGGGCAGCACAGGGAGCTGCCAGAGAGAGCTCTCCCCTCCAGGAGAGGGTGGTGTGGTTATTGCTGACTTCACTCGTGCTGGAAAGCTCCAGTTTGTACAGCTGAGCCCAAATTCTGCCCCCCCGGGCTGGCAGATGTTCCCAGAGCTGCTGCTTGGCACCCACACGCTGCTGGGGGCTTGGCAAAGCCTGGCTGCCCTGCCTGGCTCTCAGCTGTGCTCGGCTCTGAGAGGCACAAACTGCCTGGCACAGAGGCACTTCCCCCAGGCCCTGCTGCCAGGGGAATTTTTGGGGAAAGGAAGGATCATCATGGGGCTTTTTCACAGAAAGAAGGGAAAACAGAGGTGTAATTGATTTAAAATAATAATAATAATAATAATAATAATAATAATAATAATAATAATAATAATAATAATAATAATAATAACAAAAATAGGTCTGAAGTGAGGATGAGGCTCCCTGGCAGCAGAGAAGATGTGCTCTGCAGCCCCCACACGAAGGGATCAGGAATCTCCTCCATGAAGCACTGACCCCACACTCGGATCCCAGGTGATGTCTGAGCACAGGGTCCTGTTCTGGGTCTGGGAGGGCAGAGCGAGGAGCAGGGGGCTGCCAGCTGCCCTGCCAGAGGAGGTTTGTGGGGATGCACCCTGCTTTCCCTGCCTCCAGCCCTGCAGCTCCCTGGAGAGGCACGGTCAGCTCAGGATTGCTGTGAGCGCAGGGAGCAGCCCCTGAGCCCCAGCACAGCCCCAGCACAGCCAGAGCCCGTCAGCCCCCGCCATCCCTCTGCCAGGCAGGCTCCTGCAGCTTCCTCCAGGGGTTCTGTCCTCCTGGCCAGGAGCTGAGCACTAAATCTGCTGTCTCAGCCAAGTGACAACTCCAGAGCCACACCATTTCAGGGGCACAAAGCTCTGCTGTGTGTCCTGACTGCGCTTTTACGAGTTTGGGGAATTCTGCAGCATGAGCAGGATCTGCTGTGGGATCTGCTGTGGGATCTGCTGTGGGACCTGCTGTGGGATCTGCTCTGGGATCTGCTCTGGGATCTGCTGTGGGATCTGCTCTGGGATTTGCTCTGGGTCTGCTCTGGGATCTGCTCTGGGATCTTCTGTGGGATCTGCTCTGGGTCTGCTCTGGGATTTGCTCTGGGATTTGCTCTGGGATCTGCTCTGGGATCTGCTCTGGGATCTGCAGTTTGACCCAGGAGGCTGCACTAGGAGAACGAGGATCATCCTGAGACCCTTCCGAGGGTCTGGGGGCTGAGCTCCAGGTTTGAGGAATCTCCATGGGGTTTCCCACATCAGCAGCTGTGTTACCCACACCACCACCCAAGGAGGGTGGGGAGAGGGCAGGAGGGCTGCTCAAGCTGCCTCCTGTGAGCCCCTGTGGCACTGGTGGTGCCAGGGCTGCCTGTCCCAGCCAGGTGCCACCAGTGCCGGGCTCTGGGGGCTGGGGCTGCACCGAGCTGGCGCAGCAGATGGAATGTTCCAGGTGGAGCTGAGGTTTTGACAGCCCTATAAAACACAGAGGGCAGCTCTTACCAGCCCAGAGCCTGCCCTGGTGTCCTGGGCAAGCCCTGGGAGCTCCCTCCACGCGCTCCTGGTGACAAGGCAGAGCAAACCGAGTCCTGCAGCGGCCCCAGTGCCCCCCGTTCCCCCTGCAAGGGGATTCACTGGAAGCATCTGGTGGTGGGATTTGGGACATCCATGGTGGGGGCCCTCCAGCTGGAGGCACTCTGCCAGAGTCCAGAGCACTGCCCCTAGCTGGGGTGAGCAGGAGGAGCTTTCAGGTCCCTCCCAGCCCGCACCACTCCGTGATTTCACTGCTCCTCCTGTCCCCCAGCTGCCCCCTCTGCTCTCTGCCCTCACCCCTTCAGGGCCAGGAGAGGGGGAAGGCTGCCCCTGTGCCCCAGTTTGTGTCTGTGCAGCACCTGGCGCTGTGGAGCTCCCAGGAGCTCCAGAAACAGCAGCAATTACAGAATTTACCCGTCACCCACGCTGCCCCCACGGCCACAGGTCACTCTCACAGGTCTAAGGCACTGGCAAATCCAGAACTTCTTGTTTCCCTTCATTTCCAGTCCATTCACCATTCCAGCTGCTGCTGCCACTGCTGTAACCCCAGCTGCTCCCAGTGCCAGCCATTTCAGTCCATATTTATTAGGAAAACACAGGGCATCTCTGATTCCTGTCAGGAATGCTGATATTGCAGCCACAGCTGGGAGGAGATGAGGCAGCACGGGCCCAAACCCAGCGCTCTCCTGGACAGAGCTGCCACTCCAGGGCTCCCAAGCCCAGCCCCAGAGCCCAGGGGGGATGCTGGGCTCTGGAACACAAATCCAGAGCCCAGGGGGATGCTGGGCTCTGGAACACAAATCCAGAGCCCAGGGGGAGGCTGGGCTCTGGAACACAAATCCCAGCACAGCAGAGGTGCTGAAAGGGCTCAAGCCTCCAATGCAGAACATGCCTTTGGGCTTGTAAGGAAAAAATGAAAGCAAGCTATAAAATGGCCCTCAAGCCAACACTAAGGAGCTCCTGACCTGCCCACTGCTCTTTTTAGGGGCTGGTGTAGGAGAAGTTTAACTTTTCCAGCCCCCAGCATTCACGGAATTCCCACTGGCTCTGTCTGTGCAGACAGGGAACGTGGCATTGTTTAGCTGAGGGCTGAACCCCTGAGCACGCCGTGAGAAATGGAATTGGTGTGTTTTCAACTGCCCCACGTCCCAGACAAAGCTCCAGACATCTGTGCCTCTGCTCCTCACTCCAGCAGCTCAGTAATTATCTCGAGAAGTTAAATTAGCAGACAGCTTTCCAGCGTGCTCTCAGGGCCTTCAGCACGAAAATACAGATTCAAGCATTTGAACCTGAGTGTGCCTGCATGGCACCCTCACCCTCTGCAGCACCCCCAAAACAAGGAGATGGTTTATTCACTCTGTGCATCACCCACTGCTCTGCTCTGCTCTGCTCTGGTAAGGATGGGTGAGGGCTGGCACAGGTGCCATCCTGCACCAGGGGCTGCCCCAGGGCAGGCAGGCTGCCCCCCAGAGCCCTGCCCAGCGGCCCTGCTGCCAGCCAGAGCCGGGCAGGGACTCCCCAGCCCTCCTGCCCTGTCCGGGGGTCCCAGCCAGGCTGAGCCCCCAGCCCCAGCACTGCCCTGCCGGGAGCAGTGATCCTCCCTGGGCTGGGCAGCCCTGCCCCTGGGCAGCACCAGCCCTCCAGCCAGGCTGCCAGGGAGGCCAGAGGGGCTGGGGCACCATCTCCAGCCACAGCTGGCCACAGCTGGCCACAGCTGGGACTGCCTGTCAGCCTCAGTGGCTCTGGGACCGGGGTCGCTGCCAAAGCCTCACGCTCCCTTCTCCACATGCTTGGCAAGAGTCAGCTTTTGGCAAGAGCTTGACAAGAGTCAGGATTTCCCATGGCAGAACTTTGTGGAGAGAGGGCTGGGGGAGGCCTGAGGAGGAGGAGGAGGAGAGGGGTGCCCTGTCTGCACAGCAGCCTTCAGCTGACCTGGGCAAGGAGAGGTGCAGGTGGTGCCCTGTGGGGCTGAGCCAGAGCAGGGGCTGGGCAGAGTCCCAGAACAAAGCAGGGATTTATCCAAAGGATCTCCTGCATGGACCCACCTGGGGCAGCACCAGAGCCCAGCCAGGGCTGCACCCAAGATGACCCAAAATGGCCCCAAAATGCCCGGCCGGGCACGGGGTCTCTCCCTGGGATCAGCTCTGCTCCATTTGCACCTTGCAGTTCATTGTCCCATCCCAGCTTCAGCCCCTGCAGTCCCACCCTGCTTGTTTTTCTCTCTCCAGCCCACGGGGTTTGTGCTCCTGGCTGAGATTTGGCTCATTTGTCCTTGGTGCCCAGCTGGAGCAGGAATTGTTTTGTCTCCCTGCTCTGTGCACAGAGCTCACCATCCCATAATATGAACCCAGACCCACACACCAAAGCAGCACAGAACCTGAAACATAGAAAAGCTCCAACCTGAGGCATCCCTGGGAGATGCCACAAAAACACTGCCACCAAAGCCAAAGAGCAGGAGGGTCTGGTCTCTGGGGTCACCGTGTGAGGCAGTGAGACTCCTGCACCTCACCCCAAGTCAGGTGAGACGCAGGGGCAGGGAAGAGAAACTCAGCAGCAGCTGAGAAATGTGATTCCTGCACGTGTCTGGGTCTCTGCTGCAGAGAATTTGGGCTAGAAGGGCACTGACAGAGGGGGGAGGCGGCACGGGGGTGGAACAAAGGAAAGATGAGGCAGATCAGCTCTGACAAGTCCCTCTGGGGCTTCCAACCTTCCTTCCTCCAAAGTCACCAAGGGATCAGAAATCTTTTCACATCCACATGCTATTTCTGAGGGGCTTTGCAGCTCTGCTGCAGTTGCCATGACACCAGATCGTGGCAGCGAGGGAGGAAAAGGTTGGGATCCTGTTCCCAGCAGGGCAGGTCCCCTCCCTGCAGCCTCACCTGCTGCTCCAGCCCTGGGCATTGAGGCCATCCCAGGAAACCTGCAAGGATCCCTGTGTGCCACAGGCAAAGAGATTTTCTGTCCAAGTAGCCCTGAGGCATGGCACAGCATCAAAAGCTGAAACAGGCCCTGCAGGGGCAGAGATTCTTTGGGCAAGTCGGGAATTTCCACTCAGTTCCTGGAGAAAATGACATCTTTATTTACCCCCCAAAAGCCACGAAGCATCTTTTAAACATCAGAGCAGTGCAGTGGCAGTCTCCTCCTTGCAGCAGTGCCAAACCCAGCACACACACCCCAGGGGCAGCTGGTGCTGTGGCTGCAGTCCAAGCCCACCAGCCCGGGCTCCTGACATGCTCCTGACACTGCCACTCCTGACAGAATTCCCCTGAGAGGTGTAAAACCCTGCCTATAAATACATGAAAAATAACCCCGGCAGGGGCAGCACAGAGCTGCTTAGAGAGTATTTCTGGCTTGTGCTGAGAAGTGAACCGGGGACTTTTTCTGCGCCAGCAATTTTGATAAGTGTGGGGATAAGGCCAAGATAAAAATAATTACATCTGATAGTCCCCTGGTTCACCTGCTCCTGACTAACATTTGAATAAGGGTTCTCTAAAAGATGCTGGGAGTTGCAGTCAGCACAGATTTGCTTCAGGTCTGATTTAGAAAAGATGGAAAACTCCTGAGTCCCTCTGAATGCAGCTCAGGAACGGTGGGACGTTCAGCCCAGCAGGTTGATGGATTGTGCTCCCACAGCATCACAAAACTGTGATGAATGAGCTGCACATGGAGCTGCCTGGGATAGAGAGGAAGGGAATGTCCACAACAACAGCAGAGAGTAATGACTGAGCACAGCTCAGGAGGGGAGGATTGTTCTTTGGCAAAATGGGTAGGAAGAGGCATTGGGAAAGTGTTAAATGACAGAAATCACAGTGTGGGAGATGGCACCTCTCCTCCTGGAGCCCACCACCAAAATCCCAGACTGGTTTGGGTTGGAGGGACCCCACAGCCCACCCAGTGCCAGCCCTGCCATGGCAGGGACACCTCCCACTGCCCCAGGCTGCTCCAGCCCCAGTGTCCAGCCTGGCCTGGGGCACTGCCAGGGATCCAGGGATGGAATTCCATCCCAGCCCTGCCCACCCTGCCAGGGAACAATTCCTCATTGCCACGATCCCACCCAGCCCTGCCCTCTGGCACTGGCAGCCATTCCCTGGCTCCTGTCCCTCCATCCTTGTCCCCGGTCCCTCTGCAGCTCTCCTGAGCCCTGCAGAGCTGGGGAACCCCGGACTGCCCCAGCCCCGCAGGGTTTGGGGATCCTGGGCTGTCCCAGCCCCCAGCCTGGGGGTCACTGCTGGGTGTCCCCGAGCTCCCAGGCCAGCCCAGCCCCTCCCTGCCCAGCACGGACACACAGACACTGCACGGAGCTGACGGACAGGTTTATTGGAGGGTTAATCAGGGGGCTCATTGCAGGGGTCATTGAAGGGTTTATCAGAGGGTTTATCAGGGCCAGGGCCTCCCCGTGGGGCTGGGGCTCCTGCCCTCCCCAGGATGGTCAGTGGTACTTGTGGGCCAGAGCGTGGGCCACCACACCCACGAGCTTCTGCCAGGCACACTGGCACACAGGGGGGAAATCCCTGCCCAAGTGGGATGCCAGGACGATGATGAGGATGTCCCCAAGGAGCTGAGGAGAGAGGGACAGCTGGGTCAATGCTGCTGGGAGCTGCTGGTCAAGCAGAGCTGCTGGTCAGAGAGAGCCCCTGGTCAGCCAGAGAGAGCCCCTGGTCAGCCAGAGAGAGCCCCTGGTCAGTCAGAACCCCTGCTCAGCCCCATCCCCTGCTCAGCCCCATCCCCTGCTCAGCCCCATCCCTTTCTCAGCCCCAGCCCCTGCTCAGCCCCATCCCTTTCTCAGCCCCAGCCCCTGCTCAGCCCCATCCCCTGCTCAGCCCCATCCCCTGCTCAGCCCCAGCCCCTGCTCAGCCCCAGCCCCTGCTCAGCCCCAGCCCCTGCTCAGCCCCATCCCCTGCTCAGCCCCAGCCCCATCCCCTGCTCAGCCCCATCCCCTGCTCAGCCCCAGCCCCATCCCCTGCTCAGCCCCAGCCCCTGCTCAGCCCCAGCCCCTGCTCAGCCCCATCCCCTGCTCAGCCCCAGCCCTGCTCAGCCCCAGTCCCTGCTCAGCCCCAGCCCCATGCCCTGCTCAGCCCCAGCCCCTGCTCAGCCCCATCCCCTGCTCAGCCCCATCCCCTGCTCAGCCCCAGCCCCTGCTCAGCCCCATCCCCTGCTCAGCCCCATGTCCTGCTCAGCCCCAGTCCCTGCTCAGCCCCAGTCCCTGCTCAGCCCCAGCCCCATGCCCTGCTCAGCCCCAGTCCCTGCTCAGCCCCATGCCTTGCTCAGCCAGAGCAGAGCTGCAGCTCAGGCTGTCCAGACTGGGCTGCCAGACCCGCTGTCGCCAAGGCTCTGCTGGCACTGGAGCCCCCTCACCACGAGCAGCTTCTCCTTTGTGTCTCCCTGGTGTTTCTGTGCAGATTTTCCCCCTCCCCAGTCCCTGTCCCCCCCGACCCCTCCTGCAGCCCAGTTTTCCTCCCCCGACTTCTCCCAGAGGCAAAATTGCCCTCCTGGAAGGGCTCCCACAGCCTGCACACTCCTCCTCCTCCTCCTCCTCTTCCTCCTCAGCCCTGGTTAGGGGCATGGCTCACTGCCTGCTCCCTGCCACAGCAGAATCCTCAGTCTTCCCACAGACAGCTCTGGGTTTTGGGAAAACAGTATTTGCTTCATTCTTAAAAATAAAATAAAACAAAACCAGAAAGAAAGAACCTCGAGCTAGTTCCCCATTTTTGGAATACTGAAGCATTTGGATTTGGCCTGAAACTCACCCTGAAGAACACGATTTTTTTTCTTTAGACGTAAATGAAGATAATTATCCTTTTTAAATTAAAAGTGTTGGAGGAGGAGGGAGTGTGCCATGCCCTGTGCTGGGCAAGCAGGACCCTGCTCCTTGGTTCTGCCTGTCTTGCTGGGGGAACTTGGGTTTCCTGAAATGCTCTGCTGAGCTTCCCTCTGCTCTGAGTCCTCCAGCCCAGGCTACACCTTGCACTGGGGCTGTTCCACAGCCAGATCTCCTCCAGGCAACCCCAGGCTCCTCCAGGTGTTCTCTCCATACCTGCCCCTCCCTTGTGCTGTGCTGGCACTAAAGATGGCACTTTGGAGGGAGAAAGTCACAGACACCATTGCAAAGACCCTCGTACAAACCACGACCTGTCCTGGGTACTACCCAGGGATGGATTGTTCCCCAGCAGCCCCAGAAAACGTCCCTGGACAGGGCAGCCGGCAGGACTGGCTGTCCCCACCGCCAGGGAGGGGCTGGGGCTGCAAACACAGCTCACCCTGAAGTTCTCGGGGTCCACGTGCAGCTTGTCACAGTGCAGCTCGGACAGCTTGGAGTAGGTGCCCTTGAGGTTGTCCAGGTTCTTGATGGCCTCCCCGAAGGAGGTCAGCACCTTCTTGCCGTGGGCACGCACCTTGGGGTTGCCGACGATGGCCGTGGGGCTGGACAGGTTCCCGAAGTCAGAGAAGAACCTCTGGGTCCAGGGGTAGACGATCAGCAGCCTGGGGAGAGACACAGGCAGGTGAAGCCGCCTGACTCGGGGATCCCTGCAGCGCGGGGCCCTCCTGGAGCTGCACTCACCTGGCCAGGGCCTCGGCGCCGCATTCCTCCACGCTGACCTTGGCCCACACGCTGGTGATGAGCTGCTTCTCCTCGGCTGACCAGTGCACCATGGTGGCTGCGGGCGGACTCTGAGCTGAGCTGAGCTGAGCTGAGCTGAGCTGAGCTGAGCCCCGAGCCTGGGCCGGGTTTTATGCGCTGGGGCAGCCCCTGCCCGGCCCCTGCAGCGGGGCCATTGGCTGCGGCGGGCGGGGGTCCCGGGGGTGAGGGGGCCAGGGTGGGGCACCCGAGAAGGGGCCTCTGGTTATCCTGAGCTGCAGAGCTTTGTCCCATCCCCTCCGTGGGGCAGCTCCTTCCCCTTCCAGCACGGGCCATGCAGAGCAGGGGCTGCAGAGCCCCAGCAGTGCTCCATCCCCACCAGCTCCGTGCAGGGGCTGCCTCCTGGGAGCCCTGAGCTCCTGCCCCAGCCCTTTGCTCACCGGGTTCTGCCTGGCATCAGTGAGGTGGGGAATGCTCAAAATGCAGCCCACGCAGAGGGGGTTGCCACCAGCAAACCCTGCAGGTCCCTGCCCTGCCCAAGGCCTTGGGTGTCCTTGCACCACCAGGAGCTGTGCTGGAGGTGCTCAGAGGATGCTCAGGCACTGCAGCCAAATCTGCATTAACCCAAATATCCTTCTTCTGTAACAGAACCTGACCTCTTTGATTTATTTGTGCCTTTCAGAGCAGGAGGAATTATAGTTGGACTTTGGAGTCCAGCTTCTGAGCTGGACTATGATTACCATGGTAGGTCCTTTCCAGTGGGAGATATTCTAAGACAAAGTGTCAGAATGGTTTGGGCTGGAAGGACCATGAAGCTCTCCCATGCTGCCTGAGGCCCACCCAGATGTTGTCCCCTCAGCTGTGCCAGGACGAGCCCGCTGCACTGCTGTGGGCAGGAGCAGGAGCATCACCTGTTCCTGCTGAAACGGCCTTGGAACACGGGGCTTGCTCTGCAGGTTCTGCTGTGGGCTCTCAAACCAGCACAGGCCCCGCACAGGGATGGCCAGCTCGTGGGGGACCCCCAGTTCCCCCTGCCCCTGTCACGTTCAGGCAGGCCAGGCTCTCCTGGAGGAGAGGTTTGGATTCCCCTGGCACACCCTGGAGCTGCCAGGAGAGCAGCTCCCTCCCCAGGAGCAGTGCCCGGGGAGATTTCTGTTTTCTGCACAAAGCCCCAGGAAACACCATTCCTGCCGAAATCAGCCCAGGGGTTTTGATGCCAAGTGCCAGGGTCAGTGCACTGTTTTCCTGCTGTTTCCCAGAGGGTTTGGCTGGGCTGAGGAGGAGCTGCTGGGTCCTGCAGACCGGGGATGATGGGTGCGGGTGTGCCCAGGCTGCAGCAGAGCCCCAGGGCTGACCAAGCTCCTCTCACACACCAGCACTTCCTCCAGGGACCATCTCCTGCTCTTTTTCACTGAAAATATGGCAGGAAAAGCAATTAAAAGAAGGCATATAACAAGGGAGGTGTCCAGCCTGACAGTAATCCAGTCCCCACAGCTGGGGGCTGCACCACACTGGCAGATGAAGTCGAGCTCAGCCTGGCACAGGCAGGAAGAGGGGATAGGCAGGGAAAAGGCTGCCAGGCTCCCCCCAGTGCCCACCCTCCTGCACCCCCTTATCAGCCCCTCCAGGACCTGGGTGCTGCCAGTGAGGCACTGGGCACGGCCCAGGGGGGCTGGCACCCACGGGGACGTTCTGACATGATGGAATGGGAGCAGGGAAAGCGGCAAGGGGAGGGGGCACCCCACAGGATTTGTGTGCTGGGGGCACTTGGAGCAGGCTGGGAATGCAGGTGGGAGTGAAGCCACAAGGCTGCAGCAGGGAGGGCTGTTCCCATCCTGCTGTGTCTCAGGGGATGCCAGAACCTTGGGGGTCTGCTCAGGCTGTGGGATCATGGAATGATAGAATGGGTTGGGCTGGAGGGACCCCACAGCCCCCCCAGTGCCACCCCTGCCACGGCAGGGACACCTCCCACTGCCCCAGGCTGCTCCAGCCCCAGTGTCCAGCCTGGCCTTGGGCACTGCCAGGGATCCAGGGATGGAATTCCATCCCAGCCCTGCCCACCCTGCCAGGGAACAATTCCTCATTGCCAGGATCCCACCCAGCCCTGCCCTCTGGCACTGGCAGCCATTCCCTGTGTGCTGTCCCTCCATCCTTGTCCCCAGTCCCTCTGCAGCTCTGCTGTCCTTTTCCCCCCCAGACACATTGCTGGCAGGAGGAGACCTGCTCATCCAACAGTTCCTTCCTTTCTGCATGAAGCCCATGAACAATCACCTTCATGGGAAACCACTCATATCTGTCATGAAGCCTAAGAAAAGTCATGAAATATTTGGGGTTTGGTGACTCTGTGCCTGCCCAGGCTCCCTGCAGGGAGAAAAACCCTTTGGGACTTGCTGTGAATCATCTTCTCTCCCTCACAGCGTGTACCTTGCCAGCAGGAACAAAATGTTTCTTTCTCTGGGAGTCGTGACTGAGAAAGGGCATTTATGGGTCACAGGGGGCTTCTAACACCTTCCTGTGGGTCAGGGGCAGGGAGCTAGTGCCCAGAGATGTGGGTGAGGCAGGGACAGAGCACAGTGCAACCTGGCTGCCAGAAATCCTGGTTTGAAGAGCTTTTCCCAATATTTTCCCTTAGAAGTGAGCACATCCTTTCGGCCAAGCATCGCTTTTGCCTCGTCATGCTGTGTTCAGATGTGCTTCCCATGCCAAGAACAAGCCCTACCCAAAGAGTCCTGCTCTGCAGACACCCAAACCCACCCAAAACTCCCATCCAGGAAATTAAGTCCCTACTCTTGGCAGAATCAGGTCCCCCCCCAACTGCAGAGTGGGCGGCGCAGGGTGGGAGGGATGTGAATAAACAAAGTCTGCTCGGGCCTTGATAGCAAAATGTTTATCTAAAACCTGCCCCCACCCAGCTGGCTGCTGGGCCTGTGTGACTCAGCCGATTTTGGGTAGGTTTTATGCCAGGGATGAGCCAGGCTAGATTAAAGTCTTCAATTTGTTTATCTTCCCCCCCGAAAAACATGAATCCTCTCAAATTCCCTGGTCTAGGAGAGACATGCAGGTTTTACAGCGAAATTCTGAGCAGTCCTCCATGCAAAGCCCCCTGTGTGACGCCAGGGGCGGCAGGACTTTATCAACCCCATCTCCTGCAAGCCCAGTTTCAGAGGCCAATCCCACACAAACCACCAGAACCACCCAGAGGAGGGCAGGGGTGTTTTCTGCGCGCTGCCCGCGCAGCCAGCCGTGCCCCCAAGCCCTCAGGACACACGGAGCAGGCAGAGTTCACAGGACGAGCTTTATTTGGCTGTTAGAAGGGTCGGCCGGGCAGCGGTGCCGCTCCCGCCGCTCCTCAGTGGTACTTGCGGGCCAGGGCGTGGGCAACCACACGCACCAGCTTCTGCCAGGCAGCCTGGCACTCGGGAGTGAAGTCCTTGCCGAAGTGGCCAGCCAGGACGACGACCAGGATGTCACCCAGGAGCTGTGGGGACAAAAGCAGCCTGAGGTTAGCAAAGCCCCACACAAGCACTCACACTGCTCCCAGGCAAACCTCTGGAAATCTGCAGCCTTAAAAACCTCCCCTAGTTAGTCCTTTCTAAGATGCACCTTAAACTTGGTCTCTGCTCTTGCTCTAAATTCTGCTACCATAGCCAAAAATTCTCCAGAGTATTTTGGAGTAAATTTTTCTTTGTCCCTTCTGGCTTTGTTTGGAGTTTTTCTCAAGCAGAAGACCCGTCCGAGCTCCCAGCGCAGCAGGAGATGGTGCTTGGCCCCACAGAGCACAAACAAGGAGCTCATGCTGACACAGGGGCATTTCTGCCAGCCCCAGCCCCAGCCCCAGCCCCAGCCCCAGCCCAGGGACAAATGGTGGGGTTAATTCCCTACTGAGACACTCCCAGACAAAGTTTTCTCCCTGTAGATCCTCTTTGACTTCTGGCATCCAGCTGCCATCTCCTGCTCCTTACTCATCTCTCTCTGTTCTCCTCTGTGCCAAACTTTGCTCTTGCTCCTTCTCTTCCCCTTTGGCTCAAACCTCTTCCTGCTCAACAACTGCTCTCACTTTGTTCTCCCCCTCCATTCCCTCAGTGGAACCACATCCTCCCTTCCCCTGCCCCCTGCCCACAGCCCCTATCACCTCTCAGCCCGTGCGGTGCCACCCCCGGGGCTGCACTGGGTCCCTTCCCTCTCTGTCCCTCTGCACCTCACCCCCGTGCCAACCCCAGCCCCTCTTGCTCCTGCTCTGCCCTGGCTGGGCAAATCCCTCTCCTGGTGGGGATCAGGGCCCGGGCACACCCTGCCCTGGGGAGGGCACGTCAGGGCAGGACTCACCCTGAAGTTCTCGGGGTCCACGTGCAGCTTGTCGCAGTGCAGCTCGGACAGCTGGGCGAAGGTGTTCTTGATGCCGTCCAGGTTCTTGACAGCCTCCCCGAAGGAGGTCAGCACCTTCTTGCCGTGGGCTTGCACCTTGGGGTTGCCAAGGACAGCGGTGGCACCGGACAGGTTCCCGAAGGAGGCAAAGAACCTCTGAGTCCAGGGGTAGACGATCAGCAGCCTGGGGACAGACAGACAGACAGACAGACAGTCACATCAGTGCTCCCACGGCTGCAGTTTCCCTCTGCAGGTGCAGGGGCAGGTCTGGAGCTGCACCTACCTGGCCAGGGCCTCGCCGCCGCACTCGGCGACGTTGACCTTGCCCCAGAGGCCGGTGATGAGCTGCTTCTCCTCAGCTGTCCACTGCACCATGGTGTTGGCAGGAGGGCTGCGTGTCGCACGGAGGAACTCTGGCTCTGGCTCCCGGCGGATCGCGCGCTGGGCAGCCGCTGTCCGGCCGGGCTTTTATTGCCGCGCGGGGCCCCTCCTCTGCCCGCTGCACCCCGTCATTGGCTGTGCCGGGGGGGTCCGGCGGCCCTGCCGCCAGGGGAGGGGACACAGCATCACCCAGCACCAGGGTGGGGCCCCAGGGCAAGGTGCCCAGACCAGTGGACTTGGCTGGCCAGCCGCCCTCGCCGTCCCTGATTTCCAGCCCTGCTCGAGGGGCCGTTATCTCCTCGCAGAGCCCCAGCACAGCCCCGTGCACGTTCTGCAGCAGCTCTGCTCTGGGGAAGGTGCCAGCCCTGGGACTCCCTGGGTGTGCCGGCCCCTGAGGCAGGAGATGTGGACCTGGGGCTCCTGGGTTCTCCCTCTGAATGCACCAGGTTCTCCCTCTTCTCTTCCTGCAGGACCTGTCAGGCTTTGGGCTCTCCCTTTGCTTTCCCATCAGCTCTTTAGGAGTTTGATTAACTTCAGGATGCCACTGCTAAAACCACGGCATGGCCTCGCAGCAAAGAGGGAGCTCCTGCCTCAAAGAACCTCTCGGCAAAGGTCAGGCAGGGCTGGAAAGGAGATGCTATAACCCAGGGCAAACCAGCTCCCAGTTGGCTCACAGGGCATGAGGAGATGTGGGAACACTGGGATTACTGGGATCCCACAGAATCCCAAATCCCTGGGGCTGGCAAAGCCCTCCCAGCCCATGGAGTGCCAGCTGTGCCCCATGGCCACCTTGTCCCCAGCCCAGAGCACTCAGTGCCACCTCCAGGGCACACCTGCAGGGATGGGCACTGCAGAGCTCCCTGGGCAGCCCCTGCCAAGGCCTGAGCACCCTTTCCAGGAAGAAAGAACATCTGCACAGATAAACATCTTCCTTTCCAGGAAGAAAAAGCATCCACACAGAGGAGCAGCCTGACAGTGCCTGGCCCAGGGGTACAGCAGCTGGAGGATCAGTGGTGTCCTGAGAACTGGGAGAGGCAGCTGGGTCTCTGCTCTTCTGCTCCTCTGCCCAGCTGAAGGTGGGAGGGGGTGCAGGGGGCAGAGATGGAGCTCATGGGGCACAGGACTGCCCTGCTGGGGGCTGGATGACCTTGGAGCAGAGTGTTTCTGTTTGTTCCTGCCCACTGCAGGAGGGGCTGGGCCAAAGGACCCCACCCCGGCCAGGCCGGGGGTGACACTGTTCCCTCTGCAAGCAGCACTGGTGTTTCATGGAACCACAGAACCCAGACTGGGCTGCGCTGGAAGGGACCCAAAATCTCATCCAGTCCCACCCCCTGCCATGGGCGGGGACACCTGCCACTGTCCCAGGCCTTTTCCAAGTCACATCCAACCAAGTGTTGAGGGTTGTGTCTGTTACCTTCTGCCTTTGTTAACCTAAGAATCTTGGGGTTTTAAAAAACCCCAAGCCAACAAAACCCCACATCCAGGAAGTTACAAGCCATGACCCCAACCTCCCTGTCACTTCTCCCACTGCACATCTTCTGCTCCACTCTGTGAACGTCTTCAGACATTAAATCACCTGATGTCTCCAAAAAGTGCCAGTGTTCCTGTTTGTATTTTCAGTTGTTTTTTTGGGTTTTGTCCTGAGCAATCCTCCGGAATCTCCATCTTAGACAAGTTTCACTTGCCTGAAGGAGATCATGGCTCAGTTATCCCATGTTTCACTTGTCTGAAGGAGATCATGGCTCAGTTTTCCCAAGTTTGTGAGCATTTGTTCCCCCAGCCCCTGTCCCTCGCTCCCCGTTCCCACAAAGAACCAGACATCTCCTGGTGGCTGGAACAGCTGTTGTTTATTGGTGACTGGAGCTCAGCAGAACCCGAGGAGATTCCCTAGGAGTGTCTCCAGGCAGGAAGGCTCCCAGGAGGCTCAGTGGTACTCGTGGGCCAGGGCGTGGGCCACCACACCGACCAGCTTCTGCCAGGCAGCCTGGCACTCAGGGGTGAACTCCTTGCCGAAGTGGGAGGCCAGGACCACGACGAGGGTGTCACCCAGGAGCTGGCAGGGAGGGAGCAGAAGCTGTCAGTGGTGCTGCCCCACATCCCTCCCCTCCGACCTCCCCCTGCCCTCTGCTCTCTGGGCAGTTCACAGCACAGCAAGGAGCAGATTGTCCTGGCCCCATTCATGCACTGGGCTCCCGGCACAGCTCGGGGTCTGGCCAAGAGGGACCCCGGGGTGTGCTGGATCCTGCCCCAGCACCTTCCCGTGCCTGCTCTGCACTGTCCTCCCTCAGCTTCTACTGACTTCACCCCTTCCTTTCCCATCCCTCCCACCCTGGCTGTCCCTGGGCTCAGAGCCCTCCTGCCAAAGTGGCTGTGCTTTTTTCCCTTCTGGTTTAACTACTCCCTCACAGCCAAGCCCAGCTCTTCCCTCTGAATCCCATCTCAGTTTCTTCCCTCTGGATGCTTCAGGATGTTTCTTCTGACCAGGACACACTGGTCTGTGCATTTCTGCCCGTCCACCTCCCCTCGCAGATCCCAGCCCCATAACTCCTCTCTGCTCCCCCCAAATATGACTCTCCTTTCCCCTCCACTGCCCCTACCCTCCCTGGGCTCTCAGGCAGCCCCAGGGTTTCTGTCGAGGTCTCAGGGACTGTCAGACCCCTCTGAGACCTTTGAAGCCCCTCCTGAGCCCAGCCCCTCTGCCCAGCCAAGGCTGGAGCTGTGTTGCTCACCCTGAAGTTCTCGGGGTCCACACGCAGCTTCTCGCAGTGAAGTTTGCTCAGAGGAGCAAAAGTTTTCTTGACATTGTCCAGGTTCGCGACAGCGTCCCCGAAGGAGGTCAGCACCTTCTTGCCATGCCTTAGCACGTTGGCGTCGCCAAGTACATTAGTGGATTTGGACAGGTCCCCAAAGTTAGAGAAGTACCTCTGGGTCCAGGGGTAGACCACCAGCAGCCTGGGGAGAGGTGGAGGGACACAGACAGACACAGAGACGTTGATGTTCCAGTGACAGGAGCGTTTCCCTGCAGCTGCGGGGGCAGGTCTGGGGCTGCACTTACCTGGCCAGGGCCTCGCCACCGCACTCGGCGACGTTCACCTTAGCCCAGAGGCTGGTGACGTGCTGCTTCTCCTCAGCTGTCCAGTGCACCATGGTGTTGGTAGGAGGTTGCCTGAGCGTCCCTGAACAATGCCAAGGATGTGGCTCCTGAGGCTGCCCCGGGGATTTATATACACGCTCAGCCTAATCTCAGTCCATGGAGCCACTCTTGGGGCTGGGGAGGGAGCGGGGCTGCACGAGGGGAGATAGTGGGTTTGGCAGCTGTCCAAGGGGGAGAGAGGCCCTTTCCCCCCTCTGTCCGTGCATGAACAAGCACCACCTCAGCCCCGAGCACAGGGGGAGCTGCCGGCCTGCTGGGGGCTCCAGGGCTGCGTCCCTCCCGCCCGGTGATCCTTCACGGTGCTTTGCACATAGAATCATGGAACCCCGCACCAGTCTGGGCTGGGAGGCACTTAAAGCCCATGGAGTGCCCCCCTTGCCATGTGCAGGGACACCTCCCACTGTCCCAGGCTGCTCTAACCTGCCCTTGGGCACTGCCAGGGCAGCGACAGCTTCCCCGGGCACCCAGAGCCTCTCCAGCAGCTGCACCAGCTAAATACATGAGTTTAAACTCCCTGAGAAAGAATTCCAAATTTGAAGATTATTGAGCATGGAGAAATCTGAAGGAAGTCTGCTGTGCTGGGCTGGCCCAGAGGCTGTTTGCAGCAGTGGCCACTGGTCCACAGCGCTGTGCACCATGAGGCAGTGAGGGGCTGTATCGCCTCTCCCAGTGAGGCAGACACGGCCCCCAGTGCCTGCCAGGATGGCAGGGTGAGCCTGGTCAGGACTGCACCAGCTCTCAGCAGTCCTGCAGAGACCTGGCAAAAACCAAAGGCAAGCACAGCCCAGACAGTGCCAGCCTCGAGCTCACCCTGGTGCTCCATTCCATTTTATTAGAGTTAATTTTCATTATGCTTGAAAATCCCCTGCTTTCTGCCTTGGGGGCAGCAGCCTGGCTGGGAAACTTGGGAGTTCAGGGAGCTCTACGGGACACTGGCTGGGAGGGGAAATGTTCATCTCTATGTGCTGAGCAGGGGCAATTTCTTAGCTCTTTTTGAGTCTGCAGAGTCAAAGGGAGATCTCCTTTTCCCAGTGCTAGCCCAGCAGCACCTGACAGCTCATTCCCAGCTGGTTTCCAGACAGAAAAGCAGGCCTTGCTCTCAGCCTGGGATGGATTTCGCTTTGCTCAGGACCCTTCCCTCCAGCATCCTTCCAGGGCTGTTCCCTTTGGTGTGGATGGAAGATCTCTGAACTCCTAGAATCACAGGATCATGGAATGGTTAAGGTTGGAAGGGATCTTCAGGATATCTCATTCCACACCCCCTGCCACAGGCAGGGAACCTTCTACTGGACCAGGTCTCGGTCACACACTTGCCCCCTTCCATGGACAAGAACCTTCCCTTTGGAGACAAACCATGCCAACGAGGGCCACAGGCAGCTCCAGTGAAGGCCCTCCTGCCCCAAGCAGAGTTCCTTGGTCCCTGATTGCAGCAGGGTCCCTGCCAAGCTTTACAGAGCCCTTATCAGCAGCAGCGGCATCTGTGCCCAGGCTCTGCTCTGGAGCCAGGCCAGCCTCCATGCTCCTCCAGAGAGTGCAGGGCCTTGTGTCTTATCCAGCAGGTCCTGAGGGTGTCTTTGTTCCTATTTGAAAATCCCAGAAGGTTGGCATTGGGAGGGACCTCACAGCCCACCCAGTGCTACCCCTAAATCATGCAAAACAAGTCTTTCATCATTCTGAGACACCAGCACGTCTCTCCTTGTCGCTTTTTAGGCTGTTCCTGGAAAAACATTGCTGAAACTGAGATGCTTACATAGAATCTTTCAATTCCAGTGAAAATATATGCTTCATTAAGCCAAAATGAGTAAAAAAAGGCTCTAACCCATGCTGTGTGAGAGCTGCCCTCATCCCCTGCTCTTGGGTTCTTACATATTTCAGATATCTCTGACTAAGATGCACCAGTCCTGCACCATCACTGATGCAGAAAATGCTTTTGATCAACCTAAGACACCCATAGCAAACTATGGAGGGGTCAATTCCTGCCTAATCAGTGAATCTCTATCAATTTATATCCTTCTAGGTATCCCAGGAGGAGAGGCCCCGGTCCCACAGGCAGCCACAGAGACACAGGACACAAAGAATTCCAGAAAATGAGGTTTTTATTACCCGTTACAGACACGGGTGCCTCCCGAGGCCTCAGTGGTACTTGCGGGCCAGGGCGTGGGCCACCAGCCCCACCAGCTTCTGCCACGTGGCCTGGCAGGCAGGGGTGAAGTCCTTGGTGAAGTGGGCGGCCAGCACGACGATCAGGATGTCACCCAGGAGCTGCAGAGGGAAGGCAAGAGGGAAATGAGGTCAGCAGAGTGCTGGGCACCCCTTGCCCTTTACAGCACCCAGATCAGGGAGCCCAGCTCCCCCATGGCTGCTGGGGCTGTGGCCCCGGGAAGCTCTGCCGGCTGCAGGAAAAGAGCCCCGTGCTGACCGTGGGCATGAGTGCCCACCTGCTCCAGCTCTGCTTTCTCCCACATTTTCCAGCCACTAAACATTTTTCTGCCTTTCCTTTTTCTGCTGTGAAACCTCACACCTACTTCAGCTGAGGGTCAGTGCAAGGCCCACCCTCTACATCCCCAGAGCCAGGCTTAAACAGAGGCTGAGGCAGAGGCCAACATCCTGCTCCTTTTCTCCAGCCATGCCTGCACAAGCCCCCAGACTTTTAGAGAATTCCCCAATGTTTGTCACCAAATTTGTCCTTGCAGCCCAGAGCCTAGTAGCACCCTGCACTACTGAATTCCCAACCTTCCCCCGTCCCCCAGCTCCCACTCCAGCCAGCCATGTCCTGGTTGGTAACTAAAACACGAGTTACCGATGCCTGTTGGAAACCCCCCAGGCACGGAGGTGCTCTGGGGAAGGAGGGACAGAGGGTAAAGCTCCAAGGACAGCTCACCCTGAAGTTCTCGGGGTCCACGTGCAGCTTGTCACAGTGCAGCTCGGACAGCTTGGAGTAGGTGCCCTTGAGGTTGTCCAGGTTCTTGATGGCCTCCCCGAAGGAGGTCAGCACCTTCTTGCCGTGGGCACGCACCTTGGGGTTGCCGACGATGGCCGTGGGGCTGGACAGGTTCCCGAAGTCAGAGAAGAACCTCTGGGTCCAGGGGTAGACGATCAGCAGCCTGGGGAGAGACACAGGCAGGTCAAGCCGCCTGACTCGGGGATCCCTGCAGCGCGGGGCCCTCCTGGAGCTGCACTCACCTGGCCAGGGCCTCGGCGCCGCATTCCTCCACGCTGACCTTGGCCCACACGCTGGTGATGAGCTGCTTCTCCTCGGCTGACCAGTGCACCATGGTGGCTGCGGGCGGACTCTGAGCTGAGCTGAGCTGAGCGGACACTGAGCTGAGCTGAGCCCGGAGCCTGGGCCGGGTTTTATGCGCTGGGGCAGCCCCTGCCCGGCCCCTGCAGCGGGGCCATTGGCTGCGGCGGGCGGGGGTCCCCACCCACGGGTCCCCATGCAGTGGTCACTCTGCAGTGAGGTGTGGTCATTGAAGAAAGCCTCGTGAGTCCCTTAACAGGCCAGGCCAGGCCAGGCCAGCACACAAGACCCTCTTATCGCAGTCTCCCTCTGCCCTGGCTGCCTGCTCACCACAGGCATGGACATTCCACCCATTCCTGAACAGGCACAGACCCCTCAGAGAGGTGCTTTAGAATCATGGAATTCTCTGGGTTGGAAAAGACTTTAAAGCTCTTTAAAGTTCTTATTCTACCCTCTGCAATGGACAGGGCACCTTCCACTATCCCAGGTTGCTCCAAGCCCTGTCTGGCCTTGGACACTTGCAGGGATGGTGTTGGTGAAGCAGAGGTCACCGTGCTCTGACTGCTCCAGCTTGACCTTCCTGCCGTGTAATCATAGAAACGTGGACTATCCTGAGCTGAAAGGGACAGAGTCCCAGGATCCCTGGTGCTGGCAAAGCCCTTCCAGCTCCAGGTTTCCAGGAATACCTGTGTGGGATGCCAGGGTGGGCTGCAGCTGTGAACAGGCTCCTCTGCTCTGCCCACGTGTGTCCCGTGTGAGCCCTTCAGGGGTCTCTGCCTGCTGGGAATGAAAGGCCTTGCACAACGACAGCAGGACCCTGCCCTGTCACAGCCCCATCAGCAGCATCCATTTCCACCAGGTCGAGCTCTGCCTACAGGCTTTTGGCTGACTCTGGCTGACACCTGCACAGGTGTTTTCCTGGTTCCCAGGCCTCCAGTGAGGCTGTGCCCCTGTGCTCAGAAAGGTAAAGCCAGGATGATTGAGCTGTCAGGTATCCAGACACAACCATGGATATGGAATTGTTCCAGGCCAGGCTGGATGGGGCTTGGAGCAAACTGCTCTGGGAGGAGCTGGAACTGGGTGATTATCCAACCCAAACCATTCCAGGATCCTCTGAATCTGGGGCTTTGGTCTGTCTTTGGGATGTTTAAGAAGTCTCATCCAGATCTCTGAAATCTTCCAGTTACAGACTGATACTGGCCCATTGCTCTGGGAAGGCTGGACAGGGACTTCTCGCATGGGGAGACAGAAATAGGTCAAGGGGTGTGGGAACTCAGCGCACCTCTCCTGACGTCCAGAGCTACCGAGAGAACCCTTGGGGGGCTCGGGAGCCTTGGAATGTTGCCAAAAGTGCCTGGTGGCTCAACTTTGACCCTTCAAGAGATGTATATGGGAATATAAGAATCACTGGTGTTTAAAGGATATAGAAATAGCACAATTACAGGTCAAAAGACAGATTTTAAGATTTTGGTGCAGGGGGGTTGGGAAAACAAGATGGAGGGAGTTAGGGCCTGCCACGTGGCTCTTCTTCCTTCTTCATGTCTTCCATTTTCTGTGTGACGCAGATATTTTTGATAGGTTCTTAGTAAAGGTACACTTGGTAATAAAAATGATAAGTACTGGGGACAAAAGATAAATATAGTCTACGTAGTCTTTGTTATAAAAAGATGCGACTGCCCTGTGGGCAGTCAGAGTGCCTTTGGCTGCCTTGCTGGTCAGACCCCGGCTGGGCAGAAAGAAAATTTTTGTAGATAAGAAATAATAAACAACCTTGAAGAGCAAACCTGAGAGTCCAGCCTCATCCTTTGAAGCCTGGGGAGCGAACCCATCTCACCCTTGTCTGGGCAGAGACAAACAACAGCCGGCCCGGACAAAGGGGGAATGGTTTCCACTGCCAGAGGGCAGGGCTGGGTGGGATCTTGGCAATGAGGAATTGTTCCCTGGCAGGGTGGGCAGGCCCTGGCACAGGGTGCCCAGAGCAGCTGGGGCTGCCCCTGCATCCCTGGCAGTGCCCAAGGCCAGGCTGGACACTGGGGCTGGAGCAGCCTGGGGCAGTGGGAGGTGTCCCTGCCGTGGCAGGGGGGGCACGGGGGGGATTTAGGGTCTCTCCCAAGCTGCACCAGTCTGGCATTGTGTGATCTCACTGGAGACACAGTGGCAGGAGCCCATCACCGTGATCCCCTTGGGGCATTCACATCTGCAGGCACGTTGTTGCTCCTCACCACAGGGCTCTATGAGGCATTATTAATTTTTTCCATTTCTGGGCCGTGGGAGAGGCACTTGCAGCAGCTCCAGGCAGGCTCTGATAGCCCCGGCAGTGGGGCTGTGTGGGGCAGATAAAGGTATCGGGTGCTGCCTGGGCTCCTCACCTGCACAGCAGGCACACGACACACCCCTGCTTCTCAGCACATCTGGGCACTCCAGAAGGTGACAAATTCAGCCTGTAGAGCACAAGGAGTGTGATGGAATAGAGCAGCCCCGAATTCCCAGGCAGGCATTCCCATCCCAAGCCAGCAGCTGCTCGCCCAGCTGGGGATGACAATAAACTGCCTCAGTGGCCTCTGCATTTATTACCTCTCTGCAGCCTGAATTGCCTGGCATTGAAATTAAACCCAGGCTGCATCTGGGGCTGTTCTTAGCAATGCACTCGCCTCGCCTCTCTGATAGGAGATTCATTTTCAGCTCTCCAAGGCCGAGCTTGAAAAGGGAAAAGATAATGATGCTTTTCTGCTGCATCTGAACCAGCAGCAGGGAAATGCTCAGGGAGGGGCAGCAGGAGGGTGAGCCTGGGACAGGCAGCACAACATCAAACACACACACAGGCTGGAGGGGAGGGTTGACTGCAGCATTAACAGTATTTTTTTAAAATGTGGTTAATAAATGCTGGGTTTCTGGAGCCTGTTGAAACAGGCAGAGACATGGCTTGTGGTGAGAAGCCTGCAGGACTGGTCCCATGCTGTGACCCACCAGAGCCTGGTTTTACTGGTGTTTTAGTGTTTACTGGTGGTTTTACCGGGTTTTACTGGTGTGGGAGCAAGATGACTTTTCATGGATGGCTAATGATGGCCATAAAGAGCTGAGGGGGAAGGAGGAAGGCAGAGGAAAGAGGAGAAAGAGAGGCAGAAGTAATTTCCATTCAGACAGGCCCACTCCATGCTGCTCTCCTGTAGTGATCCCTCTAATGATCGGTTTTATCCCCACAGCAGCTCTTTAACCTCTAAATCCCTTCAGATGGGCACAACAGCAAAGGAATAACAGCAGGTGAATCAGCCTCTTAATCGGATTAGGATCTTGTCCCTGTGCCTGGGGACTGTCTGTCATGGCAATGGCCTTTTGCAGCCCCTCTAAATTTACCCCTCAGCTCCTGCCCCACTGGCCCATTTGGCTGTGGCCAGTCTGGACTGGCTCGGAGGGCAGAGGTGATTTCCCACCACGCTGCTGCTGCAGGCACCCAGGAAGGGCTGGCTCCAGAATGGAGCTGGGGGTAGCAGGGGGTGTCAAGAACCCCTGGAAAACTGGAGAGGGGCTGGGGACAAGGCCTGGAGGGGCAAGGCACAGGGAATGGCTCCCAGTGCCAGAGGGCAGGGCTGGGTGGGATCTTGGCAATGAGGAATTGTTCCCTGGCAGGGTGGGCAGGCCCTGGCACAGAGAAGCAGAGCAAAGCCAGCTGCTCCCAGATTTTATGGAAAGGGGCAGAGAAGGTGCCCTAAGCCCATTCAGGATGGGGTCAGTGATGAATGCAGGGAAATGCAGAATTAGTGTGTCTGAATCACCACAATTTGTACAACTGCCCCTGGCTGGGACTGGTTGTTGCCTGAACATGGTGGAAAATAATTTCTGGAAATGCAGTTTTCTCCTTAGAAGGGAGAGGGATACTGGGAGACACCACAGGCAGCAGAGGTGTGGGGGCTCCACAGTGGAGACCCCAGGCAGGCTGGAGTTGTAGTGCCATCCCCACTGAGGGACTCTGCTCTCAGCACAAGACATTCCTGTTTGTTTCTCTGCTGTAACAGCCAGGGGAAATGCAGTGGAGGTTAAGTGAATTCCTCTCTGCCCCCAACAAAGTCCTCTCATTTCAGGATCCAGATTTAACCCTTTTAGGTCTGACTCCAAGAGGTGTGGAGCGCCCCTTGCTCTGACTGCTCCAGCTTGACCTTCATGCCATGTAATCATAGAAACATATCCTGAGCTGAAAGGGACAGAATCCCAGGAAAATCCCATGGAGTGCCAGCTGTGCCCCCACGGCCACCTTGTCCCCAGCCCAGAGCACTCAGTGCCACCTCCAGGGCACACCTGCAGGGATGGGCACTGCAGAGCTCCCTGGGCAGCCCCTGCCAAGGCCTGAGCCCCCTTTCCATGGGCAAATTCCTGCTGAAAAAGGACCTACAAAGATTATTGTGTCCAGCTTTGGGCCCTGCAGAGGAGCACCCCAGGAATCCCAACATGTGCCTCACTTCTCATATAAACATGTTTTAATTGACTTGGAGCCTTTCACAGCATTGCTTTGATTTTACAGGAAATCTCCTGGGTCAGGAATGTGAGTCCTGGGTGACGCTGCTGGGGGAGCGTGCAGCCGAAATGCCCAAGAACCTGCTGGGCACAGCAGGAGACCTGCCCTGACCCTGTTTGTTTGTCCATCCCTGTCCCTGTGTCCCTGCAAAGGGATCCACCAGGATGTGGCACTGGAGCCACCCCAGTGCCACGGGCTGGAGGTCCAGAGCTGCTCCAGAGGGTGGTGACAGGGTGAGAGACACAGGGTGAGCCCTGAGGGCCAGGATGGCGGGGGGAAAGCCAAATTTTAGTGAATCTGCTTCTGAGTTATCCCCCAGCACAAGAACTCGGGCAAAACCACCCGGAAAGGGGCAAAAGCAGGATTTTCATTGCAGACAGGCTCCTGCAGGACGGGCTGGCTGAGGGCAGAGCTTTCCTAGAGGGTTTGCTCTGCCCTTGGCCCTGGCTGGGCTCCATCCCAGCACAGGAGGGACCCGGGCTGGAGGGGACACTGAGGGGACACTGAGGGGGAACTGAGGAGACACTGAGGGGACACTGAGGGAGGGACACTGAGGGGACACTGAGGGGACACTGAGGGGCACTGAGGGGGCACTGAGGGGGCACTGAGGAAGGGACACTGAGGGGACACTGAGGGAGGGACACTGAGGGGACATTGAGGGGGCACTGAGGAAGGGACACTGAGGGGACACTAAAGGGGACACTGAGGGGACACTGGGGGAGGGACACTGAGGGGACGCTGAGGGGGCACTGAGGATAGGACACTGAGGGGACACAGAAGGGGACACTGAGGGGACACTGAGGATAGGACACTGAGGGACACAGAGGGGGCACTGAGGGACACTGAGGGAGGGACACTGAGGGAGGGACACTGAGGGGGCACTGAGGAGACACTGAGGGACACTGAGGGGCACTGAGGGAGGGAACGCTGGCCGGGAGGGGAGGGAAGGGCGGGCTGAGGGAGGCCGGCGGGTTTCCAGCTGTGCCCCCCGGCCCCGTGCCCACTCCGGAGCTGTCCCGGCCCCGGGCTCGGGCTGCCGGCCCATCCCGGCCCACGCCGGGCTATCAGCCGGGACCCCCGCCCGGGCCGGGCCCAGGCTCCCCCCTATCGGCCCGGGCAGCCCAGAGCCCCTCCCCGGGGCCGGCCCCGATAGCCCCGGCCTGCAGCCGCAGATAAGGCCGGCCCGGGCGGCTCCGGCCGTGGGGACCGGCGGGGTCAGCTCGGGGGCTGGACAGACGGATGGACAGGTCTCCATCCACACCGGATGCAGTTCTGCTGTGGAATCATGCAGTGCTTTGGGCTGGAGGGACCCCACAGCCCCCCCAGTGCCCCCCTGCCATGGCAGGGACACCTCCCACTGCCCCAGGCTGCTCCAGCCCCAGTGTCCAGCCTGGCCTTGGGCACTGCCAGGGATCCAGGGGCAGCCCCAGCTGCTCTGGGCACCCTGTGCCAGGGCCTGCCCACCCTGCCAGGGAACAATTCCTCATTGCCAAGATCCCACCCAGCCCTGCCCTCTGGCACTGGCAGCCATTCCCTGGCTCCTGTCCCTCCATCCTTGTCCCCAGTCCCTCTGCAGCTCTCCTGGAGCCCCTCCAGGCCCTGGCAGGGGCTCTGAGCTCTCCCTGGAGCCTTCTCCTCTCCTGTCCATGGGGTACATTGAGTTTTCCTATCCTGCTTTCTTCTCAGGGCAGCTGGGAGCTGTTCCAGGACAGAGGTTCAGGGTCTCCTCCATCCCTGCCCGGTGCCCCCAGGCAGGATTCAGACAGACCAGGAGGATGGACAGGACTCTCCTCAGGACCCTGCCCTCTGCTCCTGCAGCCGTGGGGCTGCTCTCCCCCTCCCCAGAGCTCCCGTCCCCCATGGCCCCTGGAGGAGCCCAGGGCTCCGTGGACAGCCTGAGCCAAGCGCTGCTGCAGGACAAGCACCTGAACCATGCCTGGTTGTGCTGTGCTGGCAGCAGAAGGTGCTGAGCAGGTACCCTCAGCCCCCCAGACCCCTCAGAGTGAGGGCCTTGCTCTCCCTCAGCAGCTCCAGCACCCTTTGTGCCAGGCCAGGTGAGCTCCGAGGGGTCTCACAGTGCTCCCAGCACTGCACCTGCCACAGGCCACGCTGGCTCTGCCCCTCACTGCTTTGCAGAAGGTTCCCTCCATCACAGACCTCCACAAAAAGCATTGTCAGGGAACCACGAGAGCTGTCCTGGACCTCCCAGTCCTGGGACACATGCTAACAAAAGGTTTTCTGTGTGTGAGGATGACTCCAGGTCAGGCAAGGCCTTTTCTCCTCCTTCTCAGGGCATGGCACCAGATGGGTCAGAACATGCTTTATGGGTCTTGTTCTGCCTTTATTGCCTTAAAGCTGGCAATGGATAGCGCTGTTCCTGTGTTGGGGCTGGTTTGGGGAGGGCAGGCCTGCCCTGACTGCACACCTGACCCCAACCTGCCACTAGGCTCTTATTCAAGTAGCAAAAGGGGCTCCTAAAATCGGCTGGAAGCGGGGAAAATCCCCCTGCAGAGGCTGAGAAGTTGTTTGGGGCTTGAGGGAAGCTCCCCCTGCCCCAGGTGAGGCACTGGACCTGGTCTCTGGGGCAGCCCGTGGCAGAGCCTCTCCCACTGCCCCCACAGGGACCATGGGGCTCATCCCAGCACCTCAGGGGTCCCAGGGCTGTGAGTGAGTCAGGGACTGGCCTGAGCTCCATCACTCATTCTGCCCTGCCCTGCACCAGCACTGGGCAGAACCAGGGAGCCCCAAACTACAGCTGAGCTGGGGTGGGCTCAGGGCACATCCCACAGACCCCGTTACACCCAGCCCAGGGCATGCAGCTGTCTGAGGCTCCTCTTCACCCACCCAGGCACAAAAGGGGGCTCTGAGACCCAGGTCAGGATGGGCACCAGGGACAGGGTCAGGACCAGGGTCAGGATTGGCACCAGGGACAGTGTCAGGACCAGGGTCAGGACCAGGGTCAGGATCGGGACCAGGGTCAGGGTCAGGACCAGGGTCAGGATTGGGACCAGGGTCAGGATTGGCACCAGGGTCAGGATTGGGACCAGGGTCAGGATTGGCACCAGGGTCAGGATTAGTTCTAGGGTCAGGATCAGTGCCAGGGCCAGGATCAGGACCAGGGCCAGGATTGGCACCAGGGACAGTGTCAGGACAGGGTCAGGACCAGGGTCAGGATTGGGACCAGGGTCAGGATCAGTGCCAGGGCCAGGATCAGGACCAGGGTCAGGATCAGGACCAGGGTCAGGATCAGTGCCAAGGCCAGGATCAGGACCAGATTCAGGATCGGGACCAGGGTCAGGATCAGTGCCAGGGCCAGGATCAGTCTCAGGGTCAGGATCAAGACCAGGGTCAGTGTCAGGACCAGGGTCAGGATCAGGACCAGGATCAGGATCAGGGTCAGAGTTGGGGTCCAGGTGAGGGGTCTCACCCCCATGCCCAGGTCTGGAACCCATTCTCTGCAGTTTATGGGATGTTTATGGGCTCTCCCATCACAGACTGGGGGGATGAGTTTGCACAGGCTCAGGGTGCTGAGTCACGGTGCTGGCCCCAGCCTGGCCGTGCTCAGGGGTGATAACTGGGGTGGCACAAACAGGAGCCTTGTGGGCAGTGATAAGGCAGCCCCTGGCCCCAGGGAAGTGTCCCTTTTCTGCTGAGTCAGACTCTGACACAGCAGAAAACATTTCTGCTGAGCCAGAGGGGCAGCCAGGGGAAAACAGACAGCTTTTTAAATGGATTCTTTATTTTGCTTAGCAGAACCAGGAGGGCAGCTCTGGACTCCCCAGCACAGGCTGCTGACTGCTGTGTCAGCGAGGGGCTCAGGAGCCTCCTCTGTCTGTGAGGCAGAGCCCTGGCAGGCTCAGGAGATCTACATTCCCAGAGGGGTGGTAGGACACCTCCTGAGACCCAGCCCCTCTTCTCCATACCCCTTCTACTGCCCTGCTGCACCTTGGTGAAAGGGGGATGGAAGGTGCCAGCTGCTGCTGGAAACTTTCCTGTTTCCCTAAGAGAGGGAATTTCACACCTTCTCCTCCTCCTCCCCTGCTCCCCCTGTGCTGGTCACAGGCAGGGCTCCCTTGGGGAAACTGAGGCACAAAGTGGCTGCTCTCCAAAAATGCCACGAAATGCTCATTGGCAGGGGCAGATCCCCTTCAGGAAAGGGACATGATTGCTGTCCCATGTCCTGCTCCTAGCCAGGGACACAGCAAGATAAAGTCTTCCTCAGAATGAATAGAATTCCTTAAAACGTTTAGAGTTTTTTAATTAGAATCTTGGCATCATGGCATCCCAGACTGGTTTGGGTTGGAAGGGACCTTAAAGCCCATCCACTTCTACCCCCCTGCCATGGCAGGGACACCTTCCACTGTCCCAGGCTGCTCCAAGCCCTGTCCAGCCTGGATCTTCTGACTGGACAGTGATGCCCAGCCAGTGTGGGGGTGTAGAGTCCCCTTGACCAACCTGCCCCCAGGCCAGGGAGGTGGGTGCTGAGCCAGGTGTGCTCCAGCCAAGCTCCTGCTGTGCTCCCAACCCAGCCTCTTCCATGGGGACTGGGGAGCATTTGGGTGCATATGGTTTAGGGTGACCCACAGCACCAATGATTGTGTTGGGAAGCACAAAGCTGTCCAGACTGAGCTCCAGGCATTCCAAGGCACAAAATTCACACAGGATCTCCTGTGCCCCCAGGAGCTTGTGTTTTTCACAAGTCCCTTCCAAACAGGCCCTGAGAGGGGGTCTGGAGGCACCAGCACTGCCCCAGGAAGCGCCTTTTCCTTTCTGCTTGGAATGTGGCAGCTTCCTGGGGCAGCCTCTGCGGGTTCATGCCCAGGGGACCACAGACCTTTGGGGGATGCAAAAGGACCAGCAGACCCTCAGGATGAGGCAAAAGGACCAACCAGTTTTTTGTTTACACAAACAGCAGCAAATCCACTTTTCCAGGCAGGGAAACTGAGGCACAGCTTAAAGCAGGGAGGGAAGAACAGCAGGAGTGACTGAGGCAGACCCAGCTTGTTCTCCTGGGACCCCCCACCTGCCGTGAGACCCTGCTGCTCCCATCAGTGCCTGGATTTCCAGCAGGGGTGCTGGGGTTTGGCTGCTCCAAGGCCATCCCTGGCCTTGGCTGTGGGTTTTCCATCAGGCAGGGTTTGGTGCTGAGCTCTGCTGATTCGGGGTTTCTCCACCCTCAGAGGTAAAACCTGGGTGGGGTCCTGGTGTGGTGAGAGGCAGAGGGAGCAGAGCAGAGCTGGGGGTGAGCTGCTCCTACCCTAAGTGACAAGGGTCACTTTGCCCCACTCAGTTCCAGAGGTGTCCCAAGCACGAGGCTGGAGCCACGGGGCAGCTGCTCCCCAGGGTTTGCAGCTTCCAGGTGTGGGAAGCACCTGCACCCCTGTCCCAAAAACCCCTGCCCAAAAGTCCTTGTTCTGCCCCGTCCCAGCCCCAGTGGCTGGGGGAGCCTCCTCTGTGCCCGGTTTGTCCATCCCTGCTAGGAACCCAGTAAATAACTCTGTGATTTGAGGCTGCACCCGCCGGCCCCAGCTTTGCTCGGGCTCAGCAGAGCCCAGCCCTGCCCCAGAGCTGGTGGTGGCACAAAAGGTGCCGAGATAAGGCCCTTCCTGAGCCCCCTGCAGAATCCAGCACGGGCTGTGCAGAGCTGGGGCCAGGGCGGGCAGGGATGGGCACAGCAGAGGCTCGGGGCGCTCAGGGCTGGGCTCTGGCAGCTCCAGTGCTGCTCTCACTGGCCCTGTCAGTTGCTGCTGCCTGAAGATGACTTTCTCCTCCTCCTTCCACTCAGTGTGATGTGGGGATGGTTGTTGGAGAGCTTCTTGAGACTGCAGAACCTTCCCCACAGCCAGCAGCTCTGGGTCAGCCCTGCAGGGAGCCAGGGATGGCTGCGAGGGGAGCTGTCACTTTGTTCTTTCTAAGTTTTTCTAAGCCTTCTGATGTTTACATTCTTGTAACTTTCTCGAACACTTTATGTAAATAACTTATTGTTTTGCATTCTTTTATAGAGGAAAAGAAATTTGGTGGACTGTTGGTTTGTCCAGTGTCATTGGAGAGGTGGCATTGTCCCCTTCCAATCCACTGTCACTTTTGATAAACTATAAATGTTAGAGTCAGAAATTAGGCACCCTCTTTTTTACCTTAGAGAGCTGCATGTGCACATTGTTTTATTTTGTGTCCTATAGCAACAGGGAGCAGAGCCTGTAAAGGCCCAGTTCTGGAGCTGGAGAGTGCACAGTGGGGCCCAGGGCCTGTCCCTGTCCCTGTCCCTGGCTCTGGACAGGCTCCTGCCCTGCTCTGGGGCTGCGGTGCCCACAGCGGTGGAACCGGGAGGACGAGGGTCGTGTCCTGCCCGGGCCATGCCTGAGAGGAGCAGGGCTGGCTGCTGCTGGCCATGCCCACGTGGCACTGCTGCTCTGGTGGCCCTGGGGACAGGCACAGCTCTCGGGGACGGCCTTTGGCCACCAGGCGCCAGGCAGCCCATGATCCCTGGCCATGATCCCTGGCCATCCAGGCTTGGTCCTGTGTGTGTGAGCAGGTCACAGGAGGAGAGGGGTCTGGGCCTGGCAGGGTCACCCTGCACACCTGGGCTGGGGTCCCAAACAGGAGCTGACACCGGAACAGCTCCTGGGTTTGCTAAGGGACATGTGTGGAAACATGGCTTTTGGGCTCAGCCAGTACCCAGAAACCAGGTGGTTTCTCTTTAAAATTACACGAGTTCTGTCCTACCTGCTTTGCCTCTGCTTCACGTGGAGCGTTTTGCCTGGCTCAGCCTGCACGACCAGCCTGCTGGAAACAACGGTCATTCCACAATTAGCGGGCACTAATTAGGCTGCTGGAGCTTCCAGGGGATGCTGCAGCTCAGTCTCCTCAGCTGGCCCATTTAGACTGGGAATCACAGAATTACAGACAGGTTTGGGTTGGAAAAGACCTTAAAGGCCATCTCATTCCAACCCCCTGCACTGCCATGCCATGTCCCCAAGTGCCACTTGAGACAATCTCTGCCTGGAGATGCTGGCAGAGCCTTGTCCACAGATGAGACCCCCTGTCCTCCCCCTCAGAGCTGCCCTCAGACCCCATCCCGTGGGAAGGAACTTTTGGACACACCATGGGTGGCAGAAGCTTCCCCAGGCTCAAAAAGGAGTGAGACAAACCCACAGGAGAGCCCTTGGGTCCCCAGACAGCCCCTGGTCTGGCACTGAGGTGACACTGTGGGTTTTCCTTGTGCCCAAACCCCTCCGCAGGCACCTGCCCATGGCCAGGCTGGGACAGGCAGTGCCAGCCCGAGCTCCTGGGGCAACATCCCCTGGCTGGTGCTCCGAGGGTAACTGGGAGCCCCGAGGGTAACTGGGATCCCCGAGGGTAATTGGGGAGCCCAGAGGGTAACTGGGAGCCTGCAGGGTAACTGGGAGCCCCGAGGGTAACTGGGGAGCCCCGAGGGTAACTGGGAGCCCCGAGAGTAACTGGGAGCCCAGAGGGTAACTGGGAGCCCAGAGGGTAACTGGGAGCCGGAGGGTAACTGGGGAGCCCGCAGGGTAACTGGGAGCCCGCAGGGTAACTGGGAGCCTGCAGGGTAACTGGGAGCCCGCAAGGTAACTGGGGAGCCCGCAGGGTAACTGGGAGCCCGCAGGGTAACTGGGAGCCCACAAGGTAACTGGGGAGCCCGCAGGGTAACTGGGAGCCCGCAGGGTAACTGGGGATCCCGGGGACACCCGCAGGGCTAGAGCCGGGTGCAGTGTGCCCCTGAGAGGGACGGTGCGGGCCGGGGTCCCGCAGGTCCCCGTCCCCTCTGCCGGGACCGGCCCGGCGCGGGCCCCGCGGGGCGAACGGCGGAGCGCGGCTCGATGCCTCCCTCTGCCGGGGCTGCGGCCCGAGCGGGGCGGCGGAGACCGACCGGGCGGGGGTAGGGATGGGGGAGGTGGATGGGATGTGGGAGGGGGAATGGGATGTGGGATGTGGAATGCGGGATGTGGGATATGGGATGTGGGATGCTGGATGTGGAATGCGGGATGTGGAATGTGGGATGCAGAAGGTGGGATGTGGGATGTGGATGCTGGATGTGGGAGGCAGATGTAAAGGCAGGAGATGGGATGAGATGCAGAATCCAGGGGCAGGAGGCAGATGCAGGATGCAAGAGGCAGGTGGGGGACATGGAAAATCCAAATGCGGGAGGTGGGTGTGGATGCAGGATGAGGGAGGTGGGATGCAGATGTGGATGTGGATGGGGATGAGGGATGCTCCCTCCAGTCCCATCACGCTCTGGCCTCAGCCTGTGCTGGAGGCTCCTCAGGTCTTCAAGGAGAGGAACCATCTCCACAGAGTCACACAGGCTGCCCCATGCCAGATGGCTCTTGGTGCCATGTCAGGACCTTCATGGAGAGGTTTTTTCTTCCATTCTTCTTCCTTTTTGTCTCATTTCTCCTTTTCCTGGAGCAGGGAGACAGCCCAGAAATTGAGTCCCCGTGAGAGGCTGCTCTCCTGCACAGCCTTGGAGGAACCAGAGGAACCTCTGTCAGTCAGAGACAGGACCCACGTGCCTTGGGGAGGTGCAGGGGGATAACTGCCACGACCTCTCTGCCCCAAGGATCACAGAATCATTAAAGTGGCAAAAGACCTCCAAGATGGAGAGAAACTATTTACAAGAGCCCAGAGTGCCAGGACCTAGGGAATGGCTGCCAGTGCCAGAGGGCAGGGCTGGGTGGGATCTTGGCAATGAGGAATTGTTCCCTGGCAGGGTGGGCAGGCCCTGGCACAGGGTGCCCAGAGCAGCTGGGGCTGCCCCTGGATCCCTGGCAGGGCCCAAGGCCAGGCTGGACACTGGGGCTGGAGCAGCCTGGGGCAGTGGGAGGTGTCCCTGCCATGGCAGGGGTGGAAGGAGATGATCCTCAAGGTCCCCTGCCATCCAAACCACTTCCTGATTCCTTGATTCTCTGGTATGCCTGTACATTTGTGCCCGGGAGCCCCAGGTAGACCTGTGGCAAACCCACCTGGTGGTGGGTCTCACAGCTTACCCAGCCTGTCTGGGATGATGCATCAGGCAGGAATCCCTCCTCGAGGTGGGGCCTCCCTCCCTTGTCAGCTCCTCTGCAGACCCTCAGAGCTGGTCCTTAAATCTGCCAATCTCTGGGAGCTTCATTTGCTTTTCTGGTTAATCTTTAACTCCCCTTTGTGCCCACAACAATAACTGTTCTCACTGATAACCCCTGGCTGATCCCTGTGATCCCTGTGGGCTCTGCTCCCTAATTAACTGATGGAAATTGCTGATATCCCTGGCACAATAGCGTGGATATCCAGCACTCTGCTATAGAATATTTTAGACTTTATTGAGGTATTTATTCATTCTTTTTTTAGCAAAGAAAGCAGGCACAGCCTCATTCTCCATTAGACCTTTTTGTGGGAGGGAAATCAATAGAGGAAATTATGTTTGGTTCAAATATTTATGCAGTGACATCACTCAGGGTATGGGCATTTCTCCAAATTAACCACATGAAGTGTGCAAGGCACAACTCCACATCTGACCATAAAAATGGCATACACAGAGTCATGGAATTATGGAATGGTTTGGATTGGAAGGGACCTTAAAGAACACAGAATCAGAGAATCAAAGAATAGAATCATGGAGATTGGAAAAGACCATCAAGTCCAAGCTGTGACCAGTCCCCACCCTGTCCCCAGCCCAGAGCACTCAGTGCCACCTCCAGGGCACACCTGCAGGGATGGGCACTGCAGAGCTCCCTGGGCAGCCCCTGCCAAGGCCTGAGCCCCCTTTCCATGGGCAAATTCCTGCTGCTGTCCCAGCTGAGCCTGCCCTGGCCCAGCCTGAGGCTCTGATCATTGTGAGAATTCACAACTCTCAGGTGGAACTTTATCACCCAAGTCTGTGCAGTAATTCCAGTAGGCACCAGGCGATGAGTTTGCCCTTTAATTTTAACATAATTTGCGCTGTCTTTCTGAGCTGTGTGACCCCACCACCCAGAGAGCCTCCAGCACAGACCCCCAGCTCCAGCCCACTCGTGCCATGACTGTGGGGTCACATGTGTCTTCCTGCAGCTTTCTGGTGGTGCAGGACTGCCCCGATTTTTGCTCTGTACACAACTGGAGTCATGGCAATAGGACCAGCAGCAGATGTTGGCCACGAGAACGTCAGCACTGGGAGAAGAATTTTTCACCAGTTTGTGAATCTTGGGCAGGCTGATCACTGCAATACTGGGGATTAGCACAGCCCAGCTGTGGGAGGTGCAGGTGTTCAAAGCCCTGCTCCCCAGCAGTAGAGAAAGTGTGCATGGAATGCACACCTTAGTCAAGGCTAAAGCAAGGAATACGTGGAAGTGTGCATGGAATACATCTTGTCAAGGCTAAAGCAGGGGGATTGGCATTAAACCCCCCCACCCTGTGCAGCACCTGCAGCCCATCACTGTCTGCTGGACTGGGAGAGCCTGCCCCAGTGCTGGGCAGTGTGGGGTACTGGGAGCCCAGTGCTGAGCAGTGTGCGGTACTGGGAGCCCAGTGCTGGGCAGGGCTGAGCAGTGTGGGGTACTGGGAGCCCAGTGCTGGGCAGGGCTGAGCAGTGTGGGGTACTGGGAGCCCAGTGCTGGGCAGGGCTGGGCAGTGTGGGGTACTGGGAGCCCAGTGCTGGGCAGGGCTGGGCAGTGTGGGGTACTGGGAGCCCAGTGCTGGGCAGGGCTGAGCAGTGTGGGGTACTGGGAGCCCAGTGCTGGGCAGTGTGGGGTACTGGGAGCCCAGTGCCGGGCAGAGCTGGGCAGTGTGGGGTACTGGGAGCCCAGTGCTGGGCAGAGCTGGGCAGTGTGGGGTACTGGGAGCCCAGTGCTGAGCAGTGTGGGGTACTGGGAGCCCAGTGCTGGGCAGAGCTGGGCAGTGTGGGGTACTGGGAGCCCAGTGCTGGGCAGTGTGGGGTACTGGGAGCCCAGTGCTGGGCAGAGCTGGGCAGTGTGGGGTACTGGGAGCCCAGTGCTGAGCAGTGTGGGGTACTGGGAGCCCAGTGCTGGGCAGGGCTGAGCAGTGTGGGGTACTGGGAGCCCAGGGCTGGGCAGTGTGGGGCTGCTGGGAGCCCAGTGCTGGGCAGTGTGGGGGTACTGGGAGCCCAGTGCTGGATAGGGCTGAGCAGTGTGGGGTACTGGGAGCCCAGTGCTGGATAGGACTGAGCAGTGTGGGGGTACTGGGAGCCCAGTGCTGGGCAGTGCTGAGCAGTGTGGGGTACTGGGAGCCCAGTGCTGGGCAGGGCTGGGCAGTGTGGGGTACTGGGAGCCCAGTGCTGCCCAGCCTGAGAGCCCCACTGCCCCAGAGATCAGGCTCAGCCACCTCCCTGCAAGGTCTCCTGGTGACCTTGGGCTCACTGGCACCCACCAGGACCCCAGGCCCTTCTCCAGTTCTCCTTTCTGGTCAGACAGTCCTCATCTGGAATGAAAGCACCAACTATAATGAAATTTAACCCAAATACTGCGGCACAGATTTGGGCACAAATCAGGCCCAAAGCCACAGCACAGTCTGTCCTCAGGCACTGGTTTATTCCTGCTAAAATTGGTTAATGATAGCAAGGAGCTGCTGTGACTCAGCTGGGTGTTTGCATTCTGTGGGATTGACTTCCCAAGCACTCTCCCATCTCGAGCTCAGGATCTGTTTCCATGGCAGGGAGGTGATCAGTGCCCAGCTGTCCCAGGCTGCAGTGCCACCCTCAGCCCCCCCTGGCAGCCTGGAGCCCCTTCAGCCTCCCACGGGGACTGCCATCAGCACAATCCTGGGGGAACACGCTCCCCCTGCCAGCTGGGAGCCCCTCTGACACAGAGACTGCAGAGATTCCTTTCTTCTCTGGAACTTTATTTTCCTCTAGTGGAAGGTGTCCCTGCCTGTGCCGGGGTGGGACTGGATGGGTTTTAGGGTCTCTCCCAACCCAAACCCTTCTGTTAGAATACATGAAATAAAAGCCTCTCTGAGTCCCTCAGAGACAGAAAGGACTGCAGGGATTGAACTGGAACATTTAAAGAAACTGAAATATATTAAGCTCACAGACATGAAGTAGGAGTCTAAGTTTTGGTTTTAAGTCAGCAGAAATAGATCTTAAGAGACTGTGTTAGCAGTAAAAGGCCCTAAAGCCTAGTTCAAAGTTCAGTAGTGATACCTTGCACAAAATTAACTCAGCTCCAGACATCATGAAAGCATAGCAGAACACTGCTTGCATTTCTAGATAGAACAGATAGAACCATTTGTGTGAACAGACAGAACTGTGTGTGTAGATTTTGGGTAAGGACTCACACTGCTTTCATACATTAGAATTAAGCCAGGAGAGGTGTAGGAAGAATGTTTTAGGATCGTGTTTTTAGCTGATTAGATGATTTATGAATAAAATCCCCCTGTATTGGGGTAAAAGAGGAGTTGCTGCTTCTAAACATTGGGACTATGTGCCAGAAAGCTTTTTGCTTTTTTTAGCATGGACTTTAATACTCTGAACCCTTCGCCTTTGAGGCTGCTGTGTTCATTAAATAAACAACCTTACACCAACCAAAAACTGCTCCTGTCTCTTTGAAGGCCCAAGACCCACTCCTAACTCGACACCCTTCCATCCTTCCATGATTCTGTGCCCAGCCTGGCTGAGAGCTGGGACACAGGTCCTGCACCCACAGCCCAGAGCGTGGCCACTGCTGGCCCTGGGCTTTGTGCTGCATCTGCGAGGTCTCAGGGAGCTGAGCCGTGCCAGCTTTGCTCTGTGGAATTGTCCTGTGGGTTTGTTCTCACCAGCTTTCCTTCAGACCGTGGCTATGGCTCTTTGCTCCTCACTGCCTGGTGCAAACGTGCCTTCGATGGGAAGCAGAGAGCAGCAGGACTCTGTGCTGAGGGGAGAGATCCAAGGCTCCAGCACACTGAGGTAGTGCAGGGAAATTCTTACCAGGGTGGCAGAGGGGACCAGGGTGTGGTACAGAGGGGCACAGGGCAGTGAGGCATGGGCATGGGCTGCTGCTGGAGACCTCGTGGCTACAAACAGCTCTGCAACACTCACTTAAGGAAATAGAAACTCAGAGAGGGACAAAAGGGGTTTGGAGGGACAAAGAAAGCAAAGAATGAGCATCTAGTGTGGGAAAAGGCAGCATATTTAGGTAAGGGAGGGTACAGGGATTCAGGCAGGACAACAGGGAGACATTCCCCGTGTTCTGCATCATCCCATGCACAAGGACAAGGTCTGGACATTCACATGGGACAGCCTGGAAAGTTTTTTGGAGCAATGGGGGGGTCTGCACACCTGTGAACACGGTGTCTGTGCAGGGAAAGGTCACAGGAAATGTAACTCAGGGCTGAACCACAGGTAAATGGACCAGCCCTGTCCCTGGAAGTGTTCCAGGCCAGGCTGGACAGGGCTGGGAGCAAGCTGGGGCAGTGCAAGCTGTCCATGCCCATGCAGGGGCTGGAACTGGAGGGGCTTTAGTGTCCCTCCTAACCAAACACTCCTTTGATTCTATGATTTCTGCTTCCAGCAAATGTTGTCTGGATAAACATCAAGTCAACCAAGTGTGTGCTGGCACCAAATGGCTCCAGGACCAGCTGTAAAAATCTGCAGAAGTCCCTGGTGCAGAAGCCTGGGCAGGAAGGAGTCAAAGCATTGCTGCACCTCAAATTCCTGATGCCCACTGGAGCAGGAAAGTTAGAGCAGGATTAGAGCAGGATGTGTCTGAGAAGGGGCAGTGCCCTCCTGGGGCAGCACCGTTTTGGGGCCAACTTCCCTGTTCTGGTCTGTGGCGACCAAACCACACAAAGGGCAGCTCCAGGGCAGCCCCGCGGTCAGGAGAGGGCAGGAACTGCTCACTGAGAGCAGATCCAGCAGAGAGGGATCTGCCAGGAGACCCCCAGAGCCCCTGGAGCAGTTTCCAGAAAGGCCCAGAAGAACAGGCTGCACGTGCTCACACGAAGAGCAGGAAGCTGGATGCCAGGGTGGGGAATGTTTCCTACAAAAAGTGTCCCCAAAGCTGGGCAGTGCCCCAGGACCACCCTGCTTGGATCAATGCTGGGGCCAGGACTGGTGATCTCCTTTCCTACCCAATCTCTCTTTCACACTCTCCTGTCTCCCTCTTTCATTTCACTCTTTCATTTCTCTCACTATTACAACGTAGGGGCAAAACATGTGTTGATTTCCACACCAAGTGTGGAGCTGGCCAATAAAACCTGGTGAGCTTTGTTTTTGGGACCCTTCTGGCTTTTGCCATTCCTTTGTGACCCTTCTTTTGGGCACCTACGACTCCTGGGTGCTCCCTTCTTCACAGGAGTGGGACGTGACACCTGGAACGACTGAGTCACCGAACAGTGGAACAACAGATTTCAAAGAAAAAGCAGCTGAGATGAACACACAGCGATGCGCTGGGGAGAACACGTCAGATGGAAGATGACAGGCTGGTGGCTGACAATTATCTCTCAGGAACAAGCTGTCACTGCTCTGACAATGTTACAACACAGTTCAGTGATCAGCAGTTCCAAAAACAAACCAGATATTAGAAATTCCCTGGCAAGGAGCAGGAAACGTGGCCAGGACAGTGCAGGGCATCTGAAACTGCCAAGTCCTGAGCCTCGAGGGGCAAAACTCTGCTGGTGGAGGGAGCAGGGGTGGCAAAGGGTCCAAAGTGGATGGGGGAGACCTACTCAGGGACATCTCCAGTGTGAGGGGTCAGAAGCACAAAGCTGTTTTCTACCTGCCAGGAGGGGACAGCCAGGGAACAGGGACAGGAGCAGAGGGAACGGCCTCAGGCTGGGCCAGGGCAGGCTCAGCTGGGCCAGCAGCAGGAATTTGCCCATGGAAAGGGGGCTCAGGCCTTGGCAGGGGCTGCCCAGGGAGCTCTGCAGTGCCCATCCCTGCAGGTTGAGAAAGTTCCCCATATTTGCCTCACTACCGTGCCCAGGACAGACATTGGGACCCTGATGGGAATTCTGGCCTGCCGGTGGTGGAGGAACGCCAGAGATCCGAGGGCCCTGATGGGAATTCTGGCCTGCCAAGGCATTGTTCACAGCTGTGTCTACAGCTTCTGGCAGGGCCTGCCAAGGGGGTGACACACCCACCCTGGATGCTGGCACCTGTTTCCTAACAATGGCCCAGGAATTCCCCCCCTCTTGGCCCGGCTGGGCTTTTCTGGGGTAACCTTTGGTGGTCCCCCCTCACACAGAAGCCATCATCTGCTCTACGACCACCGTGAGAGACGGACTGAGATGGGAGAAGCTCCCCCTCATTCCAAGGACTGGGACTGAAACCCCTGACCCAGGGGAGGGAGCTGACCAAAGCAAGGCTTTGCCAAGCACTACCTGAGGCTGGACCCAGAAGACAATGACTCTCACTTACTGCTGAGAACATGGACTCCCTGTTACATCTCTTCTTTATTGTGTCTGTACACCCCCCTCGCAATTTTCCATAGAGTTATCATAATAAAAACCTCTGAGTTAACCAGAGATTTTGGGATCTCCTGGATGTAACAGGCGGGTCCTTGGACCAAAGGACATGGTCTCTACGTTTGGTAGCTATATCCCCCCCCTCTCCCTCTGTTTTTCTCTCTTTCTCTATCTTTTCTCCCCCTCTATCTCATTTGCTGTGGTCATTCTATAAAGGTGCATTTGTTTTGACTGCAATCCCCTTTCTGTGTTGGTTTTTGCACTCTGAGATCAGTTAAGGAACCATCACCACCCCCGTTCCTACAAGCAGATCGTACAGGTGTCCCCTGGAGGTGGCACTCAGTGCTCTGGGCTGGGGACAAGGTGGGGAGGTCTCTTCCAGCCTCAGGGATTCTGTGATCACCAGAGCAGGGTGCACCCAGAGCCTAAAGTGCTCACACATGAAATTTAGAAGGATCTGCTCCTCAGGCAAGTGATTCATCCCCGGAACAGCAGTGATGTGAGTGAAGAAAAGAGCAAGTCAGCCCCCCAAGCTGCTCCAGGAGGAAGACTCTGCCCCCATGCCGAGGGCAGGGGCTTTCCACAGGCTGTGGCTGGATGTGCTCAGGTGCTCCAAGGAGGTGCCTTGCTCCCCCTCAGCTCTGCATTTTGGGTTTGTGGTGGGAGTTGTCATTTTCCTTCCGAGGCAGCAGTCTCTGTGTCGTTGGCTGCCTTTTGCATTTTTTCCATGACTTGTTCCATACCCTGGGTCAGTCCCTCCTGGGCTCTTCTGCCTCAGGCAGATCCCGGTGAGAGGAGGAGAGAGGGTTTGTGGGGAAGGGGCAGGGCTGGGCACACACCTGCTTTGGGAAGGAAACTGGATTTCTCCCAGGCAGGAGCAGCCAGCTGCCACCCAAACCCTTGTTCCCTGTGCTGACAAAGCCTGGCACCAGCTCCTTAAAGAGAGGGGGTAGTTCCTCCCCAGGGCCGGCGCCCGTGCCAGCAGCTTTGCTGTAAAAGCTGCCCAGGAAGCTGCTGGGCTGCTGTGAGTGGTGGAGAGAGGGAGAGGCTTTTCGGGCTGGTAAGGCTGACTGATTTGGGGGCATAAATGCAGCTGTAACGCAAGTGAGCTGCTTCCTAGCTCTCAGGTTTCTGTGTCTGTCTCCTCAGGCCTGTAGCTGCTTTTTCTGGGGCGTTTTTTGCTATTTTAATGCTTTGTCTTGCTTCTGTGTTTGGCAAAATTCTTCTTAAAATGTGTCTGGTTCAGGCCCTTGTGCTGTGTCAACGAGGAATGGGAAGGAATTTTCTTGGTTAAGTCTTGATGTTGGTTGATTGGTGTGGGGTTGGGTTTTGGGTTTTTTTAGAAAATGACTATAAAATTGGTCCCAGCCTCTAGGCAGGCAGAGGAGGCTGAGGCACAGTGTGTGAAATGTCTTTTATTGCTCAAATCAGAGCAGGCTGGAGCACCCTGGGGTGGTGGGAGGTGACCCTGCACATGGCAGGGGTGGAGTGAGATGGGCTTCACGATTCCTTCCAGCCTTCTGTGATTCTTTGGTGATTCAGCTCTCCAGTGGAGACCTCAGGAGAGGCTTTCCAAGTCTCAGATGCAGATAAAGAAAATGTTTTCCTGCCTTAGCATAGTCCTGAAGTCACCATGGGCCTCCTGCATCTCCTGGCCCACACCAGGTGCTGTGTCTGGTGCATTCCCTGTCTCAGGAGAGACGGCCCTGCACTCCCCCTGCCTTGGTGCACAAGGGCTGGGAGCTCCTCTCTGAAGCAGTGGGGAGGCAGAAGGACCCCGGGGGGAGTGGGTGTCCCAGAGCACCCTCCTGGCTCTGGGCTGATGGAGAGCTCAGCCCCAGCTCTCCCAGGGCTGTTTGTCCCCGCGGCGGTGCTGTCCTGGTGACAGCGGTGCCCGACCTTGCAGCTGCCTGGGGGGGCTGCTCCGTGTCCTTGGTGCCATCAGATGTGCTGTATTGGCCCTGGAGGAGCTGCCCGGCTGCACGGCACCTCCCTCGTGCTGCCGCCACAAACCCGCTCCTGGGCTGTCCCCTCTCCGGGGCCGTCCCCTCTGCCCAGCCCTGTCCCCTCTCTGCTGTCCCCTGTCCCCCAGCGCTGTCTCCTCTCTGTCCCCTGTCCCCCAGCGCTGTCCCCTCTCTCCCAACGCTGTCTCCTCTCTGTCCCCTGTCCCCCAGCGTTGTCCCCTGTCCCCCAGCGCTGTCCCCTCTCTGTCCCCTGTCCCCCAGCGTTGTCCCCTGTCCCCCAGCGCTGTCCCCTCTCTCCCAACGCTGTCTCCTCTCTGTCCCCTGTCCCCCAGCGTTGTCCCCTGTCCCCCAGCGCTGTCCCCTCTCTGTCCCCTGTCCCCCAGCGTTGTCCCCTGTCCCCCAGCGCTGTCCCCTCTCTCGCAGCCCGTTCCCGGGATGGCGGTGGCTCTGGCGGTGGCGCTGGCGGTGGCTCTGGTGCCGCTGGCAGCCGAGGCGGGGAAGGAGCCGCTGCTGAACGTCTGCATGGATGCCAAACACCACAAGAGCGAGCCGGGCCCCGAGGGGAAGCTCTACGAGCAGGTAGGAGCGGGGCTGGCACACCTGGCTGGCACACCTGGCTGGCACACCTGACTGGTACCTGCTCACCGCGGGCTCTGGGGGCTCGGCCGCCGCCCGCCCGGGGCTGGAGCCCCTCTGGCTCTGAGATCCTTGTGTGCTGCCCTCCTGCAGCTGCTGGCCCGGGGACAGGGCAGGGACAGGGACGGGACAGGGACAGGGACGGGACAGGGACGGAGCAGGGACACGGACAGAGCAGGGACGGGGACAGAGCAGGGACGGGACAGGGACAGAGCAGGGACAGGGACAGGGACGGGGACAGAGCAGGGACAGGGACAGGGACAGGACAGCGAGCTGCCAGCTCAGGGCCACCCCTGAGGCTGGGTACCCCAGAGCACAGCGGAAGGAAGGAAGGAAGGAAGGAAGGAAGGAAGGAAGGAAGGAAGGAAGGAAGGAAGGAAGGAAGGAAGGAAGGAAGGAAGGAAGGAAGGAAGGAAGGAAGGAAGGAAGGAAGGAAGGAAGGAAGGAAGGAAGGAAGGAAGGAAGGAAGGAAGGAAGGAAGGAAGGAAGGAAGGAAGGAAGGAAGGAAGGAAGGAAGGAAGGAAGGAAGGAAGGAAGGAAGGGAGGGAGGGAGGGAGGGCTCTCCTCTGTTCCCTCAGTGTGGGACGCCCTCCTTGCTCTGCCCAGCCCCTCGGCAGAGGAAGGGGGGTTTGTTTCTGTCCCTTGGGCTGGCACAATTCCTGCTCAGGAGCTGATCTGCTGCTGCTCAGCTCTGCCTCGCTGCAGTGCCCCTGAGGCCACAGTGACCCAGAGTTTGCTGCAGAGGACAAAGTGCTGTGGCTGCTGTGGGCTCTGCCCCTGGAGCCTGTCCCCTCTCTGCTGCAGTGCTCCCCCTGGAAGGACAACGCCTGCTGCACGGCCAACACCAGCCAGGAGGCCCACAAGGACCAGTCCTACCTCTACAACTTCAACTGGGACCACTGTGGGGTGATGCCACCCAAATGCAAGCGCCACTTCATCCAGGACACGTGCTTGTACGAGTGCTCCCCCAACCTGGGGCCCTGGATCCAGCAGGTGGGCTCAGACCCAGGAGTCCTGGAGCTCTTGGGGTTGGGAGGGGCATTAAAACTCATCCATTCCCACCCTGCCATGGCAGGGACACCTCCCACTGCCCCAGGCTGCTCCAGCCCCAGTGTCCAGCCTGGCCTTGGGCACTGCCAGGGATCCAGGGGCAGCCCCAGCTGCTCTGGGCACCCTGTGCCAGGGCCTGCCCACCCTGCCAGGGAAGGATTTCTCTCCAATATCTAGGCTGCCTCAGCTTTTCCCACAGGGTAGAAAGATTCCCAGGACTTTTCTGGCCTCTGACTGATGGAAGAATTCCTTGTGTCAGGAGTCACCTGTGCTGGGGCTGAGGCTCCTCTGGGACCAGCTGTGGCCCCGGGAGGGGCTGGGGGATCTGGGCTGTGGCAGATCCCCCAGGTGCCACCTGCCCATTGTGCCTGGCCCTGTGCCCTGCAGGTGGACAGCAGCTGGCGGCGGGAGAGGATCCTGCACGTGCCCCTGTGCAGGGAGGACTGCGAGCAGTGGTGGCAGGACTGCAGGGACGCCCTCACCTGCAAGGACAACTGGCACAAGGGCTGGAACTGGGCCACAGGTTGGTGGGCTCAGGGAGCCTTTCCTCACCCCCAGGCAGGTCACTGGCAGTGCCACTGCTGCCAGGAGCCCTCTTGCCAGAGGCCAGGACATTCCTCTGGCTGCCCTGGGGGCTCCAGACCCTGCCAGGGGCTCAGAGACCTTGGGATGGACTCACAGACACCTGTGCCTTTGATTTTAGCCCATGGAAACAATTACCAGCTTTGTCTGAGGAGTTACAGCCACAAGGGTTTGAGTAGAATGACAGTGAATTTATCACAGGGTGAAAATGTAGAATTTTGGGGGTTTAGAATGGGGGTTCAAAAGGCAAGATGGAGAAATCTGGGCATGTCCTGTCCTTCTTCTTCTTCTCCTTGTTCTCCATCTTCTGCTGTGGTGGTGGCACTTCTGGATTGGTTTGGAGTAGAGACAGACTGTCTGACATGGGTGATAGCGACTGGGAAGTTATTGTAAATAAAGTACACACAGTTCTTAGGATAAAAAGATAACACCACCACAAGGGCAGGGACTGTGCCACAACCCGACCTGCTGGACAGACCTCAGCAGGTCAGAGGAAGAATGTGATAGATAAGAGAGAACAAACAACCTTGGGAACCAGAGCCGAGGAGTCTCGGCTTCTTCAGGGGCAGGCCTGGGAGGAAAAGGACTTTCTAACACCTCGGGGTGACCACAGGCACAGGAACTGTAGATCCTCTGGCCTCTGTGGGGTGTGGAGCAGGTGGCCGAGCCCCCGGTGCCCGGCTCAGGTGTGGCCGCGGGCAGGTGACCCGCTCCTCCCGGGGGACGGGCCGTGCTCTCCCGGGGGTTCGTCCCAGTGCCACGCCGCTGTGTCCCCAGGAACCAACCGCTGTCCCTGGGGCTCCGAGTGCCGGCCCTTCCACCGGGTGTTCCCCCGGCCCCAGGACCTGTGCGAGAAGATCTGGTCCGGCTCCTTCAGGTACAGCCCCGAGCGCCGCGGCAGCGGCCGCTGCATCCAGATGTGGTTCGACCCTGCCCGGGGCAACCCCAACGCGGCGGTGGCGCGGTACTACGCGGGGAGGAGGAGATCCTCCGCCGGCCCGGAGGGGACCCCGGCTCCGCAGAGCGACGGCAGCGGGCGGGCTGAGCCCCGGGCCCCGCTGCTGCTGCTGCTGCCGCTGCTGCCCCTGGCCCCGCTGCTGCTGCCCCCGCCGCCGGGGGCCGGGGGCTGCCGGCCATGGGGCTCCCCGTGACCGCTCTGCGAGGGGACACGGCCCGCAGGAGCTGGCACCAGCAGCCCTGTCCGTCTGTCCCAGCGCTCAGCATTGGCTGTGTGGTCGGACCGCCTCTCTGCCGAGCAGGGCAGGGATTTCCTCGTCTCTGACTCTGGGGAAGAGCAGGGCGGTCTCTGCTCTGCTGCGGGAGCTGCTGCCCATCCGCTCCCCCCTTGGCTGAGCTCTGGTGCCGGGTGTTTGAGCTGCTGTGACTCCCTGAAGGTGCCTCTGGTAATAAAGTCTGGCTCTGTTTCAGCCTTGTTGTACTGATGTGAAATATTCCTGAGGAGGGGAGTGCCCTGGGGTGCTGCTGGGTGTGGGGTCTGTAAATGGAGGAATTGGCCTGGGGGAAGGAAAGATCATAAAATCATAAATGGTTTGGATTGGAAGAGATGCCAAATCTCGTTTCTTTCCACTCTCCTGCCATGGCAGGGACACCTCCCACTGCCCCAGGCTGCTCCAGCCCCAGTGTCCAGCCTGGCCTTGGGCACTGCCAGGGATCCAGGGGTGGAATTCCATCCCAACCCTGCCCACCCTGCCAGGGTGAGCACCCCCAGCTCTCCCAGCCTGGCTCCAGAGGGGCCCTGGAGCAGCTCCGTGGTCCCTCTGGGCTCTCTCCAGCAGCTGCAGGTCCTGGCTGTGCTGGCCCAGGCTGGGGCAGCCCTGCAGGTGGGGGCAGAGGAGCAGAGCTGTCCCTGCTGTGCCCCTGCCCAGGTGAGCTGGCTCAGCCCTGCCACACCTGCCCTGGGCTCAGGAGGAAGGGTCCCAGACTGCAGGAGCTGGGCAGGACTTGCTGCTCTGCTTGTCTGGGGTGGGAAGAGCTGGGTGCCTGCCTGGGGAGAGGGGCCCTGCTGCTGCTTTTGGGGCTGGACAAAGCAGAAAGCAGGCTGACTCCTCACCCTCAGAGCTGCACACCCTGAGCGAGGGGAAGGTGGGGCAGGGCAGGGGAAGCTCCTGAGGAGGGACCCGCAGGTGACAGCACTGAGCTGGCACAGCCCAGGGACACCAGCTTGGCTCAGCAGTGGGCTGTGCTGGCTCCAGCAGAGCTGCCCCAGTGCTGTGTGAGATGTCACACTGGTGCTGCAGTGCCTGTCTGGGCAGCAGCAGTGCTGGGTAACCCAGCCAGCACCACCATGGATCTGTCATTGACATAAACCCACTCGGGTTCCCAGGCTCAGCCCCGGGGATTAAACCCTGCAAAGGTTCAGTCACAGCTGTGCCAAGCTCTGGGCAGCAGCCACTGACCAGCCCTGGGCTGGGCTTGGACCAGCCTCACCCAGAGCCCCTCTGGGGAGCAGCCAGGGGCCAGGGAGGGCAGCTGGGGGGGCGGTGTGGGGTCTGTGGGGAGGGTTTGGGGTCTGTGGGCAGGGTTTGGGGTCTGTGGGGAGGGTTTGGGGTCTGTGGGCAGTGTTTGGGGTCCGTGGGCAGTGTTTGGGGTCTGTGGGCAGTGCTTGGGGTCTGTGGGCAATGTTTGGGGTCTGTGGGGAGTGTTTGGGGTCCAAAGGGAGTGTTTGGGGTCCATGGGCAGTGTTTGGGGTCTGTGGGCAGTGTTTGGGGCCCGTGGGGAGTGTTTGGGGTCCAAAGGGAGTGTTTGGGGTCTGTGGGCAATGTTTGGGGTCTGTGGGGAGTGTTTGGGGTCTGTGGGGAGTGTTTGGGGTCCGTGGGCAGTGTTTGGGGTCTGTGGGCAGTGTTTGGGGTCTGTGGGGAGCGTTTGGGGTCTGTGGACAGTGTTTGGGGGTCTGTGGGGAGGGTTTGGGGTCCAAGGGGAGTGTTTGGGGTCCATGGGCAGTGTTTGGGGTCTGTGGGGAGTGTTTGGGGCAGTGTTTGGGGGAGTGTTTGGGGTCTGTGGGGAGGGTTTGGGGTCTGTGGGCAGTGTTTGGGGTCTGTGGGCAGTGTTTGGGGTCCAAGGGGAGTGTTTGGGGTCTGTGGGCAGTGTTTGGGGTCTGTGGGCAGTGTTTGGGGGAGTGTTTGGGGCAGTGTTTGGGGTCTGTGGGGAGTGTTTGGGGTCCAAAGGGAGTGTTTGGGGTCCATGGGCAGTGTTTGGGGTCTGTGGGGAGTGTTTGGGGCCCGTGGGGAGTGTTTGGGGTCCAAAGGGAGTGTTTGGGGTCTGTGGGCAATGTTTGGGGTCTGTGGGGAGTGTTTGGGGTCTGTGGGGAGTGTTTGGGGTCCGTGGGCAGTGTTTGGGGTCCGTGGGCAGTGTTTGGGGTCTGTGGGCAGTGTTTGGGGTCTGTGGGCAGTGTTTGGGGTCCGTGGGCAGTGTTTGGGGTCCGTGGGCAGTGTTTGGGGTCTGTGGGCAGTGTTTGGGGTCTGTGGGCAGTGTTTGGGGTCCGTGGGCAGTGTTTGGGGTCTGTGGAGAGTGTTTGGGGTCTGTGGGCAGTGTTTGGGGGTCTGGGGAGTGTTTGGGGCAGTGTTTGGGGTCTGTGGAGAGTGTTTGGGGTCTGTGGGCAGTGTTTGGGGTCCAAGAGGAGTGTTTGGGGTCCAAGGGCAGTGTTTGGGGTCTGTGGGCAGTGTTTGGGGTCCAAGAGGAGTGTTTGGGGTCCAAGGGCAGTGTTTGGGGTCCTTCCTGCTCCTCAGGACTCGGGGGGAGGATCTCGTGGCAAACTTTGTCTCCCCCTCTGCCCGTGGGCAAGGCAGGGCTGCCTGGGCCAGGACAAGTCCAGGCTGCAGAGCTCTGTAGAGCTTCAAATACTTTCAGGGGGTTTTAGATCAGAGCAGCTGTTTCCAGAAGCTTTTCTGGCGCATTTTTATTTTACAGTGCTCCTAATGACGTAGCCTGTGCCACAGCTGATCAGTAATTCCTTGCTTTACATGAAACAGAGGCACCTTCCCTCTCTAACTTAAACATGATGCATTTCATCTAATTGCTCTAAATACACTCTCTTGTCTCCAAAACTGCAAGGTGGAGCCCAGAACTGACCAGGGCTCAGAAATGTTTTCTGGCCCCTGAGTGGGCGGTGAGGTTTGCTGGAGCTCAGCAAGGTGGGCTGGCAGTGCTGAGCTGGAGACGTCTCCTGGTGCCAAGGCCAGGCTGGACGCTGGGGCTGGAGCCGGGCACAGGGGAGGGGTCCCTGCCATGGCTCTGGGTGGGCTGGGGGGTCCCTCCAACCCCAAGCACTCCGGGGTTCTCACACTGCACGAGGACAGTGCCCAGGAGGTCACATCGGGTGGGGTTCATTCGAGGTGGAATCAAAATAACAATTATTTTTTCCCCCAAACCTCACCACTGCAATGACTGGGCAAGAAGGGCACTAGGAGGCACCTGGCATAAATTCCCACCTCTGTGGTGATCCCTGGCAAGAGAATAAACCAGAAGTGATGATTTTCAGAAGGAAATGGCACAAGCATGGAAAGCAAAGAGGAGGATGGGAAGGCAAGAAGTGATTTGCACTCAGCAAGAGGCAGGTGAAAGTGCAGGCTGCTCTGTTGTCCAAATGGTGGGGAAGCACAGGGAGTGATGGATGTGGGGCACTTCCTTGGTTCCCTGTATAAATTGTTGTTCCTGAAGCGGTCTAACATCAGCAGCAAAGAAATCAGGGAGAGTGGAGGGGGGAAATTAAAGGCTAATCAGAGATGGTTTAAAATTAGCAGGGCAGGGTAAGGGCAGGGTGACAATTCCCCTGGGAGCAGTTCCAGAGGGGCAGGGGCAGCCCGAGGGCTGCTGGCAGAGATTTGGGGCATGAACAGAAGATAAATGGGAATGCAGACAGTGTGGGGTGAGGCAGCAGAGGCAGGGAGGAGGGCAGAGAAGCACGGGATCCACACTGAGCTCTGCAGAGCCGCGCAGCAGAGAGGGCCAGGCCGCACAGAGCGCTCCCAGCAGGGACTGGGGAATGCCAGGAACAAACTGGGCTGCAATTCCTGCTGCAGGGGGACAGCTGCACCTGGGGCTGCAATTCCTGCTGCAGGGGGACAGCTGCACCTGGGGCTGCAATTCCTGCTGCAGGGGGACAGCAGCACCTGGGGCTGCAATTCCTGCTGCAGGGGAACAGCAGCACCTGGGGCTGGCAGGGCACAGCCAGGGCACGGGGCTGGGACACACCTGGGCACAGCTGGGCATGGCTGGGATGCACCTGGGACACACCTGGACAGGGCTGGGACACACCTGGGCACAGCTGGGCATGGCTGGGACACACCTGGGATGGGGCTGGGACACACCTGGGCACACCTGGGACAGGGCTGGGGCACACCTGGGACAGGGCTGGGACACACCTGGGCACACCTGGGCACACCTGGGCACACCTGGGACAGGGCTGGGAAACACCTGGGACACACCTGGGCACACCTGGGAAACACCTGGGACAGGGCTGGGACACACCTGGGACAGGGCTGGGACACACCTGGGCACACCTGGGCACACCTGGGACAGGGCTGGGACACACCTGGGACACACCTGAGCACGCCTGGGCACACCTGGGACAGGGCTGGGACACAGCTGGGCACAGCTGGGCACACCTGGGACACACCTGAGCACGGCTGGGACGCACCTGGGCACACCTGGGCACATCTGGGACACAGCTGTGTGAAAAACACCAATCACTTGTTTTTTAAAAATTTTTAAAGTTTAATGATAATAAAATGGTTATAAAAATAGCAATATAATTAGAGTAATAATAATTTGGACAATTTGGATTGGGACAATGTGAGACAATAAAAACAAAGAGTTACGGACAGTCCAGGTTCCTTTTCTGGGCAAAATAACCCCAAAAAGGCCCCAGGTTAACAGAGGATTAACCCTTAAAACACCAGCCTGTTGCATATTCACACCCCTCATCCCTGGTGCATCAATTCCATTCCCACCCAGGATTCTGGCTGGGCACTGCCAGCTCCTTCCTCTGAGTCCTGACGGCGTCTGCAGGGCTGAGCAGGCAGGAAGGAGTTCGTTTGTTCTGGTAATGGGGCAATAAATTCTCTTTCTCTGAGACATTCAGGTGTCCTGTGGCTGCCATCAGGTGTGAGTCCTTTCTTTTAAAAGTATCTTACGTAGCATAGTTTCTATTTTAACATTCTGTTATAACCTAAAGCTATATTTAGCACACTACTTGAGAAAATGAATACAGCAGAACTTTATAACATAACACAAATAATATTAATTGAATATTTGCAAAAAGCCAATGATAAAATATGCATTTTTCACATTTCTCTCCTCAATTTGGTAAAAAGACACCTCCTAGGACCTTTGGGACTTCACCTCAGACCTGGGGCTGCCCATTGGACAGAGGCCAAAAGGTCCCACCTGGATAATTTGCTAGAAAAGGAAGAGAACAAAGGAAATAATTGCTTTTGTGGGGTGTTTCAGCAGGAGCAAGACCCTCTTGCCCCGATTCAGTTTTTCTCTGTAAAAGCTTTGTTATCTTGCCTTTTATTAATTTTTTCCTGTTTCCAACAGCCCCTCAGAAGCCATCCTGCTGATTTGATGCCAGGGAGGGCTGTCTGGGGTGTGATGGGTTCTCTGGGAGCTCCTGAGCCCTGGCCTGGGGAGGGACATCAGCTCCTTTCAGCGCCAGGGTGTGGTGGAGGCGCCCCAGGGTGTCAGAGCAGTCCCTGAGCACCCCAGCCTTGGCTTGGGTGGGCTTTGTCCCTCGGGGGGCAAAGGGCTGCACGGGCTCTCAGGGTTCCCTGCACTCCTGCTCTGCATATTCAGAAATTCTGTGTGAGGTGTTGATCCCCCCTGCCCTGCACATCTCACTCTGCTCGTGCATTTTGGGGTTCCTCATGTGCACCCAGGGCAGCTCCTGCTGCTCATGGGCTGATCTTCACCACCAGGGACAGGGGGCTGAGCCACAGAACCCCCCAGGGCTGGGCTGGAAGAGCCCTCAAAGACCACCTTGTTCCACCCTTGCCATGGGCAGGCACCCCTTCCACCAGCAGGGTGTTATTTCAGTGAGGATGAAGAGTGGGGCTGGGAGAGGAGCCACCAACCCTTCTCTGCAAATCCCGTGGGCTGGCTGGGTTTCTCAGCTCTAAAAAAGAGAAATTCTTACCTAAAGCTGAGGAGGAGGCGTGTTTGTTTTCCTTGAGATCCTGGGCTTAAGCCAGACTTTGCTCTCTGTGAGTCTCATCCAGACTTAGTCTGGGGACCGGGCTTTGAGCAAAGGCGTCACTGCAGGAGCGCTGAGTGTTGTAAGAGAGAGGGCATGAGGAGGGGCTGAGGGAGGTGGGCAGGGGCTGGGGAATTCCTGAGGGAGCTGGGAAGGGGCTGGAGCATTCCTGAGGGAGCTGGGAAGGGGCTGGAGCATTCCTGAGGGAGCTGGGCAGGGGCTGAGCCTGGAGCAAAGGAGGCTCAGGGGCCCTTGTGGCTCTGCACAAGTCCCTGCCAGGAGGGGACAGCGGGGGGGGTCGGGCTCTGCTGCCAGGGAACAGGGACAGGAGCAGAGGGAACGGCCTCAGGCTGGGCCAGGGCAGGCTCAGCTGGGCCAGCAGCAGGAATTTGCCCATGGAAAGGGGGCTCAGGCCTTGGCAGGGGCTGCCCAGGGAGCTCTGCAGTGCCCATCCCTGCAGGTGTGCCCTGGAGGTGGCACTGAGTGCTCTGGGCTGGGGACAAGGTGGCCGTGGGGCACAGCTGGCACTGCCTGGGCTGGCAGGGCTGTGCCAGCCCCAGGGATTTGGGGTTCTGGGATTTTTGGCTGCACATGGATTTTCCCTTCAGAACTCTCCATGCAGGCAGGGTTTCCCCTCCTGACTCCCCTGTGGGGCCACGAGGATCCCTGGAAGCTTCACTGATCAAGGAGGGAGCACAGTGTGACCAGAGGCTGCTTTTTCATCAGCACATTTTAGAGAAAGGAGGTTCTTCTGCAAGATTTATCTCTCAGCTCCAGCCTTTGGGCTAATGAAAGAAATTATCTCTCTTGAAAAATAAAAATACGAAAGGCAGGGTGAGGCATCTGATAAAATCCCAGTTTTCAGAAAAATGCATCATTAATTGTGGTTGTTTGCTGGAGGGAAGAGTGGCCCAGCATTAAAATGATTCACTTTTCCAGCATTTATCCAGAACCACTTTCTAACCCTGAATCCATCACTCCCCCAGCGAAACCACATCCCTCTGGTGAGTGAGGATGAAATAATCACTGCCCTGCTCCCAGGGTGAGTCACCTTGACCCAAAGGCTCTGGTGTCCAGGCCCTGCAGAGGTCAGCCATGAATGCCACCCCAGGGCTCTAATTCCCAGAATTTGTGGTATTGTGAGGTAAGTTGGTTGATAGAAATAACCCCCACAACAATGAGCACTGGGCACAGCTCATCCTTCACCTGGCTGTTGTGGCAGCTGAAAGGAGCAGCAACAAGGAGCAGCTGAGCAGTGGAAGTGCCCAGGAGCAGGGTTTTTATACCCCAGGGGGGCTTCAGGGGCCTCAGCCTGCCCTTGGCCGAGACCTCCCCACCCACCCACCCACCCGCTGTGGGCTCCCTGGGTGTCTGCCCCAGCCCAGCCCCGTCCTGGCAGACTCACCCTGCAGCAGGGAGCTGTGCCCTGCCTCTGCAGAGCTCAGGAACAGCCCCAGGAGGATGGCCCTGGGGTGGTTTGGGGTCAGTGATCATGGTTTGGGGTCAGTGATCGTGGTTTGGGGTCAGCCCTGGTTTGGGGTCAGCCATGGTTTGGGGTCAGCCCTGGCAGACTCACCCTGCAGCAGGGAGCTGTGCCCTGGTTCTGCAGAGCTCAGGAACAGCCCCAGGAGGATTGCCCTGGGCTGGTTTGGGGTCAGTGATGGTTTGGGGTCAGTGGTCGTGGTTTGGGGCCAGCCATGGTTTGGGGTCAGCCCTGGTTGGGGTCAGCGATGGTTTGGGGTCAGCCATGGTTCGGGGTCAGTGATGGTTTGGGGTCAGTGATGGTTTGGGGTCAGTGATCGTGGTTTGGGGTCAGTGATCATGGTTTGGGGTCAGTGATCGTGGTTTGGGGTCAGTGATCATGGTTTGGGGTCAGTGATCGTGGTTTGGGGTCAGTGATGGTTTGGGGTCAGCGATTATGGTTTGGGGTCAGTGATTGTGGTTTGGGGTCAGTGATCATGGTTTGGGGTCAGCCCTGGTTTGGGGTCAGCCATGGTTCGGGGTCAGTGATGGTTTGGGGTCAGCCTGAAAAAGGCCCCACGTGAACAGAGGATTAACCCTTCAAACACCAGCCTGTTGCACATTCACACCCCTCATCCCTGGTGCATCAATTCCATTCACACCCAGGATTCTGGCTGGGCACTGCCAGCTCCTTCCTCTGAGTCCTGACGGCGTCTGCAGGGCTGAGCAGGCAGGAAGAAGTTCGTTTGTTCTGATCATGGGGCAATAAATTCTCTTTCTCTGAGACATTCAGGTGTCCTGTGGCTGCTCTCTGGTATGAGTATCTCATTCCTTTCTTAAAAAGATATCCCACTTACATAGCTCCTATTTTACCTACAAGAGTTACCTTTTAACTGCAAAACTGCATTTACCACACTATTAAAATGTGAATACAGCCCTGCTGATCAACACAACAGAACACATACAGTAAATATCTGCTTGGAGCTGTACAATATGCACTTTCCACAGCTGTTGTACCCATTAACTACCAGAGCTCTGTTGCATCCCTCACAGTTACTTTCTCTTTCCTTTAACCCTCTGAAAGCTCCATGAAGCAGAGGCTCTCACCTTCCCCTTGTCCTCTTGGGGAGCAGAAGGGTTTTGGGAGCAGGGAACAAACACAACCACAAAGTGTAAAACAGTTCCCAGAGAGGAAGGCGTGGGTGAGCCCCGACTCCCCAGCCTGGAAGGGGAAGAACTGCAGGGTGGAGAAGGGCTCAGGGGTGTCCTGGGGGCTGCAGCAGCTCACTCTAACTGCTGCAGCTCTCTCTTAGTGCTAGAACTAAGCTGCATTAAGTAAAATAGCAGGTGGCGAATTTAAAGCCAGGTACAGGAGGCATTTTTCCCTCAGCAGGATTAATCTTTGGAACATTTTGTCAGAGCAAACTGCAAACACCAAAATCTGCAGAGGCTTCTCCAAGCGGTGGGAGAAATCCGCAGGAAAAACAAATCCATTAAAGAATATCCCCACAAAGCAGATCTCCTGGCTCAGGAAGCACCAGGGGCTCAGTGGATGGAGGCTGGCAGGGCAGCGATCCCCCTGTGCTCTCCAGGTGCTTTTTTCCTGCCTGAGCCCTGCAAAGGGAGCACAGGGGCTCTTCAGCCCTCCAGGGTGACCCCAGGGCCAGCGCAGAGCCAGGACACACAGAGAGGCTGGCAGCACCCTGGTGCGGGCTGGCAGCAGGGGGGAGCCCAGGAAGGGGGGACTCCTTCAGCATCATCCTCACCCAGCCGTGGTGAGACCCCCCTGAGCCGTGGTGAGACCCTCCTGAGCCGTGGTGAGACCCTCCTGAGCTGTGGTGAGACCCCCCTGAGCCGTGGTGAGACCCTCCTGAGCCGTGGTGAGACCCTCCTGAGCCGTGGTGAGACCCTCCTGAGCCGTGGTGAGACCCTCCTGAGCCGTGGTGAGACCCTCCTGAGCTGTGGTGAGACCCTCCTGAGCCGTGGTGAGACCCTCCTGAGCTGTGGTGAGACCCCCCTGGGCCGTGGTGAGACCCTCCTGGGCCGTGGTGAGACCCTCCTGGGCCGTGGTGAGACCCTCCTGGGCCGTGGTGAGACCCTCCTGGGCCGTGGTGAGACCCTCCTGGGCCGTGGTGAGACCCTCCTGAGCTGTGGTGAGACCCTCCTGAGCCGCTGCATCCTCCCCTGCAGGAGGAACCCTGCCCCAGAAGGGCTGCTCCTGGGGGTGCCATGGCCAGCCCTGTGAAGAGCCATTCAAAATGCTCTTTATGGGATTTGACACCCTAAAAATGAGAGGGCAGCACAGGCAACCCCATGGGATCAAACCCAAATTGTGCTGGGATGCAGGTCTTGGAATCAACCCCAAAATGTGCTGGGATGCAGCTCCTGGGGAATCAAACCCAAATTGTGCTGGGATGCAGCTCTTGGAATCAAACCCAAATTGTGCTGGGATGCAGCTCCTGGGGGATCAAACCCAAATTGTGCTGGGATGCAGCTCCTGGGGGATCAAACCCAAATTGTGCTGGGATGCAGCTTTGGGGGATCAAACCCAAATTGTGCTGGGATGCAGCTCTGGGAATCAAACCCAAATTGTGCTGGGATGCAGCTCTGGGAATCAACCCCAAATTGTGCTGGGATGCAGCTCCTGGGGAATTAAACCCCAAATTGTGCTGAGATGCAGCTCTGGGGGAATCAAACTCCAAATTGTGCTGGGATGCAGCTCTGGGGGAATCAACCCCAAATTGTGCTGGGATGCAGGTCTTGGAATCAAACCCAAATTGTGCTGGGATGCAGGTCTTGGAATCAAACCCAAATTGTGCTGGGATGCAGCTCCTGGAATCAAACCCAAATTGTGCTGGGATGCAGCTCCTGGAATCAAACCCAAATTGTGCTGGGATGCAGCTCCTGGAATCAAACCCAAATTGTGCTGGGATGCAGCTCTGGGGGAATCAAACCCAAATTGTGCTGGGATGCAGCTTTGGGGACTCACAGAATCAGGAAGTCCTTAAGGCTGGGAATGATCTCTGCAGGTTTTGAGTCCAACCCTGGACCCAGCTCTGCCCCCACGGTCACCACCACGTGTCCCCAAGTGCCACATCCCCGTGGTTTCTGAACACCTCCAGGGATGTGACTCCACCACTGTGCAGGGCAGCTGTGCCAGGGCAGGACAACCCTTTGCATGAAGAACTTCCAGCCTTGTGGCTGATCAGAGCCGTTCTACACACACACCTCAGCTGGCTGTGGCACTGAAATGGGCTCTAAATGCCCCGAAAGCCCCAGAACAGTGACAGTGACAGGGACAGTGACAGGGACAGTGACAGTGACAGGGACAGGGACAGTGACAGGGACAGGCAGAGCTGACAGGGACAGCTCTGCCCACCCCAGGCTCAGCTCCCAGCACTGAGGGCACCCCCAGCTGCAGCCCCCCTTGCTCCCACCAGCCTGAGCCAGGCACCAGCACCCCCTGAGCACGGAGCTCTCTGCCTGCTTGTGCCTCACCCACTCAGGCTCAGCCTCCCTGCCACAGCCCAGCTCAGCCCCAGCCAGCAGGGCTGGGGACACTGCCAGGACACCAGGGCACTGCCAGGAGATCCCATCTGGGACATTGCCAGGACAGCAGGGCACTGCCAGGAGATCCCATCTGGGACATTGCCAGGACACCAGGGCACTGCCAGGAGATCCCACCTGGGACATTTCCAGGACAGCAGGGCAGAGACCAAGGAGATCCCATATGGGACATTTCCAGAACATCAGAGAAGAGACCATGGAGGTCCCACCTGGGACATTTCCAGAGCAGCAAAGCAGTGCCAGGAGGTTTTGTCACCCCAGGGGCACTGGCAGAGCCTGATGTCACTGCTGAGAGGTTTTGCTGATGGGACTCAAGGGCAAAGCATGGAAAGAGTGTTTAGTCCCTGCTCTCTGTTCTAATTAATGTGTTAATCCATGAGGGGTTTGTTCCTAGGTACAGGAGAGTTACAGAATACCAGCTCTGGAGGGATCACTGGGAGCTGTTCTGACATCCTGTGCTGCATTTCCAGGGGAATTTCATGACCCACTTACCCCCCAGACCCCTGCAATGGGCTTCAGGCAAGGCAGAAGAACTTCTGTCCTCAGCTCCAGGCTCCCCAAAGACAAAGAGTTTGCCATCTGTTTTCTTTATTTGCAGATTTGCCAAGCAGCAGAGCCTCGTTCATCCCATTTCAGTGTAACTGTGTGATGGGGGTGGTGCTGGGGAGCCATCACAGCCACCACACCAGGCTGGGGACAACTTTGGGATCAATTCAGCTTCTCTTTTAACTCTCACGTTGTCTGAGTAAGTCAGGCCTCTCCCTGGACTTGCTTTCTCTCTGCTGCTAGGTGAAATTTGCATTCTTCTTTTTTCTTTTTTTTTTTTTTTGTATTCTTGTTTCATTTTTATTTTATTTTCATTTTTTGCAATTTTTTTCTCAAGATCTTATTCATTCCTTATCTACCAGATGAACAGTTATGAGTTCTTTGGATCAGAACTTTCACATTTACTGTGAAAAAAACCCCAAAACATTCTCAGTGCAGTCATTCTGAGTCATTCACCTGCCCAAGACAAAATCTGGACCAGAGGAACTGGGAAAGTCAAACTCACTGCTGGATGGGCACGGGGGCTTTGATCATGACTCTGAAACAGCTGTATTTTGAAAAAGGACCAACATTGCTGAGGGGAACTTCTAAATATTGAGGCAGCTGATTAACTGACAAATTCCTCGAAGTTTTTGCCTAAGTTTGTCTCTCCTTCATGGATACTTTATCCCAGAGATGCCAGTGAAAGGGTAGAACAATCATTGGCGTGTCTATTATCCCCTGCTGGGGACCTGGAGATTTATGAAATAAACTATGATGGTTGTAATAAAGCACAGAGGTGTGTGTACATCTGCCTCGGGGGCAGCACGGGATTTCCTGAGCCTTGAGGAGGTTGTGCTGGGCAGGTCCCACTCAGGATTGTCAGGGACAGGAACTCAAAATATAAACCAAGTGTTTGTAGTTGAAACCTGCTCTGTCCTGGCAAGCAGACAGCTCCCAGCCTGAGGAAGGAGCTCTGGGTGCATCCAAGTTCTGCATTCCCAAGCACTGAGGTCTCACCCACACGGGGAACAACTTTCCCTTTCTTTTCCAGCAGAATTTTGCCCTTTTGCAACTTTCCCACCCACGCTCTTGTCTTTTCACCTCAGGTGAGCCTGGCCCCGTTCTGCCCCTGGATTCCCTGTCTGGGACTGGGACACTCAGTGGGACCCTGCCTGTGGCTGCCCCAGCTCCCCAGCCAGCCCTCCTGCTCCCACTGCCCCTGCAGAGTGGGCAGCAGGCTCACTGCACACAGAGCAGCCTGGGGCTGCCACAGGACACATTTCTAATAGATTGCCACAGGAAACATTTCTACTAAACTACTGCAGAAAACATTTCTACTAAACTACTGCAGAAAACATTTCTACTAAACTACTACAGAAGATATTTCTGCTAGGCTGCCACAGAAAACATTTCTACTAGACTACCCCAGAAAACATTTCTACTAAACTACCCCAGAAAACATTTATACTAAACTACCCCAGAAAACATTTCTACTAAGCTACTACAGAAAACATTTCTGCTAGGCTGCCACAGAAAAGATTTCTACTAGACTGCCCCAGGGAACATTTCACGCTGAGTAACAGAGGGTGTTTGTGTTTGTGCCCATGCTCAGGAGCTGCCCTGTGAGCAGGACAGCCCTGGCTGAGGCTGGGACGTGCCTTGGGGCACCAGGGAGCAGAGCAGGGCTGGGACATGCCTTGGGGTTTCCCCCAGCCCCGATCCCTCTCCATCCAGCCCCAGTGGGTTGCACTGCCGTGCTGCAGCAGCGCTGGTGGCACTGGGGGGCTCCAGCCCTGGGGACACCCCCAGGCCGTGCCTGTGCCCAGGATCGTCCTGCCCAGCTCCCTGGGGGAGGCTGCTGGGCAGGGACCTGCTGGGCTGGGGTTACTGGTGGGCAAGGGGCTGCTGCCTGGATTCCCCACTCTGGGAACTCAGCGCACCTCTCCTGACACCCAGAGCTACCGAGAGAACCCTTGGGGGGCTCGGGAGCCTTGGAATGTTGCCAAAAGTACCTGGTGGTTCAACTTTGACCCTTCAAGAGATGTACCACCTGTATATGGGGATATGAGAAGCACTGGTGTTTAAAGGATATAGAAATAGCACAATTACAGGTCAAAAGACAGATTTTAAGATTTTGGTACAGGGGGGTTGGGAAAACAAGATGGAGGGAGTTGGGGCCTGCCACATGACTCTTCTTCCTTCTTCATGTCTTCCATTTTCTGTGTGACGTAGGTATTTTTGATAGGTTCTTAGTAAAGGTACACTTGGTAATAAAAATGATAAGTATTGGGGACAAAAGATAAATATGGTTTACATAGTCTTTGTTATAAAAAGATGTGACTGCCCTGTGGGCAGTCAGAGTGCCTTTGGCTGCCTCGCTAGTCAGACCCCGGCTGGGCAACAGAAACACTTTGTAGATAAGAAATAATAAACAACCTTGAAGACCGAACCTGAGAGTCCAGCCTCGTCCTCTGGAGCCCAGGGAGCGAACCCATCTCACCCTTGTCTGGGCAGAGACAAACAACAGCCCGGACACCCCTGTGCCCCAGCAATCCCTCCTTGCCTCTTCCCCAAAGGAGCAATGCCCAGCCCAGGGCACACATCCCCAGGACAAGCCCTCAGCAGAACATCTCTCACACAGACACAGATTTATGGCCCTGGAGGGCAGAGAGCAGAGTCAGTGTGAATTAAACCCATGGAGGGCTCACAGAAGCAGAGGGAGGTCGGGTGGAGGGGACTGAGAGATCCTCTCTGGGCCAGCGCTACTCAAACCCTGGAAACCAGAGCAAAGCCCTCAGGGTTTGTTCCTGACCTCAGAGTCTGCAGAATCAGGGATTCCTGGCAGAAAGGAAGGCACTGTTGGGCAGGGAATGGTGAAATGCTGTCAGTGCTGGGTTGGGGGGCAGCACCACTCTCCTCCTCCCTGGCAGCCTTTCTGACTGTGCTGGAGCCTCTGCACAGCAATCCCTCAAGGTCAAGGGCCAACTCAACCCTGACAGGTTTTGGGTTGGGTTGGGTTTGGTTTGAGATCTGGAATATGCAGCAAGGAAAGGAATCCCTCTCTGCTTTCTTCTTTGCACCCCGGCACCTTTCTGATTCCCATTTTGGTCACAGGGGTCCCCACCATGGACACGACTGCCCCAGCATTCCCCTGCCTTTAACCCTTTTATTTTGGGGGTGAAAATGAGTGATCCCTGCACTGAGCCAGAGGGCTGAACCTGCTGAGGTCTCAGATTGCAACTGAGGGTATAGAAAATGAGACTTTTACCATTAAAAAAAACCAAAATTGATCCAAAGTCAAACCACACCAATGGATTAATACCCCTCACAATGGGGATAAATGCTGCCCCTGTCCCTCTGCCTTCCTAAGCTGGCAGGCCTGTGCCCTCTGCAAAGCCTCTGGGTGTCCTGCTGGGTGGCTGTGTGGGTGAATTCTGAGTGGAACACTAGGCTGCTGCCATTAAACGAGTGATAAATTGGTAACAAATTGAGAGAACAATGGGCTGCACATGTGGCTGCCCCCGGGGCTGGCCCTGGAGGGCAGGGTCAGCCCCTGGGGTCTCACAGCCAGCCCGAACAGGCACCTGGCCAGCCTTCCACTCAGCACTTGGCACAAAATAACAATGCATGGGTGACCTCCAGGAAACGAGGAACGGAGCTGAGCTACTGAAAGGAAGTTCTTGTGCTCCATCTCAGAATGGCATTAGATGTTTTCCTTTTTTTGGCTATTTTTAGAGAGAGCAACGTGCTCGGTCACATGGCTCACTGCACCAGAGCTGCAGCTCTGCTCTGGGGGACGTTGCTCTGCTGTCTCCAGTTGCTGTTCCAAACTGATGCCCAGGAGATTTTTAAGCTCCAGGAAAGCAGCTACTCGGCAGCAAGAGCATTTTCAGGATTTGACAACAACAATTTGTTTCAATGCCACTCTGTGATTCTTCTGAGGATGATTTTTCACTGACGTGTTCACTCAAAGCAAGGTCAAGTGGTGCAGTTAAGGAATAAAGACACCCCATGAAGGCTGAAGGGCAACACTTGGTTTTATTTCTGGGCTACTCCTTGTGGAGATTTTTCAATACTATGAATTTTAATGAGGAGTAACTCTCTAAGATGAATTTCATTACACATGTGCCATTCAGAAGAACACACTGAGTACACGGCTTTGCACCTGAGTGCAGATTTATTGTCACACCGCAGTGGAATTCCACCCACCCCCTCCTCCTTTAGGGGATTTACATGGGAACTTCCAGCTGCATACCAGGGAAATCCTGCGGCTGCCTGGGTGATGGAGCACCGGAGCAGCTGCCCCGAGGCTGGGGGGCTCCTTCTCTGGAGAGGGACCCACCTGGCTGGGGCCCTGTGCAGCCTGCTCTGGGTGAACCTGCGGGAGCAGGGGGCCAGGTGAGCTGAGCAGGGGCCAGGTGAGCTGAGCAGGGGGTCAGGTGAGCTGAGCAGGGGGACAGGTGAGCTGAACAGGGGGACAGGTGAGCTGAGCAGGGGCCAGGTGAGCTGAGCAGGGGGACAGGTGAGCTGAGCAGGGGGGCCAGGTGAGCTGAGCAGGGGGACAGGTGAGCTGAGCAGGGGCCAGGTGAGCTGAGCAGGGCGGGGGCCAGGTGAGCTGAGCAGGGGGACAGGTGAGCTGAGCAGGGGGGACAGGTGAGCTGAGCAGGGGGCCAGGTGAGCTGAGCGGGAGGGACAGGTGAGCTGAGCAGGGGGGGACAGGTGAGCTGAGCAGGGGGCCAGGTGAGCTGAGCAGGGGACAGGTGAGCTGAGCAGGGAGGGGTCAGGTGAGCTGAGCAGGGGGCCAGGTGAGCTGAGCAGGGGGGACAGGTGAGCTGAACAGGGGACAGGTGAGCTGAGCAGGGGGGGATCAGGTGAGCTGAGCAGGGGGGACAGGTGAGCTGAGCAGGGGGGACAGGTGAGCTGAGCAGGGGGACAGGTGAGCTGAGCAGGGGCCAGGTGAGCTGAGCAGGGCGGGGGCCAGGTGAGCTGAGCAGGGGGACAGGTGAACTGAGCAGGGGGGACAGGTGAGCTGAGCAGGGGCCAGGTGAGCTGATCAGGGGGCCAGGTGAGCTGAGCAGGGGCCAGGTGAGCTGAGCAGGGGCCAGGTGAGCTGAGCAGGGGGGACAGGTGAGCTGAGCAGGGGACAGGTGAGCTGAGCAGGGGGGTTCAGGTGAGCTGAGCAGGGGCCAGGTGAGCTGAGCAGGGGGAGTCAGGTGAGCTGAGCAGGGGGCCAGGTGAGCTGAGCAGGGGGGGACAGGTGAGCTGAGCAGGGGGGACAGGTGAGCTGAGCAGGGGGGGGACAGGTGAGCTGAGCAGGGGGCCAGGTGAGCTGAGCAGGGGGGCCAGGTGAGCTGAGCAGGGGTCAGGTGAGCTGAGCAGGGGGACAGGTGAGCTGAGCAGGGTGGGGGGCCAGGTGAGCTGAGCAGGGGGCCAGGTGAGCTGGCAGGGGGCCAGGTGAGCTGAGCAGGGGGGTTCAGGTGAGCTGAGCAGGGGCCAGGTGAGCTGAGCAGGGGGGACAGGTGAGCTGAGCAGGGGGCCAGGTGAGCTGAGCAGGGCGGGGGACAGGTGAGCTGAGCAGGGGGGGTCAGGTGAGCTGAGCAGGGGGGACAGGTGAGCTGAGCAGGGCGGGGGGACAGGTGAGCTGAGCAGGGGTCAGGTGAGCTGAGCAGGGGACAGGTGAGCTGAGCAGGGGGTCAGGTGAGCTGAGCAGGGGACAGGTGAGCTGAGCAGGGGGCCAGGTGAGCTGAGCGGGGGGGGGACAGGTGAGCTGAGCAGGGGGCCAGGTGAGCTGAGCGGGGGGGGGACAGGTGAGCTGAGCAGGGGGCCAGGTGAGCTGAGCAGGGGGCCAGGTGAGCTCATCTCTGGAGGTCCCTTTCCAGCCCAGCTCCTCCGTGGGTCTGGGACTCGGGGTTCCCAGAAGTGGTGCCTGGGCAGGGTCTCATTCCTTTGGTCGCCCTCCTTCCATTGCCAGTCTGCCGTCCCGGTTTTTGCCTTTTTCCTGCATTTTGCACAAACCCGGGACGGCCATGTGAGGTGTTCTGCGTTTGCCGGGGCTGGCAGACTGGGGTGCTGCCTGGAGGAGAGCTCGGGGCGGGCAGCCGGAGCCCCAGTTTGGAGCCCCGCTCTCAGTGCTGCCGGCGCGGGCGGCCCTTGGGGCGCAGGAGCCGCGCCAGGACCGCGTCCCGGATCTGCCGCGTCCTCACGCCGTACACCAGGGGGTTGAGCAGCGGCGGGAAGAGCAGGTAGAGGTTGGCCAGCAGGATGTGCGCCCGCGGCGGCAGGCGCTGCCCGAAGCGCTGCGCCACGGCGGCGAAGGCGGCGGGCACGTAGAAGAGCAGCAGCGCGCACAGGTGCGAGCCGCAGGTGTGCCCGGCCCGGCGGCGCGCCCGGCCGCGCGGCAGCCGCCGCAGCGCCGCCGCGATGAAGCCGTAGGAGACGGCGATGAGCGCCAGGTCCAGCAGGCCCACGCTGAAGGGCACGGCCAGCCCGTACCACAGGTTGGCCGAGACGTCGGCGCAGGCCAGGCGCGCCACGCCGAAGTGCTCGCAGTGGGTGTGCGCGATGACGGCGCGCCCGCAGAACGGCAGCCGCCGCAGCAGGAACGCGAAGGGCAGGATGATGCAGAAGCTCCTCAGCACGGCCGCCAGCCCCGTCTTGGCCACGGCCGACGGCGTCAGCAGCGCCGCGTAGCGCAGCGGGAAGCGGATGGCCACGAAGCGGTCGAAGGCCATGGCCAGCAGGATCTGGGACTCCGCCAGGCTGGCGAAGTGCAGGAAGAACATCTGGGTCAGGCAGGCGCCGAAGGAGATCTCCCTGGCTCGGAACCAGAAGAGGGCCAGCGTGCGGGGCAGGGCCGTGGTGGAGAGCGCCAGGTCGGCCAGGGCCAGCATGGCCAGGAGCTGGAACATGGGCCGGTGCAGGCTGCGCTCCGCCGCGATGGCCAGCAGCAGCGCCCCGTTGGCCAGCAGGGCCCCCACGTACATGCAGCAGAAGGGGATGGAGAGCCAGACGTGCAGCTGCTCCATGCCCGGGATCCCCAGCAGGATGAACGAGTCCGGGCGGCTCAGGTTGGACACGGCCATGGTCGCCTGGGAGCGAAGGCAGGAGATTCTGCAGAGGGTTAATTTGGGAGCTTGAGCTCCTGCAGCAGCACCAAACGCCTCGAGTCACCTGCTCTGGTCTGCAGGGAGCCCCAGCCAGGGGTACAGACCCAGTTTGGAGCCCCAGCCAGGGGTACAGACCCAGCCTGGAGCCCCACCCCAGGGGTACAGACCCAGCTGGAGCCCCAAACCAAGGGTACAAACCCAGCTGGAGCCCCAGCCAGGGATACAGACCCAGCTGGAGCCCCAGGCAGGGGTGCAGACCCAGTTTGGAGCCCTAGCCAGGGGTACAGACCCAGCTGGAACCCCAGCCAGGGGTACAGACCCAGTTTGGAGCCCTAGCCAGGGGTACAGACCCAGTTTGGAGCCCCAGCCAGGGGTACAAACCCAGTTTGGAGCCCCAAACCAAGGGTACAGACCCAGTTTGGAGCCCCAAACCAAGGGTACAGACCCAGCTGGAGCCCCAGCCAGGGGTACAGACCCAGCTGGAGCCCCAGCCAGGGGAACAGACCCAGTCTGGAGCCCCAAACCAAGGGTGCAAACCCAGTTTGGAGCCCCAGCCAGGGGTACAGACCCAGCTGGAGCCCCACCCCAGGGGTACAGACCCAGTTTGGAGCCCCAGCCAGAGGTACAGACCCAGTTTGGAGCCCCAGCCAGGGGTACAGACCCAGCTGGAGCCCCATCACAGGGGTACAGACCCAGTTTGGAGCCCCAGCCAGGGGTACAAACCCAGTTTGGAGCCCCAAACCAAGGGTACAGACCCAGTTTGGAGCCCCAAACCAAGGGTACAGACCCAGCTGGAGCCCCAGCCATGGGTACAGACCCAGCTGGAGCCCCAGCCATGGGAACAGATCCAGTTTGGAGCCCCAGCCAGGGGTACAGACCCAGTTTGGAGCCCCAGCCAGGGGTACAGACCCAGTTTGGAGCCCCAGCCAGGGGTACAGACCCAGTTTGGAGCCCCAAACCAAGAGTACAGACCCAGTTTGGAGCCCCAGCCAGGGGTACAGACCCAGCTGGAGCCCCAGCCAGGGGTACAGACCCAGTTTGGAGCCCCACCCCAGGGGTACAGACCCAGTTTGGAGCCCCAAACCAAGGGTACAGACCCAGTTTGGAGCCCCACCCCAGGGGTGCAGACCCAGTTTGGAGCCCCACCCCAGGGGTACAGACCCAGTTTGGAGCCCCACCCCAGGGGTACAGACCCAGTTTGGAGCCCCACCCCAGGGGTACAGACCCAGTTTGGAGCCCCACCCCAGGGGTACAGACCCAGTTTGGAGCCCCACCCCAGGGGTGCAGACCCAGTTTGGAGCCCCAGCCAGGGGTGCAGACCCAGCTGGAACCCCAGCCAGGGGTACAGACCCAGTTTGGAGCCCCAGGCTCCAGGTTCAGAGCCAGGTTCAAAGCCCTGGTCTGCACGGTGCTGCAGGCTGTCCTTACAGCCTGCTGTGTGAGGAGCAGCACCCTGATCTCCTCCTCACTTCATTCTAACACAACAGTCACACACTTTTCCTCCAAGTGCTTCCACTTCAAGCGGAGTGGCTGGGGGCAGACCCAGCTCCTGCTGCAGGAATATTTCTGTGCTGGGATATTTCTGTGCTCTCTCAGTGCAGAGCAGAAGGAAGTCAGGCGAGGAGAGAGGAATGGTCAAGTGTTTGCAGGATGTTCTCAGGCACCAGGAGTGGGGAGTTCTGGGCTCAGCTAGGATACAGAACAATATTAACTCCAGGTCTGAGCTGGCTGCCCACGTTCCTTATCTCCAAACCTCTCTTTTTCTCCCGTTTCAGCTCTCATACCCAGTTCAATTTGCTTTGCAGCATTTTTCAGAGAAAATCTAGCAGAATTAAAATTTAACCAGGCAGTTGGAAAGACCTTTGTGTCAGAGGAGGAAAACCTGTGGGAGATGGGATCCTCCCTCCAGCCAAAGGGAGGGCAGTGCTGCTGCCCTGGAGAGCCCTGAAGAGCCCCAGGGGCTCAGTCAGACCCAGGCACACAAATCAAGGTGGGATGTGACTGTTTTCTGCATTAACACTCGGGTCTTAAATCTCTACACTCAAACCAGAAGGAATTATCCATAAGGCAGGAGGAAGTGGGGTGAAAAGTGCTGAAAAACTGTGATGTTGTTGCACACCAAAATATTGACTCTGTGTCTGAAAAACCACCTGTATCTTCAACAACAGATTGGATTCTCTGCTCACACTCAATTTCATGTCTAAAACATCCTGAACCAAGAAAGTGTCCAGAGAAACATGAAATGACAGTGGATCATATTTTAAAATAAAATTAATAAAAATCATACCTGATTCAAGAAGAAAAAGAAGAACTATTTTATGACAAAAGCTACTATTCTCTAATAATAACAACAAATTTTGTAATCTTTTAAAAGCGGTTCAGTATAAATACTGCATCAAACAAAAACAGATGTGAGGTGTTAACAGAAAAGATATTACAAGTGCTGGGAGCTGGCAGCTGTGCTGCCATGCCAACAGCTCAGCCTCTGTGGCAAAATGCAAATATTAAACTGCAAATAAACAGGGATCCAGTGGCAATCTGAGTGCACCCAGGAGCAAAGGAGTCCCTCAGCTTTAGACCCTTCTCCAAACCCATCAGAGCCCTTCCTCCACCACGTTCCAGGGCCTCTCCCCGTGACCCTCCTCACTATAAAACTCTGTAGTGACACTTCCCAGTGCAGAGCTCTGCCCAAGCGGCTCCCTGCATTCCTCTTCCCTAAACCTTTCCCTTTTACTTTAAACTCCAAGCAGTTACCTAAATCACAAGCTCCATCTGCCCCGGGAGGCGCTGCAGCTCTGGGGTCGCTGCGGCCGGGACCGAGAGGGGCTGGAGCCCCCCGAGCCCAGCCCTGGGCAGGGGGTCAGGCACGGGGGGCTCCCGCGGATCCCGGGGTGTTCCCGCGGATGATCCCGGGTGTTCCCGCGGATCCCGGGGTGTTCCCGCGGATCCCGGGGTGTTCCCGCGGATGGTCCCGGGTGTTCCCGCAGATCCCGGGGTGTTCCCGCAGATCCCGGGTGTTCCCGCGGATCCCGGGGTGTTCCCGCGGATCCCGGGGTGTTCCCGCAGATCCCGGGCGTGTCCCGCGGATGGTCCCGGGGTGTTCCCGGGGACGATCCCGGGGTGTTCCCGCAGATCCCGGGTGTTCCCGCGGATCCCGGCTCTCCTCAGGACCGAACGAAGCCGCAGCCGCGTTTCTCTTGCGCGGGGGTCGCGGCTCCGGGCGGGGGCGAGCGGGCGGTGCTGGGGCGGGGGGTCCAGCCCAGCCCGGCCGGCCCCGGCCCCGAGCATCGCCCGGCGGGCATCGCCGTGTGCCTGCTGCCGCTGCCCGGCCCTGCAGCCCGGTCCCCCCGCTCCGTCCGTGTCCCCGGCACGGCACGGCGGCTCTCGGCGCTCGGCGGGGAGGGCTCTTGCCCTGTTTACCTTCCCGGGGAACCTGGGGGCTCTGCGCCAGCCCCTCGGCGCTGCAGAGATCCCTGCGGCCCCAATCCCCGAAACCCCAAATCCCCGGCACGATCAGCTCCGCGGCTCCGCGGCCGGGGAGGAAGGGAGCGGCGCTCCCCCCGCGGGTGCCAGCGGCTGGGGACGCTCCCGTCCCGCTCGGGAACGCCCGGAGCATCCGCGGAGCCTGCCCGGAGCCTCCCCGGAGCCTGCCCGGTGCCTCTCCGGTTCCTCCCCGGCCCCACCGGCCCCACCGGCCCCGCACACCGGGCCCTGCGGCTCCCTGCGGGTTCTGCCGGCTCCGCGTCCCCCCAGCCCAGCGAGGGCCCCCCCGTCCTCGGGACCCCCCGGCACCCGGAGGGACCCCGGGGATGGCAAACACGGCCGGGCCTCGGGGGCACCCGGCTCCGACACGGGGGGCGTTCCGCCAGCTGCGGCGCTCCCATAAATAGCAATCCTCGATTTGAATAATTATTGTTATGCAGATCGCTCCTGGTGATTAATTGGGTGAGGGGAATTCGGAAGAGCTTCCCCGTGGGAATGCGAGAGGAGGTCTGAGGGCTCGGCTGCTCCAGGGATGGGAGGAGAGCTCGGGGTCCCGGCGGGGCTGACAGGCAGCGGGGCGGCCGTGCCGGTTTCGGGCGGTGGAACACCCTCTGGGGCGGTGGAACACCCTCTGGGGCGCCCCCCAAACCCCCCCGCCCTGCGATGCCATCCTGCTGATGCCCGGGCCAGAGGGGCGGCCCGTCCGTGCAGCCCCCCGGGATCCCCCGTGCTGGGTGGGGACCCCATCCCTCTGCAGGCAGGGTTTATTTCCTGCAGCCCCCCGGGATCCCCCGTGCTGGGTGTTCCCTGCAGGCTGGGCCATTCCAGCGCTCCAGCCACGGCAGCGGGCTGCCACCCCCAGGGGAGGAGCACGGGCAGGTTTGGACCATAATAAAGACAATAACTCCTCAGGAGCAGCGGTGCTACTCAGCATGCGACAGCCCTGAGCCCCCGAGGCAGGAGTGCCACCCTGCCAGCTCCTGCTGAGGGCTGCAGTACTGCAGGAATCACAAAACCATGGGGCGGGGTGGGCTGCAAGGGACCTTAAATTCATCTCTTTCCAACCTCCTGCCACCTCCCCCTGCCCCAGGCTGCTCCAGCCCCAGGGTCCAGCCTGGCCTTGGGCACTGCCAGGGATCCAGGGGCAGCCCCAGCTGCTCTGGGCACCCTGTGCCAGCCCTGCCCACCCTGCCAGGTGACAGCCTCTGACCTCCCTCGGTGTAACCCATTCCCTGTGTCCCACCACTCTCTGCTCCTGTAAAAAATCACTCTCCACTTGCACTGCTAATCCAAGTGAATCCAAATTTCAGGCGTGCCCGCCAGTGTTGCACTCAGGGCTGGCCCAGGATCAGGCAGCAGGGAGTGTTCTCCAGGGGAGTGCTGGGCAGAGGGTGTCTGCTGTCCTGGCCAGGCCAGGAAGGTGTGCCTGGAGGCGTCCAGGGCTGCTGCCCGTGCCAGGGGACGTGGTGGGCACTGCCCAAGGACAGATGGCAAAGGTTGGCTCCCAGGGCCTCGTCTGTGGGTGGGAAATGGGGGCTCAGGGGACTCCTGAGCCATTTCCATTGGCACAACCACCTCCCCCAGCCACTCGCAATCTGCCCTGGCCAAGTCTCCTGGAAAGCCCCAGGGACCCTCCCTTTCTGCTCCAGCCCCTTCTTCCCTGGGTCCTAAACCCCCCATCCTGGCCAGTCTGCCTTGGGGTGTAACACACCCAGCACTGCACAACCCAGCCAGCCCTGGCTCCTGCTGGGCCTGCTGCAGGTGTGTGCCCACACCTGGCTCCCCCTCTGCCCTCACGGCTCCCAGCAGTGGCACGTTTGGGCAGCATCCCTGTTCCATTCCCTGTGCCCACAGCAGGCACCTGCCAGCGCCACCAGCAGAACAAACATTTACCCAGCTGAGAAAAGGGTGTTTGTTCCAAAAGAAAACCAGAAGGAGGCAAATGTGTCCCAACAACCCATGGCACATTTCTTGTTTGGGGGCTGCATGGAAAGAAGTCTCCACAGGGTGCAGGTCACTGCTCAATTTCATCTGCAAAATGCACACACAGTGTCCACAGAGGGACCAGGACACCCAGGTGCAGAGCCACACCACTCCAGTTGTTCAGGCTTCACCCACAGCTGTCAGGGTATTTGATGCTGACATCAATTCTCTGAATTGCAGAAGTTTTCCTTCCCTCAGAAATCTCCTGATCAGTTCCCAGAGAGCCTGGCCCATGTCACAGCTCCCGAGGGGTGTGGGTGGGGAGTGTGCCCTGAGGTGCCAGGGGCCCGTGCCCCAGAGCTGCTCTGCACTGTCTGTCTGTCTGTCTGCCTGGGCAGAGCTCCTGCCATGCACAGCCAGGACAGACACCCACGCCAGGTCTCTCCCTGTCCCCAGAACCGACCCTGTGTCCCCCCAGTGCCACCCACAGCCCTGCTGCTGCTGCTGGGGACAGCTGTGGCAGTGTCCCCACCGCCCCCATCGCTGCTGCCGGAGCTCTGGCCCCAGGCCAGTGAGAAATGAGGGGATGGCACGAGGAGAAACAGCTTTGAACTAAAGGAGGGAAGATTTAGATGGGATCCTGGCAATGAGGAATTGTTCCCTGGCAGGGTGGGCAGGCCCTGGCACAGGGTGCCCAGAGCAGCTGGGGCTGCCCCTGGATCCCTGGCAGTGCCCAAGGCCAGGCTGGACACTGGGGCTGGAGCAGCCTGGGGCAGTGGGAGGTGTCCCTGCCATGGCAGGGCTGGCACTGGGGGGGATTTAGGGTCCTTCCAGCCCAAACCATTCCATGATTCTAAGCCAGAGCATCCCCTGGACACCTCCAGTCCCTGAGGGGCTGCACAGAACCCACCCCTGTCCAACACCCCCTCTGCAAGGGGCTGGGGGCCTGGAGATGAGACTCCCCCATGCCAAGGGGACACAGGTGACAGCAGCTGGGGCAGTGCCCCTGCCAGCTGCCAGCTCTGCCTGCTCCTTGCACTTCTGTGACTAAAAAAGGACAAAAGTTCAGTGCTGGAGCTCTGGAACACACGTGGCACAGCCTGCCCACGACAGTGACTCCCAGAACTGGGGACAGTTGGGGCCCAACTCCTGTGCAGGGTCAGCCAGGGCTGAGCCTCACTGCCTCCAAGGATGGACACTCCAGGAACCTGCTCTGGGCTGGGAACCACAGCCAGGGCAGCCAGCTCCTCCCAGGGACAGGTGGGACAGGGACCCGAGGGGGGACCAGGGCATCCCCCTCCCCACCTCAGCAGGTGGTGCCCTGTGGGGCTGCCCCAGAGCAGGGGCTGGGCAGAGTCCCAGAATAAAGCAGGGATTTATCCAAAGGATCTCCTGCATGGACCCACCTGGGGCAGCACCAGAGCCCAGCCAGGGCTGCACCCAAGATGACCCAAAATGGCCCCAAAATGCCCGGCCGGGCACGGGGTCTCTCCCTGGGATCAGCTCTGCTCCATTTGCACCTTGCAGTTCATTGTCCCATCCCAGCTTCAGCCCCTGCAGTCCCACCCTGCTTGTTTTTCTCTCTCCAGCCCACGGGGTTTGTGCTCCTGGCTGAGATTTGGCTCATTTGTCCTTGGTGCCCAGCTGGAGCAGGAATTGTTTTGTCTCCCTGCTCTGTGCACAGAGCTCACCATCCCATAATATGAACCCAGACACACACACTAGAGCAGCACAGAACCTGGAAAATAGAAAAGCCAAACCTGAGGCATCATTTCTCCCCCTTTAGAGGCTTGAAAAGGCCTTTACCTTGTCAAGTCTCTATTCTAAATGTCTACTAATAATAGGTATTTAATAACAGATAAGTATCCAATAATAGTAAACAATTATCAATATAAACATCTAATAAACATCTAACAACAGATAAATATCTAATAGCAGATAAACATCTAATACTGGATAAATTTCTAATGGCAGTAAATATCTAACAGTAAATGTCTAATAAGAGCCTGTTTTCCTCCTCTCCCCTGCTCAATTTGCCTCCCTCCATCCCCACACCATTTCAAAATGTAACCATTGACTGAAGAAACAGAAAATTCACACTTTGTTCCCGTTGCAGCAGGTAATTCACACTGCCCAGAGAGAGCTGGGATTCCAGGCAGGTGTTCCAGCCCCTGCTTTGCTCCGATGCCAGAGAACTCTCCAGATGCTGGTGACAATCCAGAGACGTCCCTGTCCCACAGCAGGGCTTTGCCCTCCCCGCCTCACCAGGCTCGGGGGGCAGGGGGGTATTTAACCCCCTAAATGCTGAGATGGGTCTCAGGAGAAAGCTGCCCCCCCCCTCCCACCCAGCCTGGGGCTGAGGCCGCCCTGCTCAGGGCAAGGCAGCCCCACGGCTCACCTGAGCCCACCTGGCCGGCTCACCTGAGCCCACCTGAGCCCACCTGAGCCCACCTGGCAGGCTCACCTGAGCCCACCTGGCCAGCTCACCTGAGCTCACCTGAGCCCACCTGGCCAGCTCACCTGAGCCCACCTGAGCCCACCTGGCCAGCTCACCTGAGCTCACCTGAGCCCACCTGGCCAGCTCACCTGAGCCCACCTGAGCCCACCTGGCAGACTCACCTGAGCTCACCTGACCAGCTCACCTGAGCCCACCTGGCCGGCTCACCTGAGCCCACCTGGCCAGCTCACCTGAGCTCACCTGAGCCCACCTGGCAGGCTCACCTGAGCCCCCCTGGCAGACCCCACCCCTCAGCAGATGCTCAAGGAGCTGCCGTGGTTCCCTGCAGCTCGGGGCCCAAAGTCTCATCTTTCCCGAGGCAGGATTTGGGATCTCCCCGCTCTGCCCCGTAACACCTGCCAGGGGCTTTGCTGCCAGCTGTGCTCAGAGGGGCTGGGACAGCCAGGCGGGACGGGGCACCTGTCCCAGGGCACTGGGGACCTGTCCCACGGCACTGGGGACGTGTCCCACGGCACTGGGGATGTGTGCCACAGCACTGGGGATGTGTGCCACGGCACTGGGGACCTGTCCCACAGGACAGGGCACGTGTCCCACGGCACTGGGGACCTGTCCCATGGCACTAGGCAGTGCTGGCCCTCGCTGGGCAGGAGCAGGGGCAGGGAAGGAGCAGGAGCAGGGAAGGAGCAGGGGCAGGGAAGGAGCAGGGAAGGAGCAGGGGCAGGGGCAGGGGCAGGAGCAGGGAAGGAGCAGGGGCAGGGGCAGGGGCAGGGGCAGGGGCAGGAGCAGGGAAGGAGCAGGAGCAGGGGCAGGGGCAGGGGCAGGGGCAGGAGCAGGGAAGGAGCAGGAGCAGGGGCAGGGGCAGGAGCAGGGAAGGAGCAGGGGCAGGGGCAGGGGCAGGGGCAGGGGCAGGGGCAGGGGCAGGGGCAGGAGCAGGGAAGGAGCAGGAGCAGGGGCAGGGGCAGGAGCAGGGAAGGAGCAGGGGCAGGGGCAGGAGCAGGGGCAGGAGCAGGGAAGGAGCAGGGGCAGGGGCAGGAGCAGGAGCAGGAGCAGGGAAGGAGCAGGGGCAGGAGCAGGGAAGGAGCAGGAGCAGGAGCAGGGAAGGAGCAGGAGCAGGGGCAGGGGCAGGGGCAGGGGCAGGGGCAGGGGCAGGGGCAGGAGCAGGGGCAGGAGCAGGGGCAGGAGCAGGGGCAGGGAAGGAGCAGGAGCAGGGGCAGGGGCAGGGGCAGGGGCAGGAGCAGGAGCAGGGGCAGGAGCAGGGAAGGAGCAGGAGCAGGGGCAGGGGCAGGGGCAGGGGCAGGAGCAGGAGCAGGGGCAGGGGCAGGAGCAGGGAAGGAGCAGGAGCAGGGGCAGGAGCAGGGAAGGAGCAGGAGCAGGAGCAGGGGCAGGAGCAGGAGCAGGAGCAGGAGCAGGGGCAGGAGCAGGAGCAGGAGCAGGAGCAGGGAAGGAGCAGGAGCAGGGGCAGGGGCAGGGGCAGGGGCAGGGGCAGGGGCAGGGGCAGGGGCAGGGAAGGAGCAGGAGCAGGAGCAGGAGCAGGAGCAGGGAAGGAGCAGGAGCAGGGGCAGGGGCAGGGGCAGGGGCAGGAGCAGGGGCAGGAGCAGGAGCAGGGGCAGGGAAGGAGCAGGGGCAGGGGCAGGAGAGGAGCAGGGGCAGGGGCAGGAGAGGAGCAGGAGCAGGAGCAGGGACAGGATCAGGAGCAGGGAAGGAGCTGGAGCAGGGAAGGAGCAGGAGCAGGAGCAGGGGCAGGGGCAGGGGCAGGAGCAGGAGCAGGGGCAGGGGCAGGGGCAGGGGCAGGGGCAGGAGCAGGAGCAGGGGCAGGAGCAGGAGCTCTCCTGGAGCCCAGCACAGCCCCAGCCCTCTGTCCCAGCCCTGCCCACACCTGCCACCCTGGGGCTGGGGGAGTGTCAGGGAGCCAGGTGAGCGACACTGGCCCTGTGCTGGCACCGAGAGCCTCCCTGGCTGTGGGGACAGACACACGGACACCCTCCCTGGCTGAGGGGACAGACACACGGACACCCTCCCGGGCTGAGGGGACAGACACACTGACACCCTCCCTGGCTGCGGGGACAGACACACTGACACCCTCCCTGGCTGCAGGGACAGACACACTGACACCCTCCCTGGCTGTGGGGACAGACACACTGACACCCTCCCTGGCTGCGGGGATAGACACACTGACACCCTCCCTGGCTGCAGGGACACACGGACACCCTCCCTGGCTGCGGGGACAGACACACGGACACCCTCCCTGGCTGTGGGGACAGACACACTGACACCCTCCCTGGCTGTGGGGACAGACACACGGACACCCTCCCTGGCTGAGGGGACAGACACACTGACACCCTCCCTGGCTGCAGGGACAGGCACACTGACACCCTCCCTGGCTGTGGGGACAGACACACTGACACCCTCCCTGGCTGCGGGGATAGACACACTGACACCCTCCCTGGCTGCAGGGACACACGGACACCCTCCCTGGCTGCGGGGACAGACACACGGACACCCTCCCTGGCTGTGGGGACAGACACACGGACACCCTCCCTGGCTGAGGGGACAGACACACTGACACCCTCCCTGGCTGCAGGGACAGACACACTGACACCCTCCCTGGCTGAGGGGACAAACACACGGACACCCTCCCTGGCTGCGGGGACAGACACACGGACACCCTCCCTGGCTGCGGGGACAGACACAGTGACACCCTCCCTGGCTGCAGGGACAGACACACTGACACCCTCCCTGGCTGCAGGGACAGACACACTGACACCCTCCCTGGCTGCGGGGATAGACACACTGACACCCTCCCTGGCTGCAGGGACACCCAGACCTGTGCCCTGTGCCCCCCCAGGTGCCCCCACCCAGGTGCTCCTTCCCCCAGGCCCCTCCTGGGGCGGGGGGCTGCTCTCCCCTGGATTAAATCAGTAAATTAGAGTCTCTGCATCGGCCAGAAACCTCATTAGCAACGATCTGAGGCTCGTGTTTGCACAAGTGCTCCCAGTCACACAGCACCAGAGCCAGCATCTGGCCAGGCCCTCTCCAGGAGCGCAGAAATGAGACCTGGGCTGGAGAGAGGAGCCTCACCTGGCCAAAGTCCAGCAGCAGCTGCTTCACTCATCCTTTATTCACCCCTTTGTGTGCCATAACGAGCCCTGTACCCCAATGCTGTGAATATAAAGGCACTCAGGGTGCATCCAGCCTCGGGGCAACTTTTTCAGGCTGGGGTAACTCTATCAGCCGTGTGGATGCAGCAGAAAATGAAATCCCATGTCTCCACGGAAGCTGAATGCCCAAACGAGCCCTGATGGCTGTTAATTACATTCCTGCCCTTTTACACTTTATTGATCAGGTCTCAGGTTCACTTTGCCATTATTGTATTTGAATCCAAAGGCAAATGAAGCTGTTTCAGATTTCTCTGATAATCCCATTTCTCTGTTAAATTTAAGCACAGCCAGGGTCTGGGGCAGAGCAGGGTGCAGGGAAATGGGCTGGGGGCTGCCCTCCCTCCCTGCAGAGAGCAGGGCCCAGCTGCCAGCCTGCACCCAGCACAGAGCAGGATGGGGAGCCCCCTCCAGCCCAGGGACCCCCGAGGGGGAGCACAGGGCAGGGATCCTGCCTGGCTGGGGGCTGGCGTGTCCCCAGGCAGTGCAGCACACCGTTCCTCACCTGCAGGAGCTGGGCAGTCACAGAATCACAGAATTACACAAGGTTTGGTCTGTTTCACTGCACCCCTGCCATGGCAGGGACACCTTCCACAGCCCCAGGCTGCTCAGAGCCCACCCAGCCTGGCCCTGGACCCCCGAGCTCTTGGGGCAGCCTGTGCCAGGGGGGTGGAAGGAAAAGGCCCCAGGAGCAGCTGGATGAACCCAGGGGAGGCTCAGGGGCAATGGCTCATGGCCAGCACTGCTCCTGGCACAGACACCTTGATTCTGGGACACCTTTTCACTGGGAACTGTGAATATGGGGTGTTTGCTTTATCAGGGTGCCCCTCCGCTGTCCTGGCTCCCCCGTCCTGGCTGGGAGCTGGCATTTCTGCTGCTGGAGCATTTCTGCTGCTGGAGCCTTTGAGAGCAGAGCATCTCCTGCCTGCAGCTGCTGGGCTGGAGCAAAGCTCAGGGTCAGAGTCACTGAGGCTGGAAAAGCCCTCTGAGACCAGAGCCCAGCCATTCCCCAGCAGTGCCAAGGCCACCACTGACCCACGTCCCCAAGTGTCACATCCACACAGCTGTGAAATCCCTGCAGGGATGGGCACTCCAAACCTCCCTGGGCAGCTGTGCCAGGGCTGCATTCCTTCCTATCTGGGAAGGAATTGTCCCAGAACCCAGAGTGAACCTCCCCCAGAACAGTTTGGGGCTGATTCCTCCTGTCCTGTCCCTGTTCCCTGGGAGCAGAGCCCGACCCCCCCGGCTGTCCCCTCCTGGCAGGGACTTGTGCAGAGCCACAAGGGCCCCCTGAGCCTCCTTTGCTCCAGGCTCAGCCCCTGCCCAGCTCCCTCAGGAATTCTCCAGCCCCTTCCCAGCTCCCTCAGGAATTCTCCAGCCCCTTCCCAGCTCCCTCAGGAATTCTCCAGCCCCTTCCCAGCCCCGTTCCCTGCCCTGCACACGCTGCAGGAGAGCTGCTCTGGCTGTGCCAGGAGTTAAATCCTGAAAAGGCTGAAGCAGCAGGTCCCACCTTGCTCTGTCCCCCAGCCCAGGGGTGCCCGGGGCACAGGGTGGGGAGGGGGCTGTGCTCACCCTGAGCCCGTGGGGGGGGCACAGGGACCTGGCCAGGTGTGTCCCGGGCATTTCCTGCAGCTGCACTCCTCACCTGCACAGCCCTGCAGCCCCCCAGGCTGCCCTGAGGGCACTCAGCCAGCCCTCACCTGTGGAACCCAGGACATTGCTCTGGCTGCCCTGCAGGACTGCAGACCCTGCCAGGGGCTCAGAGAGCCTGGCACACAGCCCCAGACCCCTGTGCCTTTGATTTAGCCCTTGGAAAAAACAATTACCAACCTTAGATGAGGATCTGCAAGCCACAAAAGTCTAAGCAGAATGACAGTGAATTTATCAGAGGGTGAAAATGTAGAATTTTGGGGGTTTAGAATGGGGGTTCAGGGGGCAGATGGAGCAATCTGGGCATGTCCTGCCCTTCTTCTTCTTCTTCTTCCTGGCCTCCACCTTCTGCTGGGATGGTGGCACTTTTGGATTGGTTTCAGGTAGCAGCTCACTGTCTAACACAGGTGATGGGTACTGGGAAGTTATGGTAAATATTGTACACGTGGTTTTTAGCATAAAAAGCCAACAGCACCCCAAGGGGGTCAGCGTGCCTCAGCCCGACCTGCCAGACAGACCATGGTGGGTCAGAGAAAGGATGTTATAGATAAGAAATAATAAACAACCTTGAGAACAAGAACAGAAGAATGCTGACTCCTAATTTGACAGCCAGGCTGGGAGGAGAGGCTGTCACACAGCTCAGGGTCGCTGTGCCCAGCAGAGGTCCCGAGACTCAGCCCCCCCTGCACAGCCCACGTCCTGCCCGGGGCTCAGGGAGGCTGCAGGGCTGTGCCTGCCCCAGCCCGGGCTGGCAGGGACCTGGGGACAGCTCTGCCCCTGCCCTGCCCCAGCCTGGGACAGTTCTGCCCCTGCTCTGCCCCAGCCTGGAGGGGCTTTACACCCAGAACAGTTTTAGCTTTTTGGGAACCACGGTGGAGAGGAAACTGAGAGCTCTGAGCTGGAGGTCAGCAGACATCCCTGCTAAAAACCTCTCGGGTGGTTTTTGTCCCCATTGCTGATTTTTTGGACCAGTAGAACTGGAGCCCCCAGAAGCCTGCAGAGACCCTGGGCAGGGAATTGCAGTCAGAGCTCCCTGACTGCCAGCACCCTTCAGGGAGCTGTCAGGGACCTGTGGGACCAGCAGGAATCTCCAACCCATGAGATCAAAACTCACCCAAAACTTGCCCCGAAGGCTGAGCTACCATCTCATTTCAGCAAGGAGGTGGTGCTGTTTATCATCTGCCTCCTGTGAAGTGGGATTTTGATGTAGTAAGGTAGAAAAACCACAAAGAAAGGCTCCATAAAACCAAGCCTGCTCTCCTGGAATCAGTGGCTGGCCCTGTCGAAGCCAGCCCTTTGCACGTTCCCATGTGAAAGCAGCCCTGGCGTGAGCAGTTCGTTAGCACAACAATCTGCTCCTGGGTGAAAAACAACCAGCACTTGTGTAAACTGTTTTTGCACCCTCAGATGGAAAAATGGAAACTCTCTTTTACAAACAGCTGTCCCTGCAGCTGCACCCCGGGGTTTGAGTGGCCAATCAATAGAGGGTAACAACTTGTTATTAACCAATAAAGGAATTGGCAAGAAAGCTCCTGACCAACTGGGGTCACACACGAGGTCTGTAAAAATTATATAAAAACCAGTTCCGTGAATAAAGGAGAGGCTTTTTCCACCGTGAAGAAAATGGAGCCCGTGTGATTTATTCCCATGGGATTTTATTAAATTAACATTGCACAGAATGATGGAGTCATCCTGGTTCTCCCCCTTCCACCGGAGCAGGCTGCTCCAAGCTCCATCCAGCCTGGCCTGGAACACCTCCAGGATCCAGGGGCATCCTGACCCAGGAGCTCCCAGCGGGTTCCTCACCCTTCCCAGGTGGGCTCCACGCCCCCAGCGCTCCCTGGCACTGAGGGGGACCCTGCCCCTGCCCACCCATCCCTGCCAGGAGCCCCTGCTGCCCTTTGCCAGGCAGGGCTGAGGGAGGAGAGCTCAGAGCAGGGAGCTCTGCCCTGGGTGAGGAACCCAGCACCACTGTCTGTGAGCAGGCACAGAGCTGGGGGGGACAGGGCACACCCCAGCCCTGTCCCTGTCCCTGTCATCCAAACACACTCACAAGAGCCATGACCCGAGCTAGAAACACAATGGCTGTCTCCAGATTTGGGGGGAAAAAAAAATGAAGGGAAGGAGCAGTGTTTTCCCACCCCGTGTGAGTTATTAAGCTGACATTTTAACCACCTTGAAATATAAATCTCCCTGCTTGGCTGGCTAATGCCCCATTAGGCACGGGCCCCTGGCCAGGAATGGCCCAGCTGGTGATTCATTCACCTGGGGACATTTCCTGGGCAGGTCCTCCTGACCTGGCCCCCCTCCAGCCAGGGAGCAAGGCAGGGAGTTCAGACTCAGGTCTGCCTGCTCCTTGGTGTAACACCATCCTGCTCCACGGTGTAACACCATCCTGCCTCCTCCTTGGTGTAACACCATCCTGCCTGCTCCATGGTGTAACACCATCCTGCTCCTTGGTGTAACACCATCCTGCTCCATGGTGTAACACCATCCTGCCTGCTCCTTGGTGTAACACCATCCTGCTCCTTGGTGTAACACCATCCTGCCTCCTCCTTGGTGTAACACCATCCTGCCTCCTCCATGGTGTAACACCATCCTGCCTGCTCCTTGGTGTAACACCATCCTGCTCCTTGGTGTAACACCGTCCTGCCTGCTCCTTGGTGTAACACCATCCTGCTCCATGGTGTAACACCATCCTGCCTGCTCCATGGTGTAACACCATCCTGCCTGCTCCTTGGTGTAACACCATCCTGCTCCTTGGTGTAACACCATCCTGCTCCTTGGTGTAACACCATCCTGCTCCATGGTGTAACACCATCCTGCCTCCTCCTTGGTGTAACACCGTCCTGCCTGCTCCTTGGTGTAACACCATCCTGCCTGCTCCATGGTGTAACACCATCCTGCCTGCTCCTTGGTGTAACACCGTCCTGCTCCTTGGTGTAACACCATCCTGCCTGCTCCATGGTGTAACACCATCCTGCCTGCTCCTTGGTGTAACACCATCCTGCCTGCTCCTTGGTGTAACACCATCCTGCCTGCTCCATGGTGTAACACCATCCTGCCTGCTCCTTGGTGTAACACCATCCTGCCTCCTCCATGGTGTAACACCATCCTGCCTGCTCCATGGTGTAACACCGTCCTGCTCCTTGGTGTAACACCATCCTGCCTGCTCCTTGGTGTAACACCGTCCTGCCTGCTCCATGGTGTAACACCATCCTGCCTGCTCCTTGGTGTAACACCATCCTGCCTCCTCCTTGGTGTAACACCATCCTGCCTGCTCCATGGTGTAACACCATCCTGCTCCATGGTGTAACACCATCCTGCTCCTTGGTGTAACACCATCCTGCCTGCTCCTTGGTGTAACACCATCCTGCCTCCTCCTCCATGGTGTAACACCGTCCTGCCTGCTCCATGGTGTAACACCATCCTGCTCCTTGGTGTAACACCATCCTGCCTGCTCCTTGGTGTAACACCATCCTGCCTCCTCCTCCATGGTGTAACACCATCCTGCCTGCTCCTTGGTGTAACACCATCCTGCTCCTTGGTGTAACACCATCCTGCTCCATGGTGTAACACCATCCTGCCTGCTCCTTGGTGTAACACCATCCTGCTCCTTGGTGTAACACCATCCTGCTCCATGGTGTAACACCATCCTGCTCCATGGTGTAACACCATCCTGCCTGCTCCTTGGTGTAACACCATCCTGCCTGCTCCATGGTGTAACACCATCCTGCTCCTTGGTGTAACACCATCCTGCCTGCTCCATGGTGTAACACCGTCCTGCCTGCTCCATGGTGTAACACCATCCTGCCTCCTCCTTGGTGTAACACCACCCTGGGACACCCAGGAGCAGACAGATCCACAGAGCCATGGGGCACAGAGCCTTTGGGCTGGAAAGGACCTTAAATCCCATCCCAGCCCTGCCGTGGCAGGGACACCTCCCACTGCCCCAGGCTGCTCCAGCCCCAGGAATTGACAAATCCCGGGGGCAGCTCGACTGCTCTTAGAGCTGCCCACAGCAACCTGCTCTCCTGACACATTTCCCTCCTCACAGCTCCATCTCCTACCAAAAATCACGTGGCTGCTCTGTGCAAACACTCCTTTTTTTCCCTTTTTGCTAAGAAAGCCAACACAAACACGAAGGTTCTGAGGACATTAAAACCCCAGCAACAGCAGCAGCTTTTGTCCCAGCCCCGTTATCTCTGCTGCTAGACAAACAGCCTTTAATGAACAGACTTTCATTTCCCCTGTGCCCATCACAGGGTGCCACCTTTGATCAAATCAGAGGAAAATAAAACAAAGAAAGCAAAAAACGTGTTGCAGAAGTGAAAAACTTTTGGGGGGTTTTGATCTGAAACCATGAATCCACCTCTCTCCCTTTTCTTTTGAAGCTGTGGCAGCATCACTGGTGTGGCTGGAGCAGAGTTTGCTGTTGGGTTATCTCAGCTCCTGTGTCATCCAGGTCTGAACACACCTGGTGTGCCCAGGGCTCCTGCCCCCCCAGGACACGGGGTTGGATCAGCCCCAGCCAGGAGGGCCCAGGTGCAGGGCACAGCATTTCACAGAGCCCAGGTCCTGGCAGAGCCATTCCCAGGTCACCACCCCTCCAAACCAGGCACCTCCGAGGGTGCAGCAGCGCTTTCCTCACCTGGGCAGGTGTGAGAGGGCTCTCCCAGGTGTGCAGCAGTGCTTTCCCCACCTGGGCAGTTCTGACAGGGCTCTGCCAGGTGTGCAGCAGTGCTTTCCCCACCTGGGCAGGTGTGACAGGGTTCTGCCAGGTGTGCAGCAGTGCTTTCCTCACTTGGGCAGGTGTGAGAGGGCTCTGCCAGGTGTGCAGCAGTGCTTTCCCCACCTGGGCAGGTGTGAGAGGGCTCTGCCAGGTGTGCAGCAGTGCTTTCCTCACCTGGGCAGCTCTGACAGGGCTCTGCCAGGTGTGCAGCAGTGCTTTCCTCACTTGGGCAGGTGTGAGAGGGCTCTGCCAGGTGTGCAGCAGTGCTTTCCCCACCTGGGCAGGTGTGAGAGGGCTCTGCCAGGTGTGCAGCAGTGCTTTCCTCACCTGGGCAGCTCTGACAGGGCTCTGCCAGGTGTGCAGCAGTGCTTTCCTCACCTGGGCAGGTGTGACAGGGCTCTGCCAGGTGTGCAGCAGTGCTTTCCTCACCTGGGCAGGTCTCACAGGGCTCTGCAGCCCTTCCAGGTGTACAGCAGTGCTTTCCCCACCTGGGCAGGTCTGACAGGGCTCTGCAGCCCCGCCAGGCTGTGGGACTGCCAGTGCTGGCTGCCCCCAGTCGGGGCAAAGGGACGTTCTGCAGAAGTGGCTGATCTGCTCCATCTCAGGAGTGACACCAGGAGCCCACCAGGCCCTTTGTGGGTGACACAGGTGACACAGGGTCAGACCATCCCTCTCCTGCATTGCTGTGAGAGCTGTGGAGCCCCAGGAGGGGCTCCCTAAGCGCCACAGCCAGCACTCCCTGGTCACTGCCTGGATGAGGCAGAGCTGTCCTGCCAAGACAGAAAGCATCCCTGTGGGACGTGGTGGGTGCAGGAAACCTCTGTCCCTTTACACACCACTCTGAAGGTTTGAGTTGCATTTGGGAGTCACGGTTTAAGGGAACTGTTTCTCCCAAACACGGGACAATAAAGCCTTTCCCAAGCTCTCGGGGCACTTCAGCAGGGAAACACCTTCAGCAGCAGGAAGTGCCAGGGTCCCTCAGCAATGAGGGCAGGAGGATGAACCCCCCCTGTGCCATGTGAGCACTGTGGGGCCCGTCCAGCTCGGTGTGCCGTGCTTCAGTCTGGCAACCCACAAGGTGTCCACAGTCTGGGCTCTGTTGGAAAGGTGAAGGACAGGCAGAAATGAAGCTGTAGGACAGCAAACACAACCAGCTGTAGCAGGTGACAGTGAGTCAGCGGGTCTGAGTGCCTGGATGCTTCTCAGCTGAACCTGCCCAGTCTGTGCCAGTGAAGGAAATTCAGGGGAAGCAGCTCCGGGAGAAACCAGCAGCAGTGGCGGTGCTGATGAGCCAAGCCCGTGTCTCCAGAAATGCCACCCCCTCCAGCCTCCCTGGAAGCCCTTGGGCACGCCTGGCTCCTCCGGGCCGGCAGTGCCGCGGCCTCGGGGCTGCTCTCCATCCCGGAGCCCTCCCGGAGCCCTCCCGGAGCCCTCCCGGCTCAGCAGCCGCCGCCCCAGCCGGGGCAGAGCAGGCGGGCGACGCGCTCGCGGATCTGCCGCGTCCTCACCCCGTAGACGATGGGGTTGAGCATGGGCGGCACCACCACGTAGAGGTTGGCCAGCAGGATGTGCACCCGCCCGGGCACCTGGCGGCCGAAGCGGTGCGTCAGGAAGGAGAAGAAGGCGGGCACGTAGAACATGAGGATGACGCAGAGGTGGGAGCCGCAGGTGCCCAGGGTTTTGAGGCGCGCCCGCGGCGTGGGCAGGCGGAAGACGGCGCGGAGGATGAGCGCGTAGGAGGCGGCGATGAGCACCACGTCCAGCCCCGAGGAGAGCAGCGCCGTGGTCAGCCCGTACCAGACGTTGGCGCGGATGTCGGCGCAGGCCAGGCGCGCGATGCCCATGTGCTCGCAGTAGGTGTGGGGCATGACGTTGTGCCCGCAGTAGGGCAGGCGCTTCAGCAGGAACACGGGCGGGCACATGATGCACAGCCCGCGGGCCACGGCGGCCGCCGCCGCCTTGGCGATGGCCGAGGGCGTCAGCAGCGCCCCGTAGCGCAGCGGGGCGCACACGGCCACGTAGCGGTCGAAGGCCATGGCCAGCAGCACCGAGGACTCCACGATGAAGCTGAAGTGGGTGAAGAACATCTGGGCGATGCAGGCGTCGAAGGAGATCTCCCTGGCGCCGAACCAGAAGATGGCCAGCATCTTGGGCACAGTGGCGGTGGACAGCAGCAGGTCCGAGAGGGCCAGCATGGCCAGGAACAGGTACATGGGCTCGTGCAGGCTGCGGTCCGTGGCGATCAGGAAGAGCAGCAGCAGGTTGCCGAGCACGGCGGTGAGGTACATCAGGCAGAAGGGCACCGAGATCCAGATGTGGGACTCCTCCATGCCCGGGATGCCCGTCAGCACAAAGGTGATGGGGTCGAAGCTGCTCTCGTTGAGCTCGTACATGGCGCCCCCGGGCTCAGCCCCCGCCTGACTCGGCTCTGTGCAGGGAGGAGAAGGGACAGACACCCCTGTGAGCCTGGCTGTGCTCATGGCTGCACAGTGGAAAGGGACAGACACCCCTGTGAGCCTGGCTGTGCCCACGGCACCTGAGAGACACTGCAAAGGACAAGGGACAGACCCCCCTGTGAGCCTGGCTGTGCTCATGGCACCTGAGAGACACTGCAGAGGACAAGGGACAAACCACCCCTGTGAGCCTGGCTGTGCCCATGGCACCTGAGAGACACTGCAGAGGACAAGGGACAGACCCTCCTGTGAGCCTGGCTGTGCTCATGGCACCTGAGAGACACTGCAGAGGACAAGGGACAAACCACCCCTGTGAGCCTGGCTGTGCTCATGGCTGCACAGTGGAAAGGGACAGACACCCCTGTGAGCCTGGCTGTGCCCATGGCACCTGAGAGAGGCTGCAAAGGACAAGGGACAAACCACCCCTGTGAGCCTGGCTGTGCCCACAGCACCTGAGAGACACTGCAAAGGACAAGGGACAAACCACCCCTGTGAGCCTGGCTGTGCTCATGGCACCTGAGAGACACTGCAAAGGACAAGGGACAGACCACCCCTGTGAGCCTGGCTGTGCTCATGGCACCTGAGAGACACTGCAAAGGACAAGGGACAGACCCCCCTGTGAGCCTGGCTGTGCCCATGGCACCTGAGAGAGGCTGCAAAGGACAAGGGACAGACCCCCCTGTGAGCCTGGCTGTGCCCACAGCACCTGAGAGACACTGCAAAGGACAAGGGACAGACCACCCCTGTGAGCCTGGCTGTGCCCACAGCACCTGAGAGACACTGCAAAGGACAAGGGACAGACCACCCCTGTGAGCCTGGCTGTGCCCACAGCACCTGAGAGAGGCTGCAAAGGACAAGGGACAGACCACCCCTGTGAGCCTGGCTGTGCCCACAGCACCTGAGAGACACTGCAAAGGACAAGGGACAGACCCCCCTGTGAGCCTGGCTGTGCCCATGGCACCTGAGAGAGGCTGCACAGGGGGACACAGGTGACAAGGCTCCTGCCCTCTGCCCCCAGGGTACAGAGGATCCTGTTTGTCCTGCCAGTCCCACCAAGTGTGGCTGGAGGGAAAACATCTCTGCTCTCCCACTGCTAAACAGGCCAGGCCTTTTTCCAGCTCTGCTTTATCCACTGCCACAAAACCCTTGTAAAAGTCATTGAAACTGTCATAAAAGTCACCCTCAGCCCTGTCACAGTCAGTGGCTCCATCTGTGAGCACACACAGAGCTGTGTCTGTGGTGGCACTCCAGGTTCCTCCAGGGAGGTGAAATTACACACTTTGTCACCCTGCTCGGACCAAAGTTCCTTTAAAACCCCAAATGCAGGAATAAATCCTTCCCCAGGATCGATGTTGGGCAGTGTCTGGGATGTGACTGACACCCAGCTGCACCTCTGAGGGCTGTGCCACCCGTCACACTTCTCACTGGGAGCCCCTTGAGGCACTGGAAGGGGCTCCAGGGTCCCCCTCTCCATCCTGAGCAGCCCCAGCTCTCCCAGCCTGGCTCTGGAGCAGAGAGAGCCCTTTCTTTTCCTGCCTTTTGCTTCATTCCTTTTCCACTCCTTCATTAAGAGGGGCAAAGACACAGTGGTCTGCACAGAGTGATCCTTGGACGAAGAAATCCTGGCCCAGAGCAGAAGCAGCCCAGGGGACGCCCCAAGCACAGAGCTCTGCTCTGGTGCTGGCCCCGCAGCCCCTCCAGGCTCTGAGCTCAGTTTTCCCGGCTCCCGAGGCGCGGGGGCAGCCGGAGCTGGGATCCCCACCTGGAAGCACTGTCCCATGACTGATGGCCTGAGGGCATCTCTGAAGATCTGAATAATGCAAACCAGCCAAGCTGCAAATCCTCCTGCCTTGGGAAGGGCTTTGGGCAGATCCCACCACAGGACTGCTGGGTCCCCCACCTCACCCCCGGCCCCCACGCTGCCCTGTGTAAACCCCATCACACATCAGAAAAGCTCCGGGCCAGGGCAGGGATGGAGGAAAACCAGTTGGATTCGGACCAACCTTCCCTGCTCGCAGCCTGATTGACTTTCCTTGCCAGCCGCAGGTACCCGAGCCAGACGCGTTTGCATTTCTGAGCGCTTCCATTAAGGGCTCTCGGCTCCCTGAACCAAAAGCCCGCAGAAAACCCGGCTCAGGGCAGAAAAGACCTTCAGCTCATGGCCAATATTTGTCCAGCCGCCTCTCCCGCTTGCAGACCCGTGTCACCCGGGCGCATCGAGCCAGCGCGGGTCCCGAGCAGGGGATTAAATCTGCCCGGGCGCGTTCCCAGCCTGGGAGCGTGTGCGGGCTACAGAGCAGCTCAGCAAGGCTTTCCGCCTCCGCTTCCCAGAAACATGGAAATTATTCCTCTCACACACCTCTGTGCCGCCCTTCAGCCTCCTGCAGGCTGGCTGCCCCCAGCCCAGCAGCAGCGGTGCCGGAGCAGGACTCACCGAGGGCCGCCCGCGCTGGGAAGAGGAGCCGGGCCGGGGCAGCCCGGAGCCCCCCGAGGGTGCCGATCCTTCCCTCCGCACGCCGCGGAGCAGCACCGGGCCCCGCGCCCGGGCAGCTTAAATTGCGGCGCATTAACCATTAACAGCAGTTAACACTGCGCTGGGGCAGTTCCTGCTTTCCCAGCATTTGCATTGCAAGTGATTTTCCTCTCTCCTCGGGCGCCCGACCCTGGGCCGGGCTGGAAGAGCTGGGAGGAGATGGGCACTGTGACAGGGCAGGAGATGGGCACAGTGACAGGGCAGGGGATGGGCACAGTGACAGGGCAGGAGAGGGGCACAGTGACACAGTGACAGGGCAGGAGAGGGGCACAGTGACACAGTGACAGGGCAGGGGATGGGCACAGTGACAGGGCAGGAGGTGGGCACAGTGACACAGTGACAGGGCAGGAGAGGGGCACAGTGACACAGTGACAGGGCAGGGGATGGGCACAGTGACAGGGCAGGGGATGGGCACAGTGACAGGGCAGGAGATGGGCACAGTGACAGGGCAGGAGAGGGGCACAGTGACAGGGCAGGAGAGGGGCACAGTGACAGGGCAGGAGAGGGGCACAGTGACAGGGCAGGGGATGGGCACAGTGACAGGGCAGGGGATGGGCACAGTGACAGGGCAGGGGATGGGCACAGTGACACAGTGACAGGGCAGGAGATGGGCACAGTGACAGGGCAGGAGAGGGGCACAGTGACAGGGCAGGGGATGGGCACAGTGACAGGGCAGGAGGTGGGCACAGTGACAGGGCTGGAGATGGGCACAGTGACAGGGCTGGAGATGGGCACAGTGACACAGTGACAGGGCAGGAGATGGGCACAGTGACAGGGCAGGAGAGGGGCACAGTGACAGGGCAGGAGAGGGGCACAGTGACAGGGCAGGGGATGGGCACAGTGGCACAGTGACAGAGCAGGAGAGGGGCACAGTGACAGGGCTGGAGATGGGCACAGTGACACAGTGACAGGGCAGGGGATGGGCACAGTGACAGGGCAGGAGATGGGCACAGTGACACAGTGACAGGGCAGGAGATGGGCACAGTGACAGGGCAGGAGGTGGGCACAGTGACAGGGCAGGAGATGGGCACAGTGACAGGGCAGGAGATGGGCACAGTGACACAGTGACAGGGCAGGGGATGGGCACAGTGACACAGTGACAGGGCAGGAGATGGGCACAGTGACAGGGCAGGAGAGGGGCACAGTGACACAGTGACAGGGCAGGAGATGGGCACAGTGACAGGGCAGGGGATTGGCACAGTGACAGGGCAGGAGAGGGGCACAGTGACAGGGCTGGAGATGGGCACAGTGACACAGTGACAGGGCAGGAGAGGGGCACAGTGACAGGGCAGGGGATGGGCACAGTGACACAGTGACAGGGCAGGAGAGGGGCACAGTGACACAGTGACAGGGCAGGAGAGGGGCACAGTGACAGGGCAGGAGAGGGGCACAGTGACACAGTGACAGGGCAGGAGATGGGCACAGTGACACAGTGACAGGGCAGGAGAGGGGCACAGTGACAGGGCAGGGGATGGGCACAGTGACACAGTGACAGAGCAGGAGATGGGCACAGTGACAGGGCAGGGGATGGGCACAGTGACAGGGCAGGAGATGGGCACAGTGACACAGTGACAGGGCAGGAGAGGGGCACAGTGACAGGGCAGGGGATGGGCACAGTGACACAGTGACAGGGCAGGGGATGGGCACAGTGACAGGGCAGGGGATGGGCACAGTGACACAGTGACAGGGCAGGGGATGGGCACAGTGACAGGGCAGGAGAGGGGCACAGTGACACAGTGACAGGGCAGGGGATGGGCACAGTGACAGGGCAGGAGAGGGGCACAGTGACAGGGCAGGGGATGGGCACAGTGACAGGGCAGGAGGGGGGCACAGTGACAGGGCAGGAGATGGGCACAGTGACAGGGCAGGGGGTGGGCACAGTGACAGGGCAGGGGATGGGCACAGTGACAGGGCAGGGGATGGGCACAGTGACAGGGCAGGAGATGGGCACAGTGACACAGTGACAGGGCAGGGGATGGGCACAGTGACAGTGCTGGTTCATCTCCTCCCTGTCCCCTGCGCAGCCCCAGCCCGCCCCACACAGCCCGGGGGCTTCAGGGGTGCCGGGGGAGCCCAGAGCCAGCCCAGCCCAGGGACGGAGCCCCGCGGGGAGGGTGTGCTGGCAGCAGCGAGTGTGGGGCTGTCCCTGCTGTCCCCAGAGCGGGGCACACGCTCTAGGGCTGGCCGGAGGAAGAGGAGCACGCCCTGCTCTGTCCCTGGTGTGTCCGTGGTCTGTCCCTGGTCTGTCCCTAGTCTGTCCCGGGCAGCCCCTCCCTGAGCCCCATCCCCTCGGGGTGAGGGGCATTGCTCCAGGGTGTGAGGGGTGTGACACCAGGGCTGGAGCAGGCTCTGGCCCCAGCACAGCTCCAGGGACAAGGACCCAAAGTGTCCCCAGCCAGGCAGGAGCAGCTGTCCCCGTGGGAGGTGTCCCTGCCCCGCAAGGGGTGGCACAGGAGGAGCTTTGCTGTCCCTGCCGGGCCAGACCCTTCTGAGGGTCACTGTGCCCATCCCGGCGCCAGGGTGACAGCAGGGACACGGACAGCGGTGACATGGACAGCAGGGCCAGCAGGGATGGGATGGGCTGGGAATGGGATGGGATGGGGATGGGGATGGGATGGGGATGGGGATGGGATGGGATGGGATGGGGATGGGGATGGGGATGGGGATGGAATGGGGATGGGATGGGATGGGATGGGATGGGATGGGATGGGGATGGGATGGGGATGGGGATGGGGATGGGGATGGGGATGGGGATGGGGATGGGGATGGGGATGGGGATGGGGATGGGGATGGGGATGGGATGGGGATGGGATGGGGATGGGATGGGATGGGGATGGAGATGGGGATGGGATGGGATGGGATGGGGATGGGGATGGGGATGGGGATGGGGATGGGGATGGGATGGGGATGGGGATGGGATGGGGATGGGATGGGGATGGGGATGGGGATGGGGATGGGTATGGGGATGGGGATGGGGATGGGATGGGGATGGGGATGGGATGGGATGGGATGGGGATGGGATGGGGTTGGGGATGGGATGGGGGTGGCCCCTCTGAGGGCTCAGCCAGGCTGGGTGACTGAGCCGAGCTCTGGGCTGATGGCACAGGGGTTTCTCACTCTGGCTTTGGGGTTTCTCTTCCCCCACAAGGTGAGCCAGGCCTAAAGATGTGCAGCTCCCCTGGGCAGGTGTGACCCAGGGTGTGACCCAGGGCGGGAGGGGGTGTCACCCACGGGAGCTGAGCCCTCCCTGCTGGCTCTGGTTACTTCAGCCTGCCCTGGAGCCCCAGGTCCTGCTGGCACTGAGCTCTGGGAGCCCCCAGCAGCCCCCTGCCCCCCCAGCCTCACAGCCCCCTCCTGCAGCCCATCTCCAGCCCTGGAGGGCTGCAGGGAGGGGTGGGGGATCCCACAGAGGGAGCCCCTGGCTGAGCAGGGCTCCAGAGCAAGGGGTTCCCACAGGAACGGTGTCAGAGCGGATTCCAGCGAGAAGGGGCAGCAGCAGCACCCCCAAAACCTCCTCTGGGGCTCAGCCCAGGTCTCAGGGGGCCAGGTTTGGTCCTTCTCCCTCAAACCAAAACACTGAATGATCCCTGAGAGCTCAGGGACCAGCAGGGCTCTGCTCCACGCCCCACCCTGGGTGATTTATTTGCTCCTCCTCTGCTCCTCTCACAGATGAGGGGTGCTCCCCAGCAGACACAGCTCGGGGTCTGTCCTGCCCCAGCCGGGGGTCCCAGCCAGCTCTGTCCCCCGGGGCTGGCCCTGCCCTGGCCCTGCAGGCACGCTGTGGTTTGTGTGCCCCACCTGCAGAGCCCAGGACAGGTGGACCTGGAGGGGCTCAGGGGGCAGACCAGGCTGCCACAGCCCCAGCAGCTCCCCGGGGAGCCCCGGGTGTGCCAGGGGAGCACCGAGGCCCTTCCAGAGCTGCTGTCAGAGCCCAGCACATTCCTCTGGCTGCCCTGGGGGCTCCAGACCCTGCCAGGGGCTCAGAGACCTTGGGATGGACTCACAGACACCTGTGCCTTTGATTTTAGCCCAGGGAAACAATTACCAGCTCTGTGTGAGGAGTTACAGCCACAAGGGTTTGAGTAGAATGACAGTGAATTTATCACAGGGTGAAAATGTAGAATTTTGGGGGTTTAGAATGGGGGTCAGGAGGCAAGATGGAGAAATTGGGGCATGTCCTGTCCTTCTTCTTCTTCTCCTTGTTCTCCATCTTCTGCTGGGATGGTGGCACTTCTGGATGGGTTTAGAGTAGAGACACACTAACACAGATGATGGGTATTGGGAAGTTATTGTAAATAAAGTACACACAGTTCTTAGTATAACAAGCCAACACCACCCCGAGGGTGTCAGTGTGCCACAACCCGAGCTGCTGGACAGACCCCAGCGGGTCAGAGCAAGGATGTTACAGATAACAGAAAATAAACAGCCTTGGGAACCAGAGCTGCGGAATCCTGTCTGCTTCTTCTTCTTGGGGCTGGGATAAAGAGACTTTCCAGCACCTCGGGGTCATCCCAGCTCCAGATCCCTCGTCAGGTGCTGTCCCTGCTCCCGGAGCTCCTTCCCTGGAGCAGGATGTCACTGCAGAGGGCTGTGCCACAAAGGGGGCGTCCTCTGCGGAGTTCCCAGTTCAGTCAAAGGGAGAACTGAGAGAATTTCTCCCAAGCCAAGCCTGGGAGTCTTAGACAAAAGAATTCAATTCTTATCTCTCTGTCTGTAACCATTGTTTGTAGCTGTGATGTGAGATTTTTCTACTTTGAGACCAATCTGGTCCCACCTAGTGAGTGACACTCTAAAACTCACTGCTTCTTGCTAATAAAGATTCTTCCTGAGCCTTCTAGTCCACAAAGATTGGGCTGTGGCTGTGGGTAAAACACTGAGAAATTAATATATTATATTAATATAATATTTAATAATTCATTTTCATTATTTAGTTTTACTGAAAAACTAAATAATTACAATACTAAGTAAGTAAATAATTAGTTTCCAGAATAACTAAATTATTAAAGTCAGTGGTGATTAAGTAATGAATTTACTGAATAACTAAATAAATAACTATACAAGCCAATAACTAAATAGCTAAATAAAATTAAAAACTAGACAATTAAGTGCCTCATGCAGAAGCAGCAGGCAATTAATTATCTAGCTAATTAATTGTTTCAATTAACTGCCCTCTCTGCCTGTGAAAAATGCCAAGCACTTGTGTTTAAATTTTAAAGAGTTTAATGATAATAAAATGGTTATAAAAATAGTAATAAAAATTAGAGTAATAATAATTTGGACAATTTGGATTAGGACAATATGAGACAATAGAAACAAAGAGTTACAGACAGTCCAGGTTCCTTTTCTGGGCAAAATAACCCCAAAAAGGCCCCACGTGAACAGAGGATTAACCCTTAACACACCAGCCTGTTGCACATTCACACCCCTCATCCCTGGTGCATCAATTCCATTCACACCCAGGATTCTGGCTGGGCACTGCCAGCTCCTTCCTCTGAGTCCTGACGGCGTCTGCAGGGCTGAGCAGGCAGGAAGGAGTTCGTTTGTTCTGATCATGGGGCAATAAATTCTCTTTCTCTGAGACATTCAGGTGTCCTGTGGCTGCTACCTCCCTGTATCTCGTTCCTTCCTTTGACATGATCCCACTTACAAAGTTCCCATTTTACCTACAAAAGTTACCTTTTAACTACAAAACTGCATTTACCACACTATTAAAATGTGAATACAGCGCTGCTGATCAACACAACAGAACACATACAGTAAATATCTGCTTGGAGCCACACATGATGCATTTTCCCAGTGCCCACGGGGCAGCAGAGCTGTGGGAGCAGCACAGGAGCCCCGAGCAGCTGCAGGGGGGCACAGATGCAGCTGAGCTGCAGCAGCTGCTGCCCCACACCGGGAGCCCCCAGAGCTCTGAGGGAGGAAAAGACCCTCAAGGTCACCAAGTCCAACCTTTGGTCACCCCCTCTGTGAAAAATGTGCATTTTATGATTGGCTTTTGGCAAATGTTCAATTAATATTATTTGTGTTATGCTAGGAAGTAATGCTGTATTAATTCTGTTAAGTAGTGTGCTAAATATAGCTTTAGGTTATAACAAAATGTTAAAATAGAAACTATGCTATGTAAGATACTTTTTAAAGAAAGGACTCACACCTGATGGCAGCCACAGGACAGCTGAATGTCTCAGAGAAAGAGAATTTATTGCCCCATGATCAGAACAAACGAACTTCTTCCTGCCTGCTCAGCCCTGCAGACGCCGTCAGGACTCAGAGGAAGGAGCTGGCAGTGCCCAGCCAGAATCCTGGGTGTGAATGGAATTGATGCACCAGGGATGAGGGGTGTGAATATGCAACAGGCTGGTGTTTTAAGGGTTAATCCTCTGTTCACGTGGGGCCTTTTTCGGGATTATTTTGCCCAGAAAAGGAACCCGGACCGTCTGTAACTCTTTGTTTTTATTGTCTCACATTGTCCCAATCCAAATTGTCCAAATTATTATTACTCTAATTTTTACTGCTATTTTTATAACCATTTTATTTCTATTAAACTTTTAAAATTTTAAAGACAAGTGCTTGTGTTTTTCACCCCCTCTGGGAGCTCTGAGCCAGCTGCTCCCCCAGCCCTGCCAGGGCCACCAGGGGCCACACACAGGAAGGGGGGTGGCTGTGGTGACAGCAAGGAGGGGGACGTGGGGGTCTGCAGGGCACAGCAGGGTCAGGGATGCCCACGGGAGAGCCCCTGGCTGGGGAAGGGCTGACTCTGAACGCACCACAGCACGTGTTGTCACCAAAACGGCAAAGAAGCGCATGGAATCACCGATAATGACAGATGATGGTGTGTAATTCCCCCCCTGCACGCCGGCTGCGCTGGCTCCGGGCTGGCAGCAGCTCCCAGGGCCCGCAGAGGCAGCAGTGCCACCAGAGCAGCCCCGGGAGGGAGATCCTGCCTGGCAGCCGGGCTGGGGGCTCAGCACGGGGGGACAGCTCTGCTCTGCCCATCACAGCAGCCCCCGGGGCTGGGGAGCCCCAGGAGGGCGGCTCAGAGAGGGACAGAGACCCCCGGGCAGGGAACAGCCCGGGACAGGGACAGAGGGACAGAGGGACAGCAAACAGCCCAGGGAACAGCCCAGGGCAGGGACAGAGGGACAGCAAACAGCCCAGGGCAGGGACAGAGGGACAGCAAACAGCCCAGGGAACAGCCCAGGGCAGGGACAGAGGGACACAGGGACACCTAACAGCCCAGGGAACAGCCCAGGGCAGGGACACAGGGCAGGGACAGAGGGACACAGGGACACCAAACAGCCCAGGGCAGGGACACAGGGACACCAAACAGCCCAGGGAACAGCCCAGGGCAGGGACAGAGGGACAGCAAACAGCCCAGGGCAGGGACAGAGGGACACCAAACAGCCCAGGGCAGGGACAGAGGGACACAGGGACACCAAACAGCCCAGGGCAGGGACACAGGGACACAGGGACACCAAACAGCCCAGGGAACAGCCCAGGGCAGGGACAGAGGGACACCAAACAGCCCAGGGCAGGGACAGAGGGACACAGGGACACCAAACAGCCCAGGGCAGGGACAGAGGGACACCAAACAGCCCAGGGAGCTGGAGCTTGGCAGAACCCAGGGCATTGCTCTGGCTGCCCTGCAGGACTGCAGACCCTGCCAGGGGCTCAGAGAGCCTGGCACACAGCCCCAGACCCCTGTGCCTTTGATTTAGCCCTTGGAAACAATTACCAACCTTACATGAGGATCTGCAAGCCACAAAAGTCTAGGTAGAATGACAGTGAATTTATCAGAGGGTGAAAATGTAGAATTTTGGGGTTTTTAGAATGGGGGTTCAGGGGGCAGATGGAGCAATCTGGGCGTGTCCTGCCCTTCTTCTTCTTCTTCTTCTTCTTCTTGGCCTCCACCTTCTGCTGTGGTGCTGGCACTTTTGGATTGGTTTAAGGTAGCAGCTCACTGTCTAACACAGGTGATGGGTACTGGGAAGTTATGGTAAATATTGTACACGTGGTTTTTAGCATAAAAAGCCAACAGCACCCCAAGGGGGTCAGTGTGCCTCAGCCCGACCTGCCAGACAGACCATGGTGGGTCAGAGAAAGGATGTTATAGATAAAAAATAATAAACAACCTTGAGAACAAGAACAGAAGAATGCTGACTCCTAATTTGACAGCCAGGCTGGGAAAAAGAATCTTGTCCATACCTCAGAGTCAGTGTGCCCAGCAGAGGCCCCGAGAGGAGCTGGCCCAGGCAGGGACACAGGGACACGAGGCTGTGCTCGGGCTCCTGGCAGGGTGGCACACCAGGAGAGCCCCAAAGCTGCCCACAGAGCCCCCTGGTTTCACCTGCTCCCTCTGCTGAGGGAATTGTCCCAGGACACCCTCCTTTGGGACGGGGGCAGCTCCTCACCTGCCCTGCTCCCCACGGGAGCCCTGGCAGCACCTCCAGCCCTGGTGGTCACAGGGCCACACCAGGGGACACCAGAGCTGCCCTTGTGCTGGTGTGTCTGGCAAAGCCACGGACCTCCTCGGGTCACTGCCACCTCCTGGGGACACTGCCACCTCCTGGGGTCACTGCCAGCTCCTGGGGTCACTGCCACCTCCTGGGGTCACTGCCACCTCCTGGGGTCACTGCCACCTCCTGGGGTCACTGCCCACCTCCTGGGGTCACTGCCACCTCCTGGGGACACTGCCACCTCCTGGGGTCACTGCCACCTCCTGGGGACACTGCCACCACCTTAGGACACTGCCACCACCTTAGGACACTGCCCACCTCCTGGGGTCACTGCCACCTCCTGGGGTCACTGCCACCTCCTGGGGTCACTGCCACCTCCTCAGGGCACTGCCAGCTCCTGGGGACACTGCCACCTCCTGGGGTCACTGCCACCTCCTGGGGTCACTGCACACCCCCTCAGGACACTGCCACCTCCTGGGGTCACTGCCACCTCCTCGGGTCACTGCCCACCTCCTCGGGTCACTGCCCACCTCCTGGGGTCACTGCCACCTCCTCGGGTCACTGCCCACCTCCTCGGGTCACTGCCCACCTCCTGGGGTCACTGCCACCTCCTGGGGTCACTGCCACCTCCTGGGGACACTGCCACCTCCTGGGGTCACTGCCACCATCTTAGGACACTGCCACCTCCTGGGGTCACTGCCCACCTCCTGGGGTCACTGCCACCTCCTGGGGTCACTGCCCACCTCCTCGGGTCACTGCCCACCTCCTGGGGGCACTGCCACCTCCTGGGGTCACTGCCACCTCCTGGGGTCACTGCCACCTCCTGGGGACACTGCCACCTCCTGGGGTCACTGCCACCACCTTAGGACACTGCCACCTCCTGGGGTCACTGCCACCTCCTCGGGTCACTGCCACCTCCTGGGGTCACTGCCACCTCCTAGGAGCACTGCCACCTCCTCAGGGCACTGCCACCTCCTCGGGGCACTGCCACCTCCTGGGGTCACTGCCACCTCCTCAGGGCACTGCCACCTCCTCAGGGCACTGCCACCTCCTGGGGTCACTGCCACCTCCTCGGGTCACTGCCACCTCCTGGGGTCACTGCCCACCTCCTCAGCACATCTGTCCATCTGCCAGCACATCTGGCAGCAGCTCCTCTTCACGAGTTTAGCTCCGATGTCTCCTGTCCCCAGTGCCACCCATGCTCTGTCCCTGAGGGTCCCTGAGGGTCCCTGAGGTCCCAGGTCCCCCTCCCTGCCCCGCTCAGGACACTGTCCCTCACAGGATCCATCCCTCCGTGTCTGATCCCACACGGATCCTGGGGCTGGAACACCCCCAGGGCTGGGGAGGGAGACGGACAAACAGCCTGGGGGCTCTGGGGGAGCAGGGAGTGAGGGAGCCTGGCTGGCCATGGCCATGGCAGGGTGTGGGACAGGGCAGGACAGCCACAGCCCAGGGGGGGACAGGGATTTGCAGCTCCAGGAGGAGCCCAGCACATTGCCACTGCCACAGGCTGGGGACTGAGGGCCTGGAGCTGGGCTGGGCACCAGGGCCCTCCCATCACATCCTCTGAAAAATCCTCTTTGCACAGGATTTCTCTCCTGGGAAGCTGAGAAGCCTCAGAGAACAAAGAAAACAATATTGTCCCATTTGCTTCTCCTGTGGTTTGCTGCTTTGGAATGAGGTTGGAGATTGTTTATCCAGCATGTGAATTGTTTTTACTCACTGGCCAATTACAGCCAAGCTGTGTCAGACTCTGCAGTGTCACGAGTTTTTCTTTAGTCTCTTTTAGCCTTCTGTCTGTACCCTTTCTCTATTCTTTAGTATAGTTTAGTATAACAAAAGAATAGAATAGAATAGAATAGAATAGAATAGAATAGAATAGAATAGAATAGAATAGAATAGAATAGAATAGAATAGAATAGAATAGAATAGAATAGAATAGAATAATAAAGTAGCATTCTAAGAATAGATTCATCATTTCCTTCCTGCCACAGGGGACCCCGAAAATGCCACACAGGTGTCCATGGGACCCTGCAGCTGGGGCTGCCCCTGGATCCCTGGCAGTGCCCCAGGCCAGGCTGGACACTGGGGCTGGGAGCACCTGGGGCAGTGGAGGTGTTCCTGCCATGGCAGGGCTGGGATGGGATGGGATTTAAGGTCCCTCCCAACTTGGACAAATCGGAATTGGGGAGCTCCACCTGGGAATCAGGAGCCCCTGAGATCCATAGATGTCTGTGCATTTGGAAACTTTGGACTGAAACCAGAGGTGCCATGGTCAGTCCAAGGGGGGGAAATTCCCACTTTGAGGCAGGGAGAGTACCAGGAGCCCCTTTGGCAGCTGAGCAAGAGCAACCAGAGTCACTGAGCTGCCTGGCAGGGGAATCCATTCCAAGACGTGCCAGCCTGCAGAGAGCTGGGTGGGGATGAGGCTGAGGATGTGAACCCTCAGGTGATGGGATGGGGGCTTGGCTCCAGGCTGCAGGGCCACGGCCAGGGCCACAGAAGAGTCCCCAGCTCCTGGGCCATGGATCGGGCCAGGCTGGTCTCCAGGGACATGGATTGCGCCAGGCTGGCTGGCCCTGTGCCAGAGCATCCTCCCAGCCCCACTGGCAGCAGTTCCTGCTCTGGAGCAAAGCAGGAGAAGGACAAAGTGCCCCAGTCCTGCCACAGGAAGGGGTCGGTCCCTCAGCTCTGACACTGAAGCTTCTGCGATCGTTTGGCAGAAGGTAAAACGCAGGAGTGGGGAAATGGGGGTCCCCAAGGGGACACAGATCACTGCCCTCACCACTGCTGGGAGCTGCTTCCCTGAAAAAGCCCAAATCCAGCAGCTCTGAGCATGTCACGAGGGCTTAGGAGGGATTAGGAAGGGATTAAGAGGGAAAGCTTTTACCATGAGCTGTGCCAGTCCTGCAGGTGCAGCAGGAGCCCCAGGCACCCACAGCTCCCAGCAGGGGGAACAGCCCAGCCCCAGCACAGACAGCCGGTACAATCCAGTTTGGGGTGAAAACCAGCCTGTTGGGTAATGCACAGGGGAGCCGCATTAGCCAGATAAATCTGCTTAAGGGGGTGAAGGAGGAGGACTAATCACTCTGGGATGAAGGCTTGGGATAATCTCCCAAGGAGCAAATAACTGGGCATTGAGGTGTGGGGGATGCAGGCTCCGAGCAGCCTGCGCTTTGGTCCTGGCCCTGGGGACTCCCACGTGGGAACTGTGGGGGAAAACAGCACAAACCCTCAGCGCTGCAGGGGCACAGCAGACCTGGCTCCAGCTGGGAACGGGCACTGCAGCTCTGGGGACTCTGTCTCACACTGACACACAGGTGTCCCAGAGCCCCAGCACCACCAGGGCAGCCCGAGACAGGCTGGGAATGGGGGGAGAGGGACAGGGACCACGAGGGTGGGACAGGGACCACGAGGGTGGGACAGCACCATCACCTGGCTCTGAGCTCAGGTAAAGGTGTCCCTGGGCTGGAGCAGGGACTCATTCCCAGCATCCCCAAGGCCCCAGGAAGGCCCAGCCCAGGGCAGCTGAGGGCACAGGAGCTGCCACAGCCCCGCCACAGGGATCACCACTAATGAGGTTTTCACGAGGCCAGTGCTCCCAAAGCCCCAGTGCTGACAGACTGCAGCTGGACAGTGCAGGGGGGCCCTGCAGCAGGATCCAGCCACCCTTCTGGGAGCCCCCCAGGACAGCAGGCTCAGGTAACCCAGGTGCACCGTGAGCTGCTGCTGCCCCCCGCCCCACGCAGAGCACACGGGCTCGGGGAGGAGCTGGGCCTGGCCCCTGTCCTGCAGTCCCCTGCTGTGGGACACAGGGCTGGGGACACCAGCAGCTTGGGGTCTCACAGGCAGGGTCCCAGGGAAGGCTGAGGGATGCCCTGTGCCATGCCCCCTCCTCTCCCACACCACCTGCCCCCCGGGCAGTGACAGCCCCCGAGGCTGAAGCTGGGAAATGCTCCTGAGATGAGGGTGACTAGAAGGGCAAAGGGATCCAATGGTCCCTGTGTGTCCCTGGACCTCAGGTGGTTCCACGATCCTCAGAAGTGGGGATGAGCCCCAGAGCACCCCCGGTACCTGGGGAGGAGCCCCAGGGCACCCCCGGCACCTGGGGATGAGCCCCAGAGCACCCCCAGTACCTGGGGATGAGCCCCAGGGCACCCCTGGTACCTGGGGAGGAGCCCCAGGGCACCCCTGGAAACTGGGGATGAGCCCCAGGGCACCCCCGGCAGCTGGGGAGGAGCCCCAGGGCACCCCTGGAAACTGGGGATGAGCCCCAGAGCACCCCCAGCACCTGGGGAGGAGCCCCAGAGCACTGCTGGTACCTGGGGAGGAGCCCCAGAGCACCCCCGGCACCTGGGGAGGAGCCCCAGGGCACCCCCGGCACCTCCTGGCACCGGACACCAGTCAAACCCCCCCAACCAACTGGAAACTCTCCTGCTCATCGTCCCTGGACACACAAGGTGCCTCATCCTGCACTCCTCCCTGACAGTCCCATGGTTCTGGCAGGACCAGGAACGAAGGCATGAACGCCACCAAGCCCCAAAAATCTGAATTTGCTGGGAGTTGTGTGAACTTACCTCAAACACTTCAGGAGTCTGAGCAGGAAGAGTGGCTACTGCTCAACCCTGGAGCTACAGCTGCAGCCCACACCTGGAGCAGGGGAGGCAGCCAGAGGTCACGGAATCAGTTTGGGCTGAGGGACCTTTAGAGCTCATCCAGTTCCACCCCCTGCACGGGCAGGGACACCATCCACGAGACTGGGGTGCTTCAGGTCCTGTCCAAGCTGGCCTTGGGACACTCAACGTGAAGGTGACACTGCCAGAGCTGGCCCAGATGCTGCCACCAGTGCTCAACCACTCATTCCTGATGAGAAGGACCCTCAGGGCCACACCTGTCCCTGTCACCACCAGGTGACTCCGCGTTCTGGATCATTACCAAACCCACACCCCGCACCTGCTGCAGCAGCACCAGGAAGGCAGACACAGCCCAGAACCAACCGACACTGACAGGGGACACAGCAGGGGCCAAGAGCAGCTGCAGTGTCCCCTGCTGCTGTGACCTGTGCCCACATGTCAGCACTCCCAATCTGCACCACACACAACTCATTTCAGCTCACACACAGGTGGTTCCACTCTCCCAACATTTATTCCTCCCCCAGGTGTCAGAACTTCTGGAACTGTTTCTTGGTGCCCGCAGCCTTGGTCACCTTGAGCACGTTGAAGCGCACGGTCTTGCTGAGGGGGCGGCACTCGCCCACCGTCACGATGTCCCCGATCTGCACGTCCCTGCAGTGACAGCTGGGGGTCAGGGAGCTCCTGGGGCTCACCTGGCCCTCAGAGCCCCCTCCTGGCACAGGCAGGGCCTGGAACCTGCCCCTGGTTCAGTAGATGCCAGAGGCATTGTCAGCAGCCCCTCAGCCGGGGGACTCTGCAGACCATCGTGAGTTTGAACATCATAACCTGTGAGCAGGCTCCAGGCGAGAGGGGCTGCGACCCCAGCCAGGTGTGGGGACAGCGCAGGGACAGCACGCACCTGAAGCAGGGGGACAGGTGCACGGACATGTTCTTGTGGCGCTTCTCGAAGCGGTTGTACTTGCGGATGTAGTGCAGGTAATCGCGGCGGATGACGATCGTGCGCTGCATCTTCATCTTGGTCACCACACCTGCAGCAGGGACGCACACCTGAGGCACCAGGGGCTGCCCGGGCACTGCCAGGGATCCCCGTGGCACCGGGCAGCAGCAGGCACCGACCCCAGGCATCTCTCCTTGTTTTCTGGCCGCCCAGTGCCAGCCCACAGCCTCCCGTTCCTGTTACAAACCCCACCACGGCTCTTCTCCAAACCCTTCTGACACGCTCCCCACACCACCTGCTCCCACCCCACCTGCCCTCAGCACACCTGGTCCTGTCACCTGCATCAGTAAAGCCGTGTGGCAGTGTCGTCAGGCCCGCGTGGGCTCGGCAGACCATCGTGAGATTGCCATCATTTGCGGCTCCAGGACTGGCAGGCTACAGGGCCCTCGGGGGTCGGTTACCTGCGTTACCTGCCCCAGATCTGCCACGGCACTCCTCTGGGGATGCTCCAGCTCACCTGAGAGGATGCGGCCCCGGATGGAGACATTGCCCGTGAAGGGACACTTTTTGTCGATGTAGGTGCCCTCGATGGCCTGCAGAGACAGGTGGGTGTCAGGTGGGCACACGCAGACACAAACAGCTCCTGTGCCACCAGAGCCCAGAAAGCACCTGGACACAGGTGGGGAAAGGCCACCAGAGGCCTCCAGTCCAAGCAGCAGTGCCAAGGCCACCAGCGACCCCACCCCAAAACGCCACACCCGCATCAGGGCCCCCACGGCCCCCAGCCCAGGCCCCCTCACCTCCTTGGGGGTCTTGAAGCCCAGCCCCACATTGCGGTAGTAGCGGGGCAACTTCTCCTTGCCCCCCTCGCCCAGAAGCACTCGCTTCTTATTCTGGAAGATCGTCGGCTGCTTCTGGTAGGCGCGTTCCGTCTGCGGGTGGGGACAGCGGGGGGGTCAGCACGGGGAGCCGGGCCCCGAGACCCCAGAAAACCCCGGAGCCCCCCGATCCTTCCCCCCAGCCCCGGGACACCGGACCCTCTGCCCTCCCCAAACTCGGGGCATCGCGGCCCGTCCCGAGCTCCGCGCACGGAACGCTCTGCTCCCCCACGCCCCTGCCCCGAGACTCGGCTCCTCCCCGCCAGGGGTAAAGCCCCCGGGCACGGACGTTTCCGCTGCCCCGGAACCCCGGAGCGTGGCACCCTCTGTCCTGCCCCGCCACCCCGGCGCACCGAGAGCCGCCCCCGCCGCCCCCTCCCCAAAACCCGGCCAATCGAGACACCCCCCGCCCTCCCCGGCTCCGGGATTCCGGCCCCCCTTCGCTCCACCGACCCCGGGGAACGGGGCGCCCGCGGGGAACGTGTCTCCACAGGCAGATCCCCCACACCTCCCCTCATGATCCCCCCCCACTCCCTTAAGGAACCGAGCGCCCTTCCGCACGCCACCCCCGCGGCACCTCCCCGGTCCGGGCCGCCGACCCCGCGCCCCCACCACCGCTGGGCCGGTATCACCCTCCCAGGGTCCCCCTGGGGCTGTTCGGGGCGGTTCGGGGCTGTGGCCGCCCTGTCCCGCCGGGCCGCCCGCAGCACCCACCTGCGTGTCCGCCATCTTGGCGAGCGCGGCCGGAAAGAGGCCGCGGAGCGCGCGGGGCGCGGGTTAACCCGGGGCGGGGCCAGGGGCAGAAGTGACGTCACGGGGCCGGTGTGCCGCGGCGGGGCCGGAAAGGCGGGAACGGCTCCGGAATTCCTGAGGGCCGCGGGAAGGGAGCGGGCCCGAGAGCCCGGCCGTGCCCTCCGTGTGCCCGGAGCGCCGAGTGACACTGCGGGATGTGCCCTCCGTGTGCCCGGAGCGCCGAGTGACACTGCGGGGATGGGCACTGCAGAGCTCCCTGGGCAGCCCCTGCCAAGGCCTGAGCCCCCTTTCCATGGGCAAATTCCTGCTGCTGGCCCAGCTGAGCCTGCCCTGGCCCAGCCTGAGGCCGTTCCCTCTGCTCCTGTCCCTGTTCCCTGGCAGCAGAGCCCGACCCCCCCGGCTGTCCCCTCCTGGCAGGGACTTGTGCAGAGCCACAAGGGCCCCCTGAGCCTCCTTTGCTCCAGGCTCAGCCCCTGCCCAGCTCCCTCAGGAATGCTCCAGCCCCTTCCCAGCTCCCTCAGGAATTCTCCAGCCCCTTCCCAGCTCCCTCAGGAATTCTCCAGCCCCTGCCCAGCTCCCTCAGGAATTCTCCAGCCCCTTCCCAGCTCCGTTCCCTGCCCTGGGCTCTCCCCAGCCCCTCCGTGTCCTTCCTGAACTGACGGACCCAGAACTGGACGCAGCCCTCGAGGTGTGGCCTCAGCGGTGCCAGCACAGGGCGCTTCCCTGCCTTGCTGGCTGCACTGTTTGGGTACAGTCAGGACCTCACGTGGGGCAAAACCCCCAAGAGGTGAGTGGGACTTGGTCACAGATGGATTGGCAATTGTGAAAAGGCAATTGTGCAGGGCTGGAACTGCAGATAATGCAGGCAGCACCCCCAGGCTCTGGCCTGAGGTGGCTCCACATCCCTTTGCTGGCTGGCTGACAGTTACACTCTGCTAGGGACAAGGCTGAACACAGCTCACTCCGCTCTCCCGGAATACCTGCACCGTGCAGCTGGAGAAAAGATGAAGAAACTCACTGGAATAAACACATGAACTGCTGGAACGGGAACTCCAGACGTTCTCCAGTCCCTGTTCCCAGAGGTCACACAGCCAGGAGGTGTTTGGGACACAGAATGGGGCCATGGCCCAGAGGGCTCCCAGAACCCCCAGCAGACACCACCACTGGGGCTCCATCCCCTCCAACCTCACCCCATCCTGCCCCCATCCTCATCATCCCCATCCCATCCTAATTATCTGCAATGGCCACCTTCTCCCCAGAACAGTGGGAAACCTCTGGGTGAGGGCCATAAGGGGTCCTGGGGGTGTCCCTGGGGGTGTCCCCGGTCGGTGCTGGATGGGAACTGTGCTGCACCTGCGGGCCAGGGCACACCACACCTGGGGGGACCAGTGCTGGCACCCGCTCCACGAGCTGCCTGCTGTCCCCAGCAGTCACAGCCTCAGCCCAGCGCCTGTGGCTGCCCACAGACGCCCAGAGCCGAGGCGGGAGCAGACAGGGGCTGTCCCAGACCAGCAGCAGGACGCAGCCGGCCGCCCCCCCACCCTGAGAGCTGCACAGACGGGGAGGCGCTGCCCTCAATCAGACCCTTTATTCCCAAGGGTTTACACAGCACAGACACACATCCCCTCCCCATGCACAGCCCCCCCAGCCCCGCGCCCCGGGGCTTGCATAGAGAGCGGCCGGCAGGGCCGAGGGGGCAGAGCCAGCCCGCCCCGCGCCCCCCGCCCTGCGAGCCCGGCGGCCGCAGGGTCCTGCCCTGCTTCCCCCGGGGCACAGCGGGGCCGGCCGCTCGTGTCCAAAGTGCAGCCCGGCCTCGGCCCCGCGCCGCCCCAATAAATTAAAAAGGTCCGAGTCCGGGTTAAAAAGGGGGCGCAGGGCTCACTCCTCGGGGGGCTCGGTGAGGAACGGGGAGGTGACGGCGTGGGCCTGGGCGATGGCAGCCAGCTCCTTGAGGAACTCGCTGAAGATGACGGCGCAGTAGACGGCGTTGCGCACGCGCAGGGCCTCGCCGTGCCGCGCCGGGGGGGCCAGGGGGTGCAGCCCCCCGTCCCGCAGCCCCTGCAGCGCCAGCTGCGCCGCGTGCCGCGCCCGCGTCGGGCTGTTGGCGTGGCGCAGCAGCAGCTCCCCCAGGGACGGCTTCCGGCTGCGGGCTGGGGGCACGTGGGACGGTCAGGGACACGGGCTGGGGGGGATGGGGGCACACGGCCCCCAGCGCAGCCCCCAGCCCCCAGCACAGACCCCAGCCTGGGCACCCAGACTCCAGCCCAAGCACCTAGCCCCCAGCACAGACCCCAGCCTGGGCACCCAGCCCCCAGCACAGACCCCAGGGACAGCTCGTGGCTGTGCACACACAGGGGATGGCACCCAGCTCCCAGTGCAGCCCCCAGCACAGCCCCCAGCACAGACCCCAGGGACAGCTCGTGGCTGTGCACACACAGGGGATGGCACCCAGCTCCCAGTGCAGCCCTCAGCCCCCCCACACCATCTCCAACCCTCCTTATCACACAACACACAACCCTCAGACCCCCTCCCCAGTCCCTGCATAGACCCCACACCCCAGCCAGACACCAGACTCCCAAAGCAACCCCAAGCCCACCATGCACAGCCAGCCTCTTGTACAATGCAGCCTGCTGTGCAGCCCCAGCCCACCATGCAGCCACCAACCCCTTCACTACACATTGTGCAGCCCCCACCCCCTACAATGACAGACCCCAGACCCCTGAGCAGCCCCCACCCCCTGCACTACACGCTGTGCAGACCCCAGACCCCAGGCAACACACAGGGCAGCCCCCAACTCCTTGTTCAACACAGCGTGCAGCCTCCAGCCCCACATGCCAGTCCCAGCTGCCTGCAGAACCCGCAGCCCCCCAGGCAGACCCCAGCCGGGGCCCTGTCCTCACCCAGGGTGTCCGTGCGCCGCAGGGCAGGGACAGCCCCAGGCCCCTCAGCCCAGTCCAGCCGCCCCCTGGCAATCAGGTACTTCTTGGCCTTGAAGAGCAGCGCTGGGAAATCCTCTTGAGTGGCAGCAAAGCTCTCGATCTTGTTCTTCACCGAGCCCAGCACCTGCAGGACCACAGCACGGAGATCCCACAGGAACAGGGGTCCCCATCAGATGGGGTGTTCCCTTGAGCACAGGGTACCCCAACAGGAAGGGGGGGTGCTCTGCAGTAACAGGGGATCCAGAGAGGGTTACAGCCGTGGGGGACATGGGGCAGGGGTGGGCTGGGCAGCACAGGGCAAACTCAGCAATCTTGGGGTTAAAACCCTAACCCTTTCCAACACCTTCCCAGGACTCCATGAGAGCAGGGGCTCCCCAGGGGCCATACCTGGAGCAGAGACTTGACACTGGGCTGGAAGACCATGTTGGTGTTGAGCAGGAAGGAGCGGAGCAGAGGCTGGGGGTAGCAGGCCAGCTGGGCCACCAGCCCGGTCAGCAGGAAGTTGACATACAGAGAGTTGTGGGGCATGTTCTCCAGCTTCCCAAACAGCACCGACACGAAGGGGCCTGGGGACACAGCGGGGTGAGGCAGGGCCCCGCAGGGAGCTGGGACCCTCCCTGTCCCCCCGTGCCCACCTGTGAAGGGCTGGCTGGGGGGTGGCCCCACCGCCCGCGGCGGGCTGGCCACCACCTGCGCCAGGGGGTCCGGGGGCCGTGGCGGCGTCCGCCCGGTGCCCGCGTCCCCCTCGGGCAGCGCGGCGAAGCTGGCGAAGGCCTCCTCTTCCTCGTGGGACAAGGGCGGCTCAGGGGGGTCCGTGGGGGCGGCGGGGGCCCCCCCCACGCCCCCGTTCTGCATCTCGGCCTCAATTTCACGCAGCTCCTCGGTGAAAGTCTCGATGGAGACGCCAGCACCCGGGGGCTCGGCGGGCACACGGGCCAGCAGCTCCTCCAGCAGCGAGTCCACCGAGGGCAGAGGCTCCCAGCCAGGAGGCTGCGCCCGAGGGGCCCCGTTCGGCGCCCCCCCACCGCCCTCCCCCTCGCCCTGGGGGCTCCGGCGGACCTTCTTCACCACCACGTCCCCCTCCGGCCGCCCCGGCTCGGCCGCCCCGTGCGCCCCGTTCACCAGCGTCCCCCCCTCCCGGGGCTCAGGGCCGGGCCCCCCCGCCCTGGGCTCATCGCCCCCGAGGGGCCCTCCCGGCGCCTCCCGCGCCCCCTCCTCGGGCAGCCCCCGCTTCTTAGTCCGTGGGGTGGGGGGCCCCGGGGGCCGCCCCGGGGGGCTGTCGGGGTCGGGCATGGGGCCGGGGGCGCGGGGCTCCTCGCCGTCGTAGGGCGCCGACCAGACGCGGCAGGCCCAGGCGCAGCGGTCGATGCTGTGCCGCGCGTCCCGCAGGTACTCCAGGTAGTTCCTGTCCAGCTCGGCCACCTCGTCCCGGGGGCCGGGCTGGGGGGGGCTGCCCGCGGGGGGCCCGGGCGAGCGGGGGGCGGCAGCCTCGGCAGGGGCTGTGCTGGCCTGGCGCATGAAGAAGGAGAGGCGCGACGGCGTGGAGGGCTTCGGGGCCGGGGGGGCGTCTGTGCCGGGGCTGCCGTGGCCTGCAGGGGACACGGGGCAGCACCGGGGGGTCAGCACCGGGCTGGGGCTGGGGTAATTCCAGGTGCCACAGGGATGGCGGCACAAGGCTCAGCACTGAGCTGGCGGAGGAACGGGGTACCAGCGGCTGCAGGGGTGGCCTAGTGCCAGGACAGGGCTCAGGTATGTGGGGATGGCATGGCATGAGGGACTGTGCCAGGATGGGGTGGGGATGGGGATCAAGTTTCCACAGGAATGGCACCAGGAACTCAGCGCTGAGCTGGGACAGGGTCCAAGGGGACAGCAAGGCAGAGATCAGCAATGGGACGGCCACAAGAGGGTCATAGGGATGGCACAGCTGGGACTCATCAACAAGCTGGAGCAGGGGTGGGCTACAAGTGGCCATGGTGACCCCAGGAGAGGGCCCCACATCAAGCCAGGAGAGAGACAGGGTCTAAGGGGCCACAGGGATAGCATGGGACAGTTCAGTGCTGAGCCAGGGTAGGAAAGGAGTCTGAGGGGCTGCAGGGGTCCTGGGAGAGGGCTCAGTGTCGGGACAGGGTCCAAGGAGCCACGGGGAGGCTGTGGAGGGGCTCTGAGGGGCCACAGTGACGTACCCCTGGCCCGGGAGGGGGGCTCCTCGTCCCGGTCGCGGGGCGGCGGGGGGCTCTCGGGCCGGCAGCAGCGCGGGATCAGGGACAGGAACTTGGCCGCTGTCTTCCCATAGATGTCCAGGTCCCGCACTGCCCGCTTCTGGCTCAGCATCACGTGGCTGCAGGGCAGCAGGTACCTGCGGGCAGGGTGGCACAGGGCAGCTGCAGGGGACACACGGGGACTCTCTGCAGGACCCCAGTCCATTCATAGTGGGGCAGATGATGTGGCTGCCTCACATCCACATGCCCAACTGGGAGCAACTCTCCAGGTTCATCAGAGTGGGCCAGCAGCAGGTGACCTCACCCCCTCACCTGAGCACCAGCTGCAGCATCACATCCTCGCAGTTGAGGCTGAGCAGGGTCCGGAAGAGGCTCAGGGACACCATGCAGAGCTGGGGACAGTGCAGGGCGTCAGAGGGACAGCGGAGCGGGCAGGGGGCAGTGCCACCCACCCACGGCAGGACAGGGGAAGGAGATGGGAATGGGACAGGATGAGGATGGGGATGCTGGGGATGGGATAAAGATGAGGATGGGGGGCACGGGGCTCACCCGGGAGTTGCTGTTGATGCGGCCCACCAGCGTGTCCAGGATGGTGGTGTTGTCGTGCCGGTGCAGCAGCACGAAGCGCAGGAAGGTTTTCAGCAGCGCCGTCTCACTGACGCTGCGCAGGAACAGGTCCAGGTACGCCGTGCTCGCAATCATCTCCTCCACCGAGGTCTGCAGGAGCAGCACGTGCAGCTGGGAGCCGCGGGGACGGGCACCACGGGGCCCTGCCCACCCACAGGGTGGGCAGTGGCACGGGCAGGAGACCCCCATCCCACCCCTGCTGCCGGGGGCCCCTCACCTTGTGCAGCGCCGGCCCCATGACGGGCACAAGGAACCCGTTGTGGACGTAATCCACCAACTGCTTCTGCACCAGCGGGTGGGCGACCTGAGGGGCCGCAGGGGGGTCAGGCAGTGCCCCGTGGGGCTGGGAGCTCCTCTCAGCTCCTCGCAGCCCCTCAGCCCCACCTGGATGACGGCGTTGCAGAACTCGAGCGAGTTCATGAAGAGCACGAGAGAGGAGACGCCGATCCAGTCCTCGCGCCGCAGGAAGTGCCAGTCATCCCCTCGCACCTCGATCTTGCGGGGCAGGGAGGAGTACAGGGCGCTCAGGCCCGTGGCCAGCACCTGGGAACACATGTACTCGGCTGCCCCGCAGCCCCTCGCACCTCCGGCTGCTGCACCCAGCCGGCCTTCCCCAAACCCCAGGAATCTGTCCCCCACAACCTGCCCCACTCCAGCGCTCCAGGCGGGGCAGCTGGGCTGGGCCCTGCCCTCCACTGACCCCAGGGAGTGGCCCCCTCACCCCCAGCCCAGCTCTGAGCCCTCCATCATCTCCAAGCCTCCCATCACCACCAAGTACTCCCATCATCTCCAAGCCCCTGTTCCCAGACCACTCATCCCCAAGCTCTCCATCATCTCCAGGCTACTCTGTCACCTCCAAGCCCCCCATCACATGCAGACCTTCTATGACCCCCAGATCCCCCATCATCTCCAAGCCCTTTATCCCAAAGCTCTCCATCATTCGCAACCTCTCCATCGCCCAGCTTTCATCATTCCCAAGCCCCCCATAATCCCCAGCCCTGCCCCTCCCCTCATCCCCAAGCCAGGGCAGGACTTCTCCCTCTAGGCCTGACCACGGCTCTTGCCCCAGCTGGCCCAACTCTGTGCCACCAGTGCAGGGTCCCAGCGCTGTCCTGGGGATTGGAACGCTGCCCCAAGGGGTGGAACGCTGCCCCAGGAGGGGCTGCCCCTGGGGATGCGTACCGGGCAGAAGTAGGAGTTGTCGGTGATGGACTGGGCCACGGCGCGGTTGCTGGCCGACATGGCCATGATGAGCAGCAGCGCGTCCCGTGCCTGCTGGCCCCGTGCGCCCTCGTGGTGGATGAAGGGGATGAGGAGCGAGAAGATGATGAGGTTGGCGGGGCCCTGGTCCGTGTGGCTGTGGAAGAAGAGCTCCAGGATGGCCGGCTCGCGTGCCACGGAGACGCAGAGCTGGTTGAGCAGCAGCACCAGGCTGTTCTCCAGCGAGGCCGAGGCGGGCTCGGCGCACACGCTCAGCAGGCGCAGCAGCGGCGTCAGCACCGGCTTGTGCCGCAGCAGGGGCTGCCGGGCCTGGCTGATCAGCATCTCGTACAGCTTCAGCTGCTCCACCTGCACACGGGCACACGGCGGCAAAGGTACAGAGACCAGCCGGGCCTGCTGCTCCTCCAGCACAAGCCAGCCCACTCAACCATGCCCCCAGGTGCCACATCCACACGGCTGTGAAATCCTCCCCCCCACGGCTGGGGATTCCAGCACTGCCCTGGGTCATCTGTGACAGGGCTGGAGGGAATTCCTTCCATGACAAATTTCCTCCAGCATCACAGAGTTTTCAGGATGGCTCGGGTAGTCTCAATCCCAATCCAACCTGAACTTGCCATGGGACAGTGCCCTACCCTTGGCCTGGCTGACCCTCAACCCAGCACCTTCACCTTTCAGATCCAGCCTGTCCCAACCTCCCCACAAACCCCCCACCAGTGCAGACCCCTCGGCTCGCCTCACTCAGACCTTCCTCTCCTCGGTGAAGTCGCCCTGCAGATGCCAGCACAGGAGCCGCTCCAGCAGGTTCTCAGCAGCCACAAACTCCAGGATGGGCCCGCAGGCCATGTCCCCGTCCCCCTGTGACCTGTCCTTGTCCCCGTCCCCCCAGGGCCGGTCCTCAGCCAGCAGGTTCAGCATCTGGTAGGTGTTGTTGCGGACGGCGCTGAGGTCATCGGGGGCCGGTTTGCTCCCACGCCGCTCCAGGATCCGCAGCACCTGTGGGAGGGGGCCTGGCAGCGGGGGCTGGGGGCTGCAGGGTCGGGGCATCCTCGCTGCCCCCAGCCCCACTCACCTGTGCCCAGTGGTTCTTGAAGACCATGAGGCAGGTCTCGGGGTCGGCGGTGACGGGGGGCTGCAGGCTGGCGCTGCGGGGGGCTCGCTGCCCGCCCGCCCGTGGGGTCAGCTTGCTCAGCCAGCTCATCCTCTCCATGGGCACGGGGTCACACGCGGCACCGGGGCACCCCAGCCGGGCTGGACGCGGCCTGGCACCACCGTGGGGGCACGGGGCAGCGGGCGGGGGGCCAGGGTCCTCTCTCCATGCTGCTGCCAGCGGGCTGCAGGGAGAGGGGCCGTCAGAGAGCCCAGCCCAACCTCACAGCCGGCAGCAGGACGGAGGCAGAGGGGGAAGAGGAGGGAAGCCAGGAAGGAAGAAAGTCAGGAGGAAAGAAAGGCAATCAAGAGGAAAGGCAGGCAGGAGAGACAGCAGCGGGAACTGGGCCGGGCAAGCGTGCTGGAGCAGTGGTGGCTGGAGGACTCTGGATCCCAGCCCTGCTCACACCCAGGACTGGACTTTAAACTAGGAACTGGCCCAGCATGGGTGTGGGGCGTAACCAGCAGCCACAGGGACACCAGGACAGCTGGGACGGCTGCCCACCCCCATGCTCAGCAGCACCCACGGCACAACAGCGCTGCCAGGATATTTATAGTGCCCCGTGCCCTAGCACCAGCACTGCCACTGCAGGCACCAGCACGGGACTGAGCACCAAGGCCCAGAGCCACAGCACCGGTGTGCCTGGGGCAGAGAGACACCGCAGAGACACCGCAGGGGCCCCCCAGACCCCCACCAGCACCTGGGGAGGGCAGTGGCTTTGAGAGCCAGTGCCACAGCCCTTGCAGGGTGCTTGGGGAAGTGAAAGTGCCATTAAAGACACACCAAACCACAGGGGCAGGAAGGGAAAGTGGCTGAAGCTGGGGCAGTGGGACACAGCACGGGCAGGGCCTGTCTATTTATACCCTCAGCCTGTCCCACCCACAGCCAGTGCTCGTGTGGCTGCTAAAGTTAGAGCCACTGCATGCCAGGGCAGTGCCAGCCCTGCCACCAGCACTGCGGCCCAGCAGGAGCACGGAGGCAAAGGCCACAGCGTGGTGTCTGTGTACAGGGACCCCCGTGTGACACACGGCCAGAGCCATGCTGGTGGGACAGGGACACCAGCTGTCACCACTTCTGTCCTGGTACCAGTGCCCCTCACCCCAACCTGGCTGCGCCTGTCACATGCCAAAGGACCCAGCCACTGGGGCAGAGCACAGGGCCGTGGCACCACACCAGTGTCACCCCAGTGCCACCAGGACAGGCTGCGATGGGGGAGCACCCTCTGCCCGGGCAGCAAGTCCCCAGAGCACTGGGGGTGATCAGGTGCCACCAGACCAGGGAAAGGGACACTGCAGGCAGGGACACCAGGTGCCACCAGGGCAGGGACAGGGACAGCAGGGCACGGCCACCATGGGCAGAGGGTGACTCCCAGTGCCAGGAGGTTGTGGGTGATGAGCACCGGCCGCTCCGATGTACCCAGGAACCGAAGCACCGTGTGGGGGTCATCGAGGGGTCGCCAGAGCGGTCGCCGGTAGGCGCCGGTGGTCCGGGTGAGGCGAGGGGCTGTCACAGCCCGGGGCCGCGGTCCCCCAGCCCGCGGAAGGTGCTGCTCACTCGGGCATCCCCAGTCCCGGAGCCGTGGAGACACCGGCACCGGGACGCCCTCAGGCTCCGAGGTCACGCGTAGCCGGGACCCCTGGATGCCGCGGGGCCGGGCCGCCTACCTGGGTCAAGGTCGTGGCGGTCCCGTCCCGTCAGCGCCGCACCTGGGGAGGGCAGAGGAGGCGTCGGGCGCGGGGCCGGGACCCCCGAGATCCCGCGGGCCTCCGCGGGCCTCAGCGGGACGGGACCCCCGCTCCTCGGCACTGCGGCCCGCTCGGACCCGTCTCCGCCGCGCCCCCTCACCCTCGACACCGCCCGGGCCGGGCCGGTCCCTCCGGCCCCGCGCGGCCAAGGGCGGGCGGCGGCCCGGGCACCCCGGCACCGCGGCAGAAGGGCGGCTGGACCTGCCCCGAGGCCCGCCCCGCTCACCGCACCCCCCGCTCCCGCTGTCCCCTCTCGCGGTGTCCCCATTGCCGGTGCTCCGGCGCCCCCCGGCCGCTCCCGGTCCGCCCGGCGCCGCCGCTCACCGCCCGCCCCCGCCACGGGCCCCGCGCTCCCGACGCCATCTTCCCGCCGCGCCCGACGCACCGCGCGCGCGGCCACGCCCACCGCGGCACGGGACACGCCCACCACGGCCCTGGATACGCCCACCGCTCCCGGGACACGCCCACATGTCTCGGTGGGCGTGGTAACTCCGGGAAAGCCCGAGCGCTCATTGGCTAGGCCCTGAGTGGGGCGGGGCCGGGGCGCGTGGGAGCCGGGAGCCGGGATCAGGGACCGGCGGTACCGGGACACCCCGGCACCGGGTACCCTGTGCGAGGACGCTCCGGAGCGGGGCATGCCCAGAAACCGGGAAGCCCTCCAAGCCGGGCAGCGATAACCGGGTACCCAGGTGCTGGGACTCCCGGCAACGAGAGCCCCAGCACGGGCACAACTCGGAACCGGGCACCCCGCTGGCCCAGCCACCCCTGTACTGGGACCCTCCGTAACTGCGCACCCCAGTACCGGGTAACCCTGCACCGGTAACCGGATACCTCAGTAACCCTGCACAGGATAAGCCCTGCACGCTGCCCTTCCCGGAACTGAGCACCTCGGAATCGGGCACGCCGGTACCGGGACCCCCCAGAACCCCTCTCCCGCGTACCCCAGAAACGGGCCCTCCCTGGCGCTGGGCACCCTTGTGCCAGATAACCTTGCACTGGGCACCCCTCTGCCAGGCAGCCCCGCACCAGGTGCTGGGAGCCGCCGCCGCCCCTACACCGGGCGCTGCCTGGCACCGGCTGTTGTTCCTGGAGCTAACCTGGGCCCCGCACACCTGGCCACGGCTCCGTGCCCCAGCGTGCCCGGCGGACCTGGCACGGTGGCTGCCTCCGCCCAGGTGTTCCAGGAGCCAGCGGGTACCCTGGGGATCCCTCGTTGCTAGGACACGCCCGGTGTCGCAGGAGCCGCGTGGCTTCGTCCCCTGGAGGAGCCGCGCCTGGCACCGGGGCAGGCGGCAGCACCTGGCAGGTGCTCAGGACCCCCGGCCACCTGGACGCACAGGATCCCCGCTGAGAAGGACCCTACCGGGACCCTCGGCTCCCTCCTGTCCTGCCGCTGGAGCGGGCTCCAGCCCGGCAGCACCTCTGGAGCCATGGCAGCAGCCCGGGCTGGCACCGGCACCGGCACCGGACACGCCACGGGGTGAGGGGGGCACGGCCGCCTCCTGCGGGCTTGGGGGTGGGGGCGCCGCAGGGACCCCCTCAGTCCCACAGGTGCTGGGGGGCTGGCTGAGCCCTAGAGCCCCTGGCAGCTGGGCTGAGCGCGGGCAGAGGGATCCCAAATAGGGACAGAGTGAGCCCCGGTCCCTCTGTGCCCCCAGCCGCCCTGCCAGCCCCCAGAACTGGAGCCTGGACCCCGCCGGGGACTGGCACTACCGATGGATCTGCCTGATGGTGCTGCCCATCCTTTACAACTGGGTCGTCCTCATCCTCAGGTGCCGGGCAGTGGGGCTGGCGTTGGTGGGGGTGGGGGGGTCCTGGCCCCGTCCCAGTGATGCCACTCGTACCCCAGGTGCTGCTTCCCCGAGGTGCAGGAGGCACACGCGGGGCTGTGGAGGGCCCTGGACGGGATCAGCGATGCACTGTACCTGCTGGACATCGCCGTGCACCTCCACACAGGTACGGACACACAGACAGACACACGGACGCGCAGGGGCACACAGCCACACAGGTATGTACACACAGACAGACACACGGACGCGCAGGTGCACACAGCCACACAGGTATGTACACACAGACAGACACACGGACACACAGGGGCACACAGCCACAGCCACACAGGTACGTACACACAGACACAGACAAACGGACACACAGGTACACACAGTCACAGCCACACAGGTACGGGTGTGTACACAGACAGAGACTCAGGTGTGTACACACACAGACACTCAGGTGTGTACACAGACAGACACACACATGCAGGTGTATACACAGACACACAGGTACATAGACACAGAAACACACAGGTGTGTACACTCACACACAGTCACACAGGTGTGTACATATACACACACACGTGCAGGTATGTACATACAGACACACGCACACATGTGCAGGTGTGTACCTACAGACACACACACACACACACGTGTGCAGGTGTGTACATATAAGCATGCACACACGTGCAGGTGTGTACGTACAGACACACACACACATGTGCAGGTGTGTACATACACACATACACACACGTGTGCAGGTGTGTACATATAAGCATGCACACACGTGCAGGTGTGTACACGTTCGTACACAGCTGTGCACTCCCACTCCCACAGCCCCCAGCCAGCCCCACACAGCGGATGGCTGGGTGGGTGGTCTGGAGTCTCACACCCACGCCTTGCCCCTCAGCGCCAGGGCACCCAGCGAGCCACCAGTGCTCTCCGCCAGGGTGCCCACCCAGGGTTCCTGTGCCCCCCTGTGTCCCACTGTGAGCCCTCTGCCCTCACGGGGAGCAGCCCCTGCAGGGTGGGTGGGTGCCCTGGGCTGCCCCGGCTGCCCCCCCAGGTTTCCTGGAGGACGGGATCCTGGTGCGGGACGCCAGGCGGATGCGGCGGCGCTATCTGGGCTCCTGGAGCTTCCCCTGGGACGTGGTGGCCGTGCTGCCCACCGAGCTGTTCTGCCTGCTCCCGGGGGTCCCGAGGGTCCCAGGGGTGCCAGCGGCACGTGCCAACCGCTGCCTACGGGTGCCACGGCTCTTCGAGGCCTTCGACCGGTGCGAGACGCGCACGGGATGGCCCAACGCCTTCCGCGTGGCCAAGCTGATGCTATACCTGCTGCTGGGCATCCACTGGCACGCCTGCCTCTACTTCGCGCTGTCGGCGCGCCTGGGGCTGGGCGCCGACCCCTGGGTCTGCCCCGCCTTCGCCCGGCTGCTGCGCCGCTACCTGCACAGCTTCTACATCTCCACGCTGGTCCTGGCCATGGTGGGCGACACGCCGGAACCGCAGCGCGAGGAGGAGCTCCTCTTCCTCACCGCCGGCTTCCTCCTGGCCGTGCTGGGCTTCGCCACCGTCACCGGCAGCATCAGCACCGTCATCGTCAACCTCAGCTCGGCCGCCAGCGCCTTCTACCCCGAGGCGGGGCCGGTGCGGCGGTACCTGCGGGCGCGGGGCGCGGGCGGGCGGCTGGCGGGGCGCGTGGTGCGCTGGCACCAGCACCTGCGGGCGCAGCGCAAGCTGCCGGCAGAGTGGCGGGTGCTGCAGCACCTGCCGCGGGGGCTGCGCGCCGAGGTGGCGGCCAGCGTGCACCTGGCGGCCCTGCGGCGCGTGGGGCTGTTCCGCAGCTGGGAGCGCGGCGTGCTGCGGCAGCTGGTGCTGCGCCTGCGGCCGCAGGTCTTCGGGCCCGGCGAGTTCGTGTGCCGGCGCGGGGACGTGGGCCGCGAGATGTACTTCATCCGCGAGGGCCGCCTGGCCGTGGTGGCCGAGGACGGCGTCACGCAGCTGGCCGTGCTGGGCGAGGGGCTCTACTTCGGGGAGATCAGCCTCATCAACATCAAGGGTGAGCTCCGCACCGCGCCCCGGCGCTGCCCCGCGGCCCCTCGGGCTCACGGCCCCCCGCCCCACAGGCAACATGGCGGGGAACCGGCGCACGGCCAACATCCTGAGCATCGGCTACTCGGACCTGTTCTGCCTGGGCAAGGAGGACCTGGCGGAGGTGCTGGCCGAGTTCCCCAGCGCCCGCGCTGCCATGGAGGCCAAGGGCCGGGAGCTGCTGCTGCGCATGGGCCAGCTGGACACCGGAGCCGAGGCGGCGGCGCTGGCGGCCGAGGCCGAGGCGGAGCGGCGGCTGCGGGGGCTGGAGGCGGCCCTGGAGGGGCTCCAGACGCGGGCAGCCCGGCTGCTGGCACAGCTGGAGGCCAGCGCCCTGCGCATGGCCCTGCGCGTCCGGCGCCTCGAGCGACGGCTGCAGCTGCGGGACAGAGCGGTGCGGGACGGAGCCGTGCGGGACAGAGCGGTGCGGGCAGACGGAGCAGACGGGGCAGCAGGAACGGCCTCACCGCAGCAGCCTGCCAGCACACAAGGTCTTACCGGGAGACAGGGCCCCCCCAGAGTGCAGGGTGCAACCAAGGCACCGGCTGTCCTCGGAGCACATGGGCCCCCCAGGGCACAGGGTCCCTCCGAGGTGCAGGGTGCCCCCAGGGCACAGGAACCAGGCTCTGCAGGAGGACGGGGTCCCACTGGGGTGCAGGGCCCCTCCAAGGCACAAGGTCCCCACAGAAGACAGGGCCCCAGTGACATGCCAGGTCCTCCCAAAGCACACGATACCCCCACGGTGCAGGGCCCCCTCCAGGCACGGGCTCACATTGGGGTACGAGGTCCTCGCGGCATGTATGGCCCCGGAGGGGCACCGGCTCCCCTCAAGGCACATGGTATTCCCATGGCAGAGGGTCCCCTCAGGGCGCAGGGGCTGCCCAGGGCACGGAGGCAGATTGGGACGCGAGGTCCCAGCAGCATGTATGGCCCCGGCAGGGCACAGGCTCTGCCCAGGGCACGGGGTCCCTCCGGGTCACACAGATCCGGAGGGGCACATGATGCCCCCGGGGCTCAGGGGGTCCCACGAGGGGTGGGAGTGCCGCGGGACCAGTTCCGTGGGGCTGAGGGGTGACCTGGAGGGGGACACAGCAGCGACGGGTGACAACGACAGCTGCTGCTGCGGGACCGGGAGAGGAAGGAGCCGGCGTGGGGACGGGTCAGGGTCACGGAGTTTCAGGACCAGGGTCACGGAGTTTCACGGAGCCGCTCGGGACCCCCGGCCCCGCCGGACCGTCCCGAGGCAGCCGCAGGGACACGGTGATAGACACTGCGGTGGCGGCCGTCGCCCGGTGCCTCAAGAGCGCTCCCAGCGAGCCCCTCCAAGCTGCCCGACCCGCCCGGGACTCCGGCTGCAGCCCGGTACTCCCCGAGCCCCGCTCCCGGTGCTCTCCATGGCCCCGCCCGTCTCCCACCGCCCCGGGCTCCCCCTGTTCCCGCCTCCCCCGCGCCCCCCGGCACCTCCCGGGCTCCCCCCGCCGCCGCCACCGCCCCCCGCCCCCGGCCCGCCCCGCGCCGGGCGCCGCCCCCGCTTATCCACCGGCGGCTCCGAGCGGATCGGAGCCTCGTCCCTCCCGGAGCCTCCCGGTGCCTGCTCCTTCCCGGTGCCTCCTGCCGGAGGAGGGGCGGGGGGAGGCGGGGGGGTCCCCGCCATGGACCCCCGGCCCCTCAACGAGTCGCTGCAGGAGATGCTCTGCCGCTCCGGGAACAGCACCGGGAACGGACCCGGCACCGGCACCGGCAACGGGATCAACGGCTCGATCTGCGACCTCCTCCGCAGGGGCCTCCGCGGGCCCCCGGCGCCCAGAGGTGAGAGCGGGGGCGGGGGGGAAGGAGCAGGATGGACCCGGGAAGGGACCCCCGCTTCGTGCCGGCCCTGCGCTCCCCGGCACGCCGGCACCCCGCTTCGTCCCGCCGCGGTGCCCGCCGCCCTGCGCTCCCGTTCTCCCGGTCCCCGAGCGGTGCCGCCCCGTCCCCGCCGTGCCCCTCATCAGCCGGCACCCATCGTCCGCGATCCCCGCGGGTTCGGTGGCCCCGGCACTGCCCAGCGGTTCCGATGCGGATCTCGGCGCTGCCGGGGGGAACACGCCGGGCTGTGCCGGTGGCAGCAGGAGGGCGGAGGGGACTCCGACAGGGACGCCACGGACACAGCCAGCGCCCGCCCCGCACCCCTGCCCCTCTGCCAGGCGGGGACCTCCAGTCGTACCCTCGACTGGGACGACACCATCCCACCCCCGGCTGGGGCCCCTGCTCCCGCTGTCACTCCGCTCTCCGGGCAGGACGTGCCCGGTCCCCGCGCCGCCGGGGGAGCCGCGGCTCAGCACCGAGGCGGAGGGTGGGCAGGATGGGGGCACCCACCTGCATAAGGGTCCCTCAGCCTCGTGGAACTGAGCCGAGGAGCGTGGGGTTCACCCCAAATCCCGGCGGCTGCCACACGGGGGGGAAACGATGCACTCATCTGATGGGTCTCCACCGAGTCCTCGCCGGTCACGCCGGTGCCCCTGAGCCTGTGATGGGGGCCTTTGGGGTGCCCTCAGAGCGTGTCTGGGGGGCCACCGGGCTACCCTCGGGGTGCCATGGAGGCGTCTCTGTGGCAGCCTCGGGAGTGCTTTCACAGTGCCTCTAGGGTGCCACCTGGGTGCCACCGGGGTGCCCTCTAGGGTGCCACCGGGGTGCCAGTGCAGCGCCGTGCCCGCAGAGCTGGACGTGGCGGTGCGCGTGGTGCTCTACGTGGTGATCTTCGTGCTGAGCGTCGGGGGCAACGCGCTGGTGGTGGCCGTGCTGGCGCTGAACCGGCGGCTGCGCACCGTCACCAACTGCTTCCTGCTGTCCCTGGCCCTGAGCGACCTGCTCCTGGCGCTGTGCTGCATGCCCTTCACCCTGCTGCCCGGCCTCATGGGCGCCTTCATCTTCGGCGACGTCGTCTGCAAGCTCGTGGCCTACCTCATGGGTAGGGTGGGACACGCGGGGCTTGTCCCCTCTCCCGGATGGGGCACACGGGGGCTCGTCCCCTCTCCCGGGTGGGGCACACGGGGGCTCGTCCCCTCTCCCGGATGGGGCACACGGGGCTCGTCCCCTCTTCTGGGTGGGGTGGGGCACGGCGGGGGACCTCATCCCTGCCTTGTCGGTACTGGGGGCGCAGGGAGGGGGCTCGTTCCTACCCCGTGGATACCTGGGGGGCTATCCCCACCTCCCGGGCGCACGGAACGCGGCACAGGGGGGCTCCGGGAGGAGGGGAGGTGCGGGCCTGCAGCCTCACGCCGTGCCCGCCGACACCCCCCGCTGCCCGCAGGGGTCTCGGTGGCCGTGTCCACCTTCAGCCTGGTGGCCATCGCCATCGAGCGCTACAGTGCCATCTGCAACCCGCTGCAGTCGCGCGCCTGGCAGACGCGGTCCCACGCGTGCCGCGTCATCGCGGGCACCTGGGCGCTGGCGGCGCTGCTGATGCTGCCCTACGCCGTGTACAGCAGCACGCGTCCCGCCGCGCCGCGCCCGCCGCCCGCCCAGTGCACGCACCACTGGCCCAGCGAGCGCGTCCGGCAGCTCTGGTGAGTCCGGGCACCGAGGGGGAGCAGGGCCCCGAGGGGACGCCGGCTCACCGGGGCCACCTGTCCCAGGTACGTCCTGCTGCTCCTCGTGCTGTTCTTCATCCCGGGCGTGGTGATGACGGTGGCGTACGGGCTCATCTCCCGCGAGCTCTACCGGGGCATCCGCTTCGAGCTGGACGTCAAGAGGGAGGTGGCAGGTGAGGGGCTGGGGCGGGGGTGACGCTGCGGGTGATGCCTGGCGCGACTCCTGTGTGGGCAGAGTGCCCACCCCAGCAGGAGAGGCAGGGCTGAGCCCTCACCCCTGCTCCCCACAGTGGTGTGCTCCTCAGGGACACCCCCTTTCCCGGGGACCCACTTGTAGCCTCGGGGTGCAGCGTGTCCCCGTGGTGCCATGGCCATTTCTGTGTCCCCTGCACCCCATCCCATCCTCCTGGAGGATGCTCCCGCGGTGTCGGGGCGCAGTGTGTCCCTACAGCGCGGTGGCCGTGACCATGCCCCCTCACTCCACAGCCCAGCGTGGCACCGGGGGGGACCCGGCGCCCAGCTGCGACGAGGGTGACGGCTGCTACCTGCAGCTGTCCCGTCCGGGCGCGGCGCTGGAGCTGCGGGCGCTGGAGGCGGCCGCGCAGCAGGACCGGGCCCGCATCAACAGCTCGGGGGCGCAGCTGGCGGCCAAGCGGCGCGTGATCCGCATGCTGGTGGTTATCGTGGCCATGTTCTTCCTCTGCTGGCTGCCCATCTTCGCCGCCAACACCTGGCGCGCCTTCGCCCCGCGGGCAGCGCAGCGGGCGCTCTCGGGCACGCCCATCGCCTTCATCCACCTGCTGTCCTACACCTCGGCCTGCGCCAACCCCCTCATCTACTGCTTCATGAACCGCCGCTTCCGCAAGGCCTTCGGGGCCACCTGCGCGGGCTGGGGCTGCCGCCGCGCCTGCCCCCGCCGCCCGCCCGAGGACGAGCCGCCCATGGCCAGCGCCTCGCTCTCCAAGTTCAGCTACACCACCGTCAGCAGCCTGGGACCCCCCTGAGCCGCCCCCGAGCTGGAACCCCCCGAGCCCCCCAACACCGGTGCCTGGGGCCCCCGCGAGTGGGACCCCCACGAGCCCCCACGGCCAACACCTTTCTCTCCGAGCTCAGCTACACCATCCTCAGCAGCCTGGCACCCGAGCTAGCTCCCCTTAGGCCCCCAACACCAGTGCCTGCCCCCCCCCCGAGCTGGACACCCCCAGCAGGGCCCCCCTGAGCATGAACCCCTGCCCTGCCGGCACCCCCGTGCCCCCCTCAGCTGCACTCCCAGCCGCCCGCCCGCCCTCCCGGGACGCGCTTGCTCGGCACCCCCCGCTCCATCCCCGTATCCCCGAGCCCCGGCTGGGTGGGGGCGACGGGCGGGCGGGAGGAGCCTGGGGCCGGGCAGGGGGAGGCTGAGGGAGGGCGAGGCGCCCAGCCCAGCTCAGCCCAGCCCGGGGTCTCCCCGCGCTGCTCTCCGGCTACGGTCACAATAAACTGACCCCGTGCCCACCTGCGCCGCTGCTCCCAGCACTCCTGCCCCGCCGGCACGGAGGCTCCGCCGGGCAGAACCGGGCGGGACGTGGGATCGGCGCCGCGCGAGGCTCGGGGGCTGAGGGCTGGGACCCTCCGCTGCGGGAACTGCTGAGCCCGGCGGCGGGGGCAGCGGGCGGGATGAGAGCCCCGGGCCCGGTGCGCCCAGTGCCGCCCCGCTGGGGTGACCGTACGCAGGGGAGGGGCGCCCAGGGGAGCGGGACCCCGGGGACCGCCGCCGGCCCCAGGACTCCATCTCCCACTCTGCCCCGCGCGCCTTACGTCAGCCCGGCTCCCTTATTTGCATACGGCTCCCCGCCCCGGGTGGCCACGCCCCACCCCCCTCAGCCCCGCGGACATTGATCACGCCCCCCCGGCGGCCACGCCCCCGCCGCTCTCGGCCACGGCGCCGAGGGCGGGCCCTGCCCCAACTTTGGCTCCGCCTCTTTGAGTCCTTGCCCCGCCTCCCTCATCATAAAGGGCGGGGCTCGGCCACGCCCCCAGCCGGCCCCGCCCCTCCCTCGGCCATGGCGGCCGGGGCTCGGGCCCCGCTGCCCCCGCGCCCCCCGCGGGCACCGCGCTCAGCGCTGCCGCCGCTGGCCCTGCTGGCCCTGCCGGCCCTGCTGGCCCTGCTGGCACTGCCGGTGTCGGCGGGGTCGCCGCCCGGCCCCGAGGAGCAGCTGGCGGCGGCGGCGCCGCGCTGGGGCTGGCGGAACGTGTCGTGCCCGGCCTGCCGGGTGCTCTTCGGGGCGCTGGACGTGGCGCTGCAGGTGGGCACGGGGGGTCGGGGTGTGCCGGGACACGGGGGGCACCGGGGGGACACCGGGGGTACACCGGAACACCGGGCCAGGCACGGGGATAAGTGGACACTGGGACACCAGGAGGGGAAGAGCGGGGGTGAAAGGAATGGGACAGGAACGGGGTCAGCGGGGACAGGCACAGGGACAGGGACAGGGACAGGCCGGGCCAGTCCCTCGTGACGGGCCGGGGCCGGGACAGGCCAGGACAGGTCGGGGCTTGTGACAGACACGAGACCGGGCTGGGAATGGGGACAGGGACGGGCGGGGACGGGGAGAGTGACAGGCTGGGGCGGCTGAAAGAGCAGCGGGGACGGGCGGGGTCATGCCAGCAGCTCCGCTCGGGGGAGCGGGGACGGGCTGGGACAGGAACAGGAACCGGACAGGCTGGGGCGGGGACGGGAACGGAGGGAGGAACACACCGGGCTGGGGACCAGAGGGGCTGGGGGACCGTGGGTCCCTTCTGGCCTCGGGATATCCAGCTGAGTGGGCCGGGGAGTGTGGGACAGCGACAGCAGCCAGGGGCCGTCCCGGGGAGCTGCTGGTGCAGCGCACTGACGGCAGCTGGGGTGCCGTGTCCGTCCCGGGGGTGCCGTGTCCGTCCCGGGGGTGCCGTGCCCATCCCGGCGGTACCGTGCCCGACCCGGCGGTGCCGTGCCCGTCCCGGGGGTGCCGTGCCCATCCCGGCGGTGCCGTGCCCGTCCCGGGGGCGCCGTGCCCGTCCCGGCGGTGCCGTGCCCGTCCCGGGGGCGCCGTGCCCGTCCCGGGGGCGCCGTGCCCGTCCCGGGGGTGCCGTGTCCGTCCCGGCGGTGCCGTGCCCGTCCCGGGGGTGCCGTGCCCGTCCCGGGGGTGCCGTGCCCGTCCCGGGGGTGCCGTGCCCGTCCCGGCGGTGCCGTGTCCATCCCAGTGTCCTTCCCCCGCAGCTGGAGCCGAACGTGGCCCGCGTGGGGCGCGTGGCGTCGCGGCTGTGCCAGGAGCTGCGGCTGGCGCGGCCGCCCGTGTGTCGCCAGGCCGTGCAGCTCTTCCAGGGCGACGTGGTGGCCGCCTGGGCCCGCTCCGTGCTGCGCCCGCCCGAGGCCTGCGGGCTCCTGCTGGGCCCCCGCTGCGGCCACTGGGACATCCTGGGCGCCTGGAACCTGTCCCTGCCCGCCGCCCCCAAGCCGCCGGTGCGGCCCCCCGCGCCGCCGCCGCCCGGAGCGCCCACCGCCCGCATCCTCTTCCTCACGGACCTGCACTGGGACCGGCAGTACGCGCCGGGCAGCGCCGCCGCCTGCCCCGACCCGCTGTGCTGCCGCGGGGCGCCCGCCGAGGGCCCGGGGGCCGCGGGCTTCTGGGGCTCCTACAGCAAGTGCGACCTTCCCCTGCACACCATCGACGCGCTGCTGGCCCAGCTGCCCAACGGCACCGGCAACGGCACCGGCGGCTTCGCGGCAGCCTACTGGACCGGGGACATCCCCGCGCACGACGTGTGGCAGCAGAGCCGCGGGGACCAGCTGCGGGCGCTGCGCACGGTGACGGCCCTGCTGCGCGCCCGCCTCGGCCCGCTGCGCGTCTTCCCCGCCGTGGGCAACCACGAGGCCACGCCGGTGAACGCCTTCCCGCCGCCCTACGTGCGGGGCAACCGCTCGGCGGCGTGGCTCTACGACGCCATGGCCGAGGCCTGGCAGCACTGGCTGCCCCCCGCCGCCCTGCACACCCTGCGGTGGGCGCCGGGCCGGGAGGGCTCCCTCTGCCCGGGCTCCGGGGAGGGGGGTTTGTGCCTTGGGGGGTGGGAGGGCGCAGGGTGGGGGTTCTGGGCTGCTGGGGGCCTGGGTCTGTGGCATTTGGGTACCAGGATCAGAGGACACAGGCTGGGAGGCTCCAGACTGGGCGGCTCTGGGCTGTCGGGTGTTCTGGGAGCTGCAGTGGCGCAGACTGGGGGCTCAGAGCAGGGGACTCTGGAATACTGGGGGCTCAGGACTGGCAGGACACAGCATGGTCTCCCATGCTGGTGGGGGAGTGGGGGTACCAGGCTAGCTGGGGTTGGGTGCAGATGTCTCAGCTTCATGGGGGAAGAGGTGCAAGGAGGGGGTCATGGCTGGCTGGGGTACGGAGAGGGCTGTGGGATGACAGGGGCTCCAGGCTGAGGGCTGTAGGTGGGTGGGCAGTGTGGGTGGCAGAGAGCTGGGGGTCCATGGGATGGGTGCAGGGTCTGTGGCTCAGGGGACTCAGCACTGACCCCCCCCCTTTTCCACACAGGGCTGGCGGGTTCTACACGGCACAGGTCTGGCCTGGGCTGCGCCTCGTCTCCCTCAACATGAACTTCTGCTCCCAGGCCAACTTCTGGCTTCTGATCAATGCCACTGACCCTGCAGGGCAGCTCCAGTGGCTCATGGGGGTCCTGGCAGATGCTGAACGTGATGGGGAGAAGGTGTGGGGGGGTTCTGGGGGGACGTGGGGGGTCTTGGTGGGCCCCGGGCAAAGCCCCAGCCCTGGCTCCCTGCCCACAGGTGCACATCATCGGGCACATCCCCCCAGCCCACTGTCTGCGCAGCTGGAGCTGGAACTACTACCGCATCATCAGCAGGTCAGTGCCTGACCCCTGCCCAGACCCCACACCGTGTGCCCCACCCCACATGCCAGACCCCCATTCCGTGCCCTGGCCTCCATCCCCGTGTGCTGGACCCCTGTCCATGTGCCCTCGACCCCCACCCCACAAGCCAGAGCCTGGCTCCACACCCTGAACTCCCATCCCACAATGGTCCCCCTGCCCTGCACAACAGGCCCCTGCCCCACATGCTGGACCTCTGCACCAGACTCCACCCCACACCCTGGGCTCTCTCTCCGTGTGCCATCCCGTGCCCCACACTGCCTGCCCCCTGTGCCAGACTCCCAGCCCGTGTAACCTGGAGCCCCAGCCCACATGCCGGACCCGAGGGCCAGGGTTGGGGTTCCGGGGGGCGGTCTGGGGATGCCCCCCCAGCTCACCCACCCTGGCAGGTTCGAGGGCACCATCGCCGCGCAGTTCTTCGGGCACACACACCTGGATGAGTTCGAGTTGTTCTACGATGAGGAGACGCTGTCACGTCCCGTGTCCGTCGCCTTCATCGCACCGAGCGTCACCACCTACATCAGCCTCAATCCCGGTGCGTCCCGAGCCCCCGCCGTGCGTCCCCCACGGCCCCCGCTCCCCGGCGCTGACCGTCCCTCCCGCCGCAGGGTACCGCGTCTACGAGGTGGCCGGCTCCTACCCCGGGAGCTCCCACGCGGTCCTGGACCACGAGACCTTCATCCTCAACCTGACGGAGGCCAACGCGGCGCCCCCGGGCACCGCCCCGCGCTGGCGGCGGCTCTACGGTGCGCGCGAGGCCTACGGGCTGCCCGCCGCCTTCCCGGCCGACTGGGACCGCCTGGTGCGGCGCATGCAGGACGACGAGCCCCTCTTCCAGCTCTTCTGGTTCCACCTGCACAAGGGGCACCCGCCCCGCGAGCCCTGCGGCGCGCCCTGCAAGGCCGCCCTGCTCTGCGCCCTGCGCTCCGGCCGCGCCGCCGACCCCGCGCTCTGCCGGCCCCTGCGCCCCGCACTGCCCTTCCCGCGCATCCAGGAGCTCTGGCAGCAGCGGCGGCTCTGCTGAGCCGGGGCTGGCAGCAGCAGGGGCTGGGACACGGGGACAGCGGGAGCTCCTGGGACATGGTCACACCGGGAGCTCCGGGGACACGGTCACATCGGGAGCCCCTGGGATGTGGTGACACCAGGAGCGGGGTCAGCAGTGGTCTCGCTGGAAGCAGGGCAGGGACACGGTTACACAGGGAGCAGGACTGTAGCCAGCACAGGTCACAGCAGGAGCGGGATCAGTACGAGGTCACTGGGAGTGAGGTCGGGATTGGCACGTGGTCCCCGGGTCCCACCAGTTACACAATAAAGGCACAATGGACACCACCACCCCTCCTAATGCTCTCCACCAGCACCAGAACTGGGATCAGGATCAGCACATAGTCTCATGCTCCCATCACCCCCCACTACAGGTGTGATGGACTCCACTGTCCTTCATCTTCCTCACTGCAATTCTCAGCCACAACTTAGGGAGACCCAAATCAGGGATGCTTGGGCCCAAACACCCCGCCTCCTTGTCCTAATTCTCACCCACTGGGATCACAACTGGCATCAGCCTGTGATTCCTGTCCTCCCATCACTCCCCTAATAAGGTGTGGATGGACCCCACTGCCTCTCTTCACCTGTGGCATCCTAAGAAGACCCAAACCAGACACAACACCCTCCTCTTGCTGCTCCTCCCTGTGTGAGGCCACATGCAGAGCCAAGCCGGGCTGGTGGAATGGGTTTATTAATTAATGATTTAGTACAACACAGACCCTCGTTACGCCACATGCATTGGGGACCCTGGGGGGGGGGGGGGGGGGGGCGTCACCCACCGTGGGGGCAGCGGTGGGGGCAGGACCCCCGACCCGACACCCTGGGTAACTCCGTGCTCCGGAGCACTGGGTCCGTGGTCCTGCCCCCCGACGCTGCCTCGCCCCGCTCACGGGGTCTGCGCCCCTCCCCGCCGCGGTTTGAGGGTCCCCAGGAGGGTCTGCACCCCCCGGCGCACGGAGGAGCCCACCCGCCGCGCCACCGAGTCGGCCGGGGGCGCGGGCAGGCAGGAGCTGGAGGCCTGGGGCCGCGCATCCAGGCACTTCTGGTAGCGGAGCTGCGGGGAGGGAGCCGGGGGTCAGCGGGGCCGGGGCAGCCCGGGGCGGGCAGGGCAGGGCAGGGCAGGGCAGGGCAGGGGCGGCACTCACCACGCAGGCGGCCTGCAGCGCCTCGCTGAGCCCCGCGGCGTTGGGCTCACACCACACCATGTGGCAGCGGAAGGTGCCGGGGGCGCTGGCCATGATGAAGGCGAAGGCGCGGACGTCGCGTCCCACCCCCATGAAGGACAGGAAGCGCACGCGGCACTCGCACAGCACCGCCTCTGTCTGGGGACACGCCCGACACCGGGTCACCGAGACACCCCCAGTATGGGGACGGGGTCAGCAGGGCACATGGGGTGTCACCCCAGGGAGGGTGGGGGGTCATTGTGGTACTCTGGGGCTGGGAGGGGATCCCCCGAGGCCCCGTGGGATGTGGTGGGATGGCGACACGATGGAAGGAGCCATGGTGGTACCCAACCCACCCCTGGTACAAGGACAGGTCTCCGCAGCCCCTCTGACACGTGACGGGGTCACTCAGGCCCCAGAGCAGGAAGGGGTCACCAGTGAGGATGGGGGCCAACACATCTCCCCAGAGTGAGAGGGGGTCACCACAGCCCCCCTAGGCCAGGGTGGTGGTCCAAGGTGGGGATGCACCCGGTAATGGTGAGGGTGGGCGTGAGTGGGGGTGCCAGGGCAGGGGTCCGAGGAGGGCACGCACCTGGCGGTGAGCAATGGTGAGGGTGGCGGGGGCCACACTGACCACCACGGGGGTGGGCGCAGGGGGCTCCCCTGAGCCAGGGGCCAGCGCCGCCTCCAGCGCCGCGTTGATCACATCCATGCCTGGGGGGCACAGGGAGGCTCAGGGCAACCTGGGGGTGCCCTCACCCCACAGCTGCCACACGTGGGCCGGAGGAGCCCCCCGAGACTCCCCCCTTCCCCTCAAGTCATCCACTCACCCACTGGCTTGGCCACGGGGACACAGCCCAGGTAACACACAGGGAAGCGCTGAACCACCTCACTCTTGGGGGCTGGGAACTCCACTGTGGCAGAGGCACTGTCAGACACCCCCAGAGCCCCAACATCCCCCCAGAACCCCAACATCCCCCCAGAACCCCTCCCCAGCCCTCAGGGCTCACCCAGCACCCCCCAAGACCTCTTGGATGCTGGGTTCTCCAGTGTGGGGGGGACATGGCACACCTCCCCAGAGCTCTCCAAGACCCCCCAGAGCACCCCCAGAACTCCCAACACCCCCAGGTGCACTACCTTGCTCTTGGGGGCTGGGAGCCCTGCTGTGGTGGGGGACATTGTCAGACGCCCCCCAACCTCCCTAAAAGCCACCCTTCCTTCCCACTGCCCTCCCCCAGTGAATGCAACCTCCAGACCCACAAGGTTCCTCCCCTGCCGTTGCCCTGTCCCCTCGCAGGACTCCCCCAGCAATCCTCCAGTCCTTCCTAGTTGTCCCCAGACTCCCAGTGCCCTCCAGGGTACCCCCAAGGCCCCCAGTTCTCTCACAGGTACCCCCTAACGCCGTACCCTGCAGGGGAGGCTCCCCCAGCCGGGGGGGCTCTGTCCCCAGGCCGTTGCCTGCTGTCCGGGCACTTCGCCGCTCCGCCGTCAGCTGGGGGACAGATGTGACACCACTGTGACCTCCAGGGACCCCCACGGTGACCCACAGTCCCCCAGATGTCAAGGGGCACGCCCAGCCCTCCTGGCTGTCACACCCTGGGCACCCCCAGGGATCCCTGGCCCTGGTGCCCTGTGGCAGGCCTCTGGGGACACTAGGGTGGGCAGGGGCTCACCCCTAGGGGCTGGCTGGAGGGGCCTGAGGTCTCACCTGTGTGCAAATGTGCAGACTAGGGCAAGTCCTGGCGGGTTTCTGGGGGTCTCACCTGGACACAGATGTGGTGCAGACCAAGGAAGGGGAATTTGGGGTGGGTTACCTGGGCCTGGGGGCTCCTTGGGGCGTCTCACCTGGGCCCAGACCTGGTGCAGGCCAGGTGGGGGGGTTCCCAGGGGCTTTTTGGGGTCTCATCTAGGCAGAGATGCAGTTCAGGCCAAGGTGGCAGTTTGGGGGGAAGCCAAGCAGAGTCTTGGGGGGAATTTTACCTGGACACAGAACCAGTCCTGGCCAGAATGGGGGTCCCAGGTGAGTTTTAGGGGGGTCTCACTTAGGCACAGACATGGTGCAGGCCAGGGGGCGGCATGAAGGGTCCTGGAGGGTTCTGGGGGTCTCACCTGAGCACAGACCCGGTGCAGCCCGGCGGCGATGGCGCTGGCGGGTCCCTCGCAGCGGAACACGTGGCACTTCAGCACCTGCGTCAGAGGGTCCCGGGCCACGTATGCAAAGTCCCTTGGGAGGAGGGGGGCACACTCAGGACCACCCCAGTGCCCTCCCCACCCAGTCCGAGCCGGGACTGGGGGCACTGGGGGTCTGGGGGCAGGTTGGAGCCATACCTCTCCCTGTGTCCCCGGCAGCACAGTGGGACAGAGTAGGGTTAGGAGGTGCCAGGCAGGACACAGGCCCCTCTCCTCCCCAGCCCCAGGGCACCCCACACCCCCGAGGGGCAGATCTGATCCTGCCACACACCCTTCTCTGCCGGGCGGGGCTCAGAGTTGGGACCTCATGGCCCCCACCTGCCCAGCCCACGGGACCATATCCGTACGTGGGGCCTCCCAGCCCTGTGCACACCTCACCCACCTGGGGACCCCAGCCCCACGGCCCCCTCCGCACCCCGATGTCCCCATCCCCAGCCCCACACATAGCATTCCAGAGCCCCACCCCACACTGTGTGTGACGACCCGTGGGGGTCCCGCGCACCCAGATCCCCCCATTCCCACAGCACCCCAGCCCATGTGTCCGTTCCCCTGCAGACAGCAGAGCCCCCCTGCGCTCCCCGTGCCCAGCCCCACCTGCTGCCGTGCCGCCCCACGCCCCAGACGCGGATGGCGCCCACGGGCTGCGCGTGCAGCAGCGCCCGGTCCTGCGGGTCCACCAGCTTCAGCGTGCGCTCCTCCAGCAGCAGCAGCGCCCGCGCCTGGGCACAGCGGTCAGCGGTGCTCCGCTCCCCGGTGCCGGGGGGCAGCACACAGGGTGCGGGATGGGTGGGGGGCGCAGGGGGCCTGGGGTCACTCACCTCCCCCCAGGTGCCGGGGGGGCCCTCGCGGGGCCCCGAGAGCTGCCGGATGCAGGCGCTGACGGCGCTGCTGCTGCGGCCGGGACCCAGCTCCTCCTCCCGCAGCTGCACCCAGCCCAGGGAGCGCACCGGGAGGCCCTGGGGGCAACGGGGGAACGGCAGTCAGCGGGGATGCGCGGGGCAGGGATGGCGAGGGGCGCGGGGCAGGGCCTCAGCCGCCCCGCAGTAACCCGGCCCCGCACCGCCCCGATCCGCACGGCCCCGGGCAGGGCGGGCCCCGCAGGTGACAGCACGGGGCATCCCTGCGTCGGGTGCCTCGGCCCCCAGCAGCGGACCGGACCCCACGGGAGTGGGGAAGGGGCCCTGCGGGCGGGCAGGGTCAGCAGAGACTGGCCCTACCTTGGAGTCCAGCACATCCTCCTCGCCCAGGGCCATGCTGCAAGGGGAAGGGTGGGGGCGTCACTGACTGCACCCTGACGCTCTGGGGCCTCTCCACCCCCAAACCCTGCCCCTGAGAGCCCTCTGGGATCCCCCACATCCCATACCTGGGTCATTGCACTCTGAGTGCCTTGGACTTTCTCCCCCAAACCCCTGCCTTGAGATCCTGGGAGTCCCCCAGTCTAACTCCATCCCGAGACCTCATTTCCCTGCCCCACACCTGGGTCCCTGCCCCCTCAGCTCCACTACACACCGGACACCCTCTCTCACCTGTCACCCAGTGTCCCACATCCCAACAGGGCCCAGGCACAGCCCTGCCCACGAGTCCCCCCAGTCCCCGTGCCCCCCACCGCACCCCTCTCCTGGTGATCCTGGGCCTGGTGACAGCATCTCCAGGTCTGACACTCCTGGCTCCTCATCTTCTTCTTCTTCCTCCTCCTCCTCCTCCTCAGCCGTGGGGTCCTAGGGGCATGGGGGCTCTGTGGGGTTGGGAGGGCACTGACCCCCCACCCTTTCCCATCCACTACCCCCTCTCACCTTCCACAAGTGCCCATCATTGAAGGTCTCAGCTGGGGCAAAGCTCGTCCAGGAAAGCTGCAGGGGGCTGGGTCAGGTGCTCCATAGGGCAGCCCCCCAGTGCCCCATGGCTCCCCCCGGTCACCCCACAGCGCACTATGGGAGCCCCATGGTAACCCCAAGAGCAACCCACGCCCAGACCACGGGTGCCCTGCGCCCCCCACAACCACCCCACCATCATCCCCCGGCCACCCGGTGCCCTACAGCCACCCTGTGGTCCTTCAGGGGCTGCCCCTACAGCCACCCTGTGGTCCTTCAGGGGCTGCCCCTACAGCCACCCCGTGGCCCCTCAGGGGCTGCCCCTACAGCCACCCTGTGGTCCTTCAGGGGCTGCCCCTACAGCCACCCTGTGGTCCTTCAGGGGCTGCCCCTACAGCCACCCTGTGGTCCTTCAGGGGCTGCCCCTACAGCCACCTCCCAGGCCAAGCCCAGCCCTCTTGGTCCCGACTCACGGTGGGCCCCTCGGTGGGGGTGCTGCCGTCGGAAGGGGTCTCATGGGGCCCGCCGGGGGGCTCCCACTGGGTGGTCCCGGTGGGGACATGCCAGTAGTAGGTGCCCGAGGTGTCCTGCACCCGCAGCCAGCCGGGGGGCAGGTCCCCGTGTGCCCCCGCGCCACACGGCCACAGCGACTCTGCGGGGCAGGGGGCAGAGGGCTCAGCCCCGGCCCCGCACGGCCCCCCGCGCCAGGGACACGGGGATACCCCACGGGGGCTCCACAGGGACACGGGGCAAAGGGGGGCACGGAACCAATGCGGGCTGGGGACACAGAACAGCGCCCAGGGGATGGGGGACCAGGGACCAAGAACGGCCCCCGGGGGGCTGGGAGCGCAGGAGTGGGCACACAGCCAGGGACGAGGGGAGATGGGGAGCTGAGAGGAGCACGGGGGCACGGCAGGAAGGAGCAGGTGGGACAGCCACGGGGCTCTGCGGGGAAGCCAGAGAGTGTCAGAAGCCTCCATGGGGCAGCAGTGGGACAGCGAGAGCTCACCGTGGGGCTCCGCGGGGCAGCCACAAGTCACTCCAGCGGTGCCCACCTGGCTCATCGGGGGAGCTGCCGGGGCTGCCCTGGCTCAGCGTGGCCCAGCTCGAGTCCTCGTCGCTGCCGGGGCCGGGCCCCCCGAAGAGGCGGCTGGCGCTGCGCCCCGGGGGCTCCCGCAGGCCCCGCTCCGCGCCCAGAGCCGGCGGGGACACCCCGGCCCCGTCCTCCTCCTCTTCGTCCTCCTCCTCATCTTCATCCTCCTCCTCCTCCTCCGAGGCGCCGATCAGCAGGGCCCTCTGGTCCCCGGCGGCGTTCCGGGCATTGCGGACCCGGACCCCCGGCTCCAGCGCCCCGGGGGACTCGCCGTGCGCCCCGGGGGAGCGCCCCGGCCCCGGCCCCGGCTCCGGCTCGAGCTCGTTGCGGTTCTGGTCCTGCCCGGCCTTGGCCCAGCCGGCGCCGGGCAGCTCCTCGGCCGGGGCCCCCCCGGGGCCGGTGCGGGGGTCGGGGGCCGCGGCCAGCCCCAGGCTCAGCCCCGGGCACCGGTTGTCGTTGGCCAGGTCGCTGCGCTTGCTCAGGGCCCCCGACATGGCGCGAGGACGCGGGGACCGGCGGGACCCCCGGCGCGGCGGGAGCCCGGCCCGGCCCGGCCGCGGCTGCCGGTGCTGGGGTGGGCAGGCGGGGGGGTCCTACAGCCCCCGGGGCGCCTCCGCGTCCATCGGGCCTGTGGGGAGTGGGGGTAGCGCGGGGACCCCCGGCACGGACGCTCCGCGGCCCCGGCTCCTCGGCATCCCTTCGCAGCCCTCTCCCGGCCCCGGGCAGCCTTCCCCGGCAGCGGCATCCCCCCGCGCCGCCCCCGGGACGCGGGTCCCCCGCGGCACAGCATCCCCCTCGGCCCCGCATCCCGCACGGCCCCGGCTCCCCCCGCCGTCCCCTCCGCGACCGCAGCCCCCGGGGTGACCCCGCCGCTCCCCCGGCCCGGGGTCCCTCCGCATCCGCCCCGCGGCCCTGCCAGGGGGACCCCACCGGGACCCCGCACCCACGGCCCTCTCCGCTCCCCCGGCCCGGCCCTCGGGGGTCTGCGCGGGGCTCGGCCCCCCCGGCCCCATCCGTGCCCTCAGCGCAGCGGGGCCGCCCGTCCCCCCCGTTCTCTGCCCCATTGCCGGTACCTGCGGCGGCTCCGCTGCCGGGGGTCGCGGGGGGAGGGTGGGGGGCTCGGGGCCGCGTCACTTCCGCTTCCGGCTGGCGGGGGGGACAGCGCCGCCTCCGGTACCGGTACCGGCACCGGCCCCGGCCGGGACCACCGGCGGCTCTCCGGGCCCTCCCCGGCCCCGGCCGGGACCACCGGCGGCTCTCCGGGCCCTGGCCGGCACGCACCACCGGAGACCCCCGAGTACCCCCCGGGACCGGGAGCCCCAGGCTTTGCCGGTGGCGGGCAGCTCGATCCGGCCCTGTGCGGAACGGGGGGGCCTTCCCCCCCGGTGATACTCCCAGGCCGGTGACCCCGACACTGCCCGTGCCCGCCCCACTGTTCCACGGACCAGCTGAGCCCCCCGTTACCCCTAGCGGCATCCCCCAAGGCACCGGCACCCCTGCACCGGGACGGGGCCGGGGCAGCACCGGGACTCCCTGCGGCTGCTGTGCCCCCGGAACCCCTCCAACCCCCGGCTGGACCGGGCGTGTCCCGAGGCTCCCGGCTCTTAGCAGCCCCGGAGAGGCGGCACCGCGGGGCGCGGGGGTCCGGCCGGGAGCAGCGGTGGTGGCACGGGGTGTGCGTGGTCCCTGTCCGGTCCCGTACAGGATCGCAGCCACTCGGTTTGATGAGACCTCCAAGGCTGAGTCCAGCCTGTGACTGATCCCCACCTTGTCCCCAGGCCAGAGGTCCCTCCAGCCGCCTCCAGCTGTTCCTGGACGTGGGATGGGGACTCCAGACCTCCCTGGACAGCCCCTTCCAGCATGGGGCAGCCCTTTCCGGGAAGAAATTCCTCCTGGTGCCCAACCTGAACTTCCCCAAGCACCGCTTGCAGCTGTTTGCTCTTGTCCTGTCACTTGTTTTCTGGGAAGGTCCCCCCTGAGCCTCCTTTTCTCCAGGCTGAGCCCCTTCCCCAGCCCACTCAGCCCCTCCTGGGGCTCCAGCCCCCTCCCAGCTCCGTTCCCTGTCCTGGACACGCTCCAGCCCCTCCAGGTCTCTCCTGCAGGACCAGAACTGGACACAGGCCTCGAGGTGTCACACAGTGCTCAGCACAGGGGACAATCCCTGCCCTGGCCCAACCCAGGTGCCATCAGCCTCTTGCCCACCTGGAGTGTCGCAGGGGGTTTGGTGGCCCGAGCAGAAGCCCCAGCACTTGCCCTTGTTGACCCTCAGCCCGTCAGTCCAGTCTGGCCAGACCCCTCTGGGATTCTTCCTGCCCTCTGCAGAGCCACATCCCGAACAGCTGTGTGTGTCCGTGGACTCACTGAGCACACACTCCGGGCTCCATCCAGGTCACTGACAGCTCTGGGACAGCCCTGGCCCCAGCACTGAGCCCTGGGGAGCCCAGCAGTGCCTGCCCGCCATTCCCACCCCTCCCTGGGCCTGGCCCTCTGCCAGGGGCTCCCAACAAGGAGCACCTGTCCCAGCCAGGCTGCAGGTGCTCCCTGAGGTGCCAGGGAGATGGAGATGGTGCCAAAGGCTCTGCTGAGCTTCAGGCAAGCACACCTACACCTGTCCCACAGGTCACCCTGTCCCAGCAGGAGACCAGGTGGGTGAGGCCAGACCTGCCTTTCCCAACACCCAGCTGGGTCTGATCTCCTCCCGCTTGTCCTGCCCATGCTGTGGGACCCACAGGTAATCTGTTCTAGGACCAGGAACAGGTGTGGACTTCCCTGGACCCTCCCTCCAGCCCTGCTTGGGAACAGGGTCACTGGCCACCTCTGGGGCCTGGGGGGGGATGATGAGAGCAGGGTCTGGGTGAGCTCTGCTGCCGTCCAGGATCCCCCAGGGATGGCCAGAGTTAGTGAGGACCAGGTGGAGCAGCTCCATGACCCCTCCACAGGCCCTGTGGTATCCCCGGAGGTCCAATGGCCCCAGGGACCTGCAGGGTCTCAGCAGGTCACTGACCATTTTCTTCTGGGTACACGAACCAGTATGGACCAGCTCCTACTCCTAGTACAGCCCAGTCCAACCCAAACCCTGCTGCCAGCACAGACTAGTCTGACCCAGTACAGATCAGTCTAACCCTGTCCTCACTCCCAGCCCAGCCCAGTCCCCGTGTGTCCCTGTCCCTGCAGATGGGTCAGTGCTGGCAGAACGCCCAGGCCAGGCAGGCGCCCATGGTGCCACTGAGCACCAGGCACGGCTCCTGTCCCTGCGGGCCTGGCACTGTCTGGGGTGTCCAGTGCAGCTGGGCTGGCCATGGGGGCTGTAGGGCAGGCTGTGTGAAGGACAGGCAGGGCTACGGGGCAGCAGGGGCCAGGGTATTTCCAGAATACTTTATTTTGTACATACAGTTTTGTCAGCGTGCGGCAGCTGCCCCACAGCCCCTGGAGCCCCCCAGAGCTGCGGAGCAGCAGTGCAGTGGGGCAGCAGGCACACACAGTCACTCCACAGCTGGGGAAGGGAGCTGGGAGGTGGGAGACAGCCCTCAAGGGGCACGAGGCTCTGGACTGGCCACCCCACAGCCCCCCACAAGCCCTTCCAGCGGCTCCCCCTGCCCCCTCACACCCCCCACACCTTGGGAACCCTGTCCGCAGGGGCCGCGGGATGCTGGCCCTGCTGTGGGTGAGGGGCCAGACCGTGAACCCCAGGCAGCCCCCACCCCACGGGACCCATCCTCACCCCCCAGGCCCGGCTGCCCCCTGGGATAAAGTGCACATGAAGCCAGGATGGCGCTTGGGGGGCAGGCGAGGCCATGGGGCAGCCGTGCCCCCCGGTGCAGCTGCAGGCTCCCTGCTGCCCGCTGCCCGCGGCCGTGCCCGGTGCCCTGCCCGTCACTGCAGGTAGCGATAGGCCTTGAAGCAGTGGTTGCCCGAGTCAGCCACGACCACGTGGCCGTCGGAGGTGAGGGCCAGCCCCTGTGGCCCGTACAGCGGGTCAGCCGCCGTGTTGATGTAGGACAGGAACGAGCCCGCGCTGTCAAACACCTGCAGGAGTGCACACAGCTCTGCCCCATGGCCCAGGGACACCAAGCCACAGTGATGCTCAGTGGCCCCACAGCCCAGGGACCCCCAGCCCCAATGGCCCCTGGATGCAGGATGCACTCCCTGTGGGGGCACGTGGTCAAGATCCCCACTAGGTCTATTCCAGTTAACCCAAGACCCTCCCAGTTCCTCCCAGCTGACCCCAGACCCCCACGGACAATTCCCAGTTGTCTGACCCCTCCCAGCTGACTGCAGACCCTGCACAGACTCTTCCCCAGTGAGCCAAGATCCTCTCCAGTCGCTCCCACTTGAACCGAGCTGTGTCCTGGTTCCCTGCAGGTGCCCCACAGCACACAGGGGGGTTGGGGTCAGCGATGGGATGGGGAGGGGGCAGTGCTGAGCACCCTTGGGCTGCACAGGGGAGATGTGTGCAGGTACAGGTGTGCAGCTGTCTGCAGGTGCAGGCACAGGTGTCTGTGCAGGCACAGGTGTCCGTGCGTCTGTGCGGGCACAGGTGTCTGTGCAGGCACAGGTGTCCGTGTGTCTGTGCAGGCACAAGTGTTTGTGTGTCTTCGCAGGTACAGGTGTCCGTGTGTCCGTGCGGGTACAGGTGTCCATGTGTCCGTGCGGGTACGGGTGTCCGTGTGGGCACAGGTGTCCGCGTGTCCGTGCTGGCACAGGTGTGTGTGTGTCCGTGCTGGCACAGGTGTCCGTGTGTCCATGCGGGCACAGGTGTCTGCGTGTCCGTGCGGGCACAGGTGCGGTACCTGGATGCGGCTGTTGCCCCAGTCAGCCACGATGATGTTGCCGTTGCTGTCCACGGCCACCCCCGTGGGCGCGTTGAACTGCCCGTTGCCCTCCCCGTGCGAGCCGAACTTGAACAGGAACTCGCCCTCAGCGTTGTACACCTGGTGGGCACAGGGGGGGTCACTGCAGCCCCCCAGCCCTCAGAGCACCTGGGGGCTCTCAGCACCTGCCTGTGGCTGCACTCACCTTCACAGAGTGGTTGTGGAAGTCGGTCACCACGATCTCGTTCTTGTTGTTGACAGCCACAAAATGGGGTCCTGAGGAGACAAAGGGGGCTCAGCCCGAAAGGGGCACAGGGAACTCATCCCCAGGACTGGGGGGCTCAGCCCTGAGAGGAATGGTGGGGTTCAGCCCTGGCCCCACGGCAGGACCAGGATGGACCCAGAGCCCTGAGGCATGGACAGAGACCAGAACTCAGAGCCCCCAGGATGGAGCCACTGCCAGAACCTGAGCCCAGGGCCCCAGCCCAGAACCGAACCTAGAACCCAGACTCACAATATGTATCCAGAACCAAACCCAGTGCCCCAGTCTAGGACACACAGCTCAGAACCCAGACCCAAACCCAGAACCCGGAACTACATCCCAGCCTGGGAACCAGAACCCTGAACTCAGAGCCTGGGATCTCAGTCCCAAACCAGAACTCAGAGACAGAACCGGGAACTGGATCACCAGCTTAGAGCCCCGAACCTGCTGCTGGACCTATAACCAGATCCTGGCTCCCTGTCCAGCCCCAGAACTCAAACCAGAGCTCAGAAGAAGTCCTGAGCCCAGAACCTGAACCCATAGCCCAGGACTGGTTCCAGAAAGCCAGTCTAGAACTGCAGCCTGGACCTGTGCCCCAGCCCCAGGCCATTCCTGGGGGTCCCAGTGCCACCAGCTGCCTCAGCAAAGCGGGGCACACGGTCGTGCCTGCCCGGGTCCCTGGGGAGCCCAAGGGCTCACAGCTGGGGGGTCCCAGGGATACCTGCGAACTGGCGCTCGGCGGTGCCACGGGAGCCAAACCGTGCCACCAGCTTGCCGTTGGGCTGGAAGATGAAGACGCAACAAGCCTTGTTGTCCACCACGATGATGTGCCCGTTGCGGTCCACGGCGACGCCCTTGGGGCCCATCAGCCGCCCCGCGCCCAGCTTTGTCTGGCGGGGACAGGCAATCAGTCTGGCAGGTGCTACGGATCCCCCTGCCCCACGGCTCCCCCTCAGAGCCCTGCTTGCCCTCACCTTGAACTTGCCCTCAGGTGAGAACACACTGACCCAGCGGTTGTCGTAGTCGGCCACGATGATGTCACCATTGGTGTCCACTGAGACCCCCGTGGGGCGCTGGAGCTGCCCTGGGGAACGCCCCCGCACCCCGAAACGCAGCCGGAACTGCCCCTCGTTACTGAACACCTGGGAGGGCAGCAGGGTCAGGGCAACCAGGGCAACACCCCCACACCCTGAAATGCAGCCAAGACTGCCCTCCATTGGAGAACAACTGTGGGGGCCAGGGGGGAGCAGGGGGAGTCCGTGGGGGTCCTGGGACATCTCAGGGATCCTGGGAGGGGACTGTACCTGTACACGTAGGTTACTGCTGATGGGGTCAGCGGGGTCATGGGGATCCAGGGTTAGCCAGGGGGGGTCAGTGGGGGTCCCAGGGGCCCATACCTGCATGCACTGGTTGTTGCTCTCAGGGTCAGTGGGGGTCAACAAGAGTCAGTGGGGGTCCTGTGGGGGTTTAGAGGTCCCAAGGGTGTCCATACCTGCACACACTGGTTGTTGCTGTCGGCCACGACGATGCGGCCGGCGCTGGATGTGGAGATCCCCTGCAGGTTGGTGAACTCGCCCTTCTCCCGGCCACGACTGCCTGCAGGCACCAGTCAGGGGGGCACACGTGCCCCCAGGAGACCACTCACCACCCAGGTAAACCCCCTGGGGCCCTCCACCACCACCCCAGGGAGCCACGAGAAGCCCAGGGAGACCCCAGCATCCTGGGGAGCCCTAACGAGACCCCCCCATTATCCCAAGACAACCCCCCAGCCCCTGCTCACCGACGCGAAAGATGAGCTCGTCCTCGATGGGGTTCTCCTTGCGCTTGGCGCTGCCGTACATGCTGGCGGGGCGGCGCAGGGCCTTCTGCCGCACGTGCCCCCCGCCCGGGGACTTGACGCGGCGCTTGGCCTCCTCGGGGGACGGGGGCACGTCGCTGGGGCGCAGGGCGCGCGCGCGGAACGGGGAGCCGCGCACGGGCTGCCCGTAGAGCAGGATGGACAGCACAAAGTCACCCTCGGTGCGCGGCGTGTACACCAGCTCGTAGGTGCCGTTGCGGTTGTCCTGCACCTCGGCCTCGGCCGCGGCGCCGTCGGGGCCCGTCACGGCAAAGCGCAGGCGGGCGCCTCCGCTGCGCACCAGCGCCCCGTCCTTGTCCTTGGTGGTGACGCTGAGCGAGCAGGGCTGCCCCACCACGGCCTGGCGCAGCCCCTCGCCCGTGGCCACCGTGGTGTGCGCCGTGGCGCTGGTGGTCAGCAGCGCGCCCAGGTTCTGGATGGAGCGGCGCAGCCCCTCGGGCTCGGCGTGGAACTCGAGCTGCGCGTTCTCGTGCGGGTGCTCGGGGAAGGGCCGCGCCGCCAGCTCCCGCAGCCGCTCGCCCATCTGCTTCTGCACCAGCAGCACCTCCGTGGCCGAGCCGTGGTGCAGCGCCTGCTCCGTGAACGCACAGCTGCTCAGGATGCTCTCCTGGCCCTGCCGCAGCACCTCCAGCTGCGCCTCCAGCACCTGCGCGACCAGGACATCACCTGTGGCAGCGGGTGGGACCCCGGTGCCAACACCCACACCTGAACCACATCCTGGCCCTGCCGCAGCACCTCCAGCTGCGCCTCCGTGCATTCTGTGGGGATGGCACGTCTCTGTGGCATCTGTGTGGGACCCCCACACCCAGCACCCCTGACCCATGCTCTGCCCGCTCCCCCATCTGCACCGCAGCCATGGCCACAACTCCAGTGCTCGTGCTGCACTGGGACCCCAACTGTCGCACCAGCTGGGCCACTGGCACTGGCATATGGCTGGGGTACCCACACACCCTCCCAGGAAGGGCTGGTGAAGGGCACAGAGCCCCAGGGGTGTTACCTGCTGCTTGGCAGCACAGGTGGCCTCCAGGTCGCGCAGCAGCACCTCCCGCCGCTGCCGCAGCGCTGCCTCCAGCTCCTCGAAGCTGCTCCCAATCTCTGCCTCGGCCTCAGCCCGGCGCTGCCCCAGCTGCCGGCTGATCTCTGCTACCAGCCCCACAGCTGCTGCCAGCTGCGGGAGCCTGGGGAGACATGGGGACCCCCTGAAGTCCCCAACCCCCACCCACCCCACCTGAACCCTGAAGCCCCCCCACAGCACCCTCATCCAGCTGCGGTATACTGAAGAAGGAGGACGTGGGCACTCCCCGAACCCTCAAACCCCACAGTACCCACGACGCCCTCAGCCACCCCTCCCTCTGTCCTGCATGTGGGTGGCATCAAGCTGGCACTGATACCGGTGGGAGTGGGGCGAAGGGGATCCCCAGCAATGCCTGCCCCCGTACCTGGCACGCACAGCGTCGAGCTGATGCTGCAGGGCTGCCTTGTGCTGCTCCAGCACGTCACGCAGCGGCACGGTGCGGTGGTCCCGGTGCTCCCGCCGCTCCCCCTCCGTGCACTCCCGGCACATGGCCGTCTCGCAGGGCTCGCAGTAGAACTCCATCACCTGCCACACCTGTGCTCACCTGCTGCCCCACACCTCAGCCCACAGGACCCTGCAGCCTGCCCCAAATCACCTCCTGGGCCCACACAGCCTCTCCCAGACTCCCCAGACTACTGCAGCCTCCCCAGACCCTCTCTGGACCCTTCCTCCAAGGCCTGCAGCCTCCCCCACCCCCTTGACCCTCACTGACCTCCTCAGCCTTCCCCAGATCCCAGCCCTCCTAAAGCCTTTGAGCTCCTGCAGGTCCCCAGTCCCCCTGAGTCACATCAGCCCTCGGGACCTCCCCAGCCCCCCTACACACCTGCAGCCCCCAAACCTCCTGAGCCCCCAGAGCCCAGCGCAGCCCCCCAGCCCCTGCCAGCCCCTGGGCCCCACCTTTCCCTCGTGGTTCGGGCAGCAGAGCGGCTGCCCGGTGGCGGCGCCCAGGGGGGGCAGGGGTGCAGGGGGGGCCCCGCGGGGGTCAGGGTCCCGCTGCAGCACCTCCATCAGGTTGGTGATGAAGAAGTTGTTGGGCAGCGCCGGGACCCCCCGCTCGGGCAGGATCGAGGTCTGGCGGCACACGGGGCACGACAGGGACAGGCTCTGGGCCGGAATGTAGTTCTGCAGACACCTGGGGTCACAGGGGTCACGGGGGTCATGGGGGCCACTGGGGTCAGGGGTCACACGGGGCATGGCAGGGACAGACTGGGCCAGGACATGAAGGGGGCAGGGACAGGAGTGGGGGCTGTGGGGGCACGTGGGACCAATTATAGGGACCACAGGGGGACAGATGAGGGGATGGATGGGGGGACAGGACCCGCTGGGATGGGGGATGTGGGATGGCAGTGGGGGCAAAACAGGGGGATGAAGGGACAGGTGGATGGACAGGGAGACAGGGGAACGGACAGGCAGGTTGATGGGGAGACAGAAGGGTGAACGTGCCACCTAGGGTTGGGGGCAGGTAGTGAGTGGGATGGACAGATGAACACAAGGGTCAGGGTACAGGACAAGGGCGTGTGGATAGGCCTGGGGACAGGCAGTGGCATGAGGACGGATGGACAGGGGGGCTGCACACAGTGACAGTGGGACAGGAGCAGCAGGACAGACAAATAGGGCGATGAGGAACACAGCGAGAGGGGGGCAGCGAGCAGACTGAAGGGTTGGGGTGCAGGCAGAGAGCAGGGGAGAGATGGACAGACAGACATGGGGGCTGTGTGGTGGAACACTGGGGGTGTGAGAACAGGGTGGGAGGGACAGACAAACCAGGGGACAGATGGACAAGATGGCAGGGCTGCAGTGTCACACTGGGGTGCAGGAGGAGGACAGACGGACAGTCACATGGGAGGGCTGTGCGGGGTCACACAAGGATGGGAGACACAGATGGACAGACAGACAGGAGGGCTATGTGGTGTCACACCAGGTGGGAGAATGGCAGGGGAGCGGGCAGTCAGACAGATGGACAGGATGGACAAAGGGTAGGAGTGCCAGTGCCCCTAGGGAGATTGGATGGATGGATGGATGGATGGATGGATGGATGGATGGATGGATGGATGGATGGATGGATGGATGGATGGAGCAGGACCAGAGGGCTCTGGGAGCACAGAGAGAGGGGGCCATCAGCAACAAGACCCCCCCACTTGGGGACCCAGCCATGGTGCACCCAGCACCCACACTCGGGGGGCTCAGGGGCTGTGCAGCCCTCCCAGAGAAGTGGGGTGTGAAGGGCAGGGGGGTCCCAGCCCCACCCTGGGCTATGGGATGCAGGGGGGTCCCAGCCCTCACCTGTGGGGGCACAGGAGGCTTGACCCCATCTCTCACTGGGGAGGGCAGGGAGTGCAGGGGGGTCTGGCTCACCACCAGTGGGGGCTGAGGGGGGCTCTGCTCCCACTGAGGGTTTAGAGGGTGCAGTGGGGCACACTGGGGGTGCAGCCAGTAGTGCTGGGGTACAGACTCCAGGACACAGGGGGATGCAGCAAGGCAGAGGGGTGCTGGGTGCACTGGGGGGCAGAGGAATGGATGCTGGAGGGGCAGAGCAGGCTGGGGGGTGCAGGGGGGCAGTAAGGACATGGGGGGTGCATTTGGAGGGTTGCAGTGGCAGGGCTGCAGTCAGGACTCAGTGGGGTGCAGGGGGCCCAGGGCACAGTGGGGATGTGCTGGGGATGGATGCTGGCGGGGTGCAGAGGGCATGGGAGGGGTGTAGGGGTGCTCAGAAACACGCTGGGGATGGCAAGTGGGTGCCAGGCACAGAGGGTACACCTGGGGGGCAGTGGGGTGCAGGGAGGAAGTGTAATAAGGGGTCCCACCTCTCACAGGAGGTGTGCAGGCAGGGTTTGGGTTCAGGGGGTGCAGGGGAGGCTCAGGAGGGGTTCAGGGGGTGCAGGGGGGCTCAGGGGGTCTCATGTCTCACAGAAAGCGTGCAGGCAGGGATGGGGTTTGGGAGGACGCTGGGGGCTCAGGGTGGGTTCAGGAGGTCCCACCTCTCGCAGAAGGTGTGCAGGCAGGGCAGCACCTTGGGGTTGCAGTAGCGGTCAAGGCAGATGCTGCAGATCAGGAACTGCTGGTCAATCTGCCGCACCACCGGGCTGGCGGGCTCATGGCGGGCCATGGTGGCTCCTCAGCCTGGGGGGCACACCACAGTGAGAGGAACGCGACCCGCAGTGCTCCGCGGGGCTGCCGGCACCCCACGGCCACTCCCAGCCCCAACCCACGGCGCCACACAGCCCCCACCCGCCCCACAGGCTCCTGGTGGGTCATGGCAGACCCTCAGCCTGAGACTGGGGGGAATTTAAACGCCTGGGAGGCTCTGCATGGCACCCTGCAGCCCACCACTGAACCCACAGTGCCCCACAGCCCCCTGCCCACCCCACAGCCCCACAGCGGGCCATAACGGACATCACCCCGTGCCATGAGGGCTCAGCACCCGGGAGCACCCGCAGCCCCGTCCCCAAGGCATCCCACAGTCCCTGGCCCCACAGACACCTTGTGGGGCACAGGCGGGGACTCCCCCTGGCCCCACCGTGCCCATGGCCCCCACAGCCTCACACACCGCCGTGTCGCCGGCACTGCCCTGCCCCACCTACCGCCTGCCCCTCGGAACCCACCGACCCACAGCCGCCTGTCCTTGGCCCCGCGGCACCCGGCCCCGTCCATGGTACGGCATCGCCACAGGGCGCCCACAGGGCACCCACAGGGCACCCACAGGGCACCCGCCCTCCCGCCCCGCGGGGCACACCCCACCGCCGCCACCTCCTCCCGAGCCCCCGGCACGGACCCGAGCCCTGTCCCGCGGGACACTCCTCACCCCCCGTCCCCTGTGCCGCACTGACCCCCGCAGCCCCCGCGCCCCACCGCCCCGTGTCCCCCGGCCCCGGCCCCGCTCACGGCGCTGCGGCGGCTCCGCGCTCCAGGCCGCGGCCCCGCCCCGGCCGCCATTGTGCGGCACCGCCCCCCCCGCGGCACCGGGGCACGGCGGGGCCCGGGGGTCCCACGGCCCGCGGGGCCCGGGGGGCTCTGCCCGCGGCCATCCCGCCCCCCCGCCCCTCACACCCCCTCCCCGCGGCGCGCCCCCCGCCCCGCCCGGCCCGGCCCGGTCCCGGGGCCGCCCCCGCGGCCCGGCCGCACTCACCCCCCCCGCAGCCCCCTCCTCGCTCCCGCGCGCGCCGCGGGACCCCACGGCGCATCCTCGGCCCCGGCCCGGGATGCGACAGGGAGGCGGCCGGGCCGGGCGGCACCAAGCGCGCTTCGGAGGGGGAGGCGGAACGCGCCACCGCCTCCCCGTTCCACGGAACCCGCCCCCGAGGACACCCCACTCCCGGTGGCGAGGCGTCGCCTCAGAACACTCTGCCGCGCCCGACTGGGGGTCTCGTGGGGAGGGTCCGGTGGGAAAGTGTGCAAAGTGACCCCTCAGCCCCCCCTCCAGCGTCAGTGGTCTCGCCTGGGCTGTGGCTCTGCAGCTGGGGGGGGCTCCGCGCATCCAGGGGTACCCGGCTGTTGCCACGGCAACCACATCCCAACCCCGAATTTGGGGGGGCTGACCCCAAATTGGAGGGGGAATAGGACTGGGGAATGTGGGCATACACTGGTGGGTGGGGGCATGGTGGAGCGGGGGGGGTTACCGAGCGTGGGGTGACGGGTGGTATAAATTGGGAAGTAGGAAGAATATAAAAAGGGGAATAAAGGGAAGGTCAAGGCGAACAGGTGGGTATAAAGGGGGGCGAGGGGGATACACAGGTAAAAAGTGGGGTTAACATAGGGGTTATAGAGGGGTGGTATAATGGAGATACAATCCAGGTACAAAGGGGCTTATAAAGGGGGGATAGGAGTAAAACCAGAGCTCAGTAGGCCTGCCCCAGCCCCTCAGTTGGTAGGGAGCCCACATTTCTTCCCACCTGCCAGCTGCCACAGCTCCTCCTCCACGTGGGACCCTCCTCATCACCATCACCCCCCTCAGCTGGTGCCCCCCCCACCCCGTTCAGGATATGGCACCGAGCCCACCTGCTGCAGCTTCCCGGGAATTCCAGCAGCTCCTGGCGGCCTCCTTTGGGTGAGGCAGGTGGGGCAGTGAGCAGGCCCTCTTGGACACGGCATCCTGGCAGAGCTGGAGCTCCAGGGGTCCAGAGGAGGTGCCCCTATCCCTAGCCAGGTCACTGCTGGAGCGGGCCGTGGGGGGATGATGGCCACAGGGACAGGAAGGTGCTGACCCAGCCCAGCACATTTGGGGACCCATCAGGGAGACCCATCAGCTCCAGGATAGAGCCAAAGCTCTGCCATGAACCAGCCCCTCAATAAATCTGTCCCAACCCACATGGGGGCCCCAGCATGTTCCCCTGACCCTCCACTTTGGCCTCAGTGTCCCGAAGGTTCCGCAGCCAGGCCAGACCTGGTTGTGCAGCCATCACAGTGCCCCAGGAGCAAGGATGAAGATGAGGGTGATAGGGGGTGACCTGCCCTGGTACACGGGACCCACCCCCAGGATGTCCCCCTCCCAGCCAGCACCACCAGAAGCAGCAGTGGGGGCCGGGGCTCCGTGTGTCCCACGGGCACCTGCAGCACAGCAAGCATCAGCTGCTGGGACATCTGCAGCACAGGAGCATCCCGTGGGCTCCCCTCCACCAAGGACCTCCTCTGGCCCTCCACCCTCACCTCCAGCAGCTCCTCCTCCCTGCAGAGACCCCCCACTCCTTCCCCAGTATCCCCCACGCCCCGGTGGATGGGCCTGGGGGCACAGAGCAGGTGCCTGGGAGCAGCCCTCAACCCCTGGGGGCAGACACCCACCCGAGCCCAGCAGCTCAGCATGGCCAGGGGGTGCCCACAGCCGTGTCTGGGGACTGGCAGGACTCCATGGGAGGGTTTCAGTGTTCCAGGGGGTCGGGGCAGAGGGAGGGGGTGTCCAGGAGGAAGGTTCAGGGGGGGCTGGGAATCTTCTGAAGGGAGTGTCCCAGGGGCCAGCGAGTGTCCTGGGGAGTGTCCAGGAGCCCCAGGGGAGCAGCAATTGGACAAATCTAATTCCTAGAGTAGGAGTAGGTTGAAGGGTGATGGAGGAGGGCACCGGATGGCACCGGCCCCAGTGCCTGGCCTGGGGAAGGGGAGTCCATCCTGTGGGACTCTCGAGCTCTCAGTGCCACCAGTGGGACAGTGGCGATGGTGCCATGACCCCCAGGCCGATCCCACCCAGCCTCCCGCTGCGGTGCCCCCCATCCTGTCCCCATTTACTCCCACCTGGTCCTGGTTCATGCTGGTGCCACGGGGCTGGAGCAAGGGGTGGCTCCCCTTGCCAGACACAAGCCCCCCCAAGCCCCTTGCTCACCCCAGAGCCATCTCTCCCGTGCTCCCACTCATTCCCCTTCCGAGCCTAGGGCCCCACGCGTAGCAGCCAGTCCCCCTTGCCCCAGGGCTCTGTCAGAGTCCTCACCCTGGTGGGGCTCATGCCCCCGTCTCCCACCCACCCTGGCAGCCCCAGCCCGCAGGGTGCAGCCCCTCCTTGTCCCGCTGTAGCTCGGCGCACACTGATCTGTACCATTTATTGGGGTTTTACAGAAGTCAGGGGCTTGGGGGGTCAGACCGTCACCAGGGCGGGGCAGGGGGAAGTCGGATCCCGACATTAAATTATGAGTTAAATTAATGAGCAAGAAAAACCAACAGTTTTGTCTCAGGAGAAAGTGCCCAAGTGCGGGGGTAGGCGGGGGGCCCCTCATGGGGTGGGGGTGGACCCTGGCCAGGACCCCAGCCCCCTGTGTGCAGCACAGGTGCCCCAGTCCCGGGACACGCGTCTGCCCGCACACGGACATGCATGGACACGCGTGCACCCCCAGTGCCTCCACTGACGTTTGGTCCCTGCTTGGAGCCCCCTGTCCTCTCCCAGGGTTCCAGGGGACCTGTGCCTGGCCAGCGACTCCCCGCTGCCACTAGCAGCAGGGCACAGGGACCCCTCACCAGCCCAGCCCAGGATGCCACAGCCCTGGGGAAGCAGGGGGGTCTTTAGGGGTGCAGCTCTCTGTGAATCAGGAGTGCATGAGCAGCCAGGCTGGAAACACCTGTGAACGGCCTGGAGGGGGCCAAGGTGTCCCTGGCACTGGCGGGCAGAGCAGGAGCCCCCTGGGTGCCAGGTGCAGCCCCTCCCCTCCACAGGGGGGGCCTGGCTGTGCCGGTGCCACCCCCACCCAGCTCCACTGTGCCACAGGGCAGGGGGCTCCCTGGGTGGAAGCTGGCAGTGGGCCTGGGAGGGGTGCACCCTCATCCTGCCCCGGGGAGGCAGAGGGGGTACAGTGGAAGGTCCTGGCTCACCCCAAGGTGAGTGGGGTGTCTGGGGGCAGCAGCCCAGCGAGCCCCCTTGGGAATATCAGGGGCAGGGGGGGCTCCAGCTGTCTGCAGTGTGGGGTCTGTGCCGAGGAGCTGCTGCATCCTGCCCTGAGGAGGGGCTGTGGGATGAGGGGGGACCCAGCCCACTGGCAGCTCCCCACACCTGGTGGCCCCCCCTCCAAGACCAGGCCTGGGCTGTGGCCCCCACCAGCCCCCGGCTACAACTGAGGTCCATGAGTGCTCCTCCATCCGGGGGGGCACAGGGGGCTCACTGCTCCTCCAGCCAGGAGGGCTTCTCGGCGCCGGGGGTCTTCAGCTTGATGTTGAACTGCTTGAGGGTCTGCTCAAGCTGCTGCTGGTTCCCAGCAAAGTACGCAGAGATGGCGTTGTGGAACAGCAGCAGTTGCTTGTGCATCACCTTGATCTGGGGGTGGGGAGGAGGGATCATGACTGGGGGGGCCTGAGCCCACCCCAGAAGTGCAGAAAAGGGTTGGAAAGCCCTCTGAGACCCCCCGAGCGCCACCCCTCCCCCTCTGCACTGCCTGTTCCACCCAATTCGCGTCCTTGAGCGACAAATCCAACGTGGCTGTCAAATCCCTGCAGGGACCCCATCCCTGTCCCTCCTACCCTTGCACTTCCCCCCCATCCCAATCCCAAACACCCCTCCTCTGCATGCCCAACCTGCCTTGCATCTCCCATTCCTGTGCCCCCATCCCCACCCCGCACCTCCCGTCCCTACACCCACCTTGTTCTCCTCCAAGAATTTGAGCTTGATGGCCACGTCTGCCCGCAGCTTCTCGTACTTGTCCTTGTGGCTCTGGAACTGGCTCTGGGCGGCGTCCAGGCGGCTCACGGCGCCGGCATCGCGCGGGCCCATGCTCAGCTCCTCCAAGTCCGTGCGGTACGCGTCATACTCCAACCTGCACAGCACCCCCACCATCACTGACCTGCCTCCAGGCCTCCCCAGGAGCCCTGAGCCCCCCGAGCTCCCTGTCCCACCTGGCCGTCTCGTACTGCTTGACTGTCATGAGTGTGTCCTCCATGGTCTTGTTGACCAGGGTGTTGATGCTGGACACAAAGAAGTTGACGGCGCCCAGCAGCGTCTCCCCGTTCTTGCACAGCAGCTTCTGCGTCTCTGCGTTGTACCCAAACTCTTCCTGGGGACAGAGGGATGGGGGCATGGTGAGGGGCCACGGATCCCATCCCCACTCCCCTCCATCAAGGGTGCTGGGAGAAAAGCCCCCTGAGACCACCAAGGCAAACCATGACGCAGCACCACCAAGCCCAGCACCAGCACAACATCCACTCCTGTGCAGATTGTGTTCCTGCCCTGGTATCCAAGTGTGACCCCCCAAGTCCTGACCCCCACAACCCCAGTGTCAAGCCCCAGCTACCCCTGTCCCCCCAGCCCTAGTATCGAGGTGCCTCCTCCAAATCCCGGCACTCCCCATCCTCCTCCAGCCCTGGTACCCAGGTGTCCCTGCCCTCACTCCAATGTCCTCCTAGCCCCAGCACACCTGGAGCTCGGGGGATTTCTGGCTGAGGTCAGCAAAGGCGTCGCCCAGGGCATGCTGGGTCTGCACGAGGCTGTAGAGGTGGGCCGTGAGTGCCCGTGCCAGGTGCAGGACGCTCTCGTACTTGCGCTTGGTCTCCCGCAGCAGCTCGATCTGGGTCTCCAGCTCCAGGTCCACCGTGCGGGACCCCCGGCCGAACCGCTCCGAGAGCAGCTGCTTGGTGCACTGCAGCAGGGGGAGACGGGGGCCCCAAGGCACGTGAGTCCCCTAAACACCTTCAAAAGCAGCTGCTTGTGGGAGGGGGACAGGAAGGCCCGCCGGTGTCCCCTCACCCCTCACCTTGTAGGTGTTGATCCCCCACTTCTTGACAATGTCAAATTTCTCAACGGCAATGCCACGCACGACCTCCTCTCCACCGGCTGGGGGTCCGGGGGGTGGTGGGTGCAGCCCGGGGCCTGGCACAGGGACAGGGATAGGAACCTGGCAACAGCTCCAGAAGGGCAGCAGCCATGGGGACCGGGCAGCCCCAGCCTTGTCCTGGAGCTGCTGTTTCCACATATGCCCAGCACTGGCTCACAGGCATCCTAGTGAGGGCCCTGCACCTGCTAACCCCCCTGAGGGTCCCATGCAAGGGCACAGACCCCAGCCCAGCCATTTCTACTTGCACCAAGCCCTGCCCCATCCTGCTGACTACCCTCACCAGGCTGGACACGGGGGGAACACTGCCCAGCAGCACTGGGAGTCCCTCAGGTGGGCTCAGGGACAGAGTGGGCCCCCCTGGCCAAGACCCACCTCTGAGACCCTGGGCCCATCAGCGCTGTCCTCTGTCCCAGCACAAGGATCAGGACCAGTACCAGGCTCTGGCCATGATGCAGCCGCCATGGGGACTCTTACCAACGTCCCCAGAGCCACGGGACGCCCGGGGCGGAGCGAGGGCGCCGTACCTGCGGGAGCCGCGGCCGGGCGGGCCATCCTGCGGGCAGCGGGCGCGCTGGGGGGCACCGACGGTCCTCGGGGGGGGTGAGGGTGGACAAGAGAGCCTGGAAACGGGGGGGCTGCGGGGCCGAGCAGGGTGGGGCAGGACAGGGTGGGGGCACAGGGCACAGGACAGTAGGGTAGCCAGGGCAGAGGGGATGGGGGGCAGGGGACAGGGACGAGTGCGCGGGCGGGCAGCAGCGGGAGAGCGACGGCAGCAGGTGAGCGTTGGAACTCAGAGACACGGCTACAGCCACACAGATGGACTCCCCCAGCCCAGGAACCCCCCACCTCTGGGCCCTGGGCAGGAACCCCTGCACCCCAAGGGCTGGGTAGGCCTGGTGTCAGGGTGGGGATGTGGGGACACAGACACAGGGACACCGGGCCAGCGGCGGCGGTGCTCTGGGGAAGCACACAGAGGTGCACTCGCCCTCTCTGCCCACATGGACCTTTCTCAAGCCCTGGGGGGACCCTCAGGGAGAGCTCTGCGTGGAACAAGGACAGTGGTCCCAGGTCTCCTGGGGTGCAGAGCCCAGCTGGCCCCGCTGGGACAGCAAGAAGGGGTCAGTAGGGTGTGGGCTCAGGGCCCCCTCCCTTCCCCCTCAGCCCCAGCACACTCCAGAGCTCCCACTGCACAGGGACCAGGACAAACCTGGGATCCTCCAGCACAGCAGGGACTCAGAATCCTACAGGGATGTCCTGACCAAGGGGATGGAAATTCCTAGCAGAGACCCCACCCTGTGATGGGGAGCAACCCAGTTCAAGGAGAGCAGAGCTGGGGCAGCAGCCCCTGCCCTACCATCAGCACACAGCCCCACACAGAACCCGAGCCCCCCCAGGAGGCGCCCTGGCTAGGCCGTGGCACAGCCTTGTGTCATGAGGCAGGGGCATTGAGGGGAGCTGAGCCCCTCTGTCCCACCATGGTCCCACTCCCTCCCAAGGCAGCCCCAGTACCTTTGATGGTGCCAGAGGGGATGATGCCCTCGGCTGTGCCCCCGTAGCCACCTGACACAATGCTGGTCTCGTTCAGGTTGGGTCCTGACACCATCACCTGCTGCAGGTCCTGGGGGGCACAGGAGCACAGGGGGCTGAGATGCAGAGACAGCACAGCCCTGCTACAGACCCAAATACCCCCGGATTTCCCGAGCCCCGGACCTGCTCCAGGCCATCGTCCTCGGGCAGGCTGCTGGTGTCCCCGTTGCTGCTGATAGGGATCTCCATGGTGGCTGCCTTGCTCAGGATCCCGTCTGACATCCTCAGGGCCTGCAGGGACACAGACGTGGTGCTGGGGCCAGGACCCCCGCCTGGCCGGGGCACCAGCAGTACCCGCGGGGCCATGCAGGGACAGCAGGAGGTTACAGCGCAGGGAGGGGCCCACGTCGGCAGCTGCTGGCACCGAGCAGACGCTGCCCCCTGCGCAGGGCCTCCTGCAGCCGCTGCCCAGCCCGGCTCGGCCGCCCCTCGGGACACCCCGGCTCCCAGAACGGACGCGCAGTGTGACACAACCCAGAGGCGCCGACCCCACCGCGGCTCCCACTCCATCACGCCCGGACTCCTGGGCTCCCCCGCCCCTCAGGCCGCACGCCGTGCTCCCGCTCACAAACCCCGCCGGGGATCCCCGCAGACCCCGCTCGAGACCGCGGCGCTGGCGGCGCTCAGCACGGCCCCGGCCAGGAGGGCGCCCGGAGCCACGTCCGCAGGAGAGCGGGGGGGCCCCGCTGCGCCCGGACCGGTCCGGGCACATTCCACAGCAGGCGGGGCCCGGGGCGGACTCCCGAGAACCCGTTACCCGCGACCTGTCCCCTCCCCGGCGGGCACAGGGCCCGGCCCAGCTCTAGGGTCGAACCCCGCGGGCAGAGGCCGTCACCGCCCAGGGCCATCCTCGCCGGAGAACGGCCCGCAGTCCCATAGCCTCCGGGGCTGGCGGGGGCAGCGGCGGAACGGACCCGTCCGCAGCCACGCACGGCAAGGCCCCGGGACGGGACCGACCTCCGAGGGAACCCCCGGGGGCCGCTCCTGCCGGAACCGACCCGAGCGGGCGGCGGCGGCCCCGGCCTCGCTCCCGGAGCTCTCCCGGCCGGGCTCCACCGGCCTCGCGGCCGCTCACCCTGCCCGGCCTGCCCGGTCCGCCCCCGGCCCCACCTGCGCCCCGGCCCCGCCGGGCCCCCCCGCGCCGCTCCCGCTCCGCCTCGGCCCGGACGCGCCGAAAGTGGCGTCAGGGGGCCGGAAGTGGCGTCATCACTGAGCCGGGCGGAAGTGACGTCGCTGGGAGTTCGGCGGGTGGTCCCGCGGGAGCGGAGGGACCGGGCCCGGCCCGGGCCCGGGATGGACCCGGCGGCCGAGCACCGGCAGCAGCTCCGCAGCGTGAGCCTCGGGCCGGGGGGGCGGCGTGTCCCGCGAGCCCTTCATGGGTGGTGCCGGGGCTGTCGGCGGGGTGGGATGGCGTGTCCCGAGGGCTCCGGCCGTGGGACCTCGAGGTGCCCGGTTCGCGGGAGAACCGGTGGGGTTCTGAAGGGACCCGGGCGTCTCGGGCTGGTCGGGGGGCACGCCAGGACTCGCGGTGGGTTTCGGGGGTCCCGGAGCGGTCCGCCCGGTGTGACCCGCGCCTGCTCCCCAGCTGCGGGACTTCCTGCTGGTCTACAACCGCATGACCGAGCTCTGCTTCCGCCACTGCGTCTGCAACCTCAACTACCGGCTGCTCACGGGCCGCGAGGTGAGCGGGGCGCGGGGCCCGCAGGCCGGGGGCCGCAGGCCGGGTGTCCGCCGCCCCCTGACGCCCTGTCCCCCGCAGGAGTCGTGCCTGGACAGCTGCGCCGCCCGGCTGGTCCGCGCCAACCACCGCCTGATGGGCGCCTACGTGGGGCTGGTGCCGGCGCTGCTGCAGCGCCGCGCCGCCGAGCACGGGGCTCCAGCGGGGCCATCCGGACCGCCGGCCTCACCTGAGTCGGCGGCGGGCCCCGCGGAGCCCTCGGAAGGCGCTCCCGCCGCCGGCACGTAGCAGCAGCTGGCCGCAGCTCCCCGCGGCCGTCGGACGCGACTGGCAGCAGCCCGGCCCCGTACCGGCCGGAGCGGCTGCATCCCTGCTGCATGGAGCCCCGGGCTGGAGCAGCATCTGCGCTGGGCCCCGAGCGCCCCGAGCAGCGGCTGGGCTGTGCCGGGCACCAGGGATGGGGGGCACAGGAACAGGGGGAAGGCCCCCCTAGCCCTCCTGGTTGTGGATTTCTGGGAAGTGGACTGTGAGTACCAATAAAACATTTTCACAGTAATGGCTTAGTATGACACATGGGGAAGGCACCAGAACCCTGGCCTGCTTCCTCTTGGCTGTGCTGGGGGAGCCCATGGCACAACTGGGAATCCAGGGAATTGCACCTAAATGTGAGACAAAAGTCTCCCTGCAGGCACACCGTGGTCACCGGGACACTGTGGGGCCCTGAACCTTCTCACTACACCTGGCTGGTGCAGAGCAGGCACTCAGGGCAGGGTGAGGGGGCAAGGGGGGTAGATGTCAGGTGCTGCCAGGTCAGTGCCCACCAGCTAAGGGCGTGTGTGTGTGTGGGGTCCCTGGGAGAGCCTGCCCTCATCTCTCCCCGCTACAGCCCCTGGGCAGAAGGCATCAGCTGCGGGTCCCCGACAGGGCTTCGGGCAGGTAAGCACTAGCCCCAGTACAGAAATAAATCGATATATTCTGTGTACAAAACATGCTCCTGCAGCCTGGCCGGGCACTCCCGCGCATATAAATAAGGCCCGGCCCGGCCTCCCCTCTGTCCTGCCCGCGGGGGCCAGCGCCTGCGCCGGGGCCACCCCTCCCGCGGGACCCCCGGGCTGGCCGGGGTCACTTCAGGTCCACGTCAAAGTCCAGCACCAGCAGCTTGGTCTCCTCGGTGCCGTTGCGGCTGCCCACGGCGCACACCAGCTTTGTGTTGGAGGCGCGGATGCGCCACACCACCCCCCCGGAGCCCCCGCTCTCCAGAGCCACCAGGTTCCGCACAAACTCCCCCGTCTTCAGGTCCCACAGCTTCACCGTCCCGTCGTCCGAGCTGGTCACCACGAACTTGGAGCTGAACTGCAGGCAGGTGACGGCGCTCTGGTGCTTGCTGGGACCTGCGGGGAGGCACTGCTGTGTGACATGGCACCTCAGAGCCACCCAGCCCTGGCTCCTCAGGGACACATGCCGCTCTGTCCGCTGGCAGCTTACAGCCAGCCCAACCCCAAGGGCAGGGAGCTCCCTCCCTCCCACCCCCCAACGGAGAGAGCTGCCCCGTCCCAGCCCCTGGTGCCTGCTGTCCCCCAAGGGTGAGGAATCCCTTCTCACCCTGCAGTGTCTGCAGGCACTGCCCTGTCTTGATGTCCCAGATCTTGACAGTGGAGTCGGCGTTGCCCGACACGAGGATATTGTCCCGCAGCTCCATCCCGCTGGTGAGGGACTGGTGCCCCATGAGTGTGTGCAGGCAGTTCCCGCTCTCCACATCCCACACGCGGATTGATGTGTCCAGGGACCCGCTCACAATATGTGTCCCATCAAACTGCCACAGAGAAGGGATCCAGCTCAGTACCAAGGACAGGAGTGTCCCTGGTTTGGGGTGCAGCCCACAGCTCTGGCATCCCCTGGTCTGGGATACAGCACCCCCAGTTCCAGCAGCACCACCAGAGACCTCAGTTCAGCAGATGAGACAGGATCACACATCCCTTGGCTTTTTGGACTGTAGAAATGCTCCAGGGGCATGGAGGAGTGTTTGTGGGAAGTGGGGTCAGGGGGGCAGAGACTGTCCCCACAGGACACAAACATGGTCCATGTGTCCTTGCAGGGCAGATACATCCCCTTCAGGGCACACATGTCCCTGCAAAGCTCACAGGGCCCTGCATGACACTGGCACAGCCTAGTTGTCCCTACAGCACACGTGGGACCTTTGGCACAGCTTGTGCCCATGACTGGAAGGCAGGGGAGCGATAGGGCAAGCCAGCAGGAAAGCAGGTTGTACCTGAGGGAGCAGGGAGGGCAGGTTGTACCTGCGAGGTTGTACCTGAGGGAGCAGGGAGGGCAGGGGAGCTGGGGAGGGGGAAGCAGCAGGAGGGGATGCGTGTGGGGCTGTACCTGCAGTGAGTAGACACGGTTGGTGTGCCCCTGCAGTGTGTGGGTGCAGCTCTCGCTCTCGGGGTCCCACACCTTGACTGTGTAGTCGTAGGCACCGCTGACCACCTTGTTGCCGTCGTACTGGACGCAGCGCACGGCTGCCACGTGGCCCATCAGCACGTGCAGGCACTGCCCCGTCTCGATGTCCCAGAGCCGTAGCGTGGCATCCCGGGAGCCACTCACCACCCTGCAGGTGAGGGGACACCTGGGGCCCAGCTGCCAGGGCAGCCTGGGGTAAGCAGCCCCAGCCCCACGGATATCGCCCCTCGCCCAGCCCCCCAGCCCCTGCTGTACCTGTTGCCGTGCAGGTGCATGCAGCGCACGGTGGAGGTGTGTCCGTAGAGCGTGTGCACGCACTCACCGCTGTCAGCGTTCCACACCTTCAGCGTGCGGTCAGTGGAGCCACTGATGACAATGCTGTCCCTCATCTGGGAGGACCAAACCCCTCCAGTGTGGCCCACCAGCGTTTGCACACACTGTGGAGAACAGGACATGAGAGACAAGTGAGCCTCTCACACCTCCCTGCCCCTGAAACAGCATAGAGGAGCGGCACAACTCCGTGTCCTTGTCATAAAGGGCCCAAACTTACCCCAGGAGTCAGGGTGTAGCCCCACCTGCGCCCAGCACAGGGAGATGGTCCCTGCCCCAAAACCTCTGTGGCACTGGTGACAATGCCACACTCACTTCCCTGGTGACAGTGATACTCACCTCCCCTGTGACAGCTGACCACACTTTGAGCGTGTTGTCATCAGAGCCGCTTACTATGCGATTCCCACAGAACTGCAGGCAGGTGATCACATGGTCATCGTGGCCCTTCAGTACCTGTGGGAGTACAGGAGTGTATGGGAGCGTAGTATGGTCCCCCCAGCCAGCAGGACCCCCCAACACCATGAGCAGTGGGAAGGCAGCGGGAGCTGTGGGGAGGAAAGGCAGACCAAATCACCTGCAGCCCCTGATGCTTCTGCAGGGCAGCAGAGCTGGGGTGTGTGGTCTGTCTGGCAGCTGCTGCAGGGGCAGGTGTTACAGGAAAACAGGGAGGGGGGGCTCAGAAACCCAGCAGCAAGAGAAGGGGTGGTGGGGACTCTGCCCAGGAGCAGGAGGGACCCCCAGAGAGAGATCACCAGGGTCCTGGGACCCTGCACAGAACACAGTTTAGCCCTGTGACTCTGCACCTTCCCTGGGTGCTGGGGCTGGCTGCAGCCCCGCATGGGGCCTTGGACAGGGGCAAAGGAAGGGACCCCCTTCTCCTGGCTCAGGGGACCTCATTTCTGCTGCCCTCACTGCTCAGAGCAAGCCGGATCTGATCCCCATGGCAGATCCTGTACCAGCTTCCCCATATCAGTGACCTGGGGTCTGTCCCCAGAGGGACCCCCCAGCAGCCCCTCAGGTCTCCAGGGTCTGCCCCTGGCTGGGGCACTCCCAGGCGTACCTTGGGGACCACAGTTCCCTGGAGCCTGTCCCCAGGGACACCCAGACCTACCTTGGGGGGCCGCAGCTCCCCACTGCGCCAGTTCATGTCGATGCGGTGCTGGCGCAGGAAGGCGAATTTCCAGGGGCTGTACATGAATCCGGGGCTGAGCAGGCGTCGCTTCCGCAGGTGTAGGGGCTCCTCGATCCCTGCAGGAGACAACACAGTGCTGCCTCACCTGGGTCAAGCCTGGGGTGGCCCCCAGCCCCCACCCAGGAGGACCCTCACCTTCCTCACGGCACTTCTCCCTCCAGAGCAGATTGTCCTCGGCCAGGACCCTCCAGTAGCGGCAAGTCTGGGCGGCACGGAGCAGGTCCCGTGGCTCCAGGAAAGACAAGACGTACAGGGCCAGCTGTGGGGGCATAAAGGTCACAGAGGGATCACCGAGGGGTCAGGCCAGGCCAGGCCCTGGTCCCCAAGCTTCACGCACCTCCTTGGGCAGCAGGGAGATGAAGTCCCGCTGGAACTGGGGCTCGATGACCTGCATCATGTACTTGATCTGCGCTGGCTCACAGCGGTCAATCAGCTCATCCAGGGCCAGCAGCTTCTCAGGGCCGCTCCAGCGCTGCAGGGGGACCCCCAGTGACCCCTGGCTCTGTGTCCCCAGCTAGCCCAGCCAGCCCTGGCAGCCAGACCTTTTGCCCCAGGCCAGGAGCCCGAGGCAGGTGGGAGTTTGGTGGGCCACAGGTGCTGTGTGACAGGTGACATCACACCTGGCCAGGGCTGAAACCTCCTCTGTGTTTCCTCACACAAGCAAAACTACCCAAAATCCACTGCGAGCTCACCCCCTGCCCATAGTGGGGATCCCTCAGCATCAGCTCCCTCCCATCATACCCAGGCTGCCTGGAGCCACCAGGTGAGCCGTACCTGGAAGGTGCGGAGCCAGTCCTGTAGCTCAGGTGGAGGGGCCACCGAGGGGATGCACCGGCGCCGGGCCTGCCCCACCTTGGCATTGCGCAGGTCCCCAAAGGTGGTCGTGGGGCTGGGCGTACAGGGACCCAGCGTCCTGGGAGAAACACCAGGCACAGGTGAGGCCATGGCACAGCTGGCACATGCCAGCATTGCTCCAGGCCACAGTGCTCCAGAGCCTCTTGGAACTGGCTCCTGCCAGTGGGAGCTCCACCCCACTGACCCCTTCTCCATGCTCCCACCCTGATGACCCCTCATCCAGACATGCAGCCCAGCCTACTCAGCAGACAGGCAACAACTGGTCAGGGCTGGATTGGCCAACCCCTGCTCAACCCAAGTGGCTCCACCATCCTCCTGGGGAGAGCAGCAGGAGCCACGTGCTGCCCCAGCACACAGAACACCCTTCACCAGCTGCACTCAAGAGTCCCCCTACTCCTCACCTGCCATAGTCAGAGCCCTTGCACAGCTTCTTCCCAGGGGACAAGGCCCGGCCATCTGGCCCATTCTCTGACTTCCGCTTCATCTGTGGGACACAGCAGGTTGGAGTGGCTGGAGAAACCCAGGCAGACCCCTGCAGACCCCCTACCCACAGCTGATCCTTACAGACCCCTACAGGCCACCCGCCCAGAACTGACCCCTGCAGGCCCCTTGCCCAGAGCTATGGGACAGACCCCCCACCTGCTCCTGCTTTCTCCCTTCAGGGTCCATACAGCAACAAAGAACCTCCACACAGGTCAGGGGGGCTGCACCAGGGCCAGCCAGGGCTGGGGACCGGGCTAGCACCTCCTTCCCCCACCCTATGACTAAGGACTCCCATGCAGGGCAGGGGTCTGCACGGGGGACTGGGGCAGCATCTCTTTGCCCAGCCCCAGCAGCCAGGCCCCAGGGAAGCCCAGCCCCCGGGCACCTTGGGGCGCAGGTGCCGCAGCAGCCCCCCGTCCCCAGTGCGCTGCAGGTAGTCGATCCACCGCTCTCCCAGCGTGTAGTACAGGTATATGTTGCTGCTATCTTCCCCCTCCTCGCTGCAGCAGCTCCCTTCCTCCTCCTCTTCCTCCTCTTCTTCCTCCTCCTCCTCCCTGGTGGTCCTGGGGGGCTCCTGTGGTCCCCGCCCCCCAGAACCATCAGGGTCTGCTCTGGACCTGGGGGTACGCTTCCAGGGGCGCTCCGGCTCCCAGGGCCCTGGCGCCTCCTCCTCGTCCTCCTCTTCCTCCTCCTCAGCCACCACCTGAGCAGGGAAAAGGCAGGCAGCAGGGCTGACTCTGCACCAGCCTTGGAGCAGAGCTTGGAGAGACCTTCAGTCTCCTGCTGGAGACCAGGAGCGGGGCAGGGGCTGGGAGCACTGCTGGATGGCTGCCAGTGAGAGCCAGGGCCCTGCAGCACAGGGCCTCCACCCAACAGCAGCTGCAGGGCAACCAAAACCCCTAGCTCCTCCACAATCCTCCACGTGCAGCTCTCTCTGCTCCCCACGAGCTTCCCCTGAGCCCCCCCAGAGCCAGACCTCCTCCCTCGTCCTCGCACCTGGCAGCGGGAACCTTTCTGCACCTACCTGTGCCGCAGGTGCCCTGTGGTCCTCACTGTCCCCCAGGGGAGTGGGGCTGGCCCGTGGGGGCCCCTCGGGGCCGGGGCACCGCCGGCACGTCATGCGCTGGCTGTTGAGCTCCAGGATGCGTGTGGTAATGCCCTTGACATGCAGCAGGTCATCCAAGCAAGTGAAGCCTTTCAGCTCCTGCGTGGAGGGAAGTCAGCCCTGCCCAGAACAGAATCCCTCCTGCTCCCAGAGCCCCCTGCCCAAGCAGCCCCGCAGGGAAGAGTCCCAGCACTGTGAAAGGGGGGCAGCAACCCAAAGCTGCCAGCTGGGGCAGGAGCACTGTGCCCCCCAGATGAGCAGGATGGGGAGCTCCAGGGGAGGGGAACAGCTGGACACATGCAAATACACACACGTGAGGCACCCACGGTCCCGCGGGACCCCGGGCACTGCCCGGCCCCGACCTGGGATCAGCTGCCTCCCGTCACCCTGCACGACTCCCGGAGCGCCAGCCATGGGAGGAACCCGGCAGGCCAGGCTGTCCTGGGGCAGGACTCGACAGACAACCAGCATGGCCCGGGAAGGGCCCGACTGGCCCTTCTGAGCCGGCAGGGCTCGTTTGACGGCGCTGCTGCTGCTCCCCACGAAGGGCTGCAGTAGCAGCACCGCCCGGGACAGGCCCAGCTCCAGACCACCCTGCCTTTGAATCACCGCTTTCTGCCCTCCCGCCTCCCGGTGTTCCCGAGCGTGTGTGTCCACAGCACTCGGACACCCACCCCTCCACCTCCTCTTCGAGCCCCCAACATGCCAAATGCTCCCGGCCCCGCCTCGCCCGGCCGCGGCGCTGCCCATCCCTGTGGCATCAGGGCACGGCTGCCGCTGCCGCGCCCGCCGGGCTAGGGCTGGGGCCCGCGGTGCCGCTCCCTCCGCTCCCGGCCGGGGCACCGCTCGCCGCAGGGTCGCGACCCACCATCGCCGGTGACGGCGCTCGGAAGCCGTCAGGGCGCGGGGCCAGTCCCGTTCCCCCGGTTCCCCGCTCGGGCTCGGGGCGCTGCCGGGACCCGGCAGCACCGGGGACGGCTGCGCTCGCCCGGCCCCGCGGGTTGGGGCGGGACTCGGAGATCCCGGCCCCCCACCTACCCCGGCTATTAGCACGGAAACAGCGCTGTCGCCCCCGCACTCCTCCCGCGGCCCTCGCCCCGGGACAGCTACCGCCACGGCCACCCCCGCCTCGGGGTCCCGGCCCGGGTCGCTCAGCGCGGGGCGTCGTCCCCGTCGCTCCCCCCCCCGCACCTCTCTCTTGCGGACGATACCGCGGGCACGGCGGCGGCCGATGCCGCTGAGAGCACCCTCCAGCTCGGCCACGCCAGCGCGGTTGATGTCGAGCTTGGCCCCGGCGGGGCCCGGCCCCGACATCCCGGTACCGGTCCCGGGCGCTGCCGCCGCGCAGGCCCGACCGCACCGCGCAGGCGTAGCCCCGCCCCCCCGGACGCGCAGGCGTCGCTTTGAGGAAGCAGCTGTTTTATTGGTGGTTTCGCGCGGGGGGCGGGGCCAGCGGCCGTGGCCCCGCCCCGCCCCGCGGGTCACCGCCGCTTGTACAGACACGGCCGCAGGCGCAGCCCGGGAGCGGGGCCGGGCCGGGCCGGGCCCGTCTTGGCGAACTCCAACACGTAGAAATAGGAGCTGGAGAGGTCCTGGGGGCGCGGGGACACCCGACTCTGTTACCGGCAGCCCGGAGCCGCCGTCATCACTACAGCCCCACCACCCAGCCCCTCCAGCACCACTCAATGCCGCCTCAAAGAACCCCGGGGCCCCCCCGCCTCCTTCCAGACCCGCACTGTGCCCAGACCCTGGCTCCAAAGCCCTTGTGCGGCCGAGTGCCCCGGCCCCCAGCATACTCCTCTAAATGCCCAACACACCCACCACCAACCCCACACCACAATTCCTCCAGGCCCCAGACCCCCAAGCCCCTCCAGGCCCTGCACTGCAGTCCCAGTGCGCTCCAGGCCCCTTTCAACCGCTCCCCAGCCCTAGCACCCCACCCAACCTGCATCCCAAGCTACCACAGCGTGCCCCCCCAGTCTCCAGGACCCCCAAACCTTCCCCCAGGACTTCACCCCTGTGTGTACGCATCCCCCGTTCTCCCATCTGCAGTCCCCCACGCACCAATCCTTCCCACCTCCATCTACTTTCACCAGCCCCTGGTCTGCTCCACCAGGCTGGCCTCAGGACCCCCCGTCCCTGGGCTCCCTGGTTCCTGGTGCTCCCAGCGCCCAGCCCTAGGCACACACCTTGGAGATGGTCTTGAAGCCCAGCTGTGTCATGGCCCTCAGGAAGGCTCGGGTGTCCTCGAAGCGGCTGGCCACCTCAGCCACCAGCAGGGTCCCCCTGCGGTCACTTGAGCTCTGAGCAGGCTGCCCAGGCACCCCCAGGGCGCCGCTCAGCATCCCTGCCCCAATCCCCCGCGGCCCCAGGACCTCTGCCTACCCGAGCTTGAGCACACGGTTGGCCTCCCCTAGGATCTCCTGCAGGTTGGTGCCCATCAGCGCCAGGCAGAACACGGCCACGTCCACCGCCTCAGCCGCCAGCGGCACCTGCCCACCCCGGGACAGCCCCGGAGGAGGAGGAGGATGACTTGGCCTGGAAGCCGCTCTGCACACCCCCGGGAGCAGCAGGAGGAGGATGGCGATGTTGATGGGGCTGGGACTCGCCCCCAGACTGCCCAGCCTCGTGGATTCAGCCGTGCCCCAGGCACACACCCAGCTTTCATAGCGCATCCGTGCTTCCCCCCCTCCGCAGGGACCCTCGGGGGCCCGGTCCCCCGTGCCCGCCCTCCCCGCCCCGGGGCTGCCCCCGTACCTTGGCCATGTCACAGACGGTGACCCGCGGGCTCAGCGGCACCAGGTCGAAGCAGTGCACCTGGTTCTTGACGCTGGCGGCCAGCGTGCAGTCCCCGCAGCCGAAATCCGCCACCACCAGCGACGCGGGGCTGGGGCACGGACGGCGGGCTCAGAGCGGCCGGGCCCGGCGCCTTTGCCCCCACCGCTCCCGGTCCTCTGATCACTCCCGGGCCCCATCGCTCACGGCCCCCAGGCCATTCCCGGTCCATGCCCCGGCTCTCCGTTCAGCTCTCGGCCCCGCTCCCGGCCCCCCGGTCCATATTCCCGCCAGGTCCCGCCGTCCCGCTCACCGGCGGCGCAGGTAGCGCACGATGCGCTGCACCGGGCGCTCGGGCCAGCGCTGCACCTGCCGCTCGAAGCCCCGGTGGTAGAGGTGGAAAGCGGCAGGGTCGTCGCGGAAGAGCCGCGCCGCGTCCCGGCTGCTGCCGGTGTAGAGCTGCTGGTTCAGGTAGCGGAACCGGGCGCCGAGCAGCCGCTCCTCCATCCGCGCGCGGAGCGCGGCCGAGCGGCCCGAGCGGGGCTCCGCCGGAGCCTCCGCGGGGCCCGGCGGGTCCGGGGGGCCCGGCCCGGAGCCCCGCTCCCCGTCCGACCCCGCCGGCGGCTCCTGCTGCCGCTGCCGCTTCTGCCGGTTCCGCCGCTGCCTACGGCTCAGTCCCGCCGGCCTCCCGGGCTCCTCCGCCGGCTCAGCCGGGCCGTCTGGGGGCATCGAGAGGAGGGTCAGGGCGCGGAGGCGGCTTTCCCCTGTCGCCGGGCCCCGGAGCCGTCCCGGTACCTGTGTCCGGCCTCTGCCCAGCCTGCCGGGGCTCGTCGGGACCGGCCGAGAGCTCCCCCGCCGCGGCCGGCGGCCCCCCGGTCTTCTTCCGCTTCCGGGGCCGCTTCCGCGCCGCCTCACCGTCCCGAGCGGTCCCGGGCAGCCGCCTCTTCCGTGGGGTCCTGTGCAGAGTGGGGCCCGGTAACGTCCCCGCGCCCGGGCTGGCCCGGCCCGCCGCCCCCGCATCGCCCGCTTACCGGCCGGCCGGCCCCGGCGCTCTCCGCTGCATCGTTCCAGCCCTGCTCCACGAACATGGAGCGGGGACCCTCGCTCGGTACCGGGACGCACGTGCTCCCGCCCAGGGAGGGCCGCGGGAACAGCCCCTCCTCGCGGCCCGGAGGACCGGGCGGGGCCCTGGGCTGCGCGGGCGGTGCCGCGGGCGGCCCGCTCCGCCCCGGCCGGGAGCCGCGCCCCCGGTCAGTCGGCACGCCCCGTGACCGCGTCCAGCCCGCCCGGCAGCGCTCCCCGCCCCGCCCCGCCCGCGGCCCCGCCCCGCCCGCGGCCCCGCCCCGCCCGCGGCCCCGCCCCGCCCGCGGCCCCGCCCCGCCCGCGGCCCCGCCCCGCCCGCGGCCCCGCCCCGCCCGCGGCCCCGCCCCGCCCGCGGCCCCGCCCCGCCCGCGGCCCCGCCCCGCCCGCGGCCCCGCCCCGCCCGCGGCCCCGCCCGGTGCCGTGTGGCGGAGCCGTGTGGCGGAGCCGCGGCCCGGCGGGTTCCGGCCGGCAGGGGGCGCCCTCTCGGGGCGGAGCCCCCGCGCCGTCGCGCGCCCGCCGCAGCCGCCGCCCTGCGGAGCCGCCGGGACACGCACCCGGTAACGGCGGGACGGCGCCCGCACCGAGCGGGGACAGGTTCGGCAGGCCGCGAGTGCGGCTGAGGGCGACCCGAAGCGGGGGCAGGGCCGGACGGAGCCCGGACGGGGCCGGAGCCAGGGCCGGGGCCGGGGCCGGAGCTGCAGGGGAGGGGTGGGGGGCGCAGGGAAGGGTTGGGGGTGCAGGGGAGAGTTGGGGGCACAGGGGTGGGTTGGGGGTACAGGGGAGAGTTGGGAGTGCTGGAAGGGATCGGGGTACAGGGGAGAGTTGGGGGTATAGGGGAGGGTTGGGGGTACAAGGCAGGGTTGGGGGTGCAGGAAGGGATCAGGGTACAGAGGAGAGTTGGGGGTACAGGGGTGGGTTGGGGGTGCAGGGGAGAGTTGGGGTACAGGGGAGAGTTGGGGGTATAGGGGAGGGTTGGGGGTACAAGGCAGGGTTGGGGGTGCAGGGGAGGGTTGGGGGTACAGGGGAGAGTTGGGGGTACAGAGGAGGGTTGGGGGTACAGAGGAGGGTTGGGGGTGCAGGAAGGGATCGGGGTACAGAGGAGAGTTGGGGGTACAGGGGTGGGTTGGGGGTACAGGGGAGAGTTGGGGTACAGGGGAAGGTTGGGGGCTGAAGGGGAGGGACTGATGGGGCCACAGGGCAGAGCGGGGCCCTAGCAGCTGGTTTGGGGTAACACGGGGGTACCGTGTCTCCTCATCCTGTCCCCTGCCCCGGGCGCTGAGCAGGCCGAGGTGGGCGCTTTGCCATCGGGCAGGGCTGGGGTCGGCCCGCCCCGCGGGACTGTGTAGGAGGCGGTGGGTGACAGCAGGGGACAGGGTGGAGCCAGGATGGGGTGTCATCACTGCGGGGTGCGGTCCCACAGGGCCGGGACTAGTGTGGCATGTCCTGGGGACCCCTTTTCAAGAGGTGGTCCCAAATGGGTGGGGATAAATCTCGCCCGGGAGTGTGGGTGTTCTGGTGCCGGGACAGGGCCAATGCTGCTGTGGGTGTGCTGGGGCCATTCTGGGGTGTATCAGACCCTGGCAAAAATCCGGGGTTCTGCATCTGCCCCTCTGGAGCTGCCTGGGCCAAGGGGTGCAGGCAGGGTCCTGGGGGACAGCTGCAGCTGCTGGCAGCTGGTGATGGTCCTGCTGTGTCTGGGTGGGCATCAGGTCCAGGGGGATCCTCCAGCAGCAGGTTTGAGCCCCGATGGGTGCATGTTGGGCATGCCATATTCAATCTGACTGTCCCCACACTGTGAGACACTGTATGTCCCTGCTCAGCATCACAGACCGCTGGGCAGTGGGTCCCACGCTTGCAGCCAGGGGCTCAGGGGGACACGGGGAGCAGGAGGGAGCTCAGTGCCTGGCTCTGAGTTGGGGTGTCTATGGATCCTCCATGTCCATGGGGTCCTCCATGCACGAGGCTTTGGGGTCCCACTTTCTGAGCATGGCTCATGTCAGGCCCAGCCAAGTGGGTCAGGAGGGTCATGGGACTGCAGGACCCCGTGCCAGGGATGCTGAGCTACCCCAGCCCCATTCCCCCACCAGATCTGTGGGGTCCCATCCTGACGGTGCTGATCTCCCCCAGCCTCACTGCCCCCCGAGCTGTGGGCACCAGGGCCGGCTGTGCCCGGTGATAAGCCCGGGGGTGCCAGCCTGGTTTCCTGTGGGTGGCCACGGCCCCACTGGAGTCACCCAGGACGTTCCCCTTGGGCTGCGGGTCCGGCTCCAGCCCTGACCTCAGCCTGCCTGCGGCTTCCTGGAGAGCTGCAGGGACGGGCGGGAGGGCTCAGGGACGGGGCGGGAGGCTCCTGTACTTGAGTTCCAGGGCTCTCCCTGCCGAGGGGGATCAGGGCTCCGTCCCCATGTCCTTACCCACGTCCCCCCCGCAGCTGCCATGGACGACATCTTCACACAGTGCCGGGAGGGCAACGCGGTGGCCGTGCGGCTGTGGCTGGACAACACCGAGAACGACCTCAACCAGGGGTGAGCGGGGCTGTGCAGGGCTGGGGGCTCTGCTGGGCGCTGGTTTCCGCCGGTCTCCGTGGAAAGGCAGGCGGCAGATGGCAGGACGCAGCTCCTCCCCGCTGGAGGAAGTTACCGCATCGCCGAGGCACGAGGCCAAACATCCTCTGGCCACTTCCTCAGGGCCACAGCCGGGGATCAGCTGGGCTGGGGCTACCTCCCCTGTCCCCGTGGTGGTGGCTGTGTCCACTGACCTTGTCCTCGTGTCCCCATCCCCTCTCTGGGCAGCACCATGGCAGATGTGTGGGCACACGGCTGGGACCGCTGGGCTGGGAGTTGTGGGGGCCACTCTGTGTGTCCAGGGCTCTGCTCCCCACGGCCCGTGTGAGGGCTCTTGCAGGACCGTGGGGTCCAGCGTGTGCTCACAGCCATTCAGGAGCACGTTTGGGCCAGGCTTGGGGCTGGGAGCATCTGCCTGCAGTGTGTGAGCTGGCGCAGCATGACCCCGCAGCGTGACCCCGGCCAGGCCACGGCTCTGGCATTCCGGACGCGCTCCAGACAAATGGCCTCCCTTGGTCATGCCTCCCTGCCCCTCCTGGGGGTCCAGGCACACGGAGCTTTCCCAGACCCACAGAAGGTGCCCAAGGAACTGTTCTGTGCTGGGTAGCCCCTGCCTGCGGGGCCATGGTGGGGACAAATGGGGTCTGCTGTGCCAGGGGGCTGGAGAGGGGCTGGGACTGGGGGGAGCCAAGGCTGGAGGGGCGCTGGGGCCGCAGCAGCCCCTCTGCCAGTTCTTGATCTCCATTTAAGGCCTGGCTGCCACCTCCTCCCTTACTTGGTCATGGAGTGGGGGGATGGGGACAGGATCCAGCTGTGATTCAGCCTTGGAGGAGACAGGATTTGGCCTGGGCTGGTGGGGCCCTGGTGGGGGTGGGAGTGGGATGGATGTTCAACCTGGCCCTTTCGCCCCTGCCGCTGGTGTTTTGAGAATGATGCCAGTGATGCCCGGGCCAGGGGCACAGCTGAGCACAGCCCCCCGCCACCCTGCAGGGACGACCATGGGTTCAGCCCCCTGCACTGGGCCTGCCGCGAGGGCCGCTCCAACGTGGTGGACATGCTCATCATGCGCGGGGCCCGCATCAACGTCATGAACCGCGGCGATGACACCCCGCTGCACCTGGCCGCCAGCCACGGCCACCGCGACATCGTGCAGAAGGTACCTGGCCCCTGTGCCGGCACCTGCCCTAAGCCACCCCCTGAGTAGCCCTCCACACACTCCTTGTGGGACTCGCTCCCCTCATCACCTGTCAGGAACACCTGGCATCCCCCCAGCAGCCCTGAGCTCCCCACTCCTCACAAACTCCTCCAAATCCCTCTGAGCCCCACATCAGTTCAGCCCGCTCCCTACAGCTCCCAATGTGCTGCCCCTGCATCCCCCAGGGCAAGGCACAAGGAGGATGAGGGATGTTCTGGCTTCATGGGCTGTTGCCTGGGCTTACAGGGACAGTCCTGGGCTCACAGGGGCTGTCCCGTGTCCCCAGCTGATGCAGTTCAAAGCAGACATCAATGCAGTGAATGAGCATGGGAACACACCGCTGCACTATGCCTGCTTCTGGGGACACGAGCAGGTGGCTGAGGTGAGCACGGGCAGGAGGGAGGGCAGGAGGGAGGGCAGGGTGGGAGGGGGACTGAGGGGAGATCACAAACCACAGTCCTTGCTCCCTGCTGCCACAGGACCTGGTGGGCAGCGGGGCCCTGGTCAGCATTGCTAACAAATATGGTGAGACCCCCACAGACAAGGCCAAGACACCACTGCGAGAGATCCTGAAAGGTACGAGGGTCCCTCAGGACCCCACAACTGACACAGTCTCCAGCCAGCCACAGCAGGCTCTGAGTGCCACCCTCCTCCTCCTCCCTCTGCAGAGCGTGCTGAGAAGCTGGGCCAGAGCCTCACCAAGATCCCCTACAAGGACACGTTCTGGAAGGGCACAACCCGCACCCGGCCCAGTAAGGACTGGGGGTCCCCTGGGGGGTGCCATGGGTCCCCTGTGCCTTGCTGGCACTGCCTCCTGGATCCAGAAGTCATAGGCATTCATCCCCCTTCCACTGTAGGGAATGGGACCCTGAACAAACTCGCCGGGATTGACTTCAAGCAGCTGAGCCTGAGCCACAAACTGAACGAGAACCAGTCAGGAGAGGTGGGTCCCTCTCAGCCCCAGGTGGGCGCTGTGCCTGTGCAGACTGCCGTGTCCTGGCCCTGCTGGGCGCACCGCTCTGCAGTCCCATGGCCGGGTGCAGGGAGGGAGCTCCTCCCCAGCTCAAGGGGCTCCCTTCTCATTGTGGACCCTTGGTCCTGTGCGCTCCAGAGCCCCACGCAGGGGCCTGGGGATGCTGGGGCCTCTGCACCCCTTTCACGGTGCCTGTGTCTCTGCTCCTCCTCCAGCTGTGGAAGGGGCGCTGGCAGGGCAATGACATCGTAATCAAAATGCTGAGGATCCGGGACTGGACGACACGAAAGAGCCGGGACTTCAACGAGGAGTACCCAAAACTGCGGTGAGAGCTGCACACGCCTGGAGCCACCCCGGCCTGTGCCTGGGATCCCCACCAGCATGTGACCAGGGCACCTTCTCAGGGCCAGCAGCAGCTCTCAGAGTGTGGGGCAGGCAGGAGCCTCCGAGCTCTGTGGGGCCAGGAATGCTCCAGGGTGGTGGCCGAGGGCTGGGAGGCCCTGGGGGATGGCAAAGGGCAGACGAGGGCGTGCAGTCAGCCCCTTCCTGTTCTTAGGGCTGTCACTTCTCTTGCAGGATCTTTTCCCACCCCAATGTGCTGCCCGTGCTGGGTGCCTGCCAGGCCCCTCCAGCTCCCCACCCCATTGTCATCAGCCACTGGATGCCCTACGGCTCCCTGTACAACGTCCTGCACGAGGGAACCAGTGAGTGCTGGGGGATGATGTGTTTGGGGGCAGCAGGGGCCTCTCCAGCCACAGCCCTGGCTGGGCTTAGGGTGGGTTGACCCCGTCACGCCCTTCCCAGATTTTGTGGTGGACCAGATGCAGGCGGTGAAGTTTGCCTTCGACATTGCGCGCGGCATGGCCTTTCTGCACACGCTGGAGCCCCTCATCCCACGGCACCACCTCAACAGCCGCAGCGTCATGGTGAGCGACACAGCCCCTCTGCCAGGGTAGGGGGGCTCTCAGGCCAGGGGGGGCTCCTGCTGACTGCCTGCTCTGTCCCCAGATCGATGAGGACATGACGGCACGGATCAGCATGGCCGACGTCAAGTTCTCCTTCCAGTGCCCGGGGCGGATGTACGCCCCAGCCTGGGTGGCTCCCGAAGGTGAGTGCCCAGTTCCCAGCCCCCCCAGAGCATCCCCCTCACCCCCAGTCCCACTCAGCCCCCAGCCATCCCCCAGCCCTGCAGAAGAAACCAGAGGAGATCAACCGGCGCTCAGCTGACATGTGGAGCTTCGCGGTGCTGCTGTGGGAGCTGGTGACACGTGAGGTGCCCTTCGCTGACCTGTCCAACATGGAGATCGGTATGAAGGTGAGGGGGTGGAGGGGCAAAGGAACTGATTTGGGTCAGTTAGGGGTGAAGTTCTGGCCATTGAGGGTGGTGAGGCCCTGGCACAGGTTGCCCAGAGAAATCTGGCTGCTCCATCCCTGGAAGTGTTTAAGGCCAGGTTGGAGGGGGGTGGAAGCACTCGGTCGGGCAGGTGGAAGGTGTCCCTGCCTGTGGAGGCCAGGTCCCCGTCCTGACTCGGGCTCCTCTTCCTGCTTGCAGGTAGCGCTGGAGGGGCTGCGTCCCACCATCCCCCCTGGCATCTCCCCCCACATCTGCAAACTGATGAAGATCTGCATGAACGAGGACCCGGCCAAGCGCCCCAAGTTCGACATGATCGTGCCCATCCTGGAGAAGATGCAGGAGAAGTAGAGAGGAGGGGCCTCCCCCCTCCAGTGCTGCCTTGCGCCCCCCGCCACCCCCAAGTGCCTTTAGCCCCAGAATCAGGGGGAGCAGAGGACACCCCTCACCCTGAGCCAGCCACGGACACACGGTACAGATGGCACTGCCTGCGCTGGAGCTCTGCAGGCTCCAGCCCCCCGCCCAGGGCAGCCCCTCGGCAGGGCAGCCCCTCGGCAGGGCAGCCTTACCCAGCCCCTGGGCAGCCCCCGGTCCAGTGCAGCCCCCCTACCCCAGGGCATGGCGTGTGGCCCGGCCCTGCTGCTGGGGGATGGAGCTGTGGGGCCCCCTGTCCCCCTTGCTGGGCAAAGCCCAACCCAGGACTCAGCCCCCCAAGGCTGGGGGGGAAGGGGCAGGCCAGGAGAGGCCACCTGTGGTGCCCAGCACTGCCCCCGCTTCGCGCTTCACTGGCCACTTCCCTCTGGCCCCAGAATGGCCACTGGCAACCAAATAAACCTTTGGTATGGAACCAGCTGCTGGGGCACAGGGCGGGGAAACGGGGGGACTTGGGGGTGGGGGGCTGGAGTGACTGGGGGGCTGGGACTCACAGGGGAGGTCCAGACTGAGGGTGGGGTTGGACTGATAGGGTGCTGGCTTGCAGCCCACAGAGCCCTGGAGGCAAATCACCACCCACAGCAACCCTCTGGTACCCAGCACAGGTAGGGTAGAGGGGCACAGGGCCCCTCGGGAGGTGCCTGCTGCAGGAGGCGCGGGCTCAGGCTCCCGTCCCTGATTTGTATGCTGCCTGTGTAGCCCCCAGGGTATTCCCTGTGGGAGAGAAGGGGCTGTTTGGGGAAGGAGGAGGAAGGGTGCTGGGTAGTCCCTGCCCCTTTACCCCACTCTGCTCCACACTGTCGGGAGCACTGAGCCCCCTGTGACCGGCAGAGGGGAGGCAGCATGCGGAGGGCCAGGGCCAGCAATTGTGGATGCAGGCATAGGAGCAAGGCTGTCTTCCCACAAAACCCTGTGAGGTGTTTAATGGCACTGACATGACCCCTGCACACTGCCCAAGCTCCCCGTGCTCTACGTGAAGTAGTGTGGCTTCTTCACGTTGATGCCGTACTCAGCCAGCGCCGGTGTCAGGTCCTCCATGGTCAGCGTGTACTTCTTGTCCTGGGGGACACGGGGCAGGGGTCACAGCAGGGACAGACAGGGCTGTGGGACCCCCACGGTGCATGGACAGGCGTGTCCCACTCCCAGAGGAGCTGCTGGGCAGCACTAGGGCATTCCCAGCTCCCCGTGTTCTGTTGCTCTGTGCCCTCAGACATCCCCAGACAGCAAGCACCCAACCCCACTGACCTTGCAGAGCCCCTGAACCCCAGCTATGGCACTAGGAGGGTCCCCAGGACCCCTCACTCCAGTTCCTCCCCAAGCCCAGAGCTGCGGCCACTGCTGGGGTGGGAGGGCACCGAAGTGTGCCCACAAGCTCCGTGCCCTGCCTCGTGTCCCCCCCAGCCCCTCCCCACCTGCAGGGACCCACCGTGACCCCCGGGGTGCAGGTTCTGGGATTCCTGCACCCCGTGTTCCCGCACTGGGTGGCGGCAGGGCTCCCCGCTCCCCTCGGGGCCCTCACCTTGCTCTTGCTGCGGGAGCTGCCCGAGGCCGTGCCCTTCATTTTGCAGTGCTGCAGCGCATCGTTGGCGATGTCTGAGATGAACTTCTGTGCCGCCAGCGAGATCAGGCGAATTCTGCGGACAGGGCCCGTGTCGGCGAGGCGGAGGGGCCGGCGGACCCTCTGCCGACCCCCGAGGGGTTCCTGCGCCTCCCCCCCGCCTCGCGGGCACTCACATGCGGGGATCCGAGGCCTCAAACCCTGCCCGGTTCAGGTAATACCCTGTGACGGCGTCCGGGATCTGCCAAGGGAAGAGTTGGAACAGCTCCACGGCGCCGTGGGAGCGTTTCCACAGCCTGTATCTCGTGGCACAGGAGCCGCCCCGTGTCCCGGCACCGCGGGGCTGCCCCGTGCCCCGTCCCGCCCCGTCCCGCCGGAGCCGCCCTGTGTGTCGGTACCGTGGGCGTGTAGTCCTCCAGCTGCATGAGGAAGTCCACGAGCGGCGTGGTGGACACCACGGGCTTCACGTCGCCGTTGGCCGCGGGCGGCACGTACACGCCATTGGACATGGCCCCGTCCGGGGGGGCGGCCACGGCCGCGGACACCGGCACTGCGGGACAGCACGGTCAGCGCCGGGAACGCCGCGCCCCGCCCGCACCGGCACTGCGGGACAGCCCGCTCAGCGGGACCCGGGACACCCGCGGCCACCGAACGCCGCTGCCCCGGCCAGAGCGGCTCAGGGCGGCCCGCGGGGCTCCCGCGCCCGGGGCCCATCCCCCGCCGACCCCCACCGCGACTCACCGGGCCCCCTCCCGCCGGCCGCACAGCCCTCGGTGGCCCGCGCCACGCCGCCCCCCGCGGCCGGCGCCGCCCCGGGCCCGGCGCTGCCCACGGCGGCCGGGCTGGGCTTGCTGCCCTCGGCGGGGCCTGGCGGGGCCGCGGGGGCCGCCGGCGCGGGGTCGGGATCGGCGCTGCCGCTCATGGTCCCGGCACCAGCCTCCGCTCCGCGCCTGCGCACGCCCAGCCGCTCGATTGGCCCCGCGGCTCCTCCGCCCCGCCCCTCTCGCCGGCCCATTGGCCCTGCCGGGCTCTCGCCCCGCCCCTATTGGTCCCGCCCTCCGACGCTCATCGCCTCGCACGCCCCCTGGCGGAGGCGCGGGCACAAACAGAGACGGTGGGCGGGGCTTCGCGTGTTTATTGCCCCGCCCCGCCGGCCCCGCCCCCGCCGGTTCTGCTGCGTTCGCCGTCCGGGCCGGTGCCGTTGTCCGGGCCGGTGCCGTTGTCCGGGCCGGTGCCGCTGTCCGGGCCGGTGCCGCCCCGCTGTCCGGCTCCGCGGTCCGGCCACGGCGTCCTGGTCAGCGCGGCCCCAGCGCCCGCAGCAGGCGCGGGAAGTTGGGGGTGCCCCAGCCCGTGACGGGGTCCCAGGCTGGGGTGGCGCAGAAGCCCTGGCCCTGCACGGTGCCGTCCAGGCAGGACAGGTGGCAGCCCTGGATCACCTGCGGGGACCAGCCTCAGTACAGGGGCTCGGGGACCTCCCCCCCCAGTCCCAGAACAGCGGCCTCCGGAGCACAGGAGCCCAACACAGCCCTGGAACAGGGACCCCGGGGCACAGGGACCACCCGGCACAGGGGTACCATGGGCACAGGGACCCCACCTGCAGTCCCCTGGAACCAGGGACTGCCATCCCTGAGACAGGAATCCCGGGAAGAGAGGCCCCCAGACATCTGACACGGGGATCCCCACAACACCCCCTATAGCACAGGGTCCCCTCTGGCAGTGTGGAACAGCACACTCAGATGGACCCTGGGACCTCTGCAGTCACTGGACACTCCTGCCCCGGCCACACAAGGGGACCTGCCCCACAAAGCTCACAGGAGCCCATGGGGACCCCCAGAACAACACTCCCATGAAAAGGTCAAGGGGAACCCCAGGACACCCCTCCCATGGGAAGGCCATAGGGACTCTGTCCTGCCCCTCAGCAGGACACTGCTGGCCCTGCCCCAGGCACAGCTCTGGGAGCAGGAGCCCCAGGACAGCCCCCTCATTCCCCAGCCCAATCCTTGGAGCACACATGGCCTTCCCAGCCCCATGGACAGGCCCGCCCCAGCCCTCAGCCCCACGCTTCAGGACACCCAAGTCAGCCCCCAGCAGAGCCCCTCCCTGCCCCACTCACATCGTAGAAGGCATCACCAAGCCCTTGCTTCTGCAGCTGGTAGAGCGCAGGGTTGAGGAAGCCGAGGGGTGCCAGGCCCCGCTGCAGGCGCCGGTCGTTGATCAGCGCCACCATGCCTGCCACCACCGGCGTGGACGCCTGCGTGGGCACAACCCTCAGCCCGGGCCCGCCGCGCCGCGGGCACCAGGGGACGGACAGCTCCTTACCGAGGTCCCCGACACCCAGGGCAGCGGGATGCGGTTTGTCACCACCCAGTAGTTGTCCGAGAGCGCCGCCAGGTCGGGGTAGGCGCGGCCGCTGCTGTTGTAGTAGGAGCTGGGGGGCAGCTTGGAGGCCGAGCGCAGGAAACTCCTGACAGCGGCAGCCTGGGGACGGCACGGCCCGTGGGCATCCCCCTGCCCACTGTGCCCCCAGCCCTGCCCCTGCAGCCCCTGGGGACAGCACGGCCCGTGGGCATCCCCCTGCCCACCGTGCCCCCAGCCCTGCCCCTGGGGACAGCACGGCCCGTGGGCATCCCCCTGCCCCCTGTGCCCCCAGCCCTGCCCCTGCAGCCCCTGGGGATGGCACGGCCCATGGGCATCCCCCTGCCCCCTGTGCCCCCTGCAGCCCCTGGGGACAGCGCGGCCCGTGGGCATCCCCCTGCCCACCGTGCCCCCAGCCCTGCCCCTGGGGACAGCACGGCCCGTGGGCATCCCCCTGCCCCCTGCACCCCCAGCCCTGCCCCTGGGGACGGCAGGGCCCGTGGGCATCCCCCTGCCCACCGTGCCCCCAGCCCTGCCCCTGCAGCCCGGGCTGGCAGCACAGGGGTCCCCACCTGGTACTCAGGCATGGGGAAGACGTTGCTGAAGCCGCCCCCACTGATGTAATCCGTCACCTCCTCTGTCACCAGGAAGGGGTTCTTGAAGGACGTGCCACCCACCGTGGTGACATAGGGGCTGTGGAAACAGGGGCACTGCAGGCGGGCACATGGCTGCCCGGGCCTCAGCAGCCACCAAGAGCCCCCTCTGCTACCACAGCCTCGCCCCACAAACCCAACCAACCCCCAGAGCTGCACAGGCTGCAGCCCTGGGGTCTGTAAGAAGCTGGTGAGGACCCCAGGTGACCCCGGAGGGCTCAGACCCCCGCGGGGCTGCGCTGGCCCCTCGCCCCACCTGGAGGCCGGGAAGCTGGGCCGGAACGTGTGGTTCCCACTGTGCTCCCGCCGACAGCCGGCACCGTCGTCACCTGCCGACACAGAACAGGTGACAGGTGACCCTGGCAGCCGGGCAGCCCTTCCCCAGCTCGGCGCTCCAGCCCCAGCCCGGCCGCACCTGAGGCGAAGAGGATGGTGAGGCCGCGCGCCGCCGCCTTCATGAGCTCGGTGTTGACGCGCTCCATGTAGGCGTAGGACAGGCTGTCCTCGTCGTCCCCGTAGCTCACCGAGTGCACCCAGGGCAGCGAGGACATGTTGCTGAGCAGCAGCAGCCAGGCCAAGAAGGGCTCCTGGCTCTCGTGGCGTCCTGCAAGGACATTGGGCAAGGGACACGAGGATAGCTCCTCCGACCTCAGGGACCGAGGAGCCCTGCCTCACCAGCACCAGCACCTTCCTACCAAGGGCAGCCCCAAGCGCTCCTTCCTGTGGGCCACGGAGTCACAGCACACCCTGGAGCTCCGTGGGCTCATCCTGGGGCTCCTCCTATTGCATGGCACTGAGCTTCAGCTCAGCCCATGGGGTTGGCAAGAGGGTCATCGTTAGCCCAGGACAGGGGGCTACACTCACACCCCTCTCCGAGACTTTGCCCCAGGGCTGCAGCCACATGGGCACCTGTGGACCCAGCGGGGCCTCGGCTCCTCCTCTGGCAACAGGTCCCAGCACAGTGGTACCATGTGCCACCTCCACACATTCCACCTACACCTGCCCCAGTCCCTCCCTGCCCTCCAGCCCTCTCCACTGGGAGGGGAGCAGAGCCCCAGCCACCCCCACTGACTCTCAGTCACCCATGGCACTGCACCTGCACCCTTCCCACACCAGTAACTGTGTCAGGGCGGAGGGAAGGGCAGCGCTCTGCTGTCACTGTCACCATCAGGGACAGGGCCACTGTCCTGTGGCACTCACCTGCTCAGCCAGTTCCCAATCTGGGACAGGGACGCTGCCCCTAGCATTGTGCCCTGATTGTGTTTGTGCAGGCTGTTTGGCAATTTGTTTTCCCAAATTCCCTCACTCCCTCATCTGCTCCACTGAGAGACTCGTGGGTGGGAGCTGAGCTGCAGCAGAGCTGGAAAGCCCCAGGGGAGGAGGGCTGTGCCCTCCTCCATGGGAGCTGAGCGGGGCAGCTGCTCCGTGTGGTGCCAGCAACGAAATCCCTGCTTCAGGATACTCTGGATGTTGAAGGTTCACACAGTTCACTCACTACACACAGCAGGAGTGACATCCCCAGGAGCTGGGAATACAGCAACAGCTGTGACTCGGGGAGCACACAGGGTGCACTCTCACGGCAGCTGGGAAAGCACCTGGGGCTGTACTACAGCCAGCTGTCTGCACAGCCCTGCAAGCTCTCCCTCACCCCTCCAAGCACTCCCCTCTCCCGTTCCAGCCCCCTCCCTCACACCTCCAAGTGTTCCCTTCTGTGCTCCGGGCACTCCCCTCCTGCCTCTGGGTGCTCTCCTTCCCCCTCCAGGTGCCCCCCTGCCCCTCGGGGCTCTCCCCCAGTACCTGGATTGCTGAAGACCCAGGTGGAGACATTGGCACCTGTGCTCATGATGTATTCCACGTCCAGGCTGGCCTCCAGCCCGGCTTTGCCACGGCCCTGGTGCCCCACCACCCGGTCCACCTGCGTGCGGTGGGCAAAGCCACTGCCAAAGAGCTGCATGAACTCAGCCAGGTCAGCTTGGTGGAAGTACTGCTCCAGGAACTGTGGGACACAGAGGGACAGGTTGTCTCCTCTCGAAAAAACAAGGTAACATTTTGATCCTGATGTAGGAAATTGCCCAGCATGGGTCTGTGCTACACCAGGCGCTCCCAGCAGCCACGGAGGGGCAGCCAGCTGTCCCACGACCCCCAGACCAGCACCAGTCCCTGGGACCGCCACGGCACACAGGGCTCTGAGCGGGCAGCGGTTACCTGTGCACAGGCCTGGCTGTTGTTGGGCAGGAGCCCCACGTCTGCCCCTGTCATGTTGTATCTCTGGCGCAGGACGGCCGGTGTCACGCCCAGGTGGAACGACGCTCGTGCCAGCTGTGGGTCCTTCCTGGCTCTGCTGCCTGCCCTGCGCTCCGTGGGGAACCGGTGCATCCCACCCACTGCAGCGCAGCCCGGCGGGACAGAGAGGCTGTCAGGGCACAGAGCCCCGGCAAGGCAGGACAGAGCCCTGGGCTCTCCCTCACTGCCCCACTCCTACACGGGCAGGCCAACAGCAGGGCTTGCATTGCCCAGCCCTGCAGCCCCGGCCGGGGGGAAGAGCCTCTTCAGCCTTCCATGGCTGAGCCACAGCCTCAGCCTGGCAGCCCTGCACTTTTCACTGGATCCCATGGAACAGGGATCTGCAGAAGGCTCCACAGCCTCACCTCCCCCAGGTGGGACGTACCAAAGTCCAGGTGCTTGGCGAGCTCTGCAGGGACAGTGTAGGGCAGTGGGGAGCGCACCAGGCTCTGCTGGCCCTGCACGTAGCGGTGGAACTCGGCCCCGGGGAGCAGGCGCTCGGCCATGCTGCAACACAGGGACTGCCACTGTGGGTGGGACAGCACTGGGACACAGGGACGGCCAGCAAGGGACAGGACAGGGCTGGGAGAGAGGGACAGCCACCCCCGAGTGGGACTGCACTAGGACACAGGGACAGCCACCACAGGACAGGACAGCACCGGGACACAGGGACAGCCACTGTGGATGGGACAGCACTAGGACACGGGTACTGCCACCACAGGATGGGACAACAGTGAGACACAGGGAGCCACCACAGGGCCAGCAGGGCCGGTTCCAGCCCTTGGGGCTCACCTTGCAGGCAGGTAACACTCCAGAAAGTCAAGGGTGGTGACACTCCGGCAGTCCTCTACACCATGGCCTTGCAGCCACTTCAGAACTGTCATCAGTGTGGCTGGGGAAGGCTGGACCAAGTCCCTGAGCTGCTCCAGGGACAGGTACTGCCCTGAGAGACACAGAGGGGTCAGATCCCTTCACGGGCCCCGGGGCTCCAGGGTCTCAGGGATGTGGCCGTTACCGTATCGCGGGGACCGAGGGTCCGAGACAGCCTGGACCAGGCGGGCGAGCTGGGCAGTGCCGCGCTGCCGCAGGGCGAAGGTCAGCTGCACCGGCTGCCCGGGATCCACGCGGCCGGCGTGGGCCCAGCCGGGGGGCACGCTGCAGGGGGGATGGTGAGCGGGGCCGGCACCGGCAGCCCAGCCCAGCCCAGCCCAGCCCGGCCCGGCCGCCGCCCCGGACCTACCGGAACGGCTGATCCCACTCCAGCTCCAGCGCCAGCCCCGGCGCGCAGCTCCAGGCGGCCGCACACAGCGCCAGCACGGTGGGGATCCCCCAACACCTGCAACGGGCTCAGGGGAGCACGGGCAATGGCAGAGCCGTGGGGATCCGGGACCGACCGGGGACCGATCCCGAAGCCCGTCTGACTACGCCTTAGCCCGGGTCTGGGGAGCCCCGCCGGAGCTCCCCGAGTCCCAGCACCGGGGAGCCCCCTGTTACCCCGGGGAACCCCGCCTGACCCGCGAGCCCTCACCACCGGAGAACCCCGCCTGACCGCCGGTCCCCGTCCCCACTGCCACCCGGGAGCCCTACGGACACCCTGAGCCTCCGTCACCCGGGAGCCCCGGCCGACCCCTGCGGTCCCCATCGCCGCCAGGGCCGGAAGGCGCCCCCGCCCCGCTACTACCCCCGCCGAGGGGTGTCCCCGAGCCGGGGTGCCCCGCTCGGTGCCCCGCTCCGTGCCCGTTACCCCCGCGCCATGCCGCCCTGCCGCCGGTCACGTGCGTCTGCGGGCGCGTGACTCCCGCCACGTGGGGACACCAAAACAGCGGCCACGTGACCGCCGTCACGTGACGGGCGGAGCCGGCACCGGCAGCGGCACCGGCAGCGGCGGGGGTTCGGGGACTGGGGCAGCGGGCCCGGGCACGGCACCGGCACCGGCACCGGCGGGGGCTCGGGGACTTGGGGCAGCGGGCCCGGGCACGGCACCGGCACCGGCGGGGGCTCGGGGACTTGGGGCTGCGGGCCCGGGCACGGCACCGGCGGGGGCTCGGGGACTTGGGGAGCGGGCCCGGGCACGGCACGGACAGGGCTCCCTGCGGGGCCGGGGGCAGGACGAGAGTCCGTACGGGGCTGCTGCGGGCGGGAGGAGAGCCATTGTGAGGCTGCGGGTCCCGGGCCGGGCGGGGCGGCTGGCAGTGTAGCACAGGAGATACACCAAAGATCACAGCCATGAACGAACATCAACTCCAGACACCACCCTTCAAACAGGAAAGCAAGCACTAAGAACTTCAAAACTTGCGACCAATGAAATTCTATGTGTTTTGACTGTATAAAATATGTGGAAAATCTAGTAAAATTCATGTGTCATGGAATGATTTTCTCCACACAACCCAGGACATATGTGGATGAAACAATTTCTGTTGCACATCCTGGCCAGAACAAAATCCTGGCCAGAATAAACTAATGCCTTGATTCTCTAACAGTAAAAACGTTGTTGAGAGTTTTTTGGTTTTCCTGCAGTTTCGGTGACAAACCCAGTCACACGGCACATCCCACGGCTCCAGCAGTTCCCAGCTGTTTTCCTGCTTCTGCAGAGCGGGGTCCAGGCCAGGAAGAGACAGGCAATAGGAAAACCACCTGCCGGGCCGTGGCTGCCAATCCCCCGCGGTGGAGCAGGGCCAGGGGTGTCTGTGCCTGCTCCCCTGCGCAGCCCCCCGGCTGCCCCGGCCCCCCAGCCCCCTGCCCTCAGACAGAGGGGAGCCAGCTGCCGTGGCCGGGGCTGGGGGGCTGCTTTGGGGATGGGCTCTAAGTGGGATGGGATTTGCAGGGGATGCTGTCGGGATCTGTCTGGACAGCCGGGATTAAGGTGGCCGGGCAGAGCTAATCGTGTTAAGGAGCATCTGCTGCCGGCCCGGTGCCTGGGCGGTCAGGGAGCCTCGGCGCGCCCTGGCTGCAGCCTCGCTGCCCGGGACCTCGTGTGCTGCTCCTGCAGACGCGGTGAAGCGAGTCCCTGCTGTGGGCAGGGGCGTTTTCCCGAGGCCAGGAACACCAGAGGAGGACAGCGGCACTGAAGGCAGCCAGCATGCCCACGGTGCCCCAGCAGGGAGCTGGAAAGGGGATCAAGGAGCAGAGGGAGCCCCAGGGACACCACCAGGGAGGGGGTGGCCCTTTCCAGCCACTGTGCTGGCTCCTGCCAACCCCGGCAGTGCGAGGAGCCCTGTCAGGGCGGGGGGACAGGAGCGCTGCCCTGGTCCCAGAGCACTGCCAGCAGGGCTGGGCGTGCCCGGGGCTGCACAGCAGGCTGGGGCTGTGCAGGACTCGCCGTGGGCTGCGGGAATCTGAGAGCTGAGGACAGGGAGTACACAGGTTGGTTTGGGGAACAAGAAAAAGAAAAAGGAAAGCAGGGAAGGCAGGATGGAAGTGGCTGATCCTATGTAGGTAGATGATGGTCACTGTGTGGGTCTGGCCACATCCAACACCTGATGGCTGCACAGCCACTCCTGGTTCTCCAGCTCTGTTTCCCGGGGTTGGGGGGCACTGTTTGGTGAGAGGAGTCCATGTGGCATCAGGAGGTCAGCAAAGAGCCCTGTGCATGTCTGTGTCACCCAACAGGGATAAGCAGAGCCACAGCTGCTGGGCAGACTGGTGGGATCACTGGAGCACTGGGATCCCCAGGGCAGGTCTGTGTGTGCTGGCTGTGATGAGGATGTGGCTTGGGGAATTTGTGTGTCCAGGTGTCCTCAGCGGGGATCCTGGGAACATGAGTACCCGCTGGGCAGATGATGTGTCCAGGTGTGGCTGCTGCAGCCCTGGGGGCCTGCACAGCCCTGCCCACAGCCCTCACCAGAGCGAGGGTATGGGATGGGAGAGGGATGCCTGTGCCACGTGGGACCAGCTGTGTACACGTGTGGAGACATGCCTTCCACGTGTGCCTGTATGGAAACACACCCAGCCTGGCTGCTGGACAGCTCTGGGACCGTGGTCCTGCTGCAGCTTCAGTGGCCTCTCAGGAAAAGGCCTTGGCAGGACACCATGGATGTGGGTGCCAGAGCCTGGCCAGGCCCACGGGAGCCCTTCGTGGGGCAGGTCCAGTATCCCCCCACCACCAGGCCCAAGGAACACGGTGCCAGCCTGGCAGGAGCCCACGGCAGCAGGGATGGGGCTGTGTCTGTACAAACGTGTGGTTTATTAAGGCATTTTTTGAGACGTTGGCACTTGGGTTCAGGCTGCACCGAGCGGCCCCTGCGCGGCCGTGGGCAGCGCTGGTACATGCAGCTCCACGAGACACAATACAAAAGGTACAAACGAGTAAAAACAGGAATTGTAGTACAATGTGTAAAAATAAATAACTGGGGGCTCAGTGACCCCAGCCCAAAGCAGGTGCATGTGTCTGGCCCTTCCTGTGGCGTGCAGGGTGACCCATCTGTGTCCCCATCCCACGTGTGCAGTGGAGCTGTGCTGTGTGGGCAGCCCGGGCAGCACAGGGACATGGGGCACCCCAGCATGGCTCTGGGGGGCACCGGCTAGCCCTAGAGTGCCCCCACAGTCCTGGGAGACACAGGACACCCCCAGAGTGTCCCCACAGTGCTTGTGAGCAGGACACAGAGGGGATGGGGGTGCCCACCCCAAGAGCCTCTGTGGCCTGTCCCTCTGCCAAGGCAGAACCATCTTCCCCTCCCAGGGCACCCCAGGCCCCTGTGGGTCCCTGGCAGAGCAGGCATGGCCCTTGGTGGGGCCCCCTTGTTGCCCCTGTCACTGTTGCAGATGCCTGTCCCCTGTCACCACCCTGTGCCCAGGACAGCACCAGGGACCAGCAGCATGTGCCAGGACCCCATGGCACAGCGGGGATGAGAGGCTGAGTGTGACACACGGAGCTGCAGCCACAGATGGCTCTTCATGGGAAATGGGGGGGGGCAGAAGTGACAACACCTGTGTGGCCGGGGCTGCAGGCACAGCGCACGTGTGCTGGGTCTGGGGAAGGTGTGATGGGAAGGAACTTCCCCCCGGCTCTGCTCAGGCACGGGGTGTGCCCCCGACCCCCAGACACACCCCTGACCAGACTGGGCATTCAGGCTGCTGTGGGGCACCCACGCTGTTGCAGCCCTGGCTCTGCATCCATGGCCCTGGGGGATCATTGAGCCAGGGCTGCACTCCCAGGGCCCGTGATGCGGGAGCAGCTCCCGGGGAGCAGCGGGGCTCAGGGAGGGCCGGGTGGGGTGAGTGTGCTGCGAGTGTGACGCTGCCTGTGTGAGTGGCCGTGCACAGTGCTGGGAGGAGATGGGGACCGGCCCCGCGCCAGGGGCTCCGCCCGGGCTCACAGCATGCATGACGGGGGTGCAGAGCAGCCCTGCACACGGGCTGGGGCCAGCAGCAGCGGGTTCTGGCACCTTGACCATGCTCTGCAGCGGGCCCAGACTCTCCTGGCAAGCAGTCATGCACAGGGCCCCAGGGAAGGCCAGATGCCCAGTGTCCCTACTGTGGCTGTAAGAGAACATGCTGGGTGATGTGGCTTTTTGGGGTACCACCTCCCACCTGCGCCCCTGCAGCTGCAGGCTGCCTGCCGGGCCTGAGGGTCACAGCAGCCATCACCACTGCTGCTGAGGCTGGGCTGTCCCTGTTAGCTGCACACTGCTCTGCCAGCCCCATTGTGCTGCCTGTGCCTGGGCACTGTCCCTGCCTGGGACCCTTGCCCAGAGAGGCACCTGTTCCCAGGAACGGGATTCTCATGCTGAGCATGGCAGGTACCTCCCTCCCAGACCACAGGAGCCATCCTGAAGTTCTGGGCAGGAGATTTCCTGGATGCGTCACCTGCAGTGGGTAGCCAAAGGGCTGGAGAGACCTCAAAGGCTCTCCTGTCCCTGCCCAGCCACAGACAGGCAGCAAGATGTGGTCACTGCTGCCTTCTGCTGCAGCCAGCCAGGTGAGTGTCCCTTCCCAGCCAGGGGGCAGGTTCATTCCCACAGGCAGTGTCTGTGCCCCGGGCACCGCGCCCTGACCTGGGACATCACCCCAGCCATGGGGCATTGTCCCCTGCCCTGGGAGCTCCGAGGGTTGCAAGGGAAGGCTCAGGGTCCTCCTGCACCCAAGCTGCTGCCTGGCCCTGGGTAGGGCAGGGTCTGGGCCTCCAGCCCCCCTGAGCTCCCCGTCGCTCCTGGAGCACCAAGTACCGTGAAGCACCATCCTGCCCAGCACCAATCTGAGCCACCGCAAGCAGCGCATGGACCATCACCCCGGGGTGCCAGCACTGGGGTCAGCAGTCCATAGGGCACCAGCCAGCACAGGGGCTGCCAAGCTGTGGGGAGGGACAGGGGCCACAGCCCCCGAGGGCATCCGCAGTCCCAGGGCCCAGGCCAGGCACAGCGCTGGGAGCAGGATGAGCACCTGTTTTAGCAGCCCTGGGCTGGGCCCCGCTCCGGCCCCACGGCTGCGGGCTGGGGCAGAGGAGTCCAGGGGCCCAGCTCTAAATCCTGAGCTCGGCCTCCTCAGGGGGCTCCAGCGAGTGCTCAGCACTGATGGTGGAGGTGGATGGCCCCTGTGAGATGCCGAAGGGCGAGACCACCGGGGAGCGGGCGGCCAGCGGGGACAGCGACGGGGAGAAGCTGGGCGACATGGCAGAGGACGAGATGGAGCCCTCGTGGCTAATCGGCGAGCGGCGCAGGGAGGATGAGTGCGGGAAGGTCCTGCCTGGTGGTGGCTTGGGGGGCACAGACTTGGCACCTGGATGGGCCACTGAGGTGATGAGGGGCGGGGGGTCGATGCGGGGCTTGGGCTCTGCCTTGGGCTTGGCTGGGAAGGGCTTGCGCAGGGAGCTCTCATCCTTGAGGCGGGCGATCTCCGTGAAGACACTGGCCAGTGGCTGGAACTGGGGACACCAGTTCAGCAGGTAATCCCAGTTGTAGCTGCCGCGGAGCTCCTCATCGCTGGCCACAATGGCAGTGAGCGAGCCCTCCACGGAGGGCTTGCCATCCTCTGGGAAGGCGTAGTCCTGGGGCTGTGAGGAGACGCTGAGGCCGCAGCGGACGCCCAGGAAGGCGCTGCCTCCCCCGTCCTCGCGGTACAGCTGCAGGGGTGGCCCCGGCAGCAGCAGCCCAGAGCCCTTCTTGCTCTTGAACCACTGGGCACTCTCCAACGCAGCTGGCTCACAGGAGATGTCGGAGAGCTGGTCAGCATCCTGCTGGATGCCGGAGTCAGGGCCGCGGGCAGCGATGTGCTCCTGCATGGAGGCCGTGATGCTGGCCACGCGCGGGTATTCGTTGATCATCCGTATCTCGTCATCCTCAGCGGCTTCGGCAGAGCCACGGCCGCTGGAATGCGAGGGGTCCAGGGAGCCGCCCCGCGTGTAGGGCCCCGCCGGCTCAGTCCCATACCCTGGCAGCGCCTGGTGGTAGATGTGCTCAGCCCCAGGCAGCGCCGGCTCCTCACGGCCCAGCTTCTGCAAGGACCCACTCTGTGCACGGGCCAGTGCCCCCTCTGCCTCTGCCTTCTTGTGGCCCCGGCGCTGCCGGGAGCGCACCAGGGCCAGCACGATGGCCACGGCGGCCAGCACCACCACAACGCCCAGCGAGGCGGCCACGGCCACCAGCAGGAGGTTGAGGTCAGGTGCCAGGCCAAAGGACGTGTGCGTGACGTCAATGGTGACCTGCGCAGAGGCCACACGGGAAGCAGGCAGTGGGCTGCGTGCCTGCACCTCCAGGCTCATCTCCCGTGGCTCCCTCTTGGCACGCCCGGCCCCGGCTTGGGGCTGGCTGTCCACACGCAGGTAGATGGAGCCCGTGGTCTGGTTGATGGCAAAGTATGGTGAGGGCTTTGCCAGGGTGTACAGCACAACACCGTCAACCCCTTCATCCTCATCCGTGGCCAGCACCCGCCCAATGCTCTGCCCTTTGCGCGCGCCCTCGGGCACCTCGAAGTTGAAGGAGGGGCTCAGGAAGATGGGATCGTACTCATCTTCCCCCGTCACCAGCACCCGCACAGTCACAGTGGCCGAGGCATTGCCGGCGTCAGTAGCCCGAACCAGGAGCTGGAAGGCTTTGGCTCGCTCATAGTCAAAGGTGAGGCGGGAGCGCAGCTCCCCAGAGCTCCCGTTGACAGCAAAGGCGTCCCGGCCGTCCCCCGTGCTGGGGTCCCCCACTGCCTGCTCCAGCACCACGTACCGCAGCTCCCCAAAGGCGCCGCTGTCGGCATCCACAGCACGCAGCGTGGTCACCAGCGTGCCGGGGGGCAAGTTCTCCCGGATGCTGGCGCTCAGCACCTCCACCGGGAAGTACGGCTTGTTGTCGTTGATGTCCTTCACCTCAATGGCCACGGGGACCAGCGCAAAGTGCCCGCCCGGTGTGTCCGTGGCGCGCACCACCAGCGTGTGCAGCGCCTGGGCCTCCCGATCCAGCGGCCGTGCCAGGCTCAGGGCCCCTGTGCTCTCGTGCAGCTGGAACAGCCCGTGCTGGTCGCCCGAGCTGATGGTGTAGTGAACGCGGCCGCGCGGCCCCGAGTCAGCGTCGTGGGCGGCCACGCGCAGCAGCTCGGTGCCGGGCAGGGCGGCCTCGCTCACCGCCGCACGGTACTCGGCCCGGCCGAACACGGGCGGGTTGTCATTGACGTCCTGCACGGTGATCAGCACGGGCACGGTGGCACTGCGCTGCGGCAGGCCCCGGTCCGAGGCCGCCACCGTCAAGTTGTACACTGGGATGGCCTCGAAGTCCAGGGATTCCACAAGCACCAGGGCTCCCTGCGTGCGGAGCCGCCCCCCGGCCCGGGCCACCCGGCTCTCCACCTGGAAGGCGTTGCCGCCGTTGCCGCTGACGATGGTGTAATCAAAGCCGGCGTTCTCCCGGGAGAGGTCGGCGTCACCCGCCTCCAGCATCAGCACAGTGGTGCCTGGGCGCAGGTCCTCGGGAATGCTGGCGTTGTAGCACGGCTCCTGGAAGCGGGGGCTGTGGTCGTTAACATCCAGGACCTGGAGCTGCACTGTGGCCCAGGATGAGAGGCTGGGAGAGCCATGGTCGCGGGCCTCCACCACTAGGTCCAGGGTGGGCTGGCTGGCATTGAACTCCACCTGCCGGGTGGTGAAGAGGGTCCCTGTGGAGCACAAAGCCAGGGTCAGCATGGGAACCAGTGGGAGCTGGGAAGGGTATCAGCTGGAGGACCATTTGATGGTCACCATGCTGTGTCTGCTTCACCAGCCACAACAGAAAGTGACCTCATGAGGGTTTGAACAGAAGCAGGATGGGGGCACTCCCCTCCACAGGCAACCTTAGATTGACCCATGAGAGAAGCACACAGAGCATCAGGCCCACGCACCATTACTGGGGTCGATGGCAACATCAGGGCTGGGCACAGCCAGGTGGAAGGTGATGTCCCCATTGCTCCCTGAGTCGGGGTCAGTTGCACTCACAGTGAGGATGACACTGCCAGCAGGTGTGTGCTCTGGCAGCAGCACCTGGAAGAGGAGGAAACCTGAGTCAGCATCTGGTTCCCCCCCACTCAGAGCCCCCAGCATCCCTGGGACGGGGGTCTGGTGCTGGCCAGGCAGCCAAAGCCAAGGGCGCCCATCCTCTCACTGGCCAGCACATACAAGGGCTTTGTGCTCCTAGACCCTCCAAGCATTCCTGGGGCTCCCTAGCCCCTTGCCTGGGCTTCAGCGCTGCAGCACACACTGCCCAAGCCAGCCTTCAACAGGGACCTGCCCAGGTCTTGCCACAAACAGTTGTCTGGGCTGTGACCCATTTCCCACCCCCTCTGGCCTCCCCATTGTGCTCGTCCACTTCTGCTGGGCCCTCTGCATCCAGCTGTGCCCCTTGCAGGGGCTGGTCCCAGGGTCACCAGCCTGGTCTCAACTCCTTCTATGCCACAGTGAGAGCATGAGGGATGCCAGGATGTACATGTGGGTCAGAAAGCGGGGCCAGAAGGGGCTCAGACCCATCCTCTGTTTTGTAAGGGCAGGTGGGCCAGGCAGGAGTTACAGAGGGCTTGTGTGGGATGGCTGGCACGCCTGGTGCATGTACCTGATAGAAAACCTGGGTGAAGGTGGGCACGTTGTCGTTCACATCCTCCACGAGGACGGTGAGGTTGGCCTCGGTCTCGTGGCGCGTGTCGGAGGCGCGCAGGGTCAGCGTGTAGCGGCTGCGCTGCTCGTGGTCCAGCGGCCCCGTCAGGGCAATGTGGCCCCCGTAGCGCAGCACCCCAAAGGTGTCTGCCACGTCCCCCTCCAGCAGCAGTGTGTAGGAGAGTGCCGGGCCCGAGTCCACATCGTTCCCAGTCAGCTGGGCTATCTGGGTGCCCAGCAGCGTGTCTGTGGGGAGCAGACGCGTGAGTGAGCAGACCCATCCCTGCCCAGCACACCTGGCTCACCTGGTGGGAAACCAGTTCAATCCAGCACTGAGCACCAGGAAGAGGGGAAGATGTGATGGGAGAGGGGGATGCTGGGGGGAAGACGAAGGTCTTGGGGGCTTGGCAGGACTGGTTGAGGTATGGCATGGGCACAGGGCATACTGGCTGAGGACTCTGAGCAGGCAGGGCAGGTGTCTGCAGTGAGTCCCAGACATGAGGCAGGGGCCAGGGCTGAGTTGGTAATTCAGGTTGCTCCCTCAGGACACAGGAGCAGCACAAGGGTCACGCTGGAGAGCTTGGGGGGCTTCGGCAGGTCAGCGTGACCCAGCTCTTGACAGGGACTGGCCTGGTCTCCCTGGGGGCTCCTCCCCACTCCCTGGTGCCCATTGTACCCCAGCTCTGGCCCTCAGTGCTACGGCACTCACTCTCAGGGACACGGATCTCCCAGGGGACCGGGATGGTAGGGCTATTGTCATTGATGTCCATCACCACCACAGTCAGCGTGGCCGAGCCCATCAGCGGGGGTGTTCCTCGGTCCATCGCTGTCACCACCAAGCTGTGGGCAGGCATGAGGGTCAGACGTGTGTCCACACATGTGAGGGACACCTCACCCACGTACTGGGACATGCACTGCACACCTGCGTCGCACCTGGGACGTGAACTGCAGGTGTGCACAGGCCTGGAGTGTGTGTGTGTGTGGTGGGGAAATGCACAGCAGCTCAGACTCTGGGGTGATGGATCTGTGCAGGGC